>NC_042972.1:16646953-18009453 GCF_901001165.1 Salmo trutta | reverse complement strand
ATAAAAAAACAAATTCAGAACAACAGCAGAGTAACTGTAATAAACATGAATACATGCCTCCTCCATGTACATAGATATGCCATACAGAATACATACATTTGGATATTGTTGTGCACTTTATTGCCTTTATTTTGTCAAACATGTGAAATGTTGTTTGTGGCTGTTCAGGCCTCTGAGGCTGGGTTCCTAATTTGTTATACATACTTGTAACTTTCACACAAATATTCCTTTGACAACAATGCACAATTTATGCGAAAGTCCAAGTTAAGCATCCGCATCTCAAGTATGTCTTTGGCCATGTATGACCAGCATCTTTGATAATTGACTATGCTAATTAGAAACAGCACTGGAGCTCATTCCTTGTTGGTTATTCTATATTACTTTATCAGCAGGTAAGGAAGGAGAGAAGAGACTCACTGCTGAAGTAGTACAGTGTGGAGATCAAAGATCTACTACAGCATCAAACAAGTACAAGATAACCTTTCCTCTACATGTGGTCAACACTGTGTATTCTATCTATGCCAAAGAGCCCGTGGAGTTTCTTTTGAAGATGTTATGTCTCTTTATAATGATGATTTAAGAAGTAATGATAGCATCGTAGATTGTTTTGTTAGAAAATATCAAAAGTGTTCAAGTATGTGTCCTTTAAGACCATGTAATCAAGGCGTATGCTCACATCAAATGTTTAAAGAATGTCACAAATGTTAAATTGTATAATTTTTTCAAATAAAATGTATTGAATTGAATCAAAAGTCATTCAAAATCATTCCAAAGTCTAACCACCCTGAGAGATCAGGATTAGGAAAAGGTCCGGAGACGTTCAGGGGTGTAAATGAGTTATCATCAGCCCTTTCAAACGGTGGAGGTGTTGCTAGAACATCTTTAGGGGTGCTGTATCTCTTTGAAGTGTTTTGTTTTAAAGTTTGAATCTGTTGACGAAGCTTATAGTTTGGTACACCCGAGAGTGGAATGTTGAGGATTGCCAGGGCTTTAAGAAACTGACGCCACCCAGGAGGTCTTCTGTCATCAGCAATCTTGTGGGCTGCTGTGGTACTTTAAGCAAGTTCATCATATGAGAACCCTTGACAACATCCCCCTGAAAGATAAACTCTCCTTTGTCATTCCAAGTAGCGGCCCCCTTTGCGTCTTTTATCTTGTTCATAATGTATCTAACATTTTTCCTGTTACGTGCCGGAACATGTGTCAACATGTCATGCATAACATTATCTTCAACATGCATTTGATCTTCAACCGGTAAGATCACCGGTCCAGGCATTACAGGGGCATGGCTCTCTCTATGCGCAACATCTTTCAAGGGGTCCGGTAGGGAAAGCGATAAATGGTTGGTCTCTCTCTCACCTTGTTATACCAAGGCCAAATACCTTTGCAAGAGGTTTGTGTATTTTTGGACCTTATCATAGGGGTTCAATCCTTTTCTGTTCAAAATATCCTTCATGGCCATATCCAAATCATTTCCCGCTGTTTGTCTGATATTTTCAGGACCCTGTAATTGCTGTTTAAGTCTATGCAACTCTTGTTGAGGCACCAAGTACATTTTATTTGACATCACACTCTGTGTTCAACCCCCACGTCTGACAGCAATAAGGCTGGTGATGAAGGGCACGGCTATACTTAGTAAAGGTAGAAGAAAACCCCCAGACTGTTGTATGCTATGTCTTTTCTTTTGAAGACTAGCCCTTTTATTGGCAAAGAGTTTGATCGCTGTCTTTTGTCTCTTTCATTTTTTTAATTGGGTCAGGGTGAGTGGAATGCGGCCTTTGAGAAGATTCAAAGCAATCTCACATAGTGGTAAAATGAGATCTGAAGAACAGTGACCCAAGATGGCCTTCCGTTCTTTAGGGGTAGCCCCAACTAGGGTTCTCAAGAGCGGCAGGTTTCTTTTTAAACGCAGAGACATATCGGTTACTTTTTAGGAACGTAAACTGTCGGCCACTCCCACTGGAACAATCCTGTTCGGAGCCTCAGGTGTTCTGGAGTATTAGATTTTAAATCCACGATTAAATAAGAAAATGGCGCTTTGGTAGCGTCCTCATAGCTTTCCATAAAGTAGGATTTCCTTCCCGGGTACATCTGCTGAGCTAGAGTGTTTATTTGTAGTTTGTCTCTAGGGTTTTTGAACAAAACCATGTAATTAGCGTTCAAACTAATGGTGCGGCTATTTTTACTTTGGTGAAACACATTTTGTACCAAGTAAAGCACGGACATGTTTCGATGATGAGTATATTGTGTAAAAGCTCAGGCAATTTCAGGATGTTCGCTGTCGGCAAATAGCATATTGTCCAAAACCAGCAGATGGTTTTTATGAGGAGGTAAAAGTTCATCATCAGACAGGGATGCGGGTATTCCTTCAACAAACTTTATTTTTTATTTTCTTCAACAACTCATCATACAAAGGTTGATAACATGAATAACACCACACAATGTTGTCAGGTTTCTGAGATAATACATGTTCAGAATTCTCTAAAATACTTTTTTCAAAACAAGTTTTACCACTGTTGGAGGGGCCTGCGATTAAGGCCGAAAATGGTAGTTGCAACATGGGATCAAAACCTTCTACAGCAGCCATTATATCTAAGTCAGTAACCAAAGGGCAAGGTGGTCCCATCAGGTAAAAGCAATATCTTGTCATAGACTACCCGGAATCTTTCAGTAAGTGGGGCATTCTGTACATGGGAACCCCTTTTTATCCCTAACAATCTTTTTGTAGGAGTTAAAAATGTCCAATTCACTATTCCGGTCGTTTATGAACTCCTCGACCAAGCGTGTGATTGATTCCAAGTTTACAAGCAGGGCATTTTCATAGTTTTGAGTCACGCCTTTGGCTTTCAACACCACGTGATTGTCTTTAGTCCTAAAAGCATAGCTTTTTGGACCACAGGATGACCACTCTATGATATGGTCACCACCTTCCAGTTCACTCATTAAACCATCCAGATAGTTGCTAAGAGGGGGGTTCCAATCACCCGGTTTGCTTACATAGACCACAGTCTGTGTCATGATAAAGAACACGCCTCTGCAACTGCTCCATGAGGGCGTACAGTTCAAGTCGACCATAGGCCGTGGTAAATGCTGCAAGAAACACATTTACATTACCCGGGGGTAGAACCCACTTCTTGTTATGTCTCCATTGCACCAGGGCAATGTCTTGACTCAAGAATGAAAAATGTGAAATTTCATATTGGTCCGAAAAAACAAATTCCATACATTCTTTGGGATCTTTAATGATCAATGTTGTTAGCATATTGCTTCTCTGGGATAGTTTACCCCAAAGTGAGGTTAAATACAATTTTGACAGATTTCTTTTGGTTTTGTTGACCTCTATTCTGTCAGGGTCAAGACGTATACCTTCTCTGTCGTGAGTCTTGAATGTACTTGTCTTTGCTCTCTTGATCTGTGACCGATACAGGATCCCCTGAAGCCATTTGCTTGCATCTCAAGAAGGTCTTGATGTACTCTTTAAAAAGAGTGTCTGATTTCCTGGAAAAGTTCCACACTTCAAAGAGTTTTGCCAAACAATACCCCATCTCTAGAGCCTTAGAGAATTCAACTGTGACCCATACACCTGTCAGGGCTCTTTCTTGATCGGAATGATCACAAGGCTTTTCCTGGTTGTTATTTTCACTGCAGGTGCGACAAAGGGGAAAGAAAAGTTTTCCTTGAGGGCCCTTGTAAGGCAACACTGGCAGAAACAAACCCCGGGGAGGGTAAACAGTTGCTTTTATCAGACCAAAATAGTTTTGTGGTAAGTCAAAGTCACAGTGAATAATTTCAGGATGACCCATAGGATAACAAGAGGAACTCATTACATGAGGATAAAGGGATGTCAAATTTACATATCCAATTGTCTCATCGGGTTGCGCTACATACCGTAATGTCAAAGCATTGGTACGACCTCCATACAAGGCCTGTCGGGGTTTCAAAGGTTCTGGTGTGTCAAAGCTGGAAAGGAAAGCTCGAACATGAGGATCAGACTTTTTGAGTTCTGTCCACTCATGCTCCCACATCACATTCACTTTCAACCCATAAGTAGCCTGTAAAGATTCACATTTGTCTTGAAACTCCTGGTACATATCACCAAAAGTCTTTTGGGTTAAGACACACATGGCCTGGGGCACAAAGCAAGATTTACAGCCGTGGAAGAAACAACCGTTGTACTCAAACACTGTCTCAACACCGTCAATCTCTGTGTATCCATCTACGTGATACGGGCCAACAGCCTTCTCCCCACTATTCAAAGCATGTTGAATAAAAATGTTTTTATCCTGGGCCAAGTACTCCAACCATTGAATGGACCCGCTAGAGTATGACTTGAATTGTCGTCTCCCTGTGGATCATTTGGTAGAGCATGGTGTTTGCAACACCAGAGTTGTGGGTTTGATTCCCACGGGGGGCCAGTACAAAACAAAAAAAAAGAATAATGTATGAATTGAAATGTATGCATTCACTACTGTAAGTTGCTCTGGATAAGAGCGTCTGCTAAATGACTAAAATGTAAAGATGTCGTTGTCAGGTGATGGAATAGCTATAGATGCTGGTGGTAAAAAGTGTGCCGATGCAATAGTTGTACAACTCCAGGGGTCAATGCCAGCATATTTGATTACCTCTTCTCTGAATCTGATGCATCCGTCACACAGTATAACCACATCATTGTCACAGTATGACTCCATCTCTTTATGGAAGTCAAAGGTATTATGACGTACTGTCTCATACCATGTCATGAATCTCTCTCGCTCTTTGGGAGACATTTGATCATACCCGTACATTTCGGGGCCTGGATAAGATCCAATGTAATGTAGATTCTCCTCAGATGTGAAGAAATTAGGAAACCAACCTTTCACAGAGTTTTCAAAACCCAAAGCCTCAGGCATTTGAGCCAATCTCATGGGTAAGAAACTTAAACTGTCAATGTATCTCTGGTTGAAGGCAGGGTCTACAAAACACAAGATTTTACTATCTTGCGCTATGACCCTGGGTGCAACGCCTTGTTGTATCAAGGGGTTCAAAAGAAGATAGAATCATAGGCTCTAGAATTGTGAGCTATAAACGTGAAGTTTCTGTACTGGGGTTTTCTGAAGTGTTTTAGAAAGAGTAGTGCACAATTGGGTCCCTCTGCCAACCACTTTTCACCCTTGAAAGTCATGGTAGATACAAAAATAGGCAAATGAACCCCGGATTGCTGATTAGTCTCAAAATCATAAAACACATATTTCTCTGAATGTTCATCTTCAGCCAAGGGCTGAATATAACACTCGTGTGGCACTTCTTGAAACACTTCAGTGTCTCTGCTTTTCAAAGGCCCTTTACAGATTAGGCAATGTATGATCCCACACACGTGAGGTTTAGGGTTGTCTATTTTTAGGTTGTAATTGCAATGGCATTTTGGACATTTCTTGTTAATTGTCGTAAGGTAAAGTGGACCAAGACGCAGCGGGGAAATGTACACTCATCTTCTTTTTATTAAATGGATAAGAAGGTGAACCAAAAACAACACGTACACAAAAAAAACACAACTACTAATAACATGCCAGTAAGGCACAAAGCTATACCCAGCACAATCTCCCACAAATACTAAAAACAAACACATACCTATTTATAGAGCCCTCAATCAGAGGCAACGAGAAAACACCTGCCTCCAATTGAGGGTTCAACCCCCAATAAACTAAACATAGAAATACAAAGAACTAGACTAAACATAGAAATACATTAACATAGAACAGTGCCCAAAACCCCAGAATAATAAATCAAACACACCCCTAAACACACAACCACCCCGAACCACATAAAACAAATACCCCTGCCACGTCCTGACCAAACTACAATAACAAATAACCCCTATTACTGGTCAGGATGTGACATTAATGTCACAACTGCTTACAGATTTACAGGCCTTGGGGTGCCATGTTTAAATTTTGTGTTTTTCGTAGCAGTAGGCCAAACAACATGTGCGTTGACAATCCGCACAGGGTGTTAGGTTTAAGGGTCGCATCGGACATTTTTCATCCTGACTTGCTGAACAGTTATAACGTCAAGAGTGCCCCTCGATTCGGGTGTAGCCTGTATGACATGATGGACACACATATGGCGCTCCTACAAAAGCTCTGATGTTGGTAATAGCATAATAATGGGCGTTTGTACATAAAAGTACAGAATCTGAGGATGAGGTTGTGGGTTGTTCTGAAATTTCAAGAGAGCTGAATTAGCTCTACTATGGTACTAAACCACAATCTTGATGTTCAGAAAATGTTCAAATTTGACTATGTCAGAGAAAGCCACAGCCTCTTGCATACCTAGACCGACGGCATTTTGGAGGGTTGCATAAATGTCATAGGCCTATTGCAAAGCATAACTGATTACCAGGATGGTTAATGTTTATGAGATATTGCTTCTTATTGTTTATGATTGTGTTGAAGATGTTGTGCTCTCATTCATATGGTTAATTAAGGATACGAGTTCAGGGGGTACCTGTGATAATGGGTGTTCATGTGTCTGGGTTATTGATGGGGATGTTGGCCCTGTCTCATTCATTTGGTTAATTAAGGATATTAGTTATTTTGGTATTCTATAAGTATCCATGTTACATACAGTTTTTAGCGCTTGTTTGGGCGTTTTTTAATCAGATTGTTGTTTAACAAGCGGGGCATTGTTCTATGCCAGAAGGATAGATCTTGACTGTATTGACGCCTTAGTAAAGCAACCATACGTTTGTGTAGCTGAACCTCTCTGGCTTTTAGAGCCCTGTAAAAGGCTGTGAGAAACCTTTCTTGACGATCTATTTCAGGATCTGGGTCCTCATTGAGACTATCTTCAATGAATATTGTTTCTACCTCCGAATTGGCTGTATCAAGCTGTTTGGCCGCTTCATATATCAGCACATCGTCTTCCTCATCATTGGGATTTACAGCGTTGAAATTATCATCAGGTTTAGATGTTTTACTATGTATGTCATGGGTGCCCTCACCCTCCTCGGCCTCTTCCTCTCGACATATTGGGCCTTCTGTGTCGAAATACGCCTGGGAGGAGTCTGAAAGAAAAATATATACAAAATAGTGTATTAAAAATAAAATATATTTATTATATAAAAATTTCAATTTCAAATACATTTCAGATATATTAATATATTAACACAGTTCTCGCTGTTAGGCCTTGGTGTTTAGTTAAATTACCTCTGGTTGTTTGACGCCTGCTTTTCTGAGCAATCCTCGATAACGTGGTTCCTATCCCAATGTCCTCTGGCTTTGTAGATTCTGCATGGTTTGTATAGCTATCGTTGGAGTCTGAAAAAATCATTATTTGACATTGTTTTAACATATTCTATCAAAAAATGTATACGTTTTTTTTATAACTGGTCATACCATATCCATAGAGAGCATGCTCTTGAATCCAATTGTTTTCAGACCAGTCGCCCTTCTCGGGCCGGGGTGATTCTGTGAGGTGTACTTGAGCCTCAGATCTGTGGTCTTGAAGTATTGTGATGCGCCTTAGGTGCTAGATTATATAGCGCTTGGGTGGAGTTTCCTGGAGGTGTGTAGCTGTGTGTTAAATCTGCGCTTCTTGTGTTGTTTGGAGTTTTGGTAAAGCCGGGCATACAGAACGGTAGAATATCGTCGGTTTCAGCGCCCCCGAAGTGTGGGCGTAGGGCTGCGTAAAGAAGAACCGGCCTTCGTTTGTTCCTCTGAATCCTCATTATGGATGGTTATAACAGCTGATGTTGGATTATCCAAATCAATTATTCCTGGTAGCAGCTGGGCAAATGTTGGGTATCCTATAGACGTTTTAAATAATATTTAAATATATTTATACGAACTTAAAAAAATACATACAATTGACATAAAAACATACCGGAAAATGCAATTCCTCCCCTTTTAGAATATCTGCAAAAACCCTATATAACAATGGTTTAATATTTGAGGAAACCTTATTAGAGAGAGAGAGAGTTCCAACCGTGCCATAATAGTGACCATGTAATATCAAACATTTCCCAAAAACGACTTAACGCACACAAAATCTAAAATATATATATTATTTTCACATCCTCACCTTCAAAATTCTCCATGTGTAAAGGCTTCTCTTCATGTGTAAAGACTTGAAGCGTTTTCAGAGCAACCTCTGTGTCCTAACTGAGTTAGACCGGGGCATTTGTTTGTTGCTCCCCCCATCCTCAGGAAATAACACCTTTTTTTTGGGGAGACAACCTATGTGCAAATGACCCCCTAATGTTGAATTGTTTCAAACACAATTGTCGAGACATAAATACTTACACCCCCCCCCCCCACCCCCCCACACACACGCACACACATCTTTCCCTGAAGCCTTTCTCTGAGAAAGACACACTGAGACAGAGAGAAAAAACTGAGATTCCTTTCTTTAAAAGGTCTGTACTAAAGATTTAATTCTAAATCTTTAGTACAGACCTTTTAAACATGTTATAATTAGTTAAACAATTTTACTATGCTATATTTAACCAAGCCAGAATGTTTTTATACACAAAAAAATGTTATACAACAGATATATATACTTTATTAACGCACAGTACTACACTTTAATACCCTCTAAATGCTTATATTTATAATTGTCTGTTGTTGGAAAGACTGTATTCATATAAAACAAGTCCTTTTGATTATTTTGAAGATTCTCTAGGTGTGGTTGACTGTTGATCCCTCCATCCTCGGGAAATAACACATGCTGTTTTTGGGCACACCCTGTGTGCAAATGACCCCATAATGTTGAATTGTTTCATACACAATTGCAGAGACACACACACACCGCGAAAAAAAAACATTGTTTTGAAACACCTTTGCAGAGATACACACACACCCAAAAAAAACATTGTTTTGAAACACACACACACACCTCTTTCCCAGAAGCCTTTCTCTGAGACCCGAAAGAAAGAAAGAAAGAGAGAGAGAGAGAGAGAGAGAGAGAGAGAGAGAGAGAGAGAGAAAAAAACTGAGATTCCTTTCGTTAAAGGTGAGATACAATTTTAAAACCCTTTTATTTAATTCTAAATCTATAGTACAGACCTTTTAAACATGTTATAATTAGTTAAACAATTTTACTATTCCTTTCTTACAGAAAAAGGGGAGGCTCTATGGTCAACCATCACATCCATCCGTCTCTAAATCCCCATCTTCAGGGTCTGACCGGTTCAGACAGTGTCTCTTCCCCGCAAGATATCCCACTCCAGCCAGGTTCCGTATGTTTTCTTTCCCTGGATAGATCAAACGTCTTGCCTTTAGACCCTGGGTCTGTCTTAAGGATAGAAGCGCCCAGCGGCGTAATTGTTCACGATGTTGGAAAACATTTTCCAGCTGTTTCACCATGTCCAGGAATATATGATAATCGCCCCACCTAAAGCCTGGCACAAAATAGTTGACCTCCGACCAGGCTTTTGAAAATACATACGAACTAACTGATTTGGTTGCATTGGAACTATCGAGTTGGGCACAAACTAAAATTGTCACTTTGGAGTCTGAACTATATGCCACTGAAGAGATTCTTATGGCTTTCAAATCATCTCGCCCGCAGACTTCCTCTTCCAGGGCGTACCCAGGCAGGGTTGTCCCACTCAGGGCCTGTTCGATCTGGCATAGCGCAAGCGTATCTTAAGCCATCCTCTCATCCGCAGTGCAGGAGAAAAACTCCCTGCTTTGTTTGAAAAAGGGTGCTGTGGCCGCTGTTTGTGAAAATCTTCACCGTTGAATCGTCTGGTTGGAAAATGTAACCCCACTCCATATGGCCGTCACTCACATCCAGCACTCAATTAAAACAATCAGCGGCTTACCAAAGAAAGTCTTCGATAGTCTTGTCTAGGAGACATGTTTAATTTCCTCTTTAGTGTTCTGGGTTTATTTTAATTTATTTTTTAGTGTTCTGGGGTTTATCGAGGTCGTTCGTAGTGTTCACAGATCTCACTTATATTACGGCTGTCCAATACACCCGGACATTACTGTTTCATATACAACAGCCCGGCCCTAAGTTCACTACAACAGGGGGGCCATACTCTTTGAAATGTTCAAACACATTCCACAGTTCAACGAGGTACCTACACATCAATCTTCATGACAGCTTTAAGCTTTAACATAAACAGATGCACTATCTGGTTAAATAAACACTCACTCGAGAGCGTGAGAACGGAAGGACAGGATGTACATATATGGGCATAAGCACTCACTCACAGTGAGAATGGAAGGACAGGATGTACATATATGGGCGTAACCACGTGACCCATAAAATAGGTCATAAATCACTGCTTTGACGGATGCCGTCTACTGTATTCTCTCTCTACAATGGATAAATGTTAACCTAAGAGTTGTGCAAAGTTGGTAGAATCTTAATGATAGGGCAAAATGTTGATTTCCGGCTAAATAGACATACCCAAACATTACATTTTTTTTTACATTTAAGTCATTTAGCAGACGCTCTTATCCAGAGCGACTTACAAATTGGTGCATTCACCTTAAGATATCCAGTGGAACAACCACTTTACAATAGTGCATCTAAATCTTTTGGGGGGGTAGAAGGATTACTTTATCCTATCCCAGGTATTCCTTAAAGAGGTGGGGTTTCAGGTGTCTCCGGAAGGTGGTGATTGACTCCGCTGTCCTGGCGTCGTGAGGGAGCTTGTTCCACCATTGGGGTGCCAGAGCAGCGAACAGTTTTGACTGGGCTGAGCGGGAGCTGTGCTTCCTCAGAGGTAGGGAGGCGAGCAGGCCAGAGGTGGATGAACGCAGTGCCCTTGTTTGGGTGTAGGGCCTGATCAGAGCCTGAAGGTACGGAGGTGCCGTTCCCCTCACAGCTCCGTAGGCAAGCACCATGGACTTGTAGCGGATGCGAGCTTCAACTGGAAGCCAGTGGAGAGAGCGGAGGAGCGGGGTGACGTGAGAGAACTTGGGAAGGTTGAACACCAGACGGCTGCGGCGTTCTGGATGAGTTGTAGGGGTTTAATGGCACAGGCAGGGAGCCCAGCCAACAGCGAGTTGCAGTAATCCAGATGGGAGATGACAAGTGCCTGGACTAGGACCTGCGCCGCTTCCTGTGTGAGGCAGGGTCGTACTCTGCGAATGTTGTAGAGCATGAACCTACAGGATCGGGTCACCGCCTTGATGTTAGTGGAGAACGACAGGGTGTTGTCCAGGGTCACGCCAAGGTTCTTAGCACTCTGGGAGGAGGACACAAGGGAGTTGTCAACCGTGATGGCGAGATCATGGAACGGGCAGTCCTTCCCTGGGAGGAGGAGCAGCTCCGTCTTGCCGAGGTTCAGCTTGAGGTGGTGAGCCGTCATCCACACTGATATGTCTGCCAGACATGCAGAGATGCGATTCGCCAACTGGTTATCAGAAGGGGGAAAGGAGAAGATTAATTGTGTGTCGTCTGCGTAGCAATGATAGGAGAGACCATGTGAGGATATGACCGAGCCAAGTGACTTGGTGTATAGTGAGAATAGGAGAGGGCCTAGAACAGAGCCCTGGGGGACACCAGTGGTGAGAGCACGTGGTGCGGAGACAGATTCTCGCCACGCCACCTGGTAGGAGCGACCTGTCAGGTAGGACGCAATCCAAGCGTGGGCCGCGCCGGAGATGCCCAGCTCGGAGAGGGTGGAGAGGAGGATCTGATGGTTCACGGTATCAAAGGCAGCAGATAGGTCTAGAAGGATGAGAGCAGAGGAGAGAGAGTTAGCTTTAGCAGTGCGGAGAGCCTCCGTGACACAGAGAAGAGCAGTCTTAGTTGAATGCCCAGTCTTGAAACCTGACTGATTAGGATCAAGAAGGTCATTCTGAGAGAGATAGCAGGAGAGCTGGCCAAGGACGGCACGTTCAAGAGTTTTGGAGAGAAAAGAAAGAAGGGATACTGGTCTGTAGTTGTTGATATCGGAGGGATCGAGTGTAGGTTTTTTGAGAAGGGGTGCAACTCTCGGTCTCTTGAAGACAGAAGGGACGTAGCCAGCGGTCAAGGATGAGTTGATGAGCGAGGTGAGGTAGGGGAGAAGGTCTCCGGAAATGGTCTGGAGAAGAGAGGAGGGGATAGGGTCAAGTGGGCAGGTTGTTGGGCGGCCGGCCGTCACGAGATTTCATCTGGAGAGAGAGGGGAGAAAGAGGTCAAAGCACAGGGTAGGGCAGTGTGAGCAGGACCAGCGGTGTCGTTTGGCTTAGCAAACGAGGATCGGATGTCATCAGCCTTCTTTTCAAAATGGTTGACGAAGTCATCCGCAGAGAGAGAGGAGGGGGGGGGGGGAGGGGGAGGAGGATTCAGGAGGGAGGAGAAGGTAGCAAAGAGCTTCCTAGGGTTTTTCATGAGATGGTCATAAACAATAACTGGTAATGTTGCATAGTTTTAGAAAGGTCTGGAACTCACCTTTTTGGTAAAAAATAGTTACAGTGTAAATTGCTGAGGTGTACTCACTTTTTAGGACACAAGCCCAAGCACATGGTACAATGTGAAATTGTGAAAATATGAAAAATAATATATACACTACCGTTCAAAAGTTTGTGGTCACTTAGAAATGTCCTTGTTTTTGAAAGAAAAGCTATTTTTTGTCCATTAAAATAACATCAAATTGATCAGAAATACAGTGTAGACATTGTTAATGTTGTAAATTACTATTGTAGCTGGAAACGGCTGATTTTTATGGAATATCTACAAAGGCAAACAGAGCCCATTATCAGCAACCATCACTCCTGTGTTCCAATGGCACATTGTGTTAGCTAATTCAAGTTTATCATTTTAAAAGGCTAATTGATCATTAGAAAACCCTTTTGCAATCATGTTAGCACAGCTGAAAACTGTGGTTCTGATTAAAGAAGCAATAAAACTGGTCTTCTTCAGACTAGCTGAGTATCTGGAGCATCAGCATTTTTGGGTTCGATTACAGGCTCAAAATGGCCAGAAACAAATAACTTTCTTCTGAATCTCATGAGTGTAATCCTGTTCTGAGAAATGGAGGCTATTCCATTGCCAAGAAACTGAAGATCTTGTACAACGCTGTGTACTACTCCCTTCACAGAACAGCGCAAACTGGCCCTAACCAGAATAGAAAGAGGAGTGGGAGGCCCCGGTGCACAACTGAGCAAGAGGACAAGTACATTAGAGTGTCTAGTTTGAGAAACAGACGTCTCACAAGTCCTCAACTGGCAGCTTCATTAAATAGTACCCACAAAACACCAGTCTCAACAGTGAAGAGGCGACTCCAGGATGCTGGCCTTCGAGGCAGAGTTCCTCTGTCCAGTGTCTGTGTTCTTTTGCCCATCTTAATCTTTTATTTTTATTAGCCAGTCTGAGATATAGATTTTTCTTTGCAACTCTGCCTAGAAGGCAAGCATCCCGGAGTCACCTCTTCACTGTTGACTTTGAGCCTGGTGTTTTGCGGGTAATATTTAATGAAGCTGCCATTTGAGGACTTGTGAGGCGTGTCCTAACCGACTTGCCAAAACTATAGTTTGTTAACAAGAAATTTGTGAAGTGGTTGAAAAACAAGATTTAATGACTCCAACCTAAGTGTATGTAAACTTCCAACTTCCACTGTAGATAGTCATTTGACATTTTAGTCATTGAGCAGACGCTCTTATCCAGAGCGACTTACAGTAGTGAATGCATACATTTCACAATTTTTTTTCTCCGTACTGGTCCCCCGTGGGAATCAAACCCACAACCCTGGCATTGCAAACACCATGCTCTACCAACTGAGCCACACAGGACCATTAAGAATCTGCGGTTTCCAGCTACAATAGTCATTTACAACATTAACAATGTCTACACTGTATTTCTGATCAACTTGATGTTATTTTAATGGGGAAAAAATGTGCTTTTCTTTCAAAAACAAGGACATTTCTAAATGACCACAATATTTTCAACAGTAGTGTAAATATTTTCCTATTCAACAAAAGTGGGGAAATAAGGCTTGAAATTGCTGAAATGCTTTCTAAATATACTAACAATCATATTATAAACAACTTATTATAAGATTACACATTTCTTATAACTCAAATCAAAATCAAATCAAATTTATTTATATAGCCCTTCGTATATCAGCTGAAATCTCAAAGTGCTGTACAGAAACCCAGCCTAAAACCCCAAACAGCAAGCAATGCATGTTTGAAGCATGGTGGCTAGGAAAAACTCCCTAGGAAAAACTCCCTAGAAAGGCCAAAAACCTAGGAAGAAACCGAGAGAGGAACCAGGCTATGAGGGGTGGCCAGTCCTCTTCTGGCTGTGCCGGGTGGATATTATAACATAACATGGTCAAGATGTTACAATGTTCATAAATGACCAGCATGGTCAAATCATAATAATCATAGTAGTTGTCGAGGGTGCAACAAGCACGTCCGGTGAACAGGTCAGGGTTCCGTAGCCGCAGGCAGAACAGTGGGAACTGGAGCAGCAGCATGGACAGGTGGACTGGGGACAGCAAGATGTCATCATGCCATGTAGTCCCGAGGCATGGTCCTAGGGCTCAGGTCCTCCGAGAGAAAGAAAGAAAGAGAGAAAGAGAGAATTAGCGAGAGCATATTTAAATTCACACAGGACACCGGATAAGACAAGAGAATACTCCAGATGTAACAGACTGACCCTAGCCCCCCGACACATAAACTACTGCAGCATAAATACTGGAGGCTGAGACAGGAGGGATCAGAAGACACTGTGGCCCCATCCGATGATACCCCCGGACAGGGCCAAACAGGCAGGATATAACCCCACCCACTTTGCCAAAGCACAGCCCCCACACCACTAGAGGGATGTCTACAACCACCAACTTACCGTCCGAAGACAAGGCCGAGTATAGCCCACAAAGATCTCCGCCATGGCACAACCCAAGGGGGGGGGCTCCAACCCAGACAGGAAGACCACGTCAGTGACTCAACCCACTCAAGTGACGCACCCCTCCCATGGACGGCATGGAAGAACACCAGTAAGTCAGTGACTCAGCCCCTGTAATAGGGTTAGAGGCAGAGAATCCCAGTGGAAAGAGGGGAACCGGCAAGGCAGAGACAGCAAGGGCGGTTCGTTGCTCCAGCCTTTCCGTTCACCTTCACACTCCTGGGCCAGACTATACTTAATCATAGGACCTACTGAAGAGATAAGTCTTCAGTAAAGACTTAAAGGTTGAGACAGTCTGCGTCTCTCACATGGGTAGGCAGACCATTCCATAAAAATGGAGCTCTATAGGAGAAAGCCCTACCTCCAGCCGTTTGCTTAGAAATTCTAGGGACAATTAGGAGGCCTGCGTCTTGTGACCGTAGCGTACATGTAGGTATGTACGGCAGGACCAAATCGGAAAGATAGGTAGGAGCAAGCCCAAGTAATGCTTTGTAGGTTAGCAGTAAAACCTTGAAATCAGCCCTTGCCTTAACAGGAAGCCGGTGTAGGGAGGCTAGCACTGGAGTAATATGATAAAAATTTTTGGTTCTAGTCAGGTTTCTAGCAGCCGTATTTAGCACTAACTGTAAAATAAATATGATCATTCTTAGTAACAATACAATATTGGCCCTATTTCATATAGCTGGCGACAGATTATTTTCTCCTAAACGTCCACTGAGTGGCACACAAGCACAATTAAAACGTGTACAGACTCGTTACAACTTCACCTTTAAGCATAAAGGGATTTTGTCCGTCGGTGATCTATGAGAAAGTGGTATTGTTTAAATTCTATTAAATTATTTAGTATTTGTTCATGTTGAGAACTCGAGAATATTACAGCGATTAATTATATCACAGCGAGATGAAACCACAACTGTCGGATCCGCTAGACTGTCACTGTTCATATGCTGTCTCCCAGGCTGGGATCACTTGCTCAGAGGAAGATAATGTTGATTCTTTCTCTGGAAAGAGCAGACAATTTGGCACGCCACTCCTTATGCAAATGTGGGGTGTGCAACCTGACACTTCAAGTCATTTCATCTGACAGAGTGGAAGGGGAGAGATGGTGCTTTCTGGCATTATAAGGCATGGGCGTTCACAGAGTGCTTTGTACACCAAAACGTCAATCAGAAACGGTCCAGAACTGCTCAAAGTCCCCCATGACTGTGTGGTACGTCTCAAATTCAATCATCAAGTTTGCTGACGACACAACAGTGGTAGGCCTGATTACTAACAACTATGCGACAGCCTACTGGGAGGAGGTGAGAGCCCTGGCAGAGTGGTGCAAGGAAAATAACCTCTCCCTCAACGTCAACAAAACGAAGGAGCTGATCGAGGACTACAGGAGATAGCAAAGAGTGCAAGCCCCATCCATATCGACGGGGGCGCAGTGGAGAGGGTCAAAATCTTCAAGTTCCTCAGCGTCCACATCACTGATGACCTGAAACGTTCCTTTTACACAGACAGTGTGGTGAAGAAGGTGCAACAGCACCTCTTTAACCTAAGAAGGATAAAGACATTTGAATTGGCCCCTAACACCCTCACAAAGTTCTACAGATGCACTATTGAGAGGATCCTGTCAGGTTGTATCACTTCCTGGTATGTCCACAACTGCAGGGCTCTCCAGTGGGTGGTGCGGTCAGCCCAACACATCATTGGGGGCACACTGCCTGCCCTCCAGGACATCTACAGCACCCGATGTCACAGGAAGTCCAAGAAGATCATCAAGGACCTCAGCCACCCCAGGCATGGCCTGTTCACCCCACTACCATCTAGAAGGCGGAGACAGTACAGGTGCATCAAAGCTGGGACCGAGAGACTGATGAACAGCTTCTATCTTCAGGCCATCAGACTGTTAAACAGTCACCACTAGCCGGCCTCCACCCAGAACCCTGCCCTGCACCTTAGAGGTGGCTGCCATATCTACAGTTGAAGTCGGAAGTTTACATACACTTAGGTTGGAGTCATTAAAACTAGTTTTTCAACTACTCCACAGATTTCTTGTTAAAACCTGTTACGACACCAATCCCGTTAGCAGGTTTGAGTTTGACAATAGCCAGTGAAAAATCACAGCGCCATATTCAAAACCACAAATCTAATAATTTCTATTTCTCAAACATAGGACTATTTTACACCATTTTATAGATACACCTCTCCTGAATCGAACCACGTTGTCCGATTTCAAAAAGGCTTTACAGCAAAAGCAAAACATTAGATTATATTAGGAGAGTACATCGACACAAATAACCACACAGCCATTTTCAAAGCAACTACATGCATCACAAATACCCAAAACACAGCTAAATAAAGCACTAACCTTTGACGATCTTCATCAGATGACACTCCTAGGACATCATGTTACACAATACATGTATGTTTTGTTCGATAAAGTTCATATTTATATATAAAAACAGCCTTTTACATTGGCGCGTGACGTTCAGAAAATATTTTCCCTCAAATACTGGAGGTGAATCAGCACCACAATTTACAAAAATACTTGTCATAAACGTTGATAAAATATTAAAATGTCATTCAAAGAATTATAGATGAACATATCCTTTATGCTAACGCTGTGAAAGATTCCAAAAAAGCTTCACGAGGAAAGCACTCGTTGCAATAATCTGAGTACTGAGCTCAGAAAAATACACTAGGCTATACAGATAGCCGCCATTTTGGAGTCATCTAAAATCATATATTGCATTAGAAATATTCCCTTACCTTTGATGATCTTCATCAGAAGGCACTTCCAGGAATCCCAGGTCCACAATAAATGTTGTTTTGTTCGATAAACTCCAATGCGCACCAATGAAGTGATGTCCTTCCCTGGGTGACCAACTTCCCAGCCTTCTCATTCGGTCTCTGTTCTTCGTAGACGCCTCAAACAACTTTCTAAAGACTGTTGACATCTAGTGGAAGCCTTAGGAAGTGCACAATTATTACTACGTCACTGTGTGTTCAATAGGTAATGACTTGAAGAGAGCCCACATGTCCAGATTTCCACTTCCTGGTAGGATTTCTCTCAGGTTTTTGCTTGCCATATGAGTTCTGTTATACTCACAGACATCATTCAAACAGTTTTAGAAGCTTCAGAGTGTTTTCTATCCAAATCTATTAATAATATGCATATCCTAGCTTCTGAATTTGAGAAGGAGGCAGTTTAATATGGGCACATATTTTCTCTGAAATTGTCAATACTGCCCCCTATCCCTAAAGGGCTGTAAGAGGTTATTAACAAACTATAGTTTTGGCAAGTCGGTTAGGACATCTACTTTGTGCATGCTTTTAAACAATTGTTTACAGACAGATTATTTCACTTATAATTCACTGTATCACAATTCCAATGGGTCAGAAGTTTACATACACAAAGTTGACTGTGTCTTTAAACAGCTTGGAAAATTCCAGAAAATGATGTCATGGCTTTAGACGCTTCTGATAGGCTAATTGGCATAATTTGAGTCAATTGGAGGTGTACCTGTCGATGTATTTCAAGGCCTACCTTCAAACTCAGTGCCCCTTTGCTTGACATCATGCGAAAATCAAAAGAAATCAGCCAAGACCTCAGAAAAAAAATTGTAGACCTCCACAAGTCTGGTTCATCCTTGGGAGTAATTTCCAAATGCCTGAAGCTACCACGTTCATCTGCACAAACAATAGTATGCAAGTGTAAACACCATGGACTACGCAGCCGTCATACCGCTCACGAAGGAGACGTGTTCTGTCTCCTAGAGATGAACGTACTTTGGTGCGAAAAGTGCAAATCTAACCCAGAACAAGAGCAAAGGACCTTGTGAAGATGCTGGGAAAAAATATCCACAGTAAAACGAGTCCTATATCGACATAACCTGAAAGGCCGCTCAGCAAGGAAGAAGCCACTGCTCCAACACCGCCATAAAAAAGCCAGACTACGGTTTGCAACTGCACATGGGGACAAAGATCGTACTTTTTGGAGAAATGTCCTCTGGTCTGATGAAACAAATATAGAACTGTTTGGCCATAATGACCATAATTATGTTTGGAGGAAAAAGGGGTAGGCTTGCAAGCCGAAGAACACCATCCCAACCGTGAAGCACGGGGGTGGCAGCATCATGTTCTGTGGGTGCTTTGCTACAGGAGGGACTGGTGCACTTCACAAAATAGATGGCATCATGAGGATGGGAAAATTATGTGAATATATTGAAGCAACATATCAAGACATCAGTCAGGAAGTTAAAGCTTGGTCGCAAATGGATCTTCCATATGGACAATGACCCCAAGCATACTTCCAAACTTGTGGCAAAATGGCTAAAGGACAACAAAGCCAAGGTATTGGAGTGGCCCTCACAAAGCCCTGACCTCAATCCTATAGAAAATGTGTGGGCAGAACTTAAAAAGTGTGTGCGAGCAAGGAGGCCTACAAACCTGACACAGTTACACCAGCTCTGTCAGGAGGAATGGGCCAAAATTCACCCAACTTATTGTGGGAAGCTTGTGGAAGGCTACCTGAAACATCTGACCCAAGTTAAACAATTTAATGGCAATGCTACCAAATACTAATTGAGTGTATGTAAACTGCTGACCCACTGGGAATGTGATGAAAGAAATAAAAGCTGAAATAAATCATTCTCTCTACTATTACTCTGACATTTCACATTCTTCAAATAAAGTGGTGATCCTAAATGACCTAAGACAGGGAATTGTTACGAGGATTAAATGTCAGAAATAGTGAAAAACTGAGTTTAAATGTATTTGGCTAAGGTATATGTAAACTTCCGACTTCAACTGTATACCACAACTATTGTAAACATGTTTTTGTCTAATGCAGCTGTTTTGACCCTCTGGGAAGAATAAACTTCGTTTGAGCAGTCGAACTAGAGATTCCAAATCAGTAAAACAGGAGATGGCATCAGAAATAAGGCCGTGTCAGATGATTCTAGGAGTGGTGGTTGGAGTCAGGCGCAGAGAGCAGAGGTAAAGTATACAGTCTTTATTTTCTCCGGCAACAAACTGGTCATGCCAAAACAGAAGGGCGCGTAATAATAATGACCAACCCAAAACACAGGGCAAAACGGTCCGAAGAGAGAAAATAAGACGTCAGCCAGCACAAAACACCAAAACACAAAAACATCCAAAATACAACTAGCGAAGCAACTACATTCACAGGCCCACCGTCCTGAGTGGACAACAAACAATCCCGCACAAAAATCCCAACTGAAAACACACATTAAATAAGTCCCCACTAATGACATACACAAAACAGGTGCGGAACAGACAGACAAACTAAACGAAACTGAAACAACGATCGGTGGCAGCTAATAGGCCGGCGACGACGACCGGCGAGCGCCGCCCGACCGAGGAGGGGCGCCACTTTCGTTGGATCCTGTGACAGTACCCCTCCCCTGACGCGCGGCTCCAGCCGCGCGCCGACGCCGGCCTCGGGGACGGCCCGGAGGGCGAGGCGCCGGCCGATCCGGTCGGCGACGGTGGAAGTCCAACAGCATAGGGGGGTCCAGAACGTCCGCCGCCGGAACCCAGCACCTCTCCTCCGGACCGTACCCCTCCCAGTCCACGAGGTACTGCAGGCCCCCTACCCGACGTCGGGAGTCCAGGATGGCTCGGACTGTGTACGCCGGGCTCCCCCCGATGTCCAGGGGGGGCGGGGGGGCCTCCAGCACCTCACTGTCCTGCAGCGGACCAGCTACCACCGGCCTGAGGAGAGACACATGAAACGAGGGGTTAATACGGTAATACGAAGGAAGTTGCAACCTGTAACACACCTCGTTTATCCTCCTCAGGACTTTGAACGGCCCCACAAACCGCGGACCCAGCTTCCGGCAGGGCAGGCGGAGAGGCAGGTTCCGGGTCGAGAGCCAGACTCTATCCCCCGGGTTAAACACGGGGGCGTCACTGCGGTGGCGGTCAGCGCTCTCCTTGTGTCGTTCGCTCGCCCTCCTTAAACATTCCTGGACCGCGTTCCAGGTCTCCTGAGAGCGCTTGACCCATGCTTCCACCGCAGGAGCCTCCGTCTGGCTCTGTTGCCATGGCACCAGGACCGGCTGATACCCCAGCACCACCTGGAAGGGTGACAGATTAGTGGAGGAGTGGCGCTGAGAGTTCTGGGCCATCTCGGCCCATGGCACGAACTGCGCCCACTCCCCTGGCCGGTCCTGGCAATATGACCGCCGGAACCTGCCCACATCCTGGTTGATGCGCTCTACCTGCCCATTACTCTCGGGGTGGAATCCCGAGGTCAGGCTGACCGAGACCCCCAGCCTCTCCATAAACGATTTCCATACCCTGGACGTAAACTGGGGACCTCGATCAGATACGATGTCCTCGGGCACCCCATAGTGCCGGAAGACGTGAGTGAACAGGGCCTCCGCGGTCTGCAGGGCCGTAGGAAGACCGGGCAAAGGGAGCAGACGGCAGGACTTAGAGAACCTGTCCACAACGACCAGGATCGCCGTGTTCCCCTGAGACGGCGGGAGATCCGTAAGGAAATCCACCGAGAGGTGAGTCCATGGCCGCTGTGGAACAGGGAGGGGCTGTAATTTCCCTCGAGGTAGGTGCCTAGGAGCCTTACACTGAGCGCATACTGAACAGGACGAGACATAACGCCGGACATCCTCAGCCAAGGTGGGCCACCAGTACCTCCCCTTCAGGCCCCGCACTGTCCGTTCCACCCCAGGATGACCCGAGGAGGGTAGAGTATGGGACCATCGGATCAGGCGATCGCGAACATCAAGCGGAACGTATTTCAGGCCCACGGGACACTGCGACGGAGTAGGTTCTGACCGAACCGCCCGCTCGATGTCCGCATCCACCTCCCATACCACCGGTGCCACCAGACAGGAGGCGGGAAGTATGGGAGTAGGATCGATGGTCCGCTCCTCGGTGTCGTAGAGACGCGACAGTGCGTCAGCCTTCCGGTTCCGGGAACCTGGAATGTACGAGAGAGTGAAGTTAAACCTCGTGAAAAACATGGCCCACCTCGCCTGACGGGGATTAAGCCTCCTCGCTGCCCGAATATACTCCAGGTTACGGTGGTCGGTCCAGATGAGAAAAGGGTGACGTGCCCCCTCAAGCCAATGTCTCCACACCGTCAAAGCCCTGACCACGGCTAACAGCTCCCGGTCCCCCACATCATAATTGCGCTCCGCCGGGCTCAGCTTCTTAGAAAAGAACGCGCATGGGCGGAGCTTCGGAGGAACGCCCGAACGCTGCGACAGCACAGCTCCTACCCCAGCCTCGGACGCGTCCACCTCCACTATGAATGGCAAAGAGGGGTCCGGATGCGCTAGGACAGGTGCATTGGTAAACAGAACCTTCAGACGATGAAAGGCTCTGTCCGCCTCTGCTGACCATCGTAGCCGCACCGGCCCCCCCTTCATCAGTGAGGTAATGGGAGCTGCTACCTGGCCAAAACCCCGGATAAACCTCCGATAATAATTAGCGAACCCCAAGAACCGCTGCACCTCCTTCACAGTGGCTGGGGTTGGCCAATTACGCACAGCCGTTACGCGGTCACACTCCACCTCCACCCCCGAGGTGGAAATGCGATATCCTAGAAATGAGACGGCTCTTTTGAAGAACTCACATTTCTCAGCCTTGACGTATAGGTTATGCTCCAGCAGCCGCCCAAGCACTTTACGCACCAGGGACACATGCTCGGCGCGTGTGGCGGAGCAGATCAGGATGTCATCGATGTACACCACCACACCCTGCCCGAGCATGTCCCTAAGGACTTCGTCTACAAAGGATTGGAAGACGGCGGGAGCATTCTTTAACCCATACGGCATGACGAGGTACTCATAATGGCCGGATGTGGTACTAAATGCGGTTTTCCACTCGTCTCCCTCTCGGATACGCACCAAGTTATACGCACTCCTGAGATCCAATTTCGTGAAGAAGCGCGCCCCGTGAAATGACTCCACTGCCGTAGCAATGAGAGGTAGCGGGTAACTGAAACCCACTGTGATAGCATTTAGACCTCTATAGTCAATGCACGGGCGCAGACCTCCCTCCTTTTTCTTCACGAAAAAGAAGCTCGAGGAGACGGGGGATTTAGAGGGCCGAATGTATCCCTGTCTCAAGGACTCAGTGACGTATGTATCCATAGCCACTGTTTCCTCCTGAGACAGAGGATACACGTGACTCCTAGGAAGAACCGCGTCAGCCTGGAGGTTTATCGCACAATCTCCCTGTCGATGGGGGGGTAATTGAGTCGCCTTCGTCTTACTGAAGGCGATAGCCAAATCGGCATACTCTGAGGGAATGTGCACGGTGGAGACTTGGTCTGGACTCTCCACCGTAGTCGCACCGATGGAAACTCCTATGCACCTACCTGAGCACTCCCTCGACCACCCCGTAAGAGCCCTCTGTCTCCACGAAATCTGGGGGTTGTGAGTGGCTAGCCAGGGGATTCCCAGTACCACCGGAAACGCTGGGGAGTCAATGATGAACAGGCTGAGACGCTCCACATGACCCCCCCACGTCTGCATAACCAGTGGCACTGTGACCTCCCCTACTTGGCCTGACCCTAGCGGTCGACTATCTAGGGCGTGCACGGGGAAGGGGTGGTCCAGCTGAACCAGGGGGATCCCTAACCTCTTCGCTAACCCATGGTCCATAAAACTCCCAGCTGCACCTGAATCGACTAGCGCCTTATACTGGAAGTGAGGGGAAAAATTAGGGAAACAAACGGAGGTGTACAAGTGATCGACAGGGGGCTCTGGGTGTGGCTGGTGCGGACTCACCTGGGGGGCCGAAGCGGTGCTCTGCCTGCCCTCCGAACTCCCGGAGGGACCTCTCCAGCACCGGTCCACAGTGTGTCCTCTGTGTCCACATCGAGTGCAAGAGAGACCCCTCCCTCCGGTCCTCCTCGGTGCAGCCCCCCCTATCTCCATGGGCTGTGGAGCGGGAGGACTGGTAGGCGGAACGAACAGGCCCCGACTGGAACGTCCCCGGGCAGCTAGCAGGTTGTCCAATCTGATGGACAAATCCACCAGTTGGTCCAGAGTGGAGGTGTTGTCCCTACATGCCAGCTCCCGGCGGACGTCCTCGCGAAGGCTACACCTATAGTGGTCTATCAGGGCCCGCTCGTTCCACCCCGATCCAGCGGCGAGAGTCCGGAATTCCAATGCGAAATCCTGAGCGGTCCTCGTCTCCTGCCTCAAATGGAATAGTAGCTCACCCGCCGCCCTGCCCTCCGGGGGATGATCGAAAACCGCCCGGAAGCGGCGGGTGAACTCCGGGTAGTCACCCCGGGCCGAGTCTGGACCTTCCCAGACCGCATTGGCCCATTCCAGGGCTCGACCCGTGAGACACGAGACGAGGACGCTCACCCTCTCTTCGTCGGAGGGAGGGGGGCGGACGGTCGCCAGGTACAGTTCCAGTTGGAGCAAGAACCCCTTGCACCCAGCGGCCGTTCCATCGAACTCCCTGGGCGGTGAAATCCGGATCCCGCCGGCACCCGCTTCTGTGGGTGTGGATATGTGCGTAGGGTGAGGGACCGGAGCTGGTCTGGCTGGGGAGGCACCTCTCTCCCAGCTCTCCAACCGGGCCAACACCTGATCCATGGCCGAGCCTAGGCGGTGGAGGAGGCCGGCATGTTGGGAGACCTGCTCAGCCATGGATGGCGCTTCTGCTCCTGCTGACTCCATAGGTTTTGGTGCGGGATTCTGTCAGATGATTCTAGGAGTGGTGGTTGGAGTCAGGCGCAGAGAGCAGAGGTAAAGTATACAGTCTTTATTTTCTCCGGCAACAAACTGGTCACGCCAAAACAGAAGGGCGCGTAATAATAATGACCAACCCAAAACACAGGGCAAAACGGTCCGAAGAGAGAAAATAAGACGTCAGCCAGCACAAAACACCAAAACACAAAAACATCCAAAATACAACTAGCGAAGCAACTACATTCACAGGCCCACCGTCCTGAGTGGACAACAAACAATCCCGCACAAAAATCCCAACTGAAAACACACATTAAATAAGTCCCCACTAATGACATACACAAAACAGGTGCGGAACAGACAGACAAACTAAACGAAACTGAAACAACGATCGGTGGCAGCTAATAGGCCGGCGACGACGACCGGCGAGCGCCACCCGACCGAGGAGGGGCGCCACTTTCGTTGGATCCTGTGACAGGCCGTGCCATGACTGGCTTGTTCGGGTCAGGTTACTGTGGACCACAATCCTACAGAGAGATCTCTCACTCCCACCAGAGGGGAGGACATCGAGAGGTATGGAGATGTTTTTTTTATGACACCTCACGCCTATTGTAAATCTTAAGGCAGCAAACAAAATTCCTTTGTCCTCTCACCATGGAGAACTGGCCTCAGAACATTAACATGTAATAAATGGACTTTAGGACAATAGGTTTCTTCAGCCACAATGGTGGTAATGACGACAGATGGAATATGAAAATGTATGTTGTTTTTGTTATGTTATTAAAAGTTAAAGGACAACATTATAACAAAAACTTTGTAACTTTTAGAGTTTTCCTAATATTTACCTGATGTTTGCATATTGTACGTTGTGTGGAAAATGTCCAGATCAAAGATAATTTTTTTGTAAAGATGAAATGTGAAGTTAGTTGTCTAAATTGGATCTGAGTAAAATCCAGACCTTGCCTCGTAACTTAGTACGCCCAGAGAATTGCCGTAAAGGCGGAAACGCCCATTTATGACCCGAGGGTATAAAACATGTGAGTTAAGAATTAACATACCAGTTCTAAGTGACCCTGAGCTGCAGCCAAGGTCTGAGTGGTCAGCAAGCGGAACACGAGGTTGAAGAAGACAAAGGAACCTTTTATTAACAACCTATGCTAAGGACGAGTAGCTGTATCTAAAGGGAGTGAATTCAAGCAGGACAACCTAGTCACCGCTCTCCAAGGAATAGTGTGTCTACACTGTTTTCCTTCCCACACTGGAACCATCCACACGGCTGATTAGCCCTCCTCCGAAAACCCCTTTTCAGAGCAAGGGCGAGGAAACAGACCACTAAGAGAAAGGACACTGACATCGTGAGGAGAAACAGAGAATTACACCTGGTAACCGAAGACTGACCGTCATCAGAGAAGTCGGAATCCGGTCCACGCAGAGACAACCCAACCCACCTTCAACACGTAATTACATCATTATATTCTGACCCATAAGACCAGCAGTTCGGGACAAGGTTAGGGTTAAAATAAGCATAGCTGACAAATGCACCCAAGTGATTTTGTTTTTCTCTCTCGAAATCCCCATTTTGTGTAACGTGTCATATTGTGCTGGCCTGCTAGGGACCTATTTTATCGTACTAAGTTCTAATCAATAGCCTAGACTGTGTGTTTGTGTATGTGTATCTTATATTATCATTTTAGCTTGTTAGCAAATAAATAATCAACTCAATTGGTGTGGTTTGGACTTATTTGGTGAGACTCAGGTTAGTGCGGATTTCCGGATTATGCGACTGTTCAGAATGAGACTGTAGAGGAAATTAATTTAATTAGCGACTGGTGTAAAATTGATATTCATTGAATTAATTTGGGAAATAGAAACTCAATAAAGCTAAGACTTTCCCATGGTGCCCCAGGTTAATTAGTTAACAATTGCCTGATTCATTTAATCACGTAATTATAAACTGTTAATCATACGACGAGCAGCAGTCGTCATATTAATCAATACAACATCACAACAGTAGGCACAGTTCCTATACCTGTTATCACTAGTTATGACATCTTGGGGAGATGAGAGTCAAAGGCTGAACCAATTAAAAGATATGGACCTAGAAAGCCTGAGCTTATTCAGTAGTCCCATTGTATTATGACCAGTCGTAGCTTTGTGGTATATGAGAAGTCCCGGAAGGTAAACCCGAACAGGTTGTTACCTGTAGAGGGTAAGTCCTAGCGGGTAAACCCCATGGTAGGTTGGTTCCTGCTAGTACCATAAAGTATAGGGTAAGTCCCGGAATGTAAGCTCGAGCAGGCTGGTACATGCAGAGGGTAAGTCCTAGGGGGTAAATCCCCAGGGGGTTGGTTCCTGTGGGTACTATAGGAAACAGGGTGAGTCCCGGGAGGTAAGCCCGAGCAAGCTGGTACCTGCAAAGGGTAAGTCCTAGGGGGTAAGAACCAGGGTGGGGTTGGTTCTCTGCTAAACCTGTAACGAGAGGGTGAAAGTCTCAGCCGCAGTGACCATGCGGCAGTAGAGTGTGTGTGGATGGATAAAGTGACATGCTTGTGAACTAGGATAAAAAGTTGCCATTCAGGGTTAGAAGAAAATAAATAAGATATTCGAACGCTGTTGGATTTGGGTGTATTAGCAGTAGCAATAAAGAGAGATTGGTTGTATGCCCTGTTGGGGTGATGAACCGTGACAGATTATGTGGAAATAGGAAGACCAGTGTGAATAATGTTGGTAATGTGTGTGATCAACAACAGTGATATTTGAGGCGTAACACTGGAAGAAGATGTTAGGTCATCCGTATTCTCCAGTAATACATTTGCAGAAGCTATAGTATTGGTTCTAATACAAGGTATTAAGTGCCGTGACCAATTAATAGGCACAAATACCATAACTATTCTACGCGGAAGTGGGTAGCGCTTCCTTGGAAAATAGTTAATAGAAGGTGTGTATTAGAGACGGGAGTGAAGAAATCTAAACACCCAGGACACCATCGGGAGAGGTTTGGGAATAACAACTATTGATATGGAGACAAACGGCCCCAATTCTCTCCTATAAAGCGGAGCTAGAGGATTTTAATAAACACATGGAGGCGCTGAAAGAAGCGCACAAGAACTCTACCATTTCGGCTCGAATATGGGAAAATTGAGCTAACTGAATAAAATTGGTCAGCATTTCCCGGCTGACGGAAAATTCCAATCTGATAGAAAATTCAGGGTGGCAATTATGACTTGGCACAACGACATAAAACCAGAATCAGAAGCTCAATATACCAGCGTTTTGATGTCAGCATTCTATCAACAAAAAATACAAACTGATAAAGCCGGAATTTAAGATGTACTCAGCTTCAGAAAGACTAGGTATGGGAGTGCATTGATAGAATTTGCACTTCAGCTTTGATGGCAGGTTTGAAACCTGTGATGAAAATGGCAATTGCGGGGGTAATGGATGAAATAGAGCAGGATGCTCTGAGAGTGGAATATAACTCCGCTCACTTTGCAAACGTGTGAGGGGTTAATACAGCCACAGTGAAAGTCCCTAACAGTGGTTCGCAAGAAACGTTGCGAAAACAACATCAAAGCGTAAGGAGATAGCTCCCTGTTTTAGATATGGGACTATCGGACATTGGAAGAATGAGTGTAAGGTGGTACTGGAACGTGCTGCATTCGAAGGAAATGCCGCTATACAAGCATTTGCATATTTTTCAAAAGAGCAACAACAAATCCTTTTGAGAACAGCAGGACAGAAACATTTTACATAGCAGTGTATGGCTTCCGTTCGATCAATAGTGGTTCAGAGCCAACTTTTTAATAGATGCCAGGGATCAAATATTGCGGATTCCTTATGATGAGAAGTTGGCTAAATTTGCCAAAGGAAAAAGTATTTTGGGTTGAAGAATCTAGGTGAAACGCCAGGGGAATGGATTCTAAAGAGGTACCAAATAAAAAGGATCTGGCCAAACACTCCTTGCAAACCCAGAAAACCTTTTGAGGGTTTATAATCTCATGAGACATTTTATGTTGTTTTATTATGATTAGATTTACATTTTATGTCATCTTATTCTGAAATTGATTTCTAAAATGGACGAAAGAGTGGAGGGGTCACGAGGAATTAGCATAGGGGTTACCAAACCTAAAGTGAACTTCACGTTTTGTTTTAGTTCATGAACATGGTGGTGCGGTGGTTATGGAGAATCATGGGGAAAAGAGACCAGTGAATCGTTAGACTCGGTGGCGAGATAATGTCACCGTGTCTAAGGGTAGTACATACTAAATAAAGGATGGGTTGGATTAAAACAAAAGTTTAATGATTGGAGTAAGGGCAGTGGATTTACCATTATCATGTTTGGTTTATAATTAATAATTTTGGATTACTGATTAAGATGTAGCATAGTGAATGCTAACAAAATGTACACTTTCTTTTCCAGAAGGGAAGGGGGTTTCATTATCTCTCTTTGGAATGTTCCCTGAGACTGTGGTCTTGGGGAGAGCAGTTAGTGATATTCGGCAGTTTTAAGTATAAAAGTATACGGATTAGGACATAAACGGAGTTCCCAGATAAGTAAGGCCTGTTCATGTGTGTTTTTGACCTACCGTTTACCACACACACCAGCACGCACACACAACTTACCGGTTATGAATATGCGTTAGTGGTGTTGATAGTGTGGGATTTATTTTGTGGGGTCTTTTCAATTTGGTTTTAAATTGGGAATGCAGAATGATGGAAATGTTTGAAATGTTTTTAAAGAGTTTCAGAATGACAGGGAAAGAAAAGGGAGAGGAAATATTTAATGGTGTCGAATTCCCTGTGTCCGGACTTTCTGGTGAGGCCTGATCAATCTCACTAGAAATGATGGCAACAGGTGGGATTTAATTATAAAATGAATGAGAAACACCAGTCTGTACTCTATTTTACCATTACTTTATGGGATACCATTATTTCCTGATGGAGTTATCAAGAGTTGTAATTCTGAGTTGATTGGTTATTTAAATTTGTTTATTTTTTATTTACCATGCAGTGTTTGTTTTTGAGTCACGATGTGAATCATGTGTTCAAAGGGGAAATGACCAGTTTCCTGGGGCCCTGGTCTTTGGGTAAATATACAAATGTATTTATTTCAGTCTGCATATAGAAAGAAAAATATATGTTAATGAGGGTTGACAGTTACTCCAAATGGATTGTGTTATGTGTATTGCTGATTTCATGAAAAGGATTGTGATATGTGTATTGCTGATTTCATTTTTGTCTTTGTTTTGATACAACTTTCACCAAATGGTGTTGGGATTCCCCGATGCCCCTGATCTGGTAACTCTTTGATAAGAGAATTATCTAATAAAGGTAAATGAATCAATAAACCATGATGAATTATTAGTCATACAGCATGGTTAATGAATAATCAATGTAATGATCAATGTAGTGATCGATTAGTCCGATTAGTCCCAGAAAATCTAGTAGAGGCTGTAGAGGGAAAGAAATGTGTGTGAGTATTTAGTGGGCCCAAGAGGGCAGGGGCCAGATGGTAAAGGGAGTAGAAACTTCAAGGGGTTCCTAACCTTGAGGGAAAGGAACAGGCTGAGCTGGATAGTGATAAACAGTGTGGGAAGTCAAAGGGGGATGCAGGTCACCAACAGTTTGTGTGTAAATGCATGTGCGTAAGTAAGCAAGAACTATATAATGACTGTTTTGTTATCCTGACCTCAGAACGTTCTCTGAATAAAGCTACAGAAACCTTTTGCAGAAAGCTGAGTCCTTGCCTAATTATTTTAACCCATTGTCTTACAAACCTTGGGCATTAGTCAAGGCGAATTGATTATTGATTATTATCATCAAGATATCAAATTATTCTATCACTCTTCCAAGAGGTCATCAGTAAAATAAGTATGAACCAAGTTTGAAAATGGTTTCAACAGTAACAGTATGTTGTTATGCTCTTTGACATTTCTTGTAGAGATAATGTTATTAAGACCATTGGGAATGTAATAATTTGTCATATAGTCAATGCTTGTCTGGATTTTCTGAAACAGAAATTAATTGAACTAAACTGTTGTTCTGATTTGTCCTCTCGAGGTTATCATGGAAGGTGACCTCAGATGGTGTCTTAATGCATGTAGGAATAATTTGGCCACAAACAGTGTGTGAACCTCAAAACCCTCCCTAACCGGCTGAAGAAAGAGCGACAAAGGCATGCAATGCAACAGTGACTTTTAACACTTCTATCTGAGGAGTGAGCGTGGAGAGAGATAACATACAAACTTCTCTCATGCTCCTGGTGTACTGGTGAGAGAAATGGACCAGACAGAATGGTGGTAGCGGCTCAGGTGAGAGACTTGTGTATGTGGGAAAAATGTATCTATTTGGATATTGAAATCGGGACATTAACAAGGGCCATCATATGTGACAGGCAAGAATTACATACGGGCCGTTGGGAAGGAAGAAGTGCTGGGAGGAGGGGGGGTGGTATTGAGAAAGGTCTACACACTGCGAACAATTTAGATAAGAATGCATTGAGATACTGATCTATCATTACCATGCCACACGCGAAAGGAAAACGCAGACAAAGGGGGGTTGTAATGAGAAGAGTTATTACCGGCAATAAAAGGTCCCGTTTAAATATGTACATTCTAACCATGATGATGTGTGCTAGGTTGAGAAGCTTGAATTCGAGGGATAGACTCAAAGTAAAGCACTAAGGACTGTCATTCTAAATTTGGGTTCGATAATTTATAAAATGTTTTAGTTATGATTTGGATACAGTGAGAGAGAGTTGCTCTCAAACAGTGAGGGGTGGAGGCACTGCTCAAATGTATTATACCTAGGGAGGCTCTAGAAACCTTATCTTTAAGTGTCCTCTGAGAGGGAGGTTATTGGAGAACTCACTGGATGATAGCTTCGGTCAACCATGAAGTTATCTTTTTTTTCTTTTACAGAATTGTAATGTTAAATTGAATCAATACATTGATCGATGATACGGTACAATTAATTGCATACAAGACTCATAGTCTGTGTTTTGCGTTAACACCCAAGGATGAAAATGAAGGAAATGGGCATGGAGACCAGCATCACATGGGCATAGAACGTAACGGATGGACGGTTCTGGCCCCAGTCTGAGCCACATCAAGGGTGGTGTGAAATTATTAAACATGTACTTTTTCTGTTCCCTATTTATGTCAATATGTTTTTAGGTTTTGTGGAACATGAGTGGTCATTGTTCCAGAGGAGGGACTGATGTATATTGACTAACTGATTTGAGAATGTTTTAGTATGTTTATAACTTTAGAAGTGCATTAGGAGTAATGGCCATTGTGTTATGGGTTAGATGGAATGATATATGTGTAAATGTATCTGTAGCAGGAGGCGAGGTACACATGAGGACTGTGGTTGAGACAATGTATAGATAAGGCTGTTAAGTGGTATGGAATGTGACTGGGGTGGAGATCTGTGGGGGCTCATAAATGAAGGTTGTGGTGATTGAGTGGTATCATTCCCAGAGACTATGTATATTGTTACAGGAGTAGGAGAGGGAGGACAGCTAACTGTGCACAATATAGGGACAATTATGAAATGAAATTGAACATTACACATACCCAGATCATGGTGAAAGTAGCAGAGATAGTGTTGGCATTTCAGACACTTTTGTCAACTTTCAAGAAACCTGTGACTCAGAGTTTGTTAGGTTGGATATTATTCCAATGTCATTAATCTCTTTCCCAATTACAAACAGCCAGCGAACACTTGACAGATTCCATGCAGTAGTTAGTCACGGCAGTCACTGTAGGGACAGTAATTAAAGGAGGCTATGGTAGCAGCATGGAATTGGACTACAGCACAAATGAGGGAGTTTGAGGTATGCATCATGGGCAGTGTCAGTGGTAGCAGGGGTTAATTTAGTGGCATTGTTGGGATATCATTTTATGAAGATTCGTGCCACATGGCTTGGTAGCTGGTTATTGGGAGACCGATGGGAGTACAAAGGGCTGTTATTCACATGTCACAAATTAGTAATCTGGCCATAATAGGAGTTTATGTTGTACTGTTGTCAGGAAATGACCCATGCGTTGCAGTGTGTATATTCCCAGGTGGAAGCGGCACATGAGGAGCAGGAGATAACCGAGGGCACGGGCTGAATTCTGGAGATTGAGTGTACATCCAGATACACCAGGCGGGGGCTGTTGGGACAGCGTTGGTCTGGTCCACACACAGTACTCCTAACAGCACCTGCAGCGGTAAAGATAGTCATGTCTCTCCTTGGTGGGTTCACAGTTCTCACGTGAAGTGAGGTCCAGCTGCATAATGGGTGAGCTTGAAGACGCCATGACAGAGGAAGCAGAGCTAAAGAGTGAAAGGAAGAATAGATTCCACTGTAGACATGTAGATGTGTTGGGTCTGGGAGCTACTTTAACCACCATAGTTGGGTTGGGTTAGCTGCTTTATTGGTTAATGCATCATATGAAAGATAGATTTTGGGGTAATTGTCCTCTAAACATTTTGGAGGCATTGATGTGAAAGTCTATACAGTGCTGTTACCTCATGAGGATGTAGCGTTGATTAGGGATACGCACTTGCTTATCAGGTGACGTGCCTATCAGGTGGCAAAGAAGGAGATGTGGAGCAAAGTGATAATGACATGGCTTGGGAACACCTCTTGGATCCTGTGGTCTGACGGGGAAGTGGGCGAAAGCATGAGGAGGCTTTTTAGGGCCTCCATTTTTGCCAAACTCAACAGAAAGCATTGAAGGCATTGTAAGGTGAATAGAGAGTGGGAATTGTCATGTTATCAAACTTTGGGTTTTCATGCATATATAATTATGCATAGCTTACCAACTTCTTGGGGCTATGTGGGACGTTAGCGTGCCACCCGTGGCGCACCCTATCAACAGCAGGTGCATTTCAAGAGCGGCAAATTTGAAACCAAATAAATGTCAAAATTCAAATTTGTCAAACATACAACTAACTTACACCCTTTGAAAGATAAACATCTCCTTAATCTAACCACGTTGTCCGATTTCAAAAAGGTTTTACGGCGAAAGTATAAAGTTAGGTTATGTTAGGAGAGTACATTGACAATAGCTGTGTGTAATGTTTAGCCAATTCAAAGACAGGCATCACCAAAACCATAAAATCAGCTAAATGCAGCACTAACCTTTTACAATCTCCATCAGATGACACTCCTAGGACATTATGTTAGACAATGCATGCATTTTTAGTTCTATCAAGTTCATATTTATATCAAGTTCATATTTATATCCAAAAACAGCGTTTTACTATGGCGTTGATGTTGAGGAAATCGTTTCCCTCCAATAACCGCCAGTCAATCAGCACAACAAAATAATTAATTAATATTAGAAAACATTGGTAAAATATTATATTGTCATTCAAAGAATTATAGATATACATCTCTTGAACGCAATCGACTTGCCAGATTTAAAAAGAACCTTACTGGGAAATCACACTGCAATAATCTGAGCACTGCGCCCAGAAAAATACGCTTTGCGATACAGACTAACCGCCATGTTGGAGAGATCTAAAATCGAAAATACTATGTAAATAATCCATTACCTTTTGATTGTTTTCATCAGATGTCACTTCCAGGAATCCCAGGTCCATAACGAATGTAGTTTTGTTCAAAAAAGCTCATCATTTATGTCCAAAAAGCTCCGTGTTGTTAGCGCATGACCTAAGCCAGCCGGACTTCACTTCACTTCACGAACGGAAAAAATATATTTACGTTCGTTCAAACATGTCAAACGTTGTATCGCATAAATCATTAGGGCCTTTTTTAACCAGAACATGAATAAAATTCAAGGCGGACGAATGCGTTCTCTTTTAAAACGTTTCAGAACGAGAGTACCCAACATGAACTTGCGCGCCAGGTGTCTAATGGGCCATCATCGTTCCAAGGCTCTTGTTCGGTCAGATCTCACAGTATAAGACTCAAAACACTTTGTAAAGGCTGGTGACATCTTGTGGAAGCAATAGGAAGTGCCAAAACATTCCTCAGCCCCTTTGTTTTTCAATGGCATAGGCTTAAAGTCAATTCAACACATCAGGTATCCACTTCCTGTCAGAATCTGTCTCAGGGTTTTGCCTGCCAAATGAGTTCTGTTATACTCACAGACACCATTCAAACAGTTTTAGAAACTTTAGGGTGTTTTCTATCCAAACCTGAACAATAATATGCATATTCTAGCTTCTGAGTTGGTGTAATAGGCAGTTAAAAATGGGCACATATTTTTTCAAAACATTCTCAATACTGCCCCCTAGCCCAAACAGGGTTCTCTAGGGTAGGGGGCAGTATTTTGACATCCGGATGAAAGGCGTGCCCAAATTAAACTGCCTGCTACTCAGGCTCAGAAGGTAGGATATGCATATTATTAGTAGATTTGGATAGAAAACACTCTGAAGTTTCTAAAACTGTTTGAATGATGTCTGTGAGTATAACAGAACTTTTTCTCAGGCAAAAACCTGAGAAAAATCCAACCAGGAAGTGTGGAAATCTGAGGTTTGTAGTTTTTCAAGTGATTGCCTATACACTAGCGTCCCACATACCCCAGAGAGGTTATCTTTTGTGTTTCTCGTTGCTTTTCAAGTCTTGTGCTATCACTCTCTTAGGAACCAGAAGAAGAAAGGTGAAATGAAAGGAGTCAACGGCTCCAGCGGACATAATATCAGTGTTCTATGAGAAATGGAAATTAGATTGTGTATGGTGTGATCATAGAACAGAGGCCATATGTCTCTGAGTTTGTAAACCTCATGGTGAATGTTAATCATGTTTAGGTTTATTTTGTGTTCATGTTTTATTATCGTTGTTTGTCCATTTATAATACTTTCCAAGTGTATGTAATGTTGAACAGTATGATATCAGGTGTTCAAAAAAAGGAGACTGATACCAGAGGCTACACCAGAGGTTAATGGTTATCTGTAGGAAGAAGGTATATGGGGGGTGCAATTAAGTTTGGAATGTACTAAGTGTAGGGAAAGCAATCACATGTGGCAGGCATTGATATGGGGGGAGAGAGCCATGGATTAGTGATGAAGGGGGTCGAGGACAGGTCAGGTCACGTTAAGGGAGAAGAAAAAGTTTAATACCCATATCACATAGTTTCCTGCCTAGCAATAAAGATACAATGTTTAGTGAGAAGGAGGAGACTCCACCCAAAGTGGGGTACATATACCACAACTATTGTAAACATGTTTTTGTCTAATGTACACTGCTCAAAAAAATAAAGGGAACACTTAAACAACACAATGTAACTCCAAGTCAAGAAGGTTTGCTGTGTCTGTCAGCGTAGTGTCCAGAGCATGGAGGCGCTACCAGGAGACAGGCCAGTACATCAGGAGACGTGGAGGAGGCCGTAGGAGGGCAACAACCCAGCAGCAGAACCGCTACCTCCGCCTTTGTGCAAGGAGGAAAAGAAGGAGCACTGCCAGAGCCCTGCAAAATGACCTCCAGCAGGCCACAAATGTGCATGTCTGCTCAAACGGTCAGAAACAGACTCCATGAGGGTGGTATGAGGGCCCAACTTCCACAGGTGGGGGTTGTGCTTACAGCCCAACACCGTGCAGGACGTTTGGCATTTGCCAGAGAACACCAAGATTGGCAAATTCGCCATTGGCGCCCAGTACTCTTCACAGATGAAATCAGGTTCACACTGAGCACGTGACAGATGTGACAGAGTCTGGAGACGCCGTGGAGAACGTTCTGCTGCCTGCAACATCCTCCAGCATGACCGGTTTGGCGATGGGTCAGTCATGGTGTGGGGTGGCATTTCTTTGGGGGGCCGCACAGCCCTCCATGTGCTCGCCAGAGGTAGGCTGACTGCCATTAGGTACCGAGATGAGATCCTCAGACCCCTTGTGAAATCATATGCTGGTGCGGTTGGCCCTGGGTTCCTCCTAATGCAAGACAATGCTAGACCTCATGTGGCTGGAGTGTGTCAGCAGTTCCTGCAAGAGGAAGGCATTGATGCTATGGACTGGCCTGCCCGTTCCCCAGACCTGAATCCAATTGAGCACATCTGGGACATCATGTCTCGCTCCATCCACCAACACCACGTTGCACCACAGACTGTCCAGGAGTTGGCGGATGCTTTAGTCCAGGTCTGGGAGGAGATCCCTCAGGAGACCATCCGCCACCTCATCAGGAGCATGCCCAGGCGTTGTAGGGAGGTCATACAGGCACGTGGAGGCCACACACACTACTGAGCCTCATTTTGACTTGTTTTAAGAACATTACATCAAAGTTGGATCAGCCTGTGGTGTGGTTTTCCACTTTAATTTTGAGTGTGACTCCAAATCCAGACCTCCATGGGTTGATAAATTGGATTTCCATTGATTATTTTTGTGTGATTTTGTTGTCAGCACATTCAACTATGTAAAGAAAAAAGTATTTAATAAGATTATTTCATTCATTCAGATCTAGGATGTGTTATTTTAGTGTTCCCTTTATTTTTTTGAGCAGTGTAGCTATATTGACCCTCTGGGAAGAATACACTTGGTTTAAGCTTTCATAGTGTCTGTTAGGTTCTAATTCTCAGAGTAAAAACTCAACAGTATTAACTAAGTTGATGGTTTATATGTAGGATAACGGTTTAATGGTTTGTCAGTTTATTTTGAAATCTCAGAGGGCCAGAGATGATTACAGACACCTGTGATAATCTGAAGTTCCAAAATGGGCCACTAGATGTTTTGTGACAGATTACATAAAACCCTTGAAAGATACAGTACCAAAACTATGGTATTTAACTGGTAAATTAAAAAATTTCTAGTAATATACCCTCCCTTTGTAACCCTATATAAAACACAGGAAATCACATTTTTGACTGCACTGGGCCTTTAATGTCATTGCAACATCATATTATTTTGCGCCGTGAAGTGAGCTCTTACTTCAAAATGGATGTGCAATAGAGTTGCGTGTCGAGGTTGCCGACAACATGACATATTCCTTGTACGCCCATCATCTCGCTGTCAGAAGCACGTTATAGCAGACGTAATAAACAGTCATGGCAGCTGATGTGAATAAACTATATTACATTCATGACACAAACCCTTATTTTACACTAAGCATATGGCTAGCCAGCTAGCATTACTACACTACTGCTTGTGTCATGACTGTGTAAAGTCAGTCGTTGTAAGCCAATGTTGTTGTCGTTGTTGACGTCTGTAATGTCCGGCTTGACAGCTGTAAAACTTGGAACATAACGCGTTAAGACGTCTAGTGACATCATCAAGAGCTGACAGTTGGTGATCATAAAAAAACAAGAACATGGGAGCTTGTTTGCTGCAAATTGTGATGCCAAATGGATCGGTAGCATTTCTTCATGCGAGCCTACTTTGCTTAACAAAGTTACGGAAGCACGTAGAACTTGGTTGCTTTTGTTCATGTTCACCAACTGTATACTTTTTACCATGTCACTAGACATATTTGCATTGAGTATGTTCCTGGCTTTAGCCTTCATGGTGGGTTCCAGGAGGGTCTCTGCATCACAAGCCTATGATGGACTCATCCCATAGCTTTTCCTCCTCTGTCCTTGTGTCCACTTTCTCCTTGGTCTTCTTCTTGTCTTTCCTGTGTTTGGCCTTGGTCTCCTTTGCCTGCTCCCTCTCTTCCATCTCTTCCTGAATCTCAGCCTGAATATGCACCTCCTTCTCCTCTCCTCCTCCCACCCTTTCCTCTGTACTCTCTTCTTTCTCCTCCTTCCTTCCTTCTTTATCTTCCTCCTCTTCCCGGCGTTTCTTTGCCCTGTGTCCCTCCCTGTGACTCCTGCTACTATAGTGCAGTCTTTTTCTCTTCCTCTTACTCTCTTCCTCCGCTTCTTCGTCATGCTCTCTTCCTCTTCTCCCTTCTGTGTCGTCATCTCTTAGACTCTTCCCTCTCCTCCTCTTCCTCTCCTCCTCTTCCTCCTCTCTCGCCCTCCTCCCTCTCTCCTTCCTCATCTTCCTCTTCCTCCTCTTCCTCTCTCTGTGCCTGTAGTCACTGTCACTGCTGTCACTGCTGTCACTGCTGCAGGAAGAGGAGGAGCTTGTGTAGGAAGAGGAGGAGCTTGAACATTCCTTGCCCCTCCCCCTGGCTTTAGGCCAGCCAATAAAGCCTGCAGGAGCAGATCCTGGGAGGAAGGCCTGAGGGAAAGCGTGGCCCCAGGCTGTTTGCTCATAGGTGCCTCCCTTGAACCCAAAGTGAGTGGGAGGAGCCTGGTAGGGCGGGCACCAAAGGGGGGGAGGATAAAAGGCAGCAGCAGGATGCAGAGGAAGAGAGGTGAGAGGAAGAGGAGGGCGGGAAGAAGGAGGAAGGACCAAGGTGGTTTTATTTTGGCCGTCAACCTTGCCGAGGTTCGCTTCTCCATCTCCCTCTTCCTCCTCCTCTTCCCCGGTAGCCCCGAAGCTGGTTTTTGGGGCTATACCGCGGGCCTTCTGCACGTGGATGTAGTCGGCCAATTCATCTGCGAACGAATCATACACCTTCTTCTGAGACTTGCATAGGTCAACAACCTTCTTCTCTCTGATGGGACACAGGGTGAGAGCCAAAGGGTTACATACTTTGACATAGTGCAGAGCTGGGAACTTAGTGAAAATTATCTGTTTTGGGCAAACAAAGTGTGTTCATGAAATGTATTAGGTCAAAATGAATGTGGCTGTCCTCTTACTTGATCTGGTGCTTGTTTCCTTGCATGTGAGCATGGTACATCTCCACAGAGTCAAGCTTAATGTTACACACCGGACATGTGAAGGAGTTGGCTGCAAACAGAGGAATAGCGGACAGAATATTATAATTACTCCTCAGAGGAGACAGAAACCTTGTTTTTGCATTTTGGGAGAAGATGGAGCTATTTGAGGGATTAAAAGCCTTGGCCAATTGCTTCCTTTCCTCTCCAGGCATGCTTTCCTTTCCACCCATTTCACTGACCGGTCTATGACCACAGACAGACAGACAGCGTAGGGCATGGGTACCTTGTGCAGGGTCCTCTCCCAGGTCTTTGAGCAGCTGCTGGCGGGAGTGGTTCCTCTGGTGCTTGCGGCCGGCGTAGTGCTGCTGGGCCATGTGGGGGTTGTTGAAGGAGGCGGCACACAGGCGGCAGTGCTTGTTAGGGTCACTCAGGTCCACAGTCTCTGAGGTGTTCTGGGGTCCCTTCCCCCCCTCCTCGACCATTCCCTGGTCAATGCCAGAGGCCTGGAGTGGGCCTGGTATGGCCAACCCGGGACCCCTTTGAGAGAGAGTGTCTGACAGCGAAAGAGAGATGTGTGGGTTCAGTTTTAACCCTGACTATAATAGTATTAGATTACTTGTACTAACCTGCCTATTAGGCAGAGTGAAATAAACTTTAACACAATGAACGCACTACAGTCATATAAGCAGTACTTACTTGTCTATTAGAATGATACAGGCAGTACTTACCTGTCAATTAGAGTGGTATAGGCTGTACTTACCTGTCTATTAGACAGAACTTACCAGTCTATTAAACAGTGTGATACAGGCAGTACATACCAGTCTATTAGACAGATTGATATAGACAGTACTTACCTGTCTATTAGATAGAGCGAGTACTTAACAGTCAATTAGAGTGATATAGGCAGTACTTACCTGCCTATTAGACAGGACAGATTGATATAGACAGTACTTATCTGTCTATTAGATAGAGTGAATACTTAACAGTCAATTAGACAGAGTGATATAGGCAGTACTTACCTGCCTATTAGACAGAGTGATAAAGGCAGTACTTACCTGCCTATTAGACAGAGTGATATAGGTAGTACTTACCTGTCTATTAGACAGAGTGATATAGGTAGTACTTACCTGTCTATTAGACAGAGTGATATAGATAGTACTTACCTGTCTATTAGACAGAGTGATATAGGTAGTACTTACCTGTCTATTAGACAGAGTGATATAGATAGTACTTACCTGTCTATTAGACAGAGTGATATAGATAGTACTTACCTGTCTATTAGACAGAGTGATAAAGGCAGTACTTACCTGTCTATTAGACAGAGTGATATAGATAGTACTTACCTGTCTATTAGACAGAGTGATATAGATAGTACTTACCTGTCTATTAGACAGAGTGATATAGGTAGTACTTACCTGTCTATTAGACAGAGTGATATAGATAGTACTTACCTGTCTATTAGACAGAGTGATATAGGCAGTACTTACCTGTCTATTAGACAGAGTGATATAGATAGTACTTACCTGTCTATTAGACAGAGTGATATAGGTAGTACTTACCTGTCTATTAGACAGAGTGATATAGATAGTACTTACCTGTCTATTAGACAGAACTAACCAGTCTATTAAACAGTGTGATATAGGCAGCACTTACCTGTCTATTAGAAAGAGTGATATAGACAGTACTTACTTGTCTATTAGAAAGTGTGATATAGGCTGTAACTACCTGTCTATTAGACAGTGTGATATAGGCTATGCTAACCTGTCTATTAGACAGTGTGATATAGGCTGCACTAATCTGTATATTAGAGAGTGTGATATAGGCAGTACTGACCTGCCTATTAGACAGAGTGATATAGGCTGTAATTAGCTGTCTATTAGACAGAACTTACCAGTCTATTAAACAGTGTGATATAGGCAGTACTTACCTGTCTATAAGACAGTGTGATATAGGCTATGCTAACCTGTCTATAAGACAGTGTGATATAGGCTGTACTAACCTGTCTATTACAGTGTGATATATGCTGTACTAACCTGTCTATTAGACAGAGTGATATAGGCTGTACTATCCTGTCTATTATTCAAAGTGATATAGGCTGTACTAACCTGTCTATTAGACAGTGTGACATAGGCAGTACTAACCTGTCTATTAGACAGAGTGATATAGGCTGTACTAACCTGTCTATTAGACAGTGTGATATAGGCTGTACTAAGCTGTCTATCACAGTGAGAAATAGGCTGTACTAACCTGTCTATTAGACAGTGATAATAGGCTGTACTAACCTGTCTATTAGACAGTGTGATATAGGCAGTACTAACCTGTCTATTACAGTGTGATATAGGCTGTACTAACCTGCCTATTAGTGTGATAAGGCAGTACTAGCCTGTCTATTAGACAGAGTGATATAGGCTGTACTAACCTGTCTATTAGACAGTGTGATATAGGCTGTACTAACCTGTCTATTAGTGTGATTAGGCAGTATTAACCTGTCTATTAGACAGAGTGATATAGGCAGTACTAACCTGTCTATTAGACAGAGTGATATAGGCTGTACTAACCTGTCTATTAGACAGTGTGATATAGGCTGTACTAACCTGTCTATTATACAGAGTGATATAGGCTGTACTAACCTGCCTATTAGTGTGATTAGGCAGTACTAACCAGTCTATTAGACAGAGGCATATAGGCTGTACTAACCTGTCTATTAGACAGTGTGACATAGGCAGTACTAACCTGTCTATTAGACAGAGTGATATAGGCTGTACTAACCTGTCTATTAGACAGTGTGATATAGGCTGTACCTACCTGTCTATTAGTGTGATATAGGCTGTACTAACCTGTCTATTAGAGTGATATAGGTTGTACTAACCTGTCTATTAGAGTGATATAGGTTGTACTAACCTGTCTATTAGACAGGGTGACATAGGCAGTACTAACCTGTCTATTAGACAGAGTGATATAGGCTGTACTAACCTGTCTATTAGACAGTGTGATATAGGCTGTACCTACCTGTCTATTAGAGTGTGATATAGGCTGTACTAACCTGTCTATTAGAGTGATATAGGTTGTACTAACCTGTCTATTAGAGTGATATAGGTTGTACTATCCTGTCTATTAGAGTGATATAGGTTGTACTAACCTGTCTATTAGAGTGATATAGGTTGTACTAACCTGTCTATTAGAGTGATATAGGTTGTACTAACCTGTCTATTAGACAGTGTGATATAGGCCGTACTAACCTGCTGGCTGGGTGGTGGGATAGAGGGCCTGTTTTCTCAGGTTCTTGGCATGGACCTTGCCGTCGTAGTGGGAACGGGCCACCACCGGAGAACTGAACACCATGCTGCACAGCTCACAGAAGCGGTCCTTGTCCATAGTGATTCCTCTCTGCTCAACACAACATCAGACACCCACACTCATAATGGTAACAATAACATGATAGTCTACAAACTTTCAGAGAAAGTAACAATAATGCTCTCTAGAAGCTTATTGATTTCACCTGGATCGGGTTGGAACGCATTGGACCATGTCGGACATTACAATAACACTTTAGGGTTGGAATCATGGCATTCACGGCAGGTAGCCTAGTGTTTAGAGCGTTGGGCCAGTAACCGAAAGGTTGCTGGATCGAATTCCCGAGCTGACAAGGTAAAAATATGTCGTTCTACCCCTGAGCAAGCCAGTAAACCCACCGTTCCCCGGGCGCCGAAGACGTGGATGTCGATTAAGGCAGCCCTCCGCACCTCTCTGACTCAGAAGGGTTGGGTTAAATGCGGAAGACACATTTCAGTTGAAGGCATTCAGTTGTACAACTGACTAGGTACCCCCCTTTCCCCTTCTGATGGTTGGAACGTCAACACAATGCCTAATTTTGATTTCATCGGGATTGGTTCATACAATTGCTACCAGAAGCTGGATTTACACACACACACACACACGACTTGCCTAGTTAAATAAAAAAAAATAAAAAAATGCAAATAACATTTTGTCCAGGCATCTGTTCCATCAAAGTCTTACCTGGAAGTCTTTACTCCGTTTCTCATCTTTCTTGGTCTGCACGTAGAGTCTCACTTTCTGAGCATGCTTCTTTCCCTGCAGTCAGAGGAGGACACTATCATTTTTTTCCTCTAGCTTCTTTGCAGAGGAGCTCAAACTGTACAGTTGGCTAACATTAAGACATTCAGATCGTAAAATGAACACACTAAAATATGATGAGGAAGATGGTTTCTGTTGAATTAAACTTGGGTTGGTGGGTAGACAGACACATCGGTGGTGGGTGGAGCGAGTTACCCCCAAACAATGTCAAGTGCATTGAGACCTAAAGGAATGTACTGTTTAAACGTTATTGGTTATCATAATTACAACACAAGTGTTGAGACGTGGAAGACGGACACACACTCACATACCTCGTAGTGTGCGACCCTCTGGGACTCGAACAGCAGAGAAGCCTCACACACATGGCAGTGGCTGTCCGTGAAGAGACCCTTCAGGTCCCTTTCTCCCAAGTCTGCTGGGAACAGGGAACGCTCTTTAATATTTTTGAATGTTCAGAGAGCGTTCTGAACAAAAGGCTGCCTGGATGAAAGACAAAATACAAATGAAACCCTCAAAACAGAAGATAAATATTTGCACCATGCTGTGAAAAATAGAGTACATCTGTTGTTGTTGTGATTGCATGAATCACTGTGTGAAATGGATAATAAAGTTATGGATAAATGGATAATAAAGAAAACACAAGAGAAAACTTGGGTAATCGACCCACATGTATACTGTACATAACCAAGACAAAAATAAAATAACTATGAAACATTGAGCTTATTGAAAGCAGCATCTGAGTTAAGAGCGACCATAGGTCTTCACTCAAGTCAACATCTTAGTCCATGTGTGCAGATGAATGAGAAAATGTTTGGACATTTGACAGAATGGAGAGGGCAAGTTGTAAGAGTAAGGAAATGTGACCATTTCGTTGGAAGACACAATATGAAGTACAACTATAATGAACCAACCTCACTACTCAGATACAATTTTCTCAACCCAATGACTGCCAAACCTGAGTCTTGCAATAAATCAATGTCAGTCTTTGTTGCAAGTGAGTTTCCCCACTGATGTTTAAATGTTCATATGTGACCTACAGTAACACTAATGCACTATTTTGATTCATATTAGATTGATAAGATGTCATCTAATTTGGGGGTCATTGGGACCTTTTCTACTGATCATTTTGACAGCAGAACGTAGACAAATCACTGTTCGCACAATGTAGACACTGATACGGTGCTGGAGATCATGAATGTGAGGCTAGAAAGTGCCCCTTTAATGTGATAAACTGGTATGAAAATCAGTGACACAAAAACCTACTGTGTCGATTGTGTAGGGTGAAAGCTCAGTTCATTAGATGTACACTATCTACTTCACTACATACTGTATTCCAAGTGTCAGATGTCTGAAACCATAACTCTTACTATCACTTTTACTGAATTGATCATTCCAAATGCTGTCAAGCTCATTCTGAAATATAATAACAGAAAGCAACACTCTTGCATGCAGACAGTGTATCATGTACACTACCATCTTTCTGTAGAAGGAAGGAGTAAATTGAATTCACAGATGTGGCTGAAACTTTGGGTGAGGACAATGCACTGTTCCTCTGCCTAGTCACAAATCATTTTAACTGTACCCCAATCATAAACCGTAAAGTAGGCCTTAAAAACACTACTCAATGTTACTGATAACTTATCTGTCTTGATTATAAAGTGCCCATATTTTGCCTTGACTACACCCTGTAATATTAATTTACAAATCAACTATGTTTCCTTTCCCACTTGTTGGCTCTCCTAATTTTGAGAGGACTGCATGGAGAATAATTCACCGGCAGGCTACATACTAGGTTCATTGACGCATGCCCATGCTTGAATCTTGGGAGTTATAAATCATCGTTTCAAAACCATCTACAATTGAGAATGCACTTAGTGCTATTGCTAGAACTCAAAATGGCTATTGCTTCCACAACCTTTACTTTCAAAATATCCCATAAAGAAACTGGATTTCTACACACATATACTACTTTAAAGTACAGTACTTACCAAATGTTAACCGCACCCTTTAGTGATGGTAAACAAGATAGCAGAAATAGAACTGAACTTGATGTTCAGGTTTGAACACCAGTGTGTGGGCATTTTCAATATGGCTGATGTGAATTAAACAAAAATGGCATTCAAGTCCCTTAGTACTGCAAGTTATAGTTATATTAAGTATAGCAATGAACTGAAAACAACTGTTTGTTTATGTTGACAACCTATTGGTATTGCAAACTCTCTCCAGACAGTCATGTTGAGCACTGTGTAAAGAGATAGCCTATGCCTAATAATGGAATTGAATGTAATACTAGACAAGTCAAACAGTTTCACAAGAGGTAACAATGTAACAATGTTTAGCTAGTTAGGCAGGTTTGAATAAATTAGCCAAGACCCTATTTCAAGACTGGTGACCCAGGAAAGACAAAAACAATGTGCCTTGCTGTGTATAGCTAGTTTCTTAACCCAGGCACCGGTTCTGATTGAATAGGAGTTGAATAACTAGTCAATAATTTCGTGCTAACCAATCCAATGTGACAGCAACTGTAGTGGGGGGAATTGTGGTAGCAAATTGGCTTCAATGCAATGGCAGCTACTTTAGGGCCTCCCAGTCAAGTGTTTGAGTGGGTCCTTGCTAGCTAACTAACGTATAGCTAATAGTTAGCTAGCTGGCAGAGTGATTACAATGATATGTGTAAAACGACGTTCACATTGGAAAGACACGATTGTTAACCGACAGAAAGTGGTCATATCGGATAACTAGCTCGCTAAAGTTGATCCTATCATAGGCTAAAGTGCCTAATTCGACATTTAACAGTTAGCTAACTTTGAGAACGCCCTTGGCTAACGTCAGCATTGCTAGCTAGCTTGCTACGAACTGGGCATCCATTCACCAGACGCTGTAATTTCGCGTTCTTAATGAACTCACCTTCAATCTGTGAACTATTGGTATTATTAGTGTTTATTACTGTGTCAGCATCTGATACAGAAGCCACGTTATGAGTAGAAATAATGTTATTTTCAGTATCTGACTCCGCTAGCAGCGGAGCACAGATACTTCCCTCCATCTTTCTTCCTATCTGAGCAACGCAGGCGCAATGTGTCGATACATGTTTGCAGAACATGATAACTAAGGTTACGTATGTAACCACGGTTATGTGAGCTATATGGATGACTCCAATCCAATATAGTGAAACATAACATTATTTACTCTCTGTAAAGTTAGAGTTTTGTTTTGACTTGGTTGGGAATTCTGTGTGCTCAACTTGCATATAATAACTGAGAACCTTTTACTGTATTGTTAATGTTTTTCTGCTCAATTGTATTTTCAGATCTGAACATAAATATAAAGGCAACATGCAACAATTACCCAATTGTTTACTGAGTTATAGTTCATATAAGGAAATCGGTCAATTCATTAAGGCCTAATCTATGGATTTCACATGACTGGGCGGTGGCGCAGCCATGGGAGGGCCTGGGAGGGCATAGGCCCACCCACTCGGTAGCCAGGTCGATCCACGCGGAACCAGGCCCAGCGAATCAGGATGATTTTTTCCCCACAAGAGGGCTTTATTACAGACAGAAATACTCCTCAGCACCTCAAAATAGTGGAGATATGAACATGACATTTTCTGGGAACAGCTCTGGTGGACCTTCAGCATGCCAATTACATCTCTAGCATTGTGATGTGTGACAAAACGGCACATTTTAGAGTGGACTTTTATTGTCCCAAGCACAAGGTGCACCTGTGTAACGCTGTTTAATCAGCTTCTTGATATGCCACACCTGTCAGGTGGATGGATTATCTTGGCATGAAACATGGGACCAACACTTTGCTTTAAACGTTTATATTTTTGTTCAGTATATTTCTATACCTATTGTTTCTTTGGATGAAATTAAATGAAGAGGACAAAGATGAAGACATTAATAACAAAATAGATACTTTATTACAGGAAATGGAATGTGCATGATGTTACATCTGTAATTGAGTCTAAACGGACAATAAAGAGGGTGCAAGGGTAAAGGAGGGATGCGACATTATTATCAAAATTGATAAACCATAAAATTGGATCAAAGGACATAAGATTAGAATAGAGGTAATTTGAAATAAACAGATAGACAAGAAAGGATTTAAGTCAGCTTCAGTTGATTGGTTACTTTATCTTCTCAAATTCTCTGGCCAGGGCATCCAACTGCAATGAGAGTAACACCATATGAATTACAGGTGCAATATATCCCCCCCCCCCCATTTCCACCTCTATGCAGCTTGCTTGTAACACATGTAGATACAATACACTCATATGCTCACACACAAGTGGGCTTTTATTCTTCTCCTTTAACCAGGGACTGATTTAGACCTGGGACACCAGTGCTGCATTCAGCAGGGCACAACATTAAAGGGTGGCAGGTAGCCTAGCGGTTAGTTAGAGCATTGGACCAGTAACTGAAAGGTCACTGGTTAAAATACCTGAGCAGTTAAGGTGAAAAATATGTCCATATGCCCTTGAACAAGGCACTTAGCCCTAATTTGCTCCAGGGGTGCAGTACTACTATGGCTGACCCTGGAAAACAACACATTTAACTGCACCTATCCGAAGTATGTGACAATGAAACATATTATTATGCAATGTTCAGATAGAAATACATTACGTACAACAAACATGCCTCTCTGACACATTGAATAAGGATTAAAATCTGCAATGTTCAACAACGGTTGGCTACGGAACATGGCTGTCAGGCTCTGAGTGGCCAATCAGTGAAAATTAAACTAGCAGTATTCCGGCCTTCCAGGCTCAGATTTGAGGTACTGTATCCCTGGCCTATGTGAATGCCACCTGATACATTATCATTACATTAATGTACTACTGCTCTTACACAAATAAATTGCAGTTTTGAAACTGCAGTAAAAGTGCAGCAACTGCAGTCGACTGTGTTATTTTGGATGCAGAATAACTGCAGTGTTATATTGCACTCTAACTGCAGTTACTTTGCAAAATTACTGCAGTAAAAAAAACGGTGTTATTTTAGATGTAGTATTTGCTGCATACTGCAGTTATACTGCACTCTAACTGCAGTTATACTGCACTCTGACTGCAATATTTTTTCGTAAGGGTGCCCCTGCACTCACAAGAATGTTCCTAAGGATGTTCCTTCGCTGTGGTCTCAGGTAGCTGCATTCTCCTGCCTCACAGAGTTTAATCTCCTCTGAAATCTGAGAGAGAGAGAGATAATAGAATGATGGTGACACAAATGGCTACTGTGTATTTTACACATGCATAATATCCATTTGAGTCATTGTGATTGTAGTACTGTGACCCACCTCAGAGGTGGTAAATGAGTCCAGTTCCCGCTTGCCTCCTGGGTACCAGCCATGGGACCAGTGTTGGGAGGAGGACAGCTGGGCTCCCAGACACAGCAGCAGCCCCAGCATCAACACCAGCCTAGCCACACTCACCATCACTGGAGCTGGAGAGATGTAATGAGAGGGAGGGTATGGGTAAGAGAGCATGAGACACCTGTCAGGCTTGCACACCTTTCACAAGGAAAGAAAGGGAGGGATGGGGGATCGTTATACAATTCAGGCCACGGGAACGAGAGAAAGTGCGAGAAGGGGGAGAATACTGTGATGACCCTAGAGCTCTCAAGGGAGTTAATTCTCTTGGGACTGCATGCTTGCCTTAGTCTCGTAAACCCGACCCTAGGCAACAGTAGCACATTGTGGGAGGCAACCGACTGCCTAGGGAGATTATGCTTGCCTTGGGGTTAGACAACTGGGGTTGAACATCCCCTGTGGCCGTACCTACTGCTACACGGTCGCTACATTGGTGTTAGAAGTGCGATGGCGGCGTCTGATCTGCCAAGCAAATGAGGATAATTATTCAAATCTTGGTGAAGAGGCACGATTGGAGAAGCAAACAGCAAAAAGCCTTAACAACAAGCCTTACATTTTTTTTGTGGGCAGCTCATAACTTAATTTTATGCAGGATAAATATTTAATGCAATACATTAATAATATTTATACACAGGGAAAAAAATCTCCACAAACAAAAACAGTACGTTTACAGTGGGTTTCAAAAATCCGTTTCTCATAGGCAATTGTTGTGGTAATTTCTTCTCAAGATTCCACTTAGAAAGGCAGGCTTGAAAATAAAGAGCATGTTAAGCGTAATTTTAGTTTTTTTTTTAAAGATCTAATTCCAAAATATATACTGGTACTGCCACCATACAATGGAACCAAAAAAATGTAGCTGTCTATGGGTTTAATGTATACTTCATGGAAAGCATAAAACCTAAAGCAAATGCAAAAATTCTCTCAAAGAGCTCACTTTTTAACCCATTGATACCCAATAGCAAAAATCATAGCAATCCTTACCTTAGATCCTGTCTGATAATACTTGTTGTATGGAATCGGTTATCACTGTTGATGTCCACCAAGTCTGTCTATGTGCACTGTTCACTTCTATTAATTTCTAACCTGTTGGTATACAGCAACTCAGTGTCAAATCACTTTCCCGAGGCGACGATGAGTGTTGTAGAGCTGCTCTCTGATGATATCTCTGAAGCCTCCTCTTCCTCCTCAATTTATGTCCCCAACTCAAATGCCCCCCGCCACCTCCCTCCCTCACCCTACCTCACCTCGCCCCCATTGCTCCTTTCCCTCCCAGCGGTCTGCTCAGAGGTGTTAAGGGACGCGGGGTGTGCGTAAGATCCACTCAATTCCAATTATCATCTCTAAATAGTCCTGACCTCCCCTGGGATGTTCATCCTGTCTGTACCCTTCCATTACACTCCCCAGCCACCCTGCTCCCAGCCACCAAAATCAATAGGTTGACATGGTTTACTATAAACATCATGTGGATGGATGAATCCAGTTCTGTTCATGGAAAAATGTATTGGAAGAAAAATTTCAACTGGACTGGTTCAGATTTTGTCAGTTGCATTGAGATTTCAGAACTGTGGAGGACCCATAGACAACCTGACAAAACCTGAAACTAACAAAGATTGAACACATTGAATCTTCAATGTTTCTCAACCTTGTTATATCAGGGACCGGCAAGCTACGGTCCTTACTTTACCAGGGACTGGCAACCGGTTGTCCTTCCTGCTTAGAGGGACACCTACAACTAGCACTTGAGAACTGTAATTTCGTTAACAGTCTGTGGGACCGGTCAACAACATTCCAGGATCCACTGTTGGTCAGCAGCCCGGGGGTTGAGGATCACTGACCAAGGCCAAATCTCATTTCCTCTGTATTTGCCCCTGCTTAAAGTGGTGCAGTGGCCTGTCTCGCACCCTCCATCACACCCGAGTGACCGTCAGAACACTTTGACCATGGGGACACCGGATGACAAGCAAACACGAGCACGGGCAAACACACCAGCCACCACCATCTCTCTTAATTCCAGTCTGACAGGCCTTTTGGCTTGGGTGAGGGGGTATCAATTGGGGACTGGCAAATTTCCATGTTTAAAATGCATAGGGAGTTCCTATCTGGCGGTTGATTGACAGCATGTCTTCTCGCCGTTGACTTAGTTAATCTGCTGACTGACACGGGGCTGCCAGCGCGAGGAGGGCGCAGGAAGCAGGAGGACATGACAGAGCGCTGCATGAGTCACAGAGGAGAATTCATCTCGCGTGCCAAACCTTCCTGAGATGCAGCCCGCCAACGGAAGCGGAGAACTTGGGCTACACAAAACTTCTTAGAGTAGAATGTAGGATCAGTTAATCTAGGATGAGTTTTGCCTTTTTAACCATAATGAAGAGGGGGGACCTGATCCTAGATCAGCACTGCTACTCTTAGAAGATGTGAATAGGGGCCTTGGACCTTATCAAGGGTGTGGGACCGTCAAGTTGGATCTCGCAGAGATGGACAATTCCACTCCTGGAGAGAGCTATAGCAGGGTGTGCAGGCTTTTGTTCCAGCCCAGCGCTAATACACCTGATTTAGCTAATCACTAATCCTGATCTTCAGATTAGACCATGTTTAGTTGGATCAGGTGTGTTATTGCTGGAACAAAATCCTGCACTGAGAGTGGCCTTCCAGGAAGGGGCGTCACGCACCCCAAAAATCTGTGGGGGCACAAAGTACGTAAGGATAGCTGGGTGGTGGAAGTTGGAGAATTTGGAAATGTTCTAACACCTGAATTTTTTTTCTTCCTGCAACCTAGAGCCATAATCAGTATGCTTATATGTTTCTTTTTCTGCATATCTAAGCATACCTCGAGCTGTCTATCCTACTGGCTGGTGGTTATCTTTTTAAAGAAAATAAATATGATTCTTTGCATCTCTGCTAAAATCTGGGTAAGAGATGGAAAGGAATGTGAGTCTTATTCAATACATTTAGTAATTGCTTGCCAGCAGGCATGCCAGCTAAAATAGACAAGCTAGCTACTCTAACTTGATAGCATGAAATGGCTGCTTGGTAGCTAGTTATGAGGTTAGGAGATTGGGAACCTATCTGGGCTTGCTAAAGCCAACATCATAAAAGTGCTAGGTGGCTAGTAGTATTAGAGAGAAACAAAAACAAAACATAGATTTTCCTGTATAAAAATATGAGGGGGCACGTGCCCCTGTGGGCATGACGCCTCTGCTTCCAGGTCCAGAATCCTCCCATTCCTGCAGGAGTAGCTTCAATCAAGTGTTTACTCCAAGCTGTAGATTCTAGATAATGTATTATCTGGTTATGGACCACAGAAGGTTGGTGGCAACTTAATTTGGGAGGATGGGCTCGTGGTAATGGATTAAGCGGAATGGTATCAAATACATAAAACACATGGTTTCCATGTATTTGATGCCATTCCATTCACTCTGTTCCAGCTATTATTAGGTGAAGTCTTCCCCTCAGCAGCCTCAACTATTATGGACTACTATAAAGTTCAAATACAAATAAACATATGGCTTCACACACATTCCACCACAACCCCTGCTGCAGTGTGTAATGTAATGTGTGTTTTGTCCTATATTTTTAATCCCAGCCCCCGTCCCCACAGGAGGCCTTTTGCCTCTTGGTAGGCCATCATTGTAAATAAGAATTTGTTCTTAACTGACTTGCCTAATTAAATAAAGGTTTAATAAAAAAATATATAAAAAAAAGAGAAATTTGATTGAGGGTAAGGGTTAAACTCTTAACTGAAAAGCCAGTCCAGACAAACACTCAATAACAGTACATGACCTGGATGTGCATTGGGGCACATAATCATCATCATGCAGTGTAAATAGTCTCAGAACAGGGTTGTGTTCAGTAGGGAGAAAACGTGTAGAAATGTAATTTAAAAGGGGAGCGGCCTGTAACATTACTTATCAAAACACAGATTTCCATTTTCCATTAGGTTTGGCTGTGGATTGCCCTACTGAACAGAATGCAGGTTAGAGGACTTGGTTCAATTCCAGTATTGAAGATTATAGTATTGATGTTGGGATTGGTGTTACCACAGAACATTTGTAACTACTGCAAATTTCACCAGATAATGCTGTAGCTAACAAACAAATAACACAACATCTCAAGCATTTTATTAGGTTTAAACAATATCTTGCTTAGAAAGGCCATTTGGCATTATATAATTATATATAATTTTATCATATATATAATTATATATACATATATTCAACATTTTAATAAAATACTAGAAAATAAAACAGATGCAAATAAAAAATAGGATTTTCTTAAGACAATAATAATAACAAATAAAAAAAATTGCAAGAAAAACAAAAAATCGAATACATTTCTAAATTGTCCCAGTACAGCTCATGTACATTCTCTTAAAAAAAGCAAAAAAAAAAAAAAAGCAAGGCAGCAGACAGGAATTAAATATAAATAACCCTACATTATGTACAGAAGGGAGTGGGGCAGTGACCGGTTATCGATGAGACAAAACCAGCCCAAGGGGCAAATTGAACAAGAGAGGAAGGAAACAAGTTAAGGGAAGGAAAGAAAGAAAAAGAAAGGAGAGCGAGAGAGAGAGAGAGAGCGAGAGAGAGAGAGAGAGAGACAGACAGACCGACAGAGAAAGAGAGACAGGCAGAGGCAGACAGACAGACACAGACAGACATCCAAGGGACAGCTAAACAGGATCAGGAGGAGAGAGACAGGTTTAAGAGGTGGGGTCGCCAGAGAGACAGGTTTAAGAGGTGGGGTCGCCAGAGAGAGACAGGTTTAAGAGATGGGGTCGCCAGAGAGACAGGTTTAAGAGGTGGGGTCGCCAGAGAGACAGGTTTAAGAGGTGGGGTCGCCAGAGAGAGACAGGTTTAAGAGATGGGGTTGCCAGAGAGACAGGTTTAAGAGGTGGGGTCGCCAGAGAGACAGGTTTAAGAGGTGGGGTCGCCAGAGAGAGACATTTTTAAGAGGTGGGGTCGCCAGAGAGAGACAGGTTTAAGAGGTGGGGTCGCTAGAGAGAGACAGGTTTAAGAGGTGGGGTCGCCAGAGAGAGACAGGTTTAAGAGATGGGGTTGCCAGAGAGACAGGTTTAAGAGGTGGGGTCGCCAGAGAGACAGGTTTAAGAGGTGGGGTCGCCAGAGAGACAGGTTTAAGAGGTGGGGTCGCCAGAGAGAGACATTTTTAAGAGGTGGGGTCGCCAGAGAGAGACAGGTTTAAGAGGTGGGGTCGCTAGAGAGAGACAGGTTTCGGGGCACGAGAGACTGGTTTAAGGCTGGGAGAGACAGGTTTAGAGGTGGGAGAGACAGAGAGACTGGTTGAACCCTAAGAAGCCCCACTCCTCCAGTCTGTCTCGCTCTCTTTCTCCATCTCTGAAGAAAGGTGTGCCCTGTTGCTCAGACAGGGACATTACATTACTGGGGTGTTGCATCACATTTCTATCGGCAGCCAGCAGGGGTGTGGAACAAGGGCCCGGATGCACCTGGCTGTCCTCTGTAATAACCAGTAAACAATGTCATTGTGATTTGTGGTTGGAATAACTCAGGGCAATGTATTTTACCCACTATAGTGGGTGAAGGTTAGGTAGAGGACCTGACTAGGGGACATAATGAAGGAATAGTCAAGGGTCCAGTACTTCAGTGGAATGGAATGAAGACATGGAGCCAAGACAAAGCTGGTTCAAAACAAAGCAATGGAGTTTGATTGGAATGGAACCTGGCATTACAGCATGAAATGGAAAGGAGGCTGGTGGATCATAAACTTGAACAGGATAATAAAAGGCCCTGATCTTGGTCTCAGTGTTACAAAGCCAGGCGTCAGCTACGGTTTTAGGGCTTTGTACAGAGGCTCCAAAATAGTAGTGGGAAGGGGCCAAATAGATGTACTAATCTGTAGGATGATACTGGTTTACCAAGAGTCTATACACCTACACTCAATCAACTCAAATGAGGGAGAGTTGCAGTGAACATATTTTCCATATAAATCAACCCGTGAGGCACTTTCTAGAGTAAAGCCTTAAGTCATTAGGGGTTGGCACAGTGTCGTGGGGGACAGGTGATTACATTCAGCAAACCTTCTGGCTCAAAAGAAGAGTTAAAGCCTCTCCTCTCCACACCAACGCCCACCCTGATGATTACAAAGATCCAACACAACCAAACATCCAGGAAGGAAAATAAAATGGCACACGAGCATTTGAGATGCTTTGGAATGGAACACGGTCTGAAATGACGTTGACAGTATTTTTTTAAGTGACTGGTCTAAGTGTGAGATCCGGTTTGAAGATCTCTACCTAGCCAGCTATGTCCTGTGGTTTAACCTAATAGAACTAGTCAGAACTAGAGGCCATAACCAGAGTCTTTAAAAAGGCCTCTTCACAAAGGTTGCAAAATATTTTTCTTTAAAGACAAAAATCTGTTTTTTTTTCAGAAATCCTGTAATCAGAAGGGAATAAGCTGCGAGGGAATCCTCCCACCTAGAATTCTTCAAACAGGATTAAAAAAAAACCATTTAAAAATAATTTTGCAACCCGTTGCCAAGTGAATTACTATCTCAGGGTCATGTTACCCATCTGGCCTTCGCATCACCGGTGCTGATTTTTATTTTGATGCAAATTGTACAAGCATTCGAACAATCAACAATAACAACAATTTGTCAATACTGGTGCTTTTTTTTGTGGAGTTTCAGAGACTATTTCTAATTTCCTGATCCCATATGATTCAATCATGACAGAGTTGGATTGTGCTCCTTCCTTTCGACCTATAAAAATATAGAAAAGGGAGAAGCTAAAGCAATCCATTCCAACTCCTGAACAGTAGGAGTTGTGCAGGTATTTTTCTACAGACTGGGCTTTCCTTATGTCCTAATGACAAAACAATGCTGAACCTTTATGACCGGACAAATAGGGCCATCTGTGTATAAGAGAATGCATTTGGTATCAACTAGGTTTGGCAGATCTTCATGGCTCTCTAGTATACCCATCAACCACAGGAGGTTGGTGGCACCTAAATTGGGGAGGACGGGCTCGTGGGAATGGCTGGAGCGGAATTGGGGGGATGGTATCAAATACATGGTTTCCATGTGTTTGATGCCATTCCATTTGCTCCATTCCGGCCATTATTATGAGCCGTCCTCCCATCAGCAGCCTCCTGTGCTGTCAACTCCACAGACCAATGAAGAAACTGGGATCAAAATGGCAGCTTTTATAATTGACCAATAATCCCCGATCACAATTGACAGCTAAAACCTCACGTCAGTTACCCTTCATACACTCAAACCTTGCAGATGTCAAGTGAGTGGGGTGGTTGGGTTTGTTGCGAAGTGGGTGAGAATCTCTTACGCATGCGCACATTCTGTTTATTACAATCCTTTGAGGCCAATTAGTAGCTGTGATTGGCTAACGGACCAGCGGCGGGGTCAATTCCATTTGCACTCAACCAACTAAGTAGACAAACTGAAATGAACTGTACATACATTGAAAGAATCCGTACAGGAACCCCCACCCCCCGACAACTTTAAGTCATTTCCTGAGTTGACCAAGCAGAGATGGAATTGACCTCAACCTTGTTGCTAGCTAACTGACATCATTTATCTTTTATTACAATCTCAACTAAAGACTGTGGTACGCCCGAGGGTGGCCTCATCCACAAACCCATAGCATGTGTTTCTAGCCAAGCTGTCCTTATAGGCAGCCATTCTGAAGAGAAAAAAAAAATCACTGCAAACATTCCATCATGTCACACATTTCAACATTAAAATTAACAGTTTATCCATTTGAGGGTGGGAGTATCAAAGCAACAGCATTAAAGTACAACAAATTCTCAGTATGTGACATCGGAGTAGAATTCTATTTCATCGGCGTTGAATTATATTTCAATAAAACACTAACAGATAGACATTCTAAATGGTGCAGATAGAAATATAATGAAGAGCTGACAATTTCTGTTCTATATGACAACCATATATGTTCTACACAATACATTTCTATCTGAACATTCTGTAATGTTTCATCACCCTGAACAGGCCCCAGTTGAAAAACAGAGAGGGGGTCTTCACATTTTGACGCCATCTTCTCAACCAACCTATACCGAAAAGAAATATACCCAATAGATTACACACAAGTAAATGGAATGACACGTAAATAATAGATAGGAAATGTTTTCCCCCATTCCAACTGTAAGCAATTAAATATATGAAAACATACATAAGAATTGGTTCATTTCCATGATGCAACAAAGGATAGGAAATGCACAGTAATGGTTACTATATGTTGAGATATATGGACATACACCCAAAATCGACAGTTTTATACAGGGTCATTCTGAAAGAATAATTATATTGTGGCAACATGTCGACCTCATACTCGTCATTATTATTATGCAAAGGCTATTTTGAAAGCATTGCTGGCCAAATCTTCAACACGCTCCTTACATTTCAATATATTTGACGTTTGATATTTTATTTATTTTCAGTACGGGAATCTTCAACTTCCCTAAACGTTCTACACACATATAATCCACTGTGATGCCCAGCATGTGCAAGACCATCTAAATTACACCGTTTCCTAGGTCCTTGAACACAAACACAGCAAAGCCACAATGTGTTGGAGATATGTGGCTAGCTACGCCCTTAGTCCTGCCATGATTCCTTGACCTCTGTGTGAACTGTGAACTCAACGGAAAACTAGTCGAAAGAGTTTGGACCATGTGATTAGCAAAGCCCTCGTGGCCAATTCTGGATGTGCTGCTGGCCAGCTGTAGCGTGTGTGCGTTCGTGTGAACAGAAGAATTCTGATTGGCTGTGTAAATCTATTCCTCCGAGGTTGACCTATCAGCTTTAAGCTGCAGCCTGAATCAGATGAAGCCATCAACCACGTAAGTCTCAGTCACTTAACCGTAAAAAACTAAAGACAAGAGATAAAAAAAAACACCAACATCATTCCCTCAATTCTCAATTTTTTACATAAGCCTCTAAAGTGTCTGATTTATATTCATATATTTATATAAACCAATAAAATACATTATAAATGTCACCCTAAAATTGCAGCAAAAAAGGTCTTAAAAACAAAACAACAAAATGTGACAGGCTAAGTATATGTACATGATTGGGGGATGTCTGGATGGGGCAAGATTGGGACAAGGGGGCCGTATTAACAAGATCAATATTACAAAATATTCAAGAAGGCATCTCTGATATTTACTCCCTCCCTCCGGTACACTGCAGCGCTGCACTTTGCTCTGTCACAAGACTTCCCTTCCATTCTCCTTCTAGCACACAGGCTGTCCAGTCATCTAAGCCATGACCAGTTTCTTTGCTTCCGTTGGGTACACGTGTGTTTGCTTTGTTTTTATGACTGTATATCGATGTCCGTCCCCTGTGTGGGTCTGTCCCTACTTGAAGTTGGCATAGTCAGAAAAGGCATCAATATACTCCTGGACCACTTTGTAGCAGAACTCGTACTGCTCCTAAAACAGAGAGGAGAACATCACAATGATGATTAAAAAGGATACTACTAAATATACAAACAAGATCAATTCATTTGCACACAAATGGAATTGCAAAAGTCACTGAAAAAGTTGTTTTAAATGCTGTCCAAAAAGACAGTAGAGAAAATTGTGTATGTGAACACACACACTAAAGTATCTTATATGGCGGTGATCACATAAAGAGGAAAGAAATATGGGGGAAAAAGAAAACGTGGACAGAGGTGAGTTTCTGACGTGGTGAGTCAAGAGCTCGTTGATGAGTTCATACAATCTTGTTTGTGTTTACATTTGTTGTTGACAACAAAGCTGGTATGGTAGAAATGGAGTCAAACCTATATTGTTGGTCGATATTGTCCGTTTACCGCGATATCGGTATCGGCCCATAATTAAACCGATATTCAATGAATAGGATGAATAAAGGGAATCTCATGCTTATCTGAACACTTGCGACATTCTCATGACGTGTCATTATTGGGCTCCCGAGTGGCGCAGCGGTCTAAGGTACTGCATCTCAGTGCTAGAGGCGTCACTACAGATCCTGGTTCGATTCCAGGCTGTATCTCAACCGGCCGTGATTTTGAGTCCCATAGGGCGGCACACAATTGGCCCAGCGTCGTCCGGGTTTGGCCGGGGTAGGCCGTCATTGTAAATAAGAATTGCCTAGATAAATAAAGCTTAAATAAAAAAATTTGCAGGTAGCCTAGCGCTTAAGAGCGTTGAGCCAGTAACCGAAAGGCCGCTGGTTTGAATCCCCAAGCCGACTAGGTGAAAAAAAACTGTCGATATCGCTCTGGTCACAATGTATGAAATCAACATTTGAAGAATAGTTATTGGACAATTGCTCTTTTCAAATCAAATGTTATTTGTTACATGCGCCGAATACAACCTTACCGTGAAATGCTTACTTACAATCCTTTAAACAACAATGCAGTTCAAGAGAGAGAAAATATTTACTAAATAAAATAAAGTAAAAAATGCTATAAAAAGTAACAATAAAATAAGGCTATATACAGGGGGTACCGGTACCGAGTCAATGTCTGGGGGTAGAGGTTAGTCTAGATAATTTGTACATGTAGGTAGGGTTAAAGTGACTATGCATAGATAACAAACAGCGAGTCCAAAAACAAAAGGGGGGGGGGGGGGGTGTCAATGTAAATAGTCCAGGTGGCCATTTGATTACTTGTTCTGCAGTCTTATGGCTTGGGTGTAGAAGCTGTTAACCTGTTTGGGATAGGGGGCAGTATTTTCACCGCCGGATAAAAAAACGTACCCGATTTAATCTGGTTACTACTCCTGCCCAGAAACTAGAATATGCATATAATTAGTAGATTTGGATAGAAAACACCCTAAAGTTTCTAAAACTGTTTGAATGGTGTCTGTGAGTATAACAGAACTCATATGGCAAGCCAAAACCTGAGAAGATTCCATACAGGAAGTGCCCTGTCTGACAATTTGTTGTCCTTCTGTAGCATCTCTATCGAAAATACAGCATCTGTGCTGTAACGTGACATTTTCTAAGGCTTCCATTGGCTCTCAGAAGGCGCCAGAAAGTGGAATGGGGTGTCTGCTGTCTCTGGGCGAAGAACAGCAGGAGAATTTGTTAGTGGTCAGCCTGGGAACAGTGAGACAGAGGCGCGTTCACGAGAATTCTCCATTTTTTTCTTTCTGCCTTTGAATGAATACAACGTCGCCCGGTTGGAATATTATCGCTATTGTATGAGAAAAATAGCATAAAAATTGATTTTAAACAGCGTTTGACATGCTTTGAAGTACGGTAATGGAATATTTTGTTTTTTTTGTCACGAAATGCGCTCGCGCGTCACCCTTCGGATAGTGACCTGAACGCACGAACAAAACGGAGGTATTTGGATATAACTATAGATTATTTGGAACCAAAACAACATTTGTTGTTGAAGTAGAAGTCCTGGGAGTGCATTCTGACGAAGAACAGCAAAGGTAATCCAATTTTTCTAATAGTAATTCTGAGTTTAGGTTGTCCCAAACTTGGTGGGTGTCAAATTAGCTAGCCGTGATGGCCAGGCTATGTACTCAGAATATTGCAAAATGTGCTTTAGCCCGAAAAGCTATTTTAAAATCTGACACCGCGATTGCATAAAGGAGTTCTGTATCTATAATTCTTAAAATAATTGTTATGTATTTTGTCAACGTTTATAATGAGTAATTTAGTAAATTCACCGGAAGTTTGCGGTGGGTATGCTAGTTCTGAACATCACATGCTAATGTAAAAAGCTGTTTTTTTTATATAAATATGAACTTGATTGAACAAAACATGCATGTATTGTATAACATAATGTCCTAGGAGTGTCATCTGATGAAGATCATCAAAGGTTAGTGCTGCATTTAGCTGTGGTTTTGGTTTTTGTGACATATATGCTTGCTTTGAAAATGGCTGTGTGATAATTTTTGGCAGGGTACTCTGCTGACATAATCTAATGTTTTGCTTCGTTGTAAAGCCTTTTTGAAATCGGACAATGTGGTTAGATTAACGAGAGTCTTGTCTTTAAAATGGTGTAAAATAGTCATATGTTTGAGCAATTGAAGTTATTGCATTTTTGAGGTATTTGTATTTCGCGCCACGCTCTACCATTGGATATTGGTGAGGCGCTAGCGGAACGTCTGTCCTTAAGAAGTTTTAAGGAGCCTTTTGGACCTAGACTTGGCAGTCCGGTACTGCTTGCCGTGCGGTAGCAGAGAGATGTCTTTGACATTTGTTGGGGCCTTCCTCTGACACCGCCTAGTATATAGGTCCTGGATGGCAGGTAGCTTGGCAATGGAGGTAGGCTCGCGACACTGGGCAGCTCGCAGCTGGGTTTCTCTTTGTAGTTCGTAATAGTTTACAAGCCCTGCCACATCCGACGAGCGTCAGAGCCAGTGTAGTAGGATTCAATCTTAGTCCTGTATTGACACTATTTGATGGTTCGTTTGAGGGCATAGCGGGATATCTTATAAAGCGTCCAGATTAGTGTCCCGCTACTTGAAAGCGTCAGCTCTAGCCTTTAGCTCGGTGCAGATGTTGCCTGTAATCCATTGCTTCTGGTTGGGATATGTGCGTACGGTCACTGTGGGGACGACGTCATCAATGCACTTATTGATGAAGCCGGTGACTGAGGTGGTATTCTTCTCAATGCCTTTGGATGAATCCCAGAACATATTCCAGTCGGTGCTAGCAAAACAGTCCTGTAAAGTATCATCTGTGTTATCTGACCACTTCTGTATTGAGCGAGTCACTGGTACTTCCTGATTTAGTTTTTGCTTGTAAGCAAGAATCAGGAGGTTATAATTATGGTCAGATTTGCCAAATGGAGAGCGGGGGAGAGCTTTGTATGCATCTCTGTATGTGGAGTAAAGGTGGTCTAGGCACCCTGATCTCGGGGTATATTTCTGTCTTTTCTTCAAGCGAATGACAGAGATTTGGGCCTGGTCTCAGAGAAGACTCATTAAAGAAAAGATCTTCGTCCATTTCGAGGTGAGTAATCGCTGTTCTGAATTTATGAGAATTCAGTGTGGGAAAATTACAATTTTTCATTTCCCTGCTGTAAAACAGTATATCGGCAGATATTTCGGTATCACTACGTTTTGTCCCCACCCAAAAAAAACGGTACCTGACCCCAAAAAACATTGGTTGAGCTCTAGGTAGAAACTTTAGTCAGCACCGTTTTCACAATACTTTCCATATTTGTGACATTTAGTGTGAGCAATTGGCACTGATCGAAATAACTGTCAAATTTCCAAAATACAGGAAGGCATATTTATTCAATGCGAGTTCTTAAGCTTGTAACTCGTAATTGCATCATGTGCATCCCATGCATTGTACAGTTGGCTAAACTCAGGTTGAATAATTGCATTATTATAACGCATAGCATTAAAGCTGGAATCCTTAATTGGTGAAACTGCAACATCCATTTGAGATAGTGTAACAGTAGTGTAACAGTCTGCATCATGTATGTCGGTGTCGTGTAACATAGCGTGTCCTCACCAGTGTCTGCACCATGTGGGGTCTCTGCAGCCGGAGGCTCTTGACGGTCTGGAAGACGTCCAGGATGGCCTCAGCTTTCACCCGCTCCAGGACCGTGCTCAGGGCACAGAAGGTCCCCGTCCTCCCCGCGCCCGCACTGACACACACACACACACACACACACACACACACACACACACACACACACACACACACACACACACACACACACACACACACACACACACACGTTAGCTGTGGTTAGGCACACACAAGATATGATAAATTGTTAAAATGTTAGGTGTAGGTTACCTGCAGTGGACAGTGATTGGGTGGTTGCCAGATTGTTGCTGCTGCTTCTGGACCGCAGCAATGATGTTGATCATGCCCTTCCCGTCACTGGGAATGCCCACTTCTGGCCAGCCATGGAAATGAAACTGTCTCACCGTACGAGCCTTGTTCTCCTAAAGAGTGAGAAAGGAAAGAGTAAGACAGGAAAAGACACGCCCAACACCAGTGTTTGCCAAAGGGATATTTTCAGCAGCGGTTGCAAAGTTAGCATAAGACTGCCACTACCCCGCTAGGCTATCTGAGTGACTCAAATATTATTACAAAAATCAATGACGGACCCAAGCCATGCCATTTTTTTAAATGTTTGATTCTTCCTGACTGTCTAGTTTTTATTTTGGTAGTTATTGGTTCTCAAATTATGATTTATGGGTAAACGCTGCCCACACATAGAAACACACACTGAAGACGCATAGAAGTGACTAATCAAATCTAGTTGACATTTGATTGGGGTGCGTGCGAGCGTGCATGCGTAGAGTTTTGAATGGGTTATGTTGACTGCTAGTGTTTTTTGAGGCGGCCTCTGTCCTCACCCTGTTGTTGGTGACCAGGAGGTCTCTAACAGTGTAGCTCTCACTCTCCTCCTCCTTCTTCAGCTCGATGGAGATGTCCCCACACACCATCACCCCATCACCGGGCCAGTACTGGGCACACTTCTCCTACAGAGAGAGGGGCAGGAGAGCAAGAGTGAGGTAGATAGAGAGAGGTAGAGATTAGTGACAGACAGACACTCGCAGACAGACAGACAAAGGTAGCCTGGCGGGTAGGAGTGTTGGGCCAGTAACAGAAAGGCTGCTGGATCGAATCCCTGAGCTGACAAGGTCAAGATCTGTCCTTCTGCCCCTGAGCAAAGCAGTTAACCCACTGTTCCCTGGGTGCTGAAGACGTGGATGTCGATTAAGGCAGCCCTCCGCACCTCTCTGACTCAGAAGGGTTGGGTTAAATGCGGAAGACACATTTCAGTTGAATGCATTCAGTTGTACAACTGACTAGGTATCCCCTTTCCCTTTCCCAAAGATAAACAAAGAGAGAGAGACAAAGATCTGATGGCACACTGCAATCAGCTCCAGGAAGTATTTCAACTAACAGAGAATGATCCTCTAATCACGTGACAGAACCAGGAAACAGACCAATAAGGAGACGTTTCTCTTCCAATCATTGTTCTCAGTAATAACATATTTTACTAGCATGACTGAGCTTAGCGAACACACTGTCGTCAGATTAGTTCAATGGCCCCCATCCTTCACTGCGCTCTCTCCTTTCTGCCCATCGCCTCCTTCCTATGGCCTCCATCCTCCCTCTCACACCTCTCAACCTGTCCTCTCTATCTTCTTCCTCCATCCCTCTCCACATGTTGTCTCTCTGTTGTGTCCTCCCTCCATCCCTCTGTACCTGTCCTCTCTCCTCCAGCTCAGTGAGCATGACTATGGAGCAGCTCCTCCACTCCCAGATCATCCTCCAGAAGTCTTCGATGGTGTGCTGCAGCGGGCCCTGGCTGGCCATGTACGAGTCCTTCTGACGGTACCCCTGGACCAGACACAGGTAGAGATACGCAGAGATACACACACACACACACCAGGTTTTTCTTTATTTTTACTATTATTTTCTACATTGTAGAATACTAGTGAAGACATCAAAACTATTAAATAACACATGGAATATTGTAGTAACCAAAGAAAAGTGTTAAACAAATGCATTTTATATTTGAGATACTTCAAAGTAACCACCCTTTGCCTTAATGACAGCAATGCACACTCATGGCATTATCTCAACCAGCTTCATGAGGTAGTCACCTGGAATGCATTTCAATTAACAGGTGTGCCTTGTTAAAAGTTAATCTGTGGAATTTCTTTCCTTCTCAACTGAGCCAATCAGTTGTGTTGTGACATGGTAGGGGTGATATACAGAAGATAGCCCTATTTGGTAAAATGCCAAGTCCATATTATGGCAAGAACAGCTCAAATAAGCAAAGAAAAACAACAGTCCATCATTCATTTAAGAACTTTGAAAGTTTCTTCAAGTGCAGTTGAAAGATCATCAAGTGCTATGATGAAACTGGCTCTCATGAGGACCGCCACAGGAAAGGAAGACCCAGAGTTACCTCTGCTGCAGAAGATAAGTTCATTAGTTACCAGCCTCAGAAATTGCAGCCCAAATAAATCCATCACAGAGTTCAAGTAACAGACACATCTCAACATCAACTGTTCAGAGGAGACTGCGTGAATAAGGCCTTCAGGGTCAAATTGCTGCAAAGAAACGACTACTAAAGGACACCGATAAGAAGAAGAGACTTGTTTGGGCCAAGAAACACGAGCAATGGACATTAGATTTTTGGTTCCAACCGCCGTGTTTTTGTGAGACGCATAGTAGGTGAATGGATGATCTCCGCATGTGTGATTCCCACTGTGAAGCATGGAGGAGGAGGTGTGATGGTGCTTTGCTGGTGACACTGTCAGTGATTTATTTAGAATTCAAGGCATACTTAACCAGCATGGCTACCACAGCATTCTGCAGCGATACGCCATCCCATCTGGTTTGCGCTTAGTGGGACTATCATTTGTTTTTCAACAGGACAATGACCCGAAACACCTCCAGGCTGTGTAAGGGCTATTTGACCAAGAAGGAGAGTGATGAGTGCTGCATCAGATGACCTGGCCTCCACAACCACCCGACATCAACCCAATTGAGATGGTTTGGGATGAGTTGGACCGCAGAGTGAAGGAAAAGCAGCCAACAAGTGCTCAGAAAATGTGGGTACTCCTTCAAGACTGTTGGGAAAGCATTCCAGGTGAAGCTGGTTGATAGATTGCCAAGCATTTCTCTACACCCGCAATAACATCTGCTAAACACTTTTTTGGTCACTACACGATTCCATGTGTTATTTCATAGTTATGATATCTTCACTATTATTCTACAATGTAAAATGAAGAAAAACCTTGAATAAGTAGGTGTGTCCAAACTTTTGACTGGTACTGTACATAGGCACACACATGCGCCAGCTTAGACATACACACAACAACCACTGTAGGGTCCATTTCTGCCCGTATTAGACTCATCTCCTGTGTTGTGTAGATGTCTGTAGTTGGATGTTTTTGTACACAAGGGGTCTACCCTTCCCAAAGGTCTCTACTGTATCCTCACTATCATATCTCCTGATAGGCATCTCCTTACATTGACATTTGAGTCATTTAGCAGATGCTCTTATCCAGAGCAACTTACAGTAGTGAGTGCATACATCTTCGTACTGGTCCCCCATGGGAATCAAACCCACAACCCTGGCATTGCAAGCGCCACGCTGTACCAACTGAGTCACACGGGACTATCTTTTCACCTTTTATGTGACGACGAACTTGTATCGGTGCTAACGGTTTGTTAATTTGTCTCATTTTAAAAACACTCATAACACAGGTGAAGTGAGCCATAATCTGGTGTCGGTTTCACAGTTGTTTCGTCTACTCACGTCAATGAAGGAGGCGTTGACATAGTCCGTGTTCTCCTCCCCTCTCTTGACTGGGATGATCACTCTGTTGAACTCATCTACGAGACACCAACAAGTTATGTGTTATGTGACCGACTAGGTTTGAATACCAGACTGCATTAATCTGCTGAGCTAAAGCCTAGGGATTAGTTTAGGGAGGTTTGGAGCCGTGACTCACACGGGATGATCTGGAGAACTCGGTTCTTCTTCATGTTAGCTGGCAGGTTGCCTGTTCTCATCTTGTCGTTCTGGATCTTGATGGAAGTCAGCTTCTGTGTGGGGAGACAAAACCACAGGCTGGGCTCTCATACTCAGGGAAAAAACACATCTAAAAAAACCTAACAATTTAGTTCTCACAGTGCTACTTCAATGGTTTAGACCTGGGTCATATTCATTGGTTCACACCAAAGCAAAACATGCTGCAAGGAAAACAAAAACAAGCATTTTCAGGTAGTCCCTCCCTGTTTCAATGTATCAATTTCTTCTGCTTGGTGCCAAATAAATATGATCCAGAGTCAAACGGATAGGCTGTCAAACATCTAAGCGTAGCTGAAGTGAGCTTGCTTAAGCTTGTGCTTTGTACTTTTGGGACTATTCCATTAGTTCCATTGTACCAGGCAAACTAAATCACCTTGAACTCCGCTTCCATGCCCCCACAGCCGGCGGTGGTGGAGGGGGCGTAGAGCTTGGCCAGGTGGGACTCCAGGGAGGTCACCTCCAGCTCGGTGTCCCCATACAGATAGTGCTCCAGCATGGCCTGGAAGATGAACACGTATTGCATCTGTGGAGAGAGGGAGGGGGAATAGAGAGAGGGGAGGAAAGAGAGAGAGAGAGTGGGGGAAGAGAGAGGGTGGAGAAGAGAGAGGGGGGAGAAGAGTGAAAGAGAGAGGGGAGGAGAAAGAGGGGGGATGAGAAAGAAAGAGGGGGGTAGGGGGGAATAGAGAGTGGGTGAGAGAGAAATCGCTAAGACTTTAAGTGCACTTGTGATGCCCATATCATACATCCAGAAGAGGAGTCAGATGACAACATAAACGGGAAATAACCACATACCCTGAACACTGCCAGTATTGAGATTTGAATGGAAACCTGTTCATATAGTATATTGCTATGAGTGTGTGATCTATTTCAGGTCAAGGTAATGTGGTCTTAGTCAGGTCAGGGTAATAATGTTATGTGATCTTGTTGTGGTCTTGTGTTAGTCAGGGTTATAATGTTATGCGATTTTGTTGCAGTCTGAGTACCTTGTGGTCTTGTGTTGGCCAGGGTACTAATGAGTAGTGGATTGGTTTGGGTCCAGGGTACTAATGAGTAGTGGTTTGGTTTGGGTCCAGGGTACTAATGAGTAGTGGTTTGGTTTGGGTCCAGGGTACTAATGAGTACTGGTTTGGGTCGTGGTAATAATGAGTACCGGTTTGGGTCGGGGAAATAATGAGTACTGGTTTGGGTCGGGGAAATAATGAGTACTGGTTTGGGTCGGGGTAATAATGAGTACTGGTTTGGGTCGGGGTAATAATGAGTACTGGTTTGGGTCGGGGTAATAATGAGTACTGGTTTGGGTCGGGGTAATAATGAGTACTGGTTTGGGTCAGGGTAATAATGAGTACTGGTTTGGGTCGGGGTAATAATGAGTACTGGTTTGGGTCGGGGTAATAATGAGTACTGGTTTGGGTCGGGGTAATAATGAGTACTGGTTTGGGTCGGGGTAATAATGAGTACTGGTTTGGGTCGGGGTAATAATGAGTACTGGTTTGGGTCGGGGTAATAATGAGTACTGGTTTGGGTCGGGGTAATAATGAGTACTGGTTTGGGTCGGGGTAATAATGAGTACTGGTTTGGGTCAGGGTAATAATGAGTACTGGTTTGGGTCAGGGTAATAATGAGTACTGGTTTGGGTCAGGGTAATGTTGTGGTTAGTGCTTGTTGCGGTCAGTTCAACTTACGTCTGTCTGGACCATTTGGCAGCGTTGGGCTCTGATACGTGTGACAAAGCCAAAGACGTCCACCTTTCTCTCGGTGTTCATCATGTCCAACATGGCATCTATCACTATGAAGGTACCTGTCCTCCCCACCCCCGCACTGACACAGACAGAGGGGGAGAGACAGACAGACGGAGAGAGAGAGAGAGAGAGAGAGTCAGAAAAGAGCACGCACATAAAGATGGTATGTGGTATGTGACTAAACCTAGGGCGTGTTAGCCCACCAAGCTTAAACCTAGGCATTAGCTTGGGATCTAAGCGTCACAGAACCACCTACACTAATAACTGTAGCTCAGTTGGTAGAGCGTGGTGTTTGCAACACCAGGGTTGTGGGTTCGATTCCCACGGGGGGCCAGCACAGAAAAAAAATAAAAAGTATGATATGTATGAAATTGTATGAAATGTATGCATTCACTACTGTAAGTCGCTCTGGATAAGAGCATCTGCTAAATGACTAAAATGTCAAATGTAAACACACTCACCTGCAGTGGACCACGATGGGGCCAGCGTACTGGGGGTTGCAGGTCTTGACCTTCTTGAGGAACTTGAGCATGCCGATGGGCGTGAAGGGGACGCCAAAGTCTGGCCAGCTGGTGAAGTGGAACTGGGTCACCAGCCGCTGAGGCTTCTTACCCCCCACATCCCCCACCTAGATAGATAGATAGCGAGATAGATAGAGAGAGATAGAGAGAGAGAGATAGAGAGAGAGAGAGAGAGGTGTAGATGTAGAGACACCAATAGATTAACTGTTTTGGAGTATTATTCAAGACTAATGTTATCTTCAAATGATTTTTTGTTTTTACATTTTCACATGAGCTGCTAAGAATAACCTTCAATAGTGTATATGCTTGGTGTACATCCATATCACATGGGTTTGATAGATGGTGTGGTGAGAGGAGAAAACAAGACAAGAAAAAGGGAGGAGAAAGAGAACAGTCCCTGAGGAGAAAGATGTGAGAAGACAAGTCCAGAAAAGACAGGAGAAGGAGAGAGGAAAAGGGAAGAGCAGGGTACCTGTTGGATGCAGAACTTGCGGATGGTGTAGTCCACCAGCACCATCATGTCCTCCACAGAGACCCGGATGTTGCCGTAGGTCCAGCAGCCCTGGTCTGGCCAGTACTGGGCACACTTACACTGAGACACACAGAGAGATTGCCGCTGTATGGATTTCTTTCAAATGAAAAGAAACAAACACTCATAGTCGTACACTCATATGCCTTTTCACATTGCAAACTTGACATGCTGAACATACCTAATCATCGTCATATAGCAAATACTATGAAAGACCTAGTAGAGGTCTGTTCAGAAGGGTGGAACATCACACAACAGTTCCAACAGATTTTGTACTGTGAAGAACATATTTTAAATGCATTTCATGTTGAGTAGGCAGTTGTGTCAATTGTTTTAATGAACTTTCTATCTGCAAAATTCTGAACCTTCCACCTTCCTGAACACACCTGTTGTCACCCCTCCCCCGCTCTTCCCTCCTTCTCCCCTACCTCTTTTCTTTCCTTCAGGTTGGTCACCATGACGATGGTGGCTGTGTTTTGTTCCCAGATCATTCTCCAGAAGTCGTTCACTGTCTCCTCCTTTGGCCCTGAGAAAGAAGGAGAGAGAAGATATATTATAATCCACTGTTTATTATCATCATTGATTTAATACGTTCCTGTATGTTTGCACAGGCAATGAAATATGATGTCATATTAACATGGCAATCACCACATTAGCCTATCCCAGTGGCTAGAGTAGCCTCTTTACCTTGAGCTGCAATGAACTTGTTCTTCTCTTGGTACCCCTGTGAACAAGAGGAAGGCAGAAGAGGAAGAGTGTGAGAAAAATGTTTGATCGCTGAATAGGTTTAATGACTGTGTCTGTAATGTTAGATAATGTTCTGCTGTATCATTGATGTTTCATGACCAGGTCTTGCATTGTTAGATAATGTTCTACTGTATCATTCATGTCTAATGATCAGGTCTTGCATTGTTAGATAATGTTCTACTGTATCATTCATGTCTAATTTTTTTTCACCTTTATTTAACCAGGTAGGCAAGTTGAGAACAAGTTCTCATTTACAATTGCGACCTGGCCAAGATAAAGCAAAGCAGTTCGACACACACAACAACACAGAGTTACACATGGAGTAAAACAACATACAATCAATGATGCAGTAGAAAAAAATAAGACTATATACAATGTGAGCAAATGATGTGAGATAAGGGAGGTAAAGGCAAAAAATGCCATGGTGGCGAAGTAAATAAAGTATAGCAATGATCAGGTCTTGCATTGTTAGGTAATGTTCTGCTGTATCATCGATGTTTAATGACCAGGTCTTGAATTGTTGGGTAATGTTCTGCTGTATCATCGATGTTTAATGACCAGGTCTTGAATTGTTGGGTAATGTTCTGCTGTATCATCGATGTTTAATGACCAGGTCTTGAATTGTTGGGTAATGTTCTGCTGTATCATCGATGTTTAATGACCAGGTCTTGAATTGTTGGGTAATGTTCTGCTGTATCATCAATGTTTAATGACCAGGTCTTGAATTGTTGGGTAATGTTCTGCTGTATCATCAATGTTTAATGACCAGGTCTTGAATTGTTGGGTAATGTTCTGCTTTATCATTGATGTTTAATGACCATGTCTTGAATTGTTAGGTAATGTTCTGCTGTATCATCAATGTTTAATGACCAGGTCATGCATTGTTAGGTAATGTTCTGCTGTATCATCGATGTTTAATGACCAGGTCATGCATTGTTAGGTAATGTTCTGCTGTATCATCGATGTTTAATGACCAGGTCATGCATTGTTAGGTAATGTTCTGCTGTATCATCGATGTTTAATGACCAGGTCATGCATTGTTAGGTAATGTTCTGATGTATCATTGATGTTACTCTACTTTTTGATGTATTGATGTTGTTTCTACTTCATGTGCATTTAGCGTGGGACCTGCGTTCTACAAATGAAATATTATTTTCATTTTGTAAAAAAAGAGAGAAAGAACAAAGGAGAGAGGGAGGGAGAGAGAGCGAGAGTGATGAAAAAGACTTGTGGCGTCACTCACATTGATGAAGGATGCGTTGATGAAGTCGGAGTCTGGAACTCCCTCTAGTGATGACAAATGCACCCTGGAGTGATCATCTGAAACACAACAGAACCTTGATTAGCTGAATGACCAGCCTGTTTTAAAGGAGCTACATGTAACATTTATACTACCGCTCAAAAGTTTGGGGTCACTTAGAAATGTTCTTGTTTTTTTTTTATTAAGAAAAGCACATTTTTTGTCCATTAAAATAACATCAAATTGATCAGAAATACAGTATAGACATTGCTAATGTTGTAAATGACTATTGTAGCTGGAAACGGCTGATTTTTAATGGAATATCAACATAGGTGTAGAGGCCCATTATCAGCAACCATCACTCCTGTGTTCCAATGGCATGTTGTGTTAGCTAATCCAATTTTATCATTTTAAAAGGCTAATTGATCATTAGAAAACACTTTTGCAATTATGTTAGCACAGCTGAAAACTGTGGTTCTGATTAAAGAAGCAATAAAACTGGCCTTCTTTAGACTAGTTGAGTATCTGGAGTGTCAGCATATGTGGGTTCGATTACAGGCTCAAAATGAACAGAAACAAATAACTTTCTTCTGAAAGTATTACGTCTGTATTACGTCTTTGCAAATGGTAAGAAGCCACTATGAGATGTTAGGCATTATTAAGCAGTATCCTTAAAAAAAAATATATATATTACATGTAGCTCATTTAAAGTCTGTTCCAGGAAGAGTAGTATGACAGACTAGTGCCCGATTCAGACTATTGGGCCAAACCGATCCAAGCCAAGCTATACTGGCGCGGTTACGCATCCGCCATAGATTCTGGAAAGGAAACATACAAGCTAGCACAGCGCGTTCCCAAAGGTTGAATCAGGCTTTAGCGCCATGTCGGGGACTCACATGGCAGGATGTTGACGTATCGGTTCTTGTCCTTGTTCTCCTCCTTAGAGGCTGCGTCGCACGACGCCTGAATGGGACACACCGGCAGCGCCTGGACACAGAGAGCATTAGACACACAGACAGGTAACAGTGATATTAGATGAATGCCCAGTGATGCGTGTTTCTATGGGTGATATTCTTATTCCCAAAACCAGCCCAGCTGGACATGAAAATAAAGCAAATAAGGAAAGAACAGCAAAAGGAATTAGGAAGTATTGGAACACAGCCCTAGGCTCTGTGTAAGGTAGTACCTCTCCAATCTGAGTCAGTAGAAAGAATCACAAACATAGAGGGTTCTAGTTGCAAGTACAATCTGCCCATTGTCCTGATGTGGCCCATAGATGACTAAAATGTGTGTGTATAAATGTAAATGTGTGTGTACGCGTGAGAGTATATGTATATATATAATATATATGTGCGTGCATAAGGACTTCATACGTTGAACTCCTCCCGGAAGAGCTTGTTGTCGTCAGCCATGCGACGATTCATCTCCTCCTCCAGCTTGTCGACAACAAGGGGAGGGTACTTCCTGTTGGTGCTGGGTGAGCGGGCCAATAGTGGCACACTCTGGAGCTCTGCGAGAGCAGGAAGCAGGAAGGAAGGGAAGAGGGAGAGGAAAGACAGGAGGGAAGGAATGGGAGGAGATAGACAGAGACAGAAAGATAGACATAAACCCTTATTGTTGTGACACTGCCAACAAAAAAATTATACAAATACAATTAATTATATACACTATACAAATAGTATTTCAATAATTTTTACAGTAAAATACAATAAGAAAAACCTGTTGTAAGAGCCAGATAGTGACACATTCACCAACCAATGATTATAAACTAAATCAATACACTGTAGAAAAATATATTACATGTCCTAAACATTACATTCCAATCTGCACACGCAATGTCTCCAAACTGACTGTCTGTTCTGTAACAAAAGCCCACAAGGGGGCGCTGTAAACCAATCCAACACTGCTACTGAACCACAAGTCATCATATGGAACAACAGCATAGGCCGAGAACCAGTAAATGACTACAAAACCAATGCGATCTTATCCAAACAGAGAACAATGCAGAAAGCTGGCTATGATATAGATTACAAGTCCCTGTAAGTGTACCACCACAGGCAAAACGTGTGTTCACACAGCTACAGTGATTTTACCTGTATCATCTGATCTTCCGTTGGTCAGCCTGAAGGAGTTGGAATGGCTGCCGGCCTGCTTGTACTTCTTAAACCTGTCAATCACACGACATGCATGAATAGATATATCCAGAATGACACACACTGCCATTGCCATGGTAACTTCTGTAACACTTAGTTCATCAATACTGTCCTCAATAGGGTGTGAGTGTATGAAAGGTGACAAGCAAGCCATTTCCTGCTCTGCCCTTCGGAAAACTGTAATGAATTGTGTGAGTAGGTTTGGGTGTACAAGACAGTTAGCATTTTACGTGGGTCTCATGTCTCAATATTGTATAGCTCTACACACTTTTCTTTTCAGTTTTAATATGCCAGCCTGAGATGAGGCTGAAGACACTTCTGTCAGGCAGAAAACCAAGGATGTATTCATTATGGCGCACCATAGCAAAACGTAGTATGTGTTTCTTTTTGGACAAAACAAGCATTTTTTACCATTCTGACTCTCTCACTGCTATGGGGGATGGTTGTCATTTTAGCCACAAAGCTTTCAGGGAACCCACCCCATGGTTGTGTTCAGTAGGGAGACAACTTTTGAAAAGGACAGGTACTAGCTGAACTCAGACAAGGTACTAGCTGAACTCAGACAAGGTACTAGCTGAACTCAGACAAGGTACTAGCTGAACTCAGACAAGGTACTAGCTGAACTCAGACAAGGTACTAGCTGAACTCAGACAAGGTACTAGCTGAACTCAGACAAGGTACTAACTGAACTCAGACAAGGTACTAGCTGAACTCAGACAAGGTACTAGCTGAACTCATACAAGGTACTAGCTGAACTCATACAAGGTACTAGCTGAACTCAGACAATTTTCACTTTGTTTTAAATTGTTTTGTTACCATGTGCCCTAATAAACAGGAGCCAGGTGAGCGGTGTGGGTGGGTCAGGGTTAGCGGTGTGGGTCAGGGTTAGCGGTGTGGGTCAGGGTTAGCGGTGTGGGTCAGGGTTAGCGGTGTGGGTCAGGGTTAGCGGTGTGGGTCAGGGTTAGCGGTGTGGGTCAGGGTTAGCGGTGTGGGTGGTTTCTACCTGAGTGAGTATGACTAACCTGAGCATGTAGAGGATGATGATGATGAAGACAATGACGAGCAGGGACGACAGAGCCACCATCACCGCAATGATGGGCGTGTCATCTGAGAGAGACAGGAGAGAGATAATTCACAACCTATTTTAAAAGTGTATCTATCCATTGTACAATGAGTACTTGTCTTATGTTGGTCACATTACAAGACCCAACACACACACACGCGACAGGCTGGGAGCAGCACAGGGTCAGCCTCAAAGCAGCGCCCCTGGAGCACTTTGCCTCGCACAAGGGCACAACGGTAGTAGGTGGCGGCGGGGCACAAGAGACACCAGAAACCCCCTGGTTGCCGGTTCACTAGCCAACATTTTCATGTCAGCACTGGGATTCCCTTTGGCAAGGCAACTTCTTTAATTCCCAGTACCTACAAAAGCAAGATGGTGGAAGTGCCTGGTGTGGTAATATTTGATTTGCTCTCGAAAAAAAATAACCGTGTTGAGCGTACACGTGGACACTGTCCTTGAGAGTGCAGATACATCACTATTTAATTGGCAGGCAGAGTCAATCTTTCACATGATAGGCTACATAACAGGAGGCTGGGGTCAGGCACTGAAACTCTGTTTAACATATGCTCTCAGTACGCATCAGACTTGGGTTCAAACTGTATTTGACTGATTTGACATTTGATTGAGCCTGTCTGGATTGACAAATTGGGTTTGGGTTGGCACTTTGCGCTAAGCAAGCTTGATCAAGTGCACAAATTAAGTATTTGAAAAGAAAAACAATTCTATTTAATATGCTTAATGGTAAACATGTTAGACAGGCTATATGCAACTCTGGCTGCTTTGTGACTTCTACACTGACTACAGGAGCTCCTAACTAAGGACATCTTGGTACCAGTTACTCTGGACAACTTTGTTATGTCTTTCGTAACATTTTCATCATAGTGACATGAGGTCCTTAACCGTCAATACAGACGTCATTAACCGTCGTTATAGAGACGTCATTAACCGTCGTTATAGAGACATCATTAACCGTTATAGAGACATCATTAACCATCGTTATAGAGACATCATTAACCATCGTTATAGAGACGTCATTAAACGTTGTTACAGAGACGTTATTAACCATTAAGAGTCTAAGCCAGGGGGAGGGGGGTTCTACTAAGCTATATGGAATTGTATTAATAAGGTCATACCAAGGATCATTTAGCTATTTGATTTTGAATTTCAAGACCCCTTGAAGTATAATTTTTTTTAAATAATAATTTCAAGAAATTATTTTTGGCCTTACTGCTATTAACCCATACAAAACGCATAGAATAACAGATTCACTACCAAAAGACAAGGCATGTGAGGCCTGTGGGTGTCCTAGAGCAAAAAACAACCAACATTTACATTTTGTTGTCCATTAAAATAACATCAAATTTATCAGAAATACAGCGTAGACATTGTTAATGTTGTAAATGACTATTGCAGCTGGAAACGGCTGGTTTTTAATGGAATATCTACATAGGCGTTATCAGCAACCATCACTCCTGTGTTCCAATGGCACGTTGTCTTAGCTAATCCAAGTTTATAATTTTAAAAGGCTAATTGATCATTCGAAAACCCTTTTGCAATTATGTTAGCACAGCTGAAAACTGTGGTGCTGATTAAAGAAGCAATAAAACTGGCCTTCTTTAGAGTAGTTCGTATCTGGAGCATCAGCATTTGTGGGTTCAATTACAGGCTCAAAATGGCTGGAAACAAATAACTTTCTTCTGAAACTCATCAGTCTATTCCTGTTCTGAGAAATTAAGGCTATTCCATGTGAGAAATTGCCAAGAAACGGAAGATCTCGTACAACGCTGTGTACTACTCCCTTCACAGAACAGCGCAAACTGGCTCTAACCAGAATAGAAAGAGGAGTAGGAGGCCCCGGTGCACAACTGAGCAAGTGGACAAGTACATTAGAGTGTCTAGTTTGAGAAACAGATGCCTCAAAAGTCCTCAACTGGCAGCTTCATTAAATAGTACCCGCAAAACACCAGTCTCGACGTCAACAGCGAAGAGATGACTCTGGGATGCCGACAGTAAGTGATAGTGATCCCAGTGGGAATCGAACCCAAACCCTGGCATTGCTAGCACTAAGCCACTCTTAACAACTGAGTCACACAGGGGCCACATATGATTTCAAGTTGTTCAAACTGCCATCTTGGCTATTTCAGCTAATTGTTGTTCATTTTTCATTATTCTGTGGAATTTTCAGTGTTCTCTGAGGGACAATGTACACATTGAATGGTGCTGCACCACGTTGTTAGAAAGGTAATTGAAACTGATGAGGAGTAGAGAAGAGGGACTATTCGGTCCATTTAATTTCAATGTCTCATACCATGGGCATAGAAGATGGACAGAAACCACAGAGGAGAGACACTGGAGGGCTTGAATACTGCGTGTGTTCGACAGGCCAGTTAAATTATTGGCTGCCACGACTGCTTATCTGTTATGCTATCGTAAATTGTCAGCGTGGTTGTATGACCGCTTGGCATGCCATTGTAATGAGACATCAACACCTCACACACACACAGCCTTACCGGTGTCTTCTTCTCCACCACCTGAGGAGGATAAAACAAGAGTAATTACTATCAAACCTAAAAAAAAAACACACACCAAACCCCCCCCCCCACACCACTTAAGTTCTTGACTTTCACTCTCACACACTCCACTAGCAACCAACATACAATTAACACGCAGACACACACCTGGAACAGTAGCACTGCCAGTGGCCGACGTGGCGTCCACCGTTGGGTTTGTGTCTGTGTTGGTGGCGGTGTCTGGTGACTGAGTCTCTGGAACAGAGGTCCCATTCTCCCCTCCCCCTCCCTGACTGATTGTGGTTGGAGCAGGGGGTGGCTGAGGGGTGGAGTTCACCCCTGTGGGGATTTGGGGGGCTTCGGTTGGGCCAGGGGGTGGTGGAGGGGGGACGGGCGCAGGGGTGGCACCACTGGGGCCTGCAGTCAATATGACACCATCCACGGTTGTGGTAGTTGTCATTGTCGTCGCGGCAATCTTCGGGGCTGTGGTTGTTGGAGGGGGAGGAGGGGGGGCGATGGTTGTTGTCAAGGGAACATTGGGGAGGGTGTTGGCGGGAGGGTCCTTGGATTTGGCAGTGGGGACTGGACCTCCTAGGGATGAAAGGTAAGGTGTGAGAGAGGAGGGAGAAGAAAGACGGAGAGAGAGAGAGGAGTGAGAGGAGCGAGCGAGAGAGAGATATTCAGTTTATTTAGGCTATTTCTGTTGAGTCAATTTGCAGCTTCATGAGAGGTGCAGTAAACAATAGCGTTGAATATGTCAAATAGTGTCAGCGTTGGGATCCGGCTGTTCAGGTGATGATGTCATGTGGGTCCTTACCTGTGGGGGTGGGAGGTGGTCCCTGGGCTGAGACGGAGACCCTGAGGGCCACACTGAGCAGCAGGAGCAGGGGACACACACCCATACTGCCCTGGGAGAATCGGGACACATGCCTTATTACTTAATGACATCCACAAAATTACCTTTTTCACAGTGCAAACAGATGATTGGATTATTAATCCAGATGTGTTGTAGTTGTAACTGGAGGCTAATCCTAACCCTGGGCGATCACTTTTATAGTATAATCCAACTAAATGTGGGTACTTACATTTTTTTTTGGGGGGGGGGGGGGGGAGTTATGAAGAAAAACGAATTACAAGTAAATATAAATGCATTTATTATCATGATTTGAGTGGAACAAGGAGTTGATCTCTTACCTTAAGAAGCGAAGTTGGCATCAATCACTCATTCGCACAGTGTGGTCCTGGATCCAAACAGAAAGGAAGACACTGTTAGAACCTTACAGAGACACTCAGAAATGTTTCACTTGTATTATTCGTTTGCATGTTGAGACCATTCTTATATCAAAATGTAAATACTTCATGAAAATTGGAGGATGACTGTTCATTCAGGGATGGTCAAGGTGAAGGAAAAATGAAACCGCACACTGCTCTTGATAGTATCACTGATCTTTAATAAGCTTACGTATCGGCCTAACGGCCTTCGTCAGAGCTTTTGAGTTTAAAAAAAATTAGCACCCTTATGTAGACCTAGCCCCACCCACATCCGTTCCACGCATGGAAAGGGGTTGTAGGCGAAGGAAAAATATGTGCTACCAAATATAACAATATGCATTTCATAAATATTCAAATAAAGTATGTAAATAAGACGTATTAAACACATCTGTAAAACCACAATGGGGACATAGACCTACCGAGTAAGTTCATTAATCATTAGGTACATCGTATGAAAAACATCAGAGTCATCTTAAATAGGGACATAATTCATGTTCAAATTCACAACATAACATACATAGGCATTTCATCATTAAGACCTTTAGGAAATAATGTCTGGAGGGAGAAAATCCAAAAACATTCTCTTTTGTTCAGAGCATTATTAATATCACCTCCCCTGTCTGATATCTTAACTTTCTCTATGCCACAAAATCTACAAAAAAGGTAGAAATGTCATGTCTTAGGTCATTAAAATGTACTGCGACTGGATAATCCCTGTCGTTTCGCCTGATTTAACTTTTATGTTCACTAATTCTCTGAGAGCGGGAGGTCTTACCGACATAGCAGAGCCCACATGAACATTTAATAATGTAAATAACATGGGTGGTGGTACACGTAATAATGTCATTTATTTGGAACTGTTTTCCTGTATGTGGGTGGCACAAATATTCTCACTTCATCATATTGTTGTACTGTGCACATCCTCTGCCTTTTGAATTAGGGATGGTCAAGGTAACATATTTTCCCCAGAAGGATTGACTGATTCCAAACTTGCTAGGTGGTGATTTAACCCCAAAATATCTGACCATCTCCTCAGTTAAAAAAAAAAACAATACTGAATGCGCTACATATTCTGCGGTTAGGTTATCAAACAATGCCTGCATCATTTATTTTATCTGCTTACTTAGCAGCAGCTTTTATATAATGTGATTTACAGTTAGTTTAACACATACAAGCTCACAGAACGGGACCGCCGAGTGCTGAAGCGCGTAAAAATCGTCTGTCCTCAGTTGCAACACTCACCACCGAGTTCCAAACTGCCTCTGGAAACATCAGCACAAGAACTGTTCATCGGGAGCTTCATGAAATGTGTTTCTATGGCCGTGCAGCCGTACACATGCCTAAGATCACCAGACGCAATGCTAAGCGTCAGCTGGAGTGGCGTAAAGCTCACCGCCATTAGACTCTGGAGCAGTGGAAATGGGTTCTCTGGAATGATGAATCACACTTCACCATCTGGCAGTCCAACGGACTAATCTGGGTTTGGTGGATGTCAGGAGAACGCTACCTGCCCCAATGCATAGTGCCAACTGAGAAGTTTGGTGGAGGAGGAATAATGGTCTGGAGCTGTTTTTCATGGTTTGGACTAGACCCCTTAGTTCCAGTGAAGGGAAATCTAAACGCTACAGCATACAATGACATTCTAGACAATTCTGTGCTTCCAACTTTGTGGCAACAGTTTGATGAAGGCCCTTTCCTGCTTCAGCATGATAATGACCCCGTGCACAAAGCGAGGTCCATACAGAAATAGTTTGTTGAGATCGGTGTGGAAGAACTTGACTGGCCTGCAAAGCCCTGACCTCAATCCTATGGAACACCTTTGGGATGAATAGGGACGCCGACTGCGAGCCAGGCCTAATCGCCCAACATCAGTGCCCGACCTCCCTAATGCCTGTGGCTGAATGGAAGCAAGTTCTCACTGCAATGTTCCAACATCTAGTGGAAAGCCTTTTCCAGAAGAGTGGAGGCTGTTACAGCAGCAAAGGGGGGACCAACTCCATATTAAGGCCCATGATTTTGGAATGAGATTTTCGACGAGCAGCACATACTTTTGCCATGTCATGTATATAATCGGGAATAGCCCATCAATAAATAAATACATAAAAAAATGATTTTTTTAGGCCATATCGCCCAAACCTACTATGACCCACGCGGGTATCGAACCCACAACCCCATTTTTGCCAGCACCGTGCTCCAACCAACTGAGCCATAGAAGAAGAAGCCTCACCCATAGAAGCCCACCATTCTGTGTGCTAAATCCCCGTCACTCTCTCCCTCTTGTTCTGGATGTGTCTCGTATCCAGGTGGTGCGCCGTAACATGAATAATAAATGACCACATAGTGGGACATGGTGAAGGAAATGGAATCTGGGAAAAAAGCATGGTATGTATGCATTTCAACTTGGGCCTAGCCCTATGTGCAAGACGGGACATAGTTAACCTACTTTTGGAAATAAATTGTGAAGTTAGGGACTGCAAAGGACCCACGAGTCGGGATTGAGGCAACTTTTTCAGATTTTGGACTTGGACATGGACTTGGCAAAATTGCCTGTATTGTGTAATAGCTTTCTGCATTGACTGCAGTGGGGCTCACCTCAAACAACAATGAAAGGGATTCAGTTGAAATGTGTGTGTAGGGAAGGGCCTAGAGAGCGCCGGCATGGTGGGCTGACTGTCTGATGTAATCCCACCAGTCCACTGGGTGCGGTTTTACTGACTGAGCTGTGATAATCCCTGGCCTAATCCTATGGTCCTGACCCAGGAATAATCCAGCCCGTCTGGCTCTCTTTATTGCAATCTAGCCACACATACATGCACAGGGATGACTGTAGACAGACACACAAATCCTGGTTATCAGGAATTTACTGCCAGAACCTCCGAATTGGGTGCAAAAAACAGCTACTGTGCCACTTCTATCTAGGGGGAAAGGCTGTGATTCTTACAGTTTAGACCAGTTTTTCCCAGCCCCGGTCTTCAACCTGGAGACTGTCCAAACATCAGTTGGACACTTCCAAATGGGGACCTGTTGGCCTACTCATCCACTATCAAATGTATGATATTAAATGCCCACACCAGTAGAAATGCACTTTTTTGAGCTGAAAGATGACAGCCAGAGCTTACCCATCAGGTTGCACATCGACGCAAGTCAATAACTCATCATCAGTAAGTCAAAGTATGATATATTTGGGCTTGAAGTGCCAAATCCGAATGTGTGACTTCGGATGTTACCGTGAGTCTTAAATGTATTTTCCTATGAGATGACGAGCACATTTATTACAGCCTACGTTTCGTTTCAGGGTGGGTTTTATTTAAAATGTTACCAGCCACCAGCATGGCAATGTTTATTAATCAGAAACACCTGCTGCAAATTTCTTCCTATTCGTGAGTCGTCTGAGCCAAACAGCTTTTCTCTGTAGCCTACACTTGGGTTTAAAAACAGCCACAAAGTCAAAATTGGCTATATCATACAAATTGAACAGAAATTAGCTTGTTGGTCTTAATGAAAAGGTTAGGGTAAGGCTAAGGCTAGCGGTGTGGTTAAGGTGACAGTAAGGTTTAAAATATGATTTTAAGAAGAGAAAATGTATAAATAGTTGCCCTTACAAAAAATATTACTTTTGAAACTGCAGTAAATGTGCAGTAACTGCAGTCGACTGTTTTTTTGGATGCAGTATTTGCAGCATACTGCAGTTATACTGCACTCTGACTGCTATCTTTTTCGTATGGGTGGCACGCCTGCGGCACGCCTGGGCAGCAGGTAGCCTAGCGGTTAAGAGTGTTGGGCCAGTAACCAAAAGGTTGCTAGTTCGAGTCACTGAGACGACTAGGTGAAAAATATGCCGATGTGCCCTTAAGCAAGGCACTTAACCCTAACCGTTCCTGTAAGTTGCTCTGGATAGAAATATCTGCTAAATGACAAATGTAAACGTAAATGTTTCACTTTTGCCGTTTTCTATCCCTAAACGAGGACAGAGAATCAGGATTCATCCCTGTGCTAAATTTAGAAGAGGTGTTTCTAAATTTAAAGGGTGGCCTTGTGCATTGCGAGTGTTTCACTTGACTTTGCAATTAAAGCAGACTAATCACTGCAGAGCTGAATCCAGGATAGAACTAAAGGAAACAACCAACATACCGACAAAGAGGCCTACACACTAAACACACTTAATAGAGTAGATTATGCATCTCATAGAAAAACTTTATTGAGCAAATTTCCTTCCTTTTTAAAATGGTGTTTTGCTTCATTTAAAAGTTGCCACAATAACTTAACGAGCAGAAACATGGAAAACAGACCAAAAAATGTATCGCCTTTTCTCTGCTTTTCTCCCTCCCTAGTAGACCATCTCCCTAGCTGATTCAGACTCCAGGAAAGTCGTAAAACAGCAAGAGCCATTGCTTCCTTCCCCCGCAGTCTGTCTGCCTGCTAGTCCCCTAAACCCCTTGCTCATCCAAAACCAGCCTCTGACCCTTTAACCCTTCCCGTCCAATGCCCCAGCCTCCCCTCACCTGACCCACAGAACAACCATCCTCATAACCAATGATTCAGCTATGACACAACCATCCCCATTAACATTAGCAACTATAAATTCATGTTAGACCGATTGAAACAGCAGCATCCTCTTTAAATTTGGCATGGTTGCATCAGTTGTCTTGTATGAATCAGCCTTTGCACTTGAAATCGGCTTGCAACACTGGGAGCCTAAATTACCTTTTTGTACACCATGTGATTGGGCGGAGTGTTTATGGTGGTGAGGTGAAGCCATCCGATGCTAACCAGAGCTAGTAGCCGCAACTGATGGAGTCCGTGAGTGTAGTGTACAAGGGTAGCCCACCAGTCTGATCTATAGGTCTGAGTGCATTAGTCTATGGGGACACAGATAAATGTGTTTTGTCCACCTAAGCAGTCCCCAAACCCTTTCTCTGAGTGTGCGTGTGTGTGTGTGTGTGTGTGTCCACAGAGAGGTGTGGGTGCTGTGAGAGGCATGTCCCAGTGACTTAAGTGGAGAGAGGAAATTATTAATTCAAGAGGCACTAGTCAAGTGTTTCTACTTCATAGGCCTACCTAGGCTACACTCACTCAACACAACAACAAAGTGCTCTCTTTGCTCTCTTTTATAGTCAAGTAAGAGAACAAAACACCCTTTGGAGTGATGGCTCTTATAGGCCTATTTGTAGCAGAGACCGTAGAGAAAGCTTACTGAACAATCTGTGGTTGTAGTAGCAGTAGAATGTGAGGGACTCGGAATCATGCACATCCATCCATATGAGAATATTCAGCCTCATCACTCAAAGCTTATAGCACCCCCAAAACATCAAAGTTTGACAACACAAACATCTTCTAAGCCTAGTATGCCATGATACCCTGTACAATATCGCAAACGTACAATGTTCTCCTCTTGCTCAGTTTCCTGTTGCGAAAGCTTTGTTGACAGCTATACCCGACCAAGATATTCTGCTACCCCAGAGAACAAAGACGTGGTCCACAGTGGCTTCCTCTCAATGCTTCATTTCGAATCGCAATCTTCCGATACCTAAGGCTTAGTTCCACACAGGCAAATCCAATTGAATATGGCCATGTCTAGAACGTTCTAGCCAGCTCATGAGAACTAAAAACTTTATCAATGTTAGTCCACCTGGTTCTGCTTGGGCCAGAATGTGCATAACTTTTCCAAAAGTGCCTCATTTCTCACTTCCTATGTTTTGATATCTTGCTGCATTATCCTCCATTTTCATCACAGCAACCCCCTGAGATGAGCTGTCTCATCAAACGTTCTATTTCTAGGGAGATAAACAATTCAGGCAGAGATATGTTGTTCTTCTACTACAGGACTGACTAATAAGGTGTTCAACAGGGCTACTGTTTTATTGTTTTGACTCCGAACCACATAAATTAGGGACGATACCAGTATCGCGGTAATAGTAAGTATTGTGGCAAGGAAACAAAATACAAAGGATCTCTCTTCTTTAGGATAACAGTTCTATTGTTAGAAACTTACATCATTATGTTATCATCGAGTCACATTTCTTTATTTTCCAACCACACAATATTTTACATACAGCAGGTTAACGGACCTAAGAGTTAAGTCTGCTTCGTGTTTTCATTTTTGCCTCGAGGGAAAATAAGTGATACTGGGATCATCCCGGCCCTAACATAAGTGTAGATTTAGACTACATTGGAGGAAATGTTTTATTATTAGCCTAACGTTCATGCCACTGCATTAATAGCCACACAGGGCTCTGCATGTGACCATTATACTCATGTATGCATCCAAATATTTTGCTGTGTGACCTGGGTTCTTTTTTTTGTTGCACTAGTGCACCTAGAAAAAAGGATTCTAGCTTTAATATCTCAAATATTTCTCATTGTGCTCCTAAATTTCTTTGTGTACGCCTACATTTTTCAACTTATGCACACGTGCTCCTTGTAAAAAAGGTCTTCGTAAAGCCCCGTCACAATTGCTATAATGCAGCAGTCCACAAAACACATTCAGTTCGATACTGCGAAGGCCTGTTTTTCAGTATTTTTCCTCACGCTTTGTTTAGTTGCCATCTGATCTCAAATGGATCAAAATAGGTGAACAATTTAAAAGAAAAGCCTTAATTTCAATGTCGGCAAGACAGGTGTTTAAGTGCAGAAGGGTGTGGGCCCAAACGTCATAATGTTCATGTGCCTCCTTATAAACAGCAACAGTGGTGCATACATACACAACCTATTCAGAACAGCGAATCTGGCGCAAACGCTGCATTCTATCTGATTGCCAAGATATTCCAAAAGCATCATGCATGTTAGTCATTGGTGTTGACTGTTGCCTCATGAACAATACACTCCTGTCCAACACAAGGCTCAATCTTACAGGGAAAATGTCTTCCAAACCTGAACTCAAATCGCCAAAAGTCTTGCTGGATTTAGGCTTCTTGAGATCAGGACGCTGTAGGATAACGATGCCAATGTGCATTAGGCCTAACCGTATCAGCAAAGACACAAAAAGCACACAAAATCCTGTCCAAGTGTGACAGTAGTTCAGTTCATTATAAAAGATACATTCCTCACACACGATTACCTTTGCATGTTGTTTAGCCTATTGTAATTGTGTGTGATGGATATTTTATAATCCGTTACATTTTGGGCCTATAATTCCCTGCACCACATAGGCCTATATAAAACAGTGGTGGCGTTAACGTTCATATTTAAAAGCAAGAAGTGTGACAGTAGAACATAGGTTAACCACTGCACTTATGCTGTTTTTTTTACACAAAACAGTGAGTTTTCTACCTGACCTCTTAGCTGATGATTTATCAAGCCTCTGATCCTTTTCTTTCACACCAACTGTGCCTAGGCTAATACTTTCTTTTTCTTTATTTCACCTTTATTTAACCAGGTAGGCCAGTTGAGAACAAGTTCTCATTTACAACTGCGAGCTGGCCAAGATAAAGCAAAGCAGTGCGACACAAACAACACAGAGTTACACATGGCATAAACAAATGTACAGTCAATAACACAATAGAAAATCTATATACAGTGTGTGCAAATGAGGTAAGATTAGGGAGGTAAGGCAATAAATAGGCCGTAGTGGCGAAATAATTACAATTTAGCAAGTAAACACTGGAGTGATAGATGTGCAGAAGATGAATGTGCAAGTAGAGATACTGGGGTTCAGAGGAGAGAGAATAAAAATAAAAAAAAGTTTTTTAAATAACATGGGGATGAGGTAGTTGGATGGGCTATTTACAGAGGGGCTATGTACAGGTGCAATGATCTGTAAGCTGCTCTGATAGCTGATGCTTAAAGTTAGTGAGGGAGATATGAGTTTCCAGCTTCAGTGATTTTTGAAATTCGTTCCAGTCATTGGCAGCAGAGAACTGGAAGGAAAGGTGGCCAAAGGGGGAATTGGCTTTGGGGATGACCTGTGAAATATACCTGCTGGAGCGCGTGCTACAGGTGGGTGCTGCTATGATGACCAGTGAGCTGAGATAAGGTGGGGCTTCACCTAGCAAAGACTTCTAGATGACCTCGAGCCAGTTTGTTTGGCGGCCGAATATGAAGCGAGGACCAGCCAACGAGAGCATACAGGTCACAGCGGTGGGTGGTTCATGGGGCTTTGGTGACAAAACGGATGGCACTGTGATAGACTGCAAATGTACAGTCAATAACACAATAGAAAAATCTATGTACAGTGTTTGCAAATGTAGACGAGTAGGGAGGTAAGGCAATAAATAGGCCATAGAGGTGAAATAATTACAATTTAGCATTAACACTGGAGTGATAGATGTGCAGATGATGTGCAAGTAGAGATCCTGGGGTGCAAAACAGCAAGAGGATAAATATCAATATGGGGATGAGGTAGTTGGGTGTGCTATTTACAGATGGGCTGTGTACAGGTACAGTGATAGGTAAACTGCTCTGACAGCTGATGCTTAAAGTTAGAGAGGGAGATATAAGTCTCCAGCTTCAGTGATTTTTGCAATTCGTCCCAGTCATTGGCAGCAGAGAACTGGAAGGAAAGACGGCCAAAGGAAGTGTTGGCACAGCAGGACTAAAGTTGGCCTTACATACCTACTTTGCAGTTCTTAACAATACGAGAGTTTGGAACTAAAACTTGGTTCTATCTGCAAAAAGACGACCTGGAGATGATTGGCTTCAAAGTTCAGAACCCTCATTGGTTTGAATGGTGTCAGCGATTTTGATATAGTATTCTTTTGAACTTAACATGAATTGGGATATTTAGAGTACAATATAGGCTAGGTAGAGAACATTGAACAGAACAAGGCTATGTCAATAACAACATTTTTACAAAAATGCAGAATCAGATAGAACCTTATAGTCCCAAGCTCTCGATTAACATGCTTCATAAACAACAGGTGTAGACTAACTGAATTACTTCCTTATGGGCTCTTCCCAACAATGTAAAAAATATGAGGAATAAATACACAATGAGTAAAGATAACTTGGCTAAATACACAGGGTACCAGTACCGATTCGATGTGCAGGAGTATGAGATAATTGAGGTAGATCTGTACATATAGGTAGGGATACAGTGACTAGGCAACTGGATAGATAACAGCAGCGTATGTGACGAGTCAAAAGAGTTAGTGCAAAAGGGTCAACGCAGATAGTTAAACAATAGCTACCTGGACTAACTATTTTGCAGTCTTATAGCTTGGGGGTAGAAGATGTTCAGGGTTCTGTTGTTCCAGACCTGGTGCATTGGTACCGCTTGCCGTGCGGTAGCAGAGAGAACAGTCTATGACTTGGGTGGCTGGAGTCTGACAATTTTTAGGGTCTTCGTCTGACACCGCCTGGTATAGATGTCCTGGATGGCAGGGAGCTCGGCCCCAGTGATGTACTGGGCCGTACGCACTACCCTTTGTAAAGACACTTGTCTGCTGGTCAGCGCATGCTCAGAGTACGCGTTCTGGTAATGTCTGGCCCTTTCTCCCGCGTAGTATACGGTCACTCTCCACGGTTCTGAAACATAATCTCCAGTGCGCCGTAAAATTGGTGACTTTACCTATGTTGCTATGTGCATAATAGCAAAGTTAACCAGCATACGGATTCCGTGAGTACCAAGCCTCATGCAACAGATTTTTTTGGGGATAAAGCAATTTCACAGAGTCTGCTGTTTTTAATCTTTGCAATACTTTAAAAGACTTTACTTTTTTTCTCCTTTAGAACAGACTGGTATTACTTAGAATTTATTTAGTGTAGTTTACACTGTTCCAAACAGGCCGACAAATTCTATTGTAATTTAACAGCACATATTTGCCACACATTATATGCACGCAGGTCTCCTTTTTCTTGATATCCTTATTATTACAATTATTATTATGATCATTATAATAAGTCATGTCATTATCATTAGTAGGCTTAGTATAGCAGCCTTGTATAACCACCATCGAGCTGTAGGCCTAAGAGCACATTCTGTTTAGTCTTAATACCATAACTTACAGTAGCCTATATATTGAAATATAGGCCTAAGTATCATCATTCCTTCATGCCATTACACAGCACACGAGACATTCATGCTCTGTAATGGAATCAAGCATTTTAGTTTTAAAATGAAATAACAAAGGGAGCTTGGAATAATTAGGCCAAAAAAGAAATAAACCACTATTCACAAATGCATGCAACTGTTTTAGTCTCCTGTAATAAAGTCTTATACACACACACACACACACACACACAGTCAAAAGTTTGGACACACCTACTCATTCAAGGGTTTTCCTTTATTTTTACCATTATATACTATTTGTATAATAATAGTGAAGACATCAAAACTATGAAATAGTTAATGTAGTACGTAGTAACCAAATTTGTTAAACAAATCAAAATATATTTTATATTTCAGATTCTTCAAAGTAGCCACCCTTTGCCTTGATGACAGCTTTGCATACTCTTGGCATTCTCTCAACCAGCTTCATGAGGTAGTCACCTGGAATGCTTTTCCAACCATCTTGAAGGAATTCCCAGATATGCTGAGCACTTGTTGGCTGCTTTTCCTTCACTCTGCAGTCCAACTCATCCCAAACCATCTCAATTGGGTTGAGGTTGGGCGATTGTGGAGGCCAGGTCATCTGATGCAGCACTCCATTACTCTCCTTCTTGGTCTAATAGCCCTTACACAGCCTGGAGGTGTGTTGGGTCATTGTCTTGTTGAAAAACAAATGATAGTCAGACTAAGCGCAAACCAGATGGGATGGCGTATCGCTGCAGAATGCTGTGGTAGCCATGCTGGTTAAGTGTGCTTTGAATTAAAAATAAAAAAACTGACAATCCCACCTACTCTATGCTTCACATGGGAACAACACATGCGGGGATCAGCCATTGACCTACTCGGCAGTTGGAACCAATAATCTCAAATTTGAACTCATCAGACCAAAGGACAGATTTCCCCCGGTCTAATGCCCATTGCTCGTGTGTCTTGGCCCAAGCAAGTCTCTTCTTCTTATTGGTGTCCTGTAGTAGTGGTTTCTTTGCAGCAATTCGAACAGTTGATGTTGAGATGTGTCTGTTACTTGAACTCTGAAGCATTTATTTGGGCTGCAATTTCTGATACTGGTAACTCTAATGAACTTATCCTCTGCAGCAGAGGTAACACTGGGTCTTCCTTTCCTGTGGCGGTCCTCATGAGAGCCAGTTTCATCATAGCGCTTGGTGGTTTTTGTGACTGCACTTGAAGAAACTTTCAAAGTTCTTGAAATGTTACGCATTGACTGACCTTCATGTCTTAAGGTAATGATGAAATGTCGTTTCTCTTTGCTTATTTGAGCTATTCTTGCCATAATATGGACTTGTTCTTTTACCAAATAGGGCCATGTTCTGGATACCACCTCTACCTTGTCACAACACAACTGATTGGCTCAAACGCATTAAGGAAAGAAATGATACAAATTAACTTTTAACAAGGCACACCTGTTAATTGAAATGCATTCCAGGTGACTACCTCATGAAGCTGGTTGAGAGAATGTCAAGAGTGTGCAAAACTGTCAAAGGCAAAGGGTGGCTACTTCGAAGAATCTTAAATATATATTTTGATTTGTTGAACACTTTTTTTTGGTTAATCCATGAATCCATATGTGTTATTTCATAGTTTTGATGTCAATGTAGAAAATAGTAAAAATAAAGAAAAACCCTTGAATGAGTTGGTGTGTCCAAACTTTTGACTGGTACCGTGTGTGTGTGTGTGTGTGTGTGTATGTATGTATATACACACACACACACACACACACACACACACACACACACACACACACATATATATATATATATATATATATATACACACATACACACACACACACACACACATATATATATATGTATGTACAGTTGAAGTCGGAAGTTTACACACACCTTAGCCAAATACATTTAAACTCAGTTTTTCACAATTCCCAACATTTAATTCTAATAAAAATTCCCCGTCTTAGGATCACCACTTTATTTTAAGAGTGTGAAATGTCAGAATAATTCTAGAGAGAATGGTTTATTTCAGCTTTTTATTTCTTCCATCACATTCCCAGTGGGTCAGAAGTTTACATAAGGCTACCAAATACTAATTGAGTGTATCATTAAATTGTTTAACTTGGGTCAAATATTTCAGGTAGCCTTCCACAAGCTTCCCACAATAAGTTGGGTGAATTTTGGCCCATTCCTCCTGACAGAGCTGGTGTAATTGAGTCAGGTTTGTAGGCCTCCTTGCTCACACACGCCTTTTCAGTTTTGCCCACACATTTTCTATAGGATTGAGGTCAGGGCTTTGCGAGGGCCACTCCAATACCTTGACTTTGTTGTCCTTAAGACATTTTGCCACAACTTCCGAAGTATGCTTGGGGTCATTGTACATTTGGAAGACCCATTTGCGACCAAGCTTTAACTTCCTGACTGATGTCTTGAGATGATGTGGATATATTGAAGCAACATTTTCCCGCCTCATGATGCCATCTAATTTGTGAGGTGCACCAGTCTCTCCTGCAGCAAAGCACCCCCACAACATGTTGCTGCCACCCCCGTGCTTCACGGTTGGGATGGTGTTCTTTGGCTTGCAAGGCTCCCCCTTTTTCCTCCAAACATAACGATGGTCATTATGGCCAAACAATTTGATTTTTGTTTCATCAGACCAGAGGACATTTCTCCAAAAAGTACAATCTTTGTCCCCATGTGCAGTTGCAAACCGTAATCTGGCTTTTTTATGCCGGTTTTGGAGCAGTGGCTTCTTCCTTACTGAGCGGCCTTTCAGGTTATGTCGATATAGGACTTGTTTTACTGTGGATATAGTTACTTTTGTACCCGTTTCCTCCAGCATTTTCACAAGGCCCTTTGCTGTTGTTCTGGGATTGATTTACACTTTTCGCACCAAAGTACGTTCATCTCTAGGAGACAGATCACGTCTCCTTCCTGAGCGGTATGACGGCTGCGTGGTCCATGGTGTTTATACTTGCATACTTTTGTTTGTACAGATGAACGTGGTACCTTCAGGCATTTGGAAATTGCTCCCTTCGGATGAACCAGACTTGTGGAGGTCTACACATTTTTTTTCTGAGGTCTTGACTGATTTCTTTTGATTTCCCCATGATGTCAAGCAGAGACACTGAGGTTGAATGTAGGCTGTGATGTACATCCACAGGTACACCGCCAATTGACTTAAATAGTGTCAGTTAGCCTATCAGAAGCTTTGAAAGCAATGACATCATTTTCTGGAATTGTCAAAGCTGTTTAAAAAGGCACAGTCAACTTAGTGTATGTAAACTTCTGTCCCACTGGAATTGTGATACAGTGAATTATAAGTGAAATAATCTGTCTGTGAACAATTGTTGGAAACATTTCTTGTCATGCACAAAGTAGATGTCCTAACTGACTTGCCAAAACTATAGTTTGTTAACAATAAATTTGTGGAGTGGTTGAAAAACGAGTTTTAAATGACTCCAACCTAAATGTATGTAAACTTCTGACTTCAACTGTATGTATGTATGTATGTATGTATGTATGTATGTATGTATGTATGTATGTATGTATGTATGTATGTATGTATGTATGTATGTATGTATGTATGTATGTATGTATGTATGTATGTATGTATGTATGTATTATTATATATATATATATATATATATATATATATATATATATATATATATATATATATATATGTTAGAACAGACTGTCTGGTAAACTTATTTATTCAGTGTTGCTTACACTGTTCCAAATGGTCAGAAAGATTACAATATTTATTACTTTAACAGCAACTGTTTGGCACACATAATACTCATGCAATGCTTGCTCCTATACCCTCTTTTTTCTTGAGCTTTAGTAGTTTCCACAACTAAGTCAAATGTTTTCCACAGATCAGACTTCCCCCTTTCCCTCCTGAGCAACCAGTAAACATTTGCCTGTTTCAAGGTTCTTTTTCACATCTTCCGCATCCATTTTGCTTTCACATGTTACAGTGTTCTGGAGTTTGTAATAACCAATTTATTGATGTGATTATGATGGGCTGTAGGTCAGGCCCTATTGGTCACATGCATGCGATGCTTACATGTTACACGTAAAGAGAGCAAGGGTTGAGGGAAAAGGGAATGTTTTTCCTTAACAAATGAGGGATTTCGGTAACAGAACTTTTCAGTGAGAAAAAAGTAAGAAACGAAACGGCTGAAATGATGTTGCAGCTTTAGCACAGGGATGCAAACTGGTGAGGGCCCAAAATGGTGAAACTTTTTTTTGTTGCACTGAAACATGAAAAACAAAAACAATATTTGAGCTACACTGCACATTATTACATTGTACACATTCTACCTGTGGACATCTGTTCTACAAAGTGCCAGCAAAAGTGAGAAAGAGGGAAAGTGTGTGGTGTTCCTTTCACCTCTATAGTGGCATCCAGTTTAAGCCAGGCCCAGCTCCAGCTACACTTGATCCCTGAATCCACTTGTTTAACAAGCAACGTTTCATTTTCACCTAATTCTCTCATTCTGAAAATTAACCACAAACTGTAGAGGGAAAACATTAGTTTAACAGATAGTGGTTAGTTTGTTAGCTAGTTAACATTTCACACAGAGTGCCAGGGTCCAGTAAGCAACTAACGCATTGTAACTTGAGGAACGGCAAGGAGTCGTGTACCAGTTAATACTATAGTGAATTGGTTAGGTTGCTAATGTCAGCTCATCTGATATTGTAAAGTTAGCTAGCTAACGTTGGCTGTCTGACCTTATTAGTGAGATTTAGGCTACTTAAAGCTGCAATATGTCACTTTTTGGTGCGACCCGACAAAATCCTATAGAAATGTGAGATATAGATCTGTCATTCTCATTGAAAGCAAGTCTAAGAAGTGGTAGATCTAGAAATCCCAAATGGATGGTGTTAAGAGATAGATGGGAGGGGTTGAATGGAGCTGAAGGGTGGGACTAATAACAACAAGAAAACCAATGTAAAACATACGGGGTCTGTAAAATGTATATAGGTTCAGAAATGTTGTGAAATAGCACAGTTACAAATATAAATCAAACTGGATGGACATCAGAAATAGAGGAAGGACTAAAAACAAACAAAATATAACTATTGTAAAATAGATTGTCTGTAAAATATGTATAAACTGAAGGTAGAAGCCTAAGTGTTATTGTTTATTAGTTTACTCCAATTGGGGGAGGGGTGGTAGGGTTTGCGGGGAATAATAAAGGTATATTCTAAGTACACACACACACACACACACACACACACACACACACACACACACACGTATGCATATAGATATTTACTCCAAAAATATATTAGGGGATTGGAAATGATGCAGACAATTACATTGATGGAAGCAACAATCTTTCCGCAATATTAAAGCTGTTAAAGCTGTTATATAAGTGGTAGATCTGTTATATTTGCGTAATTTCCACGCTTCACATTAAGTTTTGTTTTTGTGTCTTTTACTCTTTGAACTATTAGAATTTTAGCAAACAGTGCATCTTTAAAGGGGCATTTTACAATTTGTTTCATATTTGTCCATATACTCTCAAAATATGAAAACAGCTAAACCACAATGCATTTTAGTGGTACGCTAGATCCTCCCACTTGTTCCCATCGGCTTTAGGTTTAATCTATGCTCATAATAAGTAGGCCCACATTGATCGCCAATCCTCTTCTTCCTGTCATGTTTGCACCTTATAACATCAATCTGAACAGAGCTCTAGACTCAGTGGATTTCACCTAATTCTCTAACGCCCTGTTTCATTCTCTGCAGTTGAAACAGATACCGAATTACAATTACATTTGACTGAGTCACCCTCTACAGCTCAAGCAAACCAGCTCATAAGGGTACATGTGCGCCAAATGCCATCAACTCTACTTCATCAAGGGTGGGTAGCTCAGACTGTCAGAACGACTTGCCAGGAGCCTCACCGATAAGAAGCCCAACGTCCTTGATGGAATGACGCCAGCAAGGCAAGCAAATATGTGAGGAGGATGTCTGGGTATTCTCCCATTCCACAGATTAAGCAAGGAGAAGTTTGTGCTCTCACTCAAGGGTGCACTGCTTCACGAGTCATCGCGGGGAGAGATAAGGACAGTCTGTCTGTCCCCATTCATGGCATATTAATACTCTGCCTGTGTCCTGAGGGAGTCCGCTGTGACAAGAATACTCTGAATGCCCCTCTTCATGGTGGCTCAAGTAGGCCATGCCAAGGGCTCAGAGGACTACTATCCCTCACCCCCAACACAGACCACGGATTATACATCCTCAACACCACATGCGTCACCCACAATCCTCTGGATTTCCCTTTGTAGGGCTAATACGGCTCCTAGTATGCTCTGTGACTGTGTTCGCTCACCTCATTCATATGAGACAGTAAATCACCCAAATAGAGGGGAGGATCCAGGATTAGCGCCAAGGCAAAATGTGCAGAGCAGCCTTAGTGTCCGTCAGCCGAAGCTTGCGTGAGCTCGATCATGTCCGGTTCGAAGGACCAAGCACAAACTCATCCCAGTGAGTGAATGAACATGTTGACTCAATCAGGCTGTGTAGGCAGGCTGCTCCTTCTTTGTTGTGAGGTTTCACACAGAGCTCACCAGGGGCCTCTACAGTCTGCCCACATCACACAGAGGAGAGGATGTGGCGGCACTAGGCAGCGGCCTTCCTCCAAAGCCACTGTGACCCGTGAGCGTGGTGTAGGGCCAAGAGGAGGGCTGAAGGCCGCAAAACCCACACTCACTCCCTCTACCAGCCCAATGTAGAGGCAGCGGGCTGCCATGCATTGCCCTGTACACAAAACTATAACACAAGGTTCAGTAGAGTAGAGTGAACTTGGCTGCTGTTGTGTTTGGCTTTGAAACAAGATTCCAACAACCATGTTTTCCACTCAGTTTAAACCTGTGTGATGTGGGCAGACTGCAGAGGCTCCTGGTGAGCTCTGTGAGAAACCTCACAACAAGGAGCAGCCTGCCTACACAGCCTGACTGTCAACATGTTGAACTTCTTTAAAATTGATTGATCACAGTGACGTAAAACAATTTAACGGTGAGTTTTAAAAGCATGATATTTCCACCCAGCCTAAAAAATTAGACCGCCATTGATTTAAAAAATAAAATTCTCCCATCACCAGTTATCCTCATCATTCAGATTTTCAAATACAGGCATATGATGTTCAATTTCATTTGCATTGATGATTGATTAGAGGAACAATAGAGTGCAGAGACCCAGGTTGCAGGTAGCCTAGTGGTTAGAGCATTGGGCCAGTAACTGAGAGGTTGCTGGATCGAATCCCCGAGCTGACAAGGTAAAAATATGTCATTCTGCCCCTGAGCAAGGGAGTTAACCCACTGTTCCCTGGGCACCGAAGACGTGGATGTCGATTATGACAGCCCCCCGCACCTCTCTGATTCAGAGGGGTTGGGTTAAATGCGGAAGACACATTTCAGTTGAATGCATTAGCGACCAGAGGGCCGTTGGCAAGTTGGAAATATTGCGCCAAATCAAGTGCGCCAAATCAAGTATACATTATATTTTCAAAGAACTAGCCCCAACCGTAAGCTCCAGGCCTATGTGACTGGGAAAACTGACCAACCTCTGCTGAGACCATGACACTTCCTTAGCTATGCAAGATAAGAAACCCATCCCGGGCTCATTAAAGAACCAATGCTGCTCTACACCCTCTCTGTGCCATCAGTTTTTTGTATTTTACATAGGGCAGAAAGAGATGACACCAAATAACTTTTCCACTGAAATCATGAGGCCTAGCCTAACTTGGCGGCAGCCAACCGACCTAGGTGAGATGGGCGACCCACCATAAATAATGGTTGAAGAACACTGTAGACATAAACCTACATACTGTACTAGAAACCCCCCCTCTAGCCAGTTATTGTGTGACTTGTTAAGACTCAGCATGCTTCAGTTCGGCTTGCACTTAGCTGAACTCGGCTAGCCGAACGAGCATGCTCACATACTCCATTAAAAGACCGTCGCTTGAAAAACAAGAAAAAAAGTACCATTTGTCAATTTTGAGAGACCATAGCCAGTATACACTTCCTCAAAACAGACATAATTAATCTGTCATTATTTTTTATGTTTTTGCCGAGGAGATCTTAGTTACACAATTTTACATCTAACTAAGATGTTTGGGGCAGTTTCTCTACGAAAAAATGTGCATGAAAAATTGTCATCTCTCGTTGAGTGACAATACTTTATTGAAGAATCCTTACTGTTGACCAATCACCGACAAAGGGGTGTAGACTTCGGCTTACCGAATTTTGTGTGCCCGAACAGCTGAAAAAACCCTCACCGAAGTTCAAAACAAACAAAAACGTCTCAAAATGTCATCATAATATATGCACAAACTCTTCCGTCTGGGAAGCATGCGAACACCTTTAGTCCATAAGCGAGTTCATGTCAGTGATTTGGGTCCCCGTTGTGACAACAGAAGAAAAAAAAAGTGCTACTGTTAAAATGAGACCATCTCTATTTCATAACCTTTAAATAGGCCTAAATTCTGAAACAAGCATGCAGGTTGACAGTGCATGCTGTAGCAGTGAAGATGGGCATAATGAATGAAAATAGCTCCACTGTAGCGTCAAACTGTCACTCAAAGTGCACTTTTTTAATGAGCTGCTACGGGCAATTCCACGATAACGGAACTCCGCTAAGAACATGGATTTGACAAACGGCCATATTTTGGGGGTGTTTTCCGTTAAAACGATAAGAAAAATTCATGACATGACCCACCAAACCGCGCTTCTTAACACCCGCCCGCTTAACCTGGAAGCCAGCTGCACCAACATGTCAGAGGAAACAATGTTCAACTGACGACCGAAGTCAGCCTGCAGGCTCCCGGCCCGCCACAAGGAGTCGCTAGAGCGCGATGAGGAAAAGTAAAGCCCCCACGGCCAAATCCTGTTGTTTGGACATAAAGTACAGCACAGTAGAGCTCAGTGGAGGACAGTAGAGTACATTACAGAACAGTAGAGTTCAATACAGTAGAGTACAGTAGAGTATAGTTCAGTACATTATAGTGTATTCTAATGTGCATTGTACTGAACTCAATGTACTATACTCTACTTTTATTTACTGTACTCTACTGTGCTGTCCAAACTCGTGAAACATAGAAGTCTATGATTGGTTAAGATTTGGTTCGTTCCAGGACAAATCTTAACCAATCATGGACGTCTATGTTTGGGCCAAAGGAAGGTCGGGCCAGACGTCTGTAGTCGTTGAAATCAGGGCTGGTCCAGACAGAACAAAAAACTACGTATATGGACGTTGATATTTAGGCCAGGGCGGACTGACAAAATTTCAACTTCTTATCAACGTCCATGGTTGTCAGGTGTCGGTCGGTGCTTAGTGGGTGAGGATGCTGGTTACAGTAAATGGACGACGTGGCTCATTGGTAGGTGTCAGTAAGAGCTGGGAAAGGTGACATTAATTGGAGAGAGAGGGGGTATCTAGACTTTTTACACTCGCTTAAAACCACCAGATGACAGAAAGAAAACAGTTATCAGCTGAACATAACAGTATGCAGGTGGAAGGGAGGACAGTAGCAGGTGACCCAACTGTGGTTTGTGACTACTATGATTTCTCATTGTAGCCAATTCAATTGCAGAAATTCAGTTACAGATTTTTGGGAAATTCTGTTACCGATTTGGAAACAGAATTTGGGGTTTTAATCAATTAATAATTCAAACAAAATGTATATCAGTAAAAACAAACTGACTGATAGGTCTACCTTCACTTGTTACTTCTGTGAACTTGTATTATCCTCCCTCATGAGGGAGAGAAATGTGAAAAGATCTTAAATATTTTTGGTTACGGAATTTCAAGGCAACGTTTTCTTAAACTTACAGAAGGCAGAAAACATTATGCCAAGCGAAATATAAGTGTTGGTATTAGTTGGCAGAGGTCTTCGATTTCAACATTATTGTGTTTTGATGTATTTCTAAAATCTTTCAAGACTTTTTCTGCTAGATGTTTTCTAAGACCCGTTAAATCAAAGCCTTTGCTTATTCCTCATTTTTAGGATGGAAAATGGTTGAATAATGTATACACTGTATACTATACATTAGGAACACTTTCCTAATATTGAGTTGCCCCCCCCCTTTACCCTCAGAAGAGCCTCAATTTGTCAGGGCATGGACTCTACAAGGTGTTGAAAACGTTCCACAGGGATGATGGCCCATATTGACGCCAATGCTTCACCCCAGTTAATTCAAGTTGGCTGGATGTCCTTTGGGTGGTGGACCATTCTTGATACATACGGGAAACTGTTGAGCATGAAACACTCAGCAGTGTTGCAGTTCTTGACACAAACCAGTGCACCTGGCACCTACTACCATATCCCATTCAAAGGCACATACATTTTTTGTCTAGCCCATTCACGCTCTGAATGGCACCCATTCACAATCCATATCTCAATCGTCTCAAGGCTTAAAACTCCTTCTTTAACCGGTCTCCTTCCCCTCATCTACATTGATTGAAGTGGATTTAAAAGTGACATCAATAAGGGATCATAGCTTCACCTGGATTCCCCTGGTCAGTCTGTCACAGAAAGAGCAGGTGTTCCTAATGTTTTACATACTAATGCCTTAATATCTACAAAATATAGCCCCCTCACATGTTGGTGCTCATGGGTCCTTTTACATGGAAATTAACCTACTCCTGTGTCTAGACTCTGGGGCACTAGAAACGCAATTGTTTTCATCTTTCCACCACTTTCAAATCACTATAGTACTGAAATATAGGCCACAACTGCACTGACAAAAGAACATAAAAATTAAAAAAAAAATACATTAGCCTACATCTACAGTATATCACAACTTTTTTAAACATCTCTGAACACATTTGCTGCAGCATTCAGCAATGCAGTAACACTGAGAAATTGTATTCCATGTGTTACATTGGTGGAAACAGATTATCGGTCTGTCTGCCTCCCACCCAAACAATGCCCACCCCGCCCCAACCCAAAGTACTTTTTTTTTACTGTATTGTGTCAGGACTGAGAAATTGTGAAATTTGAATCTCCCAACTGTTGCAAAGACGCTAGATGAGGCCCAGTTGCTCTTACACCTAGACACCACTTTGTGAGGAGCAGTGACGAGCCCAGACATGACAACCTGATATCAGGGCAGGCCTGTCGGCACGCTAGGGGAAGTCCAGGTATGACGAGTCAATGTCTGAGCGAAGTAAGCAGCTTCTGATTTGTACTTGAATAATCAAAACATGACAAGCCGAACTTGGTGAAGAGGCGAGACCGGTACAACCACTCACTAGGGATAGGCATGAGTAATCGAGTACTCGTACGGACGTCAAAACTCAATCTTTAACCAGGTCAAAATGTTGGCTTGAAGACAACGCTAATTTGCTTGACTCTAGTGTTCCATTTGTACATGTGTATTTGCAGGGCACAACAAAAAAAGAAACCAAGCCAACAATCAAACAGTTCTTCTCCATAAATTCCCTTTCCCCTACGTCTCACTCACTCAAATTGCGTTTCGACTTCTCCATCTACACATGCTTGCTGAGCTCCTGTTAAAGTATACAGAAATTAACGCCTATAAAAAAGTATCTACAGCGCCTTCAGAAAGTATTCACACACCTTGACTTTTCCACATTTTATTGTGTTACAGCCTGAATTTAATATGGATTCAATTTTGATTTTGTGTCACTGGCCTACACGCAACACCCCATAATGTCAAAGTGGAATGATTTTTCCTAACTTTAACCAATAAGTTAAAAGCTGAAATGTCATGTGTCAAAAAGTAGTCAACCACTTTATTATGGCAAGCCTAAATAAGTTCCGGAGTAAAAAGTCTCATAATAAGTCGCATGTGTGCAATAAGTGTTTAACGTGATTTTTGAATGACTACCTCATCTCTGTATCTCACAAATACAATTATCTGTAAGGTCCCTCAGTCGAGCAGTGAATTTCAAATACAGATTCAACCATAAAGATTTTCCAATGCCTCGCAAAGGGCACCTATTGGTAGATCGGTAAAATAACAAAAACAGATATTGAATATCCCTTCAAACATGGTGAAGTTATGATTTACACTTTGGATGGTGTACCAATACAACCAGGCACTACAGGCCCCCTTCCTAATTCAGTTCCCAGAGAGGAAAGAAACCTCTCAGGGATTTCACCATGAGGCAAATGGTGGCATTAAAACAGTTAAGAGTTTAATGGCTGTGATAGGAGAAAACAGAGGATGAATCAACATTGTAGTTACTCAACAATAACCAAAATGACAGAGTGAAAAGAAAGAAGCCTGTACATAATTAAAATATTTTTTCATTAAGGCACTAAAGTCAAACTGCAAAAAATGTGGCAAAGAAATTAACTTCATGTCCTGTATACAAAGTGTTATGTTCGGGCAAATCCAACAACATATTACCGAGTACCACTCTTCATATTTTCAAGCATGGCGGTGTCTGCATGTTATGGGTACGCTTGTCATCGGCAAGATAGTTTTTTGTTATATATTTACAATGATAGCCTACCAAAAGGCCTCCTGTGGGGACGGGGGCTGGGATTAAAAATAAATTAAATAAAAATATAGGACAACACACACATCACGACGAGACAACACAACATAAAGAGCGAACAAAGACAACATAGCAGACTTAAATCGCCTTGAAAATGGCTGTCTAGCAATGAGCAACAACCAACTTCAAAGAGCTTGAATAATTTAAAAGAATAATGTGCAAATATTGTACAATCCAGGTGTACAAAGATCTTAGAGACCTAGCCAGAAAGACTCACATCTGTAATCGCTGCCAAAGATGATTCTAACATTAATTCAAATCAAATTTTATTTGTCACATGCGCCAAATACAACAGGTTACTTACAAGCCCTTAACCAACAATGCAGTTAAAATAAGAGTCAAGTAAAAAAAATAGATTAAAACATTATTTAAAAAAGTTACAAATCATTTAAGAACAGCAGTAAAATAACAATAGCAAGGCTATATACAGGGGGTACCGGTACAGAGTCAATGTCCGGGGGCACCGGTTAGGCCAGGTAAATTAGGTAATATGTACATGTAGGTAGTTATTAAAGTGACTATGCATAGATAATAAACAGAGAATAGCAGCAGCATAAAAAAAGGGGTGGGGCAATGCAAAGCCTGGGTAGCCATTTGATTAGCTGTTCTGCAGTCTTATGGCTTGGGTGTAGAAGCTGTTAACCTGTTGGGGATAGGGGGCAGTATTTGCACGGCCGGATAAAAAACGTCCCCGATTTAAACTGGTTACTACTCTTGCCCAGAAACGAGAATATGCATATAATTAGTAGATTTGGGTAGAAAACACTCTAAAGTTTCTAAAACTGTTTGAATGGTGTCTGTGAGTATAACAGAACTCATATGGCAGGCCAAAACCTGAGAAGATTCCATACAGGAAGTGCCCTGTCTGACAATTTGTTCTCCTTCTTTGGCATCTCTATCAAAAATACAGCATCTCTGCTGTAACGTGACATTTTCTAAGGCTTCCATTGGCTCTCAGAAGGTGCCAGAAAGTGGAATGACGTCTCTCCCGTCTCTGGGCGAAAAACAGCAGGAGATTTTGTGAGTGGTCAGGCTGAGAACAGTGACACTGGAGATGAGCGTTCATGTGACTTCTCAATTGTTTTCTTTCAGCCTTTGAATGAATACAACGTTGCCCGGTTGGAATATTATCGCTATTTTACGAGAAAAATAGCATAAAAATTGATTTTAAACAGCGTTTGACATGCTTCAAAGTACGGTAACGGAATATTTTGAAATTTGTCACGAAATGCGCTCACGCGTCACCCTTCAGATAGTGACCTGAACGTACGAACAAAACGGAGGTATTTGAATATAACTATGGATTATTTGGAAGCAAAACAACATTTGTTGTTGAAGTAGAAGTCCTGGGAGTGCATTCTGACGAAGAACAGCAAAGGTAATCCAATTTTTCTTATAGGGTTAAGGTTAGTTAATAGTTCATCTGAGTTTGGTGAGGGCCAAACTTGGTGGGTGTCAAATTAGCTAGCCGTGATGGCCAGGCTATGTACTCAGAATATTGCAAAATGTGCTTTCGCCGAAAAGCTATTTTAAAATCTGACACCGCGATTGCATAAAGGAGTTCTGTATCTATAATTCTTAAAATAATTTGTATGTATTTTGTGAACGTTAATCGTGAGTAATTTAGTAAATTCACCGGAAGTTTGCGGTGGGTATGCTAGTTCTGAACATCACATGCTAATGTAAAAAGCTGGTTTTTGATATAAATATGAACTTGATTGAACAAAACATACATGTATTGTATAACATAATGTCCTAGGAGTGTCATCTGATGAAAAACAAAGGTTAGTGCTGCATTTAGCTGTGGTTTTGGTTTTTGTGACATATATGCTTGCTTTGAAAATGGCTGTGTGATTATTTTTGGCAGGGTACTCTCCTGACATAATCTAATGTTTTGCTTTCGCTGTAAAGCCTTTTTGAAATCGGACAATATGGTTAGATTAACGAGAGTCTTGTCTTTAAAATGGTGTAAAATAGTCATATGTTTGAGTAATTGAAGTTACAGCATTTTTTAGGTATTTGTATTTCGTGCCACGCTGTTGACTAGGTGGGACGCAAACGTCCCACCTTGCCCAGGGAGGTTAAGAAGTCTTTTGGACCTAGACTTGGCACTCTAGTACTGCTTGCTGTGTGGTAGCAGAGAGAACAGTCTATGACGACTTGGGTGGCTGGAGTCTGACAATTTGTAGGACCTTCCTCTGACACCGCCTGGTATAGAGTTCCTGGATGGCAGGAAGCTTGGCCCCAGTGATGTACTGGGCGGTACGCACTACCCTCTGTAGTGCCTTGCGGTCGGAGGCCCAGCAGTTGCCATACTAGGCAGTGATGCAAGCATTTAGGATGCTCGGATGGTGCAGCTGTAGAACTTTCAGAGGATCTGAGGACCCATGCCAAATCTTTTCAGTCTCCTGAGGGGGAATAGGCTTTGTCGTGGCCTCTGCACCATGATAGTTTGTTGGTGATGTGGACACCAAGGAACTTTAAGCTCTCAATCTCCTCCACTACAGCCCCGTCGATGAGAATGGGGGTGTGCTCGGTCCGCTTTTTCCTGTAGTCCACAATCATCTCCTTTGTCTTGATCACGTTGAGGGAGAGGTTGTTGTCCTGGCACTGCACAACTCTGACCTCCTCCCTATAGACTGTCTCATCGTTGTCGGTGATCAGGCCTACCACTGCTGTGTCATCGGCAAACTTAATGATGGTGTTGGATTCGTGCCTGGCCATACAGTCATGAGTGAACAGGGAGTACAGGAGGGAACTGAGCACACACCCCTGTGGAGCCCCCATGTTGAGGATCAGCGTGACGGATGTGTTGTTACTTACCCTTATTGACCCAGGGGTGTGAATACTTATGTAAATGAGATAGTTCTGTATTTCATTTTCAATACATGTGCAAACATTTCTAAAAACGTGTTTTCACTTTGTCATTATGGGGTATAGTGTGGAGATGGGTGAGAAATATATATTTTTAATCAATTCTGAATTCATGCTGTAACAACAAAATGTGGAATAAGTCAAGGGGTATGAATACTTTCTGAAGGCACTGTAACTGATCGGATACACAAGTGACACTCTTTGCCACATGACGACAGCTTTATCACTAATTCAAAATGGACTGGTTGATTGAAGTAGGGAAATATGTATTCCAACAAAGAGCTGCAGTTTTGGAATAATTGTGTCCGTTTATTTTCCGCTTATGCTACTTTACGGTTGTAACTAGTTACCACAAGCACAAAGTCAAAATTGGCAGTGTGGTTAGTGTGTGTTAGGTTTAAAATCTGATTTTAAGATGATAAATTGTAGAAATAGGCAGGGTTTATGACTTTGTGGAAACTAGTGACGACCCTACTTTGCAAACTGCCATTTAGAATTGGTTAGCATAGGTTATGACCCCCTAAACAGACAGGTTTACACTGAAAATATACAAAAACATTACTTTGATAAAGACAAAGAGCGTATTTTCCTCAGAATCATTAAGCCTAGTCCTAATCACCAAATGGGTGTCGTGGATATAATGCAGTGTTCAATGTGGAATTGTTAACCCATTTATAAAATTCCAAAGAACAGGCAGAATGAACTAAATCAAACATCTGTATATCGAAAACATGACAGATTTAGGTTTATAACCCTGAAAAAAATTGCAATTCAACTCACTAAATTGACCCCAGTTTTACTATAAAATAGGTGTGTCTTGACTGTGCTAAGGGCTCAGGAAATAAGAGCATCTTGTCTGCTAAATTAACAAAACAAGGCTATGCCATTGCACAGCCATAGTAGGGCTTTACAGTGCGACAATTTTACTTGAATATGTGCCTAAATATTTAGCTGTGCGACCCGGATTTTTTGGGGGGTGTGCACCTAGAAAAATTATGGATTCTGACTAATACCTCATACATTTTTCGTTGAACTCCTCATTTAAAAAAAAAATCTTAGGCACACACATGCTCCTTGTAAAAAAGGTTAGCGCAGAGCCCTGAGCCATAGGCTTCTTCTACAAGTGCCACTGCTGACGTTCCACAATATAATATAACCAGTTGATATTACGATTTCAATAAATTAAATCTTAAAATGCCACTTTTTTTTCTTGCCAGAATATACATGGGGCAATTTAGCTATTTGGATTTGTTATCTGTAATGGTTATGATAAATTAGGCATTGTTTCACACCCCCTGTATATAGCCTCGTTATTTTGTTACTTTAGAATTTTTTACTTTAGTTTATTTTGTAAATATTTTCTTAACTCTTCTTGAACTGCACTGTTGGTTAAGGGCTTGTAAGTAAGCATTTCACGGTAAAGTCTACACTTTGCATTTGGCGCATGTGACAAAAAGTTTGATTTGGCATATCGATAAATGTGCAGATAATTTTTTCTAATACTGGCCTTGTTCTAAATAAAAAAAGTTTTTGAGGGTGTGTTCTTCTGCCCAGGTGTTGCTAATGCATGCCAGATCTTACAATGTCTGGATAGATATTTGAAGTATCAGCTAACCACGTCATGTTATAGCAAACTGTCAGTCGACGATGTGGCATGCAACCATTGGTTGATGGATGAAACCTCTGAGCAGTGGAATGCAACCTGAAGCAGTCCAGAGACATGACGAGTCACGCTCCAGGTGGACACAACTGCACACAGCTCAGTTCACTTATGAAGGCACGCCAAGCACTGCCATAGGCCTACTTCCTTCTTGACCCAAATACTAGTTTCTTCCCTTGTGCAAGCTTTTGAGAATGTTATCCATGTTCCCGGCTCAGACTGACAGTGAGCATACATGTAGCTTTGATAATAAAGGTCCAGGTTAGGCTATGTGCAGCAGGCCATATTTTATGTGTCGGACATAGGCCTATACATAGAATGTGTTTCTACTTGAAAATACATGATCTAAGTGACTGATAGTTGGTATTCAGCAGTCATAAAAGTATGCCTTATTTACTTTGAATTACTACTAAAATAGTGCTTTGTCAGACAGCATAGGCAGCAGCTCTATAGAGATGAGATGATGACTTGGAATTAAACAAAGTTATGAAATAAAACAAAAGTAATATACACAACAAAACATTAAGAAAACCTTCCTAATGTTTAGTTGCCCTCAGAACAGCCTCAATTAGTCGGGGCAAGGACTCTAAAAGGTGTCAAAAGCATTCCACAAGGATGCTGGTCCATGTTGACTCCAATGCTTCCCACAGTTGTGTCAAGTTGGCTGGATGTCCTTTGGGTGGTGGACCATTCTTGATACACATGGGAACCTGTTGAGCATAAAAAACCCAGCTGCATTGCAGTTCTTGACACAAACCGGTGTGACTTACTACCATAACACGTTTAAAGGCACATGCATTTTTTGTCTTTCCCATTCCTCCTCTGAACAGCACATACACAAGCCATGTCTCAATTGTCTCAAGGCTTAAAAATCCTTCTTTAACACGTCTCCTCCCCTTCATCTACACTGATTGAAGTGGATTTAACAAGTGACATCAATAAGAGATCATCGCTTTCACTTGGTCAGTCTATGTCATGGAAGAACATGTGTCCTTAATGTTTGGTACACTCAGTGTATTTTATTAAAGTGAATAAATGATGGTTAATAAGTGATAAGCATAATGGGCAGTCACTACCGTCACATGGCGCTACAGAGGGTGGTGCGGACAGCCCAGTACATCACTGGGGCCGAGCTCCTTGTCATCCAGGACCTTGCACGGTCTCTATGCACACGCACAGGACTCTACACACTCACGCACACTCCAACACAAACAAATAATTATACTGACTCTACACACATACACTCACATACAATCATTTACGCTGCTGCTACTCTGTTTATCGTACATCATGATGCCTAGTCACCTTACCCCAATACATATCTACCTCTATCACTCCAGTATCCCTGCACATTGTAAATATGGTATTGGAACTGACCCTGTATATAGCTTACTTTCTCGTGTTCTTATTTCTTGTGTTTTTGTTCTATCTTTTGTTATTTTTAGTATTACATTGATTACTGCATCCTTGGGTTTAAAGCTTGCAAGAAATGCATTCACTGTACTTGTGCACATGACATTAAAACTTGAAACTCATGGGACTTTAATTAATTGTTTTATTCTGTGTTGTTACACCATTCAACCCACATAATGCATAGTGCACTTAATGTAATAAAACATGTGGAACCAAAACCGAGCTCAAAAAGCACTACAATATAATTAAATATACACTCAAGTTGCACTAGGGCCTCAAGCCTTTTTTGCAGTCATGGCTAATCAAAAACGACATTAAATGACAGTAGCCTCCACCTTCATGAAATCAATGGTTTCAAAAGGTCAGCAGACAAAATGTGGAACATATTCCTTGATGACTCCTGCGTTGCCAAATGTATTTTTCATGCTAATTAACTTTTATTGATTAGAATCATTGAGGGAGTTTTGTCACAGCACACCAACTATACAGTATGTGGTATGTAAACACTGAGGGCTTGCACTGAAACAAACGTTTTGAAACCAGCCTGCCTGGGACACAAGCCATGTTTATACATTACATTATAGTTATTACCAGGGTTAAGGGGGTAACCAGTTGTAACACCAGTGCACAAATAGTTAAGATTCATATTGCGTAACTACATTTAGGCTAGACTAAGTAACCTCAAGGTCCAGTCAAGCCTGAATAATTAGTATCAGAAGAGGAAATGGAGAGCGAGGCAGAGTAAAGCAGTATACTTGTTAGACAAAAATGTAAATGTGTGCTGTGATTTGAAGGGCCTGTCTGTCTAAAGCGACCTAATTCCTGGGCTGTGTTCCCACTAAGCTCCCAATCCCCCCACCCCAACCCCGGGTTACTCCCCCACCATCTCGAAACATTTAGCAACAAAGCGTTGATCAATATGTACTTTTCAGTTAGAACGCACTGGCCCTCCGATTGTTTCCATATCGCATTGTTACAATGTATGCGTTCACAGAACACGCTCACACTCTGGAAATCTAAAATGTATGTTGTGGCACTATTCTCCCCCTTCGCAAAATGTTTCCTCCCTGCCTCCAAGCTCATTCTGTAAATGTTCGTGTCGCTACAAACATATAATTGGGAGCGCTCCCATGATACCCATGGAACGTTATACAAAAACAACCTCTTCCCTCTCTGCCTTATCTCTCTCATCACCGAAACGATGTTAGCCGTGGAATACTAAACTGTGATAATGATATGGGACAATCCAAAAGTGCTTATTTGTGTGACAAGTAGCCAGACATTATACCAACTTAATGAAACACGCTTCACCGTAACTAGTGACAATTTACAGCAGAATAAAAACAAAACTCACCACGACTCCCGTTTGGTGTAATACAATCCTGAATATCTACAGTAGTGAAATTCCTTTCTTCCTTTTCACACGTTCTCAACCCCGGCCCGTCTCCACACTCCAGTAACCAAGAGCGGGGGGGGGGGGGGGGGTCAGTGATAGGAACGATCTGGGACAGGCAATTTGGAGGCAAAAGATCGCAAGTCTGTTTATCCTAACGAGTGACTAGAACGGTCCCAAACATTCCTCAATGTTACCGAAGGTCTCTATAACACATTTGTATCCCTCCGTCTTCCTCGAAGCATAGGGGGACGTGAATCACAGTTTATTCCTTACATCCAGGGAAGTCGCCGCCTCTTCTAGTCCGCCATGTTGCGTCTGCAATAGGAGGAATGGGAAGCAGAGAATTCCCAGGCCAGGCCCCTCCTCCTCCCTCCACGGTCCCACTGCGACATCTGGCGGATCATCACGAGACGGAGTAAACAGCGTCCCGATCCAGAAGAGCACGAGTCAACCATCTGGTCAGTTCTGTCACATACACAAAGTCGAATATTGGACGGGTTTATTAATTTCCCATAGGCTTCCGGGGCACACGATCCCATTTAGTTGGCCCTCTGTCAACATTGGGCAGTGGTGGTCACCAACCCTGGTCCTGGGTTAAAGGTTGCAGGCTTTTGTTCCAGCCCACTGAGCCCAGCAGTAGCACACCTGATCTAGCGTGGGTGTCAATACAGAGTTTAGTTTGACAGAAGGGAAATAAAGTATGTGTTTTTACGAGTTGCCAGTATGAGGATAGCTCAGACGGCTAGGTTGGCAATGACAGCTCTGGTGAACTCGTCGCTTGTAGCACAGCCTCCCAGGTCTCATGTGCACACACGCCACAAATAAAAGTAGTGTTACACACACACGGTCCATTCACACAGGCAATGCCAAGCGTTGGTTGGAGTGGTGTAAAGCTCGCCGCCATTGGAATCTGGAGTAGCGGAATTGCGTTTTCTGGAGTGATAAATCATGCTTCAACATCTGGCAGTCCGACAGACAAATCGGGGTTCGGCGAATGTTACCTGCCCCAATGCATGGTGCCAACTATAATGTTTGGTGGAGGAGGAATAATGGTCTGGAGCTGTTTTTAATGGTTTGGACTAGACCCCTTAGTTCCAGTGAAGGGAAATCTAAACGCTACAGCATACAACGACATTTTAGACGATTCTGTAATTCCAACTTTGTGGCAACAGTTTGGGGAAATCCCTTTCCTGTTTCAGCATGCTTGTGGCTGAATGGAAGCAAGTCCCTGCAGAAATGTTCCAACATCCAGAGTAGAGGCTGTTATAACAGCAAAGGGGGACCAACTCCATATTAATGCCCCTGATTTTTGGAATGAGATGTTCGACAAGCAGGTGTCCACATATACTTTTGGTCATGTAGTGTCAATGGACTGGCTGACATGCCTGTCTAAGTCGCCAGTAGCAATGCCACCACTCTGATATCATAACCATTACATAATGGAACAGACATATAGCACATACAGTACAAAAACATAAAAATCACTGGTCTGACATGATCAAATGGTTTCCCTTGTGAACTCAGGCAAAGCTGGTCATAGGCTCAGGTTACAATGGCTTGTTAGTTGTGAAATGTAATGATGAAAAAGCTTAGCTTTGTCTGAATAGACAAACACAATGGATCCCCAAGGTCACAACTCCAGCAAAGGGCTCCCAAGATAGTGACCTCTATGATACACTGAATTTTACAGCATACACAGTAGACAGAATATTAAGACATTTTAGTTTTTGAATTGAGTATGAGTGAATACGGTTCAGTGAAGCTAGCCAATTTCACAGTTCAGCTTGTTAGCATCCCTGCTAACGCAACAATGTGAAAACATTGATTGTAAACACTGAAAATGTTCTCCCTTCACAGGAATGACCTCCGCATCCTGCTGATTTTACGACAGTGGCGGTGTGTGTTTGTGAGAAACAGTCCAGTTTTTTTTTTTTATATAGTAACTACAGCAGGTTTTCCTGACGTGACTAAGGCTGTTATTGCAAAAGGCCAGGTATCCTTTGTCCATGGACACTGCACGTACAGTTATGAACAAGGCACTTTATAATGCCTGCCACAACTCATTGCTGTGAAATGGAAGACCCGAAGTCCACTTATGCAGTGATAAGATTTCACTCGATTTGGTGTTGGTAAATTGTCCTCGTGGCACAAAACCAGCTTGATCAATACTGCTGAACAACCTGCAGCACAAACAGTGTGGACTGCAAGGCTAGATTAGTGGTGATCAATTTAATATAAAATCCTATGCATGTCCACAGCACAAACAAGGAAACAGTGTAGAGAGAAAGCAGAGTAGGAGAGTAAAGGGAAAGAGAGAAGGTGGTAGCCAACAGATACAGAGAAAACTATAGAGGTAGTAGAGCTGATAGAAGAGTGCATCCAACAGCAGAGGCAGTACAAAAGAACCGGTTGACATGGAGTTGGAGAAAATGTTCAAGGAAAAGACTGGGAGAAAATAGAGAAGGTCACAGCAGCCTAAATGGACAATTTGGTCAAACAATTAATTTAAAAGATTAATGCAGAAAATGAATTGCTTTGGCCAAATCGAGAAACAGAAACCCTCAGAGGATGTGCAGAGCGTGTTATGAGGAATGTGAGAAGCGGTGAAGAGGAACAAGAGCTGCCAGGAGTGATGTAAGGAGAATTAGTTTAGTGGTACAGGGAGCAAAACAGTTGTGGCAAAGTTATTAGGGGATATATGGTGATATGGGGTTCAATATATCCAAATCATATTTGGTTGGCCGTCCAGTTCAGGGTAAAGGGCTGTTCATGGGACCAGGACTTCTTTAGTATGCGGGCCGGTGGCGGAGGTTCCCCACAATGGCTTGCACAAAGTCCCCGGTCGTGCTGTAACCGCCCAGGTCTCGTGTCTGCACCTGGGACACATGCGCACACACACAGGGTGCAATCCATGAATAGTATTTTTAGATTTGACGCACAAAATTCATATACATATTGCAAAAACCCAACCGTGTCCTATCCCTGCACCAGTCTGTCCCATCCAACTGTAGAATTAATACATGCACACAAACCAACAGGATTTAATAGTGTTGATACAATATAGTCACACACACTTACCTTGCCCTGTTTGATGACCCTCCGGACAGCGTCTAACACCATGTTGGAGTGGTATTCCAAGCTGTAACACAACAGTCAGTTGAGGTTAGTGCACACACACAGGCGCACAAATCCCATTGTAAGCAGTGCCCACTCACTTGAGGTGATGGAGCATGTTGGCAGCGCTGAGCAGCATGGCCATGGGGTTGGCGATGTTCCTGCCCACAGCCTGGGCAAAGGGGTGTCGCGCTCCCTGAGACGAAGACAGGCCATTACATTTCTCAGGCCATTTTATCTATGCTTGGGTCTGTAATGTAACTAGTGTATGATTGCAGCGGACTGGTTAAGTTGGATCTCAGGCAGACTCCTGGACACTCACAGTCTCAAACACGGCGTACTCGGCACTATAGTTCTCTCCTGGGACCACTCCTGTCCCGCCGACCAGCCCAGCTGCCAGGTTGTCAATGATGTTGCCATAGAGGTTGGGCATCACCAGCACGTCAAACTGGTATGGGTTCTGGACCAGCTAGAGAGAGAGTGAGAAGCAGTGCGTGAGTGAGTGCGTGAGTGAGTGAGTGAGTGAGTGAGTGAGAGAGGTGGGGCGTACCTGCATGCAACAGTTGTCTATAATAATGTTGTCGTATTTGATCTTGGGATACAGCTCTGCCACCTCGGCACAGCACTGTAGGAACAGGCCATCTGCAAGCTTCCTGTAGAAAGGCAGGAGACAAAATCCTTGGCTGTAGTTGGATAGATGTGTAGAAGCTTTTAAAAGAAGGTTGTTTCTGGCACGAAGACTCACATGTTGTTGGCCTTGTGGACTGCCGTGACCCTTCTTGGTGGCGTAGTCGAAGGCAAACTTGGCGATGCGCCGAGACTTCTCCCTGGTGATAATCTTCAGACATTCAATCACTCCAGGAACACTAAGAGAAAGAAAGCACAGAGTTCAGATCAGGACAAACTTCCATCAGACTGTGGTTTGGCCATGGTGTTAGAGCGCTTGCATATGTGGTCATACGTGGTCGTGTTCTTTCCCGTGTACAATGCCTCATGCATGATTTCAATGTGTATTAGTTATACAACAAACTAATCACCATCAGGACCGGGTCAGTCGACTTTAGCTAGCCAGACCCCCCAGGGCGAGTGGAGATTTCCCTCAAAGTGCTGACCAATTAGTGCTTTTTGACGTCGGTTTGGTTTCGGTTAAATTTTTAATTTTTTAAAATATCACTATGCATTATGTGGGTTGAATGCTGTAACACAGAATAAAAGAATTAATAAAAGTCCAATGACAGTAGTGACTGCCCATTACTGCTTATCACTTAACCATTTATTCACATTACTTTATTAAAATATCAGTTGTGTCTATTACATGTTTTATTCCATGTTGTCATCTCCCCTCTATAGAGCTGATGCCTATGCTGTCTGACAAAACACTATTTTAGTAGTTCTTCAAAGTAAATAAGGCATACTTTTATGACTGCTGAATACCAACTATCAAATCACTTAGATCATGTATTTTCAGGTAGATGCCTCTAAGCAAATGCTCTCTATCCCTCTCAATCGTGCATTCTTTCTCCTCTCTGCGTCTGTCCCACACTAACCTAACATAGCAGGCGTAAAAGAAACAGACCGGACAAGTAGGAGCGCAATGGATTATGGTCATTGTAGTTAATGACCACGTTTTCTGTACTAAACTATGTCAAATATTGGCCTGTTGGAAACTACAACTCTGTTTTGCGCTTGATCTGATTTATCATCTCTAGAGAAACTGTACAATGTGAACATTGAGCTCACAATTTTTTTTTTTTTTTTTGGGGGGGGGTTAAATAATTCAGTCCATTAGTTGTTTAAAAAACAAAAAATAACAGATTTCAGTTAATCGCTCAGCACTACCAATGAAATGTCCTAAAATTGAAAAAAAAAAAAAATCCACCTAACTGGCACCCTAGGTGAGCTAAAATAAAAACACACCCATTGTTTGGTTGCATGGCAATATGTGATGTACCTCGTGTTCCAGAGAGCTGTACTCTCCCTCGGTCTGCTCTCGGATAATGACCAGGTCCAGGTAGTTGTGGCGGGTGCTATAGCCAGGCAGGCTGTTCACGTGAACCACATTGGCAAACAGGTCCAGTCTACGCCTGAGGAGAGCTTCATTAATGAGATCAGCCAACCAGCCAGCCACACGCACACACTAGGACAGCCATACAACATGTGAACCGTGGCCCGGAACCAGAACGGGGTCAATACCCCAACAAAAATTCAAGTCAGGCTTCAAATGAATATGGTTGAAAGTTGTAATAGAATGCACAAGATACAATTTCAAAATTTGTTAGTGCATGGGCAGTTTCTCTTATGTCATTAACGGAGACCTGGCCGGGTGGTGCCAGAATAACAACCTGTCCCTCAACGTAACCAAGACTAAGGAGATGATTGTGGACTACAGGAAAAGGAGGACCGAGCACGCCCCCATTCTCATTGACGGGGCTGTAGGTTGGGGGCTTGAGAGCTTCAAGTTCCTTGGTGTCCAATTCACCAACAAACTAGAATGGTCCAAACACACCAAGACAGTCGTGAAGAGGGCACGACAAAGCCTATTCCCCCTCAGGAAACTAAAAAGATATGGCATGGGTCCTGAGATCCTCAAAAGGTTCTACAGCTGCAACATCCAGAGCATCCTGACTGGTTGCATCACTGCCTGGTAATTAATCGGCCTCCGACTGCAAGGCATCACTGGGGCTAAGCTGCCTGCCATCCAGGACCTCTACACCAGGTGGTGTCAGAGGAAGGCCCTAAAAATTGTCAAAGACCCCAGCCATAGACTATTCTCTCTACTACTGCATGGCAAGCGGTACCGGAGTGCCAAGTCTAGGACAAAAAGGCTTCTCAACAGTTTTTACCCCCAAGCCATAAGACTCCTGAACTGGTAACCAAATGGTTACCCGGACTATTTGCATCGTGTGCCCCCCCAACCCCTCTTTTTACGCTGCTGCTACTACTCTGTGTTTATCATATATGCATAGTCACTTTAACTATACATTCATGTACATACTACCTCAATTGGCCCGACCAACCAGTGCTCCCGCACATTGGCTAACCAGGCTATCTGCATTGTGTCCCACCACCCCCTCTTTTACCCTACTGCTACTCTCTGTTCATCATATATGCAGTCACTTTAACCATATCTACTTGTACATACTACCTCAATCAGCCTGACTAACTGGTGTCTGTATGTAGCCTCGCTACTTTTATAGCCTCGCTACTGTTTTTCACTGTCTTTTTACTGTTGTTTTTATTTCTTTACTTACCTAACACCTTTTTTGCACTATTGATTAGAGCCTGTAAGTAAGCATTTCACTGCCACGTGCACCTGTTGTAGTTGGTGCACCTGACAAATAAACTTTGATTTGATCTGACAGACCTTAGAGAGCTATATCCTGTCAGAAATTCCCAGTTGATAAACTAATCCCATGTTACCTATCTAAATCTTGTAGTTATCATGACCAGATTGTGTGCCCATGGGGGCCCACATTGATTTTGTGGACTCAGGTATCATATAACACACACAAGACATGTCAAAATGTGTAGAATTGCAGGAAATTCACTTTAAACTGCATATTTTTCATTCCAACAAAAGGGGGTGTGAACAGTTTGGGGTAGCGAAAGGGGGGTTTGTTGCCCTGTCAATAAAGACAATATCCATCTGGACCTTGCCACCTAGGACATTTGTGTGACTGGACTTTCTCAAATAGTAGTTGAGTACCCCATGCACTAGTTCCCATAACCTTACAATATTCATTGATTGTGTTGGCTTGCTCCAGTAAGAGTTGTGGTGGCGTTAGATCTAATATGGCCTTACCTGATTTTCATCTCAAAGCCAGCCAGCTCCCCTTTAAACTCCATGGGGGTGTTTATCTTTCCTACACACAGACAGAGAAAATAAAACCCAGTCAGAACACACTGATCTGATAAAAGCATTCAAGTGGAAGCAAATCTCCTGCATAGGAAATGAGAGGAGACGAGTCAGTTACCTTTCATGGCCACCCTGTTGGTCTTCATGGAGGCTAACACCTGCTCCAGCTTCTCGTTGCTGTCCATGTGCTGCACCTCACTCAGGTGAAACTCCTCAAACTCCACTGGGACGTCAGCCGCCTGGATGGGAATGGAAAGGCAGGTTTAAGGCTAGAAACAAGGAGATAAGACAAATGGATGAAAAACAGGATGGACATATTAAAGATGAATGAATAAAGGAGTGAGCGAATGGGCTACAATAACTTATAAATTAGTCTTGCATATTCAGTTATCAATGAACACAGAAAATATTGGATTGAGCTCAGAGCACGCTTGAAGCATGGTGCAGGCAATATCTCGCTCCATCCACCAACACCACGTTGCACCACAGACTGTCCAGGAGTTGGCGGATGCTTTAGTCCAGGTCTGGGAGGAGATCCCTCAGGAGACCATCCGCCACCTCATCAGGAGCATGCCCAGGCGTTGTAGGGAGGTCATACAGGCACGTGGAGGCCACACACACTACTGAACCTCATTTTGACTTGTTTTAAGAACATTACATCAAAGTTGGATCAGCCTGTGGTGTGGTTTTCCACTTTAATTTTGATTGTGACTCCAAATCCAGACCTCCATGGGTTGATAAATTGGATTTCCATTGATTATTTTTGTGTGACTTTGTTGTCAGCACATTCAACTATGTAAAGAAAAAAGTATTTAATAAGATTATTTCATTCATTCAGATCTAGGATGTGTTATTTTAGTGTTCCCTTTATTTTTTTGAGCAGTATAGTACATTCTCACTAATGCTGCAGGAAACCAAATTTCATATTTGAAAACACCCTTAGACACATCATCTCTCCTGGTCAGACTTGAGAAAGGGGAGCCACCATAATGCACATACCTTAAACCTCCTTGACAGCAGTCATCAGCTCAGGTCCCACTCCATCCCCGGGCACCATGGTGACCTTGAAGGTGGCGCAGGCAGGCGGCGCCTCAGGCCCACCCAGACAGGTGGTCATACTGAGGGGCTGGGCAGCCAGCTGCTGCCACCGCGGGCCAGTGCCAGTCAGGCCCTAGAACAGGACACAATAGTTAATTTGGCCTACCATAGAAAGTATGCATTATCTGAGTCTTATCTGATGGCATCACCATTAGCAACACCGTGTCAATACAACTTCAAGACAATGGGGGTTGCTTAGACCAGAGGCATGGTCCCCCCACCAATTACACTAGAAAACTGGACGTGTTCAGGCATGAAGAACATTCTGAATAAGTGTCATGTACCATGATTATAGGATAAGGGGGAAATAATTCAGAACGTTTTACACTATGAAGCGACAGGCTATAATAATCATTTTGAGCTAACTTTACGCCGGTCTCTCGTATCAGAAGACAGCCCAATTGGTTTATCAGGCTGCAAAAATTAGGTTTAGGCTAGCTGACGCTGTGTGGTCTGAAGCTGATAACACACCATCACAGATAACGTTAGTGTCAAAGATTTGTATTGTTCTATCAGTAGCTACTAGCTAGCCAAGTTAGCTAACGCCAGCTATCATCATCCTCCTATCACATTGGTGATTCAATTAATTTATATCAAGCAGTTTCTAATAAAAAAGGTGTCCCCAATAGCAACAACGAAGGGTTTTACACCAAACACTTTGTCCACAATTTACTGGCTGTAAACATTATCTACCAACTAACCTTGGTCAAAGTTACAAGGCAGCAGCCATCGTGCTGACCAAACCAACGAGAATGTGGAGGAAATTAACTTTGTCTTTACAGGCTGGATACGTTGATTATTCTTTGGTAGAATAGTTGGACTTGAGCAACCATATGAGCGAGATACAGACGCCACCTAGTGGATTGGAGTTGCAGTTCGTCCTAATATTTTTAACTTCAGCAGAGTAGACAGTTCAGTCAAATTTGTAGGGCCAAGGAGACCACTTTAGAAGGGGCAAATATTTGTCCTTTTTCACAGAAATTTGAGACCAAGATGGATGTGGTTACAGAACAGATTTCTATGGTCCCACAAACCCTGCCACTAATCCTGGAGGGTTGCAATAATGCATGATGTAGTACCAGTGTAAGATTCTGAGACGGGAGGCGTGATTTGAACCTGGCACGCTAGGGTCCAACAGAACCAGACTTATTGCACTGCTCCAAGAAAGCTAACTCCCTTGGGGAGCAGTAGTCTGTTTTTATCGGTCTGCGTGTAAAGAACGTCACGCTGCTTGCTTAGCGAGAACCACTTCCCCCGATCCAGCTCATACCTGGCTCGAACTTTCGACATCTGCCTGGCAAACACATGTGACCGCCCTCCTAAAGCATTACAACACATTGCGCCACCGAACAAAGCCTTCTTCAAAGGTGCAAGGGGCGACATTTCAGGCTGAGGAATGAGTTTAAAAAAATCTCCATCGGCTACATTCACCCCCCAAACTCGCGGCTGATCTGAGCGCAACTGCAGAACAATTGCCAAGAACATCACGCTGCTTGCTTAGCGAGTACCACTTCCCCCAAATCCGTCTCATCATGCCTGGCTCGAACTCGGGACATTTTACATTTACATTTTAGTAATTTAGCAGACGCTCTTATCCAGAGCGATTTACAGTAGTGAATGCATACATTTCGTACATTTTTTTTCTGTGCTAGCCCCCCGTGGGAATCGAACCCACAACCCTGGCGTTGCAAAAACCATGTTCTACCAACTGAGCTACAGGGAAGGACGTCTGCCTTGCACACACACGTGACCGCTCTGCACTCCAGCACTTTGGATTTGAAATGATACAATGACTATGAGTTTAAAGCTTTAATTTGAGGGTATTTTCGTCCATATCAGGTGAACCGTTTAGAAATTAAAGCACTCTTTGTACATAGCCCCCTCCCATTTTAGGGGACCAAAAGTATTGGGACAAATTCACATATTTAAAGTAGGTCAAAAGTTTAGTATTTGGTCCAATATTCCTAACACGCAATGATTACATCAAGCTCGTGACTCCACAAACATGTTGAATGCATTTGCTATTTGTTTTGGTTGTGTTTCAGATTATTTTGTGGCCAATAGAAATTAATGGTAAATAATGTAGTGTGTGATTTTGGAGTAATTTTTTGTTGTAAATAAGAATATTATATGTTTCTAAACACTTCTACATTAATGTGGATGCTACCATGATTATGAATAGTCCTGAATTCGTGAATAATGAGTGAGAGAGTTAGAGGCACAAATATTATACCCCCCAAAGAAAATGCTAAACTCCCGTGTTATTGTAATGGTGCGAGGTTAGCATGTTTTGGGGGTATGATATTTGTGCGTCTGTAACTTTCTCACTCATCATTCTTCACGATTCATTCAGGACTATCCGTAATCATGGTAGCATCCACATCAAAGAGGTAGTGTTTAGAAACAGCACTCGCGGCCCTGGACCGAGTTTGGGAAACCCTGTGCTAAATAACTCAAATGTAAAACATGGAAACCATGTGTTTGATACCGTTTCATTAACACCGTTCCAGTCATTACAATGAGCCTGTCCTACCCAATTAAGGTGCCACCAGCCGCCTGTGCTGGGGATCCCATCCCCACATCCAGTGCTGATGCTTGCATAGCTGTATGAGTGTGTTAGGTTTTAAAATAGTTATTTTTTACCTATTTGTCATCACATCGATTCCATAACCTCTGGGGCAAAGTGTCCTTTATATACCTTGTTGGGTATCTTCTTGAATGATTTGACTATTCAAGGTAACGTCATTTCCTCGACAGGCAAGTAAGCGCAAGTCTAGTGGGCGACAGCTGCTCGCGTCGAAGCCGAGTTTACTATATATGGGCAAAGCTAGGCATACGGAGAGTGGCGTTCGCTTCCGTGTTTGTGCGATTAGCAGAGTCCAGAACTGCCGGTGGAAAAGGGAGGTTTGGCGTTTCATTCATCGGAGGAATTAATACAAAATCAGCGAATATGACCTATGAATTGAGTAAGTCGTTTTAGTAGTTTCAATTTTGAAAGAATATACATTAAATATAGACCTTTAATCGGTCCCTCAGTACAAATAGTGCATCACCACAGAGAAACCGCTAGCTAGCTACTGTAACTACGTGTGTAAGCACTAACCTCGCCCATTCTGCATTTTCAATCACATTTCTTGTCTTGAGACATCACACCGCTGCTAAAGTTTTTCTGTAACTAGGTAAATAGCCACGTATTCATAATTGAGTTGAGTTTCCTCTGATTGGATGGAGTTTGAAAGGGAACCTACTCGGTTTGGAAATTGCCATATTTCCTACAAACAATCTCGATTTCTGCACGAAATATGCAACGCATTGTTGACATGCCACTGAATGTGAGTGTGCGTGATTTTAGTAAGACTACAGTCGTATGCATATTTTACATTTATCTGCTAACGTGTAGTTATTGAATCATTTAAAAGCAGAGGTACATGACGGCCTATTTATTGTATTTGTGACAGAAGGCTATTACAGGTCGTCTGCTATGTATTTCAGAGGCCTGGCATCATGCATAATACAAGAAACAGTGTAATTTAGTTTGTATTAATTGATTGAAGTATAGTTCTGATTTTTCCGTTTTTACAGCTGCTGTAGGCTCATCTTGATGCGTGTTATTTACCAACCAAATAGGTCAATGCCTAGACTAACCATGATGATGATGATGAATAATAATAATAATAATACACACTTCCTTCTTGTTCACACAGAGCATGTATTTGCCAGCCTCCCGCAGATGGAACGAGGAGTTGCCAAAGTCCTTGGTGGAGATCCCAAAGGCAACAACTTCCTCTACACCAACGGGAAGAGTGTCATCATCAGGAACATAGATGTAATTCCTTAAATCTAATGAACATATCACCTGACACATGTTGGCAGCTGATAACCTGAAACTCACAGGCCTATATTTGGGTGTGTTCATGTACTGTAAAATGTGTGAACTGGGCTGGTCAGATTTTATTAAAGGATATAACCTTTACTCCAGTCTATATTGTGTGTGAGAACCTGTACTAACGTTCAAGTTTTGCCTTCATCTCTGACAGAACCCTGCCATAGCTGACATCTACACCGAGCACCCTCATCAAGTTACTGTTGCCAAGTACGCTCCCAGTGGCTTCTACATTGCGTCTGGAGGTAGCTAGAAAGTTATGACCTACTTGTTGTGTGTATGTACTGACATGTATGTGTTACTGATAGATGCGTGCACATAGACACTACATGTTAATGTGTTTTAATTGTAGTGTTTTTTGTTGTTTTTTTTTGGGGGGGGGACCCCAGTAAGACTAGCTGTTGGCTAATGGGATCCTAATAAATCATGTCTTATCATAAAACATGCCAAGAAACGTGAATGCTTTTTCAAATTCACTCAGATCTCATCTGTGAATGGATTTGTCTTAATTGTGAATAGTGACAAGACCTATACCTAGTCGTCTCATTCATGTGGTGTCTGTGGAGAACATCTCATTTGCATAAGCCAAATGGGCAGAGATCATTTTTATGGTAGTGATGCCAAATCTACAATGTTCAAATATGTTTCCTACAGATGTGTCTGGTAAGATCCGTATCTGGGACACTACCCAGAAGGAGCACCTTCTGAAGTACGAGTACCAGCCTTTTGGGGGCAAAATCAAGGACATCGCCTGGACTGAGGACAGCAAAAGGATTGCTTGTGTGGGAGAGGGACGTGAGAAGTAAGTCTGTAGGGCCTAGTTCAGACCACATGCAGGACAGGGACATGGAGCCTCTACCGTTATCTTCCAAATAAGAGCTCACGTCCTGCTAACAGTGCAGCATTTACACTTTGGTGAACAATGGTTGTACGTCATAGAGGATTGCATAAGCTTTAGGTCAGCTGTTAATGTGTTATGGGGTGTGCAGGTTTTTGTTCCACATCAGCAATATCATGTCCATGAATCATGATCAGCTGAATCAGGGTTGTGTTCAGTAGGCATAAGACAGAATCTCTTTTGAAACTAAAATTAACATCCTTAATGGGTACGTTCAGGTGATGCCTCCTTTTGTTCAATTGCTTCCTCCCGTTTTGTCTTCTGAACATGTCCCCAGCATGTTAACCAGCTCTCAACTGTAGTGGCTAACCCTGTTGTAAACATTCCAGTATCTGACATTAATTGAATTACTAGACATTGCTTGAACCCCTTTAAAATGAGATTTTGGGACATGTCAGAAGATGAATTCAAAAACACCCTTCACCAAGACTTTCATAACTCCCCTAAAACTTGGATAAGGTTGTCTCTTTCATCTATGCACTTATGAATGATTTGCTTCTATCTAGTGAATCGCTGCACATTTTACATTGCATCATGTCTTGTCCAACTTTGTAAATGTGTGTGTTCTTCCTTCCAGGTTTGGGGCTGTGTTCCTGTGGGACACTGGCTCCTCAGTGGGCGAGATCTCGGGCCACTCCAAAATCATCAACAGCGTGGACATCAAGCAGACTCGCCCCTACCGCCTCATCACCGGCAGTGATGACAACTGTGGGGCCTTCTTTGAGGGACCCCCTTTCAAGTTCAAGTTCTCAAGCACAGTGAGTGGCCTTTTCTCAATGAGAGTCTTAACTCATGTGTCTCTGGCCTCCTTTTTTAGAAAAAGGTAATCGAGCCGAGGCAGAAAGGGAAAGTGGACAAATGTGCTTTAATGAAATTACTCCAATTGTGCATCAGGCAAGTTATGTTTACAGGGTGTAATCCCAAAATAAATGTATGAAGTGATATCAAATTTAGCTAGTTGTGCAAGACTATTTGTAGTTAAAAAGATAAGTAGCATATAGTTTTTAAATGTTTGCAAGCTTTTCTCCTACAAGAAAACAATTAGCTGATTCAAGGGGGGGTGGCAGATTTCAAAACTCTTCGGTGAAAGGATCCGGTAGGATATACTTGTTTCCTCACCAAAAGGAGACTATTGAGGAGGGGAGGACAGTCTTCCATTTGCCTACTAACTAATTGACACTCCACTCGACCACTTATCGGTTTGTGAGTTACAGAGAGAGGGCAGAGGACAGACTTTTCCCCAAGTTAGAAAAGGCCAATGTGTCTGACATTTCTGAAGAAATTTGGGAATTGGTTCTGGATTTTTAATTTTTTATTTTTTATTTTGAGTATTTCCTTTTGGTACTGTAGACCTTTTCACTCGGTTAGCCCTGTCGTGAGCACGGACGGAAGCCACGGTGGGAAAAGTACTCAATTGTCATACTTGAGTAAAAGATGCCTTGATAGAAAGTTACTCAAGTAAAAGTGAGTCACCCAGTGAATTACTACTTGAGTAAGTCAAATTATTTGGTTTATAATATACTTAAGTATCAAAAGTATATAAACCATTTCAAATTCATTATATAAAGCATACCATACGGCACCATTTTTATTTACGGATAGCCAGGGGCACACCCCAACACCTTTACAAATTAAGCATTTTTGTTTAGTGAGTCCGCCAGATCAGAGGCAGTAGGGATGACCAAGGATGTTGTCTTGATAAGTCTGAATTGGACCATTTTCATGTCTTGCTAAGCTTTGAAAATCTAATGAGTACTTTAGGGTGTCATGGAAAATGTATGGAGTAAGAGTACCTTTTTTTTTTTTCTTTAGGAATGTAGTGAAGTAAAATATAAATAGTAAAGTGCAGACCCCCCCAAAAATGACTTAAGTAGTACTTTACACCACTGGGAAGCCATACATTTGTTGACCATGGAATGTATCAGTGTGTAGGAGTCAAGCCAACTTTGGTTTCTTTTAAAGTGTGAAAGGAGATTTTGACATTGTCTCAGTCACTTAGCTCATGGTGCTGAGCAGCTGATGACATTAGTCTGGTTAACATGTTGCAGAATTTCTCTATTAAAAAAAGCAGAGTATTTCTGATGAGGCTTTAAAGTAGGGCTGGGAATTACCAGGGACCTCATGATAGGATATTACCACGATACTTTGGTGCTGATCCGATATGTATTGCGACTCACGATTCTCACAAGTTATGTATTGCATTTCGATACTGCACATTTGTTTTGTGACTTGATGTTATTGCTCACCATATGTCTGCTGCTGAGTGACGAGCGAGCCATGAGAAAGTGAGTTTTGATCAGTCATGGAATTAAAGTGCTGAAAACAAATTGGCTCACTGTTCCAAAAAGAACATGGAGAGCAAACTATGAACGACAAATACTGGAATTTTGGTGCGGGTACATCCGACTAATATTCTACTGTATCTTTTTTCCCCCCTCCATCTGAAATTTAAAGAGGGTTCCAGAACAGCAAAAAACACTCTGTAGTGAACATATTGACAATATTGTAGTCAAGGTGAACTACACTCTGGTCTTGGGCCTATGCATTTACAGTTTATTTGGACCCCTTGACCTTTTCCATGTTATCTTCTAACCTTATTCTAAAATAGATTATATGTATTTCTTCCTCATCAGTCTACACACAATGACAAAATGAAAACAGTTTTTTTTTTTTTTGCAAAAAATAAATAAAACTGACCCTTTGCTATGACACTTGAAATTGAGCTCAGGTGCATCCTGTTTCCATTGATCATCCTTGATGTTTCTACAACTTGATTTGAGTCCACCTCTGGTAAATTCAATTGATTGGACATGATTTGGAAAGTCTCTATAAGCTCCACAGTTGACAGTGCATGTCAGAGCAAAAACCAAGCCATGAGGTCGTAGAGCTCCGAGGCAGGATTGTGTCAAGGCACAGATCTGGGGAAGGGTACCAAAAAATGTCTGCAGCATTGAAGGTCGCCAAGAACACAGTGACCTCCATCATTCTTAAATGTGAGCAGTTTGGAACCATCAAGACTCTTCCTAGAGCTGGCCGCCCGGCCAAACTGAGCAGATCAGGGGAGAACGGCCTTGGTCAGGGAGGTGCCCAAGAACCGGATGATCACTCTGACAGGGCTCCAGAGTTCCTCTGTGGAGATGGGAGAACCGTCCAGAAGGACAACCATCTCTGCCGCACTCCACCAATCAGGCCTTTATGGTAGTGGCCAGACGGAAGCCACTCTTCAGTAAAAGACACATTGCAGCCCGCTTGGAGTTTGCCAAAAGGCACCTGAAGTTCTCTCCGACCATGATAAACAAGATTCTCTGGTCTGATGAAACCAAGATTGATCTCTTTGGCCTGAATGCCAACCATCACATCTGGAGGAAACCTTGCACCATCCCTACGGTGAAGCATGGTGGTGGCAGCATCATGCTGTGGGGATGTTTTTCAGGCACTGGGAGACTAGTCAGGATTGAGGGAAAGATGAATAGAGCAAAGTACAGGGAGATCCTTGATGAACCGGCTCAGGACCTCAGACTGGGGCGAGGTTCACCTTCCAACAGGACAATGACCCACACTGCCAAGACAATGCAGGAGTGGCTTTGGGCCAAGTCTCGGAATGTCCTTGAGTGGCCAAGCCAGAGCCCGGACTTCAACTTGATCGAACAGCTCTTGAGAGACCTGAAAATAGCTGTGCAGCAATGCTCCCCATCCAACCTGACAGAGCTTGAGAGGATCTGCAGATAAGAATGGGAGGAACTCCCCAAATACAGGTGTGCCAAGCTTGTAGTGTCATACCCAAGAAGACTCGCTGCCAAAGGTGCTTCAACAAAGTACTGAGTAAAAGGTCTGAATACTTATGTAAATGTACATTTTTAAATTTGCTTACATTTTATTAAAATCTGTTTTTGCTTTTATTGGGTATTGTGTGTAGATTCCCAAATCTATTTTAGAATAAGTCTAACGTAACAAAATGCGGAAAAAGTCTAGGGCTTTGAATACTTTCCAAACACACTGTACATTCTTGGCTATTTTGAGTGGTTCTCAGTTTTTTTCACAGTATCAGTGTTTTATGTACTTTCACATGTCAAGTGCATTCCTACATTTTGAAAGTGTGAAAAGGGGAGGTACAGACTGACCAATTTATTCAATAAGTATCCTTTTAGAATGATTTTTTTTTTTTTTTGGTGCATTATGCTTAGCAAACACTACCTGCCTTGGAACAGTCAGCTTTTTTGCAGTTTTGGAATTATGTGTCTGGACTAAGGTTCGCTACAGGCTGCCACCAGTCACTGTTTGTGGTCTTGGGCCAAGTCCATACACATTTAGTGCTTACAAATCCACATTTTAGTCCCATTAGGCTAATTTAGCAAAAAATATTGGGGGGGAGAAACGACAATCAATACATTACAGAATTAAAACCTACTACAATTCAATGTGATCCAGCCTAAAAAAAAAAGCATTTACACCTCTGTAACAGATACTTTATTAAGCACATGACCTCACTCGTAGAGATTAAATCACTTCTGCTGTGTTGCTGAACATTACCATTTGGTCTATTAGTTAGGATGCAAATGGGATACCCCTTTCAATCAGTAATTTAAAAACTATATGATATGCGGTCTCAATAGTCAAACGAGGCAAGATAGTGTTATCTATTTGTCAGAATGTTGCAGTCTCCATTCAAGCACATCCTGATTCTGCTAATCTCATACTCCTTGATAGTCATTTTAAGAGCATTGCGTTTAGATCAAGTATTTTGGCACTGACTTGCTTTTGATATTCACGCTGCTATGTTTTGTTGGGGTTGTTGGTGCCAGTCTGAGCTCCGTGTAGGCTTTTTCCCATGAACTTTCATCAGAGACTACGCAATAATTGAGACTTATGAGATCTACAATATGGGTGTCACTGCTGTTTGAAAAGGGAACCTTATGTAACGAAACAACTGAAATTCCTCTGAAGAATTTCTGCTAAGGGTCTCCAGAAGTAGGTTGTCCCTTCTGTTTGTGTATATTCTCTGTTTTTAAAAGAGAAGGGGTTTGTAGAAAGCTGGATCAATGTGTTAGTCAGGTAACTGTCAAATTACTTGCAATATTTTCCAGAGACTTAAACTTGACAGTATAATTGATAGACAACAACCAGTATACAAATGTAGCTTTCTTAAATGAACCAGAAAATCAATAGTTAATAGTCCTTTTTGGAAAAGCTCAAGTCTCTAACAATCTCCTACCCCATCCTAGGACCACAGCCGGTTTGTCAACTGTGTGCGTTTCTCTCCAGACGGGAACCGCTTCTGTACGGCTGGCGCTGACGGTCAGGTGAGTCTGCTAGCTATCAGAGCTGCTCCATGGTCAGGGACCCAGCATCACTAAGGTGGTCTCAGAACCCACCACAGATGGTAGAACATTGACAGCCTGTCTTAATTCTTCTAGAATTGTATTTTATACTGAACAAAAATATACACACAACATGTAAATTGTTGGTCCCATGTTTCATGAGCTGAAATAAAAGATTTCAGACATTTTCCATACGCTCAAAAAGCTTATTCTATCAAATTTGGTGTGCATTTCTTTTTTTGCCAAGATAATCCATCCACCTGACAGGTGTGGCATATTAAAAAGCATGATCATTACACAGGTGCACCTTGTGCTGGGGACAAAAGGCCACTCAAAGGTTTTGTCACAATGCCACAGATGTTGTCTCAAGTTGAGGGAGTGTGCAATTGGTATGCTGACTGCAGGAATGTCCACCAGAGCTGTTGCCAGAATTTAATGTTCATTTCTCTACCATAAGCCGTCTCCAACGTCATTTTAGAGAATATGGCAGTACACCCAACCGGCCTCAACCGCAGACCACGTGTAACCACGCCAGCCCAGGACCTCCACATCTGGCTTCTTCACCTGCGGGATCGTCTGAGAACAGCCACCCGGACAGCTGGTGAAACTGAGGAGTACTTTTGTCTGTAATTAAGCCCTTTTGTGGGGAAAACAAATTCTGATTGGGTGGGCCTATGCCTAGTTGTGAAATCCATAGATTAGGGCCTAATGAATTATATTTCAATTGATTTCCTTATATAAACTGTAACTCAAAATTGTTGAATGTTGCGTTTTTATTTTTGTTCAGTATATTTTAGTGAATGTGTGTTGGAGGGGGAATAGAAGTACAGTAGAAAACAGCTGTGACTCAGCACATTATGTCAGATACTTTCCAGTGAACTGACAAGAATTGCTGACTAGAGGGCAGTAGTAGACAGATGGGCGTTTCTACGTGGCTGTTGAAATTACATTTTACCCTACAGTACTGGTTCTTACTAGAAGTGTAACATTGCCCTGTTTTCCTAGATCTTCCTATACGACGGAAAGACTGGCGAGAAGCTTGGGGCTCTGGGCGGAGCGAAGGCCCACGAAGGAGGAGTCTATGCCGTAAGTATCTCGACGGCTTTTACGGAGTTTCTCTTATCGTTCAACTTTGTCTGGTGGTTTGAGACATGTAGGCATTGGGTTTTTACGTTAGCCTGCTGAGAATGGAAACGTCAGTCTTTTTCCTCTTCAGCATAACTTGTCAGGCTTCACTGGTGAGGGGTGAACACCCAGTCAAGATGAAAGCTGCCATGCAGTTGCTAGAGGGACATGAACGTAAACAAACTAAATGGATGCTTTCCTTTTCAAATTAGAAGTGCGATGTGTTCCTGTGAAAGTCAGACTTTCTTGTACCCCCTGCATTTTAAAACATCACTCTATTTCACTTTGTATGCCCCCAACAATATTTTATTTCTAGGAATTTGAATTGGTGATTGAGTATAACACAATTAGACTATCTAATGTATTCCATCACTGGCATATCTGAACTGGGATTCTAACCCACAACATGACATGCACTGCAATGCAGCGTTGGAATGTCTAGCTCCAGTGTGACTACTTCAGGTCACAGGAAGACCGTAGTGTCTAACTTAGCCATCTGCTTAATAAAATGCATGGGACTGCACATTTTGCATTACCAAAGAGAAACTATAGCGGCACAGCTTTCTTCTGAAAGCATTGTGATAACAGACAGTGATGTGATGCCTATTTGTCACCCTGGGTCCACTCCTTCCCTCTGTTCTCCTTCAGGTGAGCTGGAGCCCTGACAGCTCCCAGCTCATCTCTGCCTCGGGTGACAAGACTGTGAAGCTGTGGGATGTGGGCACCAGCATGGCCCTCACCACCTTCAACATGGGAGGCGACGTCATGGACCAGCAGCTGGGCTGCCTGTGGCAGAAGGACCACCTGCTCAGCATATCCCTGTCGGGCTACATCAACTACCTGGATAAGAGCAACCCCGACCGGCCGTTCCGCACCATCAAGGTAAGCCCAAACCTTCTTTCACACTACAGGGTTTTCAGAATGCAATATGGTGTAGTGTGAACACATCTTAGAGTTGGGGATTGAGGGTGTTTAATATTTTAATACTTTTTTTACAATTTGGACACAATTGGCAGGCTTAATCTCCTGATATTGATGCTCTGCCCAGAAACGGTCCCTAGCTGACTTAGCTTATCATGTCTACAAACATTATCTTTATCCTGATCACATAATCTTCCTTTAAAGTTGTCTTCAAGTCACTTGTTACTCAACACAAGCACATAGTTCAGTAACAGGAAAGGAGATGGCATACAAGTGGTTTTGTCAGCATTCCTCAAAATGAAATAGTTAATTTTGACAGTTTGCTAGGGACCCATGAAATTGAACATTGATTGGAAATGCTGAATTCATGCCAAGACAGGAAGTATCACAACTGTGACACTTGAGTCAAATAGAATGAATGTTCTTAACTGACTATTTGACTGTGCTAAACAAATCTCACATTATGTGCCTTACAGGGTCACAGCAAATCCATTCAGTCCTTGACCGTTCACAAAAACAAGGGGCGGGCCCACATCTACTCTGGCAGCCATGACGGGCACATCAATATCCTTTCACTGGGAAAATGAAGGCATGCTGTGTCAACACTGAGGCATATTAATGATGAACTGTGCTTTCTGCACAGTCCATTTCCCCTGAATGAATGGGGCTTATCTAGGTGGTTGGCATTTGGAACACAAGGAGCCTAATAAATTCCCTCAAGTGCTAATAGTTAAAGCCTTGTGTATTCATAATCCAGTAGCAACATTGGCACCTAATGAAGACTCACATAAAATGTAATAGCCATGTCTGCTTATATTACATAAATGTACTGCACATAACTGCAGCGAATGTCCTTGTTAGTTTAATAAGAGGCCCACACCACCAATGTTATGGTCCCTTGTGTTAGTTAAGCTCATGTTAAGATCTGCTCTACTGCCCTCCTGGTGTCAGTCAGACGATCCTTAACTGTGGCTTCCACATTACTGGGATGCGGAGACCGGGGAGAACGACTGCTTCTCAGGGAAGGGCCACAGCAACCTTGTGACCAAGATGGCGGTGGACGAGGCCGACCAGCTGGTGACCTGCAGCATGGATGACACGGTCCGCTTCACCAGCGTGACAAAGAAAGAATACAGGTGGGTCCCGACGTGCTCTATACTTAGGGTAGAAGATGAGATTAAAAGACAGATTTCACTGAAATATTTATCAGTTCTCTTATCAGTTCTCTTTATATCTAGTGAGGGTAGCTTTGTAATAACGCTGCTTCCTTATGAGATTCACTTTTTGTCATTGGACAAGAGAGCTGTTATGTCGTACTTTCATTCGTAAACCAATAGTGACATGTATATTTGACACCTCCTGTTCACTGGACATGCTACCTTGTCCTGGACCTGCTGTTTCAACCCTCTCGCTCTCACCTGCTGTCTTGACCTCTGAATGCTCACCTATGAAAAGCCAACTAACATTTACTCTGGAGGTGCTGACGTGTTGCACCCTCTATAACCACTGGTTATTTGACCTTGCTGGTCATCGATGACCGTTTGAACGATCTGGCCTTAATGGCCATCTACTCTTATCTCTACCAGGCACAGCCAGAAGAGTGTGGTTTCTTCCTAAGTTCCTGCCTTTCTAGGTATAAATGCTACAGCTGCGTTACTTGCTCTTGGGGGTTTTAGACTGGGTTGCTGTATAGTACTTTGTGACTTCTGCTGATGTAAAAAGGGCTTTATAAATACATTTGATTGAACACTATTAATGATATTGAAAAGGGCAGAGGTGGGACCAAGTCATTGTTTTACAAGTCACAAGTAAGTCTCAAGTCTTAGCACTCAAGTCCCAAGTCAAGACAGGCAAGTTTCGAGTCCTAAACAAGTCATAATGTGCTCTTCACCAAATGTAATACCATTTCATATTTTTAACAAGAGCAATAGTTAGTATTACATTTACGCAAATCATGAATGCTTTAAAAAAATAATATTTATTGCTTTCCAAATAAATTTTATATTTCCATGGAATTACATGGGTAGCCATGAGAAAGAACCCCCCCCCCCCCCCCCCCCCCCCCAATAGTGATCGAGGATCGCTATGGGCGACGTGGGCTTTAACACGATCGCCCAACCTTAACACACACACACACACTGTGGTTACAGTAGGCTAACATATGTCAATGGTTTTAGGAACAGCAATAACATCAGGAAGGATTTAGGCTACCAACTGCCTAGCCAGTTGTAGCTCAATCTTGGGCGCAAAGATCACGTACCTGCACTGACTGTGTGGAGGCTCATTGATTTAACGTTACGTTAGCCTACACTAGTAAAGTAATAAAATGTATAGCTGTCGGCTATATTAGCCACGACTTACCGTTCTTTGTGCAGCTTCAAATGTCGAACAAAGTTACAAATTCTTGCGCCTCCGTCTGTAATTTTCTTCCCGCATGTTTTGCAAGTTGCAATCTGTTTTGTTGATACAGCGTCGTCTTTATATCTGAAAATAAAATGTTTGGGTATCATCTTTCCAAGGGCTCCATCTGAATTCACCCGCCGACGTTCCTCTGCACTGCCACGCACAACTTTTTCTCAGCTGGCACAATTTCATTGGCTGCTGTCCGACTCAAACTGTAATCCGTTAAATGAAGTTGATGCGCGGCACACTTAAATTTATTTAATTTTAAATAGCATAACTTTTTATATTTGGGCTTGGGGAGGGTGTCGAGTCATAAGGCTGAAAGTCAAGTCACGAGTCGTTGGTGTTAAAGTCGAGTAGCAAGTCATCATATTTGTGACTCGATTCCACACCTCTGGGAAAGGGTATGTTCAGTTAATAGTGAATCTATTGACATGTTGATTTCTCTCCCCCCCAAGACTTAAAGGGCCATGTTATTTGAAAACGATTCAATAGCTCGGTTTCCATCCAATTAGCGACATATCAATTTTCTAAAGTGTGCCTAAAGAAAATATCTGAATTTCCCCACCAAACTTAGTTGTTGCAGAGAAAAATCAGTGCGTGATGACGTAGTGCACACAATGTACTTTTTCACTTAGGTTTTCATGTACCGAATAAAAATCTGGTGTGTGTTTCTGTCACATTTTCAACTCTACTGGTAGTTTTGTCACAACTATTGCATTAAATAGCAAATGTGCCCACTCTGATCTTGCCTTGTGCGCTCTAGCCAACAGTTTGCAGGTAGACTGTGCTGATAGGCTAGTCTGCATGAGATTGTGGATAAATTCAATAATAGTTTTATTTGTCCAACAGCAGTCGAGCATTGATCATAATGTCAACAAAATAAGACCTTAGATATTTTTTGGAAAGCGGCATCAAGCTCATCACTGTGCACTTTCACCAACCTGTGAAGTTCATAACTTATTTCAGCTGTAGCCTAAAACTGCATGCTTTCCTGACCACTCACCATATTATCTTATGACTCCAAGTTTACTTCGATATGATGGTTATTATATCAATGTTTGCACATAAAGGTGTCCACCACCATTTCACGCGTAATTGCCAACACAAAGTTCTGACAATGTCGAACTAACATTCTGTTGGCATCTATGAAATTGCACCGTAACTTCATATTTCTTTTAATAGGGTATTACTTTACTTGCATACTTGTGGCTGGAAACGTGGTTACTAACAGTTTGTTTTTGCAGTGCTTCCAACCTGGTAAAGATGGACTTCCAGCCTAAACATGTTTCCGTAGCAACAGGGGGGCTCACATTGGCCGTGTGCATTGGACAGGTAACAAAATCCTCTCCTAATGTGTGCCAACTCATGTCATTCAGGCATCATAGTATGGTAGACAGTGTTGTCAACACACAAGTATTTCGTGTTATTCATATATGGGTGACACCATTAAATTGTCTGTTCTGGATAGTGTTAATATTGACTGTGTGGTCGTCAGGTGGTGTTGCTGAAGGACCAGAAGAAGGTGTTCACGCTGGACAGTCTGGACTACGAGCCTGAAGCAGGAGCCATCCACCCAGGGGGCAGCACTGCGGCAGTGGGCGGGGCAGTAAGTCTACATATAGCAACTTCATTTGAACTGGAACTATTATAGATCATACTACTTCTGATCCAACACTAAGCTATCTTAGTGTGGTATCAAAAAGAATGGAATGTCAAGGTCTATTTGACCATGCCCTGGGTTATAGTTCGTCATGCATTCTAACGTTATGTTTGAACTTGCATCGGGCACTATTAAGGCCTTGTCTAAAAAGTTAGATCCTCAGCCATCTTTAGTCCACCACACTCAAAGAACTTTAGCTTCCCAACTCTTGTATGTTCTCTACTCAATAGAAACGGGCCACATAGGCGAATGGTGCTCGTTTTAATAAAGTTATATCAAAGCTGAATCAATGTCTGCAAGATCACACAATGATTAGGGCTGTGGTGGTGAAATCTTGTCAGCCGGTTATTGTCATGCGAAAGCCTGCTCGTCTGAGAGCAATTGAGCATTAATTAACAAACAAAAGTAATATACACCATCGCAATAAATCTGTTATTGTAGTTGGGTCTAAAGCATTATATGAAAAGTGTTTCAGAACAGAATTTGAGTTGGCATACTGTATGTTATCTGGCTTTGCTCCATGCTGTAGTTCTGTGCAATTATATGATTTTATAGTAAGAAGAATTGAAGAATTGAAGTTGGCTAAATAGAAAGGATATTTTTCCCATTCCGGAGCGAGTGCGCATATGAAATGGATATGTTTCGCGTAAGTGATCATTGAAACAGGTCCTATATGCTAGATTTTAGTGTTATTTGGTAACTATAGTTGTTAATGATACAAACCTTAATGTCTTAGAAATCAAAACATGAATTGGCTTCATGATGTGACTTTAAGCAACAAAAAAAGCTTGTGCTCTGTTCCTTGCCTCAGGCTGCACAGCTGTTCTTTCTAGTGATTTATATTTTCACCCACCAGACTTCTCAATTTTAATGTAGTCTTTACTGATATGTGAAGTTTGTTTCTATTTAGAATATCACCTTAACAAAGGGGCAGGAACAGGGGCACTGAGGGGGGGGGGGGGGGGGGGGGGGAAGACATCTGTATATGCTCGACTGGGGGGTGCGCATTCCCACCGGTCCAGTTTTCAATGATGCTGGTTAGGCTTCTTCGGTTTTATAGCAGAGCATATGCTTAATATGAGCAGCTGAGAAATAAATATAAGAACACGTATTAACCACTGTTTGAAGAGCATGGTTTCGCAGTGCGACAGGTGATATTCCGCCCAAACTCTCTGTGCCATGGTCTCTCCAACCCTGTTCCTGCAGCTACTCGGTGCTTCATTTGGGAAACCAAGTGAAATCTTTTTGGGCACATCGATAGTAACATGTTTTCGCAACTAAATCTAACTGTTGACAGCATCTTTACTCTCTTGAGAAAGGAATAAAGTAGAGCAATTTTTACTATGGCCATGACTGCCGTGTGGCGGTAATATGGTCACCGCTACAGCTCTAATAGTGATTAGAGGTCGACCGATTTATGATTATTAAATACCGATTTATTGGAGGACCAAAAAAAGCCGATAGCAATTAATCGGCTTTTTTTTTTTTTTTTGTAATAATGACAATTACAACAATACTGAATGAACACCTTATTTTAACTTAATATAATACATCAATACAATCAATTTAGCCTCAAATAAATAATGAAACATGTTCAATTTGGTTTAAATAATGCAAAAACAAAGTGTTGGCACATAATGCCCTTTTTTTCTTTCTTCTCCATGTAAGAAAGCTAACGTTTAAGTTCCTTGCTCAGAACGTGAGAACATATGAAAGCTTTTTTGTTCCTTTTAACATGAGTCTCCAATATTCCCATGTAAGAAGTTTTAGGTTGTAGTTTATTATAGGACTATTTCTCTCTCTACGATTTGTATTTCATATACCTTTGACTATTGGATGTTCTTATAGGCACTTTAGTATTGCCAGTGTAACAGTATAGCTTCCGTCCCTCTCCTCGCTCCTACCTGGGCTCGAACCAGGAACACATCGACAACAGCCACCCTCGAAGCAGTGTTACCCATGCAGAGCAACTGACGTTTGAAATGCTATTAGCGCGCACCCCGCTAACTAGCTAGCCATTTCACATGGGTTACACCAGCCTAATCTCGGGAGTTGATAGGCTTGAAGTCATAAACAGCGCAATGCTTGAATCATAGCAAAGAGCTGCTGGCAAAACGCACTAAAGTGCTGTTTGAATGAATGCTTACGAGCCTGCTGGTGCCTTCCATCGCTCAGTCAGACTGCTCTATCAAATCAGACTTAATTATAACATAATACAGGGAAAACGAGCCTTAGTTTCCGGATTCGACCATATTAATGACCTATCACGTTTATTCTTTCAGTGAAATACGGAACCGTTCCCTATTTTATCTAACAGGTGGCATCATAAGTCTAAATATTCCTGTTACATTGCACAACCTTCAATGTTATGTCATAATTACGTAAAATTCTGGCAAATTAGTTCGCAACGAGCCAGGCGGCCCAAACTGCTGCATATACCCTGACTCTGTTGCAGAGGTGACACATTTTCACTAGTTAAAAGAAATTCATGTTGGCAGGCAATATTAACTAAATATGCAGGTTTAAAAATATAGACTTGTGTATTGATTTTAAGAAAGGCATTGATGTTTATGGTTAGGTACACGTTGGAGCAACATGTACCTAAGCGATTATATGCAACGCAGGAGAGGCTAGATAAACTAGTAATATCATCAACCATGTGTAGTTAACTTCTTGGGGCTATGTGGGACGTTAGCGTGCCCCCCGTGGCGCACCCTATCAACAGCAGGTGCATTTCAAGAGCGGCAAATTTGAAAACAAATAAATGTCAAAATTCAAATTTCTCAAACATACAACTAACTTACAGCCTTTGAAAGATAAACATCTCCTTAATCTAACCACGTTTTCCGATTTCAAAAAGGTTTTACGGGGAAAGCATAAAGTTAGGTTATGTTAGGAGAGTACATTGACAATAGCTGTGTGTAGTGTATTGTCGATTCAAAGACAGGCGTCACCAAAACCATAAAATCAGCTAAAATTATGCACTAACCTTTTACAATCTCCATCAGATGACACTCCTAGGACATTATGTTAGACAATGCATGCATTTTTAGTTCTATCAAGTTCATATTTATATCTAAAAACAGCGTTTTACTATGGCGTTGATGTTCAGGAAATCGTTTCCCTCCAATACCGGCAGTCAAGTCATGACAACAAAATAATTAATTAATATTAGAAAACATTGGTAAAATATTATATTGTCATTCAAAGAATTATAGATTTACATCTCTTGAACGCAATGGACTTGCCAGATTTAAAATTAACCTTACTGGGAAATCACACTTTGCAATAATCTGAGCACTGCGCCAGAATAATACGCATTGCGATACAGACTAACCGCCATGTTGGAGAGATCTAAAATCGAAAATACTATGTAAATAATCCATTACCTTTGATTCTCTTCATCAGATGTCACTTCCAAAGAATCCCAGGTCCATAACGAATGTAGTTTTGTTCAAAAAAGCTCATCATTTATGTCCAAAAACCTCCGTGTTGTAGCACATGATCTAAGCCAGCCGGACTTCACTTCACGAACGGAAAAAATATATTTACGTTCGTTCAAACATGTCAAACGTTGTATCGCATAAATCATTAGGGCCTTTTCTAACCAGAACATGAATAAAATTCAAGGCGGACCATTGGGTTCTCTTTTAAAACGTTTCGGAATGAGAGTACCCACCATCAACTCGCGCGCCAGGTGTCTAATGGGCCATCGCCGTTCCAAAGCTCTTCTTCAGTCAGATCTCACTGTAGAAGACTCAAAACACTTTGTAAAGGCTGGGGACATCTTGTGGAAGCAATAGGAAGTGCCAAAACATTCCTCACCCCCTTTGTTTTTCAATGGCATAGGCTCAAAGTCAATTCAACACATCAGGTATCCACTTCCTGTCAGAATCTGTCTCAGGGTTTTGCCTGCCAAATGAGTTCTGTTATACTCAGACACCATTCAAACAGTTCTAGAAACTTTAGGGTGTTTTCTATCCAAACCTGAACAATAATATGCATATTCTAGCTTCTGAGTTGGTGTAATAGGCAGTTAAAAATGGGCACATATTTTTTCAAAAAATTCTCAATACTGCCCCCTATACCCTAACAGGTTAACTAGTGATTATGATTGTTTTTTATAAGATAAGTTTAATGCTAGCTAGCAACTTACCTTGGCTTCTTACTGCATTCGCGTAACAGGCAGGCTCCTCGTGGAGTGCAATGTAAAGCAGGTGGTTAGTGTTGGACTAGTTAACCGTAAGGTTGCAAGATTGAATCCCCGAGTTGACAAGGTAAAAATCTGTCGTTCTGCCCCTGAACAAGGCAGTTAACCCACCGTTCCTAGGCCGTCATTGAAAATAAGAATGTGTTCTTAGCTGACTTGCCTAGTTAAAGGTGTAAAATAAAAAACGGCCAAATCGGCGTCCAAAAATACCGATTTCCGATTGTAATGAACTTGAAATCGGCCATTCCGATTAATCGGTCGACCTCTAATAGTGATCACAGTATTCAGAACATAACCAAATAGCATAATTTACATTACTGTAAGACAAACACCACCACATTCAATCATGCAGAATAATTCAAGTTAACGGTGAAACATTCTGCATAGTAACCGTTTTGATCTCAATCAGTTTTATGGGGATATGTATTTAGATCTTGGCGTTATACAATTTCAAATTTTAGAGCAGATTGGCGTTAACAAACTGTAGCATAGCCGACTACCTGTGTATTTTGCCAAGTGGCGAGCGCTGTTGCCTTTTGGCCACAGAGCGAAATGTGGTGTTTTTGTCTTACAATGACGTTATGCTATTTGGTTCTGTTATGAATACTGTGATTGTGTGATCTTGCAGACATTAATAAAGTTAGATCATAGGAGCGCCATGACAGTTTTCCTGAATAGCATGATTATACACATGCACTTAATGTGATACGCAGAAGCTCCAGATCTTTTGGTGCAGCTGACTAAAGATCCCAAGGAGTTGGCTCCACAGCCACTCTGCACTATTAACCGGTGCTATGAAACTCTGAGGGAATGACACTGTTGTTCAACTGATTGCTTATTTTATTTAGGTGTGGGTCGGATCTAACTACTCAATATTCCTCCCCTTGTCCATAGTATTTCTTTGACACCTCTCTCCCTCCTCCCGGCAGGATGGGAAGGTCCGCTTGTATTCTGTCCAAGGCAACACTCTGAAGGATGAGGGGAAGAGCATGGAGGCCAAAGGGCCAGTTACAGACATGGCCTACTCCAAAGACGGAGCCTACCTGGCCGTCACTGACGAGAAGAAGGTCGTCACAGTTTTCACTGTGGCGGATGATTACTCGGTATGCAGTCTCTCACGCATCCATCTCAAGCAAAATGTGCAAAAATAACCTATTAACATGTCCCATATTGATTGTCCTGAATGCTCAAATTATGTACAATAAATATATTCCTAAAGCCCAATGAACAGCAAATGCCATTTGGGTTTGTGAATATCAGTCGGTGGTAGTGTAATGCATACAATCATCCCATCAATTTGAGTGTGAGTGGAGACTTTTTATGTTGGATTCTGTATCCATTTCTGTTTATCCCCCTCCTACAGGTCAAAAATGATTTTTATGGACACCACGCTAAAGTAGTTACCTTGGCCTGGTCCCCTGACAACGAGCACTTTGCCAGCGGTGGAATGGACATGATGGTCTACGTTTGGACAGTGAATGATGCAGACAAGAGGCTGAAGATCCCAGGTGAGGGCCAAAATAGCTTTCAGAGAGCAAAGGTGGCACACACACACCCAGAGAGGGAGAAGTGTCTGGAGTTATTTAAATCCTCTCTTTGTTATCGTATTCAGATATTTCAAGTCATGGAAACTGAAGATGTTGCTGGGATAATGTGTCACCACTCTTGACTGTGGGATGGGGTTTTAAACTGCTGATCTTTCTGTAGCAACCATTTTGAGCTGGTAGCTAAATCTACCATTTTGTGGGGTAGTTTGATTTGTCAGGACAACAAATGTTAACATTACAAAAAGGACGGAGGGGTGTTGGGATAATAGAAAAAAATCTGTATTTTGTAGTACCATTGCTGCAGAATTTCCCCAATGTTCCCAAATGTAATTATTTTCACCACCGCTAGATGGCAGTATCCTCCTTAGACACCGTCATTCTAGGGCAGCCTTAAAGTATGGACCTGTAAATGGTGGGTCGTGACGTGTCACAGTAAATTTATAAATATTTCATTAACCTCTTACACGTTCCGCTAGCGGAACGTCTGCTCCAATATCCAATGATGGGCGGGGCGCGAAATACAAACTCCTCTAAAATCCGAAAACTTCCACTTTTCAAACATATGACTATTTTACAGCTATTTAAAGACAAGACTCTCCTTTATCTAACCACACTGTTCGATTTCAAAAAGGCTTTACAGCGAAAGCAAAACATTAGATTATGTCAGCAGAGTACCCAGCCAGAAATAATCAGACACCCATTTTTCAAGCTAGCATATCATGTCACATAAACCCAAACCACAGCTAAATGCAGCACTAACCTTTTATGATCTTCATCAGATGACACACCTAGGACATTATGTTATACAATACATGCATGTCTGTTCAATCAAGTTCATATTTATATCAAAAACCAGCTTTTTACATTAGCATGTGACGTTCAGAACTAGCATTCCCACCGAACACTTCCGGTGATTTTACTAAATTACTCACGATAAATGTTCACAAAAAGCATAACAATTATTTTAAGAATTATAGATACAGAACTCCTCTATGCACTCGATATGTCCGATTTTAAAATAGCTTTTCGGATGAAGATTATTGCAAAATGTGCTAAGTACATAGCCCAGCCATCACGGGCTAGCTATTTAGACACCCAACCAGTTTAGCCTTCACCAAAATCACATTTCCTATAAGAAAAATGTTCTTACCTTTCCTGTTCTTCGTCAGAATGCAGTCCCAGGACTTCTACTTCAATAACAAATGTAGGTTTGGTCCCAAATAATCCATCGTTATGTTCCATCAAGACGTTTTGTTCGTGCGTTCTAGACACTATCCCAATGCTAAATCTCGGCCACGAGCATGGCACAGAATGTGACAAAAAATTTCTAAATATTCCATTACCGTACTTCGAAGCATGTCAACCGCTGTTTAAAACCAATTTTTATGCAATTTATCTCGTAGAAAAGCGATAATATTCCGACCGGGAATCTGCCTGTCTGTATACTGAGGGAAAAACCGAAAGCCGGGGGCAGGGCGGGTCGCGAGCGTAAGGCTTAGTCCACTGAGTGACCACTTAGCTTTTGCTCTCCTTTGTTTCAGCCAGGGCTTTGAATTACGTCATTCCTGTTTTTCCCGGGCTCTGAGACTCCATTGGAGACGTGGGAAGTGTCACGTAACAGCAGAGATCCTTAGTTTTTGGAAGAGATGTCAAAGAAAGAAAATAAAAGGTCTGACAGGGTACTTCCTGAACAGAAGCATCTCAGGTTTTTGCCTGCCATAGGAGTTCTGTTATACTCACAGACACCATTCAAACAGTTTCAGAAACTGTGGAGTGTTTTCTCTCCAAAGCTAATAATTATATGCATATTCTAGTTTCTGGGCAGGACTAATAATCAGATTAAATCGGGTACGTTTTTTATCCAGCCGTGAAAATACTGCCCCCTAGCCATAAGAGGTTAATGGAATTGATTTGGCCAAGTGCATCTTTACATTTACATTTAAGTCATTTAGCAGACGCTCTTATCCAGAGCGACTTACAAATTGGTGCATTCACCTTATGATATCCAGTGGAAAAACCACTTTACAATAGTGCATCTAAATCTTTTAAAGGGGGGGGGGGTGGTTAGAAGGATTACTTTATCCTATCCCAGGTATTCTTTAAAGAGGTGGGGTTTCAGGTGTCTCCGGAAGGTGGTGATTGACTCCGCTGTCCTGGCGTCGTGAGGGAGCTTGTTCCACCATTGGGGTGCCAGAGCAGCGAACAGTTTGGACTGGGCTGAGCGGGAACCGTGCTTCCTCAGAGGTAGTGGGGCCAGCAGGCCAGAGGTGGATGAACGCAGTGCCCTTGTTTGGGTGTAGGGCCTGATCAGAGCCTGAAGGTATGGAGGTGCCGTTCCCCTCACAGCTCCGTAGGCAAGCACCATGGTCTTGTAGCGGATGCGAGCTTCAACTGGAAGCCAGTGGAGAGAGCGGAGGAGCGGGGTGACGTGAGAGAACTTGGGAAGGTTGAACACCAGACGGGCTGCGGCGTTCTGGATGAGTTGTAGGGGTTTAATGGCACAGGCAGGGAGCCCAGCCAACAGCGAGTTGCAGTAATCCAGACGGGAGATGACAAGTGCCTGGATTAGGACCTGCGTCGCTTCCTGTGTGAGGCAGGGTCGTACTCTGCGAATGTTGTAGAGCATGAACCTACATGATCGGGTCACCGCCTTGATGTTAGTGGAGAACGACAGGGTGTTGTCCAGGATCACGCCAAGGTTCTTAGCACTCTGGGAGGAGGACACAAGGGAGTTGTCAACCGTGATGGAGAGATCATGGAATGGGCAGTCCTTCCCCGGGAGGAAGAGCAGCTCCGTCTTGCCGAGGTTCAGCTTGAGGTGGTGATCCGTCATCCACACTGATATGTCTGCCAGACATGCAGAGATGCGATTCGCCGCCTGGTTATCAGAAGGGGGAAAGGAGAAGATTAATTGTGTGTCGTCTGCATAGCAATGATAGGAGAGACCATGTGAGGATATGACAGAGCCAAGTGACTTGGTGTATAGCGAGAATAGGAGAGGGCCTAGAACAGAGCCCTGGGGGACACCAATGGTGAGAGCGCGTGGTGCGGAGACAGATTCTCGCCACGCCACCTGGTAGGAGCGACCTGTCAGGTAGGACGCAATCCAAGCGTGGGCCCCGCCGGAGATGCCCAACTCGGAGAGGGTGGAGAGGAGGATCTGATGGTTCACAGTATCAAAGGCAGCAGATAGGTCTAGAAGGATGAGAGGAGAGAGAGTTAGCTTTAGCAGTGCAGAGAGCCTCCGTGACACAGAGAAGAGCAGTCTCAGTTGAATGCCCAGTCTTGAAACCTGACTGATTAGGATCAAGAATGTCATTCTGAGAGATGGCAGGAGAGCTGGCCAAGGACGGCACGTTCAAGAGTTTTGGAGAGAAAAGATAGAAGGGATACTGGTCTGTAGTTGTTGACATGGGAGGGATCGAGTGTAGGTTTTTTCAGAAGGGGTGCAACTCTCGCTCTCTTGAAGACGGAAGGGACGTAGCCAGCGGTCAAGGATGAGTGAGGTAGGGGAGAAGGTCTCCGGAAATGGTCTGGAGAAGAGAGGAGGGGATAGGGTCAAGTGGGCAGGTTGTTGGGCGGCCGGCCGTCACAAGACGCGAGATTTCATCGGGAGAAAGAGCTCAAAGCACAGGGTAGGGCAGTGTGAGCAGGACCAGCGGTGTCGTTTGACTTAGCAAACCTTTTCAAAATGGTTGACGAAGTCATCCGCAGAGAGGGGGGAGGGGGAGGAGGATTCAGGAGGGAGGAGGATTCAGGAGGGAGGAGAAGGTAGCAAAGAGCTTCCTAGGGTTAGAGGCAGATGCTTGGAATTTAGAGTGGTAGAAAGTGGCTTTAGCAGCAGAGACAGAAGAGGAGAATGTAGAGAGGAGGGAGTGAAAGGATGCCAGGTCTGCAGGGAGGCGAGTTTTCCTCCATTTCCGCTCGGCTGCCCGGAGCCCTGTTCTGTGAGCTCGCAGTGAGTCGTCGAGCCACGGAGCAGGAGGGGAGGACCGAGCCGGCCTGGAGGATAGGGGACAGAGAGAGTCAAAGGATGCAGAAAGGGAGGAGAGGAGGGTTGAGGAGGCAGAATCAGGAGATGGGTTGGAGAAGGTTTGAGCAGAGGGAAGAGATGATAGGATGGAAGAGGAGAGAGTAGCGGGAGAGAGAGAGCGAAGGTTGGGACGGCGCAATACCATCCGAGTAGGGGCAGAGTGAGAAGTGTTGGATGAGAGGGAAAAGGATACAAGGTAGTGGTCGGAGATTTGGAGGGGAGTTGCAATGAGATTAGTGGAAGAACAGCATCTAGTAAAGATGAGGTCAAGCGTATTGCCTGCCTTGTGAGTAGGGGGGGAAGGTGAGAGGGTGAGGTCAAAAGAGGAGAGGAGTGGAAAGAAGGAGGCAGAGAGGAATCAGTCAAAGGTAGACGTGGGGAGGTTAAAGTCACCCAGAACTGTGAGAGGTGAGCCATCCTCAGGAAAGGAACTTATCAAGGCGTCAAGCTCATTGATTAACTCTCCAAGGGAACCTGGAGGGCGATAAATGATAAGGATGTTAAGCTTGAAAGGGCTGGTAACTGTGACAGCATGGAATTCAAATGAGGAGATAGACAGACAGATGGGTCAGGGGAGAAAGAGGGAACGTCCACTTGGGAGAGATGAGGATTCCAGTGCCACCACCCCGCTGGCTCGATGCTCTAGGGGTATGCGAGAATACGTGGGCAGACGAGGAGAGAGCAGTAGGAGTAGCAGTGTTATCTGTGGTAATCCATGTTTCCGTCAGCGCCAGGAAGTCTAGGGACTGGAGGGTAGCATAGGCTGAGATGAACTCAGCCTTGTTGGCCGCAGACCGGCAGTTCCAGAGGCTGCCGGAGACCTGGAACTCCACGTGGGTCGTGCTCGCTGGGACCACCAGGTTAGAGTGGCAGCGGCCACGTGGTGTGAAGCGTTTGTATGGCCTGTGCAGAGGGGAGAGAACAGGGATAGACAGACACATAGTTGACAAGCTACAGAAGTGTTGTTTCTTGTATTATTGTCTCTTGTGTCTTTTAGAGAACTGTTTCACTTTGATATCCTTTTTCTTCTGTCCTGATTTTCTTTCTTTTCTTCTGTTAACTAGATATTCTTTGTTTGCATCTACGGTCTCTGCTCAGTTTGGCAGCTGCGCGAGTGTGAGAGGGGAATACCCTTGTGCTTCGCGGTTTACCACATTTTCTTCCTGTAGTTTTCTTGATCACTCCGCGACACACACTGCAGCGCTGTCAGCCACTGACTTGTCAGTCCCACTCGCCATAACTCACCGCTGTTATCAAATGGACTCATGCTAGCAACAAGTTCTGACTGAGCTCAATCGTTATGAAACGGCTATACAGCGATGAGTTTCTCTCTTTCATACAAATGTAACCGATGTGAAATGGCTAGTTCGTTAGCGGTGGTGCGCGCTAATAGCGTTTCAGTCGGTGACGTCACTCGCGGCTTTTGTGGCGCGATGGGTAACGGTGCTTCGTGGGTGTCAGTTGTTGATGTGTGCAAGGGTCCCTGGTTCGAGCCCGGGTTGGGGCGAAGAGAGGGACGGAACCTACACTGTTACACAAACTTAACCGCTCAAAACGAACAAATTAATAAAACAACACGTCCTGACCAAACATCCACAGCATGATGGTAAACCCAGGGAGTTCTTTGAGAACAGGGCAGAATGCTTCAGGAAACAGTGGAAAATTTAAGTCTGCTAGCAAGGCATTGTTGTAATTTTATAACAGGTTATGATGAGCAGAAATAAATAACTAACTCATCGTAGATGCGAGTTTCTCTTTCAAGCAATCCCCTGGCCTTGTACACAGGTAGTAGCTACCATTTACCAAAGCAAGCTAGCTAGCTACTGATAGTGCAACCCTAGTAACAGTAGGGTGACCATACGTCCTCTTTTTCCCGGACATGTCCTCTTTTTGGACCTAAAAAAATGCGTCCGGCCGGGATTTCTAAATCGCCCAAAATGTCCGGGATTCGGCTTTTGCTTTCTACAGTCGCCATTCATTGTTCGTTTTTGGGGTTTTGCATTGCTTTGACCTTTCTCTTTAGGTCCCGCCTTCGTCATGCAGGCCTATGCAAACATTGGTCAAACTGCATCTCAATCATTACCCTCACCATGGCAACAGCCAAGAGACAGAGCAGTAGCAGCTTGCTTGTCAACAGTGGTACATGGCTCCAGAACAGCTTAAAAATGCCCAAACGCAAATGTAAATCGTCTGTGAATTTACAGAGAAAATTCCCGTGTTCGTCTTGGTCGGGATCCGTGTGAAGCAGAATGCATGACCTGCAAAGCTGGCACGTACGTGTCAGTGTCAAATAAAGGTGCTAGCGACCTAGAAGCCCACATAAGCTCCGCAAAACACTAAATTGCCGCTAAAGGAGAGAGTTCGTCAGGTAAATTAACTTACTATTTTGTGAGAGCAGGTAAAACAGAAGATGCTGTTACTGCTGCGGAGGGAGTTTTTGCATTCCACAACACGATGCATCACAATAGCTACAGATCAATGGACTGCACGTCTGCCTTGTTAAAAAAGGCTTTCCCTGATTCCGAGACTGCGCTCCTACTAAGACCGACGCAATTGTTAACGCTGTGATGGCACCACATTCTGTCGACATAGCTCAGAAAGCACTAGAAGACATACCTTACTGTGGTGTTTCTACTGATGGGAGCAGTCACGGTGCTATGAAAATATTCTCTCTGCTTATTCAGTATTTTGATTTGAAGAATGGTGGCGTGCAAAGTAAATTAGTCGAAGTTAAAAACACTCCAAATGAGACAGCTGATACGATCGCGCAATACATCAAAGAAACACTGCAAAATAATGGGATTTTTTCCAAATGTATTGCATTTACAGGTGACAACTGCAATACAATGTTCGGGGGAATCCGGCGTGATGAAGGAAAGAATGTTTTCGCAAACTTAAAGAAGTCATTGCAGAACATGTCTTTAATTGAACAATTGTGTTCATTACGGGGCAGACACACTAGATGTCGATATTGAGAACATCTTCAAAATATGTCAATACTTTCACATCTACACTGTGCGCACAGAGAATCTGAAGGAGTACTGTGAATTTGTTGATGTTGAATACAGAAGTCTCCTTTCTCACAGCAAGACGCGACGGCTGTCATTATTCCCAGGTATTGAGAGGCTGCTACAGATGTTTCCAGCCTTGAAAGCATTATTTTTGTCACAGGAAAAAACACCCTCCTTGATCAAGAAGTTTTTTTTTGAAGATGAGTTCAGTGAAATTTACCTCTGGCACATGCACTCACTCATGTGTGTTTCATTCACACATTCAGGAGATGGAAAGGGAGAGTAATTCAATTGTGGAAGTGAAGAACCTTTTGAACAAAGTCCACACTATGCTTCTTGAACGCAAGACCAATAACTTCATGTCCGTTAAAGTTAAGGGACTATTGGCACAAAAGCACAAGGATGGACTTGGTAAGAATTGTGACCATTTCAGTGCTCAAGTACAGGGTCTGTACAGTTCATGCCTGGAGTATCTGGAGAAATGGATTGCACCCATGGAGGAGTTCTCCTCTTTCATGTGGATGGATCTGAGTGAGACACCTGACTGGAATGACATAGAAGCCTGTATAAAACACCTGGGAGAAAAGGGGGTGCCAATTGATGATGCAAAGTGCTTTGATCAGGTCACCAACCTGAAGAAATTCACAGAAAGGTGTAACGGTGATGGAGAGTTCAGTAATCTGCAAGCACACAAGAAGTGGACCAAATATTTTGAAAGGTCCAAAAGCATAGATTTTCATTCAGAGCTACTGAAGATTGCACAGTTTCTTTGCTATGCCTTCTCACAATGCAAATGTAGAGGTGGTTTTTTTTTTTTCTTCTTTTTTTCTCACTGATGCAAAGCGATCAGGCCTACTGTACAGCTACTGTAGAAATTATTTAAAACTAGTCTAGGTTGGAACTGTTGCTGTTAAAATACAATTTGTATTCTTAACTGGAATAAACTGATTGAGGCTAGATGCTTTTTGAGGCAAACACCCAGTTGTGGGTTGTTCATCTACAGCAGGAAGCAGTCTCCTACCTGACTGAGAAAGCAGTAGATGTTCTGGTCCAGTTTGGCACCACATACCTATGTGAGTCAAGGTTCACAACTCTGACATACTTAAAAAAACAAGTACAGGAAGAGTATGACCTCAGTGTTGCACTTGCAAAAACAGAGGCCAGAATATACATACTTTTTGAAAACTTCAACCAGCCACACCTCATTAGGACTCTGTGGTCTACATCTGTGTGATGTGATCAGTTTATTCCAGTTCAGAATAAAAAATATGTGTTGTATTTTAACAGCAACAGTTCTAACCTAGACTTTCTTTCAACAATAATTTCTACAGTAAGATGTACAGTAGGCCTGGTCATTTTTCATCTGTACTGTTACTTAGTGCAACCCTTTCAAACTGAGCCTGTGTGTTCTGTTGTACATCTGTGATGTGATCGATCTGTTTTATTCCAGTTCAGAATGAAAAGGATTTATTTTAACTGCAACAGTTCCAACCTAGACAGATGTGTAAGTGTTTTTAATGGTGGAAAATACCCATGTAAATATCTATTCATGTTTATTTAATTTCATTGTTATTTTTGTCTAGATTGCATTTGTTTTAGGCATAAGGGCAATGAAATGTACTGATTTTAATATTTATAGTTGCATATTTTCCTAAGCTTGGGTCCCAGGAAAACAAAGAATTTCTCATTTGGGTCCTAGGCTAAAAAGGTTTAAGAACCCCTGTTCTAGGGATACATTCAAATGCTCACACTTTCCAGTGGAAAACCACATGCTCAAGTTTTTAGCAGCAACCCATACTGTATATTCACAGCCAATTTTTTAAAATGTTAGTCATATGACATTGCTTGATAACTAGTGTCACTGTAAAATGACTGTTCTCGCATCCCTTTCCACAGACGCCCACAGGTTGCACCATGTCAGTGGCCTGGCCTGGATAGATGAGCACACGCTAGTGACCACCTCCCATGATGCCAGCATCAAGCAGTGGACTCTTAAATTCTGATCTGTACAAGAACGGATCATTAGAGACAAGGACTACTGTAGACCACTCTCTCCCTCTTACTCGTATAATATTGTATGTATCTAATTGATGGTCTGTTGTCAGCAACCCCTGAAAGTCAATTGTCGGTCATTGCAGGGAAAAGCTTATCTAAAGCAAGAATCCGAACGCAGTCTTTTTCTTTGATTCTTTTAAACGGTTCACTAATGCACGAACAAAGAAAAAGAACCCAAATAGCTGCATTGATATCAAGCTTTTCTGGTCAAGGAAACAAATTGTATGCTCAACATTCCAGAGGCAACAGCCTAATGTCAGTTCAAACTGAAATGCCCGTGCGTGGTTGGAGGGTTGTTTCATTTGAACTCGGAATGAAAACATTTATGGGGGGAAAAAATTATCCTTATTGACAATGGAGGTATATTTCAGTTACATTCCTGAATGGGATTGAGTTGCAAATGAATGGCCCTCTGATTGTGCTTGCCTGTTAGTTCATGTTTTCAGCCGAGGTTGATGTTACCATTTGTATGGGAGTGGGTATTCAGCTTTTTTTTCTTTTTTTTGCCTCATCTTTCTTTGACTCAATAACGTCAATGTCTTTCAGAATGATTTCTAGTTGGAACAAATGTGATTGGTGGAGCAATAGTAGGAACTTAAAACGAGAGAAATTAATCATGTGTACAATCAAAATGCTGTGTATTCAATGAAGCTCCTATACTGTTGCCATTTTTCTTTTTGGCTCACGATGTTCCTGTCTCACACTTTTATATATATATTTTTTTTTGATGCTTCCACTTTTTCCTAAGGGTGGATATGATTTAATAATATTAATGACAATAATAAAACAAACGTTACTCGTTTCTAGCAACTCATGTCCATTTCGTGCTACTCATGTTTAAAGCAATACTGCGAGTTTCTGTCAATTAATTGTGGATACCATTTCTGTTTCTGCGTGCAGTATGAAGGAAGTTTGCGTTAGTTTCTCTAGCCAACTAGCTTTTGTGGAATGACTGGAAATCAACAGGTACCAGACCTGGGTTCAGATACTATTTAAAAAATCTCAATTACTTTCACATACAATGCCTATAGAAAGTCTACACCCCCTTAAACTTTTCACATTATGCTGCCTTAAAATTTAAATCTAAAAAGGGACTAAAATGGATTTAATTGTCATTTTATGTCAATTGGGGGGTGGTTTACCTTGATTTAGATAAGTATTCAACCCCCTGAGTCAATACATGTTAGCATCTTTGGCAGTGACTACAGCTGTGACTCTTTCTTGGTAACTGTCTAAGAGCTTTGCACACCTGGATTGTACAATATTTGTGCATTATACTTAAAATTATTCAAGCTCTGTCAAGTTGGTTATTGATCATTGCTAGACAACCATTTTCTTGCCATAGAATTTCATGGCTTTTACATTTTTTTTTAAATGTGTGTGTATATATAAAGAAGGCACAAACTGTAACTAGGCCACTCAGCAACATTCAATGACGTATTGGTAAGCAAACTCCATTGAAGATTTGGCCTTGTTTTAGGTTATTGCTGCTGAAAGGTGAATTTGTCTCCCAGTGTCTGTTGGAAAACAAACCAACCATGTTTTCCTCTAGGATTTGGCCTGTGCTTAGTTCAGTTTATCCTAAATAACTCCCTAGTCCTTGCTGATGACAAGTATACCCATTACATGATGCAGCCAACACTGTTTCAAAATATGAAGTGGTACTCGTTTCGGGCAAATCCAACACCACACAAGGCTTTGTTGATTTTCTTTACCCCCTTTTTTTTAACCCCCCCCCCCAATGTTGTGGCATCCAATTGGTAGTTAGGTCTGGTCCTATCACTGCAACTCCCGTATGGACTGGAGGCGAAGGTCGAGAGTCGTGCATCCCTGGGGCGGCAGGTAGCTTAGTGTTTAGAGCGTTGGGCCAGTAACCGAGAGGTTGCTAGATTTAATCCCCGAGCTGACAAGTTAAAAATCTGTCCCTGAACAAGGCAGTTAATCCACTGTTCCTAGGCCGTCATTGTAAATAAGAATTTGTTCTTAACTGACTTGCATAGTTAAAGTTTAAATTAAAAATCCTCCGAAACAAGCAGCACTGCCCACTTAACCCGGAAGTCAGCCGCACCCATGTGTCGGAGGATACACCTGGCGACGTGTATGCGCCCGGCCTGCCATAGGAGTTGCTAGAGCCCGATGGGACAAGGACATCCTGGCCGGCCTTACCTTTCCCTAAACCGGACAACGCTGGGCCAATTGTGCACCGCCTCATGGGTCTCCCGGTCGCGGCCGGCTGCGACAGCCTGGTCTCAAACCAGGATCTCGATGCACCACTGTGCCACTCGAGAGGCCTGAGTAACTACAATGTTCATCCATCCTCCGTTGTCTCCTATCACAGCCATTTAACTCTTAACGGGTTTAAAAAATCACCTGGTTTAAAATTCCTCTCCAGCAACTGAGTTCATGAAGGACGATTGTTGCTTTAGTGACTGGGTGTATTGATACTACACTTCAGATGGTGTAACTTAACAGCCCAAAACATAATTCCTCTTTGACGTGTCACTAGCCTACACAATCTCAATTTAAAATTCAGGCTCTAACACAAAATGTGGAATAAGGAACTGAATACTTTGAAGGCACTGTATCACCCTGATGTTCCTGTACTGCCCGTGTCTGAGTAAAGGAAACGGGGAGAACAGGCTGTGGCTGGTGTCCCTAATTATCTTCTTGGCCTTCCTCTGACACCTGGTGCTGTATATGTCCTGGAGGGCAGGCAGTGTAAATCCAATGGTGTCCTCTGCTGAGGATGGATCAACATTGTAGTTAATCCACAATACTAACCTAAATGACAGAGTGAAAAGAAAAATCCAAAACATGCATCCTGTAGCAATAAGGCACGATTAGTAAAACTGCAAGAAAGTAACTTTGTCCTGAATACAAAGCATTTTGTTTGGGGCAAATCCAACACATCACTGAGTACTACTCTTTATATTTTAAAGCATAGTGGTGGCTGCATCATTTTATGGTTATGCTTGTCATTGGCAAGGACAAGGGAGTTATTTAGGATAAACTGAACTAAGCACAGGCAAAATCAGAGAAAAAAAATGTAAATAACCTTTTCAGCAGCATTAACCTAAAACACAAGGCTGAATTTCTTCAGCATCCTGAGATTGAAGAACCGTTGACATGCCACCTTCACCACAGTGTCTGTGGTGAAGGTGACCGTTTTGGTTTCTCAGAGAGATGCACACTGAGGAATTCTCCACGACGGCCCTGTTGATGAAGATGGGGACATGCCCAGCCTGGTTCCTCCTGAAGTCCGCAATCGGCTCCTTTTTTTGTTGCTGACATTGAGGGAGAGGTTATTAAACTTGGCACCATGCTGTCAAGAGTGCCTACCTCCCTGTAGGCCGTCTCGTCGTTGGTAATCGGGCCTACTCCTGTTGTCAGCGAACTTAATGACGGAGTTGGAGCTGTGTGAGGTCATGCGTACAGTTGAAGTCGAAAGTTTACATACACGTAGGTTGGTGTCATTAAAACTCATTTTCAACCACTCCACAATTTTCTTGTTTCTTGTAGTTTTGGCAAGTCGGTTCAGACATCTACTTTGTGCATGACACAAGTAATTTTTCCAACAATTGTTAGACAGTTTTATTTAACTAATTTACTGTATCACAATTCCAGTGGGTCAGAAGTCACATTAAGTTGACTGTGCCTTTAAACAGCTTGGAAAATTCCAGAAAATTGTCATGGTTTTAGAAGCTTCTGATAGTCTGACATTTTAGTCAATTGGAGGTGTACCTGTGGATGTATTTGAAGGCCTACCTTCAAACTCAGTGCCTCTTTGCTTGACATCATGGAAAAATCTAAAGAAATCAGCCAAGACCTCAGAAAAGAAATTGTAGACCACAAGTCTGGTTCATCCTTGGGAGCAATTTCCAATCGCCTGAAGGTACCACATTCATCTGTACAAACAATATTACGCAAGTATAAACACCATAGGACCACGCAGCCCTCATACTGCTCAGGAAGGAGACACATTCTGTCTCCTAGAGATGAACGTACTTTTGTGCGAAAAGTCCAAATCAATCCCAGAACAACAGCAAAGGACCTTGTGAAGATGCTGGAGGAAACAGGTACAAAAGTAACTATATCCACAGTAAAATGAGTCCTATATCGACAACCTGAAAGGTTGCTCAGCAAGGAAGAAGCCACTGCTCCAAAACCGCCATAAAAAAGCCAGACTACGGTTTGCAACTGCAGATGGGGACAAAGATCGTACTTTTTGGAGAAATGTCCTCTGGTCTGATGAAACAAAAATAGAACTGTTTGGCCATAATGACCATCGTTATGTTTGGAGGAAAAAGGGGGAGGTTTGCAAGCCGAAGAACACCATCCCAACCGTGACGCACGAGGGTGGCAGCATCATGTTGTGGGGGTGCTTTGCTGCAGGAGGGACTGGTGCACGTCACAAAATAGATGGTTATCATGAGGATGGGGAAATTATGTGGATATATTGAAGCAACATCTCAAGACATCAGTCAAGAAGTTAAAGCTTGGTCTTCCAAATGGACAATGACCACAAGCATACTTCCAAAGTTGTGGCCATTAAGGACAACAAAGTCAAGGTATTGGAGTGGCCATCACAAAGCCCTAACCTCAATCCTATAGAACATTTGTGGGCAGAACTGAAAAAGCGTGTGCGAGCAAGGAGGCCTACAAACCTGACTCAGTTACACCAGCTCTGTCAGGAGGAATGGGCCAAAATTCACTTATTGTGGGAAGCTTGTGGAAGGCTACCCGAAACGTTTGAACCAAATGAAACAATTTAAAGGCAATGCTACCAAATACTAATTGAGTGCATGTAAACTTCTGACCCACTGGGAATGTGCTGAAAGAAATAAAAGCTGAAAGAAATCATTCTCTCTACTACTATTCTGACATTTCACATTCTTAAAATAAAGTGGTGATCCTAACTGACCTAAGACAGGGACTTTTTACTTGGATTAAATGTCAGGAATTGTGAAAAACTGAGTTTAAATGTATTTGGCTAAGGTGTATGTAAACTTCCAACTTCAACTGTATACTGTTTACAGGAAACTCACTCTACAGCCTTAGATGAAGTTGCGTGGAAAAGGGAATGGGGTGGTGAAATAATTTTCTGTCATGGACAAAGGAACTCAAAAGGTGTGATGTTATTAATTAACAAAAATGTCTATCTGAATGTGCAAATTTTCAGGAATGATTTGCATGGAAGGTGGATCCTTTTGAATATGAAAGTGGATGAAAAAGAGATTTTACTCATTAATCTATATGGTCTAAATCAGGATGGTTCATACTACTTCGAAAATATGTATACCAATTTATTGAATTTACAGGCAACAAATGATCATTATGGTAGGAGACTATAACACAGTGTTAAGTACCTCAATGGACCGTAAAGGTAATCACTCTACAAACTATCATCACCGTGCCCTGAAGGAAATCACAAATATTATTGACACATTAGAAATAGTGGATATTTGGAGACTAAAAAACCCCGACCTAGTGAGGTATATGTGGAGGAGATTTAATCAAGCTTGTCGTCTTGACTACTTTCTTGTCTCTTTCTCTCTTGCATCAAAGGTTAAAAAAGTTTTAGTAGGAGACAGAATGCGATTGGATCATCATCTAATTGGCATTCACATAACTATTATAGATTTTCCACGTGGATGGGGATATTGGAAATTTAATCAAAGTTTCCTGGAGGACAACTTATTTTTAACTAAGACAAAAGAATTTATAACAGAATTTTTCCAGTATAACATCGGTTCAGTAAATCCCCTTATTGTTTGGGATACCTTTAAATGCACCTTCAGAGGTCATTCAATTCAATTTTCATCAATAATAAAAAAGCAGTTTCTGGCTGAAGAGACAAGACTAACAAGGGAAATACATGAACTAATAGTACAGGTAGATGGCAATAAAAACGATACTACATAGATATAAAATAAGTTAGAGGAAAAACAAAAAGAACTTGAACTCAAGAATTCAAGAACAATCTAATGTAATCTATTACAAAAATACAACTTTTACATTACCCTGCAGTTTACCTATAAAATGGGCTGATGGTGAAGTAGACAGACTTGGTATTCATATCACTAAATATATATAAATAAGCTTTCCACAATGAATTTCAATAGAATAGATCCTGCAACCATGCAGAGGTAAATACCTGTCTATTTATGGAAAAATTGCCCTGATTAACTCCTTTAGTCATATCTCAGTTTACTCACTTACTTACGGCGCTGCCTACTTCTGATGATTCGTTTTTAAAATCATATGAGCAAAATATATTTTGCTTTATCTGGGACGCTAAACCAGACAAAATAAAATGTGCCTATCTATATAATGAATATGAATTGGGTGGGTTGAGATTATTAAATATAAAAGCACTAAAAATCTCTAAAGGCTTCACTTATTCAAAAGTTTTACTTGAATCCTAAATGGTTCTCAAGTAGATCAAGTAGAAAAGCTCATCCATTGTTTAAAAATCGCCTTTTTGCCTTTGTGCAGATTGCCATGTCTCATGCCCCAGACCATGACGGACCCTCCACCTCCAAATCGATCCCGCTCCAGAGTACAGGCCTCGGTGTAACGCTCATTCCTTTGACGATAAACGCAAATCCGACCATCACCCATTGTGAGACAAAACCACAACTTGTCAGTGAAGAGCAATTTTTGCCAGTCCTGTCTGGTCCAGCGATGGTGGGTGTGTGCCCACAGGCGACGTTGTTGCCGGTGATGTCTGGTGAGGACGTGCCTTACAACAGGCCTACAAGCCCTCAGTCCAGCCTATCTCAGCCTATTGCGGACAGTCTGAGCACTGATGGAGGGATTGTGCATTCCTGGTGTAACTCGGACAGTTGTTGTTACCATCCTGTACCTGTCCCGCAGGTGTGATGTTCGGATGTACCGATCCTGTGCAGGTGTTGTTACACGTGGTCTGCCACTGCGAGGACGATCAGCTGTCTGTCCTGTCGCCCTGCAGCTCTGTCTTAGGTGTCTCACAGTACGGAGATTGCAATTTATTTCCCTGGCCACATCTGCAGTCCTCATGCCTCCTTGCAGCATGCCTAAGGCACGTTCACACAGATGACCTGGGCATCATTCTTTTGGTGTTTTTCAGAGTCAGTAGAAAGGCCTCTTTAGTGTCCTAAGTTTTCATAACTGTGACCTTAATTGCCTACCGTCTGTAAGCTGTTAGTGTCTTAACGACCGTTCCACAGGTGCATGTTCATTAATTGTTTATGGTTCCCTGAACAAGCATGGGAAACAGTGTTTAAACCCTTTACAATGAAGATCTGTGAAGTTATTTGGATTCCTACCAATTATCTTTTGAAAGACAGGGTCCTGAAAAAGGGACGTTTCTTTTTTTGCTGAGTTTACTAATAATCTTAGTAAAAATATTTATCTTCAACTCACAATCTTTGGATTCTATTCGATTAGATAGATTGAAATTGTATGTTAAACATCACAGCATAGTTGAAAGCTATGTGTTGTGTAGAAACCTGAAGTGGGTGGCCAGCAGAGATGGATGGGATGGGCTGAGGGTTAAGATGTAAAATTAGAGACAAGTGGGAGTGGAGTTGCTGTGCGGGAGACAAAGAAAAAGTCAAAATAAACATAATAAAAAGTATGTTTGAATGACACTGAGGGGCAGTGTTTTTACAACTAATGCCTGTTTGCCTGAGGCTGATGCCATGCAGGTGTTTGTACACATGCAGATACACACACTCTCATTCAAATAAACGCATACAAGAACACACACACACACACACACACACACACACGTGTAATTGTGCCAGACATGCACACAAACATATACAGTTGGCATTGCTGTTATGATTTTAGTTGTCCTTGATGTCCTTTGTTTTACATTTATTTTTAAAAACTCCTCAGCCGCTCAGAGTCATCGTTGTACTTGAAGCATGAGAAAAAGGTGTTTAGCTCGTCCGGTAGGGCGGCGTTGATGTAGCTAGCTAACGTCAGCTATACTAGCGATGATAATCAGAATATACATAACCAGTGTATGGTCTAGCTACCGGTATGCTCTTCACCATTGGGGACCAATGAACTCCAGCCACCTATTCTCCATGATAGGGTCCTTCGGCAGGGCATGCAAACAATAGTTGGCTTTGCATCCTGCTGGAAGCATGCATTGTTGAGCCGGAGTCTCAAACAGCCGTGATTCTTCGAATGCGCTAGGGGCTATGAAACAACGGCAAGGGGGGCAATTTGCACATGGAGCTTGACAAAAGCGGGCATGAATTGTCGACATAATTGTAATCCAAACCCAACCTTCATTTACTCTTATCCTATTTACACTTTAGTCAAATTTGACATTTAGAATACATCTTTGACTCGTATCGATGCCACATAGGCCGTTTTCAAAGGGATTAGTTGGTATTAAGGGGCAGTCACTCTCTCTCGCTCTCTCTCTCTCGTCTGATGCACCTGTGTGTCAATCTAATAAACATAAGGAGAAAAAAACAGTTTAAGCTAGAGATGTTTTTTGCATGGGCTGCGTCTCAATCAGACATCCGCCTATGTCTGCCTTCTGCATCTGCGGTGGAAAGTGGCAGAGCTACAGCACTGTTTGTCAGACCGGAGGTGCGTTCAACAGGACTTCTGTTTGCGAACGCTCATGGCAATTTTTTCATTTATTTTTTTGACACTTTGTTGAACGTTTTTAACACGAATGTTCCATTTCTGTTAGTTCTTGGCAAAACTGAATTGTATGCTGTGAGAAGAGCAGCTGGAGTAGGTGTGGAAGATTTTTTTGATTTTGGCCCTGATCCCATTGAAGCATTGCTTCCCCTACTAGCAATCACTATTGATGGGATTGAAGATGAGTCCGGGAGAGTACTGATTTGTGGAGAAGGTGATCCCAACATACAGTGAGTGACCTTTTCCTTTCGGGCTCACTTTCGGATGGGTCGGTAGACCTTCCAGGTAATTTGCAATACATTTGCATATTGTATTTTGTTTCAGATGTATTTTTATGATATGTGCATCTTTAACAATGTCTGAATGCTGTCTGATTTCCTGTATAAAATCAATCACAATACAAAAAAGGCCAGCCTCAATGATCTAGCTGGCTAACCAACCACAGCTTTGCAGTCTCCATTCGCATTGTTTGGTCAGTAGAATTGCCTCTTATGCAACTGAATAAAATACAACACCATTGTGTGTGTGTGTGTGTGTGTGTGTGTGTGTGTGTGTGTGTGTGTGTGTATGTGTATATATATATATATATATATGTGTATATATATATGTGTATATATAAAAAAATTTAGGCCAATAAGTGTTTGTGTCCAGACAAAGTAATGCTTTAACAATAATTTACCAATAATAACACTGAACAAATATATAAACCCAACATACAACAATTTCAAAGATTTGACTGAGTTACAGTTCATGTAAGGAAATCAGTCAATTGAAATGCTTCATTAGGCCCTAATCTATGGATTTCACATGACTGGGTATACAGATATGCATCTGTTAGTCACAGATACCTTAAAAAAACATCTCCTTTGCATAGAGTTGACCAGGCTGTTGATTGTGGCCTGTGGAATGTTGTCCCACTCCTCGTCAATGGCTGTGCAAAATTGCTGGATATTGTCCGGAACTGGAACAAGCTGTCGATCCAGAGCATCCCAAACATGCTCAATGGGTTACATGTCTGAGTATGCAGACCATGGAAGAACTGGGCCATTTTCAGCTTCCAGGAATTGTTTACAGATCCTTGCGACAAGGGGCTGTGCATTATCATGGTGAAACATGAGGTGATGGTGGTGGGTAAATGGCACGACAATGGGCCTCAGGATCTCGTCACAGTATCTGTGTACATTCAAATTGCCATCGATAAAATGCAATTCTGTTTTTTGTCTGTAGTTTATGCCTGCCCATACCATAAAGCCACCATGGGGCACTCTGTTCACAATGTTGACATCAGCAAACTGCTCGCCCACACGACGCCATACACTGTTTTCCATTTGCCCGGTGCAGTTGAAACCAACCAGTATTCCTCCGTTTAAGAGCCCACTTCTCCAGCGTGCCAGTGGCCATCGAAGGTGAGCATTTGCCCACTGAAGTTGGTTACGACTCTGAACTGTAGTTAGGTCAAGGTCAAGACCTTGGTGAGGAATGCGGGCCAGATTTTACCCAGAGCTACAGAGAAGCATATTTAGTTTATTTAAAAAAATAACCACCAGTCAGGATACAGACAGCTCAAGAGGTAACCTTTTAGATATGCAGAAAAACCCCCAGATATTTTACATTGAATTAAGAGGAATGATTATGGCTCTAGATTGCAGGAAAAAGGTATTTCATGTGTTTGAAAACAGCTAAATTCTCCAACTTCAGATGTATCAAGTAAATCAAGTGTTATATGCATGTGAAAATGTCATTGGATGTATTTGCTCCATTGTAAAAAAAATGTTTTGGGTGGTGCAGTCTTTGGCTATTCACAAATTAAACCAATCACAAAGTACCGTGACAGCATGACAAAACATAGACACAGTATTTAGATAGCAGTTAAGGAAAATACTGTACATAACAGCATCTAAGGTACATCAGGAATGTTGAGTGACACTAGGTCAGAATTGAGTGACATTTAATTTGAGGCATGCAGTGACATTTATTAATTTAATCTCCATCATTATATTTTTGGCCATACAATGCTATTAAAGGAAAACTCCACCCAACTTTGATATGACGCAAAATACAGCATACCGGCTGTATTTCAGTATTTTGAACGTTTTTATATATCTTAAGCTTGATTGCTGACATGCAAAACTTTTTGGGACTATATCAACAATGGACTAATGAAACAAATACCAAAAGTTTTGGGGTGGAATTTTCCTTTAAGGGTATTCCTTTAAATATAAATTGGAAGTTATTGGTGAGCTCTGTCCACTGAAAAAAGGTCAAGTACCAAAAAGATCAAGCACATATAAAGTATTTTTAATGATTTAAACCCAGGTCTGACAGTAATGACTAGCAATAGTTTATGGTTACGGAGGTGAGAGCATTCCACACCCACTCAAACTTTACTCTGGGCATATTCTGTCAAAAAATGTATAAATGCCATGTACACCTATTTTATACTCGCCAAAATTAAATGTCACTTGCTGCATCATGTGTGGGTGTGGGCACACACAAATCAGAGTGCTGAATTTGCCATCATGTTGAAAGAGCCTGAATGTCTTTTTTTAAATGCCATGTATGCTCACTGGTGCCAAAATTAAATGTCACTTGACTGATAAATTGAATGTCACTCAACACTCACTCAGTGTCACTCAACGTTCCTGATGTACTTTAGATGCTGCTATGTACAGTATATGCCCTCACTGCTATCTAAATACTGCGTTTATGTTTTTTGCCATGTTGTCACGCTACTTTGTGATTTGTCTAATTTGTGAATACCCTCAGACTGGGCCACCACCAAAAAATGTAACAATTGAGCAAATACATCCCGTGACATTTCCACATGCAAATAACACTTAATTGACTTGATACATCTGTAGTTCTTAAGTAATGAGATTGAGAGTTCATCCGAGCGGTTAGCATGTAGGCTCTTTCAACATGATGGAAAATTCAGCACTCTCATTCGTGTGTGCCCACACCCACACATTATGCTTATTTTTCTTTTCAACAAAGGCACCATGCGTAGTAAACTAAGATTTTATACACTCTGACCACATTCCCAACAAGTTAGATAAAAACAAAGCAGCTGATTTGTGTCAAAAGTCACATTGTTTACTAATTGTCTCATTTTTTATGCCAGTACTATAATTGGAAATTCCTGAAGGTTCAATAGCATTTAATTCAACAGTGGGAAGTTGGCTTAATGAAAGTAGTTGTGGTTATTAAAACCGCTGTATTGACTGGTAGTAGATATTTCTGTTCTGATTTCAGATTTGAATGGCAGAGAAGTAAATTTCATACACTAAGTTTTTGACTGACTTGATGGGAAAGTGGTAAAATATCCGTTACACAGTACCAGTCAAAAGTTTGGACACCTAATCCTTCAAGGGTTTTTCTTTATTTTTTACAATTTTCTACATTGTAGAATAATAGGGAAGACATCAAAACTATGAAATAACACATATGGAATCATGTAGTAACCAAAAAAGTGTTAAACAAATCAAAATATATTTTATATTTGAGATACTTCAAAGTAGCCACCCTTTGCCTTGATGACAGCTTTGCGCACTCTTGGCATTCTCTCAACCAGCTTCACCTGGAATGCTTTTCCAACAGTCTTGAAGGAGTTCCCAGATATGCTTTTGTTGGCTGCTTGTCCTTCACTCTGCGGTCCAACTCATCCCAAACCATCTCAATTGGGTTGCGGTCGAGTGACTGTGGAGGCCAGGTCATCTGAAACAGCACTTCATCACTCTCCTACTTGGTCAAATAGCCCTTACACAGCCTGGAGGTGTGTTGGGTCATTGTCCTGTTGAAAACAAATGATAGTCCCACTACGCGCAAACCAGATTGGGTGGAGTATCGCTGCAGAATGCTGTGGTAGCCATGCTGGTTAAGTGTGCCTTGCATTTTAAATAAATCACTGACAGTGTCACCAGCAAAGCCCCATCACACCTTCTTGCCGTGCGGTAGCCGAGAGAACAGTCTATGACTAGGGTGGCTGGAGTCTTTGACAATTTTTAGGGCATTCCTCTGACACCGCCTGGTATACAGGTCCTGGATGGCAGGAAGCTTGGCCCCAGTGATGTACTGGGCCATTCACACTACCCTTTTTAGTGCCTTGCGGTCAGAGGCCGAGCAGTTGCCATACCAGGCAGTGATGCAACCAGTCAGGATGCTCTTGATGGTGCAGCTGTAGAACCTTTTGAGGACCTGAGGATCCATGCCAAATCTTTTCAGTCTCCTGAGGGGGAATAGGTTTTGTCTTGCTGTCACGTCCTGACCAGTAAAGGGGTCTTTTGTCATTGTAATATGGTCAGGGCGTGGCAGGGGGTGTTTGTTTTGTGTGTTTTGGGGTTTTTGGTCTAGGGGATTTTGGTTCTAGTTTTCATTTTCTATGTTTGTTTTCCAGGTTTGTCCGAGTGTGGTTTCCGATCAGAGGCAGGTGTCTTTCGTTGTCTCTGATTGGAAGCCATACTTAGGCAGCCTGTTTTCCTTTGGGTTTTGTGGGTGGTTGTTTTCCGTTTTGTGTAAGTACCTGACGGAACTGTCGGTTGTCGGTTTTGTTATTTTTTGTAAAAGTGTTATCTCATTAAAATTAAAGAAGATGAGCACTATACCCGCCGCGCCTTGGTCTGTCCTTTACGACGCCCCTGACACTTGCCCTCTTCACGATTCTAGGTGACTACCTCATGAAGCTGGTTGAGAGAATGCCAAGAGGTTTGTCCTTTTGACTGGTACTGTGTATATATATATATATATATATATATATATATATATATATATATATACATACATACATACATACATACACTATCTTTCAAAAGTTTGACATCACTTAAAAATTTCATTAAAAAAGAAGAAAAGCACATTTTTTGTCCATTTAAAATAACATAAAATTTATCAGAAATACTGTGTAGACATTGTTAATGTTGTAAATGACTATTGTAGCTGGAAACGGCAGATTTTTTAATGGAATATCTACATAGGCGTACAGAGGCCCATTATCAGCAACCATCACTCCTGTGTTCGAATGGCACATTGTGTTAGCTAATCCAAGTTTATCATTTGAAAAGAAAACCCTTTTGCAATCATGTTAGCACAGCTGGAAACTGTGATGCTGAGTAAAGAAGCAATAATACTGGCCTTCTTTAGACTAGTTGAGTATCTGGAGCATCAGCATTTGTGGGTTCGATTATAGGCTCAAAATGGCCAGAAACAAAGACCTTTCTTCTGAAACTCATCAGTCTATTCTTGTTCTGAGAAATGAAGGCTATTCCATGCGAGAAATTGCCAAGAAACTGAAGATCTCGTACAACGCTGTGTACTACTCCCTTCACAGAACAGCACAAACAGGCTCTAACCAGAATAGAAAGAGTGGGAGGCCCTGGTGCACAACTGAGCAAGAGGACAAGTACATTAGAGTGTCTAGTTTGAGAAACAGACACCGCACATGTCCTCAACTGGCAGCTTAATTAAATAGTACCCGCAAAACACCAGTCTCAACGTCAACAGTGTCACGTCCTGACCAGAAAAAGGGGTTATTTGTTATTGTTGTTTGGTCAGGGCATGGCAGGGGGTGTTTTTCTGTGTGTTTTGGGGTTTTGGGTATTCTATGTCCTTTTTTCTATGTGTTTGTATTTCTTTGTTTTGGCCTGGTATGGCTCTCAATCAGGGACAGCTGTACATCGTTGTCGCTGATTGGGAGCCATACTTAGGTAGCCTGTTTTCCTTTGGGTTTTGTGGGTGGTTAATTTCTGTTTAGTAGACCTGACAGAACTGTTTGGCTGTCGTTTTCGCTTTGTATATTGTGTTCTCAGAATATATATTAAATGATGAGCACTCACCACGCTGTGCCTTGGTCCTCTTCTTCCAAAGACAGACGTTACAAACAGCGAAGAGGCGACTCCGGGATGCTGGCCTTCTAGGCAGAATTGCAAAGAAAATGCCATATCTCAGACTAGCCAATAAAATAAAAGATTAAGATGGGCAAAAGAGCACACACACTGGACAGAGGAACTCTGCCGAGAAGGCCAGCATCACGGAGTCGCCTCTTTACTGTTGATGTTGAGACTGGTGTTTTGCGGTCCAATCACATTCAGGGTATATGGACAGCAGTGTCTTTCTGACTCACTATTGGTTCTGGTTCCCTGCAGTTGAAAACATAGATAAAATGACAAGCAATAGCAAAGGTCTTTTGGTTTAGTGATAAAATGAAAGACTGTGTGGAGTAAACATCCATATGTCAATAGTTCTGAGATCCATCATTGATATGTATGAATGTTTTGTCTTAGGGTATTTTTCACATATTGGATTAGTTTGGCAATTCTCAAGGCTAAAACCTGAAGTTAAGAGTTTTACTGTTTCAACCTGTAATTATACCCTTTTCCTCCCTCAGTTCAGTCTTATGTCCCTGTTAAATAAAAAACAGGTCACCTGATTCCTATAAAAATGCAATCTCCATGCAGGGAGGGCATGTTTCAGTTATTACACAGTTCAGGGGTTACCCTACGTCTCACAATCTTAACTTTGTTTTGTTGAAGACAGATCCAAACATTAATAATTTTTTTGAATAGGGTCTTCTCTACATGGCCTTGTGCATTATATCCTGTGATGTTAAAATGTACCCAAGTGAGAATCGATGTGCATTGCGACATTACTTATATAGGCCAAATGAAAGGGAAAAGAGGGCAAGAGTATAAATAATTAAATTATCCTTGTCAACAAATCTTTGGAGTTGCTGTATCAATTGGACTAGCGTAACTAACATTACTGTCATCACGCAAAACAGATTTACAAAAAATGTAGTACAAAGTTAGAAATAATGTAATAACAGTTTCAATGACTCAAGGGATAGGTTTTAATTAAAAGCTGTATCACAAATTGTTGTCTGTTGCACAATAAGCTTATGGAGACTATTTAAGTTGCAGCTGGGTAAAATACAAACCAAATCTAGTTAGAAGGATCACGCACACTTGATTGAAGTTATTATGTAAGGCACAGAGAACAGTACAGAGGCCACATAATGGTCACAGGTATATAGCACAGCAAACAACACACAGTGAGAAGCCATACAACGCTGCAATAACAAGTTAGAATAAGAAAAAATAAGCAAATGTTCTTTACAAAGTGTTAGCCTTCCTCTTTAAGAGTATAGGTATTAAAATACAAACAATTCAATAGGGTTGTGCTTTACCTTGTAGGACTTGTTATGGGCTTTGGTTTTTCAATTTATAGTTTGAGGTTGGACGCCTCCTTAGTCAGTATGTGTTACACCTGTGCTGGTTTGTCATCTTGTTAGTGGGAAGGTGTTTCACCTGGGCTGGCCCAGTGCTCCAGTTGTCTTGAGAGATGTGAAGGGTTAACCTTTATCTGATCTTCCCTGTTTTTGTTTTGCTCCACTTTTTGGTTTGCTTCCTGTCTTTAAGTTTGGTGTGGGGTTTTCTTTTGTTTACCTCTTCTTGGACAAAATTAGTGGGTGTCTTTTAGGTCCCAGTTGTTGTTGCTAGTCAACTTTCAGTGGACACCCCCATGAGTGTCTTTCAGAACCCCACCTAAAACCCCACCTGTTAAGTTTTGGTTGTTGTCACAGACTCTTTGTTAGTTCCCCCTTCTGTTTGACAATTTGGGGTTTTCTTGCTGGGGAAGTACTTATTAAAGTAAATTGTGGTTTGTATCTTGGTGTGGCAGCTTGGAGAGCTGCCACACCAAGATACAAACCACAATTTACTTTAATAAATACCTTAAAGGGGTAGTCCAGTCAAATGTGATTTACCGTTTTGTTGTAATGATATTTACACACTGATGTTGAAAACTCAAATTGTGAAAAGGATGCTTATGCCCTTTAAGTGTAAGAGCATTTGGAGAGAAAAAAAAGAAAAAGAAAAAACATACACCTGTTCAGGTGGGGTGGAGTTTTTGGCCCACAGCATGACATCACAATCTGATCCGATTATTCTGACCAATGACCAGCCATCTTTTATTTGCATATGTATCCTGCTTTGAAGGGGTAAGCGGGGTAGGCTCTAGAGCCCTCAAACTCAACTTTGGACCTCGAAGCCAGTTCCACTTCTTGTTTTCATTGTTCCCTTCTAATCAGGGACTGATGCAGACCTGGCACACCACGTGGGTACAATTAATTATCAGGTAGAACAGAAAACCAGCAGGCTCTGAACCTTGTAGGGCAGGGTAACTCAACTCTTACCCTATGAGGTCCGTAGCCTGCTGGTTTTCTGTTCTACCTGATAATTGCACCCACGTGATGTGCCAGGTCTACATCAGTCTTCGAAGTCCAGAGTTGAGTTTGAGGGATCTAGCGCCTACCAAGCTTACCTCTTGAAATAAAAGATGACTGTACATTGAAGAAATGCAGTGGAACTGGCTTCGAGGTCCAGAGTTGAATTTGAGGGTCGTAGAGTAATAGTTGAATACCCCTGCTCTAGAGTATAGATGATCCTACCTGCCTATCAGGGCTGTGTATGTAAATATATTTACATTTGTATCAACATGCCCACATGATAAGACTGAGCATTGTAATGGCAAACTGAGGCTCAGGGAAATAAATGATTAAAAATATAATTTAAGTTATTTAAATGAAATAAACATTTATTTATTAGAAATACAGTGAAGATTTAAAAATATAATTAAAAAGACTGCATGGGGGCTTTAACAATGATGCTCGACAAACATTTCTATAAAACACTGACAGCAAACTTGCGCTCAGAGCACACAATGTGCTCCTCATTTATAGGGAGGGGCAGAGGTGTGCTCAATCAGATTATTAATCTGCAAACAGGAAAACAAACATAATAGAATACCGATCACGTTCAACACAGAATGGCGGTCCCAACAAATACTTAAACAGGCTATCAGTAACAGGGATTATCCACCCTGTTACACTGGTATGTGTTATGACCATTTACATAAGTGGATTTGACACGGTTACAAAATAACATTTCTTATTTGCAATCACATCGATATATTTAATGTATATTCAGAATTACTACAGTAATTGCAATTTATTTCAGATGAAAGTAATACGGTTAAAAAGATAGTACTGTAAGTTATATTATATCACATATTGTGGGAAGGGAGCCACATACAAACCTATCCGTCATTTAATTTGCATGGTTTTCATTTCAAATATTAAAGACATCTTTATTACATTGTTGCATATATTTACCTAACAAACTGTTTTCTATGATTTACTATTTAAGTTTCTTGCAGCTCTTTCCTGGTGCCTGATGTGCTCCAGTCTCTTCGGAGGCGTTGGTTCAAATCCCACCGCTGCCATCATATGTAAGGGATGACCAAGCAGGCAATGAGAGACAACTGAGTTGGGTGCAAATATTATGAGTTTTATTTACCCAAAGAGAGAGAAAAAAGCAAAGTAAAAAAAGTACTTACAATTCTGTAAATCAATAAAAGTACAAATGTTCTAAAACCTCAAACATAGATAAATGTATAACTGAGGTCTACATAGCAGAACCAGCACCACTCCAAGGGTTAATTGAAGTCATAAAGTTATCACACAGGAAATAAAGGGAGTGGCCAGTTCCACATCTGAGGCAGGTAGACTACAAAGATGCACCTCATTTTTTATCAAGGATATAATCTTATTTATCAGAAAAAGGATTTCAAGCATAAATATTACAATTTTCATGATTCGTTTGAAATATAATAATTAAAAAAAAATGCCCCTACATTTCAGGATGAGAGGACATGCCAATTAGCAGCTAGCCCAGGAAAGGCACCAGGAAAGCTGCTAGAAACTGAAATGTTTTGTCTGATTTAAGATAATGTTGCAAATATAAATCTAAGAGCGTGCACTCATCGTATAAGTAATATATGCAACAATTTGATAAAGATGTCTTTATTTAAAATGAATGCCATGTGTAGTCATTATTTGTTTGGTCACAATGTTTGGTGTAAATGTTAAAGTGCAAAGAATAGGGATATTTGCTAACAGAATTACTCATTTTAATCACTAATAAATCATAAACCCAATTCTTTGCAGTAAAAACACTATTTGGTAGGTCTACCTTTACTTGTTACTTCTGTGAACTTTCATTATCCTTCCTCTTCATGAGGGAGAGAAATGAGAAAATATCTAGGATCTGGGTTTTTTTGGTAACATAATGACAAGACACTTTCTTAAACATACAGAAGGCAAATCATTTTTGTAAAACTAATATTGATAAGAGTTGGCAGGGGTCTTAACGTCAACATTGTGTTGATGTATTTCTACTAACTTAAGACTTTTTCTGCTAGATGTTTTCTAAGACCACTTTTCCATCCGCTTGACCAGAAACATCAAAGCCTTTGCTTATGTATACCATCATTTCTCAAATATAGACTCTTAGATTTAATTTCAAACCGAATTTGATGTGCTCCTATGAACTTCACATTAGTGCTTATGGGGCTTTTTACATGGAAATGTCCAACTTCCATACTTTGCATTTGTGTTTGATTATTTACAGGACCTCACATGTGCTACACTAATTTTTTTTAGTCAGTGCCTGTTAAGCACTTCTAAGGTTTTCAAATGTATTTCAAATACTGTTATTGCAAGGAGGATAGTTTTAAGGGTCAGTGTTAGGTTCCCTCCTTGTGTATATGCTCCCGGGAAAGAGTCTTTTAACCCGGTGACGTCACATTCCTTCTCTGCTAATATAGAGAATGCATTTATAATCTGAGGCTGTATTTGTGTTCAGTTTGATTTCCTATTTGTTAACCTTTGATTATGGCTTTGATTGTTTGGCTGGTAACACTGGCAAAAGTGGTTTAGTAGAGGGTATTCATCTGAATATCTCCATGAAGGATGGCAGGTAGCCTAGCGGTAAGTGCTAGGATGGTAACCGAAAGGTTGCTAGTTAGAATCCCTGAGCCGAAAGCACCTAACCCTAATTTCTCCAGGGTCGCCGTTGATAATGGCAGACCCTGTCCGCGACCCCACTCTCAGATATGGGATATGGGAAAAAAAACTATTTCAAATTATTATGAATGTATTTCAGGTGGTTTGGTCTCTGAAAAGTCTTGTTTTCGAGACATATCTTTGTTAATTTGGTTGTAGGATATTTGACTACTGCAGAGGTTGTTTACAACCTGCACTATACAGTCCTTGATCAAATGCATAATATTTGTTAAACACTTTCAAGTTCTCGAGCTAGGCTAAATCAAGCAAAAGTATTGACATATGATATTACATTAGGTTTGTTATTGGGTGTGATATTACATGTGTACTGGAACATTTACCAGCAATATATTTTTGGTTTAAAGGCCCAGTCTAGTCACATGTTCCATCGTTATAGATATTACTGTGCAACGATTAAGATTTTTGCGTTATCGTTCATGATTTTACAACAAGATGTTAGACAGTTCCTCACCCTTAAAGTGGTCTATGGGCCTGGATAAATTGTAATCCATGGTTCCTTCTCTTTAAACATCCACTACACACTTCATGTAATGGTCGTCTTTGGAAGAAGAAGTAGACCAAAGCGCAGCGTGGTACGTGTTCATGATGTTTATTAAATACTTGAACACTGCAACAACAAAACAAAGTGGAACAAAACACAACAGCTCTGTCAGGTGAACACACCAAACAGAAAACAACTACCCACACCAACCCTGTGGGAAAAGGCTACCTAAGTATGGTTCCCAATCAGAGACAACGATAGACAGCTGTCCCTGATTGAGAACCATACCCGGACAAAACAAAGAAATACCAAAACATAGAAAAAGGAACATAGAATGCCCACCCTAGTCACACCCTGGCCTAACCAAAATAGAGAATAAAAACCTCTCTATGGCCAGGGCGTGACACTTTAGCTAACTTTAGCCACCACAAGCTAACAATCAATGGGAGTGATGGGCATGTGAGCATGTATTATTATACTTAAAGAAAAAATGGTTGACCATCACATTTTAAGTAACATCAAACCAAATATGTAGTTAATATGAATTGATTTCAGGTGATTTGGACAACCTTTTTTTATACATGCTCTCATGCCCCCATCACTTCCATTGATTGTTAGCTTTTGGTGGCTAAGGTTAGCTGAAGTTTGTGGTGGCTCTTTAAAGAACTAAAACATTAATTCGTTTCTACTGGCCTATAGACTACTTCCAGGGTGAGAAACAATCTAACATCAAGTTGTAAAAAACTACTCCTTTAAATGCTATCTCAGACTGCCTTCAAAAACAAATATTTATATAAAATGATACCTTTTCAGACAGATGGAAAATGCTGCCTCGGGAAGCGCCTGAACTTCAGATTTTTGTCGCTTCTGAAGCTCCTTTGTAGGCGGGACTAATGTCCATCGCTATGCATCTAGTGCACACATTAGCATTTCTAATAAATATTCTGTTAACCTGGACAAAGTAGATGTAGCGGATTGCTAAATTTGTATCATGTGGTGGTCACTGGTCCCCATTCCCTGAGCTGGTTGGCTAAAGAAAAATAAGAAATAAAAGTAACAAATAATTAAAGAGCAGCAGTAAAATAACAATAGCGAGGCTATATACAGGGGGACCGGTACAGAGTCAACGTCAGCGGGCACCGGTTAGCTGAGGTAATTGAGGTAATATAAACATGTAGGTAGTGTTATTAAAGTGACTTATGCATAGATAATAACAGAGAGTAGCAGCAGCGTAAAAGGGAGGGGGGGAAATGCAAATAGTCTGGGTAGCCATTTGATTAGATGTTCAGGAGTCTTATGGCTTGGGGGTAGAAACTGTTTAGAAGCCTCTTGGACCTAGACTTGCCTTGAGCACTGCATTATTGAAAAAGTGCCCCTGTTATCAACAAATCAGATTTCCTATAAAATAACCTCTTGTCTTAAGTTTGTATTTTTAGGCTTGCTGTGGTACAGTCTCTGTGCCAAATTTTGGTAACACTTTATTTGTGTTTTCTTAATTAAGTGTTACTGGCTTTTCCTTAGTCTAATTATTAGCCATAATAAAGGCATTTAAGAAAGAACAAGCTACACATTACACCAACTTAGCAGTGGCGACCCATTATTTCAGCTTAAACATATATTTTTGTATTATTTTTTGTTGCCTGTTTAGCACAAACAATGTAAAAAAAATAACTATTTGAGTTAATAAAGCCGCATACAAACATGGTCTCTTTTTTGTTTTCTTGAGTAAGGCAGCTCCAAAATGCAGGTGTTTCAGGCTAGCTCAGTGTTTTCTGTGGTGGAGGGGTAGTCAGCGGAAAATACAGAGCGTAGGGGTTGGTAATTTTCTCTAGTTGTGCTGTGATTGGCTCAGTGTTCTGTCAATCATGAGGACACTACGTCACTGCAAAATCTACAGGGAGAGCTAGAAAGTTCAAGCCCCCTTGGGTGCTGCCATAGATTTACATTAGAAGTGCCCATCCAAGAAGGCTCAAGGTCATCACTCACAGATAAAATGACATCAAATCATTGATTGGACTGATCATGTCAACATCATCATTTCAAAATCTTAGCTAGCAAGCTAGACAAGCAATCATCATTAGTTGGAAATCGTAAATTCAACAATGAGTGGTCTAGATGGAATTAGTGGCCTAGTGCAAACTATGCAAAGCAGTCACTATTTTGCTTTCCGTGCTATTCGGTAGAGAGGGTGTGTGGTCTATTTCTGGGTGTCTTTTCTAAGCTTAAAAAGATAAACATTTACACACAACACCATTGGCCAGAAAAGGTTGAATACATTGACCATGCTGTCAATCCAACATGACTTCTGCACGTTCAAAACAACTGGAAACTCAGAACTGGGAAATCTCAGACTTCAAGACAACTGGGAGCTTGGAAAAAAATAATCTCAGACTGGGAAAATTAATTTTGAACGGTCATCCAACTCGGAATTCCAAGTTGGGAACTCGGGCCTCTTTCTAGAGCTCCGACCTGAAGATCACTGACGTCATGATTCGACCTTGTTTTTTTCTGAGTTCCCAGTTGTCTTGAAAGCACTACAAATCCAGAGACTGACAGACTTTGATGACAAAGTTTCATGACAAATTTTCCTACAAGAAGGACCGCCACGCCACCTTCCTGTTCAAGTGAGCAAAGCACAACGGTGAGTCCAGAAATGTTTTGTGTGCAGCTGCATAAATTATGTAATATGCCAGGGATATATGTATACTGTAGCTAAGAAAGTAATACTAAGTGTATGTTCTGTTTTAAGCTGTTAGTAGCCAATGTGCCTCACCCTAATAATTTGGTCCCTTCCCCCCTCATAACTTAGCCTACTGTTCTGACTTGGTGGTGCACATGTAGCTTATATCCTGTTTTAGCAAAATTTCATCATCTAATATTGTAAGAGCTTTCATTGTCCGCTTATATGCCCCCTTTATTTATCCTATGGTTTGGACTTGGCGTACAGGGAGAATACTATAAGAGCGGTCCATGTTCTGAATTCTGTCGCTGTACATTTCAAAAGTGATGAACAAATAGTTATATTGACTGCACCCATCATAGCTCGCTCATTAATGTCAGACAAGGCTCCGCTGATAGCCAGGTGTAGCGGTGGTAAGGATTCACTCCATGGTGCTGAAAAGAAAGCTCTGTTGTTGGGACAGCTCTATGTACTGTAGGCCCTAACAGTTTGTGGGCAGCCTTTGTCATCATTATAGTGCAATTTATGTATTGTTTAGTATTGTGTTGTGTAATGGCTTTGCTGGCATGCGTAATTTTTTTTTGGGTGAGACGCTAAAATCACCACTGAGTAGAGGCTGATGAGGGGTAGACGGCTCATAATAATTTCTGGAATGGAGTCAATGGAATGGTAACAAACACACCAAAAACATGCTTTACATGTCATTGATACCACTCCATTGACTCCATTCCAGCCATTATTATTAGCCGTCCTCCCCTCAGCAGCCTCCACTGTTTAAATCACAGTCCCCAGATCCAGAACAAATTCATGGAAACGTACAGTATTATACAGAGCCGTGATTGCATGGAACTCCCTTCCATTTCATATAGTGCAAGTGAACAGTAAACCTGCTTTCAAAAAACAAATATAGCAACACCTCACGGCACAACACCTCTCCCCATGTGACCTACTTTTTGTGTGTATGTACTGACATGTATGTGTAACTGATAGATACGCACGCACGCACACACACACTACATGTTAATATTTTTAAATGTATGTAAATGGTAAAGTCTTTTGCCTGTAATGTCTTTTTTGTTATGTGTCTGACCCCACTAAGAATAGCTGTCGCCATTGGTGATGGCTAATGGGCATCCTAATAAAATATAATAAATAAAAGATCCAAAGTATGGGCTTATTGAGGCAAAGTGAGGGCAGCCCTCACCAGATATGGGCTGCTGATACTGGGCCAATAATTCATCCCGCATTGCCCACATGAAAAAATACTACAACTTACTGTAGAATACTATACTACACACTGTAATATCCCTCGATCGGGTAGGGCTTAATATAGAATTTTGTAGTACACTGTAGAATACACTACACACTGTAGTATCCCTCAGTCATGTGTAGTACTTAATATATAATTTTATGGTATACTGTAGAATACTATAGCAAATACTACAGTATTATCCTAAAAAAACCTCTGTAGTAAATACTACAGTAATGTCTGCAAAAACACTACAGTATCCGCGAAAGCACGACAGTCTTTTTTAACTATAGTAATACTACAGTATTTAATGTGCATATACCCCACACATTCCCTTCCCCCATATCCCAATGCATGCCACCTGTGAGTGAGAAACCTGCATGCCCAAGTATAGACCAATATTAAAGAAAATAACAGAAACTCTGACTCCAGTCCTACCTACCTACAGGTTATGGAAAATTATCTCTTTTAGTATTTGTCCAGTAGGTGTCCTCAAGGAGATAGCCCCCACTTCTATGTCAAAGCTAATAAAGCAAAAACACTATAGTAAATAATACAGTACATAAATATAGTAATACTACAGTATACTATAGTATTTTTTCATGTGGTTGGGCCCACATCGTGCCAATGTTGTGCATAGCCTAAAAACTCATAACTCATTCTGAAAATTGGATGGATACGAGTCCAGCTGGTATCTTAACAGTGAAACAAACCAAAACAGTTATATTCGATTGTATTTGACTGCAATTTTTGTTTATGTAAAGGCAAATAGACATGTTGAATTACAATAATGTTGAATTGTCCAATAGTGATGGTTTTCTAATACAGTTAATGGGCTGATTCCTAATTTGATACACCATGCATGTAACTCAACCTCCTGAGCGAATTAACATGGCTACCATTGGCTCTCATTCCCTCTATGTTTAATGTAGGTTGGAGTCACTTCAAAGTAACTGCATAGTTATTTTCCTAGTCTTATCATATATTTAGACAGTGTTTTAGATTTTGAAGTATTTCCTCTGTCGCTTATCTTAAATACATAGTCTTGTCAAGGTTTTGAAGACGGGACGTACAGTAGCCTACGTTATATCCAGTTAATAATTATTGTCTGAGTATCAATGTGAAGTGATTTGCATTTAGTTGTAATAAACTTAACACCCATCAGCATGGGTGTTAAGACGACTGTGGGTGTGCATCAAAATCCAACTTCCCACAAGATGGCAGTTTTTCAGGTTACAGTGAAGTAATAGGAAGCAGGGCTGGAGGCATGTCATCTTATACCTCCCATGGGAGGTGTGTCATATTATACCTCCCAATATCATGAATAAATTCCACCCATAGTCTATCAGAAAGTAAGGAACTGTGAGAAGTGAAATAAAATGTCAACCACCAGATGGCAGACTTACTTTACCTCTGTTTCTTCATCTTTTCCTTGTCAACCACTGAGCAACAGAGGACAGAGTGGTTCAGTTGGCTATTTTTAGAACTGCGTAATACAGTTTAGGTACTATGATATGGATCATCATCAGTCCACTACTACAGATCATGTTAAATGAAAAATGGCTTCTTGACGTTTCCAGGACGAAGGAAGCTAAATATTATTTATTCAGCCCATGCTGTGAGCGATCCTTTTTGTGTTAGTATCCTGTTGAGTTTATTTTTGTTCCTCTTGCACATACTAATAACTTATTTTAGAAGAACATTGATTAAATTGTGCATGTTTGGAGCTTATCTTCACCTGGAAACTTCCAGCTTTGATTGAATAGAAACGTTTTGCACCTAATATTGCACTCATCCACCACATTTAAGCTCCCATGTTTAGAGTCACAAGCTACTTCCCAAAAATAACTTTCCTTACCATACTGCTTGTCTCCATACATACACTAGGGTCTGAAATTATTGACAGCCTTGATAAAAATGAGCAAAAATGACTGTAAAATAAATAATTAAAATACTGAGCAATATTGTATGTAAAACAGTTTTGGGGTAAATTATAGAATATAAACTAATACAATTGCTCAGAGAAAAAGATTTTGTTTAACAAGTAAAATATATATATATATATGGGGTAAATTATATATATATATGAGTGCAATATTAGGTGCAAAAGTTATATATATATATACATATATATATATATATATATATATATATATATATATATATATATATATATATATATATATATATATATTACCTTTCAATACCCCACCTTGCGAGAATTACGGGACTGAGCCTTTAAAAACTGATTTTAAAAAGGAGTTGGAGAACATATTGGGAGGGATCTATACCATTCCTCCATACAGAATCCTTCCAGATCCTTGATATCCTTTGTCTGTGGTTATGGACTGCACTCTTCAATTCAAACCACAGGTTTTCCATGTTCAGAGACTGAGATGACCATTGCTTTCTTTGTGGATTTTGATGTGTGCTTGGGTTATTGTCTTGCTGGAAGATCCACTTGCGGCTAAGTTTTAGCCTCCTGGCAGAGACAACCTGGTTTTTGGTTAAAATATCATTGTACTGGGTAAAGTTCATGATGCTGTTGAAATTAACAAGGGCCCCCAGGACCTGGGAAAGCAAAATAGCCCTATAAAATCAAATATCCAACACCATATTTTACAGCAGGGTTCTTTTCTGCTCATGCATTCTCATTTCGACACCAAACCCACCACTGGTGTGAGTGGCCAAAGAGCTCTATTTTCATGTCATTCAACAAGTCTGGAGTTTGCTAAACGCCATTGGCACTTGGATTGGAACCGGTGCTTTGGTCAGATGAAATTAAAACAAAAGATATCAGACGAAGGATATCAAGAATCTGGAAGGATTATGTCTGGAGGAATGGTCTAAGATCCCTCCCAAGGTGTTCTCCAACTCATAAAACATTTTAGAAAAAGGCTCAGTGGTGTTATCCTCACAAGGTGAGGTATTGAAAACAGGGGTGTCAATAAAAAAAGAAACGACTCTGTCTTTCAAAGATAATTCGTAAAAATCCAAATAACTTCACAGATCTTCATTCTAAAGGGTTTAAACACTGTTGCCCATGCTTGTTCAATGAACCATAAACAATTAATGAACATGCACCTGTGGACGGTAGGCAATTAAGGTCACAGTTATGAAAACTTAGGACACTAAAGAGGCCTTTCTACTGACTCTGAAAAACACCAAAAGAATGATGCCCAGGGTCCCTGCTCATCTGCGTGAACGTGTCTTTGGCATGCTGCAAGGAGGCATGAGGACTGCAGATGTGGCCAGGGAAATAAATTGCAATGTCCGTACTGTGAGACGCCTAAGACAGCGCTACAGGGCGACAGGGCGGACAGCTGATCATCCTCGCAGTGGCAGAACATCACACCTGCGGGACAGGTACAGGATGGCAACAACAACTGCCCGAGTAACACCAGGAATGCACAATCCCTCCATCAATGCTCAGACAATCCGCAATAGGCTGAGAGAGGCTGGACTGAGGGCTTGTAGGCCTGTTGTAAAGGCAAGTCCTCACCAGAGGCAACAACGGCACCTGTGGGCACAAACCCACCGTTGCTGGACCAGACAGAACTGGCAAAAAGTGCTCTTCACTGACGAGTCGCGGTTTTGTCTAACCATGGGTGATGGTGGGATGAACGTTACACCGAGGCCTGTACTCTGGAGCATGATCGATTTTGGAGGTGGAGGGTCTGTCATGGTCTGGGGCAGTGTGTCACAGCATCATTGGACTGAGGTTGTTGTCATTGCAGGCAATCTCAATGCTGTGCATTACAGGGAAGACATCCTCTTCCTTCATGTGGTACTCTTCCTGCAGGCTCATCTTAACCCTCCAGCATAACAATGCCACCAGCCATACTGCTCGTTCTGGCCGTGATTTCTTGCAGGACAGGAATGTCAGTGTTCTGCCATGGCCAGCGAAAAGCCATGGCAGATCTCAATCCCATTGAGCACGTCTGGGACCTGTTGGATCAGAGGGTGAGGGCTAAGGCCATTCCCCCCAGAAATGTCAGGGAAATTGCAGGGGCCTTGGTGGAAGAGTGGGGTAACATCTCACAGCAAGAACTGGCACATCTGGTGCAGTCCATGAGGAAGAGATGCACTGCGGTACTTAATGCAGCTGGTGGCCACACCAGATACTGACTGTTACTTTTGACCCCCCATTTGTTCAGGGACACATTATTCAATTTCTGTTAGTCACATGTCTGTGAAACTTGTTCAGTTTATGTCTCAGTTGTTGAATCTTATTATGTTCCTACAAATACTTACACATGTTACGTTTGTTGCTGAGTATATTACTTGTTTTAGTTTTTTTTAAATGGAACCTTTATTTAACTAGGCAAGTCAGTTAAGAACAAATTCTTACAATGACGGCCTACCTCGGCCGAACCCTGACGACGCTGGGCCAATTGTGCGCTGCCCTGTGGGACTCCCAATCACGGCTGGATGTGATACAGCCTTGTTATACAAAATATTTTTTTTCTGAGCAATTACATTACTATCGCTCAGTATTTGAATGATTTATTTTATACAGTCATTTTTGCTGATCTTTATCACGGATGTCAATCATTTTGGACGTGAATGGATGTCCTTCTGTGAGAGTAATGCAACTTTGGACTTCATTTTCATTACAATGTCTTAAAAGTAAGAAATGGAACCTAACATTGAAAATGTTTAACCAGACCACAAGATCAAAATGGCGTGGAGTCAATAGACTGTCCCCCAGAAAATGTTTGTGGGTAATTTCAGGATCTTTTCAGAATAAGTAATATCTTTGTTTATGGCTTGTCACATGGTGGCATATCACAATACATTTTTGTCAATCATTCCTGTGTGAGTTTATAGGTGATCCTGACACCAATGTGGGTCATGGTTTCATATGTTTACATGTCATCTCAATTAAGTTTTCTGAAATATACTGCTCAAAAAAATAAAGGGAACACTTAAACAACACATCCTAGATCTGAATTAAAGAAATAATCGTATTAAATACTTTTTTCTTTACATAGTTGAATGTGCTGACAACAAAACCACACAAAAATAATCAATGGAAATCCAATTTATCAACCCATGGAGGTCTGGATTTGGAGTCACACTCAAAATTAAAGTGGAAAACCACACTACAGGCTGATCCAACTTTGATGTAATGTCCTTAAAACAAGTCAAAATGAGGCTCAGTAGTGTGTGTGGCCTCCACGTGCCTGTATGACCTCCCTACAACGCCTGGGCATGCTCCTGATGAGGTGGCGGATGGTCTCCTGAGGGATCTCCTCCCAGACCTGGACTAAAGCATCCTCCAACTCCTGTACAGTCTGTGGTGCAACATGGCGTTGGTGGATGGAGCGAGACATGATGTCCCAGATGTGCTCAATTGGATTCAGGTCTGGGGAACGGGCGGGCCAGTCCATAGCATCAATGCCTTCCTCTTGCAGGAACTGCTGACACACTCCAGCCACATGAGGTCTAGCATTGTCTTGTATTAGGAGGAACCCAGGGCCAACCGCACCAGCATATGGTCTCACAAGGGGTCTGAGGATCTCATCTCGGTACCTAATGGCAGTCAGGCTACCTCTGAAGAAATGCCACCCCACACCATGACTGACCCACCGCCAAACCGGTCATGCTGGAGGATGTTGCAGGCAGCAGAACGTTCTCCACGGCGTCTCCAGACTCTGTCACGTCTGTCACATGTGCTCAGTGTGAACCTGCTTTCATCTGTGAAGAGCACAGGGCGACAGTGGCGAATTTGCCAATCTTGGTGTTCTCTGGCAAATACCAAACGTCCTTCACGGTGTTGGGCTGTGTCACCTGCAAAGCACCCCCACACCATCACACCTCCTCCTCCAAGCTTCACGGTGGGAACCACACATGCGGAGATCATCCGTTCACCTACTCTACGTCTTACAAAGACACAGCAGTTGTAACCAAAAATCAGACCAAGGGACAGATTTCCACTGGTCTAATGTCCATTGATCGTGTTTCTTGGCCCAAGCAAGTCTCTTTTTCTTATTGGTGTCCTTTAGTAGTGGTTTCTTTGCCGCAATTTGACCCTGAAGGCCTGATTCACTTAGTATGAACTCTGAACTCTGTTACTTGAACTCTGTGAAGCATTTATTTGGGCTGCAATTTCTGAGGCTGGTAACTCTAATTAACTTATCCTCTGCAGCAGAGGTAACTCTGGGTCTTCTTTTCCTGTGGCGGTCTTCATGAGAGCCAGTTTCATCATAGTGCTTGATAGTTTTTGCGACTGTACTTGAAGAAACTTTCAAAGTTCTTGACATTTTCTGGATTGACTGACCTTCATTTCTTAAAGTAATAATGTAATATCATTTCTCTTTAAATATTTGAGCTGTTCTTGCCATAATATGGACTTGGTATTTTACCTAATAGGGCTATCTTCTGTATACCACCCCTACCTTGTCACAACACAACTGATTGGCTCAAACACATTAAAAGTCCACAAATGAACTTTTAACAAGGCACACCTGTTAATTGAAATGCATTGCAGGTGACTACCTCATGAAGCTGGTTGAGAGAATGCTAAGAGTGGGCAAAGCTGTCATCAAGGCAAAGGGTGGCTACTTTGAAAAATTTCAAATATAAAATGTATTTTGATTTGTTTAACACTTTTTTGGTTACTACATGATTCCATATGTGTTATTTCATAGTTTCGATGTCTTCACTATTATTGTACAATGTAGAAAATAGTAAAAATAAAGAAAAACCCTTGGATGAGTAGGTGTGTCCAAACTTTTGACTGGTACTGTATGTCCACATACTTTGTATATATAATGTATTTACATTTCTCTCCCTCAGCAAGCCGTTTATTTATTTCTATTTGAAAAATGTATTGCCATGTTGCAGTGAAACAATTGCCCTAAGCTTAACTCAGTTGTAACCACAAGAACTAAGCAACATTTTCACAAGAAATTAGTTCACTGTAATGTGAAAAACACATTAACAGATTCTAAACCAACTATTAGAATGTAATGGGATTCCATATTCCATACACGCCTACAAAGTCTCTGTCAGATCCAATTGAAAGATTAGCCCAAGCGCACTTGTTAGCGGTCCTCCTTTGTCCGCTCTTCATGGCCAACCCCTTTCCTCCCCTTACTCCCTTCTTCGCTTCCTCCTTTTTTCCCCAGGTGTAGTGTGATGTTGACAAAGGCTCTTTGTACTGCACTGTGGCTTGGTCTTGTTGAGTCCCCCACAGTAGAGGCCGGTTGCCTGGGGAATAGTACATTGCATTTTTACCTCGGATGTAATTCCTCATTTCATCCTCCTGAGATTCAGATACATTTCTGCTCATACACTAGATGGGTATTGGTCTTGGAGTTGAAGAAGGTGTCGGAAATGCATTCAGCCAAAAACAGAGAGGGGCAATGATTTGCTTTCCTGCTAAGATTTCTCTGGGGTTTCACATTCTGATCAGATAACTGGGAGGAACCTTGTAATTTGTTTGATTTGTTGACAAATATATAACCACAAATCTATTGTACCTGTGCTATAATCAAAAGAGTGATTTCTCCACATGCATTGTTATGTATAGTTTTTAGTTGTTTAATCTCTATGGGGATTTCTTATATGGCTGTGAGGAGTGGATTACCCAGAATGAATAAGCAACCAAAAGGTTTTGATGTAATGGTTCACTGATTAAATTGAGAAAACAACATAATGAAGAGCTATAACTGTACTATATTTAGCTATAACTGGTTAAGTTTTTAAAAGCTGCAAAGTTTGATCATCCCTATACACTGCATTCTGTCACAGTGACAGTAATATAATAGTGCAATGTTCTAGTCTCCCCCCACACACACATTTTGGTTTTTGCCCAAACTCTGTCCTGGGTGCACGTTTCGTTTTTTTGCCATAACACTATGCAGCTGATTCAAATAACCAACTCATCATCAAGCTTTGATTATTTGAATCATCTGTGTAGTGCTATGGCAAAAAACGTGCACCCAGGACAGAGTTTGGGAAACCCTGCTCTAGGACATATGGGGGAGGCCCTGGACTTGTGGCCCAGATATATACATGGATTGTCATTGCCAGAATACCCCTGCTTCTCACCCTGACCTTGATTGGATTGTACATGCACATGAAATGCAACTGTACAATGACATGACCTCTGAAATGGCTTAATGTGGTTTGTGTGTGTCTTTATTTTTAGCCACAGCGCATCACAGCCTGTCTGGTGAATGCAGCCTTCTTCGGTGCCCTTGGCTCATTTTATCTCTATCGTTACAACCTGTCTTTTGTCAACGCTCCTGTACCGGTGAGTCAATTTATTGTGTCACCTCGGATGTACTCCCTTGTGAAACCTTGTTGGCACTCTTCAAAAACCTATAAACCTTGAAGACAAGCTGTACTTTAATGGCCCATTACTATACAGGTGTAAAACAGTTTTACACTGAAATCTAAAGGGAATCCCACCATTTGGGATTAGACCAGATTAGATTGCCCGTCCATCCTCTTCAAAAAAGTAATTGGACAAAGCTCAGTAATCATCACCGTTTTTTGGTTTATTGGGTCTGCCACTTCTCTCCGAACGTGTACACAGACACACACGCACGCACGCACGCACGCACGCACACACACACACACACACACACACACACACACACACACTAAAGTAATGGATTGCTGTACTCCCTGACAATCAGTTCCATTGAAACAAAAAGGAAACCACTTATCTCTATACTTATCTCTATGGTTACAACCTGCTCCTGCACCAGTGAGATTTATTGTATCAACTCGGATGTACTCCTGTAGCTAAAGGTGCCATCTAACATTGATTTATCCCCTGTGAAACCTTGTTGGCGCTCTTCAAAAATCTATAAACCATGAGCCTCATGTGTAGTTTTTTTTGGGGCCACAAAAAGGGCAAGGATAATATCTTATCTTATGACACTCACCCGATTAATCAACTCATGATATACCCTTATACCATCAACGTGCATGATATAATCTCTGTCCATGATAACCAAATGGCTTACCGGTGGGCCTCTAGCTTTGTGCCCACATTCATATGATGTGCTACTTAATGAGGATTGCCAGTTTGTTACCCCTGTCCTGTTAGGCACCCCCCTTGAGCTCCTTTCGCTTCCTTTCATGAATGCTAATAGAGTCTAATTGCTACATGCACTTTATTGTTGAATGTAATGTCCTGTCATGTGGGTTTTTAATGTTCACGATTCCCACAAATGTTCCTTTGGAAGGTTTCTTCCACGTTTCTTGATTTCTTCTAATGAAATCTATTCTACAGAAGGAAAGTTGAGAAAATAATCTCCCGGTCCATTGGGAGCTCTTTTGAGGTTTAAGCAATAGTTAGAATTTAGCAGACTGAAGCAAGTGAAAAAGGCAAGTTTTGTCACGTCCTGACCAGTAATAGGGGTTATTTGTTATTGTATTTTGGTGAGGACGTGGCAGAGGGTATTTGTTTTATGTGGTTCGGGGTGGTGGTTTGTTTAGAAGGGTGTTTGATTTATTATTTCCGGGTTTTGGGTTATGTTCTATGTTTTTGTATTTCTATGTTCTTTCTAGTTTAGTATTTCTATGTTTAGGTATTGGGTGTTGGACTCTCAATTGGAGGCAGGTGTTTTCTAGTTGCCTCTGATTGAGAGTCCTATAATTAGGTATGTGTTTGGAGTTTGTGGGAGATTGTGCTAGGTATAGCTTAGTTGCCTTACCAGCCTGTTATGCGTCATTGTGTTTTGTCTACGTGTTTATTTTGGTTTCCCTTCTTTTCCTAAATAAAGAAGATGAGTATACATGAACCCGCTGCGTTTTGGTCCGACAATGATTTTTCTTTATCGTCTGACGAAGAAGAATGTGACAGAATCTCCCACCAACCAAGGACCAAGCAGCGGGGTAAGGGGCAACGGGATAATAATATGGACTATCGGGAAAAGTGGACGTGGGAGGAGATTATGGCCGGAGAGGGCCCATGGAGAAAGTGGAGCGAAGACCGGGAACTCTACAGGGGAACACGACTGGCGTTTAAGCCGGAGAGGCACCCCCAATAATTTTTTTTGGGGGGGGCACACGGGTAGTTTGGCTGGGCCAGACAGTAGACCTAAGCCAGCTCCCCGTGCTTTTTATGGGAAGCGCTTGGAGTGGAGAGCGCCGAGGTATGCGGAAGTGCGCACAATCTTGCCCATACGCGCACACAGTCCGGTGCGAGTGATCCCAGCCCCTCGCAAGTGCCGTGCTAGAGTGGGCATCCAGCCTGGTAGGAGGATGCTTGCGCAGCGCATCTGGTCACCGGTGCGCCTTCTACGCCCAGGCTACCCTACGCCCGCATTACGCACGGCAACCATCAGGTCCCTGCACAGCCCAGTTCGCCCTGTACTAGCAATCCGCTCGTATAGGGCTACTAGTTCCATCCAGCCAGGACGGGTTGTGCAGGAGGTGCGATCGAGACCGCCAGTGCGCCTCCACGGCCCGATACCTCCAGTACCAGCACCACACATCAGGCTTCCAGTGCGTCAGCCCAGTCCAACTCAGCCCGTTCCTGCTCCCTGCACTAGCCCTGAAGTGCGTATCCCCAAACTGGCACATCCAGTACCAGCACCACGCATCAGGCTTCCAGTGCATCAGTCCATACCCGAGCTTCCGACGACAGTACTCAGTCCAGAGTATCCGGCAACAGTGTCCAGTCCAGAGTATCCGGCAACAGTGTCCAGTCCAGAGTATCCGGCAACAGTGTCCAGTCCAGAGTATCCGGCAACAGTGTCCAGTCCAGAGTATCCGGCAACAGTGTCCAGTCCAGAGTATCCTGCAACAGTGTCCAGTCCAGAGTATCCGGCAACAGTGTCCAGTCCAGAGTATCCGGCAACAGTGTCCAGTCCGGAACCGAGTGAGTCGGCCTACAGTCCGGAGCTTCCAGAGTCGGCCTGCAGTCCGGAGCTTCCAGAGTCGGCCTGCAGTCCGGAGCTTCCAGAGTCGGTCTGCAGTCCGGAGCTTCCAGAGTCGGCCTACAGTCCGGAGCTTCCAGAGTCGGCCTACAGTCCGGAGCTTCCAGAGTCGGCCTACAGTCCGGAGCTTCCAGAGTCGGCCTACAGTCCGGAGCTTCCAGAGTCGGCCTACAGTCCGGAGCCGCAGAGACGTTATACAGCCCTGAGCGTTATGCAGAGGTGGACAGGTTGGATGGGGGTTGTAGACCGGAACCTGAGCCACCTCCAGTATTAGGTGGGTTGGGGGGGGGGGGTGTTGCACGAGTGCCGTTGGTGACGGCAGCCACCCTCCCTTCCCTCCCTTTAGTTTAGGGGATTGTTTTGATTTGGGGGTATTTTGTTTATTAATGTGAGGTGCATCCGGGGTCTGCACCTTTGGGGGGGGGTACTGTCACGTCCTGACCAGTAATAGGGGTTATTTGTTATTGTAGTTTGGTCAGGACGTGGCAGAGGGTATTTGTTTTATGTGGTTCGGGGTGGTGGTTTGTTTAGAAGGGTGTTTGATTTATTATTTCCGGGTTTTGGGTTATGTTCTATGTTTTTGTATTTCTATGTTCTTTCTAGTTTAGTATTTCTATGTTTAGGTATTGGGTGTTGGACTCTCAATTGGAGGCAGGTGTTTTCTAGTTGCCTCTGATTGAGAGTCCTATAATTAGGTATGTGTTTGGAGTTTGTGGGAGATTGTGCTAGGTATAGCTTAGTTGCCTTACCAGCCTGTTATGCGTCATTGTGTTTTGTGTACGTGTTTATTTTGGTTTCCCTTCTTTTCCTAAATAAAGAAGATGAGTACACATGATCCAGCTGCGTTTTGGTCCGAAAAGGATTTTTCTTTATCGTCTGACGAAGAAGAATGTGACAAGTTTGGCAAAGACCGAATTAGTTCGAAACAAATCAGCTTTTTAAAAAACCTATGTATCAGAAAAAACTTCTGTTGTTGTATTCTTTTTGGGAGATGCCATCACCTATGATATTTAGGGAGGTGAGTGGTATTTCAGTCTTAAAGCATTTCGGTCTGCAAGCCTTAGAGCTTTCTTAATAAAGGTTTCCATTTGGCACATAAGCAAGACATCACAAGGAAGCAACAATAGCTGGCAGGAAAATAGTGTTGATTTACCGTTGTATGTGGTACTGGCACAGGGCCCAGACTTATCAGGGACTGTAATTCTCCACTTCGATCTGAACAAGTGTGAAATGTGTGTAGCCCTTCAAAATGTCATGAAGACAAGAGCCATCATCCATTTTCAGATGGAGACACAGCTGTCGCTGTTTGGTTTGTTTGTCATTGTTCACTCAGTGCTGGCTTTGTGTTTGTTTTTCTGTCTTCCACTGGTAACTTGATTTATTTTAGAATGAGGGGAACATCCTCTGCAGTGGTCAGTATTTTCCTGGAGGATATCATAGAGGTTCCAGGCATCAATTCCATAATATCCTGTGTCTTATACAGTTCATTATTGATAATAAGTATTGGGTTCTAATTAACTTACCTAGATATACAGTATATAGAAACAAATACAACAAAAAAGAAAAGGCTTGCGGAACTGTTGTTGAATAGTTATTACAATCATGCATATATATTGCATAATCTCTCGTGGACAGACTACGTAGACATAATCGAGCATCTGACCAAATTATGTGAGATTTTTGTTTTGGGTTAACCGAGATTATCTATTGTCTAGACTATTACATTTACATTTAAGTCATTTAGCAGACGCTCTTATCCAGAGCGACTTACAAATTGGTGCATTCACCTTATGATATCCAGTGGAACAACCACTTTACAATAGTGCATCTAAATCTTTTAAGGGGGGGGGTTAGAAGGATTACTTTATCCTATCCCAGGTATTCCTTAAAGAGGTGGGGTTTGACTCCGCTGTCCTGGCGTCGTGAGGGAGCTTGTTCCACAATTGGGGTGCCAGAGCAGCGAACAGTTTTGACTGGGCTGAGCGGGAACTGTGCTTCCTCAGAGGTAGGGAGGCGAGCAGGCCAGAGGTGGATGAACGCAGTGCCCTTGTTTGGGTGTAGGGCCTGATCAGAGCCTGAAGGTATGGAGGTGCCGTTGTAGAGCATGAACCTACAGGATCGGGTCACCACCTTGATGTTAGTGGAGAACGACAGGGTGTTGTCCAGGATCACGCCAAGGTTCTTAGCACTCTGGGAGGAGGACACAAGGGAGTTGTCAACCGTGATGGCGAGATCATGGAACGGGCAGTCCTTCCTCGGGAGGAAGAGCAGCTCCGTCTTGCCGAGGTTCAGCTTGAGGTGGTGATCCATCATCCACACTGATATGTCTGCCAGACATGCAGAGATGCGATTCGCCGCCTGGTCATCAGAAGGGGGAAAGGAGAAGATTAATTGTGTGTCGTCTGCATAGCAATGATAGGAGAGACCATGTGAGGATATGACAGAGCCAAGTGACTTGGTGTATAGCGAGAATAGGAGAGGGCCTAGAATAGAGCCCTGGGGGACACCAGTGGTGAGAGCGCGTGGTGCGGAGACAGATTCTCGCCACGCCACCTAGTAGGAGCGACCTGTCAGGTAGGACGCAATCCAAGCGTGGGCCGCGCCGGAGATGCCCAACTCGGAGAGGGTGGAGAGGAGGATCTGACGGTTCACAGTATCAAAGGCAGCAGATAGGTCTAGAAGGATGAGAGCAGAGGAGAGAGAGTTAGCTTTAGCAGTGCGGATAGCCTCCGTGACACAGAGAAGAGCAGTCTCAGTTGAATGCCCAGTCTTGAAACCTGACTGATTAGGATCAAGAAGGTCATTCTGAGAGAGATAGCAGGAGAGCTGGCCAAGGACGGCACGTTCAAGAGTTTTGGAGAGAAAAGAAAGAAGGGATACTAGGCTGTAGTTGTTGATATCGGAGGGATCGAGTGTAGGTTTTTTCAGAAGGGGTGCAACTCTCGCTCTCTTGAAGACGGAAGGGACGTAGCCAGCGGTCAAGGATGAGTTGATGAGCGAGGTGAGGTAGGGGAGAAGGTCTCCGGAAATGGTCTGGAGAAGAGAGGAGGGGATAGGGTCAAGTGGGCAGGTTGTTGGGCGGCCGGCCGTCACAAGACGCGAGATTTCATCTGGAGAGAGAGGGGAGAAAGAGGTCAAAGCACAGGGTAGGGCAGTGTGAGCAGGACCAGCGGTGTCGTTTGACTTAGCAAACGAGGATCGGATATCGTCAACCTTCTTTTCAAAATGGTTGACGAAGTCATCCGCAGAGAGGGAGGAGGGGGGGGAGGAGGATTAAGGAGGGAGGAGAAGGTAGCAAAGAGCTTCCTAGGGTTAGAGGCAGATGCTTGGAATTTAGAATGGTAGAAAGTGGCTTTAGCAGCAGAGACAGAAGAGGAGAATGTAGAGAGGAGGGAGTGAAAGGATGCCAGGTCCGCAGGGAGGCGAGTTTTCCTCCATTTCCGCTCGGCTGCCCGGAGCCCTGTAATGTGAGCTCGCAGTGAGTCATCGAGCCACGGAGCAGGAGGGGAGGACCGAGCCAGCCTGGAGGATAGGGGACAGAGAAAATCAAAGGATGCAGAAAGGGAGGAGAGGAGGGTTGAGGAGGCAGAATCAGGAGATAGGTTGGAGAAGGTTTGAGCAGAGGGAAGAGATGATAGGATGGAAGAGGAGAGAGTAGCGGGAGAGAGAGAGCGAAGGTTGGGACGGCGCAATACCATCTGAGTAGGGGCAGAGTGAGAAGTGTTGGATGAGAGCGAGAGGGAAAAGGATACAAGGTAGTGGTCAGAGACTTGGAGGGGAGTTGCAATGAGATTAGTGGAAGAACAGCTTCTAGTAAAGATGAGGTCACGCGTATTGCCTGCCTTGTGAGTAGGGGGGAAGGTGAGAGGGTGAGGTCAAAAGAGGAGAGGAGTGGAAAGAAGGAGGCAGAGAGGAATGAGTCAAAGGTAGACGTGGGGAGGTTAAAGTCACCCAGAACTGTGAGAGGTGAGCCATCCTCAGGAAAGGAACTTATCAAGGCGTCAAGCTCATTGATGAACTCTCCAAGGGAACCTGGAGGGCGATAAATGATAAGGATGTTAAGCTTGAAAGGGCTGGTAACTGTGACAGCATGGAATTCAAATGAGGAGATAGACAGATGGGTCAGGGGAGAAAGAGAGAAAGAGAGAATGTCCACTTGGGAGAGATGAGGATTCCAGTGCCACCACCCCGCTGGCTCGATGCTCTAGGGGTATGCGAGAACACGTGGGCATACGAGGAGAGAGCAGTAGGAGTAGCAGTGTTATCTGTGGTAATCCATGTTTCCGTCAGCGCCAGGAAGTCTAGGGACTGGAGGGTAGCATAGGCTGAGATGAACTCAGCCTTGTTGGCCGCAGACCGGCAGTTCCAGAGGCTGCCGGAGACCTGGAACTCCACGTGGGTCGTGCTCGCTGGGACCACCAGGTTAGAGTGGCAGCGGCCACGTGGTGTGAAGCGTTTGTATGGCCTGTGCAGAGGGGAGAGAACAGGGATAGACAGACACATAGTTGACAAGCTACAGAAGAGGCTACACTAATGCAAAGGAGATTGGAATGACAAGTGGACTACACGTCTCGAATGTTCAGAAAGTTAAGCTTACGTTGCAAAAATCTTATTGACTAAAATGACGAAAATGATACAGTACTGCTGGCTGGTGGAGTAGGCTAGCTAGCAGTGGCTGCGTTGTTGACTTTGTTAGAATGTGTAGCTGGCTAGGTAACCTCGATAGTTTCAGTACTACACCTTGTCATGATACAAAAGCAACTTTGTAGCTAGCTAACATAACACTAATCAAGACGTTCCTTTGTAATGTATTTAGTTTCTACAGTGCTCCTCGTCGGTAATAGTTGGCTACTTTTGGAAAAATGGCGTCGCGGGGGACGGAAATAGCTGGCTAGCTAACCTCGATAATTACTAAACTACACAATTATCAAGCTATGACAAAGACAACTATGTAGCTAGCTAGCTGACACTGCACTAGTCAAATCGTTCCGTTGTAATGTATTAGTATCTACAGCGCTGCTAGTCGGTAACGGTTGGCTAGCTAGCAGTGGGTTTGATGATGACTAAGTCTGGAGTCTGGACAACGGCGTCGCGGCTGGCTAGCTAACCTCGATAATTACTCTAAACTACACAATTATCTTAGATACAAAGACAGCAAAGACAACTATGTAGCTAGCTAACTAACACTAACACTAACACTAAACTAATCAAGTCGTTCCGTTGTAATGTAATAGTTTCTACAGTGCTGCTAGTCGGTAGAGTAGCAGTGTTGACTACGTTAGGACGAAAATAGCTAACCTCGATAATACTCTAATTACTCTAAACTACACAATTATCTTTGATACAAAGACGGCTATGTAGCTAGCTAAGAAAAATTGCTCAGATCAAACAAATCAAACCGTTGTAATGTAATGAAGTGTAATATTACCTGTGGAGCGAAGCAAAGTGCGACTGCTCGCTCCAAACCCTATCTAAAGACCTTGGTTCGATCCTATCTTGGGTTGAAGTTATCCTAACTATGTTTTAGTTTTTTACATCACCAAGTTCTGCACCATCACTTTTCCTCCAAGACAGCCTGTACCAGGTTTTATCAGAGATCTAACCATGTATTCTAAATGGAACCAAACTACAGAAAAATAGTTTCATAGTGTTGATATAAGGCTGGGAAGTGAGGTTACTTTAAACAGACTTTCATGGGAGACTTGCTCCCATTTATATTTTATTCGACATACAGCTATGGCTCTCTGTTATGTTGAAATGTGTATCATTCCCAATCTTTATTGAACTAGGCAAGTCAGTTAATAATACATTCTTATTTTACAATGACGGCTTACCCCGGCCAAACCTTCCCCTAACCTGGACGACGCTGGGCCAATTGTGCACATAAACATATACAGTTGGCATTGCTGTTATGATTTTAATTGTCCTTGATATCCTTCTTACATTTTTGTTTTATATATATATATTTCTTTGGTTTAAAAAAACAAACAATTGTATTGTTTGCTGTTTTCTTCTGTCTTTTTCTTTTCTATTTAATTCATTCTCTTGGTTGTTGGTGCATTGGGGGGTTCTGTCAACGTGCCCTTGAGCAGGGCATTGACACTGGATGCTTCTGTGTGTCGCTCTGAATGGGAATCTGTTGGATGACTGGTATGATGTAGTTGTTGAGCGGCTTCACTGCAAGTATGTTGTATGTTTCAGATATTCAATGAAAAAAAAAATAAGAAGAATTTAAAAAAACACATTCTTATTTTACAATGACGGATTACCCCGGCTAAACCCTCGCCTAACCCGGACGACACTGAGCCAATTGCGTGCCACCCTATGGGACACTCGATCACGGCTGGTTGTGCTACAGCCCAGGATCGAACCAAGGTCTTTAGAAAAGCATCTAGCACTGAGATTCAGTGCCTTAGACTGCTGTGTTACTCGGGCCTATTTCTAGGCAATTTCTAAGGATTCACATACCCTTATAATTGGTTTCACAATAAAGGGACAGTGACTAAACCTAGAGAGAAACTTGTAGAGTCCATTATGAAATTTGCTGTGTTACCACTTTTAACAGCTTCTCTCTGCTAATTTAGATACAGTGGTGCAAACATGCCTTTTGATTTCCTTGATAACAGGAAAGATCATAGAGTAATTAGACTGGAGTATGAAAGAAAGCCCAAGAGGCACCTCCCGATCGTCCCAGAACAGTGGGGTTCCTCTGATAATTGGCCCTATTGTGGACAAGCTGATAAAACTAAAGATCAAAGTGTCAGCCTTGATTACAGGCTTGTATCATAGAGGGAAGAAAATGACACACACAACAAAGTAGTAATTGGCAGAAGCAAAGTCTGAACTTTTTCTGTCGTCTGGGTTTAACTGCATTCTCTCTACCAAATACGTCGTAAGGACACACTCTTTTTCTGTCTTGTGTCTTGACAATGTAAAATCAGTTGCTAAAGCTAATTTCAGCTGTATACAGTATGGCTTATGACACCGACCTACTAGTACTATGTCAATATCATAGCAGCATTATAATGACTGTCCTGTGCTATACAGTGCCTTGCAAAAGTATTCATTCTCCTTGGCGTTTTTCCTATTTTGTTGCATTACAACCTGCAATTTAAATTGATTTTTATTTTAATTTCATGTAATGGACATATACAAAATAGTCCAAATTGGTGAAGTGAAAAAAAATAAAAAACATGTTTCAAAAAATTCGAAACCCCCCCCCCCCCAAAAACGGAAAAGTGGTGCGTGCATATGTATTCACCCACTTTGCTGTGAAGCCCCTAAATAAGATCTGGTGCAACCAATTACCTTCAGAAGTCACATAATTAGTTAGATTGCACACAGGTGGACTTATTTAAGTGTCACATGATCTGTCACATGATCTCAGTATATATACACCTGTTCTGAAAGGCCCCAGAGGTCTGCAACACCATTAAGCAAGGGGCACCATCAAGCAAGCGGCACCATGAAGACCTAGGAGCTCTCCAAACAGGTCAGGGACAAAGTTGTGGAGAAGTACAGATCAGGGTTGGGTTATAAAAAAATATCTGAAACTTTGAACATTCCATGGAGCACCATTAAATCCATTATTAAAAACCTCTTAAGGATCCACCCCCTTTTTTTAAATTTTCGCCTAAAATGTCATACTCAAATCAAACTGCCTGTAGCTCAGGCCCTGAAGCAAGGATATGCATATTCTCAGTACCATTTGAAAGGAAATACTTTGAATTGTATGGAAATGTGAAAGGAAGGTAGCAGAATATAACACAATAGATCTGTTAAAAGATAATCCAAAGAAAAAAAATGTTATTTTGTATTTATTTTGTACCATCATCTTTGAAATGCAAGAGAAAGGCCATAATGTATTATTCCAGCCCAGGTGCAATTTAGATTTTGGCCACTAGATGGCATCAGTGTATGTGCAAAGTTTTAGACTGATCCAATGAACCATTCCATTTCTGTTCAAAATGTTGTATCAAGACTGCCCAAATGTGCCTAATTTGTTCATTAATAACTTTTCATGTTGAAAATTGTGCACTCTCCTTAAACAATAGCATGGTATTATTTCACTGTAATAGCTACTGTAAATTGGACAGTGCAGTTAGATTAACAAGAATTTAAGCTTTCTGCCAATATCAGATATGTCTATGTCCTGGGAAATTGTCTTGTTACTTACAACCTCATGCTAATCGCATTAGCCTACGTTAGCTCAACCGTCACGTGGAAGGGACACCTATCCCGAAGATGGAAAAATGGAAAGAATATGGCACCACAATAAACCTGTCAAGAGAATGCCGCCCACCAAAACTCACAGACCAGGCAAGGAGAGCATTAATCAGAGAGGCAACAAAGCGGAGATTGGAGTATCTGTCCATAGGACCGCTTTAAGCCATACAGTCCACAGAGCTGGGCTTCATGGAAGAGTGGCTAGAAAAAAAGCCATTGCTTAAAAAAAGAAATAAGCAAACACGTTTGGTGTTCGCCAAAATGCAGGTGGGAGACTCCCCAAACATATTGAAGAAGGTACTCTGGTCAGATGAGACTACAATTGAACTTTTTGGCACCTCTCATCACCCCGAGAATACCATCCCCACAGTGAAGCATGGTTGTGGCAGCATCATGCTGTGGGGATGTTCTTCATCGGCAGGGACTGGGAAACTGGTCAGAATTGAAGGAATGATGGATGGCTCTAAATACAGGGAAATTCTTGAAGGAACCTGTTTAAGTCTTCCAGAGATTTGAGACTGGGACAGAGGTTCACCTTCAGCAGGACAATGACCCTAAGCATACTGCTAAATCAACACTTGAGTGGTTTAAGGGGAAACATTTAAATGTATTGGAATGGCCTAGTCAAAGCCCAGACCTCAATCCAATTGAGAATCTGTGGTATGACTTAAAGATTGCTGTACACCAGCGGAACCCATCCAACTTAAAGGAGCTGGAGTAGTTTTGCCTTGAAGAATGTGCAAAAATCCCAGTGACTAGATGTGTCAAGCTTATAGAGACATACCCCACGAGACTTGCAGCTGTAATTTCTGCAAAAGGTGTCTCTACTAAGTATTGACTATGGGGGTGAATAGTTATGCACGCTCAAGTACATTTTTTTGGTCTTATTTCTTGTTTGTTTCACAATAAAAAATATTTTTGCATCTTCAAAGTGCTGGCATGTTGTGTAAATCAAATGATACAAACCCCCAAAAAATCCAGGTTGTAAGGCAACAAAATAGGAAAAAATGGCAAAGGTGGTGAATACTTTCGCAAGCCCCTGTAGGTCTTATCATAGAGGTGTCGTGTCTTTGGGGTACCATTAAACTGAAGACATGTTTATCAATTAACTCCCTGTAATTATTATCACGCGATTAAACTGATTAATCGTTTAATTGTAATTAACCTGTTTGGGATAGGGGGCAGTATTGAGAATTTTGGAAAAAATATGTGCCCATTTTTAACTGCCTCCTACACCAACTCAGAAGCTAGAATATGCATATTATTGTTCAGGTTTGGATAGAAAACACCCTAAAGTCTCTAAAACGGTTTTAATGGTGTCTGTGAGTATAACAGAACTCCTATGGCAGGCAAAAACCTGACAAGGTTTCATGCAGGAAGTGGCCTGTCTGACAAGGAGTCGTGCGTCTTGCATCTGTTTATTGAAAAGTAAGGATCTTAGCTGTAACGTGACAATTCCTAGGGCTGCAATAGGCTCTCAGAACCCGGGAAAAACCTGAACGATGACGAGGCGGCCTCTGGCTGAAACAGATTATCGCCTTTGGTAAGTGGCCGATCAGAGGACCATTGAATGAGGCGCGTGCACAATTCGCCCCCGTGGAGAAATTTCATTCGGCTGTTTAGGCTCATTGCAGATTCCCGGTCGGAATATTATCGCTTTTCTACGAGATAAATGGCATAAAAATTGGTTTTAAACAGCGGTTGACATGCTTCGAAGTACGGGAATGGAATATTTAGACATTTTTTGTCACGCCATGCGCCATTCGCGCGACCGTGATGTAGCATTCTGATAGTGTCTAGAACTCACGAACAAAACGTCGCTGTTTGGATATAACGATGGATTATTTGGGACCAAACCTACATTTGTTATTGAAGTAGAAGTCCTGGGAGTGTATTCTGACGAAGAACAGGAAAGGTAATAACATTTTTCTTATAGTAAATGTGATTTTGGTGAAGGCTGACCTGGGTGGGTGTCTAAATAGCTAGCCCGTGATGGCTGGGCTATGTACTTAGAATATTGCAAAATGTGCTTCATCCGAAAAGCTATTTTAAAATTGGACATATCGAGTGCATAGAGGAGTAATGTATCTATAATTCTTAAAATAATTGTTATGCTTTTTGTGAACGTTTATCGTGAGTAATTTAGCAAACTGTTAGTAAATTCCCCGGAAGTTTGCAGGGGGTATGCTTTTTCTGAACGTCACATGCTAATGTAAAAAGCAGTTTTTTTATATAAATATGAACTTGATTGAACAGACATGCATGTATTGTATAACATAATGTCCTAGGTGTGTCATCTGATGAAGATCATAAAAGGTTAGTGCTGCATTTAGCTGTGGTTTGGATTTATGTGACATTATATGCTAGGTTGAAAAATGGGTGTCTGATTATTTCTGGCTGGGCACTCTCCTGACATAATGTAATGTTTTGCTTTCGTTGTAAAGCCTTTTTGAAATCGGACAGTGTGGTTAGATTAAGGAGAGTCTTGTCTTTAAATAGCTGTAAAATAGTAATATGTTTGAGAAATTGAAGTAATAGTATTTCAAACGATTCAAAAATCGCGCCACTGAATTCAGGTGGCTGTTACGTAGGTGGGACGAATTCGTCCCACATGCGCCAGAGAGGTTAACTAGGAGATCGGGGCACCAAGGAAAATATTCAGATTACAAAGTTATAATTTTCCTAATATAACTTTCCTATATTATAATATTATAGTATAGGCCGATTATCTTCTGGTTTAATGGGGTATTTTACCTCGCGTCCAGTTTCATTCCAAACGTCGTAAATTGTTGTATCTGCACGAACCCAGTCTTTACTAAAATCATCCATACATCAATTGTCTTAAAATCATTTATTTACTACACTAAGTAATTAACAGAAAACATACAAACAGTAATTATCGTCACAAAGGATTGGTAGAGTAATGTGCCCTAATGGTCTAAACAGGACTGGCTGGTGTCTTGTAGAACAAATGGGTCATAAAAAGTCAGCTGAGGATGCACATCTACAGAGTTCATTAATATTAACAATTGATATGCTAATCCTTTGCACATGAACGCTCACTCATTCGGGAACAATTGCAATCAATATATATTTACGCTCAGTGTGTCGTCGGGATCCTTGTTGAAGAGTCGTTCTGTTGGAGAGTTCTCTCTCTCTCTCTCTCTCTCTCTCTCTCTCTCGGTTAGAATGGATCTTTCAAAGCGACATTCATTAATGTCGTTATAGAATGGATGTTTCGTTGGTCTTCGCGTTCGATGATATAATTTACTTAGCTGCAGACTAATAATTAATATCAAAGACTTGTTCTTATTCTGTCGGTTTCGATAGTCTAAAAGTTAACCACGTGGTGTAGTTCACTTTCAGTAGAGGAATTGGATGGTAAAACCTATTGGCCAACTCACTAATGGAGTGGAGCCCTGGTCTGAAGAAAGTAAATCAGGGTATAGTCTTATAGTGAACATGTCACATGACGCCTGGTCCTGTCTGTGTCCCTGGGGGGCGTGCCGATGACTGAGTTAACCTCTCTGGCGCATGTGGGACGAACTCGTCCCACCTACGTAACAGCCACTGAAATCCAGTGGCGCGATTTTTGAATCGTTAGAAATACTATTACTTCAATTTATCAAACATATGACTATTTTACAGCTATTTAAAGACAAGAATCTCGTTAATCTAACCCAACTGTCCGATTTCAAAAAGGCTTTACAACGAAAGCAAAACATTAGATTATGTCAGCAGAGTGCCCAGCCAGAAATAATCAGACACCCATTTTTCAAGCTAGCATATCATGTCACATAAACCCAAACCACAGCTAAATGCAGCACTAACCTTTTATGATCTTCATCAAATTACACACCTAGGACATTGTGTTATACAATACATGCATGTCTGTTCAATCAAGTTCATATTTATATCAAAAAACAGCTTTTTACATTAGCATGTGACGTTCAGAAAAAGCATAACCCCCGCAAACTTCCGGGGAATTTACTAACAGTTTGCTAAATTACTCACGATAAACGTTCACAAAAAGCATAACAATTATTTTAAGAATTATAGATACATTACTCCTCTATGCACTCCATATGTCCGATTTTAAAATAGCTTTTCGGATGAAGCACATTTTGCAATAATCTAAGTACATAGCCCGGCATCACAGGGCTAGCTATTTAGACACTCACCCAGGTCAGCCTCCACCAAAATCACATTTCCTATAAGAAAAATGTTCTTACCTTGCTTGTTCTTCGTCAGAATACACTGCCAGGACTTCTACTTCAATAACAAATGTTGGTTTGGTCCCAAATAATCCATCGTTATATCCAAACAGCGACGTTTTGTTCGTGAGTTCTAGACACTATCAGAATGCTTCATCACGGTCTCGAGCATGGCGCATTGGCGTGACAAAAAATGTCTAAATATTCCATTACCGTACTTCGAAGCATGTCAACCGCTGTTTAAAACCAATTTTTATGCCATTTACCTCGTAGAAAAGTGATAATATTCCGACAAGGAATATGCATTGAGCCTAAACAGTCAAATTAAATTTCTCCTCAGGAGCGAATCGTGCACGCGCCTCATTCAAAGGTCCTCTGAGCCGCCACTTACCAAAGCCGATAATGTGTTTCAGCCTGAGGCTGCCTCGTCAACCTTCAGTTATTTCCCGGGTTCTGAGAGCCTATCGGAGCCCTGGGAATTGTCACGTTACAGCTAAGATCCTTACTTTTCAATAAACAGATGCAAGACGCACGACTCCTTGTCAGACAGGGTACTTCCTGCTTGAAACCTTGTCAGGTTTTTGCCTGCCATAGGAGTTCTGTTATACTCACAGACACCATTCAAACAGTTTTAGAAAATTCAGAGTGTTTTCTATCCAAACCTGAACAATAATATGCATATTCTAGCTTCTGAGTTGGTGTAGGAGGCAGTTAAAAATGGGCACATATTTTTTCCAAAATTCTCAATACTGCCCCCTATCCCAAACAGGTTAAGCTTGGTACAGAAATATAATTCTATCACATTAACATCAGTACATAGCATCTCAATGTATTACAAATAGCTTTATCCTTATTAATACATTTTATACAACCATGTGGATGCAAGTCTCATCGCTGAGGCTATTATATAAACAGTTTTATGGTAATATGGCTATATTGTCTCTTCTGAGTATCACAAAATTGTACCAAGCGGACCAGTTCGTAGCTGGATTCTTCACCAATCTTCCATACCTTCTCCAGAACACAAATGTCGCTCGGTTCTCCAATTCTATGAGTTGGAAGAATTTCCTTTGTCTCTCTATGAAACATGTGGTAGGAGATTCTCCTCTTAGAGTTTTTACAACCCTTTCACACAGGGCCTGGGTTGGGGGGAAGGTAGGTTGGGGGATGGTACAAAGGGGAGGGGGTCAACTGTCCTCCCTGTACCCAAAGAGGCCAACGTCATGACAGAGGGCTCAAGAATAGGGTAACTAAGGTTTACAGTAATAATCTAATTCATTTGGAAATAATTGAAATGATCCTGTATGTTTTACAGAATTTTAACACATCCAGTTTGAGTGGATAGTGCCACCCATGCATTCTGAGCGGTTGTTCATGACTCCAGGTTCTGAGCTCAAAATGACTGCTTTGGCATTCGTCCTTCTTCATTTATTGCAGAACCCAATTAAAATACACAAATTAGTTGGCTAATTGGATCCTGAGCAGCCTGATAGTTCCGAGACACGCAGTCTCGGTCTCCCACCCTGTATCTAAATCCATTTAGCTGTCTCTCTCTCTAGCTGTCTCTCTCTTTAACACATATACTCACAAATCAGTCAATATAGTTAAGTTAATTATAGTCCAGACCGACACGCATGAATGCACGCACGCACACACACAGTCAAAATAAATCACTGGGGCGGCTGGTTACACTTTCAGATTCAGAGTGTTAGACCAACCTGCATGCTGTTCCCCTTCATTATCCCTGTAGGCCCTGACTGTGTGTGCGAGTTTGTCAAACTAGGATCCACTGATGATAAACCAAAAGGCCTCCAGAGACAAGCTGGTCATCTGCTTCAATGGCCAAGGTGGTTGTAGGATAAGAGAGAGAGCGAGTTGAATAGAGTAAATTAGAGTCTTACTTTATTAATCCCAATTTGGGAAATTGTTTTATCACAGCATGCATCAATGACTTACAAGGACAGGACACACAACAATGACCAAAACATGATCAAAAACAACATATTACAGTTTTTTTCAATCGCTAACAAGCATCGGTCAATACTGAAACCACTTTTTAAAAACTCTTCAGTCTGCATTATCCACATGCATCTTGGCCAAACAGTTAATCTCACCTCCAAACTCACTCAAACCACCAAAACACTTCATACATGTCTCAAAATAAGCTTGTTCGACCATAACTGGCAACAATTCCCACTCAGAAAGCATACATTGTCACTCATAACACACTGACCTAAAAAACACTAACAGGGAGCATTACATAAATTATGAACTTCTCTTTGAAGATTGAATGATTTCACATAAATCAGTGGTTCATTATAGAATAAGAATAAAAACATTTCACTTTATTGACTGTACTAAAGTCTATGTAACAAGAATAAATCAGAAATGCAGCAATTTGCTTCAAAAGCCTTTATTTTTTTCTATATCTTTGCATATAGTAATTTATTGGTAAAAAATAAAAAGTTGAAACAAAAACAAATTCCTGAAATTCCAGGGCTGCAATAATAATTACAACAACAAAAAATAATCAACAACATGTGTAGTATAATCACTCATACTGTACAGTACTGTGAGGGTTCTAGTTCTCATCAACTTATATAGTATAATCATTCATACTGTACAGTACTGTGAGGGTTCTAGTTCTCATCAACATGTATAGTATAATCACTCATACTGTACAGTACTGTGAGGGTTCTAGTTCTCATCAACATGTATAGTATAATCACTCATACTGTACAGTACTGTGAGGGTTCTAGTTCTCATCAACATGTATAGTATAATCACTCATACTGTACAGTACTGTGAGGGTTCTCATCAACATGTATAGTATAATCACTCATACTGTACAGTACTGTGAGGGTTCTAGTTCTCATCAACTTATATAGTATAATCATTCATACTGTACAGTACTGTGAGGGTTCTAGTTCTCATCAACATGTATAGTATAATCACTCATACTGTACAGTACTGTGAGGGTTCTAGTTCTCATCAACATGTATAGTATAATCACTCATACTGTACGGTACTGTGAGGGTTCTAGTTCTCATCAACATGTATAGTATAATCACTCATACTGTACAGTACTGTGAGGGTTATAGTCCTCATCAACATGTATAGTATAATCACTCATACTGTACAGTACTGTGAGGGTTCTAGTTCTCATCAACATGTATAGTATAATCACTCATACTGTACAGTAATGTGAGGGTTCTAGTTCTCATCAACATATATAGTATAATCACTCATACTGTACAGTAATGTGAGGGTTCTAGTTCTCATCAACATGTATAGTATAATCACTCATACTGTACAGTAATGTGAGGGTTCTAGTTCTCATCAACATGTCTAGTATAATCACTCATACTGTACAGTACTGTGAGGGTTCTAGTTCTCATCAACATGTATAGTATAATCACTCATACTGTAGAGTACTGTGAGGGTTCTAGTTCTCATCAACATGTATAGTATAATCACTCATACTGTAGAGTACTGTGAGGGTTCTAGTTCTCATCAACATGTATAGTATAATCACTCATACTGTACAGTAATGTGAGGGTTCTAGTTCTCATCAACATGTATAGTATAATCACTCATACTGTACGGTACTGTGAGGGTTCTAGTTCTAATCAACATGTATAGTATAATCACTCATACTTTACAGTACTGTGAAGGTTCTAGTTCTCATCAACATGTATAGTATAATCACTCATACTGTACAGTACTGTGAGGGTTCTAGTTCTCATCAACATATATAGTATAATCACTCATACTGTACAGTACTGTGAGGGTTCTAGATCTCATCAACATGTCTAGTATAATCACTCATACTGTACAGTACTGTGAGGGTTCTAGATCTCATCAACATGTATAGTATAATCACTCATACTCTACAGTAATGTGAGGGTTCTAGTTCTCATCAACATGTATTGTATAATCACTCATACTGTACAGTAATGTGAGGGTTCTAGTTCTCATCAACATGTATAGTATAATCACTCATACTGTACAGTACTGTGAGGGTTCTAGTTCTTATCAACATGTCTAGTATAATCACTCATACTGTACAGTACTGTGAGGGTTCTAGTTCTCATCAACATGTATAGTATAATCACTCATACTGTACAGTACTGGGAGGGTTCTAGTTCTCATCAACATGTATAGTATAACATTCATACTGTACAGTAATGTGAGGGTTCTAGTTCTCATCAACATGTCTAGTATAATCACTCATACTGTACAGTAATGTGAGGGTTCTTGTTCTCACTATCTCCTGCATTTGGCCACAAGCTCTCATCAACATCACTTCTTATGTCTTGTCTGGCAATGCATCTTGGAAAGTATCTTCTGGAATGTCTAATCCAACCCTGGCAGTCTTCAGGAGAAGTGTCTCCACACCCTGGCAGTCTTCAGGAGAAGTGTCTCCACACCCTGGCAGTCTTCAGGAGAAGTGTCTCCACACCCTGGCAGTCTTCAGGAGAAGTGTCTCCACACCCTGGCAGTATTCAGGAGAAGTGTCTCCACACCCTGGCAGTCTTCAGGAGAAGTGTCTCCACACCCTGGCAGTCTTCAGGAGAAGTGTCTCTACACCCTGGCAGTCTTCAGGAGAAGTGTCTCCACACCCTGGCAGTCTTCAGGAGAAGTGTCTCCACACCCTGGCAGTCTTCAGGAGAAGTGTCTCCACACCCTGGCAGTCTTCAGGAGAAGTGTCTCCACACCCTGGCAGTCTTCAGGAGAAGTGTCTCCACACCCTGGCAGTCTTCAGGAGAAGTGTCTCCACACCCTGGCAGTCTTCAGGAGAAGTGTCTCTACACCCTGGCAGTCTTCAGGAGAAGTGTCTCCACACCCTGGCAGTCTTCAGGAGAAGTGTCTCCACACCCTGGCAGTCTTCAGGAGAAGTGTCTCCACACCCTGGCAGTCTTCAGGAGAAGTGTCTCCACACCCTGCGTTCATGGCATCCAGTAAGGACATCTGATCATGTGGATGATGGTCATAAACCTTCCACCTCCACGCAGAGAAAACTCCTCTATGGGGTTTAGGAAGGGGGAGTATGGAGGCAGGAATAGTACTGACATCCTGGGATGTGCAGTCTGTGACTGCAGCAGAGTGGTGGAATGCCACATTATCCCACACAACAATGACGGTAGGGGAGATTCTTGCCCCTCTCTCCTGAATTTCCCAGTTTTATTGCATTGTTGCCAATTACCATGTCAACAATGGCAATTTCCTGCGCGTCTGATAATATTCTGCCTCTCCCTCCTGTGGGAGGCAACTTTTGGATCCTACTGAAAAACACAAAACAATCAATATATTTCAAAATGTCAATACATGTAAAAATGGGAACATACTGTATTGTACTGTAATATGTAGTTCAATTATCATTGAACAATGCACATCTCACCTGTTGTTTTGCTGGAAAATTCATACATTTACATTTACATTTAAGTCATTTAGCAGACGCTCTTATTTGATGCAACTGTTGAACGCTGCAGATTTGGTTGCACCCTTAAACCAAACCTGCCTCTCTCAAAGAGAGACCATGGTTTACAACATGGTCAATAATTGTGGCCCTTATCTCATTAGAGAACACCGCTCTTGGTCTTTCTCTCCTTTGTCCTCCACGTATTCTCCCTCTCCATGCCACTCTTCTTTCCCCACCAATCTGTCTTCCTTGATCCATGTTTCCAAACTAAATCATTCCGATGTCGTCCTCTTTTGTCTGTTTGGTAACTGGACTAAAAACCGGACACTTGGGTAGGCTTTCAGCTGAAATTGCAATCACCTGTGTTTGGAATGATTAAATATTCTGCTGAGATTTTCTATATGTTTCAATTTCTATATGTTTCACACATTGGCTCCAGGTCATCTACAAGACCCTGCTAGGTAAAGTCCCCCCTTATCTCCGCTCACTGGTCACCATAGCAGCACCCACCTGTAGCACGCGCTCCAGCAGGTATATCTCTCTGGTCACCCCTAAAGCCAACTCCTCCTTTGGTCGTCTCTCCTTCCAGTTCTCTGCTGCCAATGACTGGAACGAACTACAAAAATCTCTGAAACTGGAAACACTTATCTCCCTCACTAGCTTTAAGCACCAGCTGTCAGAGCAGCTCACAGATCACTGCACCTGTACATAGCCCATCTATAATTTAGCCCAAACTACTACCTCTTCCCCTACTGTATTTATTTATTTTATTTATTTTGCTCCTTTGCACCATATTATTTAGATTTGAACTTTGAACTTTCTTCAAACTACAAATCTACCATTCCAGTGTTTTTCTTGCTATACTTCATTTACTTTGCCACCATGGCATTTTTTTGCCTTTACCTCCCTTATCTCACATCATTTGCTCACAATGTATAGTCTTATTTATTATTTTATTTTTAAAATTTTTCTACTGTATTATTGACTGCATGTTGTTTACTCCATGTGTAACTCAGTGTTGTTGTATGTTGTCGAACTGCTTTGCTTTATCTTGGCCAGGTCGCAATTGTAAATGAGAACTTGTTCTCAACTTGCCTACCTGGTTAAATAAAGGTGAAATAAAATAAAATAAATAAATAAACAATCTGGTTACTGCAGAAATGCACAACATTTGCCATCATTCTGTTTGGAATGTGTTTTTAACGGTTTTGGAAACAACGTGTTAGCATTTGAAAACGTGCTGCAAATATATACTTTTGCAGGTGGTGGAGTATGAATGAGAAAAGAGTTCATGGATTTTGTAGAATGTGGTCATTGAATGCATTTTGCGTGAAAGCAATGAAAAATGATTCACAGTTTGGTCCACATACACTTCTGTTTCGCTGACTGTGTGAAGACTTCAGTTTTGACCAATGTATGTTAGCAATTTAAAAAAACTGTAAGACACATCAAGACACCTGCACCTTTATGTGTCTTAATATGTGTTGTTGTTTTTGTATCATGTGTTTGGAGAGAGAGAGAGAGGAACACATTTCAAGTCTAAATTGGACAAGTTTACACATATAAATATTATATATAGCCACACAAATATATAGCCACACACAAAAATAAACACACTTTGAGTCAATATTCCCTCCCGGGGAGAGTAAAGTGTAAAGTCAATTTAACACGAAGCCTCCATTAACTGAGATGTACAGCTTCATGCCTCAGTCCCCCATTCCCTCTCTTAGTTCATCGGAGATACTAGTGGGTGTGAGGCTGAACATGACTTAAAGGCCTGTTGACAGACATGGTACGTGACGCAGGGGCAAACATGTGATCCACCTTTCAGCTCCAGCATTTAAAACCCCTTGTAATTATTAAGCAGTACTGTATTCAGGTAGTGTTTAGTGCATGAGTCAAAAATAAAATAGCAGGGAATTATTGAGATATTCATTGTTCCAATACGCCGGGTCAGGGAATTTGTCACCAGACATTTTATGAAGTCATAGAAAGTGTGGACGGAAACACATTCCCTTGGATGTCTCATTCCTTTCACTTGACCCTTGATTATTGTTTTGTTCCTCAATTTGTGGAAAAAGTATAGCAAATGAGCATTTTCTGAAATGAACAAATTCAGAATTGTTTAGCAGAGTGAATCAAGGTTTGTAAATGTAAGTTACCTATAGCCTAAATGTTCCGTTGCTCCAGTTTAACCAAGTCAATTACACAGACAGTATTATGTGACAGTACATTGCCTACTCTCTAAATGACATAAATGAACCTCTAGAATAGTAAAGGTTTTTCCCTTTATTCTGTAATTTCAACCCTGCCTGTTCATAAACAAAAGTTTACTTTAGCACAAACAAAAGTTAACTTTGGCAACTCATTCTATGTGGCTCATAGCAATGCAGCTACAGCACATTTCCCGGTGCAGACACTTGGGAATTAGTCGTGCACTGCGGCCAGTAATGATTTTGAGAGTCCGATTGCAGCTCTTGACATTGTTGGAGAGCGATAATGTAGACTCTGGAGGCGTGTTGACATCGCCAAGCAATCATTCCTTGTTTGCCCTCTGTGATTTGTGGGCTAAGTGAATGAGCTGTTAAGACTACTGCATGTGGTAATAAATAGCCTTAGGATGAGATTCATAAATACATTCATTTATCATACGACTAATACAACATAGGTTGATTACTTTCTGCATGGCCTAAAGTGAGTCAATTAACGAGACAGCAATATATGATTAGGAATACAAAAAGGTTGCGTTTAGACAGAATTGGAACGGAGAAAATCAAGTGTGATGGCCAATGTGAAAGGACACAGCGGAAAAATATGGCACTTGACATCTTAACGTCGTTATTTTCTGGTTGTACACTCGTTTTCTGGTTGAGAAGACATTTTATAACCAGAACACAACCAGATTTTTCTGGTTGCTAAAATAATGTTAATAAGAACCAACCTGTTTTCCTGCTAAGGATGCTTATGTGGGTAAAGGAGGCAGGGGGGTCTGTTAGCTTACATGTTATTGATTATATTTTCGGCCGGAGGGTATGACAGGAAGCAGGATCAATACGTTAGCTAACTAAGTATACCAGTAAGAAATAAGTTGAAGTTAGAAATAAGTAGGACATCATCAACTGGAAAAAATCCTTGCAATCGAACGAAACGTACGAGAATAATTTGTTCTTCTATTAGGGAAAACAATGTTTCAACACACTCTCTCACTCAAGGGCAGATTGGAACATAACGTTTTTGGGGGTGAAAAGTAATTTTCTTTATCAGAAGTCTGTAGACGAATTCCAGTCCCTCATATCTAATTTAGGTGAAAGTATGATGAGTTAGCAAGGGTAGGGATTGTTGTGCTCAGTGTCATTTTGTCAGACAGTGCCTCGACTGCAGTGTCAATGCCCCTGCTACCCACTTTCACCTCATTACTTCAACAAATGTACATTTCAAAGAATCCATTTTCTACTAATGATCAGACTGTCAATCTGTCTGTGCAAGTGGAACTTTTTCATCCTTTTGCCAAATAATTTGTTCAAACTAAACCATCATATTAAAATAACAAAATCAAGGTCTTGGACTCACTGAAGGTCAAGATAGCCGTGATATACAGATTGATCTTTTCCCCCCAAAAAATGTAAAGGTCCAGTGCCGTCAAAAACGTGATTTCTTGTGTTTTATATATATTTCCACACTATGACGTTGGAATGATACTGTGAAATTGTGAAAATGATGATAATGCCCCTTTAGTGTAACAACTGTTTGAAAAGACTGCCTGAAATTTCAGCCTGTATTGGTGAGAGAGAGTTCTGGCCTTTCATGATGGCATCACCATGCAGTAAATTACTTAATAGACCAATACGAAGGAGTTCCAAAACTCTCTGCCAATAACAGCAATCTTTCAGTTTTCCCCTATCCACTCAAAATTCTTGCTTGAGAAATTGCTCTTTGCTAAGAAGCTTTTTGATAATTGTTTCTCAGAAATGATTTGATATTGTGTGTAGAATGTACAGAACGTTTTCTGAGACAGACAAGTTAAGGCTCAAATTAATGGAGTAGAAAATGAAATCACAGAGGCATAAATCAACAACATGAGGAATGTTTCTCAGATATGCACTATCGCAGTCTTCTTTTGCACGAAAGTTTATAATGTTGGTGTGGTCAATACAGCAGCACAAAAGGGACCTTTTTTGTGTATTACTTAACGGTCCTTGACTTGAGGCTCAGAGACTTTGAATTGCATTCAGCAATGCAGAAAATTTACATTTTTGGCAAAGCATTCGTGTTCAAAGAACTGTTCGGCCAGAAAGACTTTGATGCTAATAGATAAACAAGTGCTACATTGCACATTTGTGAGAGTTTCCAACTGTAATTCCAGCCTTTTGAGAGGGAAAGAAAGGTTGAGAAATGGAAACCTAACCAGATGAAATTTAGCAAGCCTCATACCAAAGCGTGGATGCGAGCCTTGTGGAAAATCCTTTACGGTAAATAGAGGTTGTGACCATTGTAATGAAAAGATTTACAGTATATTTCTGACACTGGGGACTGTTGTTCATTTGTTTGGGGTATATAACCAGAAAACAAAATTCACACGTTTCCTCGTTGTGTTGTAGTTGTTTTGTGTGTTGTCAGTGCATCCAGTTGTCGATATGAAAATAGTACGCAATTGTGTGGAATAATATGCAGACCGGCAGACATCACACTCTCTGTGTGTTGAAAGGTGACATAACATGAGGGAAGCATTGCATTCAGTAGACCATGAAATTGTCAAATTTGGATGATTCATTCAATAACAGTGTCTCAAGTCTGTTTCTCCGACATCTCCCCTTGCAGACACAGAAGTAAAAAAGAAAACGAATGGAGAAATGGAACACATACCGTACTGTATATCTGTGGTTCCACAGACTGAAGGAGGATTATGGAATCCCAGTGACTGTGTTTAATTTTGCTAATGGATGAAATGGCCCCATGGTGTGACGAGAGAACAGACTAATGATAACCTCTATGTTCTTTCCCTTTCCTCCGCCAGGAATCCATTACGACCTTTCAAAGGCCCTTTTTCAGCCTCATTAAAAGATTACTTTTCCCTACTTTGAGAATTATTCATAAAAACTGTGGAGAGTCTTATTTCCATTCATTTCTACCAAGTGAATAACGATGGCTGTTATTTTATTCATTTTATTTATTTAATGAATTGCTCCACATTTCTTATTTCCAACGAAGTGGGTGTATAAATCCAATTCTAATTTAATTCGCTGTCCTCTTGACCCAGATTTGAGTGAACAGGATGTTATTACACCTGCTTATACACTTCATTTTACATTTTGCCCAATACATTATCAGTTCAGTCATGTACACTTTGTAAACAACTCAAAACATTTTGGAGAGATGTGCTTTATTTGAAAAGTGAAGTCACAAAAGCAGCTGTGACTTCAATAATAAAAAGTAATCATGGGCTGACGTTTTCAGCCTCTGTTTGGGGAAAAATGCTGCATTGAGCACTTGTGCATTCAGAAGGGATCATTTGAAGGCAGAGATCAAGGGACACCAGAGATACGTTTTTCTCCCACTCAAGATATGTTTTTCTCCCACATCAGAGATATGTCATCTCCCACTCAAAAAAGGCATCAAGACAAAGGCACAAAAACTGTTCCCTTTTCAGTGGTGTTGTTTGTAATTAGATTGGATGGACTTGGTCAAGTGTGCAAAATGTTATTCACTAGTTGAGGCAAAGGCATTAAAACAGGCATGGGAAATGACATGACAAATCTAATGAGCTATGCTCCCTGCTCTATTCTCTTATCTACACAGAAGGGATTGTAATAGCATTCAATCGTACTGCACCTGACATTAGGATTCTGCATGTCATTGCTATCATGCCACAATTGACACTGAGGCAAATTATACAAATACTTCACTGTCATCTGTGTAGATGGAAAAATTGTGCAGACGTAATTGTTTTGTCAAACTATTTGACGTGGTGTGTTTACTCCTGGAATTCGTTGACAATACATCTCAACTACCCTGATACATTTATTGACAGCTACTTTATGGATGAGGTCATTTGTTAAGCTTATTGAATTAATAATGTCAGAGTAGAAATCTTCAACCTGTAATCATGATAAAGTAGTCAATTCATTAAAGCTACAATCTGGATCGTTTTTAACCAGTTTTTTTATGAATATCCAAGGACACCAAGCTCAGTGAGCTGTAAGGTTTGAGGCAAGTGTACAGGTTGTCTCACTGACTGAAGGAAATAAGGTGTATTCATTAGTTTAATCCTTTTTCTTCTATCATAAGAAGCTGTTTCAATATTGCAAAACGCTCTGCGGAGTAAAGATTCCGCCTGTGACTATTCTGAACTCATCCCTTCTTCCTTATCTTGCTCTTTCCCTCCCCACCTCTCTCTCTCTAGGAAGGGCACCTTGCTCCTGAATAACGGCTTTGCAGTTATAGCTGCTCTGTTGTTGGCCCTGGGGGAGTAGGCAGGCTCTTTCGAGATGCTCATAATTGGTCGTTTCGTCATGGGGGTAGACTCTGGTGAGTGCTCTTTCTGCTAGGCTGGAGAAATCTCACCATTATCCCCCAACTAGCTAAAAATAGTCTCAACCAGCAGATTCTCAAGACTCTTAGATGACTCATCAATGACATACTATTATACAACACACTACATAACCAAAAATATGTGGACACCTGCTTGTCGAACATCTCATTCCAAAATCATGGGCATTAATATGGAGTTGGTCCCTCCTTTGCTGCTATAACAGCCTCAACTCTTCTGGGAAGGCTTTCCACTAGATGTTGAAACATTGCTGAGGGGACTTGCTTCCATTCAGCCACAAGAGCATTAGTGAGTTAGGGCACTAATGCTCGCAGTTGGCGTTCCAGGGCTCTGTGCAGGCCAGTCAAGTTCTTCCTCACCGATCTCAATAAACCATTTCTGTGTGGACCTCGCTTTCTGCACGGGGGCATTGTCATGCTGAAACAGGAAAGGGCCTTCCCCAACTGTTGCTACAAAGTTGGAAGCACAGAATTGTCTAGAATGTCATTGTATGCTGTAGCATTAAGATTTCCCTTCACTGGAACTAAGGGGTCTAGCCCGAACCATGAAAAACAACCCCAGACCATTATTCCTCCTCCACCAAACTTTTCAGTTGGCACTATTCATTGGGGCAGGTAGCATTCTCTTGGCATTTGCCAATCCCAGATTCATCTGGGAGATGGTGAAGTGTGATTCATTACTTCTTGACCAGCCCGGCGAACAGTTCTTGTGCTGACTTTGCTTCCAGAAGCAGTTTGGACAACTGAAGACAGATGATTTTTACGAGCTTCAGCACTCTGCGGTGCAGTTCTGTGTGCTTGTGTGGCCTACCACTTCACGGCTGAGCCATTGTTGCTCCTAGATGTTTCCACTTCACAATAACAGCACTTACAGTTGACCGGGTAAGCTCTAGCAGGGCAGAAATGTGACAAACTGACTTTTTGGAAAGGTGGCATCCTATGACAGTGCCATGTTGAAGGTCACTGAGCTGTTCAGTAAGGCCTTTCTACTGCCAATGTTTGTCTAAGGAGATTGCATGGCTGTGTGCTCAATTTTATACACCTGTCAGCAATGGGTGTGGCTGAAATAGTCAAATCCACAAATTTGAAGGGGTGTCCACATACTTGTGTATATATAGTGTATATAGTAAGTATATAAGAAAAGATAAGTGATTGAATCAGTGCCAAAAATCCAATACAATAACCATGTGTTTCATAAGGGTGATTTTGAGAAAATGTACCTTTTGATTTTACTACCAAGGTCTAAAAGAACCAGAGAAGGCATGGCTGTCAAACTATCAGAGCTAATCATAAACACGCAATTTGGTTACATCATGATACAGTGATACAGGGCTAAGCACAATATACAGTTGCGGTCAAGTACAGCATATTGGCACCCTTGCACGATTCATTATTACTTCTAAAATAAGTTTAAATCATTTGTTTTTGTGTTGGTATGGTTTGTTTCATTTACAACTGCACAGGACCAAAATAAATAAATAATCACAATTGAAATTTTTCACTTCAAAGCCAAAAATGGTCAGGACTAGTTGTCTCTCTGAGAGGCTGTCCATCTAGATACTGGAGGAGTCACTACTCTACAGGGTCCAACTCAGTGTGTTCACAGGCCGGCTACAGAACACCCTGGCCATCCTACAGAATGCCTTGAAGTCAGTCACTGAGCGGTGCATTACTCATTACCTGACCATGAGTGACCGCTGCCTGGTCTGGCTGTCCTTCATCCATGTGACGGAGTTTGACCGCCTGCCGGACAGCCTGTACGACCCGGCTAACTCCAAACCCTCCCGGCCAGTCAGCACCAAGGCCTTCACCCTCCCCGGGAGAATGCCACTCAACGTCTGCACTGAGCCTGGCATACTCATCGCTGTCTTCGAAGATGCACTGCATCAGTGCACAGACCAGACACTGCCTCCCAGTGAAATAACCTTGGCCTGTCTTCCTCTACACACATAACCTCATCACTGCCTATAGCCTGCTGCGAGGTACAATGCGGCCTGGAGCTGTGCGAGTCCCTGTTGGCGCTATGCCTGCAGTCCTGTGCCCTGTTAGATGCCCTGTCAGGTCTGTACGTGGGGAGGGGGGACAGTGAGCAGGGTGTTGGGGTGTGGCTACGGGCACTGTCCCAGTGTCCACACAACACAGAGGTCTTCTACCACAACTGCAAGTTCCTCATGGCTCAGGAGAAGTCCAGTTGCATCACTCCTCTGTTCCGGAGGTTTATCCCGTCTCTCTGTGACGAGGAGAGAAGTGGTCAAACAAGGAAATGGTGCCAATCGTTTTTCCACCATTCATTTTTTCCATGGTGGATTTTACAAACACTTAAAATAAGGGCTGTGTTTTGTGTAGGCTTACCCTGGCATGACGTTTTGATAACCATGTAAATCTCTTTAGGTCAAGGTGAGACACCACAACACTACATAAAGAGAGACCTAAGACAACAACATAGCATAGCAGCAACACATGACAACACAGCATGGTAGCAACACCACATGACAGCAGCACAACATGGTAGTAGCACAAAACATGGTACAAACATTATTGGGCACAGACAACAGCACAAAGGCAAGAAGGTAGAGACAACAATACATCACGCGAAGCAGCCACAACTGTCAATAAAAGTGTCCATGACTGAGTATTTGAATGAAGAGATGGAGATAAAACTGTCCAGTTTCAGTGTTTTTTGCAGCTTGTTCCAGTCGCTAGCTGCAGCGAAGTGAAAAGAGGAGCGACCCAGGGATGTGTGTGCTTTGGGGACCTTTAACCTCCCTGGGCAAGGTGGGACGTTTGCGTCCCACCTAGTCAACAGCCAGTGGAATCGCGTGGCGCGAAATACAAATACCTCAAAAATGCTACAACTTCAATTTCTCAAACATATGACTATTTTACACCATTTTAAAGACAAGACTCTCGTTAATCTAACCAAATTGTCCGATTTCAAAAAGGCTTTACAGCGAAAGCAAAACATTAGATTATGTCAGGAGAGTACCCTGCCAAAAATAATCAGACACCCATTTTCAAAGCAAGCATATATGTCACAAAAACCAAAACCACAGCTAAATGCAGCACTAACCTTTGATGATCTTCATCAGATGACACTCCTAGGACATTATGTTATACAATACATGCATGTTTTGTTCAATCAAGTTCATATTTATATCAAAAACCAGCTTTTTACATTAGCATGTGATGTTCAGAACTAGCATACCCACCGCAAACTTCCGGTGAATTTACTAAATTACTCACGATTAACGTTCACAAAATACATAACAATTATTTTAAGAATTATAGATACAGAACTCCTTTATGCAATCGCGGTGTCAGATTTTAAAATAGCTTTTCGGCGAAAGCACATTTTGATATATTCTGAGTACATAGCCCGGCCATCACGGCTAGCTAATTTGACACCCACCAAGTTTGGCCCTCACCAAACTCAGATTTACTATAAGAAAAATTGTATTACCTTTGCTGTCTTCGTCATCAGAATGCACTCCCAGGACTTCTACTTCAACAACAAATGTTGTTTTGGTTCCAAATAATCCATAGTTATATTCAAATACCTCTGTTTTGTTCATGCGTTCAGGTCAGTATCCGAAGGGTGATGCGCGAGCGCATTTCGTGACAAAAAATGTCAAAATATTCCATTACTGTACTTCGAAGCATGTCAAACGCTGTTTAAAATCAATTTTTATGCTATTCTTCTCGTAAAATAGCAATAATATTCCAACTGGGCGACGTTGTATTCATTCAAAGAATGAAAGAAAAAAATTGAGAATTCTCCTGAACGCGCATCTCCAGTGTCACTGTTCCCAGCTTGACCACTCACAAAATCTCCTGCTGTTTTTCGCCCAGAGACAGGCGAGACGTCATTCCACTTTCTGGCGCCTTCTGAGAGCCAATGGAAGCCTTAGAAAATGTCACGTTACAGCAGAGATGCTGTATTTTCGATAGAGATGCCACAGAAGGAGAACAAATTGTCAGACAGGGCACTTCCTGTATGGAATCTTCTCAGGTTTTGGCCTGCAATATGAGTTCTGTTATACTCACATACACCATTCAAACAGTTTTAGAAACCTTAGAGTGTTTTCTATCAAAATCTACTAATTATATGCATATTCTAGTTTCTGGGCAAGAGTAGTAACCAGTTTAAATCGGGTACGTTTTTTTATCCGGCCGTGCAAATACTGCCCCCTAGCCCCAACAGAATGTGACTGGCAGAACAGATGTTGTATGTGGAGGATGAGGGCTGCAGTAGATATCTCAGATAGTGGGGGTGAAGGGTGGGGGTGGGGGGGCATAAGAGGGTTTTATAAATAAGCATTATCCAGTTGGTCTTGTGACGGGTATACAGAGATGACCAGTTTACAGAGGAGTATAGAATGTGTGATGTGTCCTATAAGGAGCATCGGTGGCATATCTGATAGCTGAATGGTAAAGAACATCTAGCCGCTCAAGAGCACCCTGAACTGCCGATCGATAAATTAATTCTGCGTAATCTAGCATGGGTAAAATGGTCATCTGAATCAGGGTTAGTTTGGCAGCTGGGGTGAAAGAGGAGCGATTACAACAGAGGAAACCAAGTCTAGATTTAACCTTAGCATGCAGCTTTGATATGTTCTGAGAGAAGAACAGTGTATGACGGTAAATAGAGGTTGTGACCATTGTAGTGAAGAGATTTACAGTATATTTCTGACACTGGGGCTGTTGTTCATTTGTTTGGGGTATATAACCAGAAAACGAAATTCACACGTTTCCTCGTTGTGTTGTAGTTGTTTTGTGTGTTGTCAGTGCATCCAGTTGTCGATATGAAAATAGTACGCAATTGTGTGGAATAATATGCAGACCGGCAGACATCACACTCTCTGTGTGTTGAAGGGTGACATAACATGAGGGAAGCATTGCATTCAGTAGACCATGAAATTGTCAAATTTGGATGATTCATTCAATAACAGTGTCTCAAGTCTGTTTCTCCGACATCTCCCCTTGCAGACACAGAAGTAAAAAAGAAAACGAATGGAGAAATGGAACACATACCGTACTGTATATCTGTGGTTCCACAGACTGAAGGAGGATTATGGAATCCCAGTGACTGTGTTTAATTTTGCTAATGGATGAAATGGCCCCATGGTGTGACGAGAGAACAGACTAATGATAACCTCTATGTTCTTTCCCTTTCCTCCGCCAGGAATCCATTACGACCTTTCAAAGGCCCTTTTTCAGCCTCATTAAAAGATTACTTTTCCCTACTTTGAGAATTATTCATAAAAACTGTGGAGAGTCTTATTTCCATTCATTTCTACCAAGTGAATAACGATGGCTGTTATTTTATTCATTTTATTTATTTAATGAATTGCTCCACATTTCTTATTTCCAACGAAGTGGGTGTATAAATCCAATTCTAATTTAATTCGCTGTCCTCTTGACCCAGATTTGAGTGAACAGGATGTTATTACACCTGCTTATACACTTCATTTTACATTTTGCCCAATACATTATCAGTTCAGTCATGTACACTTTGTAAACAACTCAAAACATTTTGGAGAGATGTGCTTTATTTGAAAAGTGAAGTCACAAAAGCAGCTGTGACTTCAATAATAAAAAGTAATCATGGGCTGACGTTTTCAGCCTCTGTTTGGGGAAAAATGCTGCATTGAGCACTTGTGCATTCAGAAGGGATCATTTGAAGGCAGAGATCAAGGGACACCAGAGATACGTTTTTCTCCCACTCAAGATATGTTTTTCTCCCACATCAGAGATATGTCATCTCCCACTCAAAAAAGGCATCAAGACAAAGGCACAAAAACTGTTCCCTTTTCAGTGGTGTTGTTTGTAATTAGATTGGATGGACTTGGTCAAGTGTGCAAAATGTTATTCACTAGTTGAGGCAAAGGCATTAAAACAGGCATGGGAAATGACATGACAAATCTAATGAGCTATGCTCCCTGCTCTATTCTCTTATCTACACAGAAGGGATTGTAATAGCATTCAATCGTACTGCACCTGACATTAGGATTCTGCATGTCATTGCTATCATGCCACAATTGACACTGAGGCAAATTATACAAATACTTCACTGTCATCTGTGTAGATGGAAAAATTGTGCAGACGTAATTGTTTTGTCAAACTATTTGACGTGGTGTGTTTACTCCTGGAATTCGTTGACAATACATCTCAACTACCCTGATACATTTATTGACAGCTACTTTATGGATGAGGTCATTTGTTAAGCTTATTGAATTAATAATGTCAGAGTAGAAATCTTCAACCTGTAATCATGATAAAGTAGTCAATTCATTAAAGCTACAATCTGGATCGTTTTTAACCAGTTTTTTTATGAATATCCAAGGACACCAAGCTCAGTGAGCTGTAAGGTTTGAGGCAAGTGTACAGGTTGTCTCACTGACTGAAGGAAATAAGGTGTATTCATTAGTTTAATCATTTTTCTTCTATCATAAGAAGCTGTTTCAATATTGCAAAACGCTCTGCGGAGTAAAGATTCCGCCTGTGACTATTCTGAACTCATCCCTTCTTCCTTATCTCGCTCTTTCCCTCCCCACCTCTCTCTCTCTCTAGGAAGGGCACCTTGCTCTAGCCATACTCCCGAGTACTTGCATGAGGTGACTACCTCAAGCTCTAAACCCTCAGCGGTAGTAATCACACCGTTGGAGAGAGGGGCATTCTTCATACCAAACCACATGACCTTTGTTTTGGAGGTGTTCAGAACAAGGTTAAGGGCAGAGAAAGCTTGTTGGACTCTAAGAAAGCTTTGTTGCAGAGCGTTTAACACAAAATCCGTGGAGGGGCCAGCTGAGTAAGACTGTATCATGCATATAAATGGATGAGAGAGCTTCCTACTGCCTGAGCTATGTTGTTGACTAGTAATGGCTGGCACTTCAAAGAGACGAGGGTTTATTGGATAAGTGCAAGGTAAGCAGAGGTTGATATTAACGCTTGTCCACTTTTCCGAGACAATTAGCCTACAATTTATGATCAGACAAGAAAGAAAAAAATCTCACATTTTCCTTAAACAGATTAACATTTCCCTCGACTTTGCAGTCAGTGTTTCAGTGTTCAATCACTGACAAATACATACTGTAAGAACTGCACTGCAGGTTTACTCAGAATGTTAACACTATATCGGAGGTGTTAATTAACTGCCTAATTAACACTGGGAAGATTACACTATATATACAAAAGTCTGTTGACACCCCTTCAAATTAACGGATTTGGCTATTTCAGCCAGTTCCGTTTTTGACAGGTTTATAAAATTGAGCACAAAAAAAAGATTGGCAGTAAAATGGCCTCACTGAAGAGCTTAGTGACTTTCATTGTGGCATCAGTTCGTCAAACTGATGCCCTGCTAGAGTTACTGGTCAACTGTAAGTGCTGTTATTGTGAAGTGGAAATGTCTAGGAGCAACAACAGCTCAGACACGAAGTGGTAGGCCACACAAGCTCACAGAACGGGACCGTCAATTGCTGAAGCACATAGCGCGTAGAAATCATCTGTCCTCGGTTGCAACACTCACTACCTAGTTCCAAACTGCCTCTGGAAGCAACGTCATCAGAAGAACTGTTCGTCGGGAGCTTCATTCAATGGGCTTCCATGGTCAAGCAGCCGCACACAAGCCTAAGATCATTGTGCGCAATGCCAAGCGTCGGCTAAAGTGGTGTAAAGCTTACCGCCAAATCTGGGTTTGGTGGATGCTAGTGCCAACTGTACATTTTGGTGGAGGAGGAATTATGGTCTGGGGTGGTTTTTCATGGTTCGGGCTAGGCCCCTTAGTTCAAGTGAAGGGAAATCTTAACGCTACAGCAGGCAATGACATTCTAGATGATTCTGTGCTTCCAACATCTAGTGGAAAGCCTTCCCTGAAGAGTGTAGGGTGTTCTATCAGCAAAGGGGGGACCTACTCCATGTTAATGCCCATGATTTTAGAATGAGATGTTCGACATTCAGGTGTCCACATACTTTTGGTCATATAGTGTAACTCTCGAGGGCATTGTCATTGGATATGAAACCACACACTCTTTCATCCAAATAATTTTTACTTTGATATTCTTACTTTGATATTACATTCAAGTTCAAAGGCAAGAGACTCCAAAGGCTTAAAAGCTATTCATTGATTCTGGACTTAAGGGAATTTCCCCACCAGTACAAACAGGAGTCTACCTCTTCCCCGGTCAACACCTGTCCTGTCTTTTCCATCCTTGTCAATCCTGAGAGAGAATAACATTGCGGCCTAACAGTTCGCACGTTTTGGTGAATGTTTTTTTCTGTTTGAAGAAACATACATACGGTATGGTCATATGACTAGGAAATACTGGTGACTGGGATTCTGAGATTGTGTCCTAATATGGATACTGTACTAAACTGAAGAGTTTAATGAATGTCAAATTCAAACATGAGATATGAGAGCTAAACTTTTTTAATCTCTGCATCATGTGCTATTATTTCAAGTCAGGATGTGGCCAGTCAAATTACTAGGCCTCCTCAACCACATTTACCCTACCTTGGTCAGTGACATGCTTGCCCAACAGACCTGTGTCAAATACAAACAAAATACTTTCAAAGACTTAAGAGATCCACTTGATTTATCTTGCCGGGCACACTTAAATCAATGGAATAGACTCAACAGTGCAAACACCATCCACCCTGCATGTTGGTCAAGCTTAATAAATAATAATTAATTATTTTCAAGTATTTGACATAATGTGTTTTACCATGGCTGGCAGTCCAATCATGTGGGATATGCTTAACACCCCAGTAGTCCTACAATCTAAGCTAGATGCCCTTAATCTCACACAAATCATCAAGGAAACCACCAGGTACAACCCTAAATCCGTAAACATGGGCACCCTCATAGATATTATCCTGACCAACTTGCCCTCCAAATACACCTCTGCTGTTTTCAATCAGGATGTCAGCGATCACTGCCTCATTGCCTGCATCCGCTATGGGTCTGCGGTCAAACGACCACCCCTCATCACTGTCAAACGCTCCCTAAAACACTTCTGCGAGCAGGCCTTTCTAATCGACCTGGCACGGGTATCCTGGAAGGATATTGACCTCATCCCGTCAGTCGAGGATGCCTGGTTGTTCTTTAAAAGTGCTTTCCTCACCATCTTAAATAAGCATGCCCCTTTCAAAAAAATATAGAACTAAGAACAGATATAGCCCTTGGTTCACTCCAGACCTGACTGCTCTTGACCAGCACAAAAACATCCTGTGGTGGACTGCAATAGCATCAAATAGTCCCCGCGATATGCAACTGTTCAGGGAAGTCAGGAACCAATTCACACAGTCAGTCAGGAAAGCAAAGGCTAGCTTTTTCAAACAGAAATTTGCATCCTGTAGCTCTAACTCCAAAAAGTTTTGGGACACTGTAAAGTCCATAGAGAACAAGAGCACCTCCTCCCAGCTGCCCACTGCACTGAGGCTAGGCAACACGGTTACCACCGTAAATCCATGATAATCGAAAATTTCAATAAGCATTTCTCTACGGCTGGCAATGCTTTCCTCCTGGCTACCCCAACCCTGGCCAACAGCTCCGCATCCCCTGCAGCTACTTGCTCAAGCCTCCCTGGCTTCTCCTTCACCCAAATCCAGATAGCAGATGTTCTGAAAGAGCTGCAAAACCTGGACCCGTACAAATGAGCTGGGCTAGACAATCTGGACCCTCTCTTTCTAAAATTATCCACCGCCATTGTTGCAACCCCTATTACCAATCTGTTCAACCTCTCTTTCGCTTCGTCCGAGATCCCTAAAGATTGGAAAGCTGCCGCAGTCATCCCCCTCTTCAAAGGGGGTGACACTCATAGACCTACAGTGAGGGAAAAAAGTATTTGATCCCCTGCTGATTTTGTACGTTTGCCCACTGACAAAGAAATGATCAGTGAGAGACAGAATAACAACAACAAAAAAATCCAGAAAAACACATGTCAAAAATGTTAGATATTGATTTGCATTTTAATGAGGGAAATAAGTATTTGACCCCCTCTCAATCAGAAAGATTTCTGGCTCCCAGGTGTCTTTTATACAGGTAACGAGCTGAGATTAGGAGCACACTCTTAAAGGGAGTGCTCCTAATCTCAGCTTGTTACCTGTATAAAAGACACCTGTCCACAGAAGCAATCAATGAATCAGATTCCAAACTCTCCACCATGGCCAAGACCAAAGAGCTCTCCAAGGATGTCAGGGACAAGATTGTAGACCTATACAAGGCTGGAATGGGCTACAAGACCATCGCCAAGCGGCTTGGTGAGAAGGTGACAACAGTTGGTGTGATTATTTGCAAATGGAAGAAACACAAAGGAACTGTCAATCTCCCTCGGCCTGGGGCTCCATGCAAGATCTCACCTTGTGGAGTTGCAATGATCATGAGAACGGTGAGGAATCAGCCCAGAACTACACGGGAGGATCTTGTCAATGATCTCAAAGGCAGCTGGGACCATAGTCACCAAGAGTCACCATAGTCACCAAAAATATACATGCCCATCTGAAGTTTGCCAATGAACATCTGAATGACTCAGAGGACAACTGGGTGAAAGTGTTGTGGTCAGATGAGACCAAAATGGAGCTCTTTGGCATCAACTCAACTCGCCGTTTTTGGAGGAGGAGGAATGCTGCCTATGACCCCAAGAACACCATCCCCACCGTCAAACATGGAGGTGGAAACATTATGCTTTGGGATTGTTTTTCTGCTAAGGGGACAGGACAACTTCACCGCATCAAAGGGACAATGGATGGGGCCATGTACTGTCAAATCTTGGGTGAGAACCTCCTTCCCTCAGCCAGGGCATTGAAAATGTGTCGTGGATGGTTATTCCAGCATGACAATGACCCAAAACACACGGCCAAGGCAACAAAGGAGTGGCTCAAGAAGAAGCACATTAAGGTCCTGGAGTGGCCTAGCCAGTCTCCAGACCTTAATCCAATATAAAATCTGTGGAGGGAGCTGAAGGTTCGAGTTGCCAAATGTCAGCCTCGAAACCTTAATGACTTGGAGAAGATCTGCAAAGAGGAGTGGGACAAAATCCCTCCTGAGATGTGTGCAAACCTGGTGGCCAACTACAAGAAACGTCTGACCTCTGTGATTGCCAACAAGGGTTTTGCCACCAAGTACTAAGTCATGTTTTGCAGAGAGGTCAAATACTTATTTCCCTCATTAAAATGCAAATCAATTTATAACATTTTTGACATGTGTTTTTCTGGATTTTTTGTTGTTGCTATTCTGTCTCTCACTGTTCAAATAAACCTACCATTAAAATTATAGCCTGATCATTTCTTTGTCATTGGGAAAACGTACAAAATCAGCAGGGGATCAAATACTTTTTTCCCTCACTGTATATCCATCCTCTGCCCTGCCTTTCTAAAGTCTTTGAAAGCCAAGTTAATAAAACAGATCACTGACCATTTCGAATCCCACCATACCTTCTCCGCTGTGCAATCTGGTTTCCGAGCTGGTCATGGGTGCACCTCAGCCACGCTCAAGGTACTAAACGATATCATAACCGCCATCGATAAAAGTACTATGCAGCTGTCTTCATCGACCTGGCCAAGGCTTTCGACTCTGTCAATCACCGTATTCTTATCGGCAGACTCAGTAGCCTTGGTTTCTCAAATTACTGCCTCGCCTGGTTAACCAACTACTTCGCAGACAGAGTTCAATGTGTCAAATCGGAGGGCCTGTTGTCCGGACCTCTGGCAGTCTCTATGGGGCTACCACAGGGTTCAATTCTCAGGCCGACTCTTTTCTCTGTATATATCAACAATGTTGCTCTTACTGCGGGTGATTCCCTGATCCACCTCTACGCACACAACACCATTCTGTATACATCTGGCCCTTCTTTGGACACTGTGTTAACTAACCTCCAAACGAGCTTCAATGCCATACACACTCCTTCCGTGGCCTCCAACTGCTCTTAAACGCTAGCAAAACCAAATGCAAGCTCCGTTCGCTGCCCGCACCCGCCCGCCTGACTAGCATCACTACTCTGGACAGTTCTGACCTAGAATACGTGGACTGCTCATCATCATCTGCTCATCTATCACTCCAGTGTTAATCTGTTAAATTGTAATTACTTTGCTACTATGGCCTTACCTCCTCATGCCATTTGCACACACTGTATATAGACTTTCTTTTTTTTCTATTGGGTTATTGACTGTACGCTTGTTTATTCCATGTGTAACCCTGTGTTGATGTTTCTGTCACACTGCTTGCTTTATCTTGGCCAGGTCGCAGTTGTAAATGAGAACTTGTTCTCAACTAGCTTACCTGGTTAAATAAAGGTGAATTTCTCTTTTAAATAATAAAAAAAATGTACTTCATCATATTTCCAAACCACATGATGAAGAAGGGTGTAAAATGTTTCACTGCCTCTCAACAATTCTCAGTTGAGCCAGATTCACTAATGTGATTCACTTCTCCCTATTCTGATTCACTTCTTAGCTATTTTCACTACTGCTGTGATGCTTTGCCCCAAGGGGATATTTATCTGCCAAATTCTGCCGGGTTATCTGTAGGACTGAACAACAGACACCTCCTCAGGATGTGTATCTAACAACACAAAATAGTGTACTGATAATGTCCATGGCTAATGACAGCTGGCACGTCTCAGTTGCATAAGCTATAGGCTTGTGTTGTGGTGCTTTCTATCTGGAATGGGCTTTTAGTTCTTTTTAGTTGGCTATTATACAGTAAATGGATGTATCCTTGTATTACCTTCACACTTTTCCAGCATCCAAGAATATGCTGTAGGTGAAAACACCCCACCTCAGTATTGTTCAGTGCTCTAATATCTGAGCTAGTCTGCACAAACATTTCCCAGCCAAACTCCCTATTTTCCATAAAGACGTATTGTGGTGCTCTACACGGTTAACAACTGAGACTAGACAGCTCAGTTGTCAACCGTGTAGTATCATAACTACATCATAATTATCAAGTTACATGCATATGTAAAACACAGTCAATGTCCCAAAGGACTTTTTTTAATCCTTTGCCAAAATAGTAGGTTCTGGTCATTTTTGGACTGCTCCATCTTGTTTGTTAGCATTTCAGCACGGCTTCCATGAGATATCCAACCAGGCAGATGATACTTTGAGACCCATTCGACGGGAGGTGGACTCTAATGTCAATGTCTTTCTGTGTGCAGTGCTGTGATAGGCTTTGATTAATTACTATCACGGTAACCTTTATGTCTGTTCGCTGACCTTCTCCCAGCATGGAAACATGTTTATGTCAGCTTTACAACTGTAAACAAGCATTTAATTGAATTCCCTTCAGAGATACGGGCACATCAATATTGTCTGGAAACTTCTGTTCAATCAAATAAGCCCCCCCCCCCCCATGTCTTTTGGGTGGTGGACCATTCTCGATACACACGGGAAACTGTTGAGCTTGAAAAACCCAGCAGCATTGCAATTCTTGACACACTCAAACCGGTGTGCTTGGCACCTAACACCATACCCTGTTCAAAGGCACTTAAACCTTTTGTCTTTCCCATTCCCCCTCTGAATGGCACACCTATACAATCCATGTCTCAAGGATAAAAATGTTATTTTTTTTACCTGTCTTCTCCCCTTCATCTACACTGATTGAACGGGATTTAACAAGTGACATCAATAAGGGATCATAGCTTTCACCTGAATTCACCAGATCAGTCTATGTATGTGTGTGTGTGTGTGTGTGTGTGTGTGTGTGATTGTACAGTGCATTCGGGAAAATAATTCAGACCCCTTCACTTTTTTCACATTTTGTTACGTGACAGCCTTATTCTAAAATGGATTAAATAGTCCCCCCCCTCATTAATCGACACACAATTATTAATTTTAAATCAAAAACAGGTTTTTATAAATTTGAGCAAATTTATAAAAAAAACACAACAGAAATATCACATTTACATAAGTATTCAGACCCTTTACTCAGTTCATTAGTAAAGCACCTTTGACAGCGATTACAGCCTTGAGTCTTCTTGGGTATGACACTACAAGCTTGGCACACCTGTATCTGGGGAGTTTTTTCCCATTCTTCTCTACAGATCCTCTCAAGCTCGGTCAGGTTAGATGGGGAGCGTTGCCACACAGCTATTTTCAGGTCTCTCCAGAGATGTTCGATTGGGTTCAAGTCCGGGTTCTGGCTGGCCCACTCAATTCAGAGATAGCCTTGAAGGTCCCCAAGATCTGAAGGTCCCCAGATCTGTGCCTCGACCCAATGCTGTCCCGGAGCTCTACAGACAATTCCTTTGACCTCATGGCTTGTTTTTGCTCTGACATGCATTGCCAACTGTGAGACCTTATATAGAGAGGTGTGTGCCTTTCCAAATCATGTCCAGTCAATTGAATTTACCACAGGTGGACTCCAACCAAGTTGTAGAAACATCTTAAAAATGATCAATGGAAACAGGATGCACCTGAGCTCAATTTCGAGTCTCATAGTAAAGGGTCTGAATACTTATGTAAATAAAATATGTTTCCGCTTTGTCATTTGGGGTATTGTGTGTAGATTGATGCGGAAAAAAAGGTATTTATTAAATTTTAGAATAAGGCTGTAACGTAACAAAATGTGAAAAAATATTTTCAGAATGCACTGTACATTATGTGCATGACAGAATATCAGTGAATTCCTGAATTAAAGTGTTTCATGTATGTGCTTCGGTGTGCTCAATGTGTATGCTATGTGTACGCGTGTCACAAGGGTCATATTGAGGAGACCAAGGCGCAGCGTGTAGAGTGCTCAAAATGTATTTTAATAAAGCTACTTAAACAAAAAATAACAAAATGACAGCCAACAGTTCCGTCAGGTAAACTAACACAACGGAAAACAACTACCCACGAAAAACGAAGGAAAAAAAACTGCCTAAGTATGGCTTCCAATCAGAGACAACGATAGACAGCTGCCACTGATTGGAAACCATACCTGGCCAAAACATAGATGGGTGGGCATTCTATGTTTTTGTTTTCTATCACACCCTGACCTAACTAAACAGAAAAACACAGCTCTCCTAGGTCAGAGCGTGACAGCGCGTGTGTGCATGTGTGTGTGTGTGTGTATGTGTGTGTTGTGTGTGTCTACCTGGGTGGGTGCTCTGAGGTTTTAGCTTTCAGGGTTTAGAGGGTATTTGAGCAGCCAGAAAAATCCCAGTATGCTTGGACATTACATCTGGAGTGTGTGTGAATGTAGTGTGCACATTTGTATGTGTGAATGAATAAATGCCTGCAGTGTTTAGATTCTGAACCACTGTTCCCTTGCTCGCGCAACCCAAATCCCCCCTATGAGAACACTGGGTGGACACAGATAATATTGAGTGATGGATGCTGATCCCTCAAAGCACATCCTGCCACGGACAGCTGGAGCAGAAGGAGCTCAAGCATCTACCACTGTTTGGAGATGAACACAGATTGATAGAATGAGTGGGGAGATACAGGAGAGAGAGTGAGGGATACAGGAGAGAGAGTGAAGGGATACAGGAGAGAGAGTGAAGGGATACAGGAGAGAGAGTGAGGGGATACAGGAGAGAGAGTGAGGGGATACAGGAGAGAGAGTGAGGGGTTCTAGAGAGAGAGTGAGGGGATACAGGAGAGAGAGTGAGGGGATACAGAAGAGCGAGTGAGGGGATACAGGAGAGAGAGTGAGGGGATACAGGTGAGAGAGTGAGGGGATACAGAAGAGAGAGTGAGGGGATACAGGAGAGAGAGTGAGGGGATACAGGAGAGAGAGAGTGAGTGGATACAGGAGAGAGAGTGAGGGGGAGAGTGATAAGGGGTCTCTAGCTACTGCATGGCTGTAGCTTTTGCTCAGGCCATTGAAAGTATAACCCAATGGGCAAGACCTTGTTGAATCCATGTAATTTCAACAAAAATGTTTCATGTGATGACGTTGAATCAACATGGAAAACTGATATAATTTGCAACGTAAGATAATTTAGTCTTCTTTTCACCTAACTTTTAACATAAATTCAATGACAGGATTACTTTTTTGTTGTTGATTTCACTTAGAATTTATGTTAGTTGACATCTCAACAGAATGTAAATCAAAACTAGATGTTGAACTGACATCTTTGCCCAGTGGGAAATAATTGCAATAGAAATAACAAGGAGCCTTACTCGAGGCTGTTTCCACTTGACACGAACACTCTCTCTCTCTCACACACACACACACAGACCAAAGGGATGGGTATACTTACTAATCAAATTAAACACTTTAAGCTGTCTTAATTGCTTGTTTAATTATTCAGTTGTTGCACACTTGCTAGGGTGATATTATGGCGGATGAGACATGACTACGTGTTGTTTTGACTGGAGTGGAGATGAAAGGATGAAGGTAGACAGTCATCGGAAGATATTTAATGAATGCAGGTAGCCTTGTGGTTAAAGTGTTGGGCCAGTAACCGAAAGGTTGCTAGATCGAATCCCCGAGCTGACAAGGTAAAAGTCTGTCGTTCTGCTACTGAACAGTTAACCCTGTCAGGGCTTTCAGACGGATCGGACCAATACGCAGCGTGATCGTAGTTCCACATCTTTTATTCAATCGTGAAACTCATGCAATAAACAATAAACTTGAAATACAAAAAACAAGAAAGCCGTGACGCAGAGCAGGCATACACTACTCACAAAATGAATCACCCACAAAACACCAGTGGGACAAACATCAACTTAAATATGGCCTCCAATTAGAGACAACGACAACCGGCTGCCTCTAATTGGAGGTCATGCCAAACAAAAACTAACCTAGAAATACAAAACTAGAAACTAAACATAGAAATACAAAAACTGACAAACACCCCCTGTCACTCCCTGACCAACTCTACCATAGAAAATAACAGGACGTGACAAACCCACTGTTCCTAGGCCGTCATTGTAAATAAGAATTTGTTCTTAACTGACTTGCCTAGTTAAATAAAGGTTAAATAAAAAAAAATTAAAAAAAATGCTCTCATGGTACCTGTAATGAATGGCGGGTGTCTTACTACTGGGCTGGAATAAAATGGCACACCCAGGGAGTTCTCCAGGAATAGTGAGAATTCTCCAGGAATAGGAGAAACACAAAATTACATGAACCTCCCTCATAGGGCTCTACATCCCATAGGAATGCACAAGGTTAATACAACTGCAGGGTTCGCCTCAACAGGGAAAAAATAGGACTTTGCTACCTTGAGTCAACTGTCAATTTCTTCCTCCAAAGGAGCAGGGCGAGAAATAGATTGGCAAAAAAGTTGTTACAGCCAGGTGATGGTGCGATGATGGGTTTTCTCTCTACCCTGGCGAATCTCCCCCTGTAGCATTATAAACGGTGAGATTGTGGACACATTACTTTTTTACCAATCAGTTTCTCCTCAAATGGGGGTTTGAGGAAGGGGGTGAGGGGGTTTCTATGGAGCTACAAACGACACCCGTCTGGGGGAGTTTTATCTCACAGACATTGATCTAGTTTGGGAGGTGCTATTTATTTTCCGTAGGGAAGAAACAAGGTTGATATAGATGCGCTGTCCCTGGGTCATCAGAGATTACCCCAACACTTTTGTTATTGTGATACTTTGAGCAGCCTCTAGCTAATTTAAGCTTCCCTGGACCAAAAGCTTACCCTGGACTGAAATCTCATCACAAGCTCTGAAATCCACATAAATGACCTATAATACCCTCAGATGTTTTACTGTACATATGAACAGATATTGTAGCTGATGTTTTTTTTGGCATAAATGTTGATAATTTTTGGAGTAGACTTTTTGGGCACAACGAATGGGTTTTTCCCTTTACTCTCACCAGCTGCAGGCCCTGTATGGTTGTATAGTTGAACCAGCAGCAGGCCCTGTATGGTTGTATAGTAGAACCAGCAGCAGGCCCTGTATGGTAGTATAGTTGAACCAGCAGCAGGCCCTGTATGGTAGTATAGTTGAACCAGAAGCAGGCCCTGTATGGTAGTATAGTTGAACCAGCAGCAGGCCCTGTATGGTTGCATAGTAGAACCAGCAGCAGGTCCTGTATGGTAGTATAGTTGAAACAGCAGCAGGCCCTATATGGTTGTATAGTTGAACCAGCAGCAGGCCCTGTATGGTAGTATAGTTGAACCAGAAGCAGGCCCTGTATGGTAGTATAGTTGAACCAGCAGCAGGCCCTATATGGTTGTATAGTTGAACCAGCAGTAGGCCCTGTAGGGTTGTAATAGTTGAACCAGCAGCAGGCCCTATATGGTAGTATAGATGAACCAGCAGCAGGCCCTATATGGTAGTATAGATGAACCAGCAGCAGGCCCTGTAGGGTTGTATAGTTGAACCAGCAGCAAGCCCTGTAGGGTTGTATAGTTGAACCAGCAGCAGGCCCTGCATGGTAGTATAGTTGAACCAGCAGCAGGCCCTGTATGGTTGTATAGTTGAACCAGCAGCAGGCCCTGTATGGTAGTATAGTTGAACCAGCAGCAGGCCCTGTATGGTTGTATAGTTGAACCAGCAGCAGGCCCTGTATGGTAGTATAGTTGAACCAGCAGCAGGCCCTATATGGTTGTATAGTTGAACCAGCAGCAGGCCCTGTATGCTAGTATAGTTGAACCAGCAGCAAGCCCTGTAGGGTTGTATAGTTGAACCAGCAGCAGGCCTTATATGGTTGTATAGTTGAACCAGCAGCAGGCCCTATACGGTTGTATAGTTGAACCAGCAGCAGGCCCTATATGGTTTTATAGTTGACTTGTAAAGCCACGGCCACAACATTCCGCAGTGAGTAATCACTTTTCTGATGTCCAGAAGTTATTTTCGGTCATAAGAGACGGTAGCAGCAACGTTATGTACACAATAAGTTCAAAAATAATTAAAATAGCACAATTGGTTGGGAGAAGACTGGATGCTTACAGGTCATGTGCTCTCAATGAAAAATAACAAGGCACATTTTCTTTTTTTTATGATTGGAACATGCCTCAAACATACATTTCTTGGCCCACTCTTCTTTTTATTTCCTGTTTTGGTTTATATCCTGCCATCAGAAACGGGCAGAAAGCCGAAACTTTGAGGTGACTTTCAGAGGACAGTGGTTCTTGCTGCACTGCAACAACCCCACAAATGCACAAACCCTCTGATCTGTTCATCCAACCCTCAAAGCCCTTGAGATCTATATCCTCCTGCTTCTCTGTAATGAGATGGCATCAAGCCCCCACGTTCTCACTGAAAATAAAGAGTTGCCGGCAAGAAAATCACTTAGAATATAGATGTCCTATTGCACTTCATGAATGGTTTATACTGACTTTGGAGTTGTTTTTCTCCCCAGCCTCAGCCAGGTGAATCCCCTTCTAGCTCGGTACTATAGTTCGCCATTTTGTTTAGTTTTGTTTACTTGAGAAATGATCCAAGTCAGCGGCCTAATTTCCAAACTGAAGTGTCTATTATCAGGGGCTCCATGTGGAGCTGAGATCAGGGCCCAGAAGGGAGCTTAGTTGATTCGCTCCAGTTAAAGCTATATCCCTGTTAGCTATAGCCCATACACTGAACATGGCTCACAGACTATTTTCAAGTTTATGGAAGTGAAATTGGTGTGTGTTGCCTGGTCCGTGTTTATGTTGATATGTGAATAGCGTATGTGTGTGTGATTGAAGGTTTTGGCATTCTGGCTAAGAGGACACATTGGAGCAGAACATTTGAACAGCCAGCGAAATCCCAGTGTCTCTGAATGTTACATCTGGACTGTACTACATCAAAGAGAAGGAGACTGACAGTTCATTTCCAATATCAATTCCTAGTTTATTTTTTTTAACATAGAACAGGCCATCAAACAGAAAAGAACAAAGCAGGTTTTTGCTGACTTGAACATTTAATGCTTTTCTAAATGGCCATATTCAGTTGACATGAAAATATAAAGGAAGTTTATAAAATAAAAAAATATCTTTACCAATGTCCCTCTAATGTATTTACCATGCTATTAACGAAAGTCCCTTATGTGTCGTTGAACGCTAACACAGACCGGTAAGCTCTCTTGCAGTCAATAATAGAACCTTATCTCTGTCAGGTGAGCAAGCATGCCCGGCTCCATTAGAGAACCCAACTCTCCTGTGTATGACATTGAGATAATATAGGACAACACCTGACCCAATCCAACACTGCCCTAGTCTTGCTACAGACTGACACAGGCTGGTCTCAGGTCTTTAGTAATGTAGTAACATATATTTTGGTTGTGGAAAATATGTTGACTTAGCATTTATGTTTTAGAGACGCATATGTGTGTTGTTGTTTAATTGAAGCTGTCTAACAGTTTGCTGAAGAACTAATCCCAGATTGTAGCTTTAAAGATAGCTAAGTGAACTTCTCCTCACCTGAAAAAAAGGAACTGTGTGGGAGTATTTTAAAATAGTGATGGTATTTACTAGGCTATCTCCTCACATTTCACAACTACTGCAATCCCCATTAAAAATAACTGAGCTTCATCCTTTCACTCTTTTCCCAGTCACTCACTACCTTGGTGTTTATGCTGAAACAGAAATACAGCACAGCTCCATTTTGTATCAAGAGGTAGACAGCTCAGTAGACAGCTCAGTAGCGCTTTAGTTAAATGCTTCAACTAGGCTACTTTAATTTATTGCTTTAGTAATCCTCATCAAGGGTCAATCTGTAGAGAAAAATGCCTCTCCTAGTCCAAGTTGATTACTATCCTAGACAAGCGACAGCATGTACTGACTTATCTGTTTGGCTAACACATACCAAAGGAGCTGGTTAGGGAGCTGAGGTCCTCCCAGGCTCCTTATGAGTAGCTACCCACTGGATACACCACACCATTTCAACATGGGTAATTGGGTAATACTTGGTTGAGACATTGATCAATGAGATTACAACCTATATTCACCCACTCAAAAAGACAGCCAAAAGTTAGTTGAATTTCCAATGTGTTATCACTAAGCTCAACCAAATTCCAGAGCAAAAACAATGTCTGCTTTTTGGTTTAGTTGTCACCCAAATGCATATTACTGTGCTTTCAAAGCTTTCAACCATTTGAAAGCACAGCAAAGTTCAAATGTGAAAACAATATTAGATATATTGTTGATTTATAAAACAACTTGTGTGTTCTCACAGTGCTTCATCTAATAGCAGAACCAAATGATCAGGATTGCAATTGATATTACATTAGAAGAACAAGTGGCAAGTGATCAATGCTGTTTGAGATTCGGTACTGATTATTACAGCAATTGTGAAGATCTCCACAGACCTGCAACAATCCATGATTTGTTACAGATATACAGAGCATTTGGAAAGTATTCAGACCCCTTTAATTTTTCACATTTTGTTACTTTACAGTCTTATTCTAAAATGGAATAAACAAAAAATGTTCCTCATCAATCTACACACAATACCACATAATGACAAAGCAAAAACAGGTTTGAGGAAATGTTTGCAAATGTATTAAAAATAAAAACATTAATACCTTATTTACATAAGTATTCAGACTTTTTGCTATGAGACTCTAAATGGAGCACAGGTGCATCCTGTCTCTATTGATCATCCTTGAGAAATTTCTCCAACTAGATTGGAGTCCACCTGTGGTAATGTCACGTCCTGACCATAGTAAGATGTTATTTTCTATTGTAGAGTAGGTCAGGGCGTGACAGGGGGTGTTTTGTGTTTTTCTATGTTTTGTATATCTACGTTTAGGTTCTAGTTTTCTATTTCTATGTTGTTTTTTGGGGGGATGATCTCCAAATAGAGGCAGCTGGTCCTCGTTGTCTCTAATTGGAGATCATACTTAAGTAGGGTTTTTTTTCCCACCTGTGTTTGTGGGTAGTTGTCTTCTGTTTAGTTTTCTGTACCTGACAGAACTGTGCGCTTTCGTTTTCTCTTTGTATTTTTTCTTTAGTGTTCTGAGTTAAAATAAATATTCATCATGAGCTTTGGTCCCCTCTTTACGACAACCGTTACAGGTAAATTCAATTGGTTGGACATGATTTGGAAAAGCAAACACCTGTCTATATAAGGTCCCACAGTTGACAGTGCATGTCAGTGCAAAAACCAAGCCATGAGTTCAAATTAATTTTCTTTAGAGCCCCGAGAGGATTGTGTCGAGGGGTACAAAACATGTTTGGTAGCATTGAAGGTCCTAAAGAACACAGTGGCCTCCATCATCCTTAAATGAAAGACGTTTGGAACCACCGAGACTCTTCCTAGAGCTGGCCACCCAGCCAAACTGAGCAGTAGCCTTCCCTGTAGCTCAGTTGGTAGAGCATGGTGTTTGCAACACCAGGGTTGTGGGTTCGATTCCACGGGGGGCCAGCACAGGAAAAAAAAAAAAATATGAAATTGTATGAAATGTATGCATTCACTACTGTAAGTCGCTCTGGATAAGAGCGTCTGCTAAATGACTAAATGTAAATGTAAATGCAATCGGGGGAGAAGGGCCTTGGTCAGGGAGGTGACCAAGAACCCGAGTTCCTCTGTGGAGATGGGAGAACCTTCCAGAAGGACAAGAATCTCTGCAGCACTCCACCAATCAGGCCTTTATGGTATATTGGCCAGATGGAAGCCACTCCTTAGTAAAAGGTGCATGACAGCCCATTTGGAGTTTGCCAAAAGTCACCTAAAGGACTCAGACCATGAGAAACAAGATTCTCTGTTCTGATGAAACCAAGATTGACCTCTTTGGCCTGAAGGCCAAGCGTCACATCTGTGTCACACCCTGATCTGTTTCACCTGTCTTTGTGATTGTCTCCACCCCCCTCCAGGTGTTGCCCATCTTCCCCATTATCCCCAGTGTATTTTTACCTGTGTTCTCTGTTTGTCTGATGCCAGTTCGTATTGTTTTGTGAAGCCTACCAGCATTTTTCCCTTGCTCCTGTTTTTTCTCTAGTTCCTGTTTTCTAGTTGTCCCAGTTTAGACCATTCTGCCTGCCATGACCCTGAGCCTGCCTGCTGTTCTGTACATTTTGGACTCTGCTCTGGATTACTGACCCCTACCTGCCCTTGACCTGTTGTTTTCCTGCCCCCCTGTTTTTGTAATAAACTTTTGTTACTTCAAAACTGTCTGCATCTGGGTCTTCCCCTGAGCCTTGAGAGTCTGGAGGAAACGAGGCACCATCCCTAAGGTGAAGCATGGTGGTGGCAGCTTCTTTCTGTGGGGATTTCAGTGGCAGGGACTGAGAGAATAGTCAAGATCGAGGGAAAGATGAACGGAGCAAAGTACAGAGAGATCCTTGATAAAAACCTGCTCCAGAGCACACAGGACCACAGACTGGGGCGAGGTTCACCTTCTAACAGGAAAATGACCCTAAGCACACAACCAAGACAATGCAGGAGTGGCTTTGGGACAAGTCTCTGAATGTCCTTGAGTGGGCCAGCCAGAGCCCGGACTTGAACCCGATCAAATACCTCTGGAGAGTCCTGAAAATAGCTGTGCAGCGACGCTCCCCATCCACCCTGACTGAGCCTGAGAGGACCTGCAGAGAAGAATGGGAGAAACTCCCCAAATACAGGTGTGCCAAGCTTGTAGCGTCATACACAAGAAGACGTGAGGCTGTAATCACTGCCAAAGGTGCTTAAACAAAGTACTGAGTAAACGGTCTGAATACTTATGTAAATATCATATTTCATATATTTTTCAACATTTCTAAAAACCTGTTTTTGTTTTGTCATTATGGTGTATTGTGTGTGGATTGATTCGACTATTATTTTTTTCATCTATTTTTGAATAAGGCTGTAATGTAACAAAATGTGAAAAAAGTCGAGGGGTCATAATACTTTCTGAATACACTGTATGCATGCGATCTTGAACATGCACACTTTGTGCCCTCCACTAATATTGGCACCCTTGGTAAATATGAGCAAAGTGTCTGTGAAATGTTTTTCTTTATTGTTTATCCTCTTGGTCTTTCATTCAAAATATTCAGAAAAATCTAACCTTTAATTAAAGTAAAATAATTAAACAAAAATAAATTCTTATCATAAAACAAATATTTTCCTCAAATACAGTATCTCACAAAAGTGAGTACACCCCTCACATTTTTGTAAATATTTGAGTATATCTTTTCATGTGACAACACTGAAGAAATGACACTTTGCTACAATGTAAAGTAGTGAGTGTACAGCTTGTATAACAGTGTAAATTTGCTGTCCTCTCAAAATAACTCAACACACAGCCATTAATGTCTAAACCGCTGGCAACAAAAGTGAGTACACCCCTAAGTGTACTCACTTAAATCCACTTCAATCAGTGTTAAAGTTAAATCCACTTCAATCAGTGTAGATGAAAGGGAAGAGACAGGTTAAATAAGGATTTTTAAACTGTGAGACAATTGAGACATGGATTGTGTATGTGTGCCATTCAGAGGGTGAATGGGCAAGACAAAAGATTGAAGTGCCTTTGAACGGGGTATGGTAGTAGGTGCCAGGCACACCGGTTTGTGTCAAGAACTGCAACGCTGCTGGGTTTTTCACGCTCAACAGTTTCCGTGTGTATCAAGAATGGTCCACCACCCAAAGGACATCCAGCCAACATGACACTCAGTGTATTTTCGATGTATAACATTTTCAGATCTGTATATCATACTTATATCTGCAACCTTTGAAATCTTGTACTCTCTTGAACAACTCCCTGCTGTTGTCCGTTACCCCCCACTGCAAGCTTGGGAGCATGGCCAACTCAATTACTTGGGATAGGTACAGCTGTTAAACAAAGGGCCCCTCAGTTCCAGGTCACTTCCCATGAGCAGAGAGGGATCAAATTAAATGTTTGGCAAATGGTTGAGTGCTTTACTGTGCATAACTTTGTTTCTTTTTTCATTCAGCGATTACACAAATGGAAGTATTCACTTTCCAGGAACATAACATGAGTAAAAAAAATTAACACTGAGTGTACAAATCATTAGGAACACCTTCCTAATATTGAGTTGCACCCAATTTTGCCTTCAGAACAACCTCAATTCGTCGGGGCATGGACTACAGGGTGTCAAGTATTCCACATAGATGCTAGCCCGTGTTGACTCTAATGCTTCCCACAGTTGTGTCAATTTGGCTGGATGTCCTTTGGGTGGTGGACCATTCTTGATACACACGGGAAACTGTTGAGCGTGACACCTACTACCATACCCCGTTCAAAGGCACTAAAGTATTTTGTCTTGCCCATTCACCCACTGAATGGAACACATACGCAATTCATGTCTCAAATATCTCAAGGCTTAAAAAAACTTTAACCTGTCTCCTCTCCATCTACACTGATTGAAGTGGATTTAACAGGTGACATCGGTACGGGATCATTGCTTTCCCCTGGATGCACCTGGTCAGTTTATAATGGAAAGAGCAGGTGATCCTACTGTTTTGTACAGTCAGCGTTTGTTTGTTTAATGCTTGTGTTGTGAGCTAACTGGAGTGCGACAAATAGTACAGTTTTACCTCCACTTGTCCTGATGTTTACCTTTTGCATTCGTTTTTGTTGGATGTTGCTGTTACTGTGTGATTGTCTATACAAGAAGTACACAAACTACCTTAGAGTGAGGGGCGTTTATTTGACTTCTGGCTTTAATTTGTCTCAAAACACTTCACATGAGTTATTTCACTAGTTATTACAATTACTGCTTTACTTCCAAGGCCTTATCGCAGGCTGCACTTGAAACATAAACATTTTATTCAGCTGTACATCACTAGGCAGATATACCATAGCTACCATTCAAGTAATTTAGATGCTTAAGGTAACTCACAACAAATGCCCTTGAAATAAACTGCTCTGAAAGAAGGCATAGCTCTGTTTATTCTGTAGTCCAGGTCTTTTAAAAAACTGCTTTGAAAGAAGGCATAGCTCTGTTTATTCTGTAGTACAGTTCTCTTAAAAAACTGCTTTGAAAGAAGGCATAGCTCTGTTTATTCTGTAGTACAGTTCTCTTAAAAAACTGCTTTGAAAGAAGGCATAGCTCTGTTTATTCTGTAGTACAGTTCTCTTAAAAAACTGCTCTGAAAGAAGGCATAGTTCTGAATAGTTCTGTCACGTCATACTGTAGTCCGCAGTGACTCACTTCACGTTGACTCGCAGGTGCAACAGAATTCGACATTGTAGCATACCAAATGTTGAAACAAATATTTGAAATAAATGTGGTGCAGTTAACATCAATTCATCCAACCCACCAATGGGGCTGTAGAGCCACATACTATTGAAACCAGCATTGCATTGGAATGTCTGTTCTGTCCATTGTAATTCTATGTTGATTATCCTTCTTTCCCTCCTTCTGATGTTCTTTTATCTCTTGGGTTTCCCACAGGAGTCCAGGTGGAACTTCCTTTGCCTTCCTGGGCTTACCTGCTTTGCTACAGCTCTGTGTGCTGCCCTAAATCCCCGGAAGCCCACACTTCCATCTGATGGAGAAGAAGGATGAGGCCAGTGCAGAGAAAAGGAAATTCTCTTAAATAAGCACACGCTCATACTGTACAAGTGTTTATATTGCCTTTGCACATATGACCTGATGAAATAATGACTCGCCAAAAAGATGCTGCAGTGAATTAGTTTTGGTTTGTGGACGAGGTCTCACTATGATATGTACTTACCGTATGATTATACTCATCACACATTGGAATAGATTACCTGTAAGGGGAACAATATGTTGATATAACACTTCAATAAATGATGTGATATCATGCTGCTGAACTAACCTACTTGCAGAAATGTTGCCAAAAACTCCTGCAAGTGCTGAATTGCAGAAGTGCTTATATACATCTGCATGAAAGAGTATGTTGAATGCAAATGATTCTAGTGTTGACACAATCACTTTAGCCGAACTGTCATACTTATCAAAATCAGTATAAAGATTTTTTATCTTCTTTTAAAGCTGGACTCCTTAATTTGTGGAACGGCCATGTCCATTTGGGATATTACAACAACAAAGAAGTTACTGCAAACAAGGAACACTGTTTGTTTACTTATTGCTCAAGTGATAGTACAGCAGAATATGCAGCGCTATTTTATTTTTTACCTCACAGTCGAATGCTGCTCTCCTCCTTTTCATCAACTAAACAAAAAACAATAACCAAGGTGCTGGGGTGAACAGTTCCCCTAATACATATTTGATCTTTAAGCTTTGTGGGAAAAGAACAGCATGGGCTAGCAAGGCACAGTACAAACCACTTTTTAAACACTGTAATGTCAGATATCCCTAAAGGATTGTTTTATCAAGTCTATGGAGAAATATTGATCCCTGGTCTTTGTAGTCATGCTATAAATTATCCATGGATACCCTTGAATGGACTGCCTTCTGCTTTTGCACACAGGCACATCCCACCGCCCTGTTTCCCGGGAACAGTTAGGTCGGTTGAGAGTTAAAACTTGAATGTGCTTTTTGAGGAAGTTTTACTCTTGACAGAATGGGGCTAAGAACATCACGTTAACTTGAAGTCCAAAGGAGTGCATTTATTTATTTATTTCTGTTCATCCAATACTGTGACATTTGCTCTCCATTGTTCATTTTGCCCATGCCTCAAAGTACCAGTTCAGTTGTGTCCTGGACATAGAATCTGTTTTTTTTTTCTGTAAGATTGACTGATTAGTACCCCCAGTAGCCAGCCGTCTCATTTTACAACACTGGCTACTGTATTTATCTCAGAGTCCATTATTGTTATTCTTTACTGGCTAAGGACTGAACCTTAATGCAGCTCTCCTCATACACTGAGTGTACAAATCATTAGGAACACCTTCCTAATATTGAGTTGCACCCCATTTTTCCATCAGAACAGCCCCAATTCGTCGGGGCATGGATTACAAGGTGACAAAAGTATTCCACAGAGATGCTAGCCCGTGTTGACTCTAATTCTTCCCACAGTTGTGTCAAGTTGGCTGGATGTCCTTTGGGTGGTGGACCAGTCTTGATACACACGGGAAACTGTTGAGCGTGAAAAACCGAGCAGCGTTGCAGTTCTTGACACACTCAAACCGGTGCACCTGGCATTAACTAATATACCTCATTCAAAGGAACCTCAATCTTTTGTCTTGCCCATTCACCCTCTGAATGGCACACATACATAATCCATGTCTCAATTGTCTCAAGGCTTAAAATGTTTCTTTAACATGACGTCTCCCCTTCATCTACACTGATTGAAGTGGATTTAACAAGTGACATCAATAAGGGATCATAGCTTTCACCCAGATTCACCTGGTCAGTCTGTCATGGAAAGAGCAGTGTAAAGTATATCGAGGGAATGGGTTCAGAATAGGAATCAATGTAGATTATTTAGAGTTAGGAAAGTATGTATGAATCACACACAAACAGGGTTGGAGAGCATTTAGGCACAAAATATATTAGTGAATCAAAATTACAGTGGTTTGATTAATCCTGAAAGTTGCCATATACAATTGTTCAAATCATGAAGTATCGGAAGGTGAGTAAAGTGTACAATAGGGGTTGTCCTATTAATCTACTCTAATCCTCATTGTGATGACAAAGGTCCAGTCGTCCTGAACTGTGCGCCAGGATCCAGGTTTAAACTGCTATGTATGGTCTGCGTTCCATAATGATTCAAATCGGCTATATGTCCCAAATTATTGCACAACTTTAGCTTAATATGATCCCCTATTGCTAGCGACTTCCAGGAACATCCCCATGGACATGGCAGAGGAAAGAAACGTAAACTAACAATGGAATGGAATAATGCAAAATGTATGATACTATTGAAGGAAACTAACAGTCACTGCACTGACTTGACAGCTCTTATGTATGTGGGTATTACTGAAGGTGGCTACAGATAGTGGCTAATGTTAAATATGATAGAAATTGATAAGAAAAAAGAACAACTGATAAGTCAGGACATTCTGGAATGCATACATCAACTCGGTAGGTTCAGAGCTACTGTCAGTGTGCACGAGTGTGCAAAGCTGTCTTCAAGGCAAAGGGTGGCTACTTTAAAGAATCTCCAATACAAAATATATTTGGATTTGTTTAATAATTTTTTGGTTACTACATGATTCCATATGTGTTATTTCATAGTTTTGATGTCTTCACTATTATTCTACAATGTAGAAAAGAATAGTATAATTTAAGAAAAACCCTGGAATGAGTAGGAGACGTGCGTGGCTACAGTTGCTGGGGCCGCTGCTATCTGTCCAAGGATCCTGCAGACCAAGGGATTGATGATGAGCTGCTTGGTGTAGCAGCTAGCCTAGCTGCCACTGTTAGCTGCCTATCAAGCTAGTGGGGTTTCCTTGAGGGCTTGAATGCAGCCCGCGATGCGGTTAAATCAAACCAAATATTATTTGTCACATACACTTTTTTAGCAGCTGTTATTGCGGGTGTAGCGAAATGCTTTTAGATGACCTGACCATAGAGGACCAGGACCTGAAGGACAGTTTGCAGTTTTCCCAAGGTCAGCTTGATGAGTTTAACCTCTATGGGCTAGGTATTCAACAGCCTGTGGAATCCCGTGGCGCGATATTCAAATACCTTAGAAATGCTATTACTTCAATTTCTCAAACATATGACTATTTTACACCATTTTAAAGACAAGACTCTCGTTAATCTAACCACACTGTCCGATTTCAAAAAGGCTTTACAACGAAAGCAAAACATTAGATTATGTCAGCAGAGTACCCAGTCAGAAATAATCAGACACCCATTTTTCAAGCTAGCATATAATGTCACAAAAACCAAAACCACAGCTAAATGCAGCACTAACCTTTGATGATCTTCATCAGATGACACTCCTAGGACATTATGTTATACAATACATGCATGTTTTGTTCAATCAAGTTCATATTTATATCAAAAACCAACACTTCCGGTGAATTTACTAAATTACTCACGATAAACGTTCACAAAAAACATAACAATTATTTTAAGAATTATAGATACAGAACTCCTTTATGCAATTGCTATGTCCGATTTTAAAATAGCTTTTCAGTGAAAGCACATTTTGCAATATTCTGAGTAGATAGCCCGGCCATCACAGGCTAGCTATTTTGACACCCACCATGTGTGGTACTCACCAAACTCCGATTTACTATTAGAAAAGTTTGATTACCTTTGCTGTCTTCGTCAGAATGCACTCCCAGGACTTCTACTTCAATAACAAATGTTGGTTTGGTTCAAATAATCCATAGTTATATCCAAATAGCGGCGTTTTGTTCGTGCGTTCAAGACACTATCCGATGGGTAAAGAAGGGTGACGCGCCCGATGCGTTTCGTGACAAAAAAATTCAAAATATTCCATTACCGTACTTCGAAGCATGTCAACCGCTGTTTAAAATCAATTTTTATGCAATTTTTCTCATAAAAAAGCGATAATATTCTGACCGGGAGTCGTTGTTTTCGTTCAAAGAGAGAGAAAGTAAACATGGTGTCGGCTCGAGCACGCGCCTCCAGTCTCATTGTCCTCAGATCGACCACTTACAAAATGCGCTAATGTTTTTCAGCCAGGGCCTGCAAAGCCACCATTCATCGTTTTGGCGCCTTCTGAGAGCCTATGGGAGCGTTAGAAAATGTCACGTCATGCCAGAGATCCCCTGTTTTGGTTAGAGATGATCAAGAAGGCCATGAAATGGTCAGCTTCCTGTTTGGAATCTTCTCAGGTTTTGGCCTGCCAAATGAGTTCTGTTATACTCACAGACACCATTCAAACAGTTTTAGAAACTTTAGGGTGTTTTCTATCCAAATCAAACAATTATATGCATATTCTAGTTACTGGGCAGGAGTAGTAACCAGATTAAATCGGGTACGTTTTTTTATCCAGCCGTGCAAATACTGCCTCCTATCCCCAACAGGTTAAAAATAAAGTGGTGATCCTAACTGACCTAAGACAGGGAATTCTTACTAGGATTAAATGTCAGGAATTGTGAAAAACTGAGTTTAAATGTATTTCGCTAAGGTGTATGTAAACTTCCGACTTAAACTGTACTTGCATATGTGACTTTACAAAGTATTCATAACACTTGACTTACAATCTTTTATATCATGAAGGAGAGGCAATGCATGTTTGAATTTAACCAAGTAGAATGGGAAGAGGTGGAAAGGATGCTGTTGTCTCTTTTGGATGACAAGTCGCCTGGTACAGATAATCTGGATGCCAAATTGTTTAGAGTTACAGCTAACCAAATATCTAGCCCAATCTCTCATATTTTTAATAAGTGCTTGATGTATGGGGTGTGCCCAGAAGTCTGGAAAGAGTCAAAGGTTATTCCGCTACCTAAGAATAAAAAATCTGCATTCACTGGTTCTAATATTCGTCCTATAAGCTTGCTATGTTAAGAATTGTGCTAAGAAAAAAATGTATCTGTACAAATCAAGGATTATTTCTCATGTAACGGTCTGATAACGGGTTTCCTGCACGCATACAAAGAAGGGCATTCTACGAGTACGGCCTTAGCACAAATGACAGATGATTGGTTAAGGAGTATGGAGGACAGGAAGTTAGTTGGTGTAGTGTTGCTAGATTTCAGTGCTGCTTTTGATGTAATTGATCATGAGCTGTTATTAGGTCAACTCAAATGTTATGGTTTTAAGTCTGCAGCTCTATCCTGGATGGAAAGCTATCTATCCAGGAGAAGGCAAAAAGTGTTCTTTAATGGTAGCTTTTCAAACAGTAAAGATATACATTGTGGTGTTCCTCAAGGAAGCTGCCTAGGCCCACTTCTCTACTCTATCTTTACTAATGAGTCACCTTCAGTAGAGTGGCAATGTATGCTGATGACTCCACAATTTATAGTGCAGCATCAGAATGTAATGAGTTAACAGATGTACTGAGTAACTAGAAATGGTGTCTGAGTGGGTTGATATGAACAAATTGGTGTTGAACATTTCTAAAACTAAATGTATTGTATTTGGTTTAAGATATATGCTTGCTGATGATCACCAGTTGAATGTGTTGATGAATAGAATGTATGTAGACCAAGTGACAAAAACGAAACTACTAGGCATCATGTTGGACACAGCTTTATCATGGTTAGAACACATAGATAATATTGTTATTATTAAGATGGGTAAGGGAATTGCTGTTGCAAGAAAATGTTCAGAGTATGTAACATCTAGCACTCTGAATCAGGTGACTCAATCCTTGGTCCTATCACACTTAGAGTACTGTCCAATTATATGGTCATATGCAGCAAAAAGATATAAAAAAGCTCCAAATCGCTCAAAAACAGGGCTGCCAGATTAGCTCTTCATTGCTCTATCCGTATGAATATTATCCAAATGCATCAATATCTCTCATGGCTTCACGCTGAAAACAAATTACAATCTAGTCTACTGATTTTCTTTAGGAATGTTATATATTGTTTAAAAACCACAGTATTTTTCAGACCAGTTAGTACATACTAGCAACACGCATAACCACCAAACCAGACAGGTAAATCTAAGACAACCTAAGCCAAGGACAAATCGCCTTAAATCTACAGTTTTATATAGAGCCATAGCTGAATGGAAGTCTTTACCAATCCATTTTTCTCAAGCAAAAAGTCAATCCATCTTCAAGAAAAAAATTCAATAACAACATGAAATAATAACATAAATAGATTTTTCTATGTGTTATTGACTGCACTTTTGTTTATCCCACGTGTAACTCTGTTGTTTTTTGTCGCACTACTTTGCTTTATCTTGGCCAGGTCGCAGTTGTAAATGAGAACTTGTTCTCAACTGGTCTACCTGGTTAAAAAAAATAAAGATGAAATAAAATAAAAAAATTATGCGATAGACCACATGACTGGACAGGCAGTAGAAAGCATCAACCGAATGTTAAATGTGTTTCCTGTCAGGTATTTGAATTGTCTGTATTGTTAAATGTTTAAAGTTTTAATTTGTAATTGTTTGTAATGTCTTATTAATTGGTGTTGGCCCCCAGGAAGATTAGCTAACGTTATGGTGTTAGCTAATGGGGATCCTAATAAAAATTCAAAAATTCACCTTCTGGACAGTAGCAGCATCCAGCGGATGGAATGAGCTGGCACTCCGTGCGGTATTCCAAAGAGGACTGCACGAGGAAGTGCAAATGGAACTGGCATGTCGGGACGACAACCTCTCCTTGGATGCACTCATCATGATGGCCAATAGTCTACTTCTGGAGTGTCGGTACCCACAGTGCTTCTTTCCCTCCCTCAGTGAACACTCTGTAGCAGAGCCTGAAGCAATGGAGGTAGGGGTCACTCGCCTCCCCGCGGTGGAGCGACGCATACAGAGACAGCTGAGGCTCTGTTTCTATTGTGGTCAAGGGGGGCACCAGCTTCAGCAGTGTCTGGTATGTCCCAACTCAGGATCCACGAGAGCAGAGGGGCGATAATGTGATCTTCCACCTCCTGGGGCAGGTATCTCATCTTCATCAGTTTCTGCTAAACCCTTTTTAGTGTCAATCACACTAGCTGGCTGTCCCTCGTGCTGTTTCTACAGCGCTAGACAAACTTTATTGACCAAACCCTTGACTCCTCTCTGAACATCCCCTCTTACCCACTCTCCTCTCCGTTTCTGGTGCAAGCCCTTGATAATCGGCCACTAGGATCTGGAACCATCACACACATCACCTCACCCTCACCGTGGAGTCCATTCATCAGGAAAACATCCCCTTCTTCATCACTATTGCACCAGCTCACCAGATCATCCGCGGCTTCCCATGGCTCTAACGCCTTAACCCCACCATCTTATGGTTGAGGATGAGAATAACGGAACGGTCACCCGAATGCCAGAGGGCCTGTTTTCCTGTTCCCTCTCATGTTGTAGCCCCTGTGGTCTGGGACGTAGATGTGGACATTCACCAGGCTCTGGAGAGGGAACCCACTCCCACTTCCTGTCCTCCTGAGCACACCCATACTATACAATCACTCTCCGAAAAGTATTGGTGGCCCACCTTGGTGAAGAATGTTACTCGCCTCGCCAACTCCTGCTCTGTGTGTGCCCAAACTAAGTCTCCACGGCACGCTCCAGCAGGGAAACTCCTTCCCGTGCCTCAGTGGCCCTGGTCTCATCTGTCCATTGACAACGATGTGACGTATAGGTTACAGCTTCCCAGTGACTACCGTATCTCATCTTCGTTTCATGTCTCCCTTCTCAGGCCGGGGGTTCCTGGTCCCCTGGCTGATGTTGTCCCCCAAGACAGCCCTCCGTCCCCCCTGGACGTCGAGGGAGGTCGCGCCTATGCCGTCAGATCCCTACTGGACTCCCAGCGTCGTGGGGGTCGGCTCCAGTATCTGGTGGACTGGGAGGGGTACAGCCCAGAGGAGAGGTGTTGGGTTCCAATAGAGGACATTCTGGACTCCAACATCATCCGTGATTTCCATCTTCACCGCCCAGACCGGCCCGCTCCTTGTCCCTCTGGCCAGCGTCGTCCTGTGGCTGGAGCCGTGCGTTGGGGGAGGGGGGATACTGTCACGTCTGCTCCCGCTCCTTCTCCGGCATTCGACATCACCGATTTACTAATCACCGGTCCTGGCATTCATCATTTTGCGCACCTGGCATTCATCATTACGGACAACTGCGCTGCATCAATAGGCTCACCTGGACTCCATCACTTCACTGATTACCTCCCCAATATCTGTCACTCCCTTAGTTCTATTCCACAGGCGGTATTGACTATTTGTTTCATGTCTGTACACTACTCGTGTTTCTTGTATTGTTTCTTGTTCCGTTTATTATTAAACTCACCACCTGCACATTCTTCCCTACTCCCAGCATCCACGTTACAGCATGCCAATTGCACGCTCCATCAAAACTTCAGATATATGTGACATTGTGTTGTGTGACAAAACTGCACATTTTAGTGGCCTTTTTATTCAGGTGGATGGATTATTTTGGCAAAGAAGAAATGCTCACTAACAGTGAGAAACTTTGAGAGAAATAAGCTTTTTGTGCATATGGAACATTTCTGGGATCTTTTATTTCAGCTCATGAAACATGGGCCCAACACTTTATGTGTTGCGTTTATATTTTTGTTAAGTATAGATGTTAGCAAAATACCTCCCTGCACATTCTCACTGCAAAAAATCTGCAGATTAGGATCAGAGAGCGGAGGGGTGTGTGGGTCTGTAACCAGGTTTCCATCCCATCATTTCATGTGGATTAATTACCTGGCGCATGAATAAAGTAATGACCAGGATGATGGAAATAGGATATGCCAGTGGTACAATTTTATAAATGCCTACAGACAATTTGTTTGTTCGACATGGTGGGTTCTTTTTGTGTCTGTAAAATGAATTATGCGAGAAATAGGTGGTCGAAACCCATTGATATACAGTGCATTCAGAAAGTTTTCAGACCCCTTCCCTTTTTCTACATTTTGTTACAGCCTTATTCTAAAATTGATTAAATCCTTTTTTTCCCTCAATCTACACACAATACACCACAATGACAAAGCAAAAAAAGGTTTGTAGAAATTATTGCAAATGTATTAAAAATAAAAAACGAATACTTTATTTACATAAGTATTCAGACCCTTTGCAATGAGACTTGAAATTGAGCTCAGGTGTATGAATACCTTCTGAAGGCATTGCTTGTCTCCCTCCCAGCTCTGGCTCCACATTGTCTACTACTTCGGGTGCACTGCCTTTACTTGTGCTCACAATCGTAGGTTATGCTGTCGCGGTCCTCTTCTTCTGCTAGTGCTCTTTGACCTCCTCGGCATGGGCTACATGAATGTTGACGTTAGCATTGGCACTAGCACTAGTAGCAGCACTAGGGATTAAGTCGGTTCATTTCCTACATTTGACTGCATCTGACTCAGGGACTTTATTTTTTGGTCCCTTAACTTTTCAGACCCACCTTTAGCGTTTTTTACTGTGTTTGTTGTTGCTTTACCATGTTGATTTGGAATTATCTTGATAGCTACATCAACGTCTCATGGCTATGTCACTGTCAGAGTGTGTGTGAGGGAAGGGGGCGGGGCTGAGCGCTGCAGCTGCTGTATAGAGATTGGAATGGACCGAAGGGTTGGGGCCAGGGCAAGAGATGGACCAGTGGGCCCACAGGTCGACTGGCCCATGGGAATTCTCATGGTGCTCCAGATGGCCAGTCTGCTGCCTACGCCACACCTTAATTTATTTGAATTATTTGATGCTATTCTTAAATTCATGGTCAGAATATGAATAGAGAGAAAAGTGCATAAAAATGGAATTACGTTCCAATTATGCACGCTTAACTCTGGTCAGATTTCCCTCCCTTTGTGCATTTGGACAGCATTTTGGTGTTACTACTTTTCACCACAAATGAAGTTAATAACCAGTAATGAGCAGACTAGTTTTCTGAAGGTGACAGGTAGGCTCGGTGTGGCTTGGAAAACTCCTTCCCTTATAGTATTTGCAGGTACAGACCAAATCCTGTCAGTGCAGTTTTATTATCTCAATCCCAGCGTGATGCTAGTCAGACATACACAGCATATTCTGTTACCCCAGCCCCTCTTGTCTTTCCATCTCCTCGCCATACAGACAAAGTGTCACGTTCGTCGTAAGGATGGGACCAAGGCACAGTGGGAATGTGTAAACTCATCTTCTTATTTACTGAGAAGAAAACATGAACACAGAAAAACAAAATAACAAACAATGACGAAGATGAAAACAGTCCTGTAAGGCACAACGCTATACCAGGAACAACTACCCACAAATCCCATGGACAAAACACCCCTATTAAATAGGACTTTCAATTAGAGGCAACGAGAAACAGCTGCCTCCAATTGAAGGTCAAACCAATAAACTAAAAATAGAAATAGACTAACTAGACACAGACATAGAAATAGACTAACAGAACATTGCCCAACAAACCCCAAAACACACTAAACAAACACCCCCTGCCACGTCCTGACCAAACTAGAATAACAAACAACTCCTTTTACTGATTAGGATGTGACAGTACCCCCCCCCCAAAAGGTGCAGACCCCGGATTCACCTCAAACAAAAAACACAAAAATAAACCCCAAAACAAAAATAATCCCAAACTAAAGGGAGGGAAGGGAGGGTGGCCACCATCACTGACGGTTCTTGTGCTACACCCCCCCTCCCCAATCCTCCTACTATGGAGGTGGCTCAGGCTCCGGCCTTAGTCCCTAACCTGTCCACCCCCGCTGAAGGCTCAGGGCTGAGGCGCGTCGCTGGAGACCTCGGGCTGAGGCGCGTCGCTGGAGACCTCGGGCTGAGGCGCGTCGCTGGAGACCTCGGGCTGATGCACGACTCTGGGAGCTCCGGACTGGAGGTTGACTCTGGGAGCTCCGGACTGGAGGGCGACTCTGGGCGCTCCGGACTGGAGGGCGACTCTGGGCGCTCCGGACTGGAGGGCGACTCTGGCTGCGCCGGTTCCGGACTGTAGGGCGACTCTGGCTGCGCCGGTTCCGGACTGTAGGGCGACTCTGGCTGCGCCGGTTCCGGACTGTAGGGCGACTCTGGCTGCGCCGGTTCCGGACTGTAGGGCGACTCTGGCTGCGCCGGTTCCGGACTGTAGGGCGACTCTGGCTGCGCCGGTTCCGGACTGTAGGGCGACTCTGGCTGCGCCGGTTCCGGACTGTAGGGCGACTCTGGCTGCGCCGGTTCCGGACTGTCGGCCGTCTCTGCAGGCTCCGGACTGTGGGCCGTCTCTGCAGGCTCTGGACTGTGGGCCGTCTCTGCAGGCTCCGGACTGTGGGCCGTCTCTGCAGGCTCCGGACTGTGGGCCGTCTCTGTCGGTTCCGGACTGTGGGCCGTCTTTGCAGGCTCCGGACTGTTGGACATCGCCGGAAGCACTGGACGGGGAACTGTCGCCGGAAGCTCTGGATGGGGAACTGTCGCTGGAAGCTCTGGACGGGGAACTGTCGCCGGAAGCTCTGGACGGGGAACTGTCTCCGGAAGCTCTGGACTGGACAGGTGCACTACAGGCCTGGTGCGTGGGGCTGGCTTTGGAGGCGCTAGACTTGTAACACGCACCGCAAGGCCAGTGCGAGGAGCAGGAGCAGGACGAACTGGATTGGGCTGACGCACTGGAGGCCTAGTGCGTGGGGCTGGTACTGGAGGTACCAGACTGGAGACATGCATCTCAAGGCTAGTGCGAGGAGCAGGAACAGGACGTACTGGATTGGGCTGACGCACCGGAGGCCTGGTGCATGGTGCTTGCTTTGGAGGCGCCAGACTAGAGACACGCACCTCAGGGCTAGTGCGAGGAGCAGGAACAGGGTACACCGGGCCATGAACAAACACTGGAGGTCTGGAGCGCACAGCCTGCACCACCCGTCCTGGCTGGGTAGTCACCGTAGCTCTGCACGGGCGGAGTGCTGGCACAGGGCGCACTGGGCTGTGCAGAGGCCTGATGGCTGCCGTGCGTAGAGCAGGCGCAGGGTAGCCTGGGCCTTGGAGACACACTGGTGGCCAGATGTGCTGCGCAGGCATACTCCTACCTGGCTGGATGCCCACTCTAGCATGGCACTTGTGAGGGGCTGGGATCGCTTGCACCGGACTGTGCGTGCGCATGGGTGAGATTGTGTGCACTTCCGCATAGACCGGCGCTCTCATGATCCGCTGCTCCCCATAATAAGCACGGGGAGTTGGCTTAGGTCTATTACCTGACCTAGCCACTCTTCCCGTGTGCCCCCCCCCAAAAAATGTATTGGGGCTGCCTCTCACACTTGCCAATCTGCGCGTATAGTGCCTCGTAATGACGCCGCTCCGCCTTGGCTTCCTCCAGCTCCTCCTTAGGTCGCAGGTACTCCCCAGCCTGGTGCCAAGGTCCTGCCCCGTCCAAAATGTCCTCCCATGTCCATGACTCCAAATCCCTCTGCTGCTCCTTCCTCCACTGCTTGGTCCGTTGGTGATGGGTAGTTCTGTCACGAACGTCGTAAGGATGGGACCAAGGCACAGTAGGAATGTGTAAACTCATCTTCTTATTTATTGAGAAGAAAACGTGAACACAGAAAAAAAAAAAAAAACAATGACAAAGACAAAAACAGTCCTGTAAGCACAACGCTATACCAGGAACAACTACCCACAAATCCCATGGACAAAACACCCCTATTAAATAGGACCTTCAATTAGAGGCAACGAGAAACAGGTGCCTCCAATTGAAGGTCAAACCAATAAACTAAGCATAGAAATAGACTAACTAGACACAGACATAGAAATAGACTAACATAGAACATTGCCCAACAAACCCCAAAACACACTAAACAAACACCCCCTGCCATGTCCTGACCAAACTACAATAACAAATAACCCCTTTTACTGGTCAGGACGTGACACAAAGTCTATCTGAATTACATGTAGAGATTTACTAGAGTTTGAAGTCATGTTGCAATGAGAATGCATCAACACCTGTCTGTACATTGTTTTTTTACTAGGCAAGTCAGTTAAGAATAAATTCTTATATACAATGACAGCTTACCAGGGAACAATGGACTAACTACCTTGTTCAGGGGCAGAACAACAGACTTTTATCATGTCAGGGATTCGAGCCAGCAACCTTTCAGTTACTGGCCAAATGCTCTAACCACTAGGCTACCTGCACCCCAGTGTGATAGTTTGTCATAGCTGTTGACCCAGTGTTTGTTTTTAAACCTATTGCAAAGAAACAGTGAAAACTTCAGCCAAATTCCAATGTTTTTTTTCTGTTATTGCATCACAACCTCAAACAGGTAAGGTTGGTGTCGCCATAAATTGTCCAAGGCATTAGGATTGGAGCTATACCATTCTTATAATGACCTTATTATGAAAGCATTACGTTTTTCTGCCTCAAGTTGTTGCTATCAAACCTTTCTTTCCTTGTCAATAGTGCTTTTTTTCTGTGCTTTTAGCTGGGGCATTTTGTCAAGTGCTCTGTGACAATGGCATTGTGAGAAACGTCCAGCTTCATCTCCTCTCCGCCGCCCCTTCCTTTAGTCAGTCTTTGTCAGCCTGTAAACATTGACTCATTTTCATAGAGATCAAGCTGAGATCACGGCATTGGGGCTCTGTACTGAAAATACCCTGGTGTCTGGTGATGTCCCTCCAGTAACAACTGATTGTTGTTTCACAGAGTCTGTCTGGCCTCGATAAGGCCCTTTTGCTGTGTTTACCACTCCTGCGCTGTGAGCCGGCTCAGGTTCGAGCACAGTCTCACATACAGTCGCGTGAAAAAGTATTTGCCCCCTTTCTGATTTTCTCTATTTTTGCCTATTTTGGACACTGAATGTTATCAAATCAAATGTTATTTGACAAATGCGCCGAATACAACAGGTGTATACCTTGCCGTGAAATGCTTAGTTACAAGCCTTAAATCAACAATGCAGTTTTAAGAAAAATAAGAGTCAAGAAAGAAATTATTTAAAAAACTAAAGTAAAAAAAATAAAACAGCAAAAAAAAAATAACACTAACGAGGCTATATACAGGGGTTACCAGTACCGAGTCAATGTGTGGGGGTACAGGTTAGTCAAGTTAATTGAGGTAATATGTACATGTAGGTAGGGGTAAAGTGACTATGCATAGATAATAAACAGAGAGTAGCAGCAGAGTAAAAAATAAAAATGCAAATAGTTCAGGTAGCCATTTGATTAACTGTTCAGCAGTCTTATGGCTTGGTTAAGAAGTCTTTTGGACCTAGACTTGGCGCTCCTGTACCGCTTCCTGTGTGGTAGCAGAGAGAACAGTCTATGACTAGGGTAGCTGAAGTCTTTAGCAATTTTTAGGGCCTTCCTCTGACACCGCCTGGTATAGAGGTCCTGGATGGCAGGAAGCTTGGCCCCAGTGATGTACTGGGCCATACGCGCTACCATCTGTAGTACCTTGTGGTCGGATGCTGAGCAGTTGCCGTACCAGGCGGTGATGCAACCAGTCAGGATGCTCTCGACGGTGCAGCTATATAACTTTTTGAGGATCTGAGGACCCATGCCAAATATTTTCAGTCTCCTGAGGGTAATAGGCATTGTCATATTTGGACCATGAGAATATGTTGGTGATGTTGACACCAAGGAACTTGAAGCTTTCAACCTGCTCCACTACAGCCCCATCAATGAGAATGGGGGCATGCTCGGCCCTCCTTTTCCTGTAGTCCATGATCATCTCCTTTGTCTTGATCACACTGCCAGGTCTCTGACCTCCTCCCTATAGGCTGTCTCACCGTTGTTGGTGATCAAGCCTACCACCGTTGTGTTGTCGGAGAACTTAATGATGGTGTTGGAGTCGTGCTTAGTCATGCAGTCATGGGTGAACAGGGAGTACAGGAGGGGACTATGCACACGCCCCTGAGGGGCCCCCATGTTGAGAATCATAGCGGCAGATGTGTTGTTGCCTACCCTTACCACCTGGGGGCGGCCCATCAGGAAGTCCAGGATCCAGTTGCAGAGGAAGGTGTTTAGTCCGCGGGTCCTTTGCTTAGTTATGAGCTTGGAGGGCACTATGGTGTTAAATGCTGAGCTATAGTCACTGAACAGCATTTTCACATAGGTGTTCCTTTTGTCCAGGTGGGAAAGGGCAGTGTGAATCTGTTGGGGCGGTATGCAAATTGGAGTTGGTCTAGGGTTTCTGGTATGATGGTGTTGTGAGCCATGACCAGCCTTTCAAAGCAATTCATGGCTACAGACGTGAGTGGTACGGATCGGTACTCATTTATGCAGATTATCTTGGTGTTCTTGGGCACAGTAACTATGGTGGTCTGCTTGAAACATGTAGGTATTACAGACTCGGCCAGGGACAGGTTGAAGACACTTGACAGTTGGTTAGTGCATGCTCGGTGTGCACATTCTGGTAATCCGTCTGGCCCTGCAGCCTTGTCAATGTTGACCTATTTAAAGGTCTTACTCACATCGGCTAGGGTGAGCATGATCACACAGTCATCCGGAACAGCTGGTGCTCTCATGCATGCTTCAGTATTGGTTGCCTCGAAGCACCCATAGACGCAATTTAGCTCATCTGGGAGGCTCGTGCCACTGGGCAGGTCGCAGCTGGGCTTCCCTTTATAGTCCATAATAGTTTGCAAGCCCTGCCACATCCACCGAGTGTCGGTGTAGTAGGAAATCAGATTTTCAACCAAATTATAATATTAGATTAAGGGTACCTGAGTGAACAAAAATACAACATTTTGATACTTATTTCATTTATTTCATAAACAAAGTAATGCAACACCCAATGTCACTTTGTAGAAAAAGTAATTGTACCCTTACACTCAGTATGAAAGAAAAAGGAAACCGCATACTGCTCTTGATAGTATCACTGGTATTTAATAAGCTTACGTATTGGCCTATCGGCCTTACACTCAGTAACTGGTTGTGCCACCTTTTTCTGCAAAGACTGCAACCAAATGCTTCCTGTAGCCATTGTTGATCAGTATTTCTTGTCGCTGTGGAGGAATTCTTGCCCACTCCTCCATGCAGAACTTCTTCAACTCAGCAACATTTGTGGGTTTTCAAGCATGAGCTGCTCGTTTCAGGTCTTGTCACATCTCAATAGGGTTTAGGTCTGGACTTTGACTAGGCCATTCCAAAACTAGAAACAACTAGAAAGCATTTGGTTGCAGTCATTGTAGCTAAAGATGGCGCAACCAGTTATTGAGTGTAAGGGGCAATAACTTTTTCAAACGAGGATTGGGTGTTGCATAACTTTGATGCATTATTAAATTTATTAAATAAGTGAAATAAGTATCAAATGTTTGTGTTTATTTGTTCACTCAGGTTCCCTTTATCTAATATTAGGTTTTGGTTGAAGATCTGATAACATTCAGTGTGAAAAATATGTAAAACTAAAGAAAATCAGAAAAGGGTCAAATACTTTTTCACGGCACAGTAGCAGCACACTGTCATCCATCTGAACACAAAATAGGCCGTCCACGGGGATAATGTCACTGTTTATAATCTCCCCTAAAGAAAAAAAAGCCTCATGCCCTGCCACGTGCATGTAACTAGCAATATCAAGCAGTGACACGCACTCTAACAGACCCAGCGTGAAACTAGATTATAGCATCTTTCAATCTGCTCGATTGCTGGGGAGAGAATGTCGCAATCCAGCACACCAATGCAAATTTGGCATGTAATTAAAGCACAGGTAGGGCAATGCTGTGAGCAACATGTTCAGTTAAAAAGTTCAACAGCGAGCGTTGTTCAAACTTCTTTGCTTTCACACTATATATAGAGGTTTTGCAAATTTGGTATAAAATTAAAGTGGTGATTATGTGGGAAACATGTTCAGTTAAACAACACCAGTTTTTTGCTTTTAGCAGTAAAGACTTTTACCAGTAAGATTTTCCAAGGTTGGTTTGTCTAAGGTGATGGGTTGAACAAACAGTTCAAAGAAAACACACATCTGTAAAAATTCGGCACAATGTACGGAAGTTACCAATTATCTTCTGATCAATTTAAGAAACAACAGCTCAAACAACAACTGGGTTGTTGAATAAAATAAGCACTTTGAGAGTTATTGTGTGCTGAGTAGTGTGTGTGTGTGTTTGCTTCTGTGCGTGGGTGGGTGCGTGCATGTCTCAACCTTCAGATCATTCTTAGTCAAGGAGAATGTGTCCACGGAGTTGGAGGAAATGCACGCTGAGAATCTTGTCCAGAACAGCCTACGCTGAGCTCCTGCTGAACTCCGCCGTGCGCTGACAGGTCATCACCGTCGTCATCACCATGGCCCGCTACCAGCTGTGTGGCCTGAATGCCATAAGTGCCAGCTCTCTCATCTCCGAGAATACAGTGGACTATTCTGAGAAATAAAGACAGACAGACAGAGAGAGTGGGAGAGTGGGGCACCGGTTAGTCGAGGTAATTGAGGTATTATGTACATGTAGGTAGAGTTAAAGTGACTATGCATAGATAATAAACAGAGTAGCAGCAGCGTGGAAAGAGGGGTCTGGGTAGCCCTTTGATTAGTTGTTCAGGAGTCTTATGGCTTAGGGGAAGAAGCTGTTAAGAAGTCTTTTGGACCTAGACTTGGCGCTCCGGTACGGCTTGCCGTGCGGTAGCAGAGAGAACAGTCTATGACTAGGGTGGCTGGAGTCGTTGAACATTTTTAGGGCCTCCCTCTGACACAGCCTGGTATAGAGGTCCTGGATGGCAGGAAGCTTGGCTCCAGTGATGTGCCCAGTACATCACTGGAGCCAAGCTTCCTGCCATCCAGGACCTCTATACCAGGCTGTGTCTACCCTCTGTAGTGCCTTGCGGTCGGAGGCCGAGAAGTTTCCAGGCAGTGATGCAACCAGTCAGGAAGCTCTCGATGGTGCAGCTGTAGAATCTTTTGAGGATTTAAGGACCCATGCCGAGTCCCACCTGCGGGACACAGCCAGTGAAATATCAGGCCGGAAAATTCAAAAACAACAAAATGTCATAATTCAACTTTCTCAAACATACAACTATTTTACACCATTTTAAAGATTAACTTCTCATTAATCTAACCACATTGTCCGATTTCAAAAAGGCTTTACAGCGAAAGCAAAACAGATTATGTAGGGAGAGTACATAGACAAAAATAATCACACAGCCATTTTCCAAACAAGGATATGTGTCAATAAAGCCCAAAACACAGCTAAATGAAGCACTAACCTTTCACGATCTTCATCAGATGACACTCCTAGAATATTATGTTACACAATACATGTATGTTTTGTTTGATGAAGTTCATATTTATATCCAAAAACAGCATTTTACATTGGCGCGTGATGTTCAGAAAATGTATTCCCACCAAAACGTCCGGTGAATGTGCACATCAATTTACAAAAATACTCATCATAAACGTTGACAAAATATATAACAATTATTTTAAGAGTTATAGATAGACTACTCCTGGATGCAACCGCTGCATCAGATTTTAAAATAGCTTTACGGAGAAAGCACATTTTTCAATATTCTGAGTACATAGCTCAGCCATCACGGCGAGCTATTCAGACACCCGCCAAGTTCGGGGCAACCTAAACCCAGAATTAGTATTAGAAATATTCTCTTACCTTTGCTGATCTTCGTCAGAATGCACTCCCAGGACTGCTACTTCCACAATAAATTTTGTTTTTGTTCCAAATAATCCATATTTATGTACAAATACCTCCGTTTTGTTCGTGCGTACAGATCACTTATCCAAAGGCATAACACGCGAGCACGGAACGGGAGACGAAAAATCAAAATGTTCCATTACCGTATTTAGAAGCATGTCAAACGCTGTTTAAAATCAATCTTTATGGTATTTTTAACGTAAAATTGCGATAATATTCCAACCGGACAATATCATATTCATTCAAGAAGAAAAAGAAGGAGGTCATTCAAGAAGAAAAAGAAGGAGGGGCGCGCTCGCGGGACCGAGCATATGCAATCCCTTTGTTGCCAGGCAGTCCACTCAGAAACTGAGCTCCTATTATCTGCCCAGTGACAGGAAAATGCTCAAACCACTTTCTGAAGGCTTTAGACAGCCAATAGAAGCCTTAGGAAGTGCAACGTCCCCCACAGACACTGTAGTTTCGATAGAGAATCAAAAGAAGAACTACAATTCTCAGACTTTCCACTTTGTGCTTGGAATTTTCTCAGGTTTTTGCCTGCCATATGAGTTCTGTTAGACTCACAGACACCATTCAAACAGTTTTAGAAACTTCAGAGTGTTTACTATCCAAATCCACTAATAATATGCATATTTTAGTTTCTAGGCCAGAGTAGTAACCTGTTTAAATTGGGAACGTTTTTCATCCGGCCTTGAAAATACTGCCCCTTAGCCCAGACAGGTTAAATACTCTTTAGATGGTGTATCAATACACCTAGTCACTACAAAGATACAGGCATACTTCCTAATTCAGTTGCCATAGAGGAAGGAAACAGCTCATGGATAACACCGTTAGGCCAATGATGACTTTAAAACAGTTACAGAGTTTAATGTCTGTGATAGGAGAAAACTGAGGATGGATTAACAACAGTGTAGTTTCTCCAAAATACTAACCTAATTAACAGAGTGAAGAGAATAAAGCCTGTACTAAATACACATTTTCCAAAGCATTCATTGTGTTTTCAAAGAATTAAAGTAATACCGCAAACAATGTGGCAAAGCAATTTTATGGGTTTCACCTGTTTATGGGTTTCACCTGTTTTGTGTTAGGCTGATTAGTTGGGTTATTTTAGCCAGTAGGCCCGCCTGCTCTGTGTGCGGGATTATTTGTGTGTTGCATCTGTGCACGCTCGTGTCTCAGGAGTTTCGGTCGTGGGTTTTCTCCAGACTGTTTCAGTCCCCAGTGTTTGGGGCATTTGTTTTTGTGTGCGCCCTGTATCTTAGTGGGGTGGCTTATGTTCGCCGTTTGTGCAATAAAGCACTACCCTGTACTCTCTGCTTCCTGCTCCTGACTTCGCACCCACTACACCCAGAGCCTTACACTATCCATATTTTTGTCACGACTTCCGCCGAAGTCGGCTCCTCTCCTTGTTCGGGCGGCGTTCGGCGGTCGACGTCACCGGCTTTCTAGCCATCGCCGCTCCATTTTTCATGGATCTATTTTGTTTTGTCTTGTTCCCTGCACACCTGGTTTTCATTCCCCAATCACACTACATGTATTTATTCCTCTGTTCCCCCTCATGTCTTTGTGTGAGATTGTTTGTGTTACGTGTTTTGTACGCACTAGGCTTGCGTGCGTTTTTTTCTGTGTTATTTCACGAACCCTGTTTGTATTGTTATAAATTTGATGTTTTGTGACTGTTTTGCGTGCTTTACACTTTGCCTTGTTGGCTGGAGGTTTTTTGGACGCAGCTGCGTCCGTCTGTATATCTCTCCTGCCGAAATAAAGTGTGTGCCTGTTCACAATTCTCTGCTCTCCTGCACCTGACTTCACCACAAGTACGCACACGCCTGACAATTTTTAAGCATAGTGGTGGCTGCATCATGTTATGGGTGTGCTTATAATCGATAAGGACTGGGGAGTTTTTCAGAATAAAAAAAGAGACGAAATGGAGCTAAGCACAGGCAAAATCCTAGAGGAAAAACTGTTTCAGTCTGCTTTCCACCAGACACTGGGACATGAATTCACCTTTCAGCTGGACTATTGCTTACCAAGTTGCTTACCAAGAAGAAAGTGAATGTTCCTGAGTTGCAATTTTGATTTAAATCGACTTAAAAATCTATGGCAAGACATAAAAAAGGTCCTTCTACAAAGTATTGACTCAGGGGTGTGACTACTTATGTTATATTATATGTATCTGTATTTAATTTTCAATAAATATATTTTCCGAATTTTCATTCTGCCCCTGAACAAGGCAGTTAGCCCACTGTTCCTAGGCCGTCATTGAAAATAAGAATTTGTTCTTAACTGACTTGCCTAGTTAAATAAAAGGTAAAATATTTTTTTTTATTTTTTTTTTATTCTAAAAACATTTGGTCATTATGGGGTATTGTGTGAAGGTGGGTAAAAAATCTATTTAATCCATTTTGAATTCAGGCTGTAACACAACAAAATGTGGAATAAGTCAAGAGGTAGGAATACTTTCTGAAGGCAGTGCATATTCCATGTGTTCTGCACATTCATTTACCACTCCTCGAGAAACATCTTATCTCCCAAAAATGTACTTTTCAGGAATTGAAATACATTTTTTTATTTTCAGATCTATTGCCATATAGTAACGGAACTTTTTCCCAAGAAACTTCCAGCATTATGAATGTGCTACCAGTGACTTTGCTGGGTGATAGAAATACGACAGAGAATAAATGATATGCTAATGATAGTGTATGAGGGCTCACAATGAAAATGCTCGATTAGGATCAATCCAAGGACACAGTTGACCAAGAACAAAAAGGACCTTAGTGCTTCATTAAATCACTAATCGACCTTTACACTGTAATTGGCATTACATTGGCCTTTCTTTCCGGCCCGTTACACAGACAGGAGATTGGGCTTGCCATTTAAAGGACAGGGATGTATCCTTAGAGATACAATATTTAAGTGTTCTATTTAATTCTGTGGATGTACACTGGGACTCTGGACCTCGTTTAAACAGCAGCAGCTAGAGTCAAAAGTAATTTTATTTACTTTAAAATATAAATATGCCATTGCCACTAGTCGCTTTTGTCGGAATGTGGTGAACATAGCCGGAAATACCTATGTTCTTCCAAAAAGAATTTTTTTTGGATTTACGTTATTGGGGGTGTTGCTCTTTCCTTTTTGTATGACAAATATTATTTGTACGACAAATTATTGTTTTGTAGGATAAATAAATAATTTCCAACCTGCATTTGGGCAAGATTTAAAAACACAATGGTGCAAATCTGGGTTGATTCCCCCTTGCTCCTTGGCAGTGGGATTGGTATGAATTCCAGTCTTCTTTTTTTAACTAGGCAAGTCAGTTAAGAAGAAATTCTTATTTAGAATGACGGCATACACCATCTAAACCCAGATGACGCTGGGCCAATTGTGAGCCGCCCTATGGGACTCCCAATCATGGCCGGTGTAACGAGTGCGCTGAGAGTCGGGAAGCAAGTTCAGGAAGTGTGTTAATAAATAAACGTAACATAATACAAAACAAGAAACCACGAACAATGCATAGACATGAAACAGAAACAATGACGCCTGGGGAAGGAACCAAAGGGAGTGACATATATAGGGCAGGTAATCAAGGAAGTGATGGAGTCCAGGTGAGTCTGACGACGCGCAGGTTTGCTTAACGATAATGACAGGTGTGCACCACAACGAGCAGCCTGGTGACCTAGAGGCCGGAGAGGGAGCACACGTGACAGTACCGGCTCCAGCCGCAGGACGCCGACCAAAATGACGATCCAGGGGAACAGGAGCGGACCGGTCACATCTGCAGAGGCGCAGGAAACCTGTCAATCTGGCTGAGATGCAGGAGCATGGCGACCTAGTGTATAACTGATGGTACCCCCTCCCCGGCGCGTTCGGCTCCAGCCGCAGGACGCCAACCCAAGGGACGATCCCGGGGTTCAGGAGTGGACCGGTCACCCCCGCTGATGCGCGGGGAACCTGTCGCCGGCTGGGAGGCGTGGACCTGACAGACTGGCTGAGGCAGGGGAGCCTGGCGATCCGCTTGAAGTATGAGAGCCTGACGTGCCAGTGGAAGCAGGGAAGCCTGGCGATCCAGCAAAGGCATGAAAGCCCAACGAGCCGGCTGAGGCAGGGGAGCCTGTCAATCCAGCTGAGGCAGGGGAGCCTGTATCGGCTCCCGGACACAACGTTATTCCCACCTAACCAAAAAAAAAACACTCCCTGATGCTTCCCTTAGGTGAGGCGTCATTCTGTAATGAGTGCGCTGGGAGTCAGGAAGCAAGTTCAGGGAGTGAGTGTTTTAATAAATAAACGTAACATAATACAAAACAAGGAACAACGCACAGACATGACACAGAAACAATGACGCCTGGGGAAGCAACCAAAGAGAGTGACATATATAGGGCAGGTAATCAAGGAAGGGATGGAGTCCAGGTGAGTCTGACGACGCGCTGGTGCATGAAACGATGGTGACAGATGTGCGCCATAACGAGCAGCCTGGTGACCTAGAGGCCGGAGAGGGAGCACACATGACAGCCGGATGTGATACAGCCGGTTGTCTTCTCTGCCTATTCCAACTACTTGCTACTGAACTGCTTTAATTCTGAAATTCAGAAAGGCATTAATCCGTATATCCATTTCAATTTGAAATCAAGTTGGTTCTCAATGGGTTGCTTCAATTGGGGGACAATTCAGATGGACAATTTTGTAGGATATAATTTATTCATAAGTATTTATTGATATGGGTGGTGCACAGAAAGAGGTATGAGCACATGCAGGCCAAAGCATTGATGTGGCCAAAAAAGTCCACACTTTTCATTTGTGGTTTCAGTTGATTGTTGTTATCTCTTGACAGATCTGGTACTCCACCAATGGGATCATTCAGGCCTCAGGCTTTGCAGAGATCGTGATCCCATACATTGTCCAGAGCACAGGAGGTATTATAACTCTGGCTGCCATTGTGTCGGTGAGCACAACCTCTCAGACAATCTTAAAAACAACTAAAAGCTAACTTTAACACACACACACACACACACTCACCACCTTGTATAGCAAAATGCTGAGTTGCCAGCTTCATTGCAGGTGAGTGAATAGGCTACACAGGAACCTGTGAAGAACCAGTAATTCTAACAGGTATTGAGCTCAGAGTCATATCGTGCCACTCTCTGAAGTCACTGGAAAGCAAACCACTTATTCTTCTCGTCTAAAAACATGCATTTTCCTCTTTCTGGGTACTGAGACTAGGCTGTAGATATACCATACAAGCTTTCACAAACTTCAAAAGCATCTCTACAATATGTTATCAGATTAGAGAAGCCTTTTGTGGAAATAGATTATTAATCTCCTCTATAAACATTTTCCTGGTGAACTATCCATGTAAAGAAATTTACCAGGAATTCGAAACGAGGTGTGCAAGTTAAAACCACTCTGCCGCATCGGTTGCCCTGTGGGAGTGAACAGTTCTGTAGTCCTCAAAACACCGTGGCAAGTGTGATAACTGCTGGGACAACTATCACCTGAGGATACCTCTGTTTGCGTCTCACTCTTGGGTTTTTATGTGTGAGCCCAGAAGCTGAGTGTAACACTGCAAACCATGCGTGCGTCTTTGATGCATGACGCTGAAGTAACGGTAAACACAAAAGTGACAGAATAGTGTCTCTAGGGCCGCAATTCAAACCATCTTTGATTGTTTGAATCCCAACCTAGACGTCATAATAGCTAGTTTTGCAAACAGCAAATCCACATTCTGGAGGGTTCTCCTTTTCCTGTTGATTCTTCCTGTAGCCTGATTGGTGCACTAAGGACCAACAGTGGCTGTGATTTAGCATCACTCCCCCTTTGAAGGACTGTAAAACAGATTTTTTGATCTGCTCCAAATAAGCAGGATGAGAGGAAACTACTAGCTGCCAGGTAGCTAGCTGCCTTCAAACACAGCTGTGACCCATGGGACTCAGCTCCTCAGAAGGGGGCCTCTCACCTAGGAGCCCCTCACCCCATCACTAGCCGTCAATCACAGCCACTGCTCCACCTACACCTCCAGCCAGCGCTGCTGATACCTAGTCACTAAATACAACGACAGCATCAGGGTGATAAAGCATATTATAAATTGGGTGGTTTGAGCCCTGAATGCTGATTGGCTGACAGCCGTGGTATATCAGAATAATGTATTTTTACGGTTCTAATTATGTTGGTAACCAGTTTATAATAGCAATAAGGCACCTTGGGGGTTTGTGGTATATGGCCAATCTACCACAGCTAAGGGCTGTATCCAGGCACTCCGCATTGCATCGTGCGAAAAAGAACAGCCCTTAGCTGTGGTACATTGGCCATACACCACACCCTCTCGGGCCTTATTGCTTATACATAGCATGTTGGGGGATTGAAATTAGTTTCCATTGATTAAAGCTAGAATCCTCAATTGCTAAATCCATTTTTATACTACTTAATGTATGATATGAACACATTGATTCTTGCCTCATGAGTTTAGTTTTAATGGGGGCCGGCATGCATGATTTATGGATGTTTCGAAAAAAAACAGTCAGTGTCCACATACTTTTGTCGGCCTGGTGATTGAATGTGATCAAAACACTCAAAAACGTTTTAAATGCATTCAGGGTGCATCTAGACTTCCATGCCCACTATGAGAACACCATACTACGGACCCACTCAAAAACGTTTTAAATGCTTTCGGTTGGCATACAGTCCTCCATGCCCGCTATGGGAGCACCCTACTATGGACTCAAGTCAATGGGGGCCGGCATGCGTGATTTATGGAGGTTTGAAAAAAATATGGTCTGTCAGTGTCCACATACTTTTGTCGGCCTGGTGACTGAATGGGGACAAAACACTCAAAAACGTTTTAAATGCATTTGGTGGGCATACAGACCTCCATGCCTGCTATGGGAGCACCCTACTACGGACTCAAGTCAATGGGGGCCGGCATGCATGATTTATGGAGGTTTGAAAAAAACAGTCTGTCAGTGTCCACATAAATTTGTCGGCCTGGTGATTGAATAGGAACAAAACACTCAAAAAGGTTTTAACTGTCGTACCCCATCAGAATCCAAAATGTAAGCTTTCTTTACTCCAATGTTTGTAAACAACATACATGTAAAGAAACACTGTATAGCAAAACATGGTTAAAACTATAATTTTTATATATAAACTCTAGACCACCTTTACTCCACACACAGAGACGAATACAAAGCTATCCCTCGCCCTCCATTTGGCAAATCTCACCGTAATTCTATCCACCTGATTCTTGCTTACAAGCAAAAACTAAAGCAGGAAGTAACAGTGACTCGCTCAATACGAAGTGGTCAGATGATGCGGATGCTACGCTACAGGACTGTTTTGCTAACACAGACTGGAATATGTTCCGGGATTCATCCAATGGCATTGAGGAGTATACCATCTCAGTCACAAGCTTCAATACATGACTAAGATTGAATCGTACTACACTGGCTCTGACGCTCGTCGAATGTGTCAGATGTTTCAGGCCTGCAAACTGTTAAAGACTACAAAGGGAAACCCAGACATGAGGTGCCCAGTGACGCGAGCCAACCAGACAAGCTAAATTTATTTTATGCTAGTTTTGAGGCAAGCGTGAAAGCACCAACTGTTCCGGACGACTGTGTGATCACGCTCTCCGTAGCCGATGTAAGCAAGACCTTTAAACAAGTCAACATTCACAAGGCAGCAGGGCCAGATGGATTAGCAAGACATGTACTCAGAGCATGCGTGGACCAACTGGCAAGTGTTTTTACTGACATTTTCAACATCCCACTAACCGAGTCTGTAATACCTACATGTTTCAAGCAGACCACCATAGTCTCTGTGCCCAAGAAAGCAAAGGAAACCTGACTAAATGACTACTGCCCAGTAGCATTCACGTCGGTAACCATGAAATGCTTTGAAAGGCTTGTCATGGCTCACATAAACACCATCATCCCGGAAACCCTAGACCCACTCCAAAGAGCATACCGCCGCAACGCTTCCACAGATAATGCAATTTCAATCGCACTCCACACTGCACTTTCCCACCTGGACAAAAGCAACACCTATGTGAGAATGCTGTTCATTGACTATAGCTCATTGACTTTAGTTCCAGGACCCTGGGACTAAACACCTCCCTCTGCAACTGGATCCTGGACTTTCTGACGGGCTGCCCCAGGTGGTAAGGGTAGGCAACAACACATCTGCCACACTGATGCTCAACACCGCCACTAGAGGATGCATGGTTGCTCTTTAAAAAAGTGCTTTCCTCACCATCTTAAATAAGCATGCCCCATTCAAAAAATGTAGAACTAAGAACAGATATAGCCCTTGGTTCACCACAGACTTGACTGCCCTTGACCAGCATAAAAACATCCTATGGCATTCTGCATTATCATCGAATATGTAACTTTTCAGGGAAGTCAGGTACCAATATACTCAGTCAGTTAGGAAAGCTAAGGCTAGCTTTTTCAAACAGAAACTTTCATCCTGTAGCATTAATTCCAAATCATTTTGGGACACTGTAAAGTCCATGGAGAATAAGAGCACCTCCTCCCAGCTGCCCACTCCACTGAGGCTAGGAAACACTGTCACCACCGATGAATCTACGATAATCGATCATTTCAATAAGCATTTTTCTTCGGTTGGCCATGCTTTCCACCTGGCTACCCCTACCCCGGCCAACAGCTCAGCACCCCTGCAGCAACTTGCCCAAGCCCCCCCTTACTCTGACACTGCCTAGAATATAGGTCCTGGATGTCAGGAAGCTTGGCCCCAGTGATGTACTGGTCTGTACGCATTACCGTCTGTAGCACCGTACGGTCGGATGCTGAGCAGTTAACATACCAGGTGGTGATGTACCCGGTCAGGATGCTTTTGATGGTGCAGCTGTATAACTTTGTGAGGATCTGTGGACCCATGCCAAAACTTTTCAGTCTCCTGAGGGGGAAAAGGTATTATCTTGCCCTCTTCACAACTGTCTTGGTGTGGTTGGACCATGATCGTTTGTTGGGGATGTGGACACCATGGAACTAGAAACTCTCGACCCGCTCCACTACAGCCCCATCAATATGAATGGGGGCGTGTTTGGCCCTCCTTTTCCTGTATTCCATGATCAGCTTCTTTGTCTTGCTCACGTTGAGGGAGAAGTTGTTGTCCTGGCACCACACTGCCAGGTCTCTGACCTCCTCCCTATAAGCTGTCTCATTGTTGTTGGTGATCAGGCCTACCACTGTTGTGTCATCAGCAAACCTAATGATGGTGTTGGAGTCGTGCTTGGCCATGCAGTCGTGGGTGAACAGGAAGTACAAGAGGGGACTAAGCACTCACCCCTGAGGGGCCCCAGTGTTTTTTTTGTTATGTTTTTTTCCCACCTTAATTTAACCAGGTAGGCCAGTTGAGAACAAGTTCTCATTTACAACTGCAACCTGGCCAAGATAAAGCAAAGCAGTGCGAGAAAAACAACAACACAGAGTTACACATGGGTTAAACAAACGTACACTCAATAACACAATAGAAAAAGTATATGTACAGTGTGTGCAAATGCAGTAAGATTAGGGAGGTAAGGCAGTAAATAGGCCACAGGTGAAATAATGACAATTTAGCATTAACGCTGGAGTGATAGATATGCAGATAATGATGCGCAAGTACAGATACTGGGGTGCAAAATAGCAACAACAAAAAAACTATATGGGTATGAGGTAATTGGGTGAGCTATTTACAGATGGGCTGTGTACAGGTACAGTGATCGGTAAGCTGCTCTGACAGTTGATGCTTAAAATTAGAGAGGGAGATATAAGACTCCAGCTTCAGTGATTTTTGCAATTCGTTCCAGTCATTGGCAGCAGAGAACTGGAAGGAAAGGTGGATAAAGGAAGTGTTGGCTTTGGGGATGACCAGTGAAATATACCTGCTGGAGTGCATGCTATGGGTGGGTGTTGCTATGGTGACCAGTGAGCTGAGAAAAGGCGGGGCTTTACCTAGCAAAAACTTATAGATGACCTGAAGCCAGTGGGTTTGGTGACGAATATGTAGTGAGGGCCAGCCAACGAGAGCACACAGGTTGCAGTGGTGGGTAGTACAGTGAGGGAAAAAAGTATTTGATCCCCTGTTGATTTTGTACGTTTGCCCACTGACAAAGAAATGATCAGTCTAGAATTTTAATGGTAGGTTTATTTGAACAGTGAGAGACAGAATAACAACAAAAAATCCAGAAAAACGCATGTCAAAAATGTTATAACATTATAGACCCCCTCTCAATCAGAAAGATTTCTGGCTCCTAGGTGTCTTTTTTTACAAGTAACGAGCTGAGATTTGGAGCACACTCTTAAAGGGAGTGCTCCTAATCTCAGTTTGTTACCTGTATAAAAGACACCTGTCCACAGAAGCAATCAATCAATCAGATTCCAATCTCTCCACCATGGCCAAGACCAAAGAGCTCTCCAAGGATGTCAGGGACAAGATTGTAGACCTACACAAGGCTGGAATGGGCTAAGCAGCTTGGTGAGAAGGTGACAACAGTTGGTGCGATTATTCGCAAATGGAAGAAACACAAAAGTACTGTCAATCTCCCTCGGCCTGGGGCACCATGCAAGATCTCACCTCGTGGAGTTGCAATGATCATGAGAATGGTGAGGAATCAGCCCAGAACTACACGAGAGGATCTTGTCAATGATCTCAAGGCAGCTGGGACCATAGTCACCAAGAAAACAATTGGTAACACACTACACCGTGAAGGACTGAAATCCTGCAGCGCCCGCAAAGTCCCCCTGCTCAAGAAGACACATATACATGCCCATCTGAAGTTTGCCAATGAACATCTGAATGATTCAGAGGACAACTGGGTGAAAGTGTTGTGGTCAGATGAGACCAAAGTTGAGCTCTTTGGCATCAACTCAACTAGCCGTGTTTGGAGGAGGAGGAATGCTGCCTATGACCCCAAGAACATCATCCCCACCGTCAAACATGGAGGTGGAAACATTATGCTTTGGGGGTGTTTTTCTGCTAAGGGGACAGGACAACTTCATCGCATCAAAGGGATGATGGATGGGGCCATGTACTGTCAAATCTTGGGTGAGAACCTCCTTCCCTCAGCCAGGGCATTGAAAATGGGTCGTGGATGGGTATTCCAGCATGACAATGACCCAAAACACACGGCAAAGGCAACAAAGGAGTTGCTCAAGAAGAAGCACATTAAGGTCCTGGAGTGGCCTAGCCAGTCTCCAGACCTTAATCCAATAGAACATCTGTGGAGGGAGCTGAAGGTTCGAGTTGCCAAACGTCAGTCTCAAAACCTTAATGACTTGGAGAAGATCTGCAAAGAGGAGTGGGACAAAATCCCTCCTGAGATGTGTGCAAACCTGGTGGCCAACTACAAGAAACGTCTGACCTCTGTGATTGCCAACAAGGGTTTTTGCCACCAAGTACTAAGTCATGTTTTGCAGAGGGTTGAAATACTTATTTCCCTCATTAAGAAGCGAATCATTTTATAACATTTTTTACATGCGTTTTTCTGGATTTTTTTGTTGTTATTCTGTCTCTCACTGTTCAAATAAACCTACCATTAAAATTATAAACTGATAATTTCTTTGTCAGTGGGCAAACGGACAAAATCAGCAGGGGATCAAATATTATTTCCCCTCACTGTATATGGGGCTTTGGTGACAAAATGGATGGCACTGTGATAGACTACATCCAGTTTGCTGAGTAGAGTGTTGGAGGCTATTTTGTAAATGAGTCAAGGATCGGATCGGTAAGATCAAGGATCGGTCAAGGATCGGTAAGTCAAGGATCGGTAAGATAGTTAGTTTTACGAGGTATGTTTGGCAGCATGAGTGAAGAAGGATTTGTGGCGAAATAGGAAGCCGATTCTAGATTTAATTTTTGGATTGGAGATGCTTAGTGTGAGTCTGGAAGGAGAGTTTACAGTCTAACCAGACATCTAGGTATTTGTAGTTGTCCACATATTCTAAGTCAGAACCGTCCAGAGTAGTGATGCTAGTCGGGCGGACGGGTGCGGGCTGCAAATCGGTTGAAGAGCATGCATTTAGTTTTACTAGTATTTAAAAGCAGTTGGAGGCCATGGAAGGAGGGTTGTATGGCATTGAAGCTCGTTTAGAGGTTTGTTAAAACCTGTTAGGGCTAGGGGGCAGTATTTACACGGCCGGATAAAAAACGTACCCGATTTAATCTGGTTATTACTACTGCCCAGAAACTAGAATATGCATATAATTATTGGCTTTGGATAGAAAACTCCCTAAAGTTTCTAAAACTGTTTGAATGGTGTCTGTGAGTATAACAGAACTCATATGGCAGGCAAAAACCTGAGAAGATTATGTACAGGAAGTGCCCTCTCTGACCATTCCTTGGGCTTCTTGACTCTCTTTATTGAAAACTTAGGATCTTTGCTGTAACGTGACACTTCCTACGGCTCCCATAGGCTCTCAGAACCGGGAAAAAGCTGAATGATGTCTTTGCAGCCCCTGGCTCAAAAACATTAGTGGTCTATCAGAGGACAATGAGACTGAGGCGCGTGCACGAGGCGACCCCATGTTTTTATTTGAACTAAAACACGGTTTCCCGGTCGGAATATTATCGCTTTTTTACAAGAAAAATGGCATAAAAATTGATTTTAAACAGCGGTTGACATGCTTCGAAGTACGGTAATGGAATATTTAGAATTTTTTTGTCACGAAACGTGTCAGGCGCGTCACCCTTCTTTACCCTTTTGGATAGTGTCTTGAACGCACGAACAAAACAGAGGATATTTGAACATAACTATGGATTATTTTGAACCAAACCAACATTTGTTATTGAAGTAGAAGTCCTGGGAGTGCATTCTGACGAAGAACAGCAAAGGTAATAACATTTTTCTTATAGTAAATCTGAGTTTGGTGAGGGCTAAACTTGGTGGGTGTCTAAATAGCTAGCCCTGTGATGCCGGGCTATCTACTCAGAATATTGCAAAATGTGCTTTCACCGAAAAGCTATTTTAAAATCGGACATAGCGAGTGCATAATGGAGTTCTGTATCTATAATTCTTAAAATAATTGTTATGTTTTTTGTGAACGTTTATCGTGAGTAATTTAGTAAATTCACCGGAAGTTTGCGGTGGGTATGCTAGTTCTGAACGTCACATGCTAATGTAAAAAGCTGGTTTTTGATATAAATATGAACTTGATTGAACAAAACATGCATGTATTGTATAACATAATGTCCTAGGATTGTCATCTGATGAAGATCATCAAAGGTTAGTGCTGCATTTAGCTGTGGTTTGGGTTTATGTGACATTATATGCTAGCTTGAAAAATGGGTGTCTGATTATTTCTGGCTGGGTACTCTGCTGACATAATCTAATGTTTTGCTTTCGTTGTAAAGCCTTTTTGAAATCGGACAGTGTGGTTAGATTAACGAGAGTCTTGTCTTTAAAATGGTGTAAAATAGTCATATGTTTGAGAAATTGAAGTAATAGCATTTCTAGGGTATTTTAATAACGCGCCACAGGATTCCACTGGCTGTTATGTAGGTGGGACGATTTCGTCCCACCTACCCTAGAGAGGTTAAACGGCCTCCTACTCAAACTCAGAAGCTAGGATATGCATATAATTAGTAGATGTGGATAGAAAACACCCTAAAGTTTCTAAAACTGTTTGAATGGTGTCTGTGAGTATAACAGAACTCATATGGCAGTCAAAAGCCCGAGACAGACCCTATCAGGAACGGGACGTATGATTTTGTGGACTCACCTTCAGCACTTTGCCTATAAAACAAACCCAGAGAGGTTAACACAGTGTCCAAATAAGGGCCAGATGTATACAGAATGGTGTCATCTGCGTAGAGGTGGATCAGAGAATCACCAGCAGCAAGAGCGACACCATTGATATATACAGAGATAAGAGTCGGCCCGAGAATTGAACCCTGTGGCACCCCCATAGAGACTGCCAGAGGTCCGGACAACAGGCCCTCCGATTTGACACACTGAACTCTATCTGAGAAGTAGTTGGTGAACCAGGCGAGGCAGTCATTTGAGATACCAAGGCTATTGAATCTGCCGATAAGAATGCGGTGATTGAGTCGAAAGCCTTGGCCAGGTTGATGAAGACGGCTGCACAGTATTGTCTTTTATCAATGGCGGTTATGATATCGTTTAGGACCTTGAGCGTGGCTGAGGTGACCAGCTCGGAAACCAGATTGCATAGTGGAGAAGGTACGGTGGGATTTGAAATGGACGGTGATCTGTTTGTTAACTTGGCTTTCAAAGATTTTAGAAAGGCAGGGTCCAGATTGTCTAGCCCAACTGATTTGTAGGGATCCAGATTTTGCAGCTCTTTCAGAACATCAGCTGTCTGGATTTAGGTGAAGTAGAATCGGGGGGGGGGGGGGCTTCGGCAAGTTTCTGTGGGGGGTGCAGAGCTGTTGGCCCGGGTTAGGGGTAGCCAGGTGGAAATCATGGCCAGCCGTAGAAAAATGCTTATTGAAATGATCGATTATTATAGATTTATCGGTGGTGACAGTGTATACTAGACTCAGTGCAGTGGGCAGCTGGGAGGAGGTGCTCTTATTCTCCCGGGACTTTACAGTGTCCCAGAACTTTTTGGAATTAGTGCTACAGGATGCAAATTTCTGTTAGGAAAGCTAAGGCTAGATTTTTCAAACTGACCGTGTATATTGGTTCCTGACTTCCCTGAAAAGTTGCATATCGCGGGGGCTATTCGATGCTAATGCAGTACGCCACAGGATGTTTTTGTGCTGGTCAAGGGCAGTGTAGTCTGTGGTGAACCAAGGGAGAAGCACGAGAGGCACCCCCAATAATTTTTTTTCGGGGGCACACGGGTAGTTTGGCTAGGCCAAGGAAGAGCCTGAAGCCAGCTACCCGTGGTTATATGGAGGAGCGTATGAGGTGGAGGGCGCCATGTTTCGCTGAGGAGTGCACTCTCTCACCCATACGCACGCACAGTCCGGTGAGCGTTATTCCAGCCCCTCGCAGGTGCCGTGTTAGAGTGGGCATCCAGCCTGGTAGGATGATGCCTGCGCAGCGCATCTGGTCGCCGGTACGCCTCCTAGGACCAGGCTACCCAACTCCCGCTCTACGCACGGCTACCATCAGGCCCCTGCACAGCCCAGTCCGCCCTGTACAAGCACCCCGCTCGTACAGGGCTACTAGTTCCATCCAGCCAGGACGGGTTGTGCAGGAGGTAAGATCAAGACCGCCTGTGCGCCTCCATAGCCTTGGGTTTCCAGTTCCTGTCTCTCGTGCGGACCCGGAAGTACGTCAGCCCAGTCCGACTCGTCCTGGTCCCGCTCCCCGCACTAGCCTGGAGGTGCGTGTTCCCAGTCTGGTACGTCCAGTACCATCACCACGCACCAGGCTTCAAGTGCGTCATCCCAGTCCAACGTCGCCAGAGCCGCCCGTCAGTGAAGAGTCGCCAGAGCCGCCCGTCAGTGAAGAGTCGCCAGAGCCGCCCGTCAGTGAAGAGTCGCCAGAGCCGCCCGTCAGTGAAGAGTCGCCAGAGCCGCCCGTCAGTGAAGAGTCGCCAGAGCCGCCCGTCAATGAAGAGTCGCCAGAGCCGCCCGTCAGTGAAGAGTCGCCAGAGCCGCCCGTCAGTGAAGAGTCGCCAGAGCCGCCCGTCAGTGAAGAGTCGCCAGAGCCGCCCGTCAGTGAAGAGTCGCCAGAGCCGCCCGTCAGTGACGAGTCGCCAGAGCCGCCCGTCAGTGAAGAGTCGCCAGAGCCGCCCGTCAGTGAAGAGTCGCCAGAGCCGCCCGTCAGTGAAGAGTCGCCAGAGCCGCCCGTCAGTCAGGAGTCGCCAGAGCCACCCACTAGTCAGGAGCTGCCAGAGTGGCCTGACTGCCCGGAGCTGCCAGAGTGGCCAGACTGCCCGGAGCTGCCAGACTGCCCGGAGCTGCCAGAGTGGCCAGACTGCCCGGAGCTACCAGAGTGGCCAGACTGCCCGGAGCTGCCAGAGTGGCCCATCTGCCCAGAGTCTGCAGATGAAGGGCAGTGTAGTCTGTGGTGAACCAAGGGCTATATCTCTTCTTGGTGCTATATTTTTTGAATGGGTCATGCTTAGTTAAGATGGTGAGGAAAGCACTTTGCACCAGGGAGATTTTACACCACATTACACCATGGAGATTATGAGACTGTTTTCTCTGTGCCGGTTTATGTTAATTAGTTTGGGGGAGGAGAGTATACCTAGGCCTGCACACACTCACGCATACACAGTGACTGGGGATGGGGTCTCACTTCTCACCCTTTCTGCTCAAGGGAAATTAAGATATGATTGTGGAAGAGAAGGGCAGGGAGGGGGGCATGACACAAGGTGTGTTGTTATGCTGTAAACAGTGACTATTATGGGATTTGCACTAGTGAAGCGCAGGGGGTGATTCATAACCCAGAGTCCCCGAGGTTAAATCCGTGGGGCAGGCTTGTTTTGTGTTTTTTTATTGTGTGGATAAAAGGCGGGTGGGTGGAGGATGGGCGGGTTGAATAAAGAGAAAACAATGCATAGAAAATGTATACATTTATATTTCTTGTGCAATTCATAACTATAGGCTACATTGAGGTTTTTCTTTCATAATTGTTATCTGGCAGTGTGTAAGACTACGCTTTAGGGCCTAACTGTATGTCCACCGACTGAAACTTAAGATGGTGGATAAATTATGATAGTTCACTTAGGCCGTGTACCATTTTTAAAAAATGTGTCAGTTCTGGTCGACTTAAAGTGTTGGGTCTCCCATAAACCACGTTTCCATCCACAGTTTTTATGCTGAGTATAATCATTTTTACATTACATTTTAGTCATTTAGCAGACGCTCTTATCCAGAGCGACTTACAGTAGTGAATGCATACATTTCATACAATTTCATACATTTTTTTTTTTTTTTTTTCTGTGCTGGCACCCCGTGGGAATCGAACCCACAACCCTGGTGTTGCAAACACCATGCTCTACCAACTGAGCTACAGGGAAGGCCATAATCAGGGAAGGACATAATCATACCCTATAAAACAATAACGATAACTGTGACGGAAAGAGGACGTTTCGGTACAATTTTATAAATGTCAGATTAACAATACAAAAAGATAATGGTGAGATATTTTTGTGTTGCGCAAATATTGATATAATAACTATTATATTGAAGTCAATTTAGAGTCACACAATATGTGTGTGTGGTCCTCCCACTACAATTCGGGAAACCATGCAGTTTTAGGCAGATTAAATATATTATGATGAACTTTCACAGTGGTGAAAGTGCACAGTGATGAGCTTGATGCTGCTTTCCAATAAATATCGCTGACATTTATTATAATTCTGGAGCCATAATGATCAATGCTTAACTGCTGTTTAACAAATAAAAATATTCTCGCTCTAAACCATAATAATCTCATAATGTAGACTAGCCTACCCACATTGCTCGTTCTAATATTTCTTGATTTCTTTCTTTTATTTTGGGGGATTTGTGTGTATTTTTTTGTATTGTTCGGGATTACTGCACTGTTGGAGTTAGAAACATAAGCATTTTGCTGCACCTGTGATAACATCTGCAAAATACTATATGTGTACGCAGCAAATGAAATTTGCTAGCTAGCTGGTTAATGTTAACCTTCCTTAACACAACACGGATTTGGCTTGGAAACATGATAACATTTCAAAAGAAGGCAAAACATTTGTAGGAAAACATTTTGTCGTGATTGCGATGTAGGCAGATTGACTTTTGATGCAGTATAACTTTAGCCAGGTAACTAAGATTGAGGGACCACTGTATTTTGCTAGCTAACATTAGCATTGCTAGCTATATTTGATGAACTTTGCTAGAAACAGGAATGGCAACATTGCCATCTCACAAAAGTAAATTTGACAACATCATAATGTCACGTCCTGGCCAGTATAAGGGTTAATTGTTATTGTAGTTTGGTCAGGACGTGGCAGAGGGTATTTGTTTTATGTGGTTCAGGATGGTGTTTGTCATGAAGGGGCATTTGATTTAAGTATTCCGGGGTGTTTGGGCACTGTTTGATGTTCATGTATTCTATGTTTAGTCTAGTGTGTTTGTTTCTATGTTTGGCTAATTGGGGTTGTGACTCTCAATTGAAGGCAGGTGTGTCTATTTGCCTTTGATTGAGAGTCACATATTTTAGGGTGTGTTTGTGTTTTGTGGGAGATTGTTCCGTGTATAGCGTGAAGCCTTACAGGACTGTTTATTGTCGGTGTGTTTCTTTTTGTATACGTGTTTATTTTGGGTTTGCCTTCTTTCCTCATAATAAAGAAGATGAGTATACACATACCTGCTGCGTTTTGGTCTCATCACTACGACAACCGTGACAAAATCTCCCACCACCAAAGGCCCAAGCAGCAGAGGGATTTCGAGTTGGACTGGCGGGAGAAATGGACCTGGGAGGAAGTTCTGGACGGGGCTGGACCTTGGCACCAGGCTGGGGAGTACCGTCGCCCACGGGAGGAGATTGAGGCAGCCAAGGCAGAGAGGCGGAGGTACGAGGCCTTGGACGCGCTGAGGGAGAAGCACGAGAGGCACCCTCAATAAATTTTTTTGGGGGGGCACACGGGTAGTTTGGCTAGGCCAAGGAAGAGCCTGAAGCCAGCTACCCGTGGTTATATGGAGGAGCGTATGAGGTGGAGGGCGCCATGTTTCGCTGAAGAGTGCACTCTCACCCATACGCACGCACAGTCCGGTGCGCGTTATTTCAGCCCCTCGCAGGTGCCGTGTTAGAGTGGGCATCCAGCCTGGTAGGAGGATGCCTGCGCAGCGCATCTGGTCGCCGGTACGCCTCCTAGGACCAGGCTACCCAACTCCCGCTCTACGCACGGCTACCATCAGGCCCCTGCACAGCCCAGTCCGCCCTGTACAAGCACCCCGCTCGTACAGGGCTACTAGTTCCATCCAGCCAGGACGGGTTGTGCAGGAGGTAAGATCAAGACCGCCTGTGCGCCTCCATAGCCCTGGGTTTCCAGTTCCTGTCTCTCGTGCGGACCCGGAAGTACGTCAGCCCAGTCTGACTCGTCCTGTTCCCGCTCCCCGCACTAGCTTGGAGGTGCGTGTTCCCAGTCTGGTACGTCCAGTACCGGCTATATTCAACGTGTTGAGCGCTCGTAAATTCCTTATTCTGCGCTCTGGTACACTCTATCACGTCCTGACCATAGAAAGATATTATTTTCTATGGTAGAGTAAGTCAGGGCGTGACAGGGGGATTTTCTAGTTTAGTTTTCTATGTTGTCATGTTCTAGTTTTGTATTTCTATGTTGGGTTTTGTTCGGGATGATCTCTAATTAGAGGCAGCTGTTCCTCGTTGTCTCTAATTGGAGATCATACTTAAGTAGGGTTTTTTTCTACCTGGGTTTGTGGGAGATTGTTTTTGAGTTTGTGTATGTTTCAACTCTGCGTCACGGTTTGTTTTGTTATTCAGTTTATTTATATGTATTGCATAGTTTCACAGTTAAAATAAAATGTGAAATGACACACATGCTGCACTTTGGTCCGCTCCTTCCTACTACAACCGTGACAGAATCTCCCACCCCCAAGAGACCAAGCAGCGTGGTTCGGAGAAATGGACCTGGGAAGACTCCCAGGAGGAGATGGCATCCTTGTCTATTGAGGAGATGAGGAGGAGTATATCCAGGGCTTTGGAGGAATTAGGGGCAGGAGAAAAGCGCCTCCCATGGGAACAGGTGGAGGCAGTGAGAGCATGGCAATGAGGGAAGCACACGGGGAGATTGGCATAGTCAGGTTGGAGACCTGAGCCAACTCCCCGTGCTTACCGTGGGGAGCGAGTGACTGAGCAAGCACCGTGTTATGCGGTGATGCGCACTGTGTCGCCAGTGCGCATTCACAGGCCGGTGCGCTCTGTGCCTGCCCCACATACCAGGCCTCCAGTGAGTATATCCAGCCTGGTACGCCCTGTGCCTGCTCCTCGCACTTGCCCTGAGGTGCGTGTCACCAGTCTGGCGCCACCTGTGCCAGCCCCACGCATCAGGTCTCTAGTGCGCCTGCCCAGTCCGGTGTGTCCTGTTCCTGCTCCTCGCACTCACCCTGAGGTGCGTGTCACCAGTCTGGTGCCACCTGTGCCAGCCCCACGCATCAGGCCTCCAGTATGCCTTCCCAGTCCAGAGCTTCCGGCGACGTCCTCCAGTCCGGAGCCTCCAGCGACGTTTCCTAGTCCGGTGAGACCTGTTCCGGCTCCACGTAAAAAGCCTCCAGTGATAATCCATGGCACGAAGCCTGCAGTGATGATCCATGGCCCGGAGCCTGTAGTGATAATCCATGGCCCGGAGCCTCCAGTGATAATCCATGGCAAGAAGCCTGTAGGGATGATCCATGGCCCGGAGCCTGTAGCGATGATCCATGGCACGAAGCCTCCAGTGGTGATCCATGGCGCGGAGCTTGCAGTGATGATCCATGGCATGGAGCCTGCAGCAACGGCCTACAGTCCGGATGCTTGACGCCTTGATAAGTTCCTTTCCTGAGGATGGCTCACCCCTCACAGTTCTGGGTGACTTTAACCTCCATACATCTACCTTTGACTCATTTCTCTCTGCCTCCTTCTTTCCACTCCTCTCCTCTTTTGACCTCACCCTCTCACCGTCCCACACTACTCATAATGCAGGCAATATGCTTGACCTCATCTTTACTAGATGCTGTTCTTCTACTAATCTCACTGCAACTCCCCTCCAAGTCTCCGACCTCTACCTTGTATCCTTTTCCCTCTCGCTCTCCTCCAACACTACTCACTCTGCCCCTACTCAGATGGTATTGCGCCGTTGCAACCTTCGCTCTCTCTCTCCCGCTACTCTCTCCTCTTCCATCCTATCATCTCTTCCCTCTGCTCAAACCTTCTCCAACCAATCTCCTGATTCTGCCTCCTCAACCCTCCTCTCCTCCCTTTCTGCATCCTTTGACTCTCTATGTCCCCTATCCTCCTGGCCGGCTTGGTCCTCCCCTCCTGCTCCGTGGCTTGACGACTCATTGCGAGCTCAGAGAACAGGGCTCCGGGCAGCCGAGCGGAAATGGAGGAAAACTAGCCTCCCTGCGGACCTGGCATATTTTCACTCCCTCCTCTCCACATTTTCTTCCTCTGTTTCTGCTGCTAAAGCCAATTTCTACCACTCTAAATTCCAAGCATCTGCCTCTAACCCTAGGAAGCTCAATGCCACCTTCTCCTCCCTCCTGAATCCTCCTCCCCCTCCCCCCTCTCTGCGGATGACTTCGTCAACCATTTTGAAAAGAAGGTTGACGACATCCGATCCTCGTTTGTTAACTTCCCTAGTCAACAGCCAGTGGAATCGCATGGCGCGAAATACAAATACCTCAAAAATGCTATAACTTCAATTTCTCAAACATATGACTATTTTACACCATTTTAAAGACAAGACTCTCATTAATCTAACCACATTGTCCGATTTCAAAAAGGCTTTACAGCGAAAGCAAAACATTAGATTATGTCAGGAGAGTACCTTGCCAAAAATAATCACACAGCCATTTTCAAAGCAAGCATATATGTCACAAAAACCAAAACCACAGCTAAATGCAGCACTAACCTTTGATGATCTTCATCAGATGACACTCCTAGGACATTATGTTATACAATACATGCATGTTTTGTTCAATTAAGTTCATATTTATATCAAAAACCAGCTTTTTACATTTGCATGTGATGTTCAGAACTAGCATACCCACCGCAAACTTCCGGTGAATTTACTAAATTACTCATGATTAACGTTCACAAAATACATAACAATTATTTTAAGAATTATAGATACAGAACTCCTTTATGCAATCGCGGTGTCAGATTTTAAAATAGCTTTTCGGCGAAAGCACATTTTGCAATATTCTGAGTACATAGCCTGGCCATCACGGCTAGCTAATTTGACACCCACCAAGTTTGGCCCCCAAGTTTGGCCCTCACCAAATTCAGATTTACTGTCAGATTACCTTTGCTGTTCTTAGTCAGAATGCACTCCCAGGACTTTTACTTCAACAGCAAATGTTGTTTTGGTTTCAAATAATCCATAGTTATATCCAAATAGCTCCGTTTTGTTCGTGTGTTCAAGTCACTATCCGAAGGGTGACGCGCGAGCGCATTTCGTGACAAACAAATTCAAAATATTCCATTACCGTACTTCGAAGCATGTCAAACGCTGTTTAAAATCAATTTTTATGCGATTTTTCTTGCAAAATAGCGATAATATTTCAACCGGGCGATGTTGTATTCATTCAAAGGCTGAAAGGAAAAAATTTAGAATTCTCATGAACGCGCACCTCCAATGTCACTGTTCCCAGCCTGACTACTAACAAATACTCCTGCTGTTCTTCGCCCAGAGACAGGAGACACGTCATTCCACTTTCTGGCCGGCTTCTGAGAGCCAAAGGAAGCCTTAGAAAATGTCACGTTACAGCATAGACAAATTGTCAGACAGGGCACTTCATGTATGGAATCTTCTCAGGTTTTGGCCTGCCATATGAGTTCTGTTATACTCACAGACACCATTCAAACAGTTTTAGAAACTTTAGAGTGTTTTCTATCCACATTTACTAACTATATGCATATTCTCGTTTCTGGGCAAGAGTAGTAACCAGTTTAAATCGGGTACGTTTTTATCCGGCCGTGCAAATACTGCCCCCGAGCCCCAACATTTTAAGTCAAACGACATTGCTGGTCCTGCTCACATTGCCCTACCCTATGCTTTGACCTCTTTCTCCCCTCTCTCTCCAGATGAAATCTTGCAACTTGTGACGCCCAACAACCTGCCCGCTTGACCCTATCCCCTCCTCTCTTCTCCAGACCATTTCCGGAGACTTTCTCCCCTACCTCACCTCGCTCATCATCTCATCCTTGACCGCTGGCTACGTCCCTTCCGTCTTCAAGAGACCGAGAGTTGCACCCCTTCTCAAAAAACCTACACTCGATCCCGCCGATGTCAACAACTACAGACCAGTATCCCTTCTTTCTTTCTCTCCAAAACTCTTGAACGTGCCGTCCTTGGCCAGCTCTCCTGCTATCTCTCTCAGAATGACCTTCTTGATCCAAATAAGTCAGGTTTCAAGACTGGTCATTCAACTGAGACTGCTATTCTCTGTGTCACGGAGGCTCTCCGCACTGCTAAAGCTAACTCTCTCTCCTCTGCTCTCATCCTTCTAGACCTATCTGCTGCCTTTGATACTGTGAACCATCATATCCTCCTCTCCACCCTCTCCGAGTTGGGCATCTCCGGCGCGGCTCACGCTTGGATTGCGTCCTACCTGACAGGTCGCTCCTACCAGGTGGCGTGGCGAGAATCCGTCTCCGCACCACGTGCTCTCACCACTGGTGTCCCCCAGGGCTCAGTTCTAGGCCCTCTCCTATTCTCACTATACACCAAGTCACTTGGCTCTGTCATATCCTCACATGGTCTCTCTTATCATTGCTACGCAGACGACACACAATTAATCTTCTCCTTTCCCCCTTCTGATAACCAGGTGGCGAATCGCATCTCTGCATGTCTGGCAGACATATCAGTGTGAATGACGGATCACCAACTCAAGCTGAACCTCAGCAAGACGGAGCTGCTCTTTTTCCCAGGGAAGGACTGCCCATTTCATGATCTCGCCATCACGGTTGACAACTCCATTGTGTCCTCCTCCCAGAGTGCTAAGAGCCTTGGCGTGACCCTGGACAACACCCTGTCGTTCTCCGCTAATATCAAGGCGGTGACCCGAACCTGTAGGTTCATGCTCTACAACATTCGCAGAGTACGAACCTGCCTTACACAGGAAGCGCCGCAGGTCCTAATCCAGGCACTTGTCATCTCCCGTCTGGATTACTGCAACTCGCTGTTGGCGGGGTTCCCTGCCTGTGCCATTAAACCCTTACAACTCATCTAGAACGCCGCAGCCCGTCTGGTGTTCAACCTTCCCAAGTTCTCTCACGTCACCCCGCTCCTCCGCACACTCCACTGGCTTCCAGTTGAAGCTCGCATCTGCTACAAGACCATGGTGCTTGCCTACGGAGCTGTGAGGGGAACGGCACCTCCATACCTTCAGGCTCTGATCAGTCCCTACACCCAAAGAAGGGCACTGCTTTCATCCACCTCTGGCCTGCTCGCCTCCCTACCTCTGCGGAAGCACAGTTCCCACTCAGTCCAATCAAAACTGTTTGCTGCTCTGGCACCCCAATGGTGGAACAAGCTCCCTCATGACGCCAGGACAGCGGAGTCAATCACCACCTTCCGGAGACACCTGAAACCCCAACTCTTTAATGAATACCTGGGATAGGATAAAGTAATCCTTCTAACCCCCCCCTACCCCCCCAAAAAAGATATACATTTACATCATTTAGCAGACGCTCTTATCCAGAGCGACTTACAGTAGTGAATGCATACATTTCATACAATTACATACATTTTTTTGTACTGGCCCCCCGTGGGTATCGAACCCCCAACCCCAGCGTTGCAAACACCATGCTCTACCAACTGAACTACAGGGACAATAGATGTACTATTGTAAAGTGGTTGTTCCACTGGATATCATAAGGTGAATGCACCAATTTGTAAGTCGCTCTGGATAAGAAAGTCTGCTAAATGACGTAAATGGAACCTCCTGAGACGGCCCGCAGTACGGAACCTCCTGAGACGGCCCGCAGTCCGGAACCTCCTGAGATGGCCCGCAGTCCGGAACCTCCTGAGACGGCCTGCAGTCCGGAACCTCCTGAGACGGCCCGCAGTCCGGAACCTCCCGAGACGGCCCGCAGTCCAGATCCTCCAGCGGTGGCCCGCAGACAGAGACTCCTGTGGCGGCCCGCAGCCCAGAACCTCCAGCGGCGGCCCGCTGCCCTGAACCTCCATTGGCCCAGAACCTCCAGCGGCGGTCTGCAGTACAGAGCCTCCGGCGATGATCTACAGTCTGGTTCCTTCCACGGACCGGTGGCACAGAAGCAGAGGGATCAGCGGGCGGAGCGGGGGTTACTCGAACCGGAGCCGCCTCCCCTGTTGGAGGATCCGCGGGATGAGAAGGTTATGTGTACTGCACCAGAGCTGCCATAGACAATAGTTACCCACCCACCCTACCCTCCCTTTTTTTTGGGGGGGGAGTGGCATCAAGTCACCCAACATCAATATGAAAGACTGGTGGAGAGCATGCCAAGACGCATAAAAGCTGGGATTGAAAATCAGGGTTATTCCACCAAATATTGATTTCTGAACTCTTCCTAAGTTAAAACATTAGTGTTGTGTTGTTTAAAAATGTATATTAACTTATTTTCTTTGCATTATTCGAGGTCTGACAACACTGCATCTTTTTTGTTCTTCTGACCAGTTGTCAAATTACAAAAAATATATTTGGAATTTGGGAGAAATGTTGTCAGTAGTTTATAGAATAAAACATAAATGTTCATTTTACCCAAATCTAACCGATGTGAAATTACTAGTTAGTTAGCGGTGGTGCGCGCTAATAGCATTTCAATCAGTGACGTCACTCGCTCTGAGACTTGAAGTAGGGTTTACCCTTGCGTTGCAAGGGCCGCGGCTTTTGTGGCGCGATGGGTAACGATGCTTCGTGGGTGTCAGTTGTTGATGTGTGCAAGGGTCCCTGGTTCGAGCCCAGGTTGGGGCGAAGAGAGGGACGGAACCTACACTGTTACACATACCTATAAATAGTAAAACCAGAGAAACTGGTCATTTTGCAGTGGTCTGTTAATTTTTCCCAGAGCTGTATATATAGATCTGATGTGACATATATTGCATTATTTTATGGCTGGTTATGACACCTACATCAGAGTGTCAAAACCCACAATGCCTATCACTGTAGTTATTTTATGGCTGTTTAGGACACCTACACAAGAATGTCAAAACTTACAAAACCTACCACACAAGTCAAAACATTCCATTACACCATAACCTACTTGTCAACAGTATGTTATGACACTCTTATGTAGGTGTCATAATCAGTAATAAAATAATGAAATATATGTCACAACAGGTGTAAATGGGTCATGACAGTGTTATGGCCATATTATGACAGGTTATGACAAATTGTCAGCTGTTATGACTTATTATAACATGGTTATGACAGTGTCAAGTAAAGTGTTTAGCTATTTCACAAGTAGTTATGTCGGGGCAAGTTTTCTCCCCCACAAAAATAATTTACATTGGGATAATAGAGTAGATAAAGATCTAATTCTATTTTCCTCCACAGAAGATAAGTATTTGGTACATCTGGTTGAGTATTTGGTACATTTGGTTGATATATTGGATACGAATAAAAATGAAAGCGCTGGGCTTTGATAAATCTCTCTTGGTATAAATGTACAGATTATCTCATTGCTCATCCATTAAATAAAAAAACACTTAGTTGACTTTCTCTCCATTCTGCCGTATGATGAATAGTTGTGGCAAGGAGGTACACTACATGATGCAGCATTAAACACTCAAGGAGATTTGTAAATGGTTTCTGTCTTTCTATCACAGTGGATGAGATAGCAAATGACGGTAACAACTGTATGTTGTTTTCCCAGTCATGTTGATCATAAAATATGCTAGTTGTTAGTAGCTAAACTAATATGTTAGCTAGTTCCATATGTCATCCAATCAGCATAAAGCTCAACCCCTTCATTATTTACTCTTCGAAGTGGCAGCTTGTAAGGACTGTTTCTAAATTCAAATTCAAATCAAATCAAATGTTATTTGTCACATGCTTTGTAAACAACAGGTGTAGACTAACAGTGAAATGCTTACCTACAGGCCCATCCTAACAATGCAGAGAGAAATAAAATAGAGAAATAATAGAAAAGTAAAACATGTAATAATAAAAGTAATAATAAATACACAATGAGTAACGATAACTTGGCTTTATACACGGGGTACCAGTACCGAGTCGATGTGCAGGGGTACGAGGTAATTGAGGTAGGTACTCTAGGCTCTGTAGCCACTTCTAGCTCGCTAGCAATACGCTTAAAGATTTACGGGAAACCAGTCTACTAAAGTGCTGACTGAGATACATTTGAGTGCAAACTATTCCAAGTTGAACAACTACACAGTGAAAAAAGTTTGATGAAGCTTCTGTGTTGTGTAAGAGGTCCACTGCGATATAGCTTTAAGGAGAAGAAAATAATTGACAGCTGAGCGTGTTTTGCTTATGCAAAAATAACACTGGGAACCCTTTCATCTTAGCCTGTCAATCCACTGCGAGGTTTGTGAAGCATCAGCCACTCTCTTTTAATATGAGATCAACGCATTGTTAGTTTTAATAATATTTTTTCTAGTTTAAACTTTAATTCCACACTCATACATTAATACTGTGGAAAATGTACATCTCCGTGTCCTCCAGTAGATTGGGTTAAGGATTTAGTTATCTCAAGCCTAGCTTATTTCATTATCTATACTGTATATCATATTGTATCAGGTTATAACTATGCGTGCTACCTCTTCTATTACTAGTTATTTTCTACTACATTTTTTATTATTGATATTGATTAATGTACTGCAATGTTGAGGAAGCTAGCACACAAGCATTTCACTGCACCTTTAATACCTGCTGTAAAATGTGTATGTGACAAATAAAAGGATTTGATTTGAGTGAGAGGATAGAGGAACCAACTCATTATTTACTGTACTCTCTAAAAAAGCAGTGACTGGACTTGGCGTGGAAGTTGATGTGATGATATTTGTCTTCACACGCTCCATGCCCACTTCTGCATCGCTGCTTTGATGTACTGGGCTTTAGAAAACCCCCGCTGACTTTTTTGCTTCTAATTGGACTTGCAGGGTGTGTTTGTGTGTGTGTTTATGTGTGTTTGTGTGTGTCTTATCAACTGATTTATTTATATCCTGATGCCACTGTCATATCCCAGCAGATCTGCACAGGCCAGAAGGCCACAACAGCGAGTCATTGTCACTGTTAAATAAGGCTGGAATACAGTCTTAAAGGGGCAATCTGCAGTTACTACATCAATTTTCAGACTTGTGAATTAATTATATGTACCACTTGATTCTTGAAGAATAGGACTTATAATTGACTCATGAGCTCAGTTCAACTGTCGTCCCCCTTCAGAACTCAAAATATAAGTGTTTGCATTCAAAGCTCTGTCTTTGAATTTGAGAGGTTTGATTTTGAGAGTTTCTTCAGCCCCATCCCTCAGCTTTTTACCGGAACAGGGGTGGGGAGAACGCTTTGTTATTGTTTTGATTAAACTTTATTTAACCTTTATTTAACTAAGCAAGTCAGTTAAGAACAAATTCTAATTTACAATGACGGCCTATCCTGTCCAAATCCTAACCCCAACGATGCTGGGCCAATTGTGCGCCGCATTATGGGACTCCCAATCACTTCCAGTTATGATACAGCCTGGAATCGAACCAGGGTCTGTTGACGCCTCTAGCACTGAGATGCAGTGCCTTAGACTGCTGTGCTACTCGGGAATCAATATTCAGTTTTTCCTGTGTTTTGTATCAGCTGATGAAACTAACAGTGTTAAAGTGTGAAAACGTTTTGTCAGTGTTATTTCCTGACAGTTGCAGGTTGAAATTATAATCTACACAGGACTTTCTTATCAGAAGGTTGGTTTTCATGGGTGGGAGTTTCGGCTTTCCATGGTGACATCTCCACGCTGTAAATTGATTAATGGACCCATAGCAAAGAGAGTTCCAAGCTTCTCTCCCAATAACAGCTAGTTTCCATTCTCCCTAGACGAAAGGATGATACATTTCAATTTATTCAACCGTCAATTTCCATTAATACACGGCTAAGCATAATTAACACCCCTATATTGGACATTAATCAAATTTAAAGCATAAAGTTGAGGGTTTTCATAACTGCATTTCAAACACACACACACACACACACACACACACACACACACACACACACACACACACACACACACACCCATTGTCATGCAGTGTGCCATTGTCCTTTTGCTGTTGTCTCTGTTGTTGGGGAAACACCTGATGCGTGCCATGTCAGAGCGATGATGTCACGTAGAGTGTGCGCTGGCACATCACATAAGGGTTAACATCGCTCCACATGGCCTCCGGAGCCTGAAAAGCAAAACAAACGAGTCATTGCTCAGATATGTGTTAATAATAACTGACCATCTATGAGGGCCTGTGCAGTTTGAATGGATACTGGTTTATTTTTAAAACCATTCTGCTAGGACTAGAAGGTTATGCCAGTTGACACTGAGAGAAAACTGTTTAGGTCCATGAAGCTGTTATGTATATAAATGTACTTTGCATGTCTTCCAAAGGATTTGTTATTGGGAAATGCAGATATGGCAAAGTGGTAAAGAGATGAAATTATTAGAGGCCAGTAATTCTGTGTCCTCAATCCTCTAGTGTAGATGACTATTGCCCTGAAGTGTCTAAAATCAGACAGTGGGCCTTAGAGAAGGTGTCAGTCACCCTTTTCCACACAAGCACACACGTCCCCTTGAATGTCCAAAGGCCCATGTCTGAGTGCTGTGACATAACCATCAGTGGTGTGTGCGCACACACACACAATTTGGGGAGCTGGACAACGGTGGCCCTGGCAGTGACCCCACTCCCGGCGGGTGTCTCCGGGGGAGTTGGGATATGCAAGAAACACATTTCCATTACACTATTGTACAAATGTGTAACAGGACAAATATAAGCACCCCCAAAGTATTAATTAGCATCACACGCAAAGACACATGGACAGAGGTCCACGTGCAGAGACTGACAGGAATTGTATAATATCTGTACATTACAATTGTACCTGAGATTACAAAAGTACAATGATTAATGTTTTGCTTCAGCTTGAGATTAAGAATCAGTGGTAGACTTTGTAAGTGCATGAAGAGGTCAACTGTACAAAAGTCATATGCCTGTTTGTTGAAACTATACTTTCAGTTCCTGTTGATACTATGTTCCAGTCTAACTTCTGCTAGAACATGATAGCAATAGGAGGAAGAAGGATTGGGAAACTAACGGCAAATAGAAATAAGCTGAACTCTGCCTAGCAGAGACATCTTTGTATTAGCAACTATTAATTATGAGTTTATATGGTATTAAAGTTAAGGGACATCACCCTGGGCGGGGTGATGCTCAGTAGGGGATAAAAAGGGAAAACACCATATTTTGTACTGAGTGTGTTACTTGCAAATTACTGTAAGTGTATACTCCGGCTTGCAATCCTTATTAAACAAACTAACCTCTGATCAAAGAAGTTTCCTGTGGTCTCTTGTATAAACATAGGGCAAAATTCCCTTACAATTCTTGGTGACAAGGATGGGATAGATAATGGCAGTCTTCAACTGATTCCAGAGGGACGACAGGTCAAGTGTGCACGGGAGTCACCAGTGACCCAGGGAATTCTCACTCCACATAGAGGTTGGAGCAAATGAAACCCGCCTGAAATCACTGGAGCAAGGGAGACTGTCTACTCTATCCCGAACAAATTTAGGTAAGACCTGGATTCTTTGATCATGGGTAAATGTGCTTAGTTTTAAGAAAATAGCGCTTTGTTTTAAGAAAATAGAATTAGTCGAGCCTAATTCTGATTCTCTTGAAGAAGAAAATGTATAGATGTATAAAAGAGGGTGTCTGTAACGGTTGTCATCGGGAATAGAGGACCAAAACGCAGCAGGAATGTGGATGCTCATCTTGTATTTATAAAAAAATAAAGAGAACACCAAAACGAAGAACGCACAAACAACAAAACAGTCTTGTCATGCTCACACAGGCAAAACAAGAAACAATCTCCCACAACACCAAACCAAACAATTACCCATATATAGGACTCTCAATCAGAGGCAACGAGAAAGCACCTGCCTCCAATTGAGAGTCCAACCCCCATCAACCTAAACATAAAAATACACCAAACCAGAAAGAACATAGAAATACACAACATAGAACATAGACCAAAACCCGGAAATAATAAATCAAACACCCTACTACATAAATCACCACCCCGAACCACATAAACAAAATACCCTCTGCCACGTCCTGACCAAACTACAATAACAAATATCCCTTATACTGGTCAGGACGTGACAGTGTCATTAATGTTAAATTGGAAACTGTAACATTGAGCCTTAGCCGATTAGAAAACTTATTGGGAGATAGTGGTTTGAAAGTGTAAAAGGGGCTGTTATAGTATTCATCAGACATATACTGGGAAAGTGAAAGAAGTGAATTTGGGAGAAGATCAACTTTGGAGTTCTTTCCCATTTGGGGGAAAAAGAGCTTGGGATTATTATTATAAAGATCAGGCTTAAGATCAGGTTTTTCTTTCCATTTGTGAGCATATGTAAAAGATTGCTTGTTTGTACTGTAACTTGTTATACTGTAAAGAATTATCCGTTATACTGATTAATATTGTTTTTCTGTATTTTACAGAGGAAAATGGAAAACAAAAAAGGAAAACCGATGGTTCCTGAGGACACCGGACCGAACCGATCCATGAAGAGACTATGGGGAGGGTGGGCAACAAGTGAGATTCCACTGTGGCACAAGGAAGGTGGTTTTCCACTAGGAGGGACATTGAGCATGAAGAAAGTGGAAGAAATACGACGGAGACTTGAGAACTATGAAAGACTAAATTAAAGGGGAAAGCCAGGAGTGAACTGGGGGTTATTTAGATAATGGGAAGTGCACGGAGCTGTGTGTATGAACTGTGCGGGATGGGAGTACAAAGAGCCAGATGAGGTCTGGGAACACATAAAACTTGCCAAAAGACAACTCTCAGATATAAAAGAATAGGAGAAGACAAAGAAAGACACCAAACTACAGATGGCCCAGCTGGTTTTCTACCAAAGGAAATCCCCACATCCACAACCATATGCAACCAGAGGGCCGCCAAGAGGAAAAGGAGCAGGTCACCCGCGGAGTGGTGGTGGAGAACGAGCCCGGGGAAGAGGCCGTGGAAGAGGAAACTCAACGACTTTCATCTGCTGTACCTGCAATCAACCTGGCCACACTTCCCGCTTCTGTCCCCAGAAAGGCTGCTTTGTATTCGGCCAACCTGGTCATTCTCAGAGAGATTGCCCAAACGCTCAGGGCAACCCAGAACCAACAGATCTTGGACCCTGGCTGAGTGCCCCTCCTCCACACACAGCGGTGCACAACCCAGGATTCTGATGAGACGAAGGAGAAGAGGAAGTTGAGACAAAGACAGAAGATAGTGCTAATCTAGTGTCACAGATTGTGAAACTGTTCTCCTCTCCTCATCAGTCACCCATGGTGCAAGTTCAGATAGAAGTTAAGTGGATTGAATTTCTATGCGATATGGGGGCAACCATATCGGTTATTAATGCAAAATCATACCCAGACCCACCTCTGTCTGAAGCTACTGTCATTTCGGTTGGGGCATCGGGAGTGCCCATGACTGACCACTTAACTAAACCACTCATGATGAAGTTGGGAGACATAACTTTACCGCACACTTTCCTGGCCTCTCCACATTGTCCTAAATATTTGTTGGCCAGAGACCTACTATGCAAATTTGGGATTGAGGTTCACTGTGATACTAGTGGAGTAAACATTTCTACTCCTCCGAGTTGTGAACAATTGGTACATGTCCATTTTGATTCTTTAGACTGCTTATACTCTGACAACTTAGTTGATGGGAGATGACCAAATATATTGTGAATTTGGCTAAACATTGGTGGGTAACTGGGGGGGGGAAGTAAAAGAACCCGATGATTTGCATTGTACCGCATATTATTCAAAACACTGCCGAGATGAAGGCTTTGAAATAAACTGGGGTATTGATAAGCCTGGTGTTTTACAACTCCTTAATATGTATGTACAGTACATAAAGATTTTGTGGGGATTACTCTGACACGTAGTGCGACTCAGAAAGGGATTTTCAGAGGAAATGGGGCTGTTGTCACGCCCTGGCCATAGAGAGGGTTTTGTTCTCTATTTTGGTTAGGCCAGGGTGTGACTGGGGTGGGCGTTCTATGTTCCTTTTTCTATGTTTTTGTATTTCTTTGTTTTGGGCCGAGTAGGGTTCCTAATCAGAGGCAGCTGTGTTCCAGTCTTACTTCTGCTAGCACATGATAGCAATAGGAGGAAGAAGGATTGAGAAACTAACTGCAAATAGAAATAAGCTGAACTCTGCCTAGCAGAGACATCTTTGTATTAGCAACTATTAATTATGAGTTTATGGTATTAAAGTTAAGGGACATCACCCTGGGCGGGGTGATGCTCAGTCGGGGATAAAAAGGGAAAATACCATATTTTGTACTGAGTGTGTTACTTGCAAATTACTGTAAGTGTATACTCCGGGTTGCAATCCTTATTAAACAAACTAACCACTGATCAAAGAAGTTTCCTGTGGTCTCTTGTATAAACATAGGGCAGAATTCCTTTACAAGACTTGAGTGCAGCGACATGAACAGAAGTGTGAATATCCTCACGCTACTACCATGTGGACTGGGATCACTAAGTCACTGCTGGTGCAGGACCAACACACTGCTGTTCTACAAACCACACACACACACACACACACATTACTAAACAAACAAACACACATGCACTGACACATGTACAGACACACACCCGCAAGCATACATACAAAATCTGTTTTTTAACAAACATACATGCGCTCACACATAAATATATGTACACATACAAAGACACATCGTACACATAAACAGTCCTTGCAAACATGGCTCACACCAAAGCTAAAGCACATTTCCTACGGGTGGTAAAGTGCTACCAGATGGATCATCTTAAAATATGTAACTTGAAAAAGAACAATACAAACAAAATAGAAACATGACTAAATAATTTTCCAAAAAGCCTGGTCTTGATCTGCCCACGGTGGGCTTTCATTAGTTGCCTTCGTTCAGCATTAACAATACTACCTCGTTCACAAAACAAGACCACAAGAAAGGCATGGGTAAAGCTCCTCTCTCTCTCCTCTCCTCTCTCTCCTTCCACCCCTGAAGTGGGGCTTTAAAATACCCAGTGACCCTTGAACAACCTTGCAGAATCCCACTGCATGGGATAGGCTCGATGGTGGTGGTGCTATGAATACTTTCAGGCTCAGATGCTCGCCCCTGCTGTGGAAGGGAAAACGTTGGGCTTTGGCTAAGCTTTCGGCAGAGGTTTTCAATATCCGGTCGCACACTCTGGTCCCGACCCCTAGAGCAGAACACCTGGATGGAGAAAGGGAGAATATGTTTTTCTTCATCATTTATGAAGTGTGTGTGGGTGTGCTATGCATAATGTAATGCAGGTCTACTTTGGAATAACTGATTTTGGGACATCCGGGTTGACTAAAGGCCATATAAAAATGTATGGACCTACAGTCAATGCACATAAACTGTATGCTGTTACTCACCACCACAGACCTGTTTGGAATGAATCATGAATGAATGTATAGCCTTTAAGAGATAATTGACAACTCTGCACAGCTCTATGAAGACATATAAGTGGTGTGATACAGCCTCCAAGGTTTCTAGCTGAAAATAAACCAGGAAATTGTATATTCCTTCAACAGTAAAAAAGTTTATTATCCCCTTTACCACAGCTATTGCCATAGAACACAATATTAACGCACACATTAACCAGTAAAAATGTATTCACCGGGGAAAAAAACTGTTGTCTATACCCTGTTCTAATTCTAGAATGCCACTGGTATGCCTGATTTTCCAAGTTTCTAAAATTATAAACGATAAATTACAAGAAATCAAAATTTAAATACTTTAATAATAAAAAAACACCACCAATCTGAATGGGCACTTTTCTCATAGGAGGGAAAAACGACAGGTGCAGAGACACCCTTAGACCTCTATCTCAGTATTAGCCCAAGATGTAACCGAGAGACTGAAAAACAGCTTCTATCGCAAAGCCATCAGACTGTTAAATACCCATCACTAGCACAGAGAGGCTGCTGCCTACATACAGACTTGAAATCATTGGCCACTTTAATAAATGGAACACTAGTCACTTTAATAATGTCACTTTAATAATGTTTACATATCTTGCATTACTCATCTCTGTATTCTATACTATCTATTGTATCTTAGCCTATGCCGCTCTGAAATTGCTCTTCCATAGGGTTAGGTTTAGTCTTCCCACACGGCCATATCTCAATTTTACAGCGCATGTCTACAGAAGACAGACGGAAGAAAGAGCAACCATCTGTGCTAATTGGCTATCGGGCATGCTCCGAACACCTGTGTGTAACGGAGGAAGGCTGCCAGAAATGTGTTGTCCTTGAAAAATATTGTCAGCTGCAACTGTGATAAAGCCGGTTAAAAGAGTGGTACTGTAAGTGTGTATTTTGCATTTGTGATATTATTTTGATGTGATATGAAAGTAAAGGGATTTATGTTTCTAGAACAATACCGCAACTTAGAAACAATTCACATTTAGATTGAGTAGTTGGCTGTTCTGGCTGCCAGATCCAGTCTACCTCTGAAAATAACATATGGACCTTAATAAGGAGTAACTGTGTCGTTAGTGTCCTTAAGAGTACATAAAATAAAATGTTATTGGTCACATACACGTGTTTAGCAGATGTTATTGCGAGTGTAGCAAAATGCTTGTGCTCATCGTTCTGACAGTGCAGCAATATCTAACAAGTCATATCTAACCATTTCACAACAAATACTTAATACACACACACACATCTAAGTAAAGGAATGGAATAAGAATATATAAATATATAAAGGTGTAACTAAATGTAACGTTTTGTTTTTTGATAATTGTTTCTTATGGAAGATAAGGTCCTTATGGTTTCAAAACTGTACCGAGTGTGATGTGTGCTTAGTTCTGTCCTGTACTCCCTGTTCACCCATGACTGCGTGACTGCGCACGACTCCAACACCATCATTAAGTTTGCCAAACACACAACGGTGATGAGACAGCCTATAGGGAGGAGGACAGAGACCTGGCAGTGTAGTGCCATGACAACAACCTCTTTCTCAACGTCAGCAAGACAAAGAAGTTGATCGTGGACTACAGGAAACAGAGGGCCAAGCACACCCCCATCAATGGTGCTGTAGTGGAGCCGGTCAAGAGCTTCATGTTCTTAGGTGTCAATAAGGAATCCCAATTGTCCACACACACCAACACAGTCGTGAAGGGGGCACAACAACGCCTCTTCCCCCTCAACAACGCCTCTTCCCCCAGTGGAAGGTTAGAGCATTGGGCCAGAGCATTGGGCCAGTAACCGAAAGGTTGCTAGATTGAAACCCGAGCTGACAAGGTAACAATATGTTGTTCTGCCCCTGAACAAGGCAGTTAACCCACTGTTCCTAGACCGTCATTGTCAATAAGAATAAATAAAGGTAGAAAAAAAGGACGCTGAAAAGATTCAGGGTGGGCCCTCAGAGTCTCAAAAAGTCTGACAGCTGCACCATTGATAGCATCTTGACTGGCTGCATCACCTCTTGGTATGGCAACTGCTTAGCATCCACCCGCAAAGCGCTACAGAGTGCGTACAGCCCAGTATATCGCTCCCTGCTATCCAGGACCTATATACCAGGCGGTGTCAGAGGAAGGCCCTAAAAATTTCGACGAGACTCCCAAGTCATAGACTGTTCTCTCTGCTACCGCACGGCAAGCGGTACCGATTCAACAAGTCTGGAAACAACAGGACCTGAACAGCTTCTACTCCAAAGCCATAAGACTGCTTAATAGTTAGTTAAGTAGTTAACCGATAGCTACCCGGACAATCTGCATTGACTCTTTTTGCACTAACTGTTTTGACTCACATATGCTGCTGTTACTGTTTATTATCTAGCCTGTTGCCTAGTCACTTTATCCCTATATGTACTATACATATCTACCTCAACTACCTCACAACCCTGCACATTGACTCAGTACTGGAACCCTGTGTATATAGTAAAGTTATTGTTACTCATCGTGTTATTATTTTAAAATGTTCTATTATTTATATAATTTTTCTCTTTGCATTGTTGGGAAGGGTCCATAAGTAAGCATTTCTCTGTTAGTCTAAACCTGTTGTTTACAAAACATATGACAAATAAAAATTGTACTTGATTTTGAGCATTGTGGCTCTTAAACCACCCTGTACAGAAGACGCCTTCGTCTGATACACATGAAACTGAGAGTCCTGAACTGTGCACGTGCCTGGCACTATATAAAAATGCAAAATATTAACGCGCTACAACTGATACACGTTGAGAAATAATGGTGACAAAGTCACTGAAAACCATTTAAATTGACTTTAGGCGCACTAGAAGGCATTAGATAGCATGCTCCCGAGTGGCGCAGCAGTCTAATGTACTGTATCTCAGTGTTAGAGGCGTCACTATAGAGCCTGGTTCGATCACAATTATCCGTGATTGGGAGTCCCATAGGGCGGCACACAATTGGCCCAGTGTCATCCAGGTTAGGGTTTGGCTGGGGTAGGCTGTCATTGTAAATAATAATTTGTTCTTATTAACTGACTTGCCTGGTTAAATAAAATATACATTTGTACGGAAAAGTTGGTTTTTAACTAATGTCGACTTTGCTTATGGAAAACCGTATGAAGTGATTTGAAGGTTTAACGCATAATCTGGGATCCTTGGGACGTCCCTACCCCATTGAAGTTGAAATGTAAAATGGTTAAGGTAAGGGTTATGGTTAAGGATAGGGTAAGGGTAGAGGTTAAGGTTAGGGTTGAGGGTAGGGACGCACCAAGGAGTCCGGATAGCACTAACCTTTCATGCATGCTCAGTTGATGGGTCTCGAGCCATGCGCGAGTGGAAATTTGAAATGTAATTTATGGAACTCCCTCGCATGCTTCTGTTATGGGGAAAGTCTGCAATGAAATTGACATTAAATGTAGAGAATGATACATTTGCAGTTTTAAGAAAAATACAAAAAAAAATAAAATAAATAAAAGTAACAAATAATTAAAGAGCAGCAGTAAAATAACAATAACGAGGTTATATATAGGGGGTACTGGTACAGAGTCAATGTGCGGGGTCACCGGTTAGTCGAGGTAATTGAAGTAATATGTAGATGTAGGTAAAGTTATTAAAGTGACTATGCATAGATAATAACAGATAGTACTGTAGCAGCAGCTTAAAAGAGGGGGGGGGGGGGGGGGGGGGTGCAATGCAAATAGTCTGGGTAGCCATTTGATTAAATGTTCAGGAGATTTATGGCTTAGGGGTAGAAGCTGTTTAGAAGCCTCTTGGACCTAGATTTGACGTTCCGGTACCGCTTTCCATGCACTAGCAGAGAGAATAGTCTATGACTAGGGTGGCTGGAGTCTTTGACAATTTTTAGAGCCGTCGTCTGACACCGCCTGGTATAGAGGTCCTGGATGGCAGGAAGCTTGGCCCCAGTGATGTACTGGGCCGTACACACTACCCTCTGTAGTGCCTTGCGGTCGGAGGCCGTGCAGTTGCCATACCAGGCAGTGATGCAACCAGTCAGGATGCTCTCGATGGTGCAGCTGTAGAACCTTTTGAGGATCTGAGGACCCATGCCAAATCTTTTCAGTCTCCTGAGGGGGAATAGGTGTTGTTGTGCGTTCTTCACGACTGTCTTGGTGTGCTTGGACCATGTTAGCTTGATCGCGATGTGGATGCCAAGGAACTTGAAGCTCACCCCACAGCCCTGTGAAAAGTAATGTGTGTGTTTTTTGCCAATTTTAACCGCCACTTGTTTGTGTACATGGATTTTATAATGTCGTATGTTTTTTCACCCAACACCACTTTCCATCAATTTGTATAGCTGACACTCATGCCAAATTCAAAGCATGAGAAGACTGCCTTTGTTTTTCGTTTGTTTGTTTGCCAGTTAGGGTGTGCAGCGTGAATACGTGGTCTGTCATACGGTAGATTGGTAAAAAGCCAATTTGACATTTGCTCAGTACATTGTTTTCACTGAGGAAATGTACGAGTCTGCTGTTAATGATAATGCAGAGGATTTTCCCAAGGTTGCTGTTAACACATATCCCACGGTAGTTATTGGGGTCAACTTTTTCTCCACTTGTGTATTGGGGTGATCAGTCCTAGGATCCAAATATTGGAGAAGATGCCAGAGATAAGGATGATGTTAAAGAGTTTAAGTATAGCCAATTGACATTTTATCATTTCATTGAGGAGACCATCCATGACACAGGCCTTTTTGGGTTGGAGGGTTTGCATTTTGTGCTGTAGTTCATTCAATGTAATTGGAGAATCCAGTGGGTTCTGGTGGTCTTTAATAGTAGATTCTAAGATTTGTATTTGAGCATGTATATTTTTTTGCTGTTTGTTCTTTGTTATAGGGCCAAAAAGATTGGAGAAGTGGTTTAACCATACATCTCCGTTTTGGATAGATAACTCTTTGTGTTGTTGGTTGTTTAGTGTTTTCCAATTTTCCCAGAAGTGGTTAGAGTCTATGGATTCTTCAATTACATTGAGCTGATTTCTGACGTGTTGTTCGTTCTTTTTCCGTAGTGTATTTCTGGATTGTTTTAGTGATTCACCGTAGTGAAAGCGTATGCTCAGGGTTTCTGGTTTTGGTTGGATAGGTTTCTCAATTTCTTTCTTAGGTTTCTGCATTCTTCATCAAATCATTTGTCATTGTTGTTCATTTTCTTTGGTTTTCTGTTTGAATTTGTTTTTTTGATAGGGAAGCTGAGAGGTAGAAATATAGTGTTTAGGTTTTCTACTGCCAAGTTTACACCTTCACTATTACAGTGGAACGTTTTGTCCAGGAAGTTGTCTAGAAGGGATTGAATTTGTTGTTCCCTAATAGTTTTTTTTGTAGGTTTCTACTACTTTCCTTCCATCTATAGCATTTCTTAATATTATTCAGTTCCTTTGGCTTTGATGCCTCATGATTGAGTATTGCTCTGTTCAAGTAGACTGTGATTTTGATGTGATCTGGTTTGACTGTGAATTTTGCTGTGTCAGTGGGCTGCCAAGAGATGAGTTATAGGTGTACCTACAATAGGAATCCCCTCGAAGCCTACCATTGACTATGTACATATCCAGCTTGCGACAGAGCTGCAGGAGTTGGTTTTTTTGTTGGTTATGTTGTCATAGTTATGCCTAGGGGGGCATATGGGGGAGGGAATGCTGTCACCTCCAGGTAGGTCTTTCTCCCCCTGTGTGCTGAGGGTGTCAGGTTCTTCTCCAGTTCTGGCATTTAGGTCACCACAGACTAGTACATGTCCCTGGGCCTGGAAATGATTGATTTCCCCCTCCAGGATGGAGAAGCTGTCTTCATTAAAGTATGGGATTTCTAGTGGGGGGGATATGGGTAGCACACAGGAGGACATTGTTCTCTGTTAAAATGATTTCCTTTAGAATCCTTTTAAATTTTTGATTAATTTAATAGAGTGAGTTAGGTCTGCTCTATAACAAATTAGGATTCCCCGTGAGTCCCTTCCCTGTTTCACAACTGTTTTTTTTGTGGATGGGACTACCAGCTCTCTGTAACCAAGAGGGCAACCAATGGGTCTCTCTCTCTCTGTCTGTCTTTCTCTCTTGGTCTCTCTCTAGGTGTCTCTCTAGGTCACATTCTCTCTCTCTCTATCTCGGTCTCGGTCTCAGACTCTCTTGGTCTCTCTCTCTCGTTGGAGTGCATGCTGGGAGTGAGTCGGGAAGCAGGAATGATTGTGGGAGCGACAAATTATTTTCACTCTATTGGGTTTCAATGTCTATATATATATATATATATATATATATATAAACCCAATAGAGTGAAAATAAAACACTACTGGTCAAAAGTTTTAGAACACCAACTCATTCAAGGGTTTTTCTTTATTTTTACTATTTTCTACATTGTAGAATAATAGTGAAGACATCAAGCCTATGACATAACACATATGGAATCATGTAGGAACCAAAAAAGTGTTAAACAAATCAAAACTTATGAGATTCTTCAAATAGCCACCCTTTGCCTTGATGACAGCTTTGAACACTCTTGGAATTCTTTCAACCAGCTTCACCTGGAATGCTTTTCCAACAGTCTTGAAGGAGTTCCCACATATGTTGAGCACTTGTTGGCTGCTTTTCCTTCACTCTGCGGTCCAACCCATCCCAAACCATCTCAATTGGTTGAGGTCAGGGATTGTCGAGGCCAGGTCATCTGATGCAGCACTCCATCACTCTCTTTCTTGGTCAAACAGCCCTTACACAGCCTGGAGGTGTGTTGGGTCATTATCCTGTTGGAAAACAAATGATAGTCCCACTAAAGAGCCGTAGTGTATGAGTTAATACAGGGAAAGGGAAGTGACATAAGTTTTCTACAAGAAACGCATAGTATAGTAATATGGAAAATTAAGTTATGTGGCAACAGGAGTGGGGGGACAGTGGTGTGTAGTCACAAAAACTCAAAAAGTGGGGGTGTGGCCATCCTGTTCTCAATAGGGTTTTGCCTTTGTAATATGATGTTGAAGAGGTGGTTGAGGGGAGATTATTAAAAGTTAGAGTGAGATATGAAAACATCACGATATGTCTGATAACTGTACACTACCGTTCAAACTCAGTTGTGCACAGGGGCCTCCCACTCCTCTTTCTATTCTTGTTAAAGATAGTTTGCCCTGTTCTGTGAAGGGAGTAGTACACAACGTTGTACGAGATCTTCAGTTTCTTGGCAATTTCTTGCATGGAATATCCTTCATTTCTTAGAACAAGAATAGACTGACGAGTTTCAGAATATATTTATTTGTTTGGACATTTTAAGCCTGTAATCGAACCCACAAATGCTGATGCTCCAGATACTCAAATAGTCTAAAGAAGGCCAGTTTTATTGTTTCTTTAATCAGGACAACAGTTTTCAGCTGTGCTAACATAATTGCAAAAGGATTTTCCCAGTAGTGGCAAGTGAGAGGGTATGTTCTTTCGAGACATTATCAAATACCATTGAGAAATGTAATACTGAGGATAATTTATTTCTTGCTGGGGATTTTAACTGCACAGTCAGTGATTTAGATAGAAATAGAAAGAACCTCATATAGCCTCAAGGACCTTTTAAAAACGCCTTATTGTAACACATGAACTGTGTGATATGTGGCGGAGCCAGCATAGAGGCACGAGACAGTCCACATTGGCCCAAGTGAGAGAAAACACCATCTCGCTGGCCAGGCTAGATAGATTTTATTGTTTTGAGCATCAATCTCAGGTCTGTAAATCAAGTGTGATAACCCCAGTGGGATTTTCTGATCATTGTTTAATAACAGGTGATGTACATTAATGCTGTAAAACCCAAAAGTGCATACTGGCATTTTAATATAACTTCATTGAGTGACGCTCACTTCAGGAAATGTTTTAGTTTTTTCTGGGAGAGGTGGAGGTCTCAAAAGGCCAGTTTTGAATCCCTTCAACAGTGGTGGGATATAGGGAAAATCCAGATTCAACAATTCTATAATCAATACACGATGAATGTCACCAGAGATATCACTAGATCAATGAGCGTCCTACAGTCTGAGATAGTCGAACTCCTGATGTTGGTTGAGACCACAGGAGATGGAGGTCATACTCAGGCCCTCAAGAGAAAAAAAGCCTCATTGGCAGACCTGCTGGGTACCAGAGCACAGGGGGCATTGGTGAGAAGTACGTTTCAGGGAATCTCTGAAATGGATGCCTCATCCAAATTTTTCGTTGGTTTAGAGAAAAAGAATGGACAAAGAAGAAGTATTCATTGCCTTAAATTAGCTGCTGGACAGGAGCTCACTAGCCCTAGTGAAATTAGAAAGAGGGCAGTAGAGTTCTATGTTGAGCTCTACAAGTGTGAGTACAAAGAGGATAAAACAGTGATACAACAGTTCTCTGATGGGCTCCCACAGGTGGCAGCAGAAGCTCAGGTTGGGCTAGAACAACCATTGTCTTTGCAGGAGCTATACACTGCATTAAAAGGCATGGAAAATGGAAGGGCACCGGGCATTGATGGGCTTCCCGTTTACTTTTTAAAGTATTTTTGGCCTATGTTGGGAGAGGATTGGCTAGCAGTAGTTAACGATAGTTTGACCAGAAGTATTACTACTGATAAGCTGCAGGAGAGCTGTCCTCACCCTACTGCCAAAAAAGGGTGACCCTAGAGAGGTGAAGAACTGGAGGCCGGTGTCCTTATTGTGCACTGATTGTAAGATCCTCTCCAAGGCATTGTCCAACAGGCTGAGGGAGGTGATAAGGCAAATCATACACACAGACCAGTCCTACTGTGTTCCCTGCAGGCAGATAGGGGATAACATTTCCCTGATTCTGGATTTTTTGGGATGTCTCTAGGGCTATTGGGTTGGATGCTGGTCTAATTTCAATTGATCAGGAAAAGGCATTTGACCGAGTTGAACATCAATACTTATAGTGCACTTTTGTAGGCATTTGGTTTCAGCTCTGGTTTTATTGCCATGATCAGGGTTATATATGGTGATATTGAAAATGTATTGAAAGTTAACGGTGGCTTGAGCACTCCTTTTAAAGTGTGTAGAGGTATTAGGCAGGGGTGTTCGTTGTCGGGAATGTTATATGCCATCGCTATAGAGCCACTACTAAATAACAATAGACGTCGCATTGAAGGGGTGTACCTTTCAGAGGATATTCTTCTGCAAAGGTAAATTGGGAAAAAGTATTGCTTTACAGATTGGGAAATGGTCTGGAGGGATCATGGCTTTGCCAGGGTGGCTGGAATGGTGTAAGGAAGGATTTAAGTATCTACGAGTGTACCAAGAGGATGAGGGGACTATGGAAAAAAATTGGAATGGGGTGGTTGAAATGGTGGAAGGGAGGATGAGGAGATGGCGTTGGTTGTTATCTCGTATGTCATATAGGGGGCACACTATTATTGTTAACAATGTGGTTGCTTCTGCACTGTGGCATCGGTTGGCATGTTTAGAGCCACCGTCTGGGCTTCTGGCTAAGATACAGGAAATTATTGTAGATTTTTTTTGGGATAAATATCATTGGGTTCCACAAAGTGTTCTGTATTTGTCAAAAGAGGATGGGGGACAAGGTCTTGTGCATCTGGCTAGCAGTGGTGCTGCTTTCTGGTTCCAGTTTATTCAAAGGTTGCTTTATGGACCAGAAAATGTGGTTTGGAGAGGGGAGGCAGGTCTTGTACTACAGCAGTCTCTCTCTCGGTCTCTCTCTCATGGTTTCTCTCTGTGTCTCTCCTCTCTCTTGGTCTCTCTCTCTCAGTCTTTCTCTCTGGGTCTCTCTCTCTCTGTCTCTCTGTCTCTCTCTCGGTCTCTCTCTTGGTCTCTCTCTCTTGGTCTCTCTATGTGTCTCTCCTCTCTCTCGGTCTCTCTCTCTCGGTCTCTCTCTCTCGGTCTCTCTCTCTCCCTGTCTCTCTCTCTCTCCATGTCTTTTTCTCTTTCCCTGTCTCTCTCTCTCTCCCTGTCTCTCTCTCAAGGGGAGCCTTTCGACAAGCATTATCCCATTTGAATAGCAACACCAGCTGGGATGCTTAATCCATGCGCCCTCTCCCATCCATCTGTCTCAGAAAGGCGAGTAGACTCGGAGCAGTGGGAATGGATGTGGGATCTGGGAATCACCTTACCACCCACATGCAGCGACTGCCACATGATTGATCCTGATATAATTTATGGCATAGCACATCAAATGAGCCCTTTTGTCACTCAAGAGATGGCAAACGGTGGCGAAGAAAACACCCACAAGGTATGACCTCGAGACTGCTTTGTGTGAAAACAAGGAGTCGCAATTGCCGTGAAGAATTCACTTCACCATAGAAACCATGGCCCAGATATTTCAAAGTTGGACAAAAATAAAAAACTATGACATGGGCTGCCGTCAGAGGCACACTGTTTTTTTACCATGATGCATTGCAATGGAAGTTAACCTCTCTAGGGGAGGTGGGAAGAAATCGTCCCACACTATTCAACAGCCAGTGGCAAATCAGAGCACCAAATTTAAAACCACAAAATGTCATAATTCAAAGTTCTCAAACATAGGACTATTTTACACCATTTTATAGACACACTTCTCCTGAATCGAACCACGTTGTCCGATTTCCAAAAGGCTTTACAGCGAAAGCAAAACATTAGATTATGTTAGGAGAGTACATAGACACAAAAAACCACACAGCCATTTCCAAGCAACTAGCATGCATCACAAATACCCAAACCACAGCTAAATGCAGCACTAACCTTTGATGATCTTCTTCAGATGACACTCCTAGGACATTATGTTATACAATACATGCATGTTTTGTTCAATCAAGTTCATATTTATATCAAAAACCAGCTTTTCACATTAGCATGTGATGTTCAGAACTAGCATACCCACCAAAAACTTCCGGTGAATTTACTAAATTACTCACGATAAACGTTGACAAAATACATAAATTATTTTAAGAATTATAGAACTCCTTTATGCAATCGCGGTGTCCGATTTTAAAATAGCTTTTCGGCGAAAGCACATTTTGCAATATTCTGAGTACATAGCTCGGCCATCACGGGTAGCTAATTTGACACCCACCAAGTTTGGGACAACCTAAACTCAGAATTACTATTAGAAAAATTGGATTACCTTTGCTGTTCTTCGTCAAAATGCACTCCCAGGACTTCTACTTCAACAACAAATGTTGTTTTGGTTCCAAATAATCCATAGTTATATTCAAATAGCTCTGTTTTGTTCGTGCGTTCAGGTCACTATTCGAAGGGTGACGCACGAGCGCATTTCGTGACAAAAAAATTCAAAATATTCCATTACCGTACTTAGAAGCATGTCAAACGCTGTTTAAAATCAATTTTTATGCTATTTTTCTCGTAAAATAGCGATAATATTCTGCAACGTTGTATTCATTCAAAGGCTGAAAGAAAAAAATTGAGTAGTCTCGTGAATGCGCATCTCAGTCTCACTGTCCCCAGGCTGACCACTAACAAATTCTGCTGCTGTTCTTTGCCCAGAGACAGCAGACAGCCCATTCCACTTTCTGGCGCCTTTAGAGAGCCAATGGAAGCCTTAGAAAATGTCACGTTACAGCACAGATGCTGTATTTTTGATAGAGATGCAACAGAAGGACAACAAATTGTCAGACAGGGCACTTCCAGTATGGAATCTTCTCAGGGTTTGGCCTGCCATATGAGTTCTGTTATACTCACAGACACCATTCAAACAGTTTTAGAAACTTTAGGGTGTTTTCTATCCAAATCAAACAATTATATGCATATTCTAGTTACTGGGCAGGAGTAGTAACCAGATTAAATCGGGTACGTTTTTATCCGGCCGTGAAAATACTGCCCCCTATCCTGAATAAGTTAATTCCTTTTAATAAGGGACTTAATTCTCACCAGAACTAGAACATTCCATTAATTTGACTAATTTCTTGCTTTCAGCTAAGCCAGTCAGGTGTAGGCTATCGCTCAATACATATTCCTAACTTTGTTAAGAAAAAATGTAATGTTTTTTTTGTTTGTATTTCGTTCTAGTTGTCCTCTAGAAAATAATAATTCCACAGGTGATAACCCCCCCATTCATTTGATTTGTAGTGTTAGATTGCAACGCCAGAAAAGTGGGTTCTATTCCCGAGACTACCGGTACGTGAAATGTATGCACGCATGACTGCGAGTTGCTTTGGATAAAAGCGTCTGCTAAATGGAATATATTATTGTCATCCCAATCCTCATTTCATTTTCATAATGGCAGTACAGTAACGAGTGAAAGTGAAAATTAATGGGCTTCTCTCATCTTACATTCGGAAACAAGCACCATCACATACATTAAAAACAACCTGGGCAATTTCTGCAGTGTCATGTTCGGAACATTTGCGTCAGGTCAGGTCCGATTTTGACTGAATCCCTAATGTCTGTTGAGGAAATGACGATTAAGGAACATTCCAGCAAAATTGGCAATGTCAGAACACCCAGCAGATGTTTTGCATCGCATTCTGGGTGACTGGCGAATCTCATTATTCACAGACTCCCCTTGGAACGACCACATTTGAATATTCATAATGGACCACACACAAACACTTTGAATGAGCAATTGCATGTGTGCTAGTTTACTTCTGCCCAGTGTTTTATGGCAAGGATATACTCACTCAGTTATGCATCTTGCAACACACCAGGTGAACTCTGTTGACATGTTTAGCCCCAGAGAGTTTGGAGAATCTCTTTAAGAACAAAAGCGAAACATATTCAATGTGCTTTGTAGTGCCTTGATACAACTCCTCATTCACAACAGAGAGTGGAATAGAGCATGTGAGGTTGAATACATTCAGAAGTGTGTTTTGTCCTCATGGGTTTTCCCGTAGCACTAGAATCAGACAGGATGTCTTGAAGGGTTGTTAATTGTGTAATCATGGTAATATAGTCCAACGTTAACATACAGCAATAACAGCAATAACAGCATAAACGTGATGTGCAGATGCAAGCAATTGTTATGTTGCAAGCATAAAGTGACATTGATAATAGTTGCTTTCACATGTATTGATGACTGCTAAGTATAGCTACTGGCTGTCATAGTAAGGAATGATGATGTTGCCACAGATGATGCAATGAAGTCAGTTCTTTGCCATTCAAGATCTGAGAGATTACAGAGTTATTCAGTGGTTATTTAAGGTTTTACCGACAAGGGAAATTAGGGGATATGGAAGAGATGAAAGGAAGAGTGGAGTAGGAGAGTGATGAAGGGATAGAGAGAGAGAGAGTTTATGATTGTGCCAGTTGACATATACAGAGCACATTCCATCAGGTGCTTTCAGTGAGGTGCTGTTGGATGTTCATAAGAACTGCAATAACAATTTCTTGCTTTAAGTAATTCAATGCACTCAACAAGAAATACAAATAGACAGTTCTGTAACGCTCTGTAAGAGCAAGCAGGGTATAATACATTATGACTTTATTCATTATTGCAAGTGCCTTCACTGCTTTCCATCAATCCACAATGAAAAAACGTACTATATGTACTCGTAACAGCCTTTATACATATGTCAAGACTCAAAATGCATAAATCATTTATTACACAGAGATGGTGCGTTATACGATCTGCGTTCATAACTGCTCATGGTTCCTTATAACAGCCTATAGAAGCATACTGTAAATGAAATGAATGACAGACCTGTTACGCTCGTCTGAAGAGCTGGACCAAGGTGCAGCGTGGTAGGCATACATTTTCTTTTATTTAAAATGACACTGGGAAAACAACAAAATACGAAAACAAACGTAAAGCTAAATGCAGAGCAGAAAGCAACTACACACAAACAAGATCCCACAATCACAGGTGGGAAAAAAGGCTGCCTAAGTATGATCCCCAATCAGAGACAACGATAAACAGCTGCCTCTGATTGGGAACCATACTAGGCCAACAAAGAAATAGAAACATAGATATGCCCACCCAAGTCACACCCTGACCTAACAAAATAGTGAATAAAAAAGGCTCTCTAAGGTCAGGGCGTGACAAGACCGTACGTGGACATGGACAGATCTGTATGGGGACGGGGACAGTTCCAGAATGCGGACATGAGCATTGCCACACACAATAAACTAAACTAAACTAAACCCATTCTTTACAGGGGATTAAACATACTGTAAATATAATGAAAGGCACAAAGGGGATTGATAAAAAAAGGTGACAGCAACCTATCTTGATGTATTTCTCTGAATTCAGATGGAGCTGTTATTGAAGCCATAGATGGAGTGACTCATACGTTGTCCCCGTCACCATACACTAATAATAAGAGAAAAGACGAAGGCATGTCACAGGCTGACTTTAGAAGAATCCACGTCACAGGCTCACTTTTGTCACTTTGAAGCTTTGTGTGTCTGCATAATTCGGTGTGTGTGTGTCCACTTGCGCACCTGTATGTAGAGACGGGAGTAGCTTGTGTTTCAGTGGGTGGAAAAGCTGTGTGTTTGTGAAAGAGAGGTGTTATCAAATTTGTTTGGCCACTGCCCGCGCTCACAATAGTAATTAGGCTACTTGAGTGAAGAGATTGCATTTAGAGAGCTCCCAGCTCCTTGTTCACATGTGTTTGAACTGTTGGTAATGACTAGCCTATGTGGTTAATGAACTGGCGGGACAGTCAGTTAGTGGATTGACTGCCTTATCGATTGCACTTTGTAAAAAGAAAACAAAATGGCTCTCTCTCTCTAGGTCTCTCTCTCAGTTTCTCTCTCTCTAGGTCTCTCTCTCGGTCTCTCTCTCGGTCTCTCTCTCTAGGTCTCACTCTCGGTCTCTCTCTCTAGGTCTCACTCTCGGTCTCTCTCTCCTGGTCTCTCTCTCGTGGTCTCTCTAGGTCTCTCTCTCTCTCTAGGTCTCCCTCTCTCTAGGTCTCTCTCTCTCTCTAGGTCTCTCTCTCTAGGTTTCTCTCTCTCTCTAGGTCTCTCTCTCTCTCTAGGTCTCTCTCTCTCTCTAGGTCTCTCTCTCTCGGTCTCTCTCTCTCGGTCTCTCTCTCTCTCTATCTCTGTCTCACATACACTATGTGTCTACTCTCTCACACACTGTCACCTGCTAAGTGCCATATCACACCTTGAATATACACTGCTCAAAAAAATAAAGGGAACACTTAACCTGTTAGGGTATAGGGGGCAGTATTGAGACTTTTTTGAAAAAAGATGTGCCCATTTTTAAATGCCTCCTACACCTACCCAGTAACTACAATATGCATATACTTATTATATATGGATAGAAAACACCCTAAAGTTTCAAAAACTGTTTGAATGGTGTCTGTGAGTATAACAGAACTCATTTGGCAGGCAAAACCCTGAGACAGATTCTGACAGGAAGTGGATACCTGATGTGTTGAATTGACTTTGAGCCTATGCCATTGAAAAACAAAGGGGGTGAGGTATATTCTGGCACTTCCTATTGCTTCCACAAGATGTCCCCAGCCTTTACAAAGTGTTTTGAGTGTTCTACAGTGAGATCTGACCGAATAAGAGCCATGGAACGTGATGGTCCATCATTCACCCTGGCGCGCGATTTGATGGTGGGTACTCTCATTCCGAAACGTTTTAAAAGAAAACCCAATGGTCCGCCTTGAATTTTATTCATGTTCTGGTTAAAAAAGGCCCTAATGATTTATGCGATACAACGTTTGACATGTTTGAACGAACGGAAATATATTTTTTCCGTTCTTGAAGTGAAGTGAAGTCCGGCTGGCTTAGATCATGCGCTACAACACGGAGGTTTTTCGACATAAATGATGAGCTTTTTTGAACAAAACTACATTCGTTATGGACCTGGGACTCTTTGGAAGTGACATCTGATGAAGAGAATCAAAGGTAATGGATTATTTATATAGTATTTTCGATTTTAGATTCCTCCAACATGGCGGTTAGTCTGTATCGCGATGCGTATTTTTCTGGAGCAGTGCTCAGATTATTGCAAAGTGTGATTTCCCAGTAAGGTTAATTTAAAATCTGACAAGTCCATTGCGTTCAAGAGATGTAAATCTATAATTCTTTGAATGACAATATAATATTTTAGCAATGTTTTCTAATATTAATTAATTATTTTGTTGTCATGACTTGACTGCCGGTATTGGAGGGAAACGATTTCCTGAACATCAACGCCATAGTAAAACACTGTTTTTAGATATAAATATGAACTTGATAGAACTAAAAATGCATGCATTGTCTAACATAATGTCCTAGGAGTGTCATCTGATGGAGATTGTAAAAGGTTAGTGCATAATTTTAGCTGATTGTATGGTTTTGGTGAAGCCTGTCTTTGAATCGACAATGCATTGCACACCGCTATTGTCAATGTACTCTCCTAACATAACCTGACTTTATGCTTTCCCCGTAAAACCTTTTTGAAATCGGTAAACGTGGTTAGATTAAGAAGATGTTTATCTTTCAAAGGCTGTAAGTTAGTTGTATGTTTGAGAAATTTGAATTTGTACATTTATTTGGTTTCAAATTTGCCGCTCTTGAAATGCACCTGCTGTTGATAGGGTGCGCCACGGGGGGCACGCTAACGTCCCAGGTAGCCTCAAGAAGTTAAACAACACAATGTAACTCCAAGTCAATCACACTTCTGTGAAATCAAACTGTCCACTTAGGAAGCAACACTGATTGACAATACATTTCACATGCTGTTGTGCAAATGGAATAGACAACCGGTGGAAATTATAGGCAATTAGCAAGACACCCCCAATAAAGGAGTGGTTCTGCAGGTGGTGACCACAGACCACTTCTCAGTTCCTATGCTTCCTGGCTGATGTTTTGGTCACTTTTGAATGCTGGCGGTGCTTTCACTCTAGTGGTAGCATGAGACGGAGTCTACAACCCACACAAGTGGCTCAGGTAGTGCAGCTCATCCAGGATGGCACATCAATGTGAGCTGTGGCAAGAAGGTTTGCTGTGTCTGTCAGCGTAGTGTCCACAGCATGGAGGCGCTACCAGGAGACAGGCCAGTACATCAGGAGACGTGGAGAAGGCCGTAGGAGGGCAACAACCCAGCAGCAGGACTGCTACCTCCGCCTTTGTGCAAGGAGGAGCAGGAGGAGCACTGCCAGAGCCCTGCAAAATGACCTCCAGCAGGCCACAAATGTGCATGTGTCTGCTCAAACGGTCAGAAACAGACTCCATGAGGGTGGTATGAGGGCCCAACGTCCACAGGTGGGGGTTGGGCTTACAGCCCAACACCGTGCAGGACGTTTGGCATTTGCCAGAGAACACCAAGATTGGCAAATTCGCCACTGGCGCCCTGTGCTCTTCACAGATGAAAGCAGGTTCACACTGAGCACATGTGACAGACGCGACAGAGTCTGGAGACGCCGTGGAGAGCGTTCTGCTGCCTGCAACATCCTCCTGCATGACCGGTTTGGCGGTGGGTCAGGCATAGTGTGGGGTGGCATTTCTTTGGGGGGCCGCACAGCCCTCCATGTGCTCGCTAGAGGTAGCCTGACTGCCATTAGGTACCGAGATGAGATCCTCAGACCCCTTGTGAGACCATATGCTGGTGCGGTTGGCCCTGTGTTCCTCCTAATGCAAGACAATGCTAGACCTCATGTGGCTGGAGTGTGTCAGCAGTTCCTGCAAGAGGAAGGCATTGATGCTATGGACTGGCCCACCCGTTCCCCAGACCTGAATCCAATTGAGCACATCTGGGACATCATGTCTGGCTCCATCCACCAACGCCACGTTGCAGACTGTCCTGGAGTCTGCAACGACTGTCCAGGAGTCCGCCACCTCATCAGGAGCATGCCCAGGCGTTGTAGGGAGGTCATACAGGCACGTGGAGGCCACACACACTACTGAGCCTCATTTGACTTGTTCTAAGGACATTACATCAAAGTTGGATCAGCCTGTAGTGTGGTTTTCCACTTTCATTTTGAGTGTGACTCCAAATCCAGACCTCCATGGGTTGATAAATTGGATTTCCATTGATTATTTTTGTGTGATTTTGTTGTCAGCACATTCAACTATGTAAAGAAAAAAGTATTTAATACGATTATTTCATTCATTTAGATCTAGGATGTGTTATTTTAGTGTTCCCTTTATTTTTTTGAGCAGTGTATAAAGTACCAGTCAAAAGTTTGGACACACTTACTCATTCAAGGGTTTTTCTTTAAACTATTTTCAACATTGTATAAAAAATTGAGACGAAATCAAAATGATGAAAAAACACATATGGGATCATGTAGTTACATTTGAGATTCTTGAAAGTAGCCACCCTTTGCCTTGATGACAGCTTTGCACACTCTTGGCATGCTTTTCCAACAGTCTTGAAGGAGTTCCCACATATGCTGAGCCCTTGTTGGCTGCTTTTCCTCCACTTTTCCTGTACTCAATGCAAAGGGTGGCTACTTTCAAGAATATAAAATTTGTTCAACACATTTTTGGTTAGTACGTGATTCCATTTGTGTTTTTTAATTGTTTTGATGTATTCACTATTATTCTACAATGTAGAAAATAGTAAAAATATAGAAAAACTTGTGTGTCCAAAACATGTGTGTCCAAAACTTGTGTTTGTGTATATATATATATACACACACTTAGAGGCCAATTTATTAGGTACACCTATCTAGTACCGGGTTGGGCCCCCATTTGCCTCCAGAACACCCTGAATTATTTGGGTTGTTGATTCTTCAAGGTTTTGGTCAATGGGTATCAACGGACCTAACGTGTGCCAGGAAAACATTCCCTACACCATTACACCACTGCCACCAGCCTGTACCGTTGACGCCATGCATGGTGGATCCATGGACTCAAGATGCTTATGCCAAATTATGACTCTGCCATGAGCATGACTCAATAGGAACTGTGATTCGTCGGACCAGATTATGTTTTTCCACTCCTCAATTGTCCAGTGTTGGTGATCGCGTTCCCACTGGAGCTGCTTCCTCTTGTTTTTAGTTGATAGGAGTGGAACCCGGTGTGGTCGTCTGCTGCAATAGCCCATGTGTGACAAGGACCGACGAGCTGTGCGCTCCGAGATGCTGTTCTACACACCACTGCACAGTTATTTTCCTGTTTGTGGACCACCTGTTAGCTTGCACGATTCTTGCCATTCTACTCAGACTTCTCTCATCAACAAGCTGTTTTCGCCCACAGGACAGCCGCTGACTGGATGTTTTTGGTTTGTCTCAACAGTAACTGGGATTCATCGGACCAGGTCATGTTTTTCCACTCATCAATTGTCCAGTGTTGGTGATCGCGTTCCCACTGGAGCTGCTTCTTCTTGTTTTTAGCTGATAGGAGTGGAACCCGGTGTTGTCATCTGCTGCAATAGCTCATCTGTGACAAGGACCGACGAGTTGTGCGTTCCGAGAAGCCATTCTGCACACCACTGCAGTCAATACAGGACTAAGATTGAATTGTACTACACCGTCTCCGACGATCGTCGGATGTGGCAGGGCTTGCAAACTATTACAGACTACAAAGGGAAGCACAGCCACGAGCTGCTCAGTGACACGAACCTACAAGACGAGCTAAATTACTTCTATGCTCGCTTCGAGGCAAGTAACACTGAAACACTCATGAGAGCACCAGCTGTTCCAGACGACTGTGCGATCACGCTCTCTGTAGCCGATGTGAGTAAGACCTTTAAACAGGTCAACATTCACAAGGCCACAGTGCCAGACGGATTACCAGGACATGTAGCTGGAGGCAGGGCTTTTTCATATAGAGCTCCATTTCTATGGAATGGTCTGCCTATCCATGTGAGAGATGCAGACTTGGTCTCAACCTTGAAGTCTTTACTGAAGACTCATCTCTTCAGTAGGTCCTATGATTGAGTGTAGTCTGGCCCAGGGGTGTGAAGGTGAACAGAAAGGCACTGGAGCGACGAACCGCCCTTGCTGTCTATGCCTGGCCGGTTCCCCTCTCTCCACTGGAATTCTATGGCTCTAATCCTATTTTGGGGACTGGGTCACTGGCTTACTGGTGCTCTTCCATGCCGTCCCTAGGAGGGGTGTGTCACTTGATTGGGTTGAGTCACTGACGTGATCTTCCTGTCCGGGTTGGTGCCCCCTCGGGTTTGTGCCATGTGGGAGATCTTCATGGGCTATACTCGGCCTTGTCTCAGGGTAGTAGGTTGGTGTTTGAAGATATCCATCTAGTGGTGTGGGGGCTGTGCTTTGGCAAAGTGGGTGGGGTTATATCCTGCCTGTTTGGCCCTATCTGGGGGTATCGTCAGACACGGCCACAGTGTCTCCCGACCCCTCCTGTCTCAGCCTCCAGTATTATACTATTTATACTGCAATAGTTTATGTGTCGGGGGGCTAGGGTCAGTCTGTTATATCTGGAGTATTTCTCCTGTCTCATCCGGTGTCCTGTGTGAATTTAAGTATTCTCTCTCTCTCTCTCTCTCTCTCTCTCTCTCTCTCTCTCTCTCCTCACAGAGGACCTGAGCCCTATGACCATGCCTCGGGACTACCTGGCCTGATGACTCCTTGCTGTCCCCAGTCCACCTGGTCATGCTGCTGCTCCAGTTTCAACTGTTCTGCCTGTGGCTATGGAACCCTGACCTGTTCACTGGACGTGTTACCTTGTCCTGGACCTGCTGTTTTGGGCCCTCTCTCTACCGCACCTGCTGTCTCTAACTCTGAATGATCTGCTATGAAAAGTGTGGTGGCTAATTTCTGCATTACCAAATGAGAAGTGTTACAAACACACCAGTCCGAGTTAAACTACATCTTTAATACTTAAGATACTTTTGCAAAAGCATCTTTGACCTTCAATAATGCACTCTCTCAAATGAACCATTGAATAAGGTGATTACACAATGGCTACAGAGATATTTTATAGCAACGATACACCCCCTTCAACGTACATTGACAAACCACAGATATTTAGTAACAGTTCACAAAGGTTAAGTTTTGTATGACAGATATCCATAAAACACAGCAGACAGTAACTGCTATGTCAACCTGGTTCATTGAATAGCCCAGTATCTGGTCTCCTTAGAACCGTCCCTCCCTGGTACGGTACAGAACAAAAACACCATCTCATCCAATGGCATATATCAATTGTCAACTCTAGATACTCCCATCTCAAGCAAACCCCCTCTTGACCCTACTCCTGGACAGGCTCACTGGGGAGTGAGCCTCTAGGCCATATATTATCACACGATAAGTGTGAGATCTAAGAGAGGACATACAAGGGTCCATTTACTGCCATAATCCTCCCCACAATAAAGAAAAGGAGGGAGTGACTTGATCACAGACATTGTGGAGACAAGTCATTGGTTCCCCATTAATCACGCCATCCCTTCACATGGTTTAAGAATAAGTAAAGACACATTCCCATGACGACAAATCTGACCTCTCCCCTCTCTGGGCCCCAAGTGTCTGAGCCCCAGCTAAGGTAGACGTGCAACTGAAAAGACACCAGAGTCCAATGGACACTTTCTAATGACAAGTACCTCAAATAAGCATATTATACTAATAAAACATCTTAATTATCTATGTTACCCAACTCATTCTGATTCGTCCACGACAAAAGCCAACTGACATTTACTCCAAAGGTGCTGACATGTTGCACCCTCAACAACCACTGTGATTTTTATTATCTGACCCTGCAGATGATCTATGAACGTTTGAACATCTTGGCCATGTTCTGTTATAATCTCCACCCAGCACAGCCAGAAGAGGACTGGCCACCCCTCAGAGCCTGGTTCCTCTCTATGTTTCTTCCTAGGTTCTGGCTTTTCTAGGGAGTTTTTCCTAGCCGCCTTGCTTCTACATCTGCATTGCTTGCTGTTTGGGGTTTTAGGCTGGGTTTCTGTACAGCACTTTGTGACATCAGCTGATGTAAAAAGGGCTTCATAAATAAACTCAGCAAAAAAAGAAACGTCCCTTTTTCAGGACCCTGTCTTTCAAAGATAATTCGTAAAATCCAAATAATTTCACAGATCTTTATTGTAAAGGGTTTAAACACTGTTTCCCATGCTTTTTCAATGAACCATAAACAATTAATGAACATGCACCTGTGGAACAGTCGTTAAGACACTAACAGCTTACAGACTGTAGGCATTTAAGGTCACAGTTATGAAAACTTAGGACACTAAAGAGGCCTTTCTACTGACTCTGAAAAACACCAAAAGAAAGATGCCCAAGGTCCCTGCTCATCTGCGTGAATGTGCCTTAGACTCGCTGCAATAAGGCATGAGGACTGCAGATGTGGCCGGGGCAATAAATTGCAATGTCCGTACTGTGAGATGCCTATGACAACGCTACAGGGAGACAGAATGGACCACGTGTAACAACACCTGCACAGGATCGGTACATCCAAACATCACACACGGGACAGGTACAGGGTGGCAATAACAACTGCCTGAGTTACACCAGGAATGCACAAGCCCTCCATCAGTGATCAGACTGTCCGCAATAGGCTGAGAGAGGCTGGACTGAGGGCTTGTAGGCCTGTTGTAAGGCAGATCCTCACCAGACATCACCGGCAACAGCGTTGCCTATGGGCACAAACCCACCGTCGCTGGACCAGACAAGACTGGAAAAAAGTGCTCTTCACTGACGAGTCGTGGTTTTGTCTCACCAGGGGTAAATGGTCAGATTTGAGTTTATCGTCGAAGGAATGAGCGTTACACCAAGGCCTGTACACTGGAGCGGGATTGATTTGGAGGTGGAGGGTCGGTGTGTCACAGCATCATAGGAAAAAGATTATTGTCATTACGGGCAATCTCCACGCTGTGCGGTACAGGGAAGACATCCTCCTCCCTCATGTGGTACCCTTCTTGCAGGCTCATCCTGACATGACCCTCCAGCATGACAATGCCACCAGCCATACTGCTTGTTCTATGCGTGATTTCCTGCAAGACCAGAATGTCATTGTTCTGCCATGACCAGCAAAGAGCCCGGATCTCAATCCCATTGAACACGTCTGGGACCTGTTGGATCGGAGGGTGAGCGCTAGGGCCATTCCCCCCAGAATTGTCCAGGATCTTGCAGGTGCCTTGGTGGAAGAGTGGGGTAACGTCTCACATGAAGAACTGGCAAATCTGGTGCAGTCCATGAGGAGGAGATGCACTGCAGTACTTAATGCAGCTGGTGGCCACACCAGATACTGACTGTTATTTTTGATTTTGACTCCCCTTTGTTCAGGGACACATTATTCAATTTCTGTTAGTAACATGTCTGTGGAACTTGTTCAGTTTATGGCTCAGTTGTTGAATCTTGTTATGTTCATACAAATATTTACACATTAAATTCGCTGAAAATAAATGCAATTGACAGTGAGAGGACGTTTATTTTTTTGCTGAGTTTACAGTTGAATGATTGAATGATTTCTAAATACATTTGATTGATGTACTTCGAGCATGCGCTGACCAACTGGCAAGTGTCTTCACTGACATTTTCAACCTGTCCCTGACTGAGTCTGTAATACCAACATGTTTCAAGCAGACCACCATAGTCCCTGTGCCCAAGAACACTAAGCTAACCTGCCTAAATGACTACCAACCCGTAGCACTTACGTTTGCAGACATGAAGTGCTTTGAAAGTCTGGTCATGGCTCACATCAATACCATTATCCCTGTTGCGTCAAAAGACAGGTATTGATAGTCAAGGAGTTCAGATTTTCAACTGATTTCAAAGATAAACACCAGCAGGGGGCGAAAGAGTGTATGCATTGTGGAACCCATCATTAGCTTGTGTTTCCCTGGGGAACATATATACTGGTGGACCTTTGTGATAGCAGGTGGTGAAATGTTTGGTGAAAAAGCATTTCACTGGAAGTCCTTCACGGAAGAGGAGACTCTCATTCATACACATTCAGCTCATTTAGGATTCTGGAGACTCAACCGGTAGGCACATGGACATTGTTGTGTAAAATTGTTGCCAGTTAGGTGTTTATTTGTGTTGAGAATTGAGACCAATTGTCTAATTTACTATATAGTATAATTTAGATATGACTACATTAAGATTATATATTTATTTTGAAATGACCTTACTTGAAGTAATGTATATTTCTTTTTGTGTTTTGCCTTTAAAGGTTATCAACCTAACTAACCAACTAACTAAAGAACTAATTAACTAACTAACTGACTGAAGAAATAAAAGAAGTCAGAAGAAAATTGAGTTGTCCCTTGCGTCCTTCAGTCCTTAAAGGCCTTTTTCAAGTTTGGGCAAAGAGCTGCAGTGTGAACCATACACAACTTGACAGTTGATAACCGGGTGGCAGTGAAGACAAAAGGATTAACGGCCTGAAGTCAGGAAAGCTGTCGTCGCAGAGAGGAATATTGACTGACATCTCAACATGGCGGAGGAAGCTCTTGGAATAACAGTGAAGGAGCTGAAGCAAAACATAACTTTAGCTAAAAGCACTTTTACCATGCAGGCAAACTTCCTCAGCAGAGTCGCAAAGCACATGACTAAAAGAGAACTACAAGAGGAGTTCAAGAAGCTCAAGTCGGTGGCGAGGACGGTCAGTGAGACAAATGATGAGTACAGGGCTGGCCTTCTGGCAGACATTGAAGCTGGAACCGATGAGGGTGAAGAAGCTGAACCGAGCAAGGAGAAGCAGACTGAACTTGAGAAGATGTTCCAAGAATGCGAAGCACGATTGGATGGGGTCAGGGAGATGGTCCAGTCCAATCTGTGGCCTAGATACGGCGAAAATGAGGTGAAGTCTGCAATCCATGAAGCCGGGACAGCCTGTGATGGAGTTGCTCAGATACCTGTTACCGCTGTAAACAGAGATGGCTTTGAGCTACGGTGGGATAGTGTGAAAACACAAGTCCAAAATGCAATCGCAAGCCTAGCAGAGTGGGAGATGTGGATTCCGGTGGCAGAAAAGGAAAGGCTCGGAGGGAGAGTGAAGGATCTGAAGGCATTTGGCAACAACCTTGAAGCAAGGAGGGCAGGATTTCTCACAGCACAAAGAATTGCAGAAGACAAGAGAGACAGAGGGAGAGTGTCGCAGGTGCCCATGGCAGCTCCACAACCGACACTGAGGATAAAGCCAATCTGTCTACCCAAGTTCAGTGGGTATAAAAGGAACTTCCATCGATGGAGAAGAGACTGGGAGAGTCTGCAAAAGCAGGGGGAACCAACAGGCTCAGTCGAGGTAAAGAGGATCCAACTCATTGACAGTATAGATGAGAGGATATGCAGAGGCCTCCGTTTGTCTTCTTACAACACTGCTGAGGACATGTTCAGGCTGCTGGAGAACAGATATGGAAACAAGTCTACAATTGCCTTGGATATAATGGAGGATCTGGAGAAAATTCCTGCTTTAAGGGCAAATCAGTCTAGGAAAGTTATCGACATGATCCAAACTATAGAGAAGGCCCTGGATGACCTCACGGAGCTTGGAAACACAGGAGCCATCAACAACCCTCTAGTGATCAGATCCATAGAAAGCAAGTTACCTGACGACATCAAGAGAGAGTGGCTTGTCTTCATGGTTAATCCGAGGAATAATGTCACACCAGACAATCCCTTTGAGAACCTTCTTAAATTCCTGAAAACACAAGAGGAAATTCTTGAAAAAATGGAGCAGCTGGGAGTGAGTGAAAGGCCAGAAAAGAGAAATGCTTGCATGGAGAGGAAATATGCGTCCACTCGGTCCACAACAAAAGGAGGCTGTGTTGTGTGTGGTGATGAAAAGCACAGAGAAAATATATTATTTTGCAAGCGTTTCAAGGAACTGAAGCTGGTGGAAAAGTTGGCTGCTGTAGAAAAGCTGGGGGCCTGCAAGAGGTGCTTGGTCTGTCATGGAGAAGATGATGAATGCAAAGAGACATACCTGTGCAGGAACAGAAACTGTAAAAAAGACCACCATTTCTTTCTATGTCTGAAGGGAGACTTCAGGATGAGTGACTCAGAAGGAAGACAATTCAATGTGAGAAGGCATACGCGGACTGAGGAGCAGGAAGAATTTGTATCTAAACTCTCCCCAGAAATGGCGGACAATATTCAAGAGAGCGTTCACCAACATCACCGCAAAGACAAACTGTGGTGAAAAGATCCAGCTTGGAGAGATTGTGTCAAGTGCAGTAGAAGAATTGCCAGATATTCTAATGCTGCTCGAGGTAACTGCCAATGCAGGACAAAAAATTGGAACCCTTATCGACTTGGCATCGGACACAAATTATATCACCCACAGAGCTGCCAGGAGATTAAATCTTCGAAGTGAAAACATCACTTTAGTCGTCCATGGAGTTGGGGGGATGGCCATGAAGGCTAAAACCAGAAGATATCTCCTCAGAGTGAGGGTCAAAATGCCTAGAGGCACAGAAAGAGCCCATGAGCTTGTCTGCTATGGTTTGAATGAAATTGCCAACATCCACAGAGTCATCAAACCTGAGCAACTCAATAAGTTCTTCCCAGAAGTCAGTCTAGGAGATCTGAGGAGACCGGAGAGCATTGAGCTACTGATAAGCCACCGCGAAGGAAGACTTGCTCCGCAAAGAGTGAAGGTGATTGGAGACCTTGTCTTATGGGAGAGCCCGCTAGGAAAGATTGTTGGTGGAGCACATCCAGATCTGTTTGAAGAAGTCGATATGGCCGCGCACAGGTCTGGAACGCACTTTGCTCGATCCATGAGAGCAACCGCTGTCAAGTATCAAGAGATAACTAAAACACAAGAGTTCACAGCTGAAACCAAAAGCACAGTTGCTCGCAGAGAGTTCTTGGATTGGTGGAAATGGGATAGCATTGGAGCAGCTTGTGAACCGAAGTGTGGAGGATGCCGGTGCGGCAATTGTCAACCAGGAGGCAAGGAAATGACTCTGAGTGAGGAAAGGGAGCTGGAGATCATAAGGAAAGGCCTCACCTACATCAAAGCAGATGCTCACAGCGATAAACCGCACTGGGACACAAAATACCCCTGGATTCAAGATCCAAGTTCCCTTCCTTACAACAGGAGTGGGGTTGAAGCCACCTTCTTAAGAACAGAAAAACAACTCAAGAAAGAGCCAGAGTGGAAAATAGCATACACAGCTCAAGTGCATGAAATGGTGGAGAGAAGAGCAGCAAAGAAACTCACCAAAGAGCTGATCGCCAGCTGGAAAGGACCAGTATGGTATGTCAGCCACTTGGTGGCGCCAAACCCACACTCTGTCACAACACCTGTGCGACTGGTATGGAACAGCAGCCAGAAGTTTAAAGGGGTCAGCATGAATGACCTGCTGCTGAAAGGGACTGATGTCCTCAATCCCATCCGAGCAGTACTACTCAGCTTCAGAAGAGGTGTCCATGCTGCTCTTGGCGACGTCAGGAAGATGTACAATTCGGTGTGGTTAGAAAACCTGGAGATGCATCTCCACAGATTTCTCTGGAGAAACACTGAGGAGGAAGAGATTGAAGAGTATGCCATCACCAGAGTCAACATTGGCGATCAACCAGCAGGGTGCATTGCACAACTGGCCATGAGAGAGACAGCAAAACTGCCCATGTTCGCTCACCTGGAGGAGGAACGTAGGATCTTTGAAGAGGATGCCTATGTCGATGACATCCTGACTTCCCATAATGACTTACAAAAGCTGGACAAGGACACCAAAGGAGTTGAAGAGATCCTGAGGACAGGCGGATTCTTCCTCAAACCCTGGGTCCGGTCAGGCCAAAGTGGGAGGCAGGAGATCGTACCAGGAGAACAAGGAGCGGTGTCAGGCACAGTACTTATTCTCCCAAACCAGATGAGGAAAGGAGACAATAAAGCCCTTGGAGTTGGGTACCTTGTTGAAGAGGACAAACTGTACCTTATGACTTCAATCAATTTCTCAAAGAGGAAAAAGAAGATGAGAGTCGGACAAAATCTCCTTGAAGAAGAGGTGAGAGGGAAAACTCCAAACCCACTGACGAGAAGAGAACTGCTAAGCCAAGTAGCTAGCCTGTATGACCCAATAGGCCTCGTCACACCTGCCAAACAAAAGGGCGCCATTCTTGTCAGAAAGGCGTTTCAAGAAGCTGGAGGCAAAACTCTGACCCGAAACACGTGGGACAAACCTCTGTCTGAACAATTGAGAGAAGAAGCCATCAAACTGTTTGAGGAGTACACACGTCTTAGCCAAATCACCTTCCACAGAAGCCTCACACCAGTCAACTGGATTGGTAAACCTTGGGGAATAACATTCTCTGACGGAAGTGAGAAGAGCTATGGAGCCGTAGTGTACTTCAGATGGGAAACCGAGCAAGGCATCCAAGTCAGGTTGGTTGAGTCCAAAGCAAAACTCACACCTTTGGACCAAAAGAGGGAGGCAGTGAAAGCTGAAATCTGCGGTGCTGTCTGCAGTGCTGTCTGCGCAGCACGACTTCGAAAGTACGTTGAAAAACACAGTCGTATAGAAATTGAACGATGGCTCCATCAGCTGGACAGTCAAACTGTGGTGGGAGCTATCCAGAGAGACAGTTATGGGTATCAATCTTTCTTCGCGAACAGAGTTGGAGAGATCCAGAAATCCACATCTGTCGAAGACTGGTGGTGGATCCCGGGAGGCCTGAACAGTGCTGACATCATAACAAGAGGGGCAGCCCCGGAAGACCTCCAAGAAGATTCCATGTGGCAAAATGGACCAGCGTTCCTGCGGCAACCCATGGAAGAGTGGCCACAGAAGTCAGCCAAAGAAATTGCAGCTTATGCCAAGGAAGGCATAAACAAACTTCAAAGGAAATATTTCTCTGCAGCACTGACCAGAGCGCAGGCCAAGAGAAACAAGAATGATGTACTTCCTGAAGTTGAAGTTCAGAAGGAAAGTCAGAGTGATGCACAGCAAAGCAGACAAAATAACCCAGATGAACCTAAGACCAAGATCCGAAGACCACCAGCTGGCTCTGCGGTAACAAAACTGATTGACATCAGGAAATTCAGCAGCCTGACCAGGCTGATCCGAGTCACTGCCTGGGTTTGGAGAGCTGCAACGAAATGGAAAGAAGTGTTGACCAGGAATTCAGCCTCAGATAAACCAAAGTGGGAGGAAATTATTTCAACAAACTGGAAGTCCAGAGGCAAACAAGCTGTACTCACTGTTGGGGAGTGTGAAGATGCACTAAGAGACCTGTTCCTTGCAGCTCAAGAAGGTATAACCTTTCAAGGCACCACTCTCAACAGACTCGCTGTTTACAGAGATGAAGAGACTGGGCTCTTGGTTTGTGGAGGGAGGTTCAAGATCTTTGATGAGGACGAGACTGCTGTACCAAGTCTACCATATGAGGCATGGATATCCACTCTCCTAGCCCAAGAGGCCCATGATGCAAACCATGAAGAAATAGCAGGTACACTCCTCCGGATGAGGATGAAAGCCTGGGTGATAAAAGGCCGGAAGCTGGCTAAAAAGAGAGTTGACAACTGTGTGGTGTGCAGAAAGGCTAGGGCCAGAAAGTGCCAACAGATCATGAGTGACCTTCCACCCGAGCGTATAACACCAGCCAGACCATTTGAGTACACAACAGTGGACTTATTTGGACCATATGAAGTCAAGGACGAGGTGAGAAAGAAAGTCAAGCTCAAGGTGTGGGGAATTGTCTTCTGCTGTATGGCATCCAGAGCTATACACACAGATGTTGTCAGTGACCAGTCAACTGAAGGCTTCTTACTGGCCTACCAAAGATTCACGGCACTGAGAGGGCATCCAAAGAAACTGTGGTCAGATCCTGGAAATAACTTTGTGGGTGCCAGACCTGCCCTCAAAGAGCTCTACCACTTCCTGGATCAACAAATTACATCTGAGCTTGAAAATGAAGCTTCAAAGCATGGAACAGAGTGGAGCTGGAAGATCCACCCAGCAGACTCCCCTCACAGAAATGGTGCTGCAGAAGCAGCTGTTCGCACTGTGAAGCGGGCCTTGCACAATATGAGAGGCGAAGGACTCTTCACATGGAGTGAGTTTCAAACATTTATGTTCATGGCTGCTATCCTTGCCAATGAAAGGCCCATAGATGCCAGGACTCAGAGCCGGGAGGACTGCATAGAATACATCAGCCCTAATTCTCTTCTGCTTGGAAGGACTGGACCTAGGGGAGACTTAGGAAGCTTTGAGTTTGAAGACTACTCCTACAAACGGTTAAGAGTCATTCAAGCAGAAGTTAACTGGTTCTGGAGGAAGTGGAGTCAGTTGGCTGGACCTAACCTGTTTGTGAGGAGTAAGTGGCACACAAAGCAGTGAAACGTGGCCGTTGGAGACGTCGTCTGGCTTGCAGACAAGAACGCTTTGAGGAGTCAGCATAAGCTTGGTAGGGTCATCAATGTCAACGCTGACAAGGAGGGCATTGTGAGAGATGCAAATATGCGAACCTTCCCAAGTTATCCTATCTCAACTTTGAAGCATGTTTGTGGAGACAAAGCAAAGAAACGTTCAACCAAAATCCCTGCTACAATTCTTCACAGGGACGTCAGGCGTTTGGTTGTGTTATTACCTGTAGAAGAGCAGAAGTAAAGCCATCGAAAATGGAGCCGATGTGACCTCCTTGGGTTCAAGAACCAGGAGATCAAGTGGGAGGTGTTGCGTCAAAAGACATGTATTGATATTCAAGGCGTTCAGATTTTCAACTGATTTCAAAGATAAAACACCAGCAGGGGCGAAAGAGTGTATGCATTGTGGAACCCATCATTAGCTTGTGTTTCCCTGGGGAACATATATACTGGTGGACCTTTGTGATAGCAGGTGGTGAAATGTTTGGTGAAAAAGCATTTCACTGGAAGTCCTTCACGGAAGAGGAGACTCTCATTCATACACATTCAGCTCATTTAGGATTCTGGAGACTCAACCGGTAGGCACATGAACATTGTTGTGTAAAATTGTTGCCAGTTAGGTGTTTATTTGTGTTGAGAATTGAGACCAATTGTCTAATTTACTATATAGTATAATTTAGATATGACTACATTAAGATTATATATTTATTTTGAAATGACCTTGTATATTTCTTTTTGTGTTTTGCCTTTAAAGGTTATCAACCTAACTAACCAAGTAACTAAAGAACTAATTAACTAACTAACTAACTGACTGAAGAAATAAAAGAAGTCAGAAGAAAATTGAGTTGTTCCTTGCGTCCTTCAGTCCTTAAAGGCCTTTTTCAAGTTTGGGCAAAGAGCTGCAGTGTGAACCATACACAACTTGACAATCCCAGAAACCCTAGACCCACTCCAATTTGCATACCGCACCAACAGATTCACAGATGATGCAATCCTTATTGAGCTCCACACTGCCCTTTCACACCTGGACAAAAGGAACACCTATGTGAGAATGCTATTCATTAACTACAGCTCAGCGTTCAACACGATACTGCCCTCAAAGCTCATCACTAAGCTAAGGACCCTGGGACTAAACACCTCCCTCTCCAACTGGATCCTGGACTTCCTGACGGGCCACCCCCAGGTGGTAAGGGTAAGGAACAACACGTCCGCCACACTGATCCTCAACACGGGGGCCCCTCAGGGGTGCGTGCTCAGTCCCCTCCTGTATTCCCTGTTCACTCGTGACTGTGTGGCCATGACACAACACTGCTAGGCCTGACCACCGACAACGATGAGACAGCCTATAGGGAGGAGGTCAGAGACCTGGTCATGTGGTGCCAGGACAACAACCTCTCCCTCAATGTGATCAAGACAAAGGAGAAGATTGTGGACTACATGAAAAGAAGGACCGAGCACGCCCCCATTCTCATCGACGGGGCTGTAGCAGGTTGAGAACTTCAAGTTCCTTGGTGTTCACATCACCAAAAAACTATCATGGTCCAAACACACAGTCATGAAGATGGCATGACAAAGGCTATTCCCCCTCAGGAGACTGAAAAGATTCGGCATGGGTCCTCAGATCCTCAAAAGATTCTACAGCTGCACCTTCGAGAGCATGCTAAATGGTTGGATCACTGCCTGGAATGGCAACTGCTCGGCCTCCGACCGCAAGGCACTACAGAGGGTAGTCTGTATAGCCCAGTACATCACTGGGGCCAAGCTTCCTGCTATCCAGGACCTCTATATCAGGCGGTGTCAGAGGAAGGCCCTAAAAATTGTCAATGTCTCCAGCTACCCTAGTCATAGACTCGAGGTCGAGGTCCAAAAGGCTTCTTACCATCTTCTACCCCCAAGCCATAAGACTCATGAACAGCTAATCAAAGGGCTACAAAGACCCCTCTTTTACGTGGCTGCTACTCCCTGTTTATAATCTATGCATTGTCACTTTAACTCTACCTATATGTACATATTACCTAACTTACCTCAACTAACCGGTGCCCCCGCACATTGACTCTTGTACTGGTACCCCCTGTATATAGCCTCTCTTGTCATTTTACTGCTGCTATTTGTTACTTTTATTTTTAATTTAACATTTTTTATTTATCAATTTTTTTAATGAACACTTATTTTATTTATTTTCTTAACCAGCAATGCTTTAATTAAGAAGTTAAGGGCTTGTAAGTAGGCATTTCCCTGTAAGGTCTGCAAGTTACTGTTCTTGTTACTTTAGTGACAACAACCCTTCCCCCAGCCATACATGACCTTGATCCTTAGCACAATGCTGTATGTCAGTGTTTCCCAATTCCACAGCACAACCTTTTGTAACAGCCCTGAACTAAAACACCTGTTGTATTCGGCGCATGTGACAAAAACATTTTTATTCGAATTTATTTATTTGCCTGTTTGTGGCCCGCCTGTTAGCTTGCACGATTATTGCCATTCTCCTTAAATCTCTCTCATCAACAAGCTATTTTTGCCCACAGGACTGCCGCTGACTGGATGTTTTTTGTTTGTCGCCGCCATTCTCAATAAACCCTAGATACTGTCATGGGTAAAAAACCCAGGTGGGTGGCTGTTTCTGAGATACTGGAACCGGTGCGCCTGGCACCGATGATCATACCATGCTAAAAGTCGCTTAGGTCACTCGTTTTGCACATTCTGACGTTCAATCGAACAGTAACTGAATGCCTCGATGCATGTCTGACTGCTTTATATAGCAAGCCACGGCCATTTGACTCACTGTCTCTAAGAGCGATCCATTTTCGTGAACAGGGTAGTGTACCTAATATATGTATATGTTATATGCTACTGTAAGAAACACCTGATCGTTGTCACATGTACAAGTTACTGTTCTTGTTACTTCAGTGACAACAACCCTTCCCCAAGTCATACATTACCTTGATCCTTAGCACAATGCTGTATGTCAGTGTTTCCCAATTCCACAGCACTTTTTGTTGCAGCCCCGGACTAACACCTGATTTAACTTGCTGATTAGTTGACAAGTAGAATCAAGTGTGCTAGTCTGGGGCCACAATGAAAATATGTACTGTTGGGGGTACTCGAGGATCGGAGTTGGGAAACACTGCTGCAGGCATTGTCATTTTTGGGTTGCATTCAAGATTGAGACCTATCATCATAACGTTTTTTTTTATCATTTAGACTTCTATAATAACTATACAAAGACCCCATGGATGTTGCTATTCATTTCAATGGTCTCTGCTCATTAGCAATCACGCCATAAAAAGTATTATTATATGCCATCTTGTCAAGTTCCGTTATACAGACCGACTGGAATAAAGCCCTAAGATTCCCCCTAAATTAAATTCAGTGTATAGTGTCCCTAACTGCATCATACCTCAGTTCAAATACTATTAAAGATATGATTCTACTTTTCAAAACACTTATTAGATGTTTCCTATTTTATGTATTTGTATATTGACCCAGTAAACATGTTTGTTAGTGCAGCTGGAGTGGTGATTAAGGACAGGTGGCGGAATGAACGATAATCGAACCAAGATTAAATAGGAAGACCACTGTATAGGAGGATGTTAATTCTTCCCTCCCCACACTGGAAGATAACCAGGACAGGGATGAGCTGAGCGTATGATGAGATGCCTCGTGAGCATCATCATTTCAATACTTGTGGTATATTTTTTTTTCTGTGACGGAGCAAACATAGGTTAAGATAAGAGAAAAATGTAATGAAATGCAACAATAATTGGATGGCTGAAAAATAGATGGGATATGTGGGGCGCATGCTTATTGAGCCTCAATTTGGTGTGTGTGACAGCAGACACAGAAAAACAGACCTAGGCTAAATTGAGTATGCAGACAAATATAGCCAATAAATACAGTAGATAGATATGCCAAGCATGAGAAAAGGATTAACCATTGATAGAAAATTGAATACAACCACATCCCTCACATGCAGGCATGGGTCTGCACTCAGCAGACCAGTGGAAACAGTCACAGCAATCTCTCTAAAGGGAGATATAATCCACTCCACTGTCCGTCCCCCTTAACCAACGTAGAATGCCCTTGACACAGAGCGAGAGAGGCACGGTCAAGGTTAATTGGGATGTTGTGCTGCCGGATACTATAATTGAGACCGATGGCCATGTTAGGCTCAAGCCTGGTGTTAACCATTTTGTTCAGGACACCTGTGGGGAAAAAAGCCAGTTTGCATTGAGGGCTTAGCACACTGAACGGGTTGTGTTTTATTTTGCTGTCATCATAGAGGTTTGCAGTAAAAGCGTTGTTTCAACCTGATACTGTAACGGTGCCCCATAAGGTTGTAGAGAGTGGTGATAATGAGATCTGTGTGATGTGTATAAGAGATTTGTCATTGGTCAGGGAATCTGATCGCACAAAGGGGATGAACCCATTGGGATTCCAAGTTGGTGACTTGTGGCTGCAGGCCATTCAATTTGTGTAAGAGCTAAAATACTATTTTACTTGACTTTTTTTCAATCACTGCCCAAGGTGAGGTAAAGCATTTCCAAAGGGATTCTAATGTTGAAATTTGTGACTTCATTGAGACTACTATCATCTATGTCATACTCGTAACCCCTCAATCTCAGGACTCAGTAGGAAAGTTATATATAAAAGCTAGCATACTGAGAAAACATACTGAAACGATGGTAACACAATGGGAAGGAATTTATTAGAGGAATTTGTGCTCACACTGAAAAAGAAAGACACAAATCACAACTAACGTGAATAAATTGTGCGCACGTGGCCACGCACCTTTGTTTTAAACGCAGTGCTGGGGTGTAGGCTATCCGATGTGATCAACTAATATGCGTTTGCATAGCTACAAATGATCAAAACTCTCTCTATTTCTCATTTTACCTCTAGGAAACATTGGTTAATGGACCTTTTTTACATTACTGGTCTTGTGCAGAAAATTGTCCCTTTTCCAAGCTTTTGAGCAGTAAAGGAAACAAAGCCTTGAGATTGCTTCTCTATTTGCAATCAGTTTCTCATTAAAATAAAATAATGGCCCTCATGCACAAATGCCAGGCTCAGTTTGTATCTTCTGACATAGTATGCAATTTAGTCCTCACACACACCTGCAAACATTCATGCACACAGATGAACAGCGCATTCAGAAAGTATTCAGAACCCTTGACTTGTTCCACATTTTGTTACTTTACAGCCTTATTCTAAAATGTATTAATTTGTTTTGTTTTTTCATCAATCTACACACAATACTCCATAATGGCAAAGCAAAAACAGGTTTTGAGATATTTTTGCAAATGCAGAAAAAAATGAAATAACACATTTACATGCCGTAAGTATTTTGACCCTTTACTCAGCGCTTTGTTGAAGCACCATTGGCAGCGTTTACAGCTTGAAAGTCTTCTTGGGTATGACGCTACAATACCAGTCAAAAGTTTGGAAAGACCTACTCATTCAAGGGTTTTTCTTAATTTTTTACATTGTAGAATAATAGTGAAGACATCAAAGCTACGAAATAACAAATATGGAATCATGTAGCAACCAAAAAAGTCTTAAACAAAACAACATATATTTTATATTTGACAGTCTTCGAAGTAGCAACCCTTTGCCTTGATGACAGCTCTGCACAACCAGCTTCACCTGGAATGCTTTTCCAAAAGTCTTGAAGGCGTTCCCTTGTTGGCTGCTTTTCCTTCACTCTGCAGTCCAATTCATCCCAAACCATCTCAATTGGGTTGAGGTTGGGTTATTGTGGAGGCCAAGTCATTTGATGCAGCATTCCATCACTCTCCTTCTTAGTCAAAAAGCCCTTACACAGCCTGGAGGTCTGTTGGGTCATTGTCCTGTTGAAAAGCAAATGATAGTCCCACTAAGTGCAAAGCAGATGTGATGTCGTGTTGCAGCAGAATGTTGTGTTAGCCATGCTGGTTAAGTGTGCCTTGAATTCTAAATAAATCACAGACAGTTTCACCAGCAAAGCACCCTCACACCATCACACCTCCTCCTCCATGCTTCAAGGTGGGAACCACATATGCGGAGATCATCCGTTCACCTACGCTGCGTCTCCCAAAGACACGGCGGTTGGAACCAAAAATCTCAAATTTGGACTCAGAACAAAGGACAGATTTCCACCGGTCTAATGTCCATTGCTCATGTTTCTTGGCCCAAGCAAGTCTCTTCTTCTTATTGGTGTCCTTTAGTAGGGGTTTCTTTGGAGCAATTTTACCATGAAGTCCTGATTCACGCAGTCTCCTTTGAAGAGTGGATGTTGAGATGTGTCTGTTACTTGAACTCTGTGAAGCATTTATTTTTGCCTGCAATTTCTGAGGCTGGTAACTCTAATGAACTTACACTCTGCAGCAGAGGTAACTCTGGGTCTTCCTTTCCTGTGGCGGTCCTCATGAGAGACAGTTTCATCATAGAGCATGATGGTTTTTGCGACTGTACTGATATTTTCCACATTGACTGACCTTCATGTCTTAAACTAATGATGGACTGTCATTTCTCTTTGCTTATTTGAGCTGTTCTTGTCATTTTATGGACTTGGTCTTTTACCAAGTAGGGCTCCCTTCTATATACCGCTCCTACCTTATCACAACACAAATGTTTGTCTCAAACGCATTAGGAGGGAAAGAAATTCCACAAATTAAATTTTTTACAAGTCACACCTGTTAATTGAAATGCATTCCAGGTGACTGCCTCATGAAGCTGCTTGAGAGAATGCCAAGAGTATGCAAAGCTGTCATCAAGGAAAAGGGTGTTAAACACTTTTTTGGTTACTACATGATTCCATATGTGTTATTTCATATGTAGAAAATAGTAAAAATAAAAAATAAATGAATGAGTAGGAGTGTCCAAACGTTTGACTGGTACTGTAGATTTGGGGAGTTTATCTGTCAACTGTGGGACCTTGTATAGACAGGTGTGGGCCTTTACAAATAATTTCCAATCAGTTGAATTTATCAAAGTTGGACTCCAATCAAGTTATAGAAACATCTCAAGGATGATCAATGGAAACAGGATGCACCTGAGGTCAATTTCGAGTCTCATAGCAAAGGGTCTAAATACTTTTGTAAATAAGGTATTTAGTTGTTTAATTTTTAATAAATGTAAACATTTATAAAAACCTGTTTTTGCTTCGTCATTATGGGGTAGATTGATTATGAAAAAAATTATATAATCCATATTAGAATAAGGCTGTAACGTTACAAAATGTGAAAAAAGGGCAGGGATCTGAATATTTTACGAAGGCACTGTATATGCTATATGTGCACTGGAACAGTTGAATGTGAATGCTTTTCCTCATCTCATGTGCCATGAACATATTGTATGACATTGGACACATTACAAAATACTACAATGGGTTCTGCTGTTCATGTACTGCAGTAGATTTCCCCCTTGCATTATGCATCAATTTAATATAACTGTGTTATTAGGTCACTTGATATGCAGATATGCCATTTATATGTTCAAAATCATCAAACATGTTCATTAATATTGGGGGTATCATTTTGATCTGATAAGGCTGTATCTACATATAATAGTAAAAACATAACGGGCAAACACTTCAGAGGCTGTATATTAATGTTGGGGAAGCTACTCTGCAAATACAGTTTACCAAGCTACCAATTACTTCACACTGGAAGAAGGTAAACTACAATACTTTAAACCTACCCTTTAGTTTACTTTAAAACTTTAAAAAACAGTTACCACATCTAAACTACTTAGTGAAAAATTATCATATCTAAATCTGAATTGTCAGACTACAAATTGCAAGACAGATCACTCTGGAGTCAGATGTTAACAGAATGTGTAATTTAGCCTATTGAACACAAAAAGTGAGAACTAGGCAGATTTGATACCGGGAAAAAAAGGAAATTCTTGCCTACTTCACCCACATTTTATTTAATTTTTGCAAAAAAAGTAGCTTGTAGTTCCAGTAGTTAGCTAAACCACTACACAAAGTAATTAAGTACTGAAAGCACTACCAAGATTTTTATTTAGTCCAACTACCACCAAGCTACTAAAAAATGTAATTAATGCTGCAATATGTAACTTTTTGTAAGACATAGAAATATGTCACACCCTGATCTGTTTCACCTGTCTTGTGCTTGTTTCCACCCCCCACCAGGTGTCTTCTATTATTCTCCATTATCCCCTGTGTATTTATACCTGCGTTTTCTGTTTGTATGTTGCCATTTCATCTTGTTTTGTCAGGTCTTCCTGTTTCTCCTGTTCTCAGGTTTTTGTTTCCTAGTCTTCCCGGTTCTCACCTTTCTGCCTGTCCTGACCCTGAGCCTGCCTGACCTTGGATTATGAACCTCTGCCTGTCCTGACCCTGAGCCTGCCTGACCTTGGATTATGAACCTCTGCCTGTCCTGACCCTGAGCCTGCCTGACCTTGGATTATGAACCTCTGCCTGCCCTCGACCTGCCCTTGCCTGCCCCTTTGTTATAATCAAACTATCCGCCTCCTGTGTCTGCATCTGGGTCATATCCTGAGTCGTGATAGTCATTCTCATTGAAAGCAAGTCTAAGAAGCTGTAGATCTATTTGCACAATTTCTATGATTCCTGTTTTTAAGTTTTGTTTTTGCATTTATAAATACAATATTTTTGGTTATGGAAAATATATTTCACAGTGGTTTAGATGGTACAATGATTCTCTACACTATACTTGCTTGTTAAGCTTTCACATAAACTGAAATTAGGTTAACTATTAGAATTTTAACAACCAGGAAATGGCGGAGCGATTTCTGCATAGTGAATCTTTAAAATTATCATTTGAACAACATGTATTTCACTACTCTCCAACACGGATTTTAATTTGCCGTTGCATTGCATCAGCTTTTATCATATTTGTTTTTCAAAAAGCTAATCAAAGAAAGTCCCAGCTTTCAGGTGCGTAACAATAGTGCTCCCCTCCAGTAATATACTACCATATGACTTTTATATTAGTTGCTAAGACATTTATTAGTTTGAAATGCAAAATTGCACAGCTGTTTGTTGGCGATAGGCACACAATGGAGGTAGCAGACATAATGGTTAGTGCTATCTGGGATCCTTTGCGCGTCCATACCCTAAACCCAACCTTAATCCCTACCTTAACATTAACCATAACTCTAACCTTAACCTTTTAAATGCCAATTTCAAATGGGGTGACGTCAGAGTTGGGATGTCCTAAGGATTCCGTTTAGACTTTTCCCAGACCGAAGGAGACAGCCGTGCTCACCCTGTTGTGACGAGGTTTGCTCGCTGCCACTGAAGGCGATGAAACTATGGTAGCCATTAATTTCTAATGGAAAAGAAGCGAAGTGGGCGAGGGGGTTGTTGGGCAACCTGAGCATGCGCAAGGGACTGTAAACAGGGACGGAAATAAATTGGCGGAAAACTGAAATTTTATGCAAATACTCAGTGACACTATGTTTTGACCATATCAATAATCTCGCATTAATCCAAGCGGCAGAAAGGCTTTTTTAAATTATAAGTGTCCTGGAGCAGTAGGGTGGTTATGGCTGTTGTTTATTGGCTTCATTAGTAGAAGGTCTGCACTCAGTAAAGATATTTTTCTAAGTTATTTTATGCTTTTTTATACATTGAGGCAACAAGACCAAAATAAAGGTTTAGGTTGCTAGACAATAACAGTGTCTACAACACATTAATACAAGGGTTTGACCGTTGGAGAATTTGGAGACTTTGCAGTTTACAATATTAGAACTTAACATAGTTCTAAAGGTTTTGTCTCATATTGAAATACTTTGAATATGAATGGATGGATGAGAAACCTACACTTTGCTGGTAACATAAATGAAAACATAGTCCCAAATGGGAAATAGCTATTATAACCCAAAGGATTAAAAACATAATTTCGTTGTAGTATGCCATGTGTGTCGTCTATGCAATGTGTTGTTGACAACATTGTGACGGATTCTTTCTCTACACTTCCCATCATCTCATGCGATTGTACTGATCTATTGTGCTATTATTTAGTGGCAGCTAGTCTCTTCGATTTTATTGGAAAGTTGCTGGATGGCTTCTTCTCCTCTGCTGTCAGTACGGATACAGTAAGTGGTCTGGTGGCAGCAGACCATCCATAACCACAATACACACCTGATCGCATTTGATCAGTCATTGATGTGTCACTCTCAGAACAAAATGGAATATGAGGAGAGAGAGCTTTTGGGCTCCATCGTTTATAATGCATCACTTCTAATGGGCGTATTGGATTAGTGGCAATGGACTGGAGACTGAGAGAAAGGGCCTATTCATAATATAAATGCCAGCTGCTGCGTACAGGGAGTTAAAGAGCTTGATAGCTCAACCTGACGGAGCAGAAAGTAAAATCCCTTTGAAAATGAGATGACCATCCACAATGCTAGGCTACATCCTCTGTGTTTAAGCTGAGAGAGCTACTTTTTAATACATCAAAGGGGTCATTCAGGTTAGTGTCTCTTGGCTTTTGGCCTTGGGGAAATGGGACTTTAATTGAAGCGGTGACTGCTGTGGCCTTCAGAACTAGTCCTGTGTCAAAAGCTTGAGACCCCCTTGGCTAGGGTTCAAAGTTATGAGTGTGGAGGTCAAATCCATTCTGTACAATTGTCCTTTTATCATTACAAAGGATAAAATAGGAGAGCAGTACCACACACTAGGCAAAAAGTCTAAAGTTCCCGTCATTGAAAGGAGTCTTTGAAGAACCCACATTTTGTCCTGGATAGTCATTGAAAATGGAAACATGATTTAAGTCGGAACACTGACCTGTGCCTCTGTCCTGAGTGCCTGTGTTGTTGCCAACCAGGTGCGTACTTCAATTCACTTTGTTCACTCTCTAAGTATGCACCTGGTTGGCAACAACACAGTCAATAAACACTCACATCAAACCACACCTCCAAGACACAAATCTCGTCTTTTCAGTCCCCTTTCTTAATGAGCAGGAGGAAAACCAAGGCAATATCAGCTATTACAGTCCCTATTCTCTGATATTCAGAGCCACGTAAAGTAGAGAACACAGTATCAGTCACTAACCCTCTAGATAACATGAAAACAGTCTAACCCGCTCTGCTAGGGTGAGTAAAATGGTCAGAGTAAGGTGTTCTCTCATTTGTTCCGGGTAGTAGCTAGCTAGCTTCTGTGCTTGAAGTCACTTTTCAGCCAGAGCATCCAGCATCCAGAAAGATAATTTACTAGCCCTGTGTTACTGTGCATTACCTAGTGAAACACAAGATATATGGAGAGTTATAGAGTAAATTACTGGGGGAGTTAGGTGAGAGAGAGAGAGATGAAAAGTAGAATAGAGGCTCAGTTAGTTTTATTACCAGTTTATGATCCCATTTGTTTCCCAGGTTTTGCTCGAGCCTTTGACCTTGGGAGTACAAACAGCAATTATAAACATTTTCTGAAATTAAGGCCTTTCTCATACCAAAAGGAAACAACCCAATGCAATTAATCTTTCTGTTACCTCACTGACTATGAAGGAATATATTTTTAAGAGATGTGAGATGTTTGGTTATTTATTTGTGGTAAGCAAAAATGTTTCTACTGTTGCAAATCAAAATGTACAAATGTAGGAAATTACCAGGTAATCTTTGGCAATCTATGGTAGCTTTGGTAATTTAGAGTTGAATAACTTTTTTAAAAGTGTATTCATTGCAATTACAGGTCCTCAAAAGTGTCCTGTATTGTTATTTTTCATCACCACCTCCCCAAGTTGGGAGTGGGTAATTTGCACGCCTGTTGCCTTCCTTGAATGTTGTAGCCGTTTCTCAGGCTCCCTCTCCGGAATCGAACCCTGATTCCCCGTTACCCATGGTCACCATAGTAGGCACAGAAAGTACCATCGAAAGTTGATAGGGCAGACATTCGAATGAGTCGTCACCGCCACAAAGGGCTCGCAATCGGCTTGAGGTTATCTGGAGTCACCAAAGCACCCGAGAGCACCCCGCATCGGTTTTGGGTCTGATTAATGCACGCATCCCCAAAGGTCAGCGCTAGTTGGCATGTATTAGCTCTAGAATTGCCACAGTTGTCACAGTGACATCATAAACATTCTATTGAAATAGTTACTTGCATAGTGGAGTCTTTTGTTTAGAGTTGTAGCTAGCTAGCGAAACAATGAACCATAATCCCAACTCATAACGTTACTGCCCTGCATGAATCTGCAGGTAGCTAACCAACCAGGTTCAATGTTAGCTAGCTAACATTCGGCTAAAACTAGCAATGCAAATGGCTCTGAGATATGAATATTATTACACAGATCATACACATGACGTTAGCTGTCTATCCAGCCAATTACGTTAGCTAGCTAGTTAACAGTACACTTGAACTTAAAACGACTTTGACTAAATTTGAAATGTTTAATATCTGAAAATGTAGTTAGGTAGACTCACTTACCCGTAAACATGGATGGATGCTTCTCCCTCTCTGTCACAGATGCCATGGTTGCTCTTAGTTTGAAGATGTAATCCAGAGACAAGTGTTTTATACAACTTCTCTTTTTGACTCCTTCCGCCAGAATTTTCTCCATCTCCTTAGCTATCATACTCTAATTCCACTGATTTCAACACTTGGTCCTCCAGAAAATGGAGAGCAACACTTATGCAGTGCTACTATATGATATCTTTCAAAAAATCTACGTTAGAAAGGATTACCTACACATACTGACCAGTTCATAACAGAAGCATGCTACATGGCAGACCAATCTGAATGTCCAGCCCACTCATTATCTCCAAGTTGATGATGTGGTTGTTACTGACAAAAAGCACATGGCTGAGCTCTTTACTCACCACTTATTTAAGTCAGGATTCCTATTTGACTCAGCCATGACTCCTTGCCCATCCAACATTTCCTCATCTCCCACCCCTTCTAATGCGACTAGCCCTGATGCTCCTTCCTCTTTTTCCTCTGCCCCGCTACAAAGTTTCTCCCTGCAAGCGGTCACTGAGTCCGAGGTGCTAAAGGAGTTCCATAAACTTGACCCAAAAAAAACATCTGGGTCAGATTGTTTAGACCCTTTCTTCTTTAAGGTTGCTGCCCCTATCATTGCCAAGCATCTCTCTGACCCTTTTATCCTGACTCTCCTCTCTGGGGAGGTTTCCATTGCTTGGAAGGCAGCCACAGTTCGTCCTTTATTTAAAGGGGGAGATCAAGCTGATCCTAACTGTTATAGGCCTATTTCTATTTTGTCCTGTTTATCAAAAGTGTTTGAAAAGTTGTCAATAATCAGCTGACTGTCTTTCTTGATGTCTATAGTATTCTCTCTGTATGCAATCTGGTTTCCACTTAGATTATGGATGTGTCACTGCAACCCTGTTCCGCCAGCGGGACCCCTAGCCAACAGCCAATGGAACAGCAGGGCGCGAAATTCAAAACATCAAAAATCTAATAATTTCAATTTCTCAAACATATGACTATTTTACACCATTTTAAATATAAACTTCTCCTGAATCCAACCACGTTGTCCGATTTCAAAAAGGCTTTACAGCGAAAGCAAAACATTAGATTATGTTAGGATACCACCTAAACAAGAAAAGCCACACAGCCATTTTCCTAGCAAGGAGATGTGTCACAAAAACCCCAAATCCAGCTAAAATGAAGCACTAACCTTTGACGATCTTCATCAGATGACACTCCTAGGACATCATGTTACACAATACATGTATGTTTTGTTCGATCAAGTTCATATTAAAACCTGTTGAGGCCAGGGGGCAGGATCTTATCCCGGTATTGGGATTCATTGTCATGTGACCATGGCGGGGAATTCAAAACTGCAAGAGTAATCATTTCAAATAATCAAATAATCAACTATTTTCCTCCATTTGAAAGATATATCTCCTAAATCTAACCACGCTGTCCGATTTTCAGAGGCTTTACGGAGAATGCATAAAGTTAGGTTATGTGAGGAGAGTACATTGACAATAGCTGCGTGTAATGTTTAGCCAATTCAAAGAAGGGCATCAACAGACAGAAAACTAGCTAGAATTATGCACTTACCTTTGACAATCTGCATCAGATGACACTCATAGGACATTATGTTAGACAATACATGCATTTTTAGTTCCATCAAGTTCATATTTATATCCAAAAACAGCATTTACAGTCGCGGTGAAATTCAGAATTTTTTTCGGCTCGAATGCTCCCAGTGAATCCAGCATTACAAATCACGGAATTACTATTCGAAAACATTGGTAAATTATAATATTGTCATTCAAAGAATAATATATTATCATCTCGTAATTGCTACCGAATGGCCAGATCTCAAAATAACTTTACTGGGAAATCACATTTTGCTATAAACTGGGTACTATGCTAACAACATAAGCTAAGCTATAAGCTAAGCTAAGCTAAGCTATACCGTTAGCATTAGCATCATCTAATATCGATAATAACATTCTAAATATCCCCTTACCTTTGATTATCTCCATCAGAAGTCGCTGCCAGGGATCCCAGGTCCAGAACAAATGTGGTTTCTTTTGACAAAGTTCATAATTTATGTCCAAATAGTTAGCGTTCAGTAGGCTCCCACAAAATGAGGTGGGCAGTGTAAAGTCACGCCGAAAAGCTAAAAAAAACCTAGTAAATAATCTATTTATGTTTGTTCAAACATGTCAAACGTTGTTTAGCATTAATCTTTTGGTCCATTTTTAACGTGAAACATCAGTAAACATCAGTAATATTTTCACACAACCTATCAAGTGTCTAGAATAAACGATTATGACAAAGACACTCTTCTCAGATTTATGCGCAGGCGCAAAAAATGAAGTGATGACGTGTCAACTTGTAAGCATTCTAATTTGGTCTGTATTCATGACAGATGCTTCCAACAACTTTCTAAAGATCGTTGACATCTAGTGGAAGCAGTAGGAGTTGCGAACTGAATCCTTTCTCACTATGGTATCTATAAAACAATGACACTAAATAGTACAGTCACAAAATTCTCATTTTTTTAAAATCTATTTTTCACAGGTTTTTGCCTGCAACATGAGTTTTGTTATACTTACAGACACCATTCAATCTGTTTTAGAAAATTCAGAGTGTTTTCTATCCAAACCTGAACAATAATATGCATATTCTAGCTTCTGAGTTGGTGTAGGAGGCTGTTAAAAATGCGCACATATTTTTTTCCAAAATTCTCAATACTGCCCCCTGGCCTCAACAGGATATCCAAAAACAGCATTTTACATTGGCACGTGATGTTCAGAAAATTATTTGCCTCCAGAACTTCCTGTGAATGTGCACATTCATTTACAGAATACATAACAATTATTTAAAGAATTATAGATATACTACCTATTAATGCAACCGCTGTGTCAGATTTCAAAATAACTTTACGGAGAAAGCACATTGTTCAATATTCTGAGTACAGATCAATGCAACCTATACAGTTAGCCGTCAAGCCACGGCGTCGTCAAAACTCTAAAATACTGTTATAAATATTTTCTTACCTTTGCTGATCTTCGGCGGAATGCACTCGGAAGGACTCCCAATTCCACAAGAAATGTTCATTTGTTTGATAAAGTCCATAATTTATGTCCAAATACCTCAGTTTTATTGGCGCATCCAGAACACTATTCCAAAGGCACGAGACGGGGGCGCAAATCAATAGATGAAAAGCTCAAAAGTTCCATTACCGTTTGTAGAAACATGTCAAACGCTGTTTACAATCAAACCTTAGGGTGTTTTTAACATAAACAATCGATAATATTCCAACCGGAAAATAGCGTATTCATTACAGAATAAAAATAAAAATGCTATCCATGCGTGAATGCGCATGAAGTAACTACATGACCTCAGACAGTCCACTGCTTGAACCGGCTGTTATTCGGTCAAAATTCACCATAGAAGACTCAAACAACTTTGTAAAGACTGTTGACATCTAGTGGAAGCCTTAGGAAGTGCAAGTTGACCCCACAGACACTGTAGTTTCAATAGAAAATGGTCTGAAAGACTACAAGTCTCAGACTTCCCGCTTCCTGGTTGGATTTTTCTCAGGTTTTTGCCTGCCATATGAGTTCTGTTATACTCACAGACATCATTCAAACAGTTCTAGAAACTTCAGAGTGTTTTCTATCCAAATCTACTAATAATATGCAAATATTTGACTCTGGGCCCGAGTAGTAGGCCGTTTAATTTGAGTACGTTTTTCATCCGGCTGTGAAAATACTGCCCCCGATGTAACCATTGCCCTTGATTCTAAGCAATGTTGTGCTGATATTTTTATTGACTTGGCCAAAGCTTTTGATATGGTAAACCATTCCATTCTTGTATTGGTGTCGCTGAGGGGTCTTTGAACTGGTTTGCTAACTACCTCTCTCAACGAGTGCAGTGTATAAAGTCAGAACATCTGCTGTCTCATCCACTAAGGGTGTGCCCCAAGGCACGATCCTAGGCCCTATGCTCTTCTCAATTTACATCAACAACATAGCTCAGGCAGTAGGAAGCTCTCTCATCCATTTATATGCAGATGATATAGTCTTATACTCAGCTGGCCCCTTCCCACATTTTGTGTTAAACGCTCTACAACAAAGCTTTCTTCGTGTCCAACAAGCTTTCTCTGCCCCTTAACCTTGTTCTGAACACCTCCAAAACAAAGGTCATGTGGTTTGGTAAGAAGAATGCCCCTCTCCCCACAGGTGTGATTACTACCTCTGACATGGAACCCAAACCGGCTGCGCGCGTGTGCCATCGTGCATAAATGTATTTTGTCCCCGCATGCCAAACGCGATCACGACATGCAGGTTAACCTGTTGGGGATAGGGGGCAGTATTTGCACGGCCGGATAAAAAACCTACCCGATTTAATCTGGTTACTACTCCTGCCCAGTAACTAGAATATGCATATAATTATTAGCTTTGGATAGAAAACACTCCAAAGTTTCTAAAACTGTTTGAATGGTGTCTGTGAGTATAACAGAACTCATTTGGCAGGCCAAAACCTGAGAAGATTCCAAACAGGAAGCGCCCTTTCTGACCATTTCTTGCCCTCCTTGATCATCTCTAACCAAAACAGGGGATCTCTGGCATGACGTGACACTTCCTACGGCTCCAATTTTGTGACTGTACTATTTAGTGTCATTGTTTTACAGATACCACAGTGAGAAAGGATTCAGTTCGCAACTCCTACTGCTTCCACTAGATGTCAACGATCTTTAGAAAGTTGTTGGAAGCATCTGTCATGAATACAGACCAAATTAGAATGCTTACAAGTTGACACGTCATCACTTCATTTTTTGCGCCTGCGCATGAATCTGAGAAGAGTGTCTTTGTCATAATCGTTTATTCTAGACACTTGATAGGTTGTGTGAAAATATTACTGATGTTTACTGATGTTTCACGTTAAAAATGGACCAAAAGATTAATGCTAAACAACGTTTGACATGTTTGAACAAACATAAATAGATTATTTACTAGGTTTTTTTTAGCTTTTCGGCGTGACTTTACACTGCCCACCTCATTTTGTGGGAGCCTACTGAACGCTAACTATTTGGACATAAATTATGAACTTTGTCAAAAGAAACCACATTTGTTCTGGACCTGGGATCGCTGGCAGCGCCTTCTGATGGAGATAATCAAAGGTAAGGGGATATTTAGAATGTTATTATCGATATTAGATGATGCTAATGCTAACAGTATAGCTTAGCTTAGCTTATAGCTTAGCTTATGTTGTTAGCATAGTACCCAGTTTATAGCAAAATGTGATTTCCCAGTAAAGTTATTTTGAGATCGGGCCATTCGGTAGCAATTACGAGATGATAATATATTATTCTTTGAATGACAATATTATAATTTACCAATGTTTTCGAATAGTAATTCCGTGATTTGTAATGCTGGATTCACTGGGAGCATTCAAGCCGAAAAAAATTCTGAATTTCACCGCGACTGTAAATGCTGTTTTTGGATATAAATATGAACTTGATGGAACTAAAAATGCATGTATTGTCTAACATAATGTCCTATGAGTGTCATCTGATGCAGATTGTCAAAGGTAAGTGCATAATTCTAGCTAGTTTTCTGTCTGTTGATGCCCTTCTTTGAATTGGCTAAACATTACACGCAGCTATTGTCAATGTACTCTCCTCACATAACCTAACTTTATGCATTCTCCGTAAAGCCTCTGAAAATCGGACAGCGTGGTTAGATTTAGGAGATATATCTTTCAAATGGAGGAAAATAGTTGATTATTTGATTATTTGAAATGATTACTCTTGCAGTTTTGAATTCCCCGCCATGGTCACATGACAATGAATCCCAATACCGGGATAAGATCCTGCCCCCTGGCCTCAACAGGTTTTAAAGGACACATCACTGCACTCTACACTCTTCAGTAAACTGATCATCTCCGTATACCTGTCACAAGACCCACTGGTTGATGCTTATTTATAAAATCCTCTTAGGCCTCACTCCCCCCTATCTGAGATATCTACTGCAGCCCTCATCCTTCACATACAACACCCGTTCTGCCAGTCACATTCTGTTAAAGGTCCCAAAAGCACACACATTTTCAGTTTGCTGCATCTAGCGACTTGAACGAGCTGCAACAAACACTCGAACTGGACAGTTTATCTCAATCTCTTTTTTCAAAGACTCAATCATGGACACTCTTACTGACACTTGTGGCTGCTTTGTGTGATGTATTGTTGTCTCTACCTTCTTATCCTTTATGCTGTTGTCTGTGCCCAATAATGTTTGTACCCTGTTTTGTGCTGCTACCATGTTGTACTGCTGCCATGTGTTGCTACCATGTTGTGTTGCTACCATGCTATGTTGTTGTCTTAGGTCTCTCTTTATGGGGTGTCACATTTACATTTTAGTCATTTAGCAGACACTCTTATCCAGAGTGACTTACAGTAGTGAATGCATACAATACATAATTTTTTTTCCCATACTGATCCCCCATGGGAATCAAACCCACAAACCTGGCGTTGCAAACACCATACTCTACCAACTGAGCCAGACGGGACCGTGTTATGTTGTCTTTTGTCGTGATGTGTGTTTTGTCTTATTTAAAAAAAATTAAAAAAGCCCCGTCCCTGCAGGAGGCCTTTTGCCTTTTGGTAGGCCGTCATTGTAAATAATAATTTGTTCTTAAACCTGTTAGGGACAAACGTTCCGCTAGCGGAACGCCTCACCAATATCCAATGGTATAGAGTGGCGCGAATTACAAATACCTAAAAAATGCAAAAACTTCAATTCCTCAAACATATGACTATTTTACACCATTTTAAAGACAAGACTCTCCTTTATCTAACCACATTGTCCGATTTCAAAAAGGCTTTACAACGAAAGCAAAACATTAGATTGTCAGGAGAGTACCCTGCCAAAAATAATCACACAGCCATTTTCAAAGCAAGCATATATGTCACAAAAACCAAAACCACAGCTAAATGCAGTACTAACCGTTGATGATCTTCATCAGATGACACTCCTAGGACATTATGTTATACAATACATGCATGTTTTGTTCAATCAAGTTCATATTTATATCAAAAAACAGCTTTTTACATTACCATGTGACGTTCAGAACTAGCATACCCACCGCAAACTTCCGGTGAATTTACTAAATTACTCACGATATATGTTAACAAAAAACACAACAATTATTTTAAGAATTATAGATACAGAACTCCTTTACGCAATCGCGGTGTCCGATTTTAAAATAGCTTTTCGGTGAAAGCACATTTTGCAATATTCTGAGTAGATAGCCCGGCCATCACGGCTAGCTAATTTGACACCCACCAAGTTTGGCCCTCACCAAACTCAGATTTACTATAAGAAAAATTGGATTACCTTTGCTGTTCTTCGTCAGAATGCACTCCCAGGACTTCTACTTCAACAACAAATGTTGTTTGGGTTCGAAATAATCCATAGTTATATCCAAATAGCTCCGTTTTGTTTCGTGCGTTCAAGTCACCATCCGAAGGGTGATGCGCCGACGCATTTCGTGACAATAAATTTCAAAATATTCCATTACCGTACTTCGAAGCATGTCAAACGCTGTTTAAAATAAATTTTTATGATATTTTTCTCGTAAAATAGCGATAATATTCCAACCGGGCGACGTTGTGTTCATTCAAACACTGAAAGAAAAAAATGGAGTCGTCTCGTGCACGTGCTCCTCAGTGTCATTGTTCTCAGAAGACCACTCACAAAAACCCCTGCTGTTTTTCGCCCAGAGACTGGAGAGCTCTCATTCCACTTTCTGGCGCCTTCCTAGAGCCAATGGAAGCCTTAGAAAATGTCACGTTACAGCAGAGATGCTGTATTTTTGATAGAGATGCCCTAGAAGGAGAACAAATTGTCAGACAGGGCACTTCCTGCATAGAATCTTCTCAGGTTTTGGCCTGCCATATGAGTTCTGTCATACTCACAGACACCATTCAAAGTTTTAGAAACTTTAGAGTGTTTTCTATCCAAATCTACTAATTATATAAATATTCTAGTTTCTGGGCAGGAGTAGTAACCAGATTAAATCGGGTACGTTTTTTATCCGGCCGTGAAAATACTGCCCCCTATCCCCAACTGACTTGCCTAGTTAAATAAACGTAAAATAAATATATATTTTTAAATATCTCAGCCAATCATGGCTAGCGGGAATGTTGCTGCCTTTTTCCATCGCTAAACCAACTAGGCTCGTAATTGAACAATTTTATTCGTATTTACAGATGGCATACAAGTTTCGTATTAAGGCAAAAGTTCACATGTTCCAGAAGTAATTTCTGCCAAAAAATGCATTTTGATCCCCCCAAAAATGTACGTTCAAATGGCGCTCCTGTGAAGTAGGGACACACAATTTATATCTAGATTCCTGAAACGAGTCACATTTTGTTAGATTCAAGAATTCATTCAATCAATTTATTTAATTATTCTGGTGAGCAAGGATTTATTTAGTCTTCTAGGGCAACATATAATGACAGATGAGAAGCTGCATATATCTTATTATAGACAAGTTGACTAACAAATAGCCTATCAATATGTCGAAAAACCTGCACCCTTGTCAAAAAATAATTCCATTGTCTGACTGTAGCCTACAGCGCATTTTATATTAGTGGTTTGGGTGCAGGCCTCAGATTTTCACTTCATCACATATAGTCGTGAGGTTGGTGATGGGTTATTAGCTATTGTGGGCGGGCGCGGGTGAACCTGCTCACCACTAGGGAGCATGGTTCATGTGGTGCCGCCATGATTTAATGACTTCACATAGCCGCCAACTTTTGATCTCTTTCATTTTCTCTGAACAGGACTGAGGCTCTTGATGTACATAATTTCTACAGAAGATATCGGATTGATGTTACTTAGCTTTGAAGCCAAAATTGAAATAATGTTTATTTACATTAAATACTCAGACAAGCATGTCATGGCGTTCTTGCGTAGCTCTTATTAGGAGGACAGGGGGGACAGGGGGAGGACATGAAGAGGGGGAGGAGGAGAGAAGAGGAGGACAAGAGGAGGGGTAGGAGGAGGAAGAGGAGGAAGAGGAGGAGAAGGAGGAATGACTTTGATAGCAGCAGTGAGTCTATTTTGTTATTAACTGGAGATCTCTCAACAATAATTCTCACAATAGCACATTGGTAGTAGTCAGTGACAAATATCAAAGCTAAGCAGGGATTAGTTACAAACCAAGAATGGGAGACCAAAGGCATAACTGTAGATTTATCAAATGCCCATCCTTAACCATGGAAACTCATACCTGAAAAGGAAAATGTATATAGAAATATTGTATTTTTGTGATAGTAATTGTTATGTTGATTTATGTAAAACAATGTGAAACTTATAAGGAAAGCATTTATTTCATAGAGGTTACATTCTCAGAACATCAACTTTTCTTATAATAATCATAAATGACTCATATAATTAATATATTTTGTCTCAAAAATGTATTATCAATGCACCACAATCATGTATTCAATTGTCAATAAGTAATATAGGTCAACACATAGAAATACACCACTGACATAAGAAAAAAAAAAATCTTATTAGAAATTTGTACAAATATTCTTCTGGTGTTCAAGATTGTTATTTGCTTTTCATGATTATTTTCCATATTAGAGCAATACTATTATACCTTTTCTTTTGAGTGCGTGTTTGTTTTGTAGATGGGAAGGGGGGATTGCGTTCTGCTCCTGTGCCTCTATCTTTGTTATGTAATTAGTTTTTTTATAGTGTCTGTGTTCGTGGTTAGATAATATCTCTAGCCTTCAACTGAAACCCACTGAAGCAGGAGCGATTGCAGTACAGCATTACGCGATGCTCACTAGATGATAAATAGGTAGGACGTACTGGAAATTTCACAGAGTTATGGAAACCATGCCCGAGTCCAGTGCATTCGCAAAGAATTCAAACCCCTTGACATTTTCCACATTTTGTCACGTTACGGCCTTATTCTAAAATGGATTAAATAAAACATTTTCCTCATCAATCTACACACAATACCCCATAATGACAAAGTGAAAACAGGTTTCTAGAAATGCTTGTAAATTTGTATATCTATATAAAAAAAACAGAAATACCTTATAATTGCATAAGTATTCAGACCCTTTTCTATGAGACTCGAAGTTGAACACAGGTACATCCTATTTCCAACGATCATCCTTCAAATGTTTCTACAAATTGATTGGATTCTCCTGTGGTAAATTCAATTGATTGGACATGATTTGGAAAGGCATACAGACTATATAAGATCCCACAGTTGACAGTGCATGTCAGAGCAAAAACCAAGTCATTAGGTCAAAGGAATTGTCCGTAGAGCTCCGAAACAGGATTGTATCAAGGCACAGATCTGGGGAAGGGTGACAAAAAATGTTTGCAGCATTGAAGGTCCCCAAGAACACAGAGGCCTCCATCATTCTTAAATGGAAGAAGTTTGGAACCACCAAAACTCTTCCGAGAGCTGGCCTGCCGGGCAAACTGAGCAATCGGTGGAGAAGGGCTTTTGTCAGGGAGGTGACCAAGAACCCGATGGTCACGGCTGACAAGGTAAAAATCTGTTGTTCTGCCCTTGAGCAAGGCAGTTAACTCACTGTTCCCCTGTGCCAAAGACGTGGATGTCGATTAAGGCAGCCCTTCGCACGTCTCTGAGGCAGAGGGGTTGCGTTAACCTCTCTCGGGTAGGGGGCAGTATTTGCACGGCCGGATAAAAAACGTACCCGATTTAATCTGGTTATTACTACTGCCCAGAAACTAGAATATGCATATAATTATTGGCTTTGGATAGAAAACACACTAAAGTTTCTAAAACTGTTTGAATGGTGTCTGTGAGTATAACAGAACTCATATGGCAGGCAAAAACCTGAGAAGATTCCTTACAGGAAGTGGCCTGTCTGACCATTTCTTGGGCTTCTACACTCTCTTTATTGAAAACTGAGGATCTCTGCTGTAACGTGACACTTCCTACGGCTCCCATAGGCTCTCAGAAGGCGGCAAACCGGTGAATGATGTCTTTGCAGGCCCTGGCTGAAAAACAGTAGCGTATTTGGATAATGGTCGATCAGAGAACAATGAGACTGAGGCGCATGCACGAGGCGACACCATGTTTTTATTTTTTCGTCTTTGAACTAAAACAGGGTTTCCCGGTCGGAATATTATCGCTTTTTTACGAGAAAAATAACATAAAAATTGATTTTAAACAGCGGTTGACATGCTTCGAAGTACGGTAATGGAATATTTAGAATTTTTTTGTCACGAAACGCGTCGGGCGCGTCACCCTTCGTCACCCTTCGGATAGTGTCTTGAACGCACGAACAAAACAGAGGATATTTGAACATAACTATGGATTATTTTGAAGCAAACCAACATTTGTTATTGAAGTAGAAGTCCTGGGAGTGCATTCTGACGAAGAACAGCAAAGGTCATCACATTTTTCTAATAGTAAATCGGAGTTTGGTGAGGGCCAAACTTGGTGGGTGTCTAAATAGCTAGCCCGTGATGGCTGGGCTATCTACTCAGAATATTGCAAAATGTGCTTTTGCCGAAAAGCTATTTTAAAATCGGACATAGCGATTGCATAAAGGAGTTCTGTATCTATAATTCTTAAAATAATTGTTATGTTTTTTGTGAACGTTTATCGTAAGTAATTTAGTAAATTCACCGGAAGTTTGTGGTGGGTATGCTAGTTCTGAACGTCACATGCTAATGTAAAAAGCTGGTTTTTGATATAAATATGAACTCGATTGAACAAAACATGCATGTATTGTATAACATAATGTCCTAGGATTGTCATCTGATGAAGATCATCAAAGGTTAGTGCTGCATTTAGCTGTGGTTTGGGTTTATGTGACATTATATGCTAGCTTGAAAAATGGGTGTCTGATTATTTCTGGCTGGGTACTCTGCTGACATAATCTAATGTTTTGCTTTCGTTGTAAAGCCTTTTTGAAATCGGACAGTGTGGTTAGATTAACGAGAGTCTTGTCTTTAAAATGGTGTAAAATAGTCATATGTTTGAGAAATTGAAGTAATAGCATTTCTAAGGTATTTGAATAACGCGCCACGGGATTCCACTGGCTGTTGAGTAGGTGGGACGATTTCGTCCCACATACCCTAGAGAGGTTAAATGCGGAAGACACATTTCAGTTGAATGTATTCAGTTGTACAACTGACTTGGTATCCCCCTTTCCCTTTACTATGACAGAGCTCCAAAGTTCTTCTGTGGAGATGGGATAACCTTCCAGAAGAACAGCCATCTCTGCAGGCCTCCACCAATCAGGCCTTTATGGTAAAGTGGCCAGACGGAAACCAGTTCTCAGTAAAAGGCACATGACAGCCCGCTTGGAGTTTGCCAAAAGGCACCCTGTCACAGGGGTCGTGGAATGGAGACCAAGACGCAGCGTGGATAGTGCTCATTCTTAATTCTTTAATGAGAACACTTCAACAGCAAAACAAGAAAAAACGACCAACAACAGTCCTGTCAGGTACTTACGACTAAAACGGAAAACAACTACCCACAAACCCCAAAGGAAAACAGGCTGCCTAAGTATGGCTTCCAATCAGAAACAACGAAAAACACCTGCCTCTGATTGGAAACCATACCCGGCCCAACATGGAAAAACAACATATAGAAATAGAAAACTAGAACACTCTCACATAGAAACAGAAAACCCAAAACCCACACAAAACAACCCCCTGCCACGCCCTGACCATTTTACTATGGCAAATTACCTCTTTACCTGGTCAGGACGTGACACACCCAAAGGACTCTCAGACCACGAGAAACAAGATTTTCTTGTATGATGAATCCAAGATTGAACATCTTTGGCCTGAATTCCAAGAGTCACGTCTGGAGGAAAACAGGCACCATCCCTACGGTGAACCATGGTGGTGGCAGGATCATGCAGTGGGGATGTTTTTCAGTGGCAGCGACTGGGAGAATAGTCAGGATCGAGAGAAAGATGAACGGAGCAAAGTGCAGAGAGAGCCTTGATGAAAACCTACTCCAGAGTGCTCAGGACCTCAGACTGGGGAAAAGGTTCACCTTCCAACAGGACAACGACTCTAACAATACAGCCAAGACAACGCAGGAGTGGCTTCGGGATAAGTCTATGAATGTCTTTGAGTGGCCCAGCCAGAGCCCGGACTTGAACCAGATCGAACATCTCTAGAGAGCCCTGAAAATAGCTGTGCAGTGACCCTCCCCATCCAACCTGACAGAACTTGAGAGGGTCTGCGGAGTAGAATGGGAGAAACTCCATAAATACAGGTGTGCAGACTGAGTAGTTTAATTGAAGTTCGGTTTAAGAACATTGATAACTTAATTCACGTAACACCCAGGCACTTGTTGTATGAGCGACAGCACCAAATATTATGTTGATTATTTAGGCTATGGTGTAATGGAATGTTCTGCCTTGTGTGGTAGTTCTTGTGGGTTTTGACACTCTTATGTAGGCGTCATCACCAGCCATAAAATAACGCAATATGTGTCACAAAAGGTCTAAACAAGTTTCATGACAGTGTTATTGGAGTGTTATGAGAAGTTGTCAGCTGTTATGACATATTGTGACAGGTAAAGTGTTTCCCAAAATTCTAACTTGAGAAATTACTATTTGCTAAGAAGCAATTGTTTTGTTTTTACCATTTTGATGGAAAACAATCAGAGTACTTAATTGTTACCCAGAAATTATTTAATATGGAGATAAAAACAGCTGCATTGGAACTTTAATACCAAAATATGGCTGTGCATTAATGAATCAAACGAGTATTCTCCAGCATAGTCTGGAGAATTTAACAGGATTGTAAGACAGCTGTTGTCCTCTCCCTGTTTTACATACACTACATGACCAAAAGTATGTGGACACATGCTCATCTAACATCTCATTATCACGTCCTGACCAGTAGAGGGAGTATTAGTTATTGTAGTTTGGTAAGGACGTGGCAGAGGGTATTTGTTTTATGTGGTTCGGGGGTTATGTGTATTGTAGAGGGGTGTTTTATTTATGTGTTCCGGAGTTTTGGTGTATGTTCTGGTTTTTGTATTCTAGGGTTTTTCTAGTGGTTATATTTCTTTATGGTCTGTGTGGCTCACAATCAGGAACAGCTGTTCATCGTTGTTCCTGATTGAGAGTCATATTTAAAGAGCTGGTTTTCACTTGTTTGTTTGTGGGTAGTTGTTTTAGCACTGATTTTAGTTAGCCTGGTAAACTGTTCCTGTCGTTCTTTGTTTATTGTTTTTTCGTGTTCACTTTAATAAATAAGTATGAGTATTCACGTACCCGCTGCGCCTTGGTCTCATCTATACGACAGCCGTGACAGAACTACCCACCAAACAAGGACCAAGCAGCGGGGGAAGGAGCAGCAGATAAAAAATGATATGGACTATCAGGGGAATTGGACATGGGAGGAAATTCTGGACGGGCTGGACCTTGGCATCAGGCTGGGGACTACCGTCTCCCTCCGGAGGAAATAGAGGCAGCCAAGGCGGAGAGGCGTCGGTACGAGGCTTTGTATGAGCTGAGGGAGAAGCACGTGAGGCACCCCCAATATTTTTTTTGGGGGGGGCACACGGGTAGTTTGGCTGGGCCAAGGGTGAGCCCTAAGCCAGCTCCCCGTGCTTATAGTGAGGTTCGTATGGAGTGGAGGGCGCCGAGGTATGCAGAAGTGCGCACGATTTCGCACATAGGCACGCAAAGTCCAGTGCGAGTGATCCCAGCCCCTCGCAAATGCCGTGCTAGAGTGGGCATCCAGCCTGGTAGGAGGATGGCTGCGCAGCGCATCTGGTCACCGGTGCGCCTCCTAGGTCCAGGCTACCCGACGCCCACTCCACGCACGGCAGCCATCAGGCCCCTGCACAGCCCAGTTCGCCCTGTACAAGCACTCCGCTCGTACAGGGCTACTAGTTCCATCCAGCCAGGACGGGTTGTGCAGGAGGTGCGATCGAGACCGCCTGTGCGTCTTCACGGCCAGGTATATCCACAGCGTACCAGTCTCATTGAAGATGCAAAATATTTTTTATTGTGAAACAAACAAGAAATAAGACAAAAAAACTGAACTTGAGCCTGCATAACTCTTCACCCCCCCAAAGTCAATACTTTGTAGAGCCACCTTTTGCAGCAATTACAGCTGCAAATCTCTTGGGGTATGTCTCCATAAGCTTGGCACATCTAGCCACTGAGATTTCTGCTCATTCTTCATGGAAAATCTGCTCCCGCTCCTTCAAGTTGGATGGGTTCCGCTGGTGTACAGCAATCTTTAAGTCATATTACAGATTCTCAATTGGATTGAGGTCTGGGCTTTGACTAGGCCATTCCAAGACATTTAAATGTTTCCCCTTAAACCACTCAAGTGTTGCTTTAGCAGTATGCTTAGGGTCATTGTCCTGCTGGAAGGTGAACCCCCGTACCAGTCTCAAATCTCTGGAAGACTGAAACAGGTTTCCCTCAAGAATTTCCCTGCATTTAGCGCCATCCATCATTCCTTCAATTCTGACCAGTTTCCAGTCCCTGACAAAGAAAAACATCCCCACAGCATGATGCTGGCACAACCATGCTTCACTGTGGGGATGTTGTTCTCGGGGTGATGAGAGGGGTTGTGTTTGTGTAGTCTAATCTTACCAGAGTACCTTGTTCCATGTGTTTGGGGAGTCTCCCACATGCCTTTTGCCGAACACCAAACGTGTTTGCTTATTTTTTTCTTTAAGCAAGGGCTTTTTTTCTGGCCACTCTTCCATAAAGCCCAGCTCTGTGGAGTGTGCGGCTTAAAGTGGTCCTATGGACAGATATTCCAATCTCCACTGTGGAGCTTTGCAGCTCCTTCAGGATTATCTTTGGTCTCTTTGTTGCCTCTCTGATTAATGTCCTCCTTGCCTGGTCCATGAATTTTGGTGGGCGGCCCTCTCTTGGCAGGTTTGTTGTGGTGCCATATTATTTCAATTTTTTAATAATGGATTTAATGGTGCTCCGTGGAATGATCAAAGTTTGGGATATTTATTTATAACCCAACCTGGATCTGTACTTCTCCACAACTTTGTCCCTGACCTGTTTGGAGAGCTCCTTGGTCTTCATGGTGCCGCTTGCTTGGTGGTGTCCCTTGCTTAGTGGTGTTGCAGACTCTGGGGTCTTTCAGAACTGGTGTATATTTACTGAGATCATGTGACACTTGTGTAAGTCCATCAAATGAAATCCAAATAAAAATCTATTTATATTACAGGTTGTAATGCAACATAATAGGAAAAACGCCAAGGGGGTGAATACTTTTGCAAGGCACTGTATAGGAAGGAGGTCAGAGAACTGACCGTGTGGGCCAAGGACAATAACCTCTCCCTCAACATAATCAAGACAGAGGAGACGATTGTGGACTACAAGAAAAGGAGGACCAAGCACGCTCCCATTCTCATTGACAGGGCTGTAGTGGAGCAGGTTGAGAGCTTCAAGTTGCTTGGCGTCCACATCACCAACAAACTAACATGGTCCAAGCACATCAAGACAGGCGTGAAGAGCGCACAACAAAACATATTCCCCCTCAGGAGACTGAAAGATTTGGCATGGGTCCTCAAGATCCTCAAAAGGTTTTACAGCTGCACCATCGAGAGCATCTTAAATGGTTCCATCACTGCCTGGTATGGCAACTGCTCGGCCTCCGACCACAACGTGCTACAGAGGGTAGTGTGTATGGCCCAGTACGTCACTGGGTCCAAGCTTCCTGCCATCCAGGACCTCTATACCAGGAGGTGTCAGAGGAAGGCCCTAAAAATTGTCAAAGACTCCAGCCACCCTAGTAATAGACTGTTCTCTCTGCTACCGCACGGCGGGCGGTACTGGGGCACCAGGTCTAGGTGCAAGAGGCTTCTAAGCAGCTTCTACCCCCAAGCCTGAACAGCAGGCTAAGCAGCTTCTACCCTAAGACTCCTGTACAGCTAATCAAATGGCTACCCAGACTATTTGCACCCCCTCTCCTACGCTGCTGCTACTCTCTGTTATTATCTATGCATACCCACTTTAATAACCCTACCTGCATGTACAGAATTACCTCAATTACCTCGACACCGGTGCCCTCGCACATTGACACTGAACCGGTACCCCCTGTATATAGCCCTGCTTTTGCTATTTACTGCTGCTCCTTAATTATTTGTTTTTCTTATCTCTTACTTTTTGGGGGGTATTTTCTTAACTTCATTGTTGGTTAAGGGCTTGTAAGTAAGCATTTCAAAATAAGGTCTACAACTGTTGTTTTCGGCACATGTGACAAATAACATTTGATTTGACGTACTGTACTGCTACAGTATATCAATACTGTATTCCCCACAAGGGACTTGATTAAATCAGCAACTCATTAACTTGGCAATTTCCCAAAGAGCACAACCATACTGCTGACTGTTTAGTATGACTGGGAGAAGGCTGTAGCAGTTGTAGTTGCCACCATGGGAGGGGAGGCCTCAGATAAAGCACAAAATAAAAACTCAACATGAGCAAAACACGTTCTAAACATCAGGGGTGGAGGTGATTTTGTATCCCAGTGTCTGCTGGAAAACAGACTGAACCAGGTTTTCCTCTAGGATTTTTCCTGTGCTTGATTCCCTAGGCTTTGCTGATGACAAGCATACCCATAACATGATGCACCCACCACCATACTTAAAAATAAGAAGAGTGGTACTCAGTTATATGTTGTGTTGGATTTGGCCAAAACATAATGCTTTGTATTCAGGACATAATTCTTTGCCCATTTTTTTTGCAGTATTACTGTTTTAAAGTCATCATTGGCCTCATGTTGTAATCCCTGAGTGGTTTCCTGAGTTTTGAAGGACGCCTGTATCTTTGTAGTGACTGGGTGTATTAATACACCATCCAAAGTGTAATGAATAACACCATGCTCAAAGAGATATTCAATGTCTACTTTAAAATTTTTACCCATCTACAAATAGGTGCCCTTCTTTGCGAGGCATTGGAAAACCTCCCTGGTCTTTGTGATTGAATCTGTGTTTGAAATTCACTGCTCAACTGAGGGACCTTACAGATAATTGTATGTGTACGGTACAGAGATGACGTAGCAAAAATTGTTAAACACTATTATTGGGGTAATCATTCAACAATCGAGATGGGATAATCATTAAAAAATTATGTTAACCACAATTATTGCACACAGAGTGAGTCAATGCAACTTGTGACTTATGAAGCACATTTCTTCATCCTGAACTTATTTAGGCTTGCCATAAAAATGGGGTTGATTACCAATTGACTCAAGACATTTTACTTTTTCATATTTATTTAATTTGTAAAAATGTCTAAAAACATAATTCCACTTTGACATTATGGGGTATTGTGTTAAAGCTGGTGACACAAAATCTGAATTTAATCCATTATAAATTGTAACAGAACAAAATGTGGAAAAAGTTTTTGGAATGTCAATACATTCTGAAGGCACTGTATTTGTTGGCATTCATTATTAATATGCATCTATTAATATGAAAATTGCATTGATGGTAAGGCCTTGAAGGGTGCAACTTGACATGATGTTAAAGGCCCATAGTCCACACCCTCTTATGCATTGCCATGCCAATTGGCCAGATGGTGACGCTGTAATAAGCAATTAAAAATGTAAAATGTTCTGCTATTTTGAATTTTGTGAAAAACACTTACAGTGACATCAGAAGGCATTCATACCTCTTGACTTATTCCACATTTTGATGTGTTACAGCCTAAATTTAAAATGGATTTATATATTTTTTCTCGCCCATGTACACACAATACCCTATAATGACAAAGTAAAAACCTGTTTTAAGAAATTTTCACAATGTATTGAATATGAAATACAGAAATAGCTCATTTACATAAGCATTCACAACCCTGAGTCAATACTTTGTAGAAAGACCCTTGGCAGTGATTAAAGCTGTGAATATTTCTGGGAAAGTCTCTAAGAGCTTTCCACACCTGGATTGTGCAACATTTTCCCATTCTTCTTTTCAAAATTCTTCAAGGTCTGTCTAATTGGTTGTTGATCATTGCTAGATGACCATTTTCAGGTCTTGCCATAGATTTTCAAGTATATTTAAGTCAAAACTGTAACTAGGCCGCTCAGGAACATTCATTGTCCTCTTGGTAAGCAACTCCAGGGTAGATTTGGCCTTATGTTGGAGGTTGTTGTCTTGCTGCAAGGTAAATTAATCTCCCAGTGACTGGTGGAAAGCAAACTGAACCAGGCTTCCTCTAGGATTTTACCTGTGATTAGCTCCATTCCGTTTATTTTTTATCCTGAAAAGGACTGAGGAGTTTAATGAGTAAATCAAATCAAAGTTTAATTGACACGTGCGCCGAATACAACAGGTGTAGACCTTACAGTGAAATGCTTACTTACAGGCCCTAATCAACAGTGCAATTTTAAAGTAAAAAATTGGTATTAGGTGAACAATAGATAAGCAAGAAAATAAAAAACAACAATAAAAAGACAGCCAATAATAACAGTAATGAGGCTATATAGAGTAGCGAGGCTTTAACAGTAGCGTAGCTATATACAGGCACCGGTTACTCGGGCTAATTGAGGTAGCATGTACATGTAGGTATGGTTAAAATGACTATGCATATATGATAAACAGAGAGTAGCAGTAGCGTAAAAGAGGGGTTGGCGGGTGGTGGGTGGCGGTTTTGGTCCTAGACTTGGCGCTCCCGTACCGCTTGCCATGTGGTAGTAGAGAGAACAGTCTATGACTGGGGTGGGGTCTTTGACAATTTTTAGGGCCTTCCTCTGACACCGCCTGGTGTAGAGGTCCTGGATGGCAGGCAGCTTATCACCAGTGATGTACTGGGCTGTACGCACTACCCTCTGTAATGACTTGCGGTCAGAGGCCGAGCAAATGCCGTACCAGGCAGTGATGCAACCAGTCAGGATGCTCTCGATGTTGCAGCTGTAGAACCTTTAGAGGATCTGAAGACCCATGCCACATCTTTTTAGTTTCCTGAGGGGGAATAGGCTTTGTCGTGCCCTCTTCATGACCGTCTTAGTGTGTTTGAACCATTCTAGTTTGTTGGTGATGTGGACACTAAGGAACTTGAAGCTCTCAACCTGCTCCACTACAGCCCTGTCGATGAGAATGAAGGCGTGCTTGGTCCTCCTTTTCCTGTAGTCCACAATCATCTCCTTTGTCTTGGTTACGTTGAGGGATAGGTTGATATTCTGGTACCAGCCAGCCAGGCCTCTGACCTCCTCCCTATAGGCTGTCTCGTCATTGTCGGTGATCAGGCCTACCACTGTTGTGTTGTCTGCAAACTTAATGATGGTGTTGGAGTCGTACCTGGCCACACAGTTGTGGGTGAACAGGGACTACAGGAGGGGACTGAGCACGCACCCCTGAGGGGCTCCAGTGTTGAGGATCAGCGTGGAAGATGTGTTGCTACCTTCCCTCACCACCTGGGGTTGGCCCGTTAGGAAGTCCAAGATCCAGTTGCAGAGGGAGGTGTTAAGTCCCAGGATCCGTAGCTTAGTGATGAGCTTTGAGGGTACTATGGTGTTGAACGCTGAGTTATAGTCAATGAATAGTATTCTCACGTACAGTTGAAGTCGGAAGTTTACATCCACTTAGGTTGGAGTCATTAAAACCCGTTTTTCAACCACTCCACAAATTTCTTGTTAACAAACCATAGTTTTGGCAAGTCGGTTAGGACATCTACTTTGTGCATGACACAAGTAATTTTTCCAACAATTGTTTACAGACAGATTATTTCACTTATAATTCACTGTATCACAATTCCAGTGGGTCAGAAGTTCACATACTCTAAGTTGACTGTGCCTTTAAACAGCTTGGAAAATTCCAGAAAATGATGTCATGGCTTTAGAAGCCTCTGATAGGCTAATTGCCATCATTTGAGTCAACTGGAGGTGTACCTGTGGATGTATTTCAAGGCCTACCTTCAAACTCAGTGCCTGTTTGCTTGACATCATGGGAAAATCAAAAGAAATCAGCGAAGACCTCAGAAAAAAAATTGTAGACCTCCGCAAGTTCATCCTTGGGAGCAATTTCCAAACGCCTGAAGATACCACGTTCATCTGTACAAACAATAGTACGCAAGTATTGTAACGGCTCTCGTCGGAATGAGTGGACCAAAGCGCAGCGTGGAAAGTGTTCATGATTTTATTTGATCAAAAAACACTCGAACAAAGAAACAAAATGAAAAGCCAACAGTTCTGTCAGGTATCAGAATACTAAACAGAAAATAACCTTTCACAAAACTCAGGTGGAAAACAGGCTGCCTAAGTACAATTCCCAATCAGAGACAACGATAGACAGCTGCCTCTGATTGGGAACCACACTCGGCTCAAAACAAAGAAATAGAAAATATAGATATTCCCACCCGAGTCACACCCTGACCTAACCAAACATAGAAAATAAATAAGATCTCTAAGGTCAGGGCATGACAAGTATAAACAACATGGGACCATGCAGCCGTCATACCGATCAGGAAGGAGACGCGTTCTGTCTCCTAGAGATGAACGTACTTTGGTGTGAAAAGTGCAAATCAATCCCAGAACAACAGCAAACGACCTTGTGAAGATGCTAGAGGAAACAGGTACAAAAGTATCTATATCCACAGTAAAACAAGTCCTATATCAACATAACCTGAAAGGCTGCTCAGCAAGGAAGAAGTCACTGCTCCAAAACCTCCATAAAAAAGCCAGACTACGGTTTGCAACTGCACATTGGGACAAAGATCATACTTTTTGGAGAAATATCCTCTGGTCTGATGAAACAAAGATAGAACTGTTTGGCCATAATGACCGTCGTTATGTTTGGAGAAAAAGGGGTAGGCTTGCAAGCCAAAGAACACCATCCCAACCGTGAAACACGGGGGTGGCAGCATCATGTCGTGGGGGTGCTTTGCTGCAGGAGAGACTGGTGCACTTCACAAAATAGATGGCATCATGAGGATGGAAAATTATGTGGATATATTGAAGCAACATCTCAAGACCTCAGTCAGGAAGTTAAAGCTTGGTCGCAAATGGGTCTTCCAAATGGACAATGACCCCAAGCATACTTCCAAAGTTGTGGCAAAATGGCTTTAGTACATCAAAGCCAAGGTATTGGAGTGGCCATCAAAAAGCCCTAACCTCAATCCTATAGAACATTTGTGGGCAGAACTGAAAATGTGTGTTCCAGCAAGGAGGCCTACAAACCTGACTCAGTTACACCAGCTCTGTCAGGAGGAATGGGCCAAAATTCAACCAACTTATTGTGGGAGTCTTGTGGAAGGCTACCCGAAACGTTTCACCCAAGTTATACAATTTAAAGGTAATGCTCCCAAATACTAACTGAGTGTATGTAATCTTCTGACCCACTGGGAATGTGATGAAAGATATAAAAGCTGAAATAAATAATTCTCTCCACTATTATTCTGACATTTCACATTCTTAAAATAAAGTGGTGATCCTAACTGACCTAAAACAGGGAATTTCTACTAGGATTAAATGTCAGGAATTGTGAAAAACTGAGTTTAAAACTGAGTTTCCTTTTGTCCAGATGGGAAAGGGCACTGTGGAGTGCAATAGAAATTGCATCATCTATGGATCTGTTTGGGCGGTATGCATATTGGAGTGGGTCTAGGGTTTCTGGGATAATGGTGTTGATGTGAGCCATTACCAGCCTTTCAAATCTCTTCATGTTTACGGATGTGAGTGCTATGGGTCTGTAGTCATTTAGGCAGGTTGCCTTCGTGTTCTTGGGCACAGGGACTATGGTGGTCTGCTTGAAACATGTTGGGATTACAGGCTCAATCAGAGACATGTTGAAAATGTCAGTGAAGACACTTGCCAGTTGGTCAGCACATGCCCGGAGCACACGTCCTGGTAATCCATCTGGCCCTGTGGCCTTGTGAATGTTGACCTGTTTAATTGCTTGTGAAAAATGTGGCATGTGTTAATACTCAATAATATGCCTTAATGTGCCATAAAAACACAAGTGTAATGTGTATGTGTGTGTGTGTGTGTGTGTGTCCATTCATGCCATGCCCTGGCCTAACTCAACCACACCTGGAGGTCTAATATCACGGCTCTCCTTATCTCAGCCAGGACCGAATCGAAAATATCCCACTCTAGTTTGTAGTTACTGATTATGGATTCTGCAGGCACACACCTGAGTATGGAAATGAGCAATTACATTTATCTTGGACTCATTCAAGAATGGCAAATATTAATTTCACTTCCCTACCAATTCCAGCTCAGACTCTAGACACACACATTTCTGCATGCATAACAATCACACATGAAATCCAATTCCAATACAAATTAAATGTGCGTGGCTAATGATTAGCTATTAAGCAGGACGCTTTATGACATAGCATGGAGAGCATAGCCTCTGGGACCATTTTTGGACTAAACATATAGCCTATACAGTATGTACAGGTAACTTCCAAAATAAATGAAACACCTACATATCTAAATAGGGCATTAGAGCGTCACAAGCCACCCAAACAGCTTTAATGCGCCTTCGTACAGATTCTACAAGTGTCTGGTTGTCAGATCCTGATCTGTTTCACCTGCCTTGTGCTTGTCTCCACCCCCCACCAGGTGTCTCCCATTTGTTCCAATTATCCCCGGTGTATTTATACGGTGTTTTCTGTTTGTCTGTTGCCAGTTCGTCTTGTCAAGACTGACAGCTTGTTTTTCCATACGCCTGTTGTTCTAGTCCCTGTTTTCTACTTCTCCCAATCTGAAAATTGCTGCCTGCCCTAATCCTGAGCCCGCCTGCCATCCTGTACCTACAGTATCTGACTCTGACCCGGTTTATGAATTTATGCATGTCCTCGACCTACCTCTTGCCTGCCCCTTGTCTATTAATAAATATCAGAGACTCGAACCATCTGCCTCCTGTTTCTGCATCTGGGTCTCATCCAGTGTCGTTATACTGGTACTCTATTGGAGGGATGCAAAACCATTCTTTTATGAAAAATTCCATACATTTCATCACTCTGAGTCAAACAGATCAAGATGTGCCTGTTATAGCACCACCATGTGAACATGTGTGTCAACTTTTGTTACAATACGAAATATCTGTGTCTGATGAATATGCATTTACAAATCAGAACACACCCACTTGAATGTTTATTGGTCCATAGCAGCCCTGTTTGAGATACTGGCCTGGAAAATATTGCGTTGAGAGGCCTTATGCTACATATCAAGTTTTATCCAGATCGGCCCAGTGGTTCCGGAGGAGATGTCAGATTTTATCAAGATCGGCCCAGTGATTTTGGAGATGTCATTAACAGTGCCTTCAGAAAGTATTCACACCCCTTTTTCCACATTTTGTTTTGTTACAGCCTGAATTTAAAATAGATTAAATTGATGTTTTGTAGAATTATGTTTTTAACATTTTTACAAATGACTAAAAATGAAAAGCGGAAATGTCTTGAGTCAATAAGTATTCAACCTCTTTGTTATGACAAGCCTAAATAAGTTCAGGACTACAAATTTGCATAACAAATCACATAATACGTTGCATGGACTCTGTGTGCAATAATATTGTTAAACATGATTTTTGAATGACTACCTCAACTCTGTACCCAACACATACAATTATCTGTAAAGTCCCTCAATCGAGCGGTGAATTTCAAACACAAAGACTAGGGAGGTTTTCCACTGCCTCGCAAAGAAGGACACCTATGGTAGATGGGTAAAAAAAGCAGACACTGAATATAACTTTGAGCATAGTGAAGTTATAAATTACACTTTAGATGTTGCCGGAGAGGAAGGAAACCCTTCAGGGGTTTCATCATGAGGCCAATGATGACTTTAAAACAGTTATAGTTTGATGGCTGCGATAGGAGAAAACTGATGATGGATCAACAACATTGTAGTTACTCTACAATCTCAACCTGATTGACAAAGTGAAAAGATGGAAGCCTGTACAGAATAAAACTATTCTAAAACATACATCCTGTTTGCAACAAGGCACTAAAGTAATACTGTAAAAAATTTGACAAAGCAATTCACTTTTCATTCTGAATACAAAGTGTTATGTTTGGGGAAAATCCTATACAACACATCAGCATTGTCAAGTATAGTGGTGGCTGCATTATCTTATGGGTATCTTTGTAAAGCTAAAATAGAGCTGAAATGGCAGCAGTTTTACGGCGTCTAACCAATTGTTCTGTTATGATGTTTCTGCCACCATATCTTAGGACAAAAAAATAGCTTCTCGATATCAGGACAGCCATCACTCACCTCGGAGTAGACAAATTTTTTTTTATCAACAAGCAGGAAGCACAAGATATACTGCAAACACTCGACAAGACTGGCATCCCTGTTATTGACAAGAGAAAGAGATGCAGGTACAGAGGACACAGAGCGGGGTGTCTCGGAATGATCCGGAGAAGGCGAGTGGGAAAGCTGCCGTTACCGTCAATATTACTCGCCAACGTACAATCATTGGACAATGAATTAGACGAGGTATGATCACGAATATCCTACCAACAGGACATGAAAAACTGTAACATCTTATGTTTCACGGAATCATGGCTGAATGATGACATAAATATTCAGCTAGCAGGATATACGCTGCACCGGCTAGAGAGAACAGCACACTCCGGTAAGACTTGGGGGGGGGGGGGGCGGTCTGTACATATTTGTAAACAACAGCTGGTGCACGAAATCTAAGGAAGTCTAGATTTTGCTCGCCTGACGTAGAGTATCTTATGATAAACTATAGACCACACTATTTTTCAAGAGAATTTTCATCTATACTTTTCGTGGCTGTTATTTACCACCACAGACAGACGCTGGCACTAAGATCGCACTCAGTCAGCTGTATAAGGAAATACGCAAACAGGAAATTGCTCACCCAGAGGCGGCGCTCCTAGTGGCCGGCGACTTTAATGCAGGGAAACTTAAATCAGTTTTACCTAATTTATATCAACATGTTAAATGCGCAACCAGAGGGAAAAAAATTCTAGTTCACCTGTACTCCACATACAGAGACGCGAACAAAGCTCTCCCTTGCCCTCCATTTGGTAAATCTGACCACAATTCTATCCTCCTGATTCCTGCTTACAAGCAAAAATTAAAGCAGGAAGCACCAGTGACTCGGTCTATAAAAAGTGGTCAGATGAAGCAGATGCTAAACTACAGGACTGTTTTGCAATCACAGACTGGAACATGTTCCAGAATTCTTATGATTGCATTGAGGACTACACCACCTCAGTCACTGGCTTTATCAATAAGTGCATCGAGGACGTCTTCCCCACAGTGACTGTACGTACATACCCCAACCAGAAGCTATGGATTACAGGCAACATTCGCACTGAGCTAAAGGGTAGAGCTGCCGCTTTCAAGGTGCAGGACTCTAACCCGGAAGCTTACAAGAAATCCTGCTATGCCCTGCGACGAACCATCAAACAGGCAAAGCGTCAATACAGGGCTAAGATTGAATCGTACTACACCGTGTCCGATGCTTGTCATATGTGGCAGGGCTTGCAAACTATTACAGACTACAAAGGGAAGCACAGCCGCGAGCTGCCCAGTGATACAAGCCTACCAGACGAGCCAAATCCCGTCTATGCTCGCTTCGAGGCAAGCAACACTGAGGCATGCATGAGAGCATCAGCTGTTCCAGAGGACTGTGTGATCACGCTCTCTGTAGCCGACGTGAGTAAGACCTTTAACAGTTTTTTTGCTTACTACATGATTCCATATGTGTTATTTCAGAATTTTGATGTCTTCACTATTACTCTACAATGTAGAAAATAGTAAAAATGTGACTTCCATTTTTGTCTTTCACATTACATGATCATGAGTATGACAAGTAATTACTGTAGCTGGGTTCATGAACAAGCTCTACTTGTCAATAATAAAGTTCCTCGTGCTCCTCGTGCTCTGTCCGAGCTTTTGACTTTACACAGTCCTGAAACTTTCATCCACGCACATTAAAACCTCCTTCACCCAAATCCAGATAGCAGATGTTCTGAAGGAGCTGCACAACCTGGACACGTACAAATCAGTTCGGCTAGACAACCTGGACCCTCTCTTTCTAAAATTATCCGCCGCCATTGTTGCAACCCCTATTACCAGTCTGTTCAACCTCTCTTTTGTATCGTCCGAGATCCCTAAAGACTGTAAAGCTGCCGCGGTCATCCCCCTCTTCATAGGGGGTGACACTCTAGACCCAAACTGTTATATCCATCCTGCCCTGCCTTTCTAAAGTCTTCGAAAGCCAAGTTAATAAACAGATCACTGACCATTTCGAATCCCACCAAATCTTTTCCGCTGTGCAATCCGGTTTCCGAGCTGGTCATGGGTGCACCTCAGCCACGCTCAAGGTACTAAATGATATCATAACCACCATCGATAAAATACAGTACTGTGCATCCATCTTCATCGACATGGCCAAGGCTTTCAACTCTGTCAATCCCCGTATTCTTATCGGCAGACTCAACAGCCTTGGTTTCTCAAATGACTGCCTCGTCTGGTTCACCAACTACTTCTCAGACAGTTCAGTGTGTCAAATCGGAGGGCCTGTTGTCCGGACCTCTGGCAGTCTCTATGGGGGTACCACAGAATTCAATTCTCGGAACGACTCTTTTCTCTGTATATATCAACGATATCGCTCTTCCTGCGGGTGATTCCCTGATCCACCTCTACGCAGATGACACCATTCTGTATACATCTGGCCCTTCTTTGGACACTGTGTTAACTTCTTATGGGCAGGTGGGACGGTAGCATCCCACCTGGCCAACATCCGGTGAAATTGCAGAGTGCGAAATTCAAATTACAGAAATATAAATATTTAACATTCATGAAAATACAAGTATTATACATCAAAATAAAGCTTAACTTCTTGTTAATCCAACCGCTGTGTCAAGATTTCAAAAAGGCTTTACGGCGAAAGCACACCATGCGATTATCTGAGGACAGTGCCCCGCATACAAAAGCATGAACAACATTTTTCAACCAGGCAGGTGCGACACGCAAGTCAGAAATAGCGATATAATAAATGCCTTACCTTTGAAGATCTTCTTCTGTTGGCACTCCAAAAGCTCCCAGTTACATCACAAATGGTCCTTTTGTTCGATAAAGTCCTTCTTTATATCCATAAAAACTCAGTTTAGCTGGCGCGCTTCATTCAATAATCTACCGGTTTCCCTCTTTCAAAATGCATATAAAATGAATCCCAAACATTACCAATAACCTTATCCAAACAAGTCAAACAACATTTATAATCAAATCTCAGGTACCCTAATACGTAAATAAATGATACAATTTAAGATGGAGAATAGTATTTTCAGTACCGGAGATAACTAACAAAGAACGCACTTTCATCCACGTGCATGGAAACACTACAGCCAAAATGGGAGCCACTTAGAAAAACTACAACATCCAGCTCATTTTTACAAAAACCAGACTGAAACTCTTTCTAAAGACTGTTGACATTTAGTGGACGCCCTAGGAACTGCAATCTGGGAGGACTTCACCTCATAATAAACAAGAAAGCATTGGGAACAGCGGTAGGCTGAAAATTATATTCTTTGGATGGTTTGTCCTCAGGGTTTCGCCTGCCATATCAGTTCTGTTATACTCACAGACATTATTTTAACAGTTTTGGAATCTTTAGTGTTTTCTATCCAAATCTACCAATTATATACATATCCTAGCTTCTGGGCCTGAGTAACAGGCAGTTTACTTTGGGCACACTTTTCATCCGGACATGAAAATACTGCCCCCTACCCAAGAGAAGTTAACTAACCTCCAAACGAGCTTCAATGCCATACAACACTCCTTCTGTGGCCTCCAACTGCTCTTAAATGCTAGTAAAACTAAATGCATGCTTTTCAACTGTTCGCTGCCCGCACCCACCCGCCTGACTAGCATCACTACTCTGGACGGTTCTGACTGTCACAGTATCCATCGTGGATTTGAAAGGAGGACCAAGGCGCAGCGTAAGTGTGGACACTCATGTTTCTTTAATTAACAAAACAAGTAAAGTATCCACTGGAAAAAAACAATAAACAAAACAATGAACAGTACTCACGATACGACAGTGTAGCAGGCTAAACCAAACAAAGCAGTGCTCACCACAATTCCCCACAACCCCCAGTGACAAACATACTCCTACATATATGACTCCCAATCAGGAACAACGATCCCCAGCTGTTCCTGATCAGGAGTCACAAGACACAGAGAACATTCAACCACACACACACAAGACTGCCACGTCCTGACCCCCAAACTACTACAACAGCTCCATCTGCTGGTCAGGACGTGACACTGACTTAGAATATGTGGACAACTACAAATACCTAGGCATCTGGCTAGACTGTAAACTCTCATCTCCAATCCAAAATAAAATCTAGAATCGGCTTCCTATTTCGCAACAAAGCCTCCTTTACTGACGCCATCAAACATACCCTCGTAAAACTGACTATCCTACCAATCCTCAACTTCGGCAATGTCATTTACAAAATAGCCTCCAACCCTACTCAGCAAACTGGATGCAGTCTATCACAGTGCCATCCGTTATATCACCAAAGCCCCTTATTCCACCCATCACTGCGACCTGTATTCTCTAGTCGGCTGGCCCTCGCTACCTATTCGTTGCTAGACCCACTGGCTCCAGGTCAACTATAAGTCTATGCTAGCTAAAGCTCCGCCTTATATCAGCTCACTGGTCACGATAACAACACCCACCCATAGCACGCGCTCCAGCAGGTATATCTCATTGGTCATCCCCAAAGCCAACACCTCCTTTGGTCGCCTTTTCTTCCAGTTCTCTGCTGCCAATGACAGGAACGAATTGCAAAAATCGCTGAAGCTGGAGACTTATATTTCCCTCACTAACTTTAAACATCAGCTATCTGAGCAGCTAACCGATCGCTGCAGCTGTACACAGCCCATCTGTAAATAGCCCATCCAATCTACCTACCTCATCCCCTTATTGTTATTATTTACTTTTCTGCTCTTTTGCACACCAGTATTTCTACTTGCACATCATCATCATCTGCACATCTATCACTCCAGTGTTCATTTGCTAAATTGTAATTACTTCGCTACTACGGCCTTACCTCCTCACACCATTTGCACACACTGTATATAGACTTTCTTTTTTTCTATTGTGTTATTGACTGTACGCTTGTTTATTCCATGTGTAACTCTGTGTTGTTTGTGTCGCAAATTATACTTATCACTCCTGGTGATATCAGGAGTACTCTATCTACAGAATTAAGCACACTTTATGTGTGTTAGGGATCTGTGTGGAAATGAAATGAAAATGCAAACTTAAAAATGTTGCATCTCTGCTTCGGCCGTCTGTGTTCCTTGAGGGCCTCTAGACTATTTTACAGTAACAGGGTCAACTTGGAACATTTTCAATAGCATGTGTCTGACTGAAAATCTGGATGAAATCTACCAAATGTAATTTAATGTGGGTTGAAATGTTGTCTTCTTATTTTTATGTCACTAGAGCCGACCTGGGTTCAAGCACATTCCAAATGTATTTGAAAGTAATTGAACCCGAAATAATATTTTAACCCAGGTCAAATCCCATGTTAGAACAGTGTTTTTTAATCCTGGTCGTGGGGACCCAAAGGGGCACTTTTTTTTTTGCCTTAGCATAACACACCCGATTCAAATCATTAAAGCTTTATGATAAGTTGATCAATTTAATCAGCTGTGTAGTCCTAGGGCAAAAACTAAAACGTGCACTCTTTTGGGTCCTGAGGATTAACAAACACTGTGTTAGTGTCAGGTTGTGCGCTACTGGTATAGAAGTCAGGTGCAGAGAGTTGTGAACAGGCGCACACTTTATTTGGCAGAAGCAACAACAGACCGCTGAACGCCGCCCGAACAAGGAGAGGAGCCGACTTCGGCGGAAGTCATGACAGTTAGAGTATTGCTGGAGTACAAACATAGATATTGATCAATAGAAAATATCTCTCATGATGACAAATCGTCTGAGTCTATCTGTTGTGTGGCACACCTGTTGTGTGGCACACCTTAGGTGGTGGGCCGTAGCAAGCCATCTGCTTTAGTTTGAGATAATCGATTTCTGTTGAGGAGCTGGTTTTTACATGTGTATATTTGTTTCTTTTGTACACATTTCTGTTTGTTGGCAATGTATATTCTTGCCAACATTTTTATATTCTCAAACACCGGCAAGTACTAAACTGTAAATCAATCAAAACTTGTGTACTATCCATGATACTGTGTCTGGTGATCACGTCTGCCAATCACGTTATCCGTATCTAAGGTAGTAGACAGCTGGTGACATCTCAAGAGAGAACTCCATCCGACAAACTGCTATCAGGCAAAGAATATATATTTTTTGTAATCAATTCAGCTATAGAAACGTGATATCATCAATGCAAGCTGTAAAATGTCTCCTAACTTAGAACACAGCAACCGCAGTAATGTAGCTAGCTTGCTAGTTAGCTACAACAAGAATACAGTATCTGTTGCTAGCTATCTGCAGCGAATAGCTTTACCACTAGCTAGCATATCATTCTGGTACAATAACCTTTTTAGCTATCAGTTCATTACAAGTAATATTTAAAGACTACAAAAATCTATAGGACAAGTAGTGTAAATCAAATTCAGTCATCAATGCAGGACCCATTAATTTCATTCATACTGACGAATAAGAAATGCCACATTATCCCTGTCAATAGTTGGAGTAGGATGATTGCAGAGCAGCCTGCCTTAGACTGTCAGGATGTCACAAACTACATTCCTATGCTGTGATGATTTACTTTATTAATTCTTGTCTCTCACTTTTGTCTCACATGATCTATTCAGCTCCTGTGTCCAGAGATCAAACAAGTGCTAAGCACCAAGTATGGGCTGATTCACTCACCTGTGTGGAGATCCATCCTACTGCAGTTTGAACTAGCCCTGCCATCACTACTTAGAGATTGGGACCATACATGCATTTGCCTGTTATCTTTTCTTTGTGGATTTTGTCTTACACAGTCTAGTGCATTTTAGAGATGAAGAACCACAACTACAAAAACAAGTGCTTGCTTGCAAAAGATTCAATTCAACGTAGAATTAGTTGACAAACTGATTATTTTACTATTGTAACATCCAGTGGGGACAATTACAGTGCCTTGCAAAAGTATTCACCCCCTTGGCATTTTTCCTATTTTGTTCCATTACAACCTGTCATTTAAAATGATTTGTATGTCATATAATGGACATACACAAAATAGTCCAAATTGGTGAAGTGATATGAAAAAAATAACTTGTTTCAAAAAATTCAAAAAAATCAAAAACAGAAAAGTGGTGCGTGCATATGTATTCACCCCCTTTTGCTATGAAGCCCCTAAATAAGATCTGGTGTAACCAATTACTTTTAGAAGTCACATAATTAGTTAAATAAAGTTCACCTGTGAGCAATTCAAGTGTCACATGATCTCAGTAAATATACACCAGTTCTGAAAGGCCCCAGAGTCTGCAACACCAGTAAGCAAGGGGCACCACCAAGCAAGTGGCACCATGAAGACCAAGGAGCTCTCCATACAGGTCAGGGACAAAGTTGTGGAGAAGTACCGATCAGGGTTGGGTTATAAAAAAATATCCAAAACTTTGAACATCCCTCGGAGCACCATTAAATCCATTATTAAAAAATGGAAAGAATATGGCACCATAACAAACCTGCCAAGAGAGGGCCGCCCACCAAAACTCATGGACCAGGCAAGGAGGGCATTAATCAGAGCGGCAACAAAGAGACCAAAGATAACCCTGAAGGAGCTGCAAAGCTTCTCAGCGGAGATTGGAGTATCTGTCCATAGGACCACTTTAAGCCGCACACTCCACAGAGCTGGGCTTTATGGAAGAGTGGCCAGAAAAAAGCCATTGCTTAAAGAAAGAAATAGGCAAACACGTTTGGTGTTCGCCAAAAGGCATATGGAAGAAGGTACTGTTCAACATCAGATTAGACAAAAATTTAGCTTTTTGGCTATCAAGGAAAATGCTATGTCTGGCGCAAACCCAACACCCCTCATCACCCTGAGAACACCATCCCCACAGTGAAGCATGCTGGTGGCAGCATCATGCTGGGGGGATGTTTTTCATCGGCAGCAACTGGAAACTGGTCAGAATTGAAGGAATGATGGATGGTGCTAAATACAGGGAAATTCTTGAGGGAAACCTGTTTCAGTCTTCCAGAGATTTGAGACTGGGACAGAGGTTCACCTTCCAGCAGGACAATGACCCTAAGCATACTGCTCAAGTGGTTTAAGGGGAAACATTTTAAGGTCTTGGAATGGCCTAGTCAAAGCCTAGACCTCAATTCATTTGAGAATCTGTGGTAAGACTTAAAGATTGCTATACACCAGCAGAACCCATCCAATTTGAAGGAGCTGGAGCAGTTTTTCCTTGATTAATGGGCAAAAATCCCAGTGGCTAGATGTGCCAAGCTTATAGAAACATACCCCAAGAGACGTCCAGCTGTAATTGCTGCAAAAGGTGTCTCTACAAAGTATTGACTTTGGGGGGTGAAGAGTTATTCACGCTCAAGTTGTTTTTTTTGTCTGTTTCACAATAAAAAACATTTTGCATCTTCAAAGTGGTAGGCATGTTATGTAAATCAAATGATACAACCCCCCCAAAAGAAATGTTAATTCCAGGTTGTAAGGCAACAAAATAGGAAAAATGCCAAGGGGGGTGAATAGTTTCACAAGCCACTGTATATTGTCCCCATCAGGAGCCCAGGCTTTTGTCAGAAATGGTAGAGTTCTCAGCTCTGGACCATACAAGCTTTAGATTGCATTCTAAGGCACTTGTCTCTCTCTACATCAGTCAGCTGCATTGGTGACCAGATTGGGATCCTTTCGACACGCCAATGGGGCCTGGGCACACATGCTCCTAGAGAGAAGGGGGGATACTGAAGTTATAAGGGCACAAGGCGAGACCCAGATGCAGAAAAAGGAGGCAGATGGTAAGAGTCTTGAAGTTTATTAAATCCAAAAAGAGGTAGGTAAAATAATGGTTGTGTACAGGCAAAAGGTCAAAAGCAGTTCTGAGTCCAGGAGGTACCGAAGGGCAGACAGGCTCGAGGTCAGGGTATGAAGAATGATCAGGCAGGTGGGAATGGAGTCCAGAAAACAGGCAAGGGTCAAAACCGGGAGGACTAGCAAAAAGAGAATAGAAAAGGAGTATGGGAAAACACGCTGGTTGACTTGAAAACATACAAGACGAACTGCCACAGAGAGACAGGAAACACAGGGATAAATACACCAGGGAAAATAAGCGACACCTGCGGGGGTGGAGACAATGACAAGGACAGGTGAAACAGATCAGGGTGTGACAGAAGTACGCGTTGATGAGAATTCTACAGTGCTTTTTGCATAAATGGTAAAGCTCTCCTTTCTGGACTGAAACATTGAAATGTATTAAAAATAAAAAAAACTGAAATACCTTAAACCTTAAGTTTTCAGACCTTTTGCTATGAGACTCGAAATTGAGCTCAGGTGCATCGTGTTTCCATTGATCATCCTTGATGTTTCTACACCTTGATTGGAGTCCACCTGTGGTAAATTCAATTGATTAGACATGATTTGGAAAGGCACACACGTGTCTATATAAGGTCCCACTGTTGACAATGCATGTCAGAGCAAAAACCAAACAATGAGGTCGAAGGAATTGTCCAAGAGCTCTGAGACAGGATTGTTTGTATTGAGGCACAGGCCTGGGGAAGGGTACCAAAACATTTCTGTAGCATTAAAGGTCACCAAGAACACAGTGGCCTCAATCATTCTTAAATAGAAGAAGTTTGGAACCACGAAGACTCTTTCTAGAGCTGGCCGTCCGATAAAACTGAGCAATCGGGGGAGAAGGGCCTTGGTCAGGGAGGTGACCAAGAACCCAATGTTCACTCTGACAGGGCTCCAGAGTTCCTATGTGGAGATGGGAAAACCGTCCAGAAGGACAACCATCTCTGCAGCACTCCATCAATCATGCCTTTATGGTCGAGTGGCCAGATGGAAACCACTCCTCCGTAAAAGGCACCTAAAGGAGTTTGCCAAAAGGCAACTAAAGTACTCTGACCATGAGAAACAATATTCTCTGGTCTGATGAAACCAAGATTTAACTATTTGGCCTGAATACCAAGCTTCACGTCTGGAGGAAACCTGGCTCCATCCCTACGGTGAAGCATGATGGTGGCAGCATCATGCCGTGGAGATGTTTTTCAGCGGCAGGGACTGGGAGACTAGTCACAATTGAGGGAAAGATGAATGGAGCAAAGTACAGAGAGATCCTTGATGAAAACCTGCTCCAGAGCCCTCAGGACCTCAGACAGGGGTGAAGGTTCACCTTCTAACCGGACAACAACCCTAAGCACACAGCCAAGACAATACAGGAGTGGCTCTGGGAGTCTCTGAATGTCCTTGAGTGGCCCCGCCAGATCTCAGACTTGAACCCGATTGAACATCTCTGGAGAGACCTGAAAATAGCTGTGCAGCGGCACCCCTAGTCCACCCTGACAGAGCTTGAGAGGATCTGCAGAGAAGAATGGGAGAAACTCCCCAAATAAAGGTGTGCCAAGCTTGTAGCCACATACCCAGGAAGACTCAAGGGTGTAATTGTTGCCAAAATTGCATCAAATAAAGTACTGAATAAAGGGTCTGAATACTTAAGTAAATGTCATATTTCAGTTTCTTTTTAATACCCTCAAATACAATTTGTAGACTATTTGGTTTTCACAAATAACCATTCCAAATACTCATATAAAAGTACTTGTTTTGGGCTGTGTATTTGAAAATGCTAAATACACAGAAAAATATTTTAAATGCGAGATACTCAAATACACATGGCTAGTTGACATGACTCCCTTTTTGTCCATAATGGCAAACACAAGTATAACTTAATTTAAATTGGTTAGAATTGTGACATATTACTAAAAGCGTTGTAATTTTGAACCAAACACGGTAATTGTCCAATGGTGTGACTGTCCCAGGTAAGGTTGTGAAACTTTGAACTTAAGTTAATTAATAAAAACTTGAATACAATTCCCTTCACCTACTCTTGTACTTTTGACAAAGAAGTCTGTTTCAAGAAACGTTATACAACGGGTGGTTTGGAATTCCCATTGTTAGTCTATCCTGCCCATTATATACTAGACAACATACATATGGCCACATTAAAAAGTGCCATCATTTGTCGTTACCTAGCAATGCACTACTCCTACTTTTACAGATCCACTGTTTCATCTCCCCAGCCAAGGAATTTATAAACTAGACCTCCACTAGAAAAAGCATCTAGACATTATCGCAATTTCTATGGATATATACACTGTATACAAAAATGTTTCATCTGGCTGGGCAGATGAAACATATTTTTACTTATTGTGTACATTATGTTGCTGCTACCGTCTCTTATGACCAAAAATAACTTCTGGACATCAGAAAAGCGATTACTCACCGCGGACCATAAGAAACCTTTTCCCTTAACGAGTTCGACGAGAAGGATATCCTGCTTTCACTGGAACAGACCCAGATCCACGCCTTTTGCGTGAAGAAAAGACTCTGGAAAAGGGGACGCAGATTGGGGATCCTTCTGAGAATCCAGAGGCGAGCGAATAAACTCCCAGTGCCTTCAATTCTGCTCGCTAACGTGCAATCATTGGAAAATAAAATTGATGACCGACTACCAATGGGACATTAAAAACATTAAAAACATTAAAAACTGTAACCTCTTATGTTTCACCGAGATGTGGCTGATTTTTTTCCCATGCACCGGCAGAACAGAGACGTTACCTTTAGTAAGACGAGGGGTGGGGGTGTGTGTCGTTTTGTCAATAACAGCTGGTGCGTGATGTCTAATATTAAAGAAGTCTTGAGGTATTGCTCGCCTGAGGTACAGTACCTTATGATAAGCTGCAGACCACATTATCTACCAAGAGAGTTCTCATCTATACTATTAGTAGATGTCTATTTACCACCACAAAACAAAGCTGGCACCGCTCTCAACCAACTATATAAGGCCATAAGCAAAGAAGAAAATGCTGACCCAGAAGCGACGCTCCTAGTGGCCGTGGACTTTAAAGCAGCAAACTTAAATCAGTTTTACCAAATTTTTACCAGCATGTCACATGTGCAACCAGGGGAAAAAAAATCCTAGACCACCTTTACTCCACACACAGAGATGCATACAAAGCTTTCCCCCGCTCTCCATTTGGCAAATCTGACCATAATTCTATCCTCCTGATTCCTGCTTACAAGCAAAAACTAAAGTAGGAAGTACCAGTGACTCGCTCAATCCGGAAGTGGTCAGATAACGCGGATGCTACAATATAGGACTGTTTTGCTAACACAGACTGAAATATGTTCCGGGATTCATCCAATGGCATTGAGGAATACACCACCTCAGTCATCGGCTTCATCAATAAGTGCATCAATGACATCGTCCCCACAGTGACTGTACGTACATATCCCAACCAGAAGCCATGGATTACAGGCAACATCCACATCGAGCTAAAGGCTAGAGCTGCTGCTTTCAAGCAGCGGGAGACTAAATGCTAAATGCCTTTAGCTAAATGCAGTTATGCTTGCTTTGAGGCAAGCAACACTGAAGCATGCACGAGAGCACCAGCTGTTCGGATGACTGTGTGATGACGCTCTCGATAGCCGATGTGAACAAAACCTTTAAACAGGTCAACATTCACAAAGCCGCTGGGCCAGACGGATTACCAGGACGTGTACTCAAAGCATGTGCGGACCAACTGTCAAGTGTCTTCACTGACATTTTCAACCTCTCCCTGATCGAGTCTGTAATACCTACACGTTTCAAGCAGACCACCATAGTCCCTGTGCCCAAGGAAGCGGACGTAACCTGCCTAAATGATTACCGCCCCTTGGCACTCACGTCGGTAGCCATGAAGTCCTTTGAAAGGCTGGTCATGGCTCACATCAATAGCATCCTCCCGGACACCTTAGACCCACTCCAATTTGCATACCGCCCCAACAGATCCACAGATGACGCAATCTCAATCGCACTCCACACTGCCCTTTCTCACCTGGACAAAAGGAAGACCTATGTGAGAACGCTGTTCATTGACTACAGCTCAACGTTCAGCATCATAGTGCCCACAAAGCTCATCACTAAGCTAAGGACTCTCGGACTAAACACCTCCCTCTGCTCTTGCATCCTGGACTTCCTGACAGGCGGCCCCCAGATGGTAAGTGTAGGCAACAACACGTCTGCCACGCTGATCCTTAACACTGGGGCCCCTCAGGGGTGTGTACTTAGTCCCCTCCTGTATTCCCTGTTCACCCACGACTGCGTGGCCAAACACGACTCCAACACCATCATTAAATTTGCTGACGACACAACAGTGGTAGGCCTGATCACCGACAATGATGAGACGGCCTACAGGGAGGTGGTCAGAGAACTGTCAGTGTGGTGCCAGGACAACAACCTCTCCCTCAATATGATCAAGACAAAGGAGCTGATCATGGACTACAGGAAAAGGCGGGCCAAACAGGCCCCCATTAACATCGACGGGGCTGTAGTGTAGAGGGTCAAGAGTTTCAAGTTCCTTGGTGTCCACATCACCAACAAACTATCATGGCCAAACATACCAAGATAGTCGTGAAGAGGGCACAACAAAACGCTACAGAGGGTAGTGCGAACAGCCCAGTACATCACTGGGGCCAAGTTTCCTGCCACCCAGGACCTATATAATAGGCGGTGTCAGAGGAAAGCCCATAAAATTGTCAGAGACTCCAGTCACCCAAGTTATAGACTGTTTTCTCTGCTACTGCACGGCAAACGGTACCGGAGCGCCAAGTCTAGGACCAAAATGTCTCCTCAACAATTTCTACCCCCAAGCCATTAGACTGCTGAACAATTCATAAAAATCGCCACCGGACAATTTACATTGACCCCCCCCCCCCCCCCCCCCAGTCCCTTTTGCACACTGCTGCTACTCGCTGTTTGTTTGTTACCTATGCATAGTCACTTCATCCTCACCTACATGTACAGATTACCCCAACTAGCCTGTACCCCCGCACACTGACTCGGTACCGGTGGCCCCTGTATATAGCCTCGTTATTGTTATTCTTATTGTGTTAGTTTTTATTATGACTTTTTATTTTAGCCTACTTGGTAAATACTACTTCTTATTGAACTGCACTGTTGGTTAAGGGCTTGTAAGTAAGCATTTAACGGTAAAGTCTACACTTGTTGTATTCGGCACGTGGCAAATAAAGTTTGATTTGATTGATTTGATTTTAAATGTCAATAGAAAAATAGGTCAAACGAAATTCAGCTACTTTTCTGTCTTACCAGCTTCAGTCTGAAGTGATTGTTTGCTGTGTAGTTGGCTAGCAACCAGTCTGTAAACTGAACAGATTGTAAGCTTTATTATAAATAGATTTTTATATTTCAATTTTCTGCCATTGACATAAAATGGGTTAATTTCTTAACCCTTTAGTGTGACGCCTTCTGAATGAGTCATTGAAAATAAATATACTTTTTTGCAAATTTAAGTATAAAAAGCCAGGAAAAAATGTTGTCGTGAAATCATATGGATTTTTTAACAATAAGACCCAAAATGGACCATACAGCCTGAGATTTCCACTGGTGTGACATATTTTTTCCCATGGTGTGACAGAGGAAACAGCTGTCACTCCAGGGGACATAACCCATTCATAAACGTATATAAGTACATTTTTTGACTTTTTTTCATCACATAACACTTATTTGTATTTGTTGTAATTTGTATCATTTTAAGTTGTTCTGCGTGCAGTATTTATATTTTTAATTCTCCCACACCTTGTTTCTCACTCCCTGCAGGTGACCATTGCTTTTACCATTGCCCTGGTGATGGTCCAGGCAGATATTGGAGACTGGCTTTGGTGTACCCACTCCTGGTTCTCACTCCCTGCATTAGACCATTCATGCCCGTCATCCTTCTCTTTCTGTACATACCATGGTGACCACAGGTAACGGTGAATCAGGGTTAGATTCAGGTAGGGAGTCTAAGAAACGGCTACCACATCCAAGGAAGGCACAAGGTGGGCAAATTACACACTAACAATTCAGGACTCTTTTGAGGCCCTACAATTGGAATGAGTACACTTTAAATCCTTTCAAAAGGATGTATTTTACAGCGGTCAGAAACTTCTGAAAGTGCCATTAATGTTGTTTTAACAGTCAGATTTGACTGCCTGTTGTGTACTGTCCATCGTTGTGACATAATCTTATGGGGTGACACCAATGAATTAAAGGAAAATAAGTTGTTGTCTTGAACGAAATGTAAAAATTATTGTAAAGCATGAGGCAGGAAACACCATAATACACAAGTCAACTATTTGCTGATTAACTAGTTTGTTGTCAAATTACTGTGAATCTTACTGTCAGGTGGTCTAGGTGTAGCTGGTGTATAGGAGTCAGGCGCAGGACAGCAGATATGAGTAAATAAACGTATTTTACTCAACATATAATAAATGCAATACAAAAACAGTGCCCACAATAACAGACCTACCTACATAGAAACAATCACTCAAACAAACATAGGGGAACAGAGGGTTAAATAATGAACAGGTAATTGGGGGATTGAAACCAGGTGTGTAAAACAAAGACAAAACAAATGGAAAATGAAAAGTGGATCGGCGATGGCTAGAAGGCCGGTGATGTCGACCACTGTACGCCGCCCGAACAAGGAGAGGGACCGACTTTGGCGGAAGTTGTGACACTTACTCAAAATGTAACGGGGAGACACTTGGTTATTGTCATTATACCAAAAAATTGTGTTTTTCAATTGAAATTCCAGAATATGATTACTGATTTTAAATACAGAAGTAACAAATAATGACCTAAAAAAAATGATTGTCTACAATATTAGCAATTATTATGTCACACCAGAGGACACATTTAAGGCTCTAATGCATGAAACGGTTCAGTGGGTTGGCAGGTAGCCTAGTGGATAGTGTTGGACTAGTAACCAAAAGTTTGCATGATTGAATCCCTGAGCTGACAAGGTAAAAATTGTTCTGCCCATGAACAACGCAGTTAACCCACTGTTCCTAGGCTGTCATTGAAAATTAGAATTCGTTCTTAACTCAATTTAATCAATTTTAAATTCTGGCTGTAAACATTTAAAATCAAAAGGTGGCCACATGACATTTTGAATTGTTTAGACAGTTTATTGCAACTATATGTTTTTTTACTTCCATACCCAAATGTATTTGACCCAGGTCTAGTTGGATTCATCTAACTTACACTGCCTTCAGAAAGTATTCACACCCCTTGAGTTTTTCAACATTTTGTTGTTACAGCCTGACTTTAAAATGTATTCAATTGAAATGTTGTGTTACTGATCGACACACAATACCTCATAATGTCAAAGTAGAATAATGTTTTAAGAAAGGTTTACAAATTAATTGAAAGATTTAAAGCTGAAAGGTATTGAGTCAGTAAGTATTCAACCCTTTTGTTACAATTATCTGTAAGGTCCCTCAGTCGAGCAGTGAATTTCAAGCAGAGATTCAACCACAAAGACTAGGGAGGTTTACAATGCCTCTCAAAGAAGGTCACCAATGGGTAGATTGGTATAAAAATAGATAAACAGACATTAAATATCGCTTTGACCATGGTGCAGTTATTAATTCAACTTTGGATAGCGTATCAATACACCCAGTCACTAGAAAGATACAGGCGTCCTTCGTAAGGAAGGAAACCATGAGGCCAATGGTGACTTTAAAACAGTTAGAGTTTAATGGATGTGATAGGAGATAACTGAGGATGGATCAACAACATTGTAGTTATTCCACAATACAAACCTGAATTACACAGTGAAAAGAAGGAAGCATGTACAGAATAAAAATATTCCAAAACATGCATCATGTTTGCAGTAAGGCACTAGAGTTATACTGGAAAAGAAATTACCAAAAATTAACTTTTTGTCCTGAATACAAAGCGTTATGTTTATGGTAAATCCAACACATCACTGATTAGCACTCTTCATATTTTCAAGCATGGTGGTGGCTGCATCATGTTATGGGTATACTTGTCATCGGTAAGGACTAGGGAGTTTTTGGGGATGAAAATGAATGGAATATAGCTAAGCACAGGCAAAATCCTAATGGTAAACCTGGCTCAGTCTGCTTTCCAACAGACACCGGGAGACAAATTCACCTCTCAGCAGAACAATTACCTAAAGCACAAGGCCAAATATACACTGCAGTTGCTTACCAAGAAGACATTGAATGTTCCTGAGTGGCCTAGTTAGAATTTTGACTTAAATTAGCTTTAAAATTTATGGCAAGACTGGAAAATTGCTGTTAAGCAATGATCAACAACCAACTTGACAGTGCTTGAAGAATTTTTAAAGAATGGGCAAATATTGTACAATCCAGGTGTGCAAAGCTCTTAGAGACTTACCCAGAAAGATTCACAGCTGTAATCACTGTCAAAGGTGATGCAAACATGTATTGATTCAGGGGGTTGAATACTTACCTAATCAAGATATATTAGTGTTTTATTTTCCATTAATTTAGAAAAAAAATCAGTATACATTCGAATATTTTGTGTAGATATAAAAAAAAGACTAAAACCATTTTGTAACATAACAAAATTTCACGGGGTATGAATACTTTGAGGGCACTCTATACGGTGTCCATATTAAGACAGCCTCCGAGGATTAAGTGTTGACTGTGTGTTTCTGTTCTGTTCTTCTCTTTCAGGTGGCATACCCTTTGTCCTGACCGGAGAGCTTTTGAGCAGTCGTACCAATCCGTGTACCGTAGCCTTTATGATTGCCGAGGTTGTCAACTGTCTCGCCAACTTCGTATTCTGCCTTTTGTTTCCGTTCATGCAGGTGAGTGTTTGTGTTTGATTGGCTGTGTGTGTGTGTTTCTTCAAAATGTGTGGCTATGTGCTTACCACCATTATCAGAATGTGTGTGCATGCTGTATGTTTTCCAAGAGAAAAGTATAATGGTGTCAGAAATAATAGACTATTAGATTCTAAGGTTGGAACATTTCCTGAAACTGCAGGGCACGCTTTCATCTCTTACACAGCTCCCACAGCCCCAGGCAGAGCAGCAACATACTCTCTTCTCCTTTTACTCCCAGAAACATTCACTGCAGCTATTCTGTCTGCTCTCTCTTTCTTTCTCTATATTTGTAATATGCTGTGCAGGGTACATTGTGTCTAGAATAGTTTTTGGCTTGGGAGTTATTACTGGACTATAAAATGTAGCTTATTTGTAGTTCTATACACTGACGCACACACACCGATATTTCAGCTGGATTCACAAGAATTTAACATGATCATACAAAAGGACCCAAGTTAGGGGTGAAAGACTAGGACCCACACACATTTGTAAATATGACGGGATTTATCTATGGGGGATTAAGTCAAATCTAAGGGACTTGATTTTTTTTTACATTCCTATAAAAGTACAGACCACAGAGCTTCAACATTGTATATAATACACTGTAGTTGGAGGAAACTAAGTTATGCTGCTTTAACAGTTGATAAAGTTGTTATCCAACTTAGGATAGAATTTGGAGAAAATGCCTTCAAAAGATTTTAGTGCCAGAGAGCTCTTCTTTGACAAGCCAATTCAGCATCATTCACACCCTCTTAGCCCCACCCATCTCTTATAGAATTAAATTGTAAACGCAATCAGCATGGCATTGTCCACCAGAAAGTAGTTCTACTTAAACTTTCTCCCATAGCACCAGCTAAAATCAGGGCAGCATTGTTTTGGCTAAACTAGGCTCATAATTTACATATTTATTCATATTTATTCATATCACATGTTCAAGATGATCCCTCAGGTGAAGAAGCCGGATGTGGAGGTCCTGGGCTGGCGTTGCTACACGTGGTCTGCGGTTGTGAGGCCGGGTGGATGTACTACCAAATTCTCTAAAACAATGTTGGAGGCAGCTTAGGGTAGAGAAATGAACATTCTATTCTCTGGCTACAGCTCTGGTGGACAATCTTGCACTCAGAATGCCAATTGCAGGCTCTCTCAAAGACATCTGTGGCATTGTGCTGTGTGACAAAACTGCACATTTTAAAGTGGCCTTTTATTACCCCCAGCACAAGATGCACTTGTGTAATGATCATGCTGTTTAATCAGCTTCTTTATATGCCACACCTGTCTGGTGGATGGATTATCTTGGCAAAGGATAAATGTTCACAAACAGGGATGCAAACAAATTTGTGCACAAAATATGAGAGCAATTTGCTTTTTGTGTATATGGAAAATGTCTGTGATTTTATTTCGGCTCATGAAACATGGGACCAACAATTCACATGTTGCGTTTATATTTGTGTTCAGTGTAGTATTAGGGTATTATTGTACTCTGCTTATGGGCAATTCCATGCCAGCGTATCCTGGAAATGTTTTTGGTATCTCAGGTTGTTCTGGCAATTCTCACATTGAAACTAAATTGGAAGGAAGGATGTTTGACATGCTTTTTACATTTGTATCATGATGAAAGTAGCCATTTCCGGCATTTTTTAGACCTATACTTGCCAGCTATAAACCTATGATCTGTGAATCGTACATGATACAGACTACTTCTTGTTGTCATTATATTCCTTATAATGTCCTCTCAAATATGGAGTATGTCTAGAAAAACATTTCACATTCATTTATTCAACATTACAAATATTAATATCTCAATACTACCCTTTTGGATTTAGCTTATTCTTAGATATATTGTTTGAAACAATATACTTTTCAAACACTTTAAATTTCCATAGTAGGCTCTCTGGTAACCCTCATTTAGGATTGTACATTCAGCAAATTACCAGCAGGGCTCACTTTAAATCCATTTTCCCTTTCACTGTGTTGGTGGCGCTCATACAATGTATCATAACTTCAGAATTAGCAGAGAGCCCACTTGTAGTGTATATTGAAGTATATTGTTCCAAACAAGGTGTTAAATTGAACAAAATCCCAAAGGGTAGTTTTGAGATGTTAATATATTTTTTTAAATGTGTATTTCAGAATCTAGACATACTCCATATGTTAGAGCACACAATAAATCAAATTTTATTTGTCACATGCATCGAATACAGCAGGTGTAGTAGACCTTACAGTGAAATGCTTACTGACAAGCCCTAACCAACAATGCAGTATAAAAAAAACGTTAAAAAAACGTAAAATAAATAAATATAAGAAATAAAAGTAACAAATAATTAAAGTGCAGTAAAATAACAATAGCGAGGCTATATACAGGGGTACCTGTACAGAGGCAATGTGTGGGGCACCGGTTAGTCGAGGTAATATGTACATGTAAGTAGAGTTATTAAAGTGACTATGCTTAGATAATAACAGAGAGCTGCAGCAGTGTAAAAGAGGGGGGAGGGGGGCAATGCAAATAGTCTGGGTAGCCATTTGATTAGATGTTCAGGAGTCTTATGGCTTAGGGGTAGAAGCTGTTTAGAAGCCTCTTGGACATAGACTTGGCGCTCTGGTACCGCTTGCCTTGCGGTAGTAGAGAGAACATTATATTATTAGGGTGGCTGGAGTCTTTGACAATTTTTAGGGCCTTCCTCTGACACCACCTGGTATAGAGGTCCTGGATGTCAGGAAGCTTGGGCCGTACGCACTACTGTCTGTAGTGCCTTGCGGTCGGAGGCCGAGCAGTTACCATACCAGGCAGTGATGCAACCAGTCAGGATGCTCTCGATGGTGCAGCTGTAGAACCTTTTGAGGATCTGAGGACCCATGCCAAATCTTTCAGTCTCCTGAGGGGGAATATGTTTTGTTGTGCGCTCTTCACGCCTCTCTTGGTGTGCTTCGACCTTGTCAGTTTGTTGGTGATGTGGACAGCTCTCAACCTGCTCCACTACAGCCCCGTCGATGAGAATGGGGGCGTGCTCGGTCCTCCTTTTACTGTAGTCCACAATCATCACCTTTACAGGATGGGACTGAGCACACATCCTGAGTCCCCCATGTTGAATATCATCGTGGCGGATGTGTTGTTTCCTACCCTTACAACCTGGGGGAGGCCCGTCAGGAAGTCCAGGATCCTTTTGCAGAGGGAGGTGTTTAGTCCCAGGGTCCTAAGCTTAGTGATGAGCTTTGAGGGCACTATGGTGTTGAACGCTGAGCTGTAGTCAATGAATAGCATTCTCACGTAGGTGTTCCTTTTGTCCAGGTGGGAAAGGGCAGTGTGGAGTGCAATAGAGATTGCATCATCTGTTGGTGCGGTATGCAAATTGGAGTGGGTCTAGGCTTTCTGGGATAATGGTGTTGATGTGAGCCATGACCAGCCTTTCAAAGCACCTCATGGCTACAGATGTGAGTGCTATGGGTCGGTAGTCATTTAGGCAGGTTACCTTAGTGTTCTTAGGCACAGGGACTATGGTGGTCTGCTTGAAACATGTTGGTATTACAGACTCAGACAGGGAGAGGTTGAAAATATCAGTGAAGACACTTGCCAGTTGGTCAGCGCATGCTCGGAGTACACGTCCTGGTAATCCGTCTGGCCCTGCGGCCTTGTGAATGTTGACCTGTTTAAAGATCTTACTCACATATGCTGCGGAGAGCGTGATCACTCAATAAGGAGTATAATGGCACCAATATGTTGTCTGTATCATGTACGGTTCACAGATCATAAGGTCTTAAAAGAGGCATGTCAGTGAGGAAGAAGTGAGAGGTTTTACTTCGCCCAAAATCTGTCCACCAAAATAAGCCCACGAAGTGAGCAATTTTTGTATGGAGGTCCATGATAGAGAGTCAAATTTAGGCAACAAAAAGTGCAATTGCTAATTTACTACACGACTGATTTGATTGAATAGAAGTGTCATAATGGTTAAGTTGTTTGTTACGTTCCCAGCTGACAAACTAAAAATGTCGCTCACAACTAAAGGGAACTAACAAATCAAAATCACTTTGTCAACCAAAACAAAAAGGAAAGGTGTTCAAATGGGGTTCTGAAAGGCATCCATGTGGGTGCCCACTGAAAGTTGGAAAAGCCACTAGTAAGGGGTTCTAAAAGACAACCACGAAGGATGCCATCTCACAACCTGATCAACTTAAATGCATCAATACTTAAATGTATCGTCTTCTCCAATATATACAGTACAAGTCAAAAGTTAGGACACACCAACTTATTCAAGGGTTTTTCTTTATTTTTGCTATTTTCTACATTGTAGAATAATAGTGAAGACTTAAACATTGAAATAACATATATGGAATCATGTAGTAAGCAAATAATTGTTGAACAAATCAAAATATATTTTATAATTGAGATACTTCAAAGTAGCCACCCTTTGCCTTGATGACAGCTTTGCACACTCTTGGCATTCTTTCAACCAGCTTCACCTGCAATGCTTTTCCAACAGTCTTGAAGGAGTTCCCACATATGCTGAGCACTTGTTGGTTGCTTTTCCTTCACTCTGCGGTCCAACTCATCCCAAACCATCTCATTTGGGTTGAGGTCGGGTGACTGTGGAGGCCTTGTCATCTGATGCAGCACTCCATCACTCTCCTTCTTGGTCAAATAGCCCTTACACAGCCTGGAGGTGTGTTGGGTCATTGTCCTGATAGTCCCACTAAGCGCAAACCAGTTGGGATGGCGTATCGCTGCAGAATGCTGTGGTAGCCATGCTGGTTAAGTGTGCCTTGAATTCTAAATAAATCACAGACAGGGTCACCATCAAAGCACCCCACACCATCACCCCTCAGATCATAAATTCACCAACTCTGCATCTCACAAAGACACGGCGGTTGGAACCAAAAATGTCAAATTTGGACTCATCAGACCAAACTACAGATTTCCACCAGTCTAATGTCCATTGCTCATGTTTCTTGGCCCAATAAAGTCTCTTCTTCTTATTGGTGTCCTTTAGTAGTGGTTTCTTTGCAGCAATTCGACCATGAAGGCCTGATTCACACAGTCTCCTCTGAACAGTTGATGTTGAGATATGTCTGTTACTTGAACTCTGTGAAGCATATATTTGGGCTGCAATTTGAGGTGCAGTTAACTCTAATGAACTTAACCTCTGCAGCAGAGGTCACACTGGGTTTTACGTTCGTGTGGCAGTCCTCATGAGAGCCAATTTCATTATAGCGCTTGATTGTTTTGGGGACTGCACATGAAGAAACTTACAAAGTTCTAGAAATGTTCCAGATTGACTGACCTTCATGTCTTAAAGTAATGATGGACTGTCGTTTCTCTAAACTTATTTGTGCTTTTCTTGCCATAATATGGACTTGGTCTTTTACCAAATAGAGCTGTCTTCTGTATACCACCCCTACCTTGTCACAGCACAATTGCTTGGCTCAAATGCATGAAGAAGGAAAGAAATTCCTCAAGTTAGCTTTTAAGAAGGCACATCTGTTAATTGAAATGCATTCCAGGTGACTACCTCATGAAGCTGATTGAGAGAATGCCAAGAGTGTGCAAAGCTGTCATCAAGGCAAAGGGTGGCTACTTTGAAGAATCTCAAATATAAAATATATTTTGATTTGTTTAACACTTTTTTTGCTACTACATGTGTCCATATGTGTTATTTCATAGTTTTGATATATTCAATATCATGATTGCCGTTTCACTGAACACTGCCGCGGGCTCGTTGGTACCACCAGCCTCCTGTGGTGTTTATATGTGTGTGTGTGTGTGTGTGTGTGTGTGTGTGTGTGTGTGTGTGTGTGTGTGTGTGTGTAAACATAAGTATTATTTGTATAAAAAACTTTTCTCATCATTGTATTATTATGTATGTGTATATATATTTTAATATAGTTTAGATTTTTTTATTTGTATTTAATTTGTATGTAATTGTTATCTTATTTTTTGGATTGGGGGGGTACATTTAAGCTCCTTGTTCCGATCTCCCAACAATATGAATATGTACTGCTGTCTATATCTGTTGCTGATGGTTTATGTTTATACCTGCATTGCTCAGCAATATAACTGTATATAGCTGTTATATCTTGCTTATCTTAAGGGTCAATCCAGGATGGCGCTTGTGCGTAATACGTTTACCTTGCAACCTATTTTGGTTTATTAGATGCTAAAGGTACACTTGATTTGCAGGAGCTTCCTCAGTTCATATGTTAGTAGAAGTTCTAGGATAGTGAGAGGTGAATGTATATTTGGGATTTTACTTTTGTTTTACCTCTCATTTGAGGTTGAGCCATGCATTTTTGGCATCGACCAGACAGTGTGTTTTCAATTGTAATTTTATTTGTTATAATTATTTATTTATATATGCTTGTTAAAGGTTGGTTGAGGGGGAGGGTAAATGTTGGGGGACAGGGAGGGGAGTAAGGGTGCTTGCTGGGGGGGATTGGTCGATTGGATACTGCTCGAGTTTGAGTGCTATATATGCTGCTCTTGATGGTTCATACCTTTTTTATTGAGTTTCACGTTATGCAGGCCACCATAGGAACTACAAATGAGAGGAGGACGGGGCTTACATTTACTACCTGGAATGTCAAAGGTTTAAATGAACCAATCAAGATAGGCAAGGTCCTAGCCCACTTGAAATCACTCTCGTATGATATTACATTCTATCAAGAAACCCATATGAAAAACAATTTTCATAGCAGACTTAAATGTAGGTGGGTGGGTCTACTGTATGATTCTAGCTTCTCCGTCAAAATGAGAGGCACAGCGATTCTGGTATGGAAAGGAATTCCCTGTCTACATAAAACCACTATTGCGGATAAAGAGGGTCGTTACGTGATCGTAATAGGAGAGATCCATCCTACTCCTCTAACTCTGCTGAATATCTATGGCCAAACATTGATAACCCCACCTTTTTCAAAAGAGTCCTTGCCCTGATTCCAGATATCTCCCATACTAACCTGGTCATTGGGGGGGACCAACCTCTTAAAATATAAAGTCCCCATATTTGGGGACTCTATTAGATTTGTTTTATTCAAATCCGTTTGGTATGAGAACGGTAGCCCCTATCTGCAAAAGCAGGGTCTCTGCGGAAAGCTGAGTATCTTGGCTATTGATTGGTGCCTTCAAATTTTTGTGTGACATTACTACCATATATGGGTATACAAATGTATAAGGGCAGGCCGAGCAGATGACCTCATTTCAAGATGGCTGCTACCTACATTCCGGTTAGCGTGGTGAAGCATAAACGAAATAAACACGGAACACGCTAATACACACTGAAAGCTGAGACTCCACAGATCATTAGGATATCTTATTTGTCTGCCTGTGACCTATACAGTTGAAGTTGAAAGTTTACATACACTTAGGTTGGAGTCATTAAAACTCGTTTTTCAACCACTCCGCATTAACAAACTATAGTTTTGGCAAGTCAGTTAGGACATCTACTTTGTGCATGACACAAGTCATTTTTCCAACAATTGTTTACAGACAGTTTATTTCACTTATAACTCACTGTATCACAATTTCAGTGGGTCAGAAGTTTACATACACTAAGTTGACTGTGCCTTTAAACAGCTTGGAAAAATCAGGAAAATTATGTCATGGCTTTAGAAGCTTCTGATAGGCTAATTGACATCATTTGAGTCAATTGGAGGTGCACCTGTGGATGTATTTCAAGGCCTGCCTTCAAACTCAGTGGCTCTTCGCTTGATATCATGGGAAAATCAAAACAAATCAACCAAGACCTCAGAAAAAATTTTAGACCTCCAAAGGTCTGGTTCATCCTTGGGAAAAATTTCCAAGCACCTGAAGGTACCACATTCATCTGTACAAACAATAGTACGCAAGTATAAACACCATGGGACCACGCAGCCGTCATACCGCTCAGGAAGGAGACGCGTTCTGTCTCCTAGAGATGAACGTACTTTGGTGCAAAAAGTGAAAATCAATCCCAGAACAACAGCAAAGGACCTTGTGAAGATGCTGGAGGAAAACAGGTACAAAAGTATCTATATCCACAGTAAAACTAGTCCTATATCGACATGACCTGAAAGGCCGCCCAGCAAGGAAGAAGCCACTGCTCCAAAACTGCCATAAAAAAGCCAGACTACGGTTTGCAACTGCACATGGGGACAAAGATCATACTTTTTGGAGACATGTCCTCTGGTCTGATGAAACAAAAATAGAACTGTTTGGCCATAGTGACCATCACTATGATTGGATGAAAAGGGGGAGGCTTGCAAGCCGAAGAACACCATCCCAACAGTGAAGGCTACGCGAACCGTGGAAGGCTACGCGAAACGTTTGACCCAAGTTAAACAATTTAAAGGCAATACTACCAAATACTAATTGAGTGTATGTAAACTTCTGATACACTGGGAATGTGATGAAAGAAATAAAAACTGAAATAAATCATCCTCTATTATTATTCTGACATTTCACATTCTTAAAATAACGTGGTGATCCTAACTGACCTAAGACAGGGAATTTTTAAATATCAGGAATTGTGAAAAACTGGGTTTAAATGTATTTTGATAAGGTGTATGTAAACTTCCGACCTCAACTGTACATCTAAAGCAGATCCTAACTCTTTAATTATACAAAACGTTTTGGAGGACTGTAATCTCCCTGCCCTGAGCCAGGAAGATTGTAACTTCCTGAATAAGGAAATATCTCTCTGAGAAATTCGAGAAAAAATTAAATCTTGAAAGAATTGCAAGACCCCAGATCTCGGATGGATTCCCGGTGAATTCTATAAAACATTCAGCAACATTCTTTCTCATTACCTGCACAAACTATTTGTTCATGCCAATCTGGATATAGCTCTCCCACCTATTTTGGATGAGTCAGTTATTACAGTTATACATAGGGTAAAGATCCAGAAGAATTAGGGTCATACAGACCAATATCTCTCCTTAATACAGAACAAAAGATCTTAGCAAAAACTCTGGCTAACAGGGTTAGCACTTTAGGAGGTGTCACAACTTCCGCCAAAGTCGGCTCCTCTCCTTGTTCGGGCGGCGTTCGGCGGTCGACATCACCGGCTTTCTAGCCATCGCCGCTCCATTTTTCCATTGTTCCATTTGTTTTGTGTTGTTTCCTGCACATCTGGTTTTCATTCCCTAATCACACTGCATGTATTTATTCCTCTGTTCCCCTCCATGTCTTTGTGTGAAATTGTATTTATTACGTGTTTCGTGTGTATGCGCCAGGCTGCGTTTCCCGTTATTGTCACGTCCTGACCAGTAAAGGGGTCATTTTGTTATTGTAGTTGGTCAGGATGTGGCAGGGGTGTGTTTGTTTTGTGTTGTTGGGTACTGTTCTATGTCATCTATTTCTATGTGGTTATCCAGTTGTTCTATTTCTATGTTCAGGGTTTTGGTTTGGCCTTCAATTGGAGGCAGCTGTTCTTAGTTGCCTCTAATTGGAGGTCATATTTAAGTAGAGGTTTTCAGCTTGTGTTTTGTGGGTGGTTGTCTCCATGTATAGTCAGCGTACCTTACAGGACTGTTTTTGTCGTTCTTCTGTTCAGTGTTCATTTTCTTTCAATAAAACAAGAAGATGATTCACATACCCGCTGCAGTTTGGTCCCATCACTACGACGATTGTGAGTTATTTCCGTGGTATTTTCACAAAGGTTGTTTACTGCTCATTGTTTGTGACTGTTTCGCGCCTTACACTTTATCTTTTTGGCTAGAGGTTTTGACTCAGTGGCGTCTGTCTGTTTGATTGCCTCTGCCCAAATCAAGTGTGCGCCTGTTCACAGCTCTCTGTTCTCCTGCACCTGACTTCTCCACCAGTAGCGCTCACCGTGACAGTAGGCAAATTGTTCCATTTGGACCAGACCGGCTTTATCCCTAACATAAACTCATTCTTCAATCTCAGCCGCCTATTCAACATTATGTATTCTCAGAGGTTACCCAATGTGGATCTTGCCGTTATACCTCTTGACGCCGAAAAAGCCTTTGACCAAGTTGAGTGGTCCTATCTATTTAAGGTCCTACAGAAACTTAATTTTGGAAACGGGTTCATAAAATGGATCCAGCTTCTATATAGGAAATACTCACAAACCAATCATTGTCAGCCTGATTCAATCTTTATAGAGGGACAAGGCTCAAAGTACTAAACAATATCATAACCGCCATCGATAAAAGACAGTACTGTGCAGCCGTCTTCATCGACCTGGCCAAGGCTTTCGACTCTGTCAATCACTGTATTCCTATCGGGAAACTCAACAGCCTTGGTTTCTCAAATGACTGCCTTACCTGATTCACCAACTACTTAGATTGACATTTAAATTTTACATTTTACTCATTTAGCAGATGCTCTTATCCAGAGCGACTTACAGTAGTGAATGCATACATTTCATAATTTTTTTTTCTGTGCTGGCCCCCCGTGGGAATCGAACCCACAACTCTGACGTTGCAAACACCATGCGTTGCAAACACCGTGCTCTACCAACTGAGCTACAGTTGGTAGAGTTCAGTGTGTCAAATTGGAGGGCCTGTTGTCCGGACCTCTGGCAGTCTCTATGGGGGTACCACAGGGTTCAATTCTCGGGCCGGCTCTTTTCTCTGATTATATCAACGATGGCGCTCTTGCTGCGGGTGATTCCCTGATCCACCTCTACACAGACGACACCATTCTGTATACATCTGGCCCTTCTTTGGACACTGTGTTAACTAACCTCCAGACAAGCTTCAATGCCATACAACTCTCCTTCTGTGGCCTCCAACTGCTCTTAAACGCTAGTAAACCAAATGCATGCTTTTCAACCGTTTGCTGCCCGCACCCGCCCGCCTGACTAGCATCACTACTCTGGATGGTTCTGACTTAGAATATGTGGACAACTACAAATACCTAGGTGTCTGGATAGACTGTAAACTCTCCTTCCAGAATCATATTAAACATCTCCAATCCAAAATTAAATCTAGATTCAGCTTCCTATTTTGCAACAAAGCCTCCTTCACTCACGCCGCCAAACATACCCTCATAAAACTGACTATGGCATCGAATTTGGCGATGACATTTACAAAATAGCTTCCAATACTCTACTCAGCAAATTGGATGCAGTCGATCACAGTGCCATCCATTTTGTCACCAATGCCCTATACCACCCACCACTGCAACCTGTATGCTCTAGTTGGCTGGCCCTCGCTACATATTCGTCACCAGACCCATTATATTTCCCACACTAATTTTAAACATCAGCTATCTGAGAAGTTAACCGATCGCTGCAGCTGTGCATTGCACATCTGTAAATATCCCACCCAATCTATCTACCTCATCCCCATATTGTTTTTATTTACTTTTCTGCTCTTTTGCACACCAGTATTTCTACTTGCACATCATCATCTGCTCATCTATCCCTCCAGTGTTAATCTGCTGAATTGTAATTACTCCGCTACTGTGGCCTACCTCCTCACGCCATTTACACACGCTGTATATAGACTTAATTTTTTTCTATTGTGTTATTGACTGTACGCTTGTTTATTCCATGTGTAACTCTGTGTTGTTGTTTGTGTCGCACTGCTTTGCTTTATCTTGGCCAAGTCGCAGTTGTAAATGAGAACTTGTTCTCAACTAGCCTACCTGGTTGAATAAAGGTAAAATAATTAATAAAAAGGCAAGGTTGTATGCTGTCGCCTATGCCTTTTGCTCTAGCCATTGAAGCTCTCTCTCAAGCGATCAGATTTCACGCAACAATACACGGCAATAATACTCAAGATACTCATAAGATTTCTCTATACGCAGATAACATTCTCTTCTATGTAACGGAACCCCAATCTAGCATTCCAGCTATTCTTGATTTGATTAACCTGTTTGGTACCTTCTTGGGATATAGAATAAATTGGAATAAGAGCGAATTAAGGCCCATACGGTTGCAAAAACCTTCTTGGTTAGAACTTCTTCTATTTAAGTTACCGTCTGATACATTTACCTATATAGGAATTGTAGTTACCAAACAATACTCTCTATTTAAAGACAATTTCTCCACTCTGATGCAAAATCTCAAGGCAAATATACAGTTTTGGAGAACTCTCCCAATTTGGTCTTCCTTCCACAACTGCTTTACCTATTCCAGAACATTTTTCAGAACATTCCGGTATTCATACCTAAGTTCTTTCATAAACAACTGGACTCAATTATCAATGCATTAATCTGCCATTATAAAACACACAGGAGAGGTTAAAAAACGGAAGCAGGATTGTCTCTCCCAAATTGTATATTTTACTATTGGGCCGCTAACCTCCATGCTGTTACGTTTTGGCTGGATGATGCACCTCCATCATCCAGCTGGCTTAGTATGGAGTGTGAGGATTGCCACCCCTTCTCTATTAGCAATGTGATTTTGTCCCCTGTCAATTTGGAGATGTCACTTCATAGTAACAATCCTATTATACATAGCACAGTCTGTATCTAAAAGCAATTTTGACCAATATCATTCCTGCTCCCTTTTGCAAGGAATCCCTCATTTGCCTCCTCTAACCTTGATAACACCTTTTGAGAGATGGGGAGAGCTAGGGATCAATACCATAGGGGATCTACATATATATAGAAGGGACCTTTGCCTCCTTTGATTTGCGGAGGGAAACCTATAATCTTTCCAGAAGTAACTTTTTCAGATACCTACGTATTAGACTGTTAAAAAACATCCTCCTACATTTGGAAATGCTAAACCTTCCATGTTTGACGGATGAATCACAATGTGTCCCACCTCATGCAAACTGATATCTTATCTATAGGACACTTTTTAATCTGTTAGCACACCTTCTACAGATGCCATTAAGGCAACATGGGAGGATAAGCTAGGCACTGACATTTCCGTAGCAGACTTGGAAGATAGTTTGGAGTATATCCACACCTGCTCCATTAACTCCAGACATCGTCTCATACAATTCAACATATTATACAGATTACACTATTCCAAAACTAAGCTGCAAAGGATATTTCCAGATTCCTCCCCTATGTGTGATGAATGTCATACTGCGGAGGGTACACTACTCCATTGTTTTGCCCTATGATCTAACTTGCATGGTTATTGGTGTGAAATTTTTAGGATCCTCTCTGAAGTTCTGGAGAGTTTAATTGACCCAGACCCGCTGATCATCCTTGGAGTGTCAGAAACCCTAAACAGATTAGTTGTTTTGGGGGGTTGGTTAATATCTTAGTCTCATTTCGTTAAAAAAAAAAAATTATCTTGGTGTTTTGGAAAAGTAAGGGAACACACCCCTGAAATGGACAAAAATTAATGGGATCTTATTGGCATCGTACGAAACATCTACACGGTGTACAATACCACTCAGATGGACATCGTTTCATTCAAAACTGATTGCAAATGCCATATTGAAAATGCCAAGTGTCACACAGCAAAAATCCAATAGATGGCGAGCGCGCTCCACCGTAAATGTTCTTATTGCAAATGTAACACAAGTCAAGACCCAAGAGTAAAATTTGAAAGATTTAAAAAAACGTATCACCCCCTTAACTTCTTTGGGATAAGGGGCAGTATTTTCACGTCCGGATAAAAAACGTACCCGATTTAAACTGTTTACTACTCTTGCCCAGAAACGAGAATATGTCAGAACTGGACCCACAGCTAGAACGTAACTACGTGTTTTATGTGTTTATTATGGTTTAAACAGAAGGCACTGTGAATTTTGGGCATTCTGAAATCAACACCAACGAGCGATGGAGAGGAACCACTATCACTGCCCGGCCATCCCGAGTTCATCGGGCCAGTCAATTTTGTATTTCTGCAGTATTTTTGAGCATGTGAAATTCGTGATGCTAAATGCCCATTGAAACATATTGCAAATGGACAGCCGTGCACCTGGTGATTGGAATGGGTTTTCAGAAGCACTACGGTTGGGTAGGGAGCACACCCCACTGGTGCCCATCTAATATGGGGTGCCCCTGGTCATGTTGGAAGTTTTTCAAAAAATGGTTAAAAAACAACAGAGTCCCACTTCTCCCTCATCATACATGACAAATAGACCATCTAGGTTGATTCATGGCTTAACATAGGGCTATATTTCATTTGGGCAGTCTAAATGCCATTTGGACATGGTTCACTGATTTTGGGTTTGGAAACCGACTTCCTATGATCATACATGGCAAATGGACATAACATCCTGATTTGGCACTTTCAATACTTTCATATTGCATTTGTACATTACTTTTTGGTATTTGGCAAAAAAAGTGACTGACTTCGACTTTTGACTTCCTATGATATCATATTGCAAATGGAGAAAACATCCTGATTTGGCACATTCAATACTTTCATATTGCATTTGGACATTTCTTATGGCATTTGGCAATGGTTCACTGAATTTTGACTTCCTATGAAATCATATTGCAAATGGACAAAAGATCCTGATTTGGCACTTTCAATAATTTCATATTGCATTTGGCAATGTTTAACTGACTTTTGACTTGGACGTTTGACTTCCTATGAAATCACATTGCAAATGGACAAAACATATGCTTTATGGATAAGTAAAAAATAAATTGACAATAAAATATGACAAAAGTATGTTCATACAGTTCCTATACATGTATAATTGAAAAAAAAATCTAAAGAATTTCAAAAAAACGGTCCAGAAAGCACTTTGTTAACCTGTTGAGGACAGACATTCCGCTAGCGGAAGCCAACAGCCAATGGCATCGCACGGCGCGAAATACAAATACCTCAAAAATGCTATAACTTCAATTTCTCAAACATATGACTATTTTACACCATTTTAAAGACAAGACTCTCGTTAATCTAACCACACTGACCGAATTCAAAAAGGCTTTACAGCGAAAGCAAAACATTAGATTATGTTAGGAGAGTACCCAGCTAGAAATAATCACACAGCCATTTTCAAAGCATGCATATATGTCACAAAAACCAAAACCACAGCTAAATGCAGCACTAACCTTTGATGATCTTCATCATATGACACTCCTAGGACATTATGTTATACAATACATGCATGTTTTGTTCAATCAAGTATGTATTTATATCAAAAAACAGCTTTTTACATTAGCATGTGACGTTCAGAACTAGCATACCCCCCTCAAACTTCCGGGGAATTTACTAACAATTTACTAAATTACTCACAATAAACGTTCACAAAAAGCATAACAATTATTTTAAGAATTATAGATACAGAACTCCTCTATGCACTCGATATCTCCGATTTTAAAATAGCTTTTTGGTGAAAGCACATTTTGCAATATTCTAAGTACATAGCCCAGCCATCACGGACTAGATATTTGGCCCCCCGCAAGTTTAGCCTTCACCAAAATCAGATTTACTATAACAAAAATGTTATTACCTTTGGTGTTCTTCATCAGAATGCACTCCCAGGACTTCTACTTCAATAACAAATGCTGGTTTGGTCCCAAATAATCCATCGTTATATCCAAACAGCGGCGTTTTGTTCGTGCGTTCTAGACACTATCCGAATGGTAAATAAGGGTCACGAGCATGGCGCAATCGTGACAAAATATTTCTAAATATTCCATTACCGTACTTCGAAGCATGTCAACCGTTGTTTAAAATAAATTTTTATGCAATTTATCTCGTAAAAAAGCGATAATATTCCGACCGGGAATCTGCGTTTCGGTAAATAGAGGGAAAAAAAGAAAGACGGGGGCGGCCAGTGCACAAGCCTAAGCCCTTTGTCCTCTGATCGGCCACTTGACAAAGGCGATAATATGCTTCAGCCTGGGGCTGCAATGACGACATTCTGTTTTTTCCCGGGCTCTGAGAGCCTATGGGAGCCGTGGGAAGTGTCACGTTACCGCAGAGATCCTTTGTTTTGGAAAGAGATGTCAAAGAAAGCCAATAAATGGTCAGACAGGCCACTTCCTGTAAAGGAATCTCTCAGGTTTTTGCCTGCCATATGAGTTCTGTTACACTCACAGACACCATTCAAACAGTTTTAGAAACTTTAGGGTGTTTTCTATCCATATCTAATAAGTATATGCATATTCTAGTTACTGGGTATGAGTGGTAACCAGATTAAATCGGGTACGTTTTTTATCCGGCCGTGTAAATACTGCCCCCTAGCCCTAACAGGTTAACTTCTTGGGGCTATGTGGGACGTTAGCGTGCCACCCGTGGCGCACCCTATCAACAGCAGGTGCATTTCAAGAGCGGCAAATTTGAAACCAAATAAATGTCAAAATTCAAGTTTTTCAAACATACAACTACCTGGCACCCTTTGAAAGATAAACATCTTCTTAATCTAACCACGTTTTCCGATTTCAAAAAGGTTTTACGGGGAAAGCATAAAGAGTACATTGACAATAGCTGTGTGTAGTGTATTGTCGATTCAAAGACAGGCGTCACCAAAACCATAAAATCAGCTAAAATTATGCACTAACCTTTTACAATCTCCATCAGATGACACTCCTAGGACATTGTTAGACAATGCATGCATTTTTAGTTCTATCAAGTTCATATTTATATCTAAAAACAGCGTTTTACTATGGCGTTGATGTTCAGGAAATCGTTTCCCTCCAATACCGGCAGTCAAGTCATGACAACAAAATAATTAATTAATATTAGAAAACATTGGTAAAATATTATATTGTCATTCAAAGAATTATAGATTTGCATCTCTTGAACGCAATGGACTTGCCAGATTTAAAATTAACCTTACTGGGAAATCACACTTTGCAATAATCTGAGCACTGCGCCAGAAAAATACGCATTGCGATACAGACTAACCGCCATGTTGGAGAGATCTAAAATCGAAAATACTATGTAAATAATCCATTACCTTTGATTCTCTTCATCAGATGTCACTTCCAAAGAATCCCAGGTCCATAACGAATGTAGTTTTGTTCAAAAAAGCTCATCATTTATGTCCAAAAACCTCCGTGTTGTAGCACATGATCTAAGCCAGCCGGACTTCACTTCACTTCAAGAACGGAAAAAATATATTTACGTTCGTTCAAACATGTCAAACGTTGTATCGCATAAATCATTAGGGCCTTTTTTAACCAGAACATGAATAAAATTCAAGGCGGACCATTGGGTTCTCTTTTAAAACGTTTCGGAATGAGAGTACCCACCATCAACTCGCACGCCAGGTGTCTAATGGGCCATCACGTTCCAAGGCTCTTCTTCAGTCAGATCTCACTGTAGAAGACTCAAAACACTTTGTAAAGGCTGGGGACATCTTGTGGAAGCAATAGGAAGTGCCAAAATATTCCTCAGCCCCTTTGTTTTTCAATGGTATAGGCTTAAAGTCAATTCAACACATCAGGTATCCACTTCCTGTCAGAATCTGTCTCAGGGTTTTGCCTGCCAAATGAGTTCTGTTATACTCACAGACACCATTCAAACAGTTTTTGAAACTTTAGGGTGTTTTCTATCCATATATAATAAGTATATGCATATTGTAGTTACTGGGTAGGATTAGTAACCAGATTAAATCGGGTACATTTTTTTATCCAGCCGTGAAAATACTGCCCCCTATACCCTAACAGGTTAAATTACGATAGATAAATGGCTGGTTCTTTTTTTCCTGACACCGTAGGTTCATGTACTTTGACGTGAAGCGGTCAAATTAGCGCTCTATTTTAGTTTTTGACCTATAATCCCAGAAAAATGGCCTCGATTCCATCTTGTTTGGGGCAAACTGCCCATTATGCCAAACCTATGCTCACCAAGTTTCGTCTTCGAAGTCTTTTCCGTTTAGGAGAAATGGCCACGTCATGATTGGTGATGTTTTGTACATTTGCAATAAGATAACATTAGCCGTCTGGTGGTATTTTCTGGGACAGCGGAAAAATGACCAAAATGTGAACATTTTATAAAACGGAAACCAAATGTCTGAGAGACTTCGTTCGATGACTTCCCGGAAGATTTCGCCCCGGTGCACGGCCCGCCGCCGTCCGCGAATTTTACAAATATTCGCGGACGTCTAGTAAGGGACCGTACATTTACAATATGGAGTTTCTCATCAATCATACAGCAAATGCCAAAATGTTCCCTTCATGTATGGAAGGAAGTTCCCGATACCAAATTATGGCTCAGCGATTTGGCAAACACTCTACACTTGGCAAACACAACCTCTCCTATCTTATTTGGACCATTCGGCACTGCTTCTAGTTCTGACCATGCAGTAATATCTAACTAGTAATCTAACAATTTCACAATAACAAAGGAATGAATAAGAATATGTCCATATAAATATATGGATGAGCGATGGCCGAACAGCATAGGCAAGATGCAGTAGATGGTATAGAGTACAGTATATACATATGAGATTAGTAATGTAGGGTATGTAAACATTATATAAATTGGCATTACGTTGGCAGCAGCCACTCAATGTTGGTGATGGCTGTTTATTAACCTGTCTGGGCTAGGGGGCAGTATTGAGAATTTTGGAAAAAATATGTTCCCATTTTTAACTGCCTCCTACACCAACTCAGAAGCTAGAATATGCATATTATTGTTCAGGTTTGGATAGAAAACACTCTGAATTTTCTAAAACTGTTTGAATGGTGTCTGTGAGTATAACAGAACTCCTATGGCAGGCAAAAACCTGACAAGGTTTCAAGCAGGAAGTACCCTGTCTGACAAGGAGTCGTGCGTCTTGCATCTTTTTATTGAAAAGTAAGGATCTTAGCTGTAACGTGACAATTCCCAGGGCTCCAATAGGCTCTCAGAGCCCGCGAAAAACCTGAAGGTTTACGAGGGAGCCTCAGGTTGAAACAGATTATCGCCTTTTGTAAGTGGATGCTCAGAGGACCTTTGAATGAGGCGCGTGCACGAGTCGCTCCCGAGGAGAAATTTTATTCGGCTGTTTAGGCTCAATGCATACTCCCGGTCGGAATATTATCACTTCTCTACGACATAAATGGCATAAAAATAGGTTTTAAACAGCGGTTGACATGCTTCGAAGTACGGTAATGGAATATTTAGACATTTTTGACACGCCAATGCGCCATGCGCGGGACCGTGAAGAAGCATTCTAGAACTCACGAACAAAACGTCGCTGTTTGGATATAACGATGGATTATTTGGGACCAAACCAACATTTGTTATTGAAGTAGAAGTCCTGGCAGTGTATTCTGATGAAGAACAAGCAAGGTAAGAACATTTTTCTTATAGGAAATGTGATTTTGGTGGAGGCTGACCTGGGTGGGTATCTAAATAGCTAGCCCTGTAATGCCGGGCTATGTACTTAGATTATTGCAAAATGTGCTTCATCCGAAAAGCTATTTTAAAATCGGACATATCGAGTGCATAGAGGAGTAATGTATCTATAATTCTTAAAATAATTGTTATGCTTTTTGTGAACGTTTATCGTGAGTAATTTAGCAAACTGTTAGTAAATTCAACGGAAGTTTGCCGGGGGTTATGCGTTTTCTGAACGTCACATGCTAATGCAAAAAGCTGTTTTTTGATATAAATATGAACTTGATTGAACAGACATGCATGTATTGTATAACACAATGTCCTAGGTGTGTCATCTGATGAAGATCATCAAAGGTTAGTGCTGCATTTAGCTGTCTTCTGGGTTTTTGTGACATTATATGCTAGCTTGAAAAATGGCTGTCTGATTTTTTCTGGCTGGGCACTCTGCTGACATAATCTAATGTTTTGCTTTCGTTGTAAAGCCTTTTTGAAATCGGACAGTGGGGTTAGATTAACGAGATTCTTGTCTTTAAATAGCTGTAAAATAGTCATATGTTTGAGAAATTGAAGTAATAGTATTTCTATCGATTCAAAAATCGCGCCACTGGAATTTCAGTAGCTGTTACGTAGGTGGGACGAAATCGTCCCACATACCCCAGAGAGGTTAACAGTCTGATGGTCTTGAGATAGAAGCTGTTTTTCAGTCACTCGGTCCTAGCTTTGATGCACCTGTACTGACCTCGCCTTCTGGATGATAGCGGGGTGAACAGGCAGTGGCTTGGGTGGTTGTTGTCCTTGAGGATTTTTTTTGGCCTTCCTGTGACATAGGGTGGTGCAGGTGTCCTGGAGTGCAGGTAGTTTGCCCCCGGTGATGCGATGTGCAGACCTCACTACCCTCTGGAGAGTCTTATGGTTGTGGAGCATTTGCCGTACCAGGCAGTGATACAGCCCAACAGGATGCTCTCGACTGTGCATCTGTAAAGGTTTGTGTGTTTTTGGTGACAAGCCACATTTCTTCAGCCTCCTGAGGTTGAAGAGGCGCTGTTGCGCCTTCTTCACCACGCTGTCTGTGTGGGTGGACCAGTTCAGTTTGTCCGTGATGTGTACGCCGAGGAACTTAAAACTTTCCACCTTCTCCACTGCTGTCCCGTCGATGTGGATAGGGGGGTGCTCCCTCTGCTGTTTCCTGAAGTCCACGATCATCTCCTTTGTTTTGTTGACATTGAGTGTGAGATCATTTTCCTGACACCACACTCGGAAGGCCCTCACTTCCTCCCTGTAGGCCGTCTCGTTGTTGTTGGTAATCAAGCCTACCACTGTAGTGTCGTCTGCAAATTTGATGATTGAGTTGGAGGCATGCATGGCCATGCAGTCATGGGTGAACAGGGAGTACAGGAGAGGGTTGAGAACGCACCCTTGTGTTGAGGATCAGCGGGGTGGAGATGTTGTTACCTACCCTCACCACCTGGGGGTGTCCCATCAGAAAGTCCAGGACCCAGTTGCACAGGGCGGGGTCAAGACCCAGGGTCTTGAGCTTAATTATGAGTTTGGTGGGTACTATGGTGTTAAATGCTGAGCTGTATTTGATGAACAGAATTCTTACATAGTTATTCCTATTGTCCAGATGGGTTAGGGCAGTGTGCAGTGTGATTGCGATTGCGTCGTCTGTGGACCTATTGGGGCGGTAAGCAAATTGGAGTGGGTCTAGGGTGTCAGGTAGGGTGGAGGTGATATGGTCCTTGAGTAGTCTCTCAATGCACTTCATGATGACGGAAGTGAGTGCTTATGGGGCGATAGTCATTTAGCTAAGTTACCTTAGCTTTCTTGCGAACAGGAACAATGGTGGCCCTCTTAAAGCATGTGGGAACAGCAGACTGGGGTAGGGATTGATTGAATATGTCCGTAAACACACCAGCATGCTCTGAGGACACGGCTAGGGATGCCGGCTGCCTTGCGAGGGTTAACACGTTTAAATGTTTTACTCACATTGGCTGCAATGAAGGAGAGCCCGCAGGTTTTGGTAGCGGTCCGTGTCGGTGGCACTGTATTGTCCTCAAGGTGAGCAAAGAAGTTGTTTAGTTTGTCTGGGAGGAAGACATCGGGGTCCGCAACGGTTCTTGTCTGTGTGCTTAGGGTTGTTGTCCTGTTGGAAGGTGAACCTTCATCCCAGTCTGAGGTCCTGAGCGCTCTGGAACAGGTTTTCATCAAAGATCTCTCTGTATTTTGCTCTGTTCATCTTTCCCTTGATGCTGCCTAGTCTTCCTGCCACTGAAAAACATCCCAGCAGCATGATGCTGCCACCACCATTATTCAACATCGGGATGGTATTGGCCAAGTGATGACTGGTGCCTGGTTTTCTCCGGACGTGACACTTGGCATTCAGGCCAAAGAGTTCAATCTTGGTTTCATCAGACCAGAGAATCTTGTTTCTCATGGTCTGAAAGTTCTTTTGGCGAACCTCAAGCGGGCTGTCATGTTCCTTTTACTGAGGAGTGGCTTCTGTCTGGCCACTCTACAATAAAGGCCTTAATGGTGGAGTGCTGCATAGGAGAACCTTCCAGAAGGACAACCATCTATTTCCACAAGGAAACTCTGGAGCTTTTGAGAGTGACCATTGGGTTCTTGGTCACCTCCCTGACCTAGGCCCTTCTCCTCTGATTGCTCAGTTTGGCCAGCTCTAGGAAGAGTCTTGGTGGTTCCAAACTTCTTCCATTTAAAATTGATGGATGGCCACTGTGTTTTTGGGGACTTTCACAGTTTTTGGTACCCTTCCCCAGATCTGTGCCTCAACACAATCCTGTCTCTGAGCTCTATGGACAATTCCTTTGACCTCATGGCTTTGTTTTTGCTCTGACATGCACTGCCAGCTGTGGGACCTTATATAGACAGGTGTCTGCCTTTTCAAATCATGTCCAATCCATTGAATTTAACACAGGTGGACTCTTATCAAGTTGTAGAAACATCAAGGATAATCAATGGAACAGGATGCATCTGAGCTCAATTTTGAGTCTCAAAGCAAAAGTTCTGAATACACAGCCACTGCTAGCTAGCCTACTTCACCAGCCAGCAGTATTAGTCATTTTAGTCAATAAGACTTTTGCAACGTAAGCTTAACTTTCTGTACATTCGAGACGTGTAGTCCACTTGTCATTTCAATCTCCTTTGCATTAGCCTAGCCTCTTCTGTAGCCTGTCTATCCCTGTTCTCTCCCCTCTGCACAGGCCATACAAACGCTTCACACCGCGCGGCCGCTGCCACTCTAACCTGGTGGTCCCAGCGCGCACGACCCACGTGGAGTTCCAGGTCTTCGGCAGCCTCTGGAACTGCCGGTCTGCGGCCAACAAGGCAGAGTTCATCTCAGCCTATGCTACCCTCCAGTCCCTCGACTTCTTGGGGATGACGGAAACATGGATTACCACAGATAACACTGTTACTCCTACTGCTCTCTCCTCATCTGACCACGTGTTCTCGCATACCCCGAGAGCATCTGGCCAGCGGGGTGGTGGCACTGGAATCCTCATCTCTCCCAAGTGGACATTCTCTCTTTCTCCCCTGACCCATCTGTCTATGTCCTCCTTTGAATTCCATGCTGTCACAGTTACCAGCCCATTCAAGCTTAACATCCTTATCATTTATCGCTCTCCAGGTTCCCTTGGAGAGTTCATCAATGAGCTTGACGCCTTGATAAGTTCCTTTCCTGAGGATGGCTCACCTCTCACAGTTCTGGGTGACTTTAACCTCCCCACGTCTACCTTTGACTCATTCCTCTCTGCCTCCTTCTTTCCACTCCTCTCCTCTTTTGACCTCACCCTCTCACCTTCCCCCCTTACTCACAAGGCAGGCAATACGCTTATTCTCATCTTTACTAGATGCTGTTCTTCCACTAATCTCATTGCAACTCCCCTCCAAGTCTCCGACCACTACCTTGTATCCTTTTCCCTCTCGCTCTCATCCAACACTTCTCACTCTGCCCCAACTCGGATGGTATTGCGCCGTCGCAACCTTCGCTCTCTCTCTCCCGCTACTCTCTCCTCTTCCATCCTATCATCTCTTCCCTCTGCTCAAACCTTCTCCAACCTATCTCCTGATTCTGCCTCCTCAACCCTCCTCTCCTCCCTTTCTGCATCCTTTGACTCTCTATGTCCCCTATCCTCCAGGCCGGCTCGGTCCTCCCCTCCTGCTCCGTGGCTCGACGATTCATTGCGAGCTCACAGAACAGGGCTCTGGGCAGCCGAGCGGAAATGGAGGAAAACTCGCCTCCCTGCGGACCTGGCATCCTTTCACTCCCTCCTCTCTACATTTTCCTCTTCTGTTTCTGCTGCTAAAGCCACTTTCTACCACTCTAAATTCCAAGCATCTGCCTCTAACCCTAGGAAGCTCTTTGCCACCTTCTCCTCCCTCCTGAATCCTCCCCCCCTCCTCCCTCTCTGCGGATGACTTCGTCAACCATTTTGAAAAGAAGGTTGACGACATCCGCTCCTCGTTTGTTAAGTCAAACGACACCGCTGGTCCACTTTCTACCACTGGTCCTGCTCACATTGCCCTACCCTATGCTTTGACCTCTTTCTCCCCTCTCTCTCCAGATGAAAACTTGCGACTTGTGATGGCCAGCCGCCCAACAACCTGCCCGCTTGACCCTATCCCCTCCTCTCTCCTCCAGACCATTTCCGGAGACCTTCTCCCTTATCTCACCTCGTTCATCAACTCATCCTTGACCACTGGATATGTCCCTTCCGTCTTCTAGAGAGCGATAGTTGCACCCCTTCTCAAAAAACCTACACTCGATCCCTCCGATGTCAACAATTACAGACCAGTTTCCCTTCTTTCTTTTCTCTCCAAAACTCTTGAGCGTGCCGTCCTTGGCCAGCTCTCTTGCTATCTCTCTCAGAATGACTTTCTTGATCCAAATCAGTCAGGTTTCAAGACTGGGCATTCAACTGAGACTGCTCTTCTCTGTGTCACGGAGGCTCTCCGCACTGCTAAAGCTAACTCTCTCTCCTCTGCTCTCATCCTTTTAGACCTATCTGCTGCCTTTGATACTGTGAACCACCAGATCCTCCTCTCCACCCTCTCTGAGTTGGGCATCTCCGGCGCGGCCCACGCTTGCATTGCGTCCTACCTGACAGGTCGCTCCTACCAGGTGGCGGGGCGAGAATCTGTCTCCGCACCACATGCTCTCACCACTGGTGTCCCCCAGGGCTCTGTTCGAGGCCCTCTCCTATTCTCGCTATACACCAAGTCACTTGGCTCTGTCATATCCTCACATGGTCTCTCCTATCATTGCTATGCAGACGACACACAATTAATCTTCTCCTTTCCCCCTTCTGATAACCAGGTGGCAAATCACATCTCTGCATGTCTGGCAGACATATCAGTGTGGATGACGGATTACCACCTCAAGCTGAACCTCGGCAAGACGGAGCTGCTTTTCCTCCCGGGGAAGGACTGCCCGTTCCATGATCTCGCCATCACGGTTGACAACTCCATTGTGTCCTCCTCCCAGAGTGCTAAGAACCTTGGCGTGACCCTGGACAACACCCTGTCGTTCTCCACTAACATCAAGGTGGTGACCCGATCCTGTAGGTTCATGCTCTACAACATTCGCTGAGTACGACCCTGCCTAACACAGGAAGCGGCGCAGTTCCTAATCCAGGAACTTGTCATCTCCCGTCTGGATTACTGCAACTCGCTGTTGGCTGGGCTCCCTGCCTGTGCCATTAAACCCCTACAACTCATCCAGAACGCCGCAGCCAGTTCAACCTTCCCAGGTTCTCTCATGTCACCCCGCTCCTCCGCTCTCTCCACTGTCTTCCAGTTGAAGCTCGCATCCGCTACAAGACCATGGTGCTTGCCTACGGAGCCGTGAGGGGAACGGCACCTCCGTACCTTCAGGCTCTGATCAGTCCCTACACCCAAACGAGGGCACTGCGCTCATCCACCTCTGGCCTGCTGCCCCCCTACCTCTGAGGAAGCACAGTTCCCGCTCAGCCCAGTCAAAACTGTTCGCTGCTCTGGCACCTCTATGGTGGAACAAGCTCCCTCACGACGGCAGGACAGCGGAGTCAATCACCACCTTCCGGAGACACCTGAAACCCCACCTCTTTAAGGAATACCTAGGATAGGATAAAGTAATCCTTCTAATCCCCCCTAAAAGATTTAGATGCACTATTGTAAAGTGGTTGTTCCACTGGATATCATAAGGTGAATTCACCAATCTGTAAGTCACTCTGGATAAGAGCATCTGCTAAATGACTTAAATGTAAATGTAAATAAGGTCTAAAAACATGTCTAAAAACCTGTATTTGCTTTGTTATTATGGGGTATTGTGTGTAGATTGATAAGGATTTTTTTAATTTAATCAATTTTAGAATAAGGCTTTAACGTAACAAAATGTGGTAAAATGTATAGGGTCTGAATACTTTCCAAATGCACTGTATAGGTCTACAAAGGCCCTAAAATGTCCACTTCCATCATAAGTTTCTCAAAATAGTTTGTGATACAAAGCATGTGTGGGAGTTAATGCAAAGAAGTTAATGGAAAGAAGCTAGATGCAGCTGCTATGCTGAAGGAACATGATTGAATAGCAGGAAGTAGCAAGGACAATGAGTACAATGACCGGATAGAGAGCTAGGGGGCTACTAGGGGCAGCTGATATGCTGAGCCACTAATGTAAACAATGAGTACATTGGCCAGATAGAGAGGTGGGGGCATGCAATACAATTGCCATCTCTGAGTAGGATGTCATGACAGAGATTGCATTAGCTGAGAACATAGATACAATTGTGCCTTCTGATGTACCAATGTCAGGAGGAAGCAGGAGGAAGGATGGTGGCAAATTGACCGACATGTGAACCATGTACAATAAATGTATTTTTGTTGTGTAAGCAAGAGGGTTCTACCACCATTGTAATCCAAACCGGAACAGATGTGTGCGTCGTCAGGCGTTAACAAGCAAGAACTGATATGGAGAGATAATGGTGAAGAACGGTCTAGGGAAGCTATTTCATATAGAGGGAGGGGACTCTATACGCTAAGCAAAGACAGAGTCCTATAAAGATGGGACTCTGTAATATGAGAAGTTAGTCTTTTTCATGGAACGGCTCGGCTTTGCTACTCAAAATGGCTTCGGGTTAGGCTGGTGTGGAATTGCTCTTATCTTAATCGAAATAAGCATACGCCAATTAAAACACCTGGATTCCTGAGTAATCTTTTGAATAATTAGAACATATAAACACCTTAATCCGAGTTCTAGCATTGTATTTGATCTGTGCATGTGCTAGCATCAGCTGCGCGACAAGTGAAATGAGCAAGTGAAATGAGTTTGGAAAAACTGAAAGGACACATTTTAGAAATAGTTGTCACATACAAACTTCACAGTATATGTCCAAACTCAGAATCAAATAGGTTTCCCACAAATAACATGGTCGCAGTGGAAGAACGTTTATTTTGATAGACATTGTTTTGCATTTATCGAAGTCCAATCAGGTAGACTGATTTCATATGTGTCTATGTAAACAGGATTATTATGGACATTTGTCTTCTTGCAAAGCATGTAAACATTTTAATCAAACTATTATATTGGTAATAATTGTACTATGTGCAGGTAAATGTGCCCATTGATCGCTCTGTGTCCTATTTACCTACCTCTTTATCCCATCTCTCTCTCTCCTTTGTCGCTAATCACTTTCACTCATCTGTCCTCTCTACCTCCACGTTCAAGGACATCTCAACCCCTTCATTATCTGTGTGCCTTTACTCTATAGATTTGCCTGGATCGCTCTCTCATTATCTTTGATCGCTATTCACAAAGCAGTGCACAGATACACCTCCATTAGCTAAAGGCTGCTTTTTTTGTTACAAATCTCCTCCTTGCATTAGTACAGCGCACTAGAACAAAGCAGTCTTTGGTCCTTATTAACCGGTAGTGCCGAGTTCATTAATAATACTTTCACCTACAGAACTTGCCTACCTTTTCTAGTGATCCCAGTGGGATCTCTTTGGCTTTGCTCTCTTGGAATAGGGTTTTATCACAGCTTACGGAGATCTTGGCCACATTTGGCAAACACCAAGTTGAGTTTTCTCCTGATTAACCCCGGGGATGTGTTGTTATCAACAACAGATTTGTTGAGGTGGATGTTGGGGAATTTGGACTATGTAGTTTGATAATACATTCATGTTGCGTAATAAATGTAATAATATATTCAAACACCGGTGATAAGATACAGGCATGCTAATATAAATATTCCATTTAGCAGACACTTTTATCTAAAGTGACTTACAATTATGTGTGCATTATACATTACGTGTGGGTGGCCCCAGCGGGAATTGAACCTACGATCCTGACATTGCAAACACCATTCTATACCAACTGATTCACAGAGGACCACAGAATGCATGATCTACAGTACATGTAATATGAGGAAGGAGGCATGTTATATGCAAGAGAAGAAACCAAAGAGAATATTCATGAACAACTTATTGAACATTTATCATCTTTCAAAAATAGCATTTATAATTTATGATCAAGAGTTCTGTCTGACCGACCAGCGAGAATACTGAAAATTCTAATGAAGAGAGATCTAACTCCATGGGGAGAAACACACCCCACATTAACAACACACTCCACATTAACAACACACTCCACATGTGCACACGCACACACATGCATATTACACCATGCACACCTTGAACGGATACTTGGGTTATTGTCCCCCATGATGAAATGGGAGAGGGGACTATGGACCTGTCTCCGTACGTTTGTTCGTACATTAGTCACACGCAATATTACAGCACGGACCTGATTTTGATGAAACTTGGGTGAGTGATGCGTCTTGCCATAGAGACCCGGCATTTACAAAATTACACTGATTGGCCCAAGGAGTTATAGTAATTAATAGAAATGTATTAATCACACACTGTATGTCAATTGCCCCAATGGGGGGACGCTGCATCATTTGTGGGGAACGACATATTTACTGTTGTTCCAATGTGATTTGTGTTGTCACCTTGCCTGAGTTGGCTTTATTACTGCCCAGTAATATCTGTGGTGACCACCTCATTACTACAAAGCTTTATCTATGGTGACCTTCACCTACTGCACAGCACTATCTGTGGTAAATTTCACCTACTGCACAGCACTATCTGTGGTATCCTCACCTCATTACTGTACAGCTCCATCTCTGGTGACCTTCACCTCATTAATTGACACTATATCATATGAAGTCCCATGAAAGTGTGACATGCTTCATGTCTAGACTGATTTCGCCCAGGTGCACCCCCATTATTGGGGGGTGTATACTTACAGATTACTTGGCAACAAGGCTGCCACCACTGGAATTTGATCTAAGCCACATTCACCACTGTCGTCTTACCAAGGCACACCAACCTTCATCAGTAAAGGGAATCTGCTGGGCACAGGAAAACACCTGTATTGTATATGGCAAACCCCACCCCCCAATAACGAGATGCACCTGGGAAAAATTAGTCTAGACTTGACGCATGTCACAAAAGCAAAGAGGAAGTGATAACTTAATGACCAAAGCGTTTTCTTGTCGAGAAATCATCCTCAAGTTGGTCCTGATGGCGCTGTACAATCACCACCACCACCACCACTCCTCTCCGTTGTTTGGGGAAAACCTGTCATAGGGCCCTACCCTGCCCCTCTCATTCTCTGCACTCTAGTGGGGGGAACATAACTCTATGTGTTGGGGGGAAGCATGACTTGGCCTCACATCCGAGCCCTGTTCCGTCACATCAGTGAAATGTGTTGCGGCAGCAGGACTCCATCTCAGAGTAACAGAGGAATGTCCCCAGGGCCCATTACTGAAATAAGAGGCACAGAGCTATCTGTGACTGCTGTGCAGAGGGGGGTGTGGTTTGGGGGTTTACTGTAAACCTCAGCAGTATACAGTATAGAGTACCACAGTAGTCATAATACTCATTAAACCTAGCAGTCAAACAAGGAAATGGTTCCAATCGTTTTTCCACCATTCATTTTTCCCAGGGGGATTTTAGAAACACTTAAACACTTAAACATTTGATAACCATGTAGATCTCTCTAGGACAAGGTGACTTTTATCAATATATTTGACTGTATTTACCCCCCTCCCCCCCAAAAAATGAAATGGTAATTAGCTGCTAATGTGGCTATCATAAAGAACAACAAATGCCATGATGATCTGGATGAGACTGCCAAATCGAGGGAAAGGTAAGAATCTCTGGATTAACAATCTAATGTTAGATACATTTAGTAATTAAAACATTTGGCTACATTTCTTTAAATGTACAATTATGTGAAATATCTTGTGGAAGTTTTAAATTGACACAATACCTGTTAGCAAAGGTGTCAGCTAGAGGTGATGGGTAGGAGCTTGCAGGGATTTGTAGTCTTGCGTGATGGCTACTTTGATGAAAATTAGCGTTGTCAAATCATAGTGTAAATAGGTCAGAATATATTGATAAACGTCATCTTGTCCTAGAGAGATTTACATGGTCATAAAAAAGGTCACGCCAGGGTAAGCCTACATGAAACACAGCCCTTATTTTAAGTGAAACTAAAATTCCCTATGGGAAAAATGAAGGGTGGGAAAATGATTGGAACCATTCAGGCTGTATCACAACCGGCCGTGATTGGGAGTCCCATAGGGCGGCACCAATTGGCCCAGGTTTGGCCGGTGTAGTCCTACATTGTAAATAAGAATTTGTTCTTAACTGATTGCCTAGTTAAATAAAGGTTAAAAAAAATCCCTGTTTGACCGCTAGGTTTTATGGGTATTATGACACCTCTGTGGGGCTCTATAGCCATGACAAACAACCTCAGCAGTATATAGTATAGCTGTGACAAACAAAATAAATTACCTTGACAAATGGAAGAAGGAACAGAGGAGCGAGAGCTTGCTGATATGAGATCGAAGGATTAGTCACCCATGGAGTATGTGTCTCTGTGTCCTTGCGCATGGTGGCTGTACACCATAAGTTCCAGTAGGATATTCATGTAAAAATACTGTCCACCAATACTGTTTGATCAATGAGGACCCATATCTTGATAACGTAAAGTTTCAAGTAAATGATTACCTTCAGTATCTACAAAAATAAATCCATAAAATTAGAATACTAGAATGAACATGATTGATCTTAAACGGCTACCCGGACATTCTACTTTTCACCCCCTACCTACATGTACAGAGTACTTTAATCAATCACCTAACCAAACTTGCATGTAGATATTACCTCAATCAATCACCCCAACTACATCGTACCCCAGTCCACTGACTCGGTACCTGTTTGAGACCTAAAATGACGCCAACCGATATGGCTGTCGTGCTTCTAGCTCTTAGGAAACTTTGCAGTATTTTGGAATTGAACTGACTCCAGAGGCTGACCCAAAACACAGCCGGTGGAGGAGAGGTACTCGGAGTGGACTTTTAGTCCGACCCAGGAGGCACGCACACCACCCACCGCTTCCGAGTATATTACTCGCTAATGTTCAGTCTCTGGATAATAAAGTTGATGAGCTCAGGGTGAGGAGTTCCTTCCAGAGAGACATCAGGGATTGTAACATACTCTTATTCATGGAAACATGGCTCTCGTGGGATATACTGTCTGAGTCCGTACAGCCAGTTGGGTTCATCGCGCATACATGAATAAATATCTCTCCGGGAATAAGGGCGGGGGTGTATGTTTTATGATTAACTATTCATGGTGTGATTGTGATAACATACAGGAACTCAAGTCCTTTTGTTCACCCAACGAAGAATACCTCACAATCAAATGCCAACCGTATTACCTCCCAAGAGAATTCTCTTCGGTTATAGTCCCAGCCGTGTATATTCCCCCTCAAGCCGGTCCTGAAAGAACTTCACTGGACTTTATGCAAACTGGAAACCACATATCCTGAGGCCACATTTATTGTAGCTGGGGATTTTAACAAAGCAAATTCTATCAACACATTGACTGTTGTACTCGTGCTGCTAAAACACTCGACCACTGTTACTCTAACTTCCGGGAAGCCTACAAGGCCCTCCCCTGCCCTCCCTTCGGCAAATCTGATCACAACTCCATTTTGACCCTCTCTTCCTATAGGCAGAAACTCAAACAGGAAGTACCCGTGCTAAGGACTATTCAACGCTGGTCTGACCAATTGGAATCCACACTTCAAGATTTGTTTTGATCACGCGGACTGGGATATGTTCCGAGTAGCCTCCGAGAATAACATTGACTAATACACTGATATGGTGACTGAGTTTATCAGGAAGTGTATAGGAGATGTTGTACCCACTGTGACTATTAAAACCTACCCTAACCAGAAACTGTGGATAGATGGCAGCATTTGCGCTAAACTGAAGACTGAAAGGTGACTGGGAATATGGCCGAATACAAACAGTGTTGTTATTCCCTCCATAAGGCAATCAAACAGGCAAAACATCAGTATAGAGACAATGTGGAGTCACAATTCAATGGCTCAGACACAAGAGGTATGCGTTAGGGTCTACAGACAATCACGTCTTGCTTCCGGACAAGCTAAACACCTTCTTCGCCCGCCTTGAGGATAACACAGTACCACAGACACGGCGCGCTACCAAGGACTGCAATCGCCATCGCACTGCACACTGCCCTATCCCATCTGGCTAAGAGGGATACCTATGTAAGAGTGCTGTTCATTGACTATAGCTCAGCATCCAACACCATAGTACCTTCCAAGCTCATCATGAAGCTCGAGGCCCTGGGTCTGAACCACGCCCTGTGCAACTGGATCCTGGACTTGCTGACGGTTCGCCCCCAACAACAACTCCACTTCGCTGATCCTCAACACTGGGGCCACACAAGGATATGTGCTGGACCTCCTCCTGTACTCCCTTTTCACCCATGACTGCATGTCCACACACGCCTCCAACTCAATTATCAAGTTTGCAGAAAACACAACAGTAGTAGGCCTGATTACCAACAATGACGAGACAGCCTACAGGGAGGAGGTGAGGGCCCTAGGAGTGTGGTGAGAGGAAAATAACCTCTCATCCAACGTCAACAAAACAAAGGATCTGATCGTGGACTTCAGTAAACAGCAGAGGGAGTACCCCCCTATCCACATCGACGGGACCGAAGAAGAACAGTCAGCATGTAGTATTGTTTGTGTTTCCATGTCAGACGCTTCTCTTGTTTTGTATCGGTCCGTGTTCAATGTTATTAAACTCAGTGCTACTATATGATACAATATCAGTACTTGTTGCATTTACAACTTGTCTAAGTCCTATCAACTGATTTCAGCGACTGTATGACCGTGGATTTATTGCAATGTTTGTATGGAATGTTGCTATATTGGCAGTTAATTAAAAAAAAACTTTACACCTAAACTAGCTAACAAATATACTGTGAAGATAATCATCAAATTCATTGTTTTACACAATATCTTATCACAGCACTGGCTGTCCATGACTGACCTACTCTACCTAACCAAAATGGCTGACCTTTTATACTGTCATAATCAAATCAAATTTTATTTGTCACATGCGCCGAATACAATTGTAGACTTTACCTTTAAAATACTTACTTACGAGCCCTTTCCCAACAATGCAGTTAAAAAGTAAGAAAATTAACAAGTAGATAGAAATAGAAATAAAATACTAACACAAAATAACACAAAATAACAATAACGAGGCTATACACAGGTTTTTTTATTTGTCACATACACATGTTCAGCAGATGTTATTGATGGTGTAGCGAAATTCTTGTGTTTCTATCGCCAACAGTGCAGAGCAGCATAGACTTAGATACAGTAAAATAGGATAGAATACAGTATATACATATGAGATGAGTAATGAAAAATATGTAAACATTATTAAAGTGACTAGTGCTCCATTATTAAAGTGGCCAGTGATTTAATGTCTATGTATATAGGGCAGCAGCCTCCAATGTGCTAGTGATGGCTATTTAACAGTCAGATGGCCTTGAGATAGACAAAACCTCAGTTTCCGCAATCTTCCATCCTCAGTTCCGCTTCAATCCAAGCTCTTCTTCCTGACTGTTCATAGGCTACTGTCACGGTTGTCGAAAGGAGAGCGGACCAAAGTGCAGCGTGTGTGTCGTTCCACATTTTATTTACACTGTGAAACTATGCAATACATGAACTAAAGAACAAAACAACAAACCGTGACGCAGAGGTGAAACATACACTACTCAAAAACAATCTCCCACAAACCCAGATGGAAAAAAAAACTACTTAACCTGTCTGGGCTAGGGGGCAGTATTTTCACGGCCGGATGAAAAACGTACCTAATTTACACAGGTTACTACTCTGGCCCCGAAACTAGAATAAGCATATTATTAGTAGATTTGGAGTTTCTAAAACTGTTTGAATGGTGTCTGTGAGTATAACAGAACTCATACGGCAGGCAAAAACCTGAGAAAAATACAACCAGGAAATGAAAATCTGGTGCCTGTAGTTTTTTCAAGTCATTGCCAATCGAACACACAGTGAGTTAGGCTTCCTTTTGCACTTCCTAAGGCTTCCACTAGATGTCAACAGTCTTTAGAAAGTTGTTTGAGGCGTCTATGGTGAACAGAGAGCCAACAAAGGAAGTTGGAAGTTGTTGACCCAGTGAAGGACATCAGTTCATTGGCGCGCATTCACGCGAGAGTTAGCTGTGTTCCAAAATGTTTTTCAAGACAATGGAATCGTCCAGTTGGAATATTACTGAAGTTTCACGTTAAAATGGCCATAAAGATTGATGCTATACAACGTTTGACATGTTTGAATGAACGTAAATATAACTTTTTTTTAACTTTTCGTCGTGACATTTTCCTCACGTGTCCTACATTTTGAGTAGCTTACTGAACGCGCAAACAACATGGAGTTATTTAGACATAAATTATGAACTTTATCGAACAAAACAACATTTATTGTGGACCTGGGATTCCTGGAAGTGCCTTCTGATGAAGATTATTAAAGGTAAGTGAATATTTCTAATGCTATTTATGCATTTAGATGTATCTGTAATTGCCTGATGTTTTTTTCTGAGCGCAGTACTCAGATTATTGCAAAGTGTGCTTCCCAGTAAAGTTATTTTGAAATCTGTCAATGCGGTTGCATTTAGGAGATGTTCATCTATAATTCTTTGAAAAACAGTTTAATATTTTATCAACGTTTATAATGAGTATTTGTAAATTGTTGTGCTGATTCACCGGCAGTTTTGGGGGAAATACATTTTCAAAATGTCACGCGCCAATGTAAAATGGGCTTTTTGGATGTAAATATGAACTTGATAGAACAAAAAATGCATGTATTGTCTAACATAATGTCCTAGGAGTGTCATATGATGAAGATTGTCAAAGGTTAGTGCATAATTTTAGCTGGTTTTCTGCTTTTGGTGACGCTTGTCCTTGCATTGAAAATGGCTGTGTGTAATTTTTTGTCTATGTACTGTCCGAACATAATCTAACTTTATGCTTTCGCCGTAAAGCCTTTTTGAAATCGGACAACGTGGTTGGATTAAGGAGATGTTCATCTATAAAATGGTGTAAAATAGTTGTATGTTTGAGAAATTTGAGTTATGACATTTTGTTTTTGAATTTGGCGGTCTGATATTTCACTGGCTGTTGAATAGCGTCCCACTAGCCCAGATTAAGTATGATCAACAATTAGAGACAACGAGGACCAGCTGCCTCTAATTGGAGATCATCCCAAACAAAACCCCAACATAGAAATACAAAACTAGAACCTGACAACATAGAAATAGAAAACATAGGAAAAAACCCTGTCACGCCCTGACCTACTCTACCATAGAAAATAACATCTTTCTATGGTCAGGATGTGACAGCTACAGATCAATAGATGGCCGTGGTCAGGAGAACTCTTCCTTGAGTTTCTGCCAATTATGCAATACCTGCTGACTGAGTGCTAACTAAAGTGTAGGTAATGAAGGGAGTAATGAAGTCCAGGTGTGACTGATGATGAGATGCAGGTGTGCATAATGATGGTTGCCAGGTGTGCGTAAAGATGGGTTGCCAGGACCGGTGGTTAGTAGACCGATGACGTTGAGCGCCGGAGTGGGGGAGTGGACGTGACATCTGTTTACATGTACTTTAGAGGGTTTTTTAAATTATTTTTTATTTCACCTTTATTTAAACAGGTAGGCCAGTTGAGAAAAGGTTCTCATTTACAACTGCGACCTGGCCAAGATAAAGCAAAGCAGTGCGACACAAACAACAACACAGAGTTACACATAGAATAAACAAACGTACAGTCAATAACACAATAGAAAATCTATATACAGTGTGTGCAAATGAGGTAAGATTAAGGAGGTAAGGCAATAAATAGTGGCAAAGTAATTACAATTTAGCAATTAAACACTGGAGTGATAGATATGCAGAAGATGAATGTGCAAGTAAAGATACTGGGGTGCAAAGGAACAAAAACAATATGGGGATGTGGTAGATGGATGGGCTATTTACAGATGGGCTATGTACAGGTGCAATGATCTGTGAGCTGCTCTGACAGCTGATGCTTAAAGTTAGTGAGAGAGATATGAGTCTCCAGCTTCAGTGATTTTTGCAATTCGTTCCAGTCATTGGCAGCAGATAACCGCAAGGAAAGGCGGCCAAAGGAGGAGTTGTCTTTGGCGGTGACCAGTGAAATATACCTGTTGGAGCATGTGCTACGGGTGGGTGCTGCTATGAGTCTCCAGCTTCAATGATTTTTGCAATTCGTTCCAGTCATTGGCAGCAGAGAACTGTAAGGAAAGGCGGCCAAAGGAGGAATTGGCTTTGGGGTGATGAGTGAAATATACCTGCTGGAGACCCAGTGAGCTGAGATAAGGTGGGGCTTTACCTAGCAAAGACTTATAGATGACCTGGAGCCAGTGGGTTTTGTGATGAATATGAAGCGAGGGCCAGCCAACGAGAGCATACAGGTCGCAGTGGTGGGTAGTATATGGGGCTTTGGTAACAAAATGGATGGCACTCTGATAGACTACCATCCAATTTGCTGAGTAGAGTGCTGGAGGCTGTTTTGTAAATGACATCGCCAAAGTCAAGGATCGGTAGGATAGTCAGTTTTACAAATGTATGTTTGGCAGAATGAGTGAAGGATGCTTTGTTGCGAAATAGGAAGCCGATTCTAGATTTAATTTTGGATTGGAGATGCTTAATGTGAGTCTGGAAGGAGAGTTTACAATCTAACCAGACACCTAGGTATTTGTAGTTGTCCACATATTCAAAGTATGGTGGCAAAATTGCAAGATTATGTTATAATACTTTTATTGCATCAAATGGTTGTTTTATTCAACAGAATAGAGTATTCTTAACTATTGTGTGTGTTCTACTGAGGATGGGCCTCTGGGAGATAACACTGACAGGAGATTTATGATGTATTTTGGGTGATAAAACCTAAAGAGCATTCCAGAGCATGAATTTATGTTTCTATTCTATACCGTACCAGGGAGAGATGGCTCCAGTTTGAAGTCGGCGGGCCAGACACTGGCCTATACAATGAAAACTGTTGACATAGCAGATACTGTCTGCTATGTATAATAGGTATCTTTCATACAAATCTTAACCTTGTGACCCATTCTATATATCTGTTGTTCGTCATGTAGGTTGGCTATAAAAGACCTCTGTACTTTTGTCTCGGTGCTCTCAACGAATCATCAGAGACAGTGATTCGTCGACCAGTCATCGCTATTGCAAAGCTCTCACTATTAAAGATTTAGTTTAAGTATAACTCTGACTTGTGTGATAAGTTTGTCTCTCCTCATTTGATAGTGAAGAAATGAACCACCATATTTGGCGACGAGGATGGGACGTGAATCTTCACTTGGTGACCGCTCCTGACGACCTGGGTAAATCGTGCACAAGGGATCCCTCAAACTTGGGATCTCAGGGAGACCACACTTTTGGAACGAAGCAGATGGACCCACCTTTGATCTGACAGGTAGCGAGCCGAGTGGATACCACATCTCGAACTTAGATTTTTTTTAAATAAAGAGGTGAGCGAAACATGCAAAGTCAAGTTTTAAGAAAAGCCTCTGTTACGTAGGCTCTGAGTGTGTATTCCTGTGTGAGGGGGTTACCTTGGAGGCGTAAGCAGGGCCGAGTCAGTGGAGGATGATCTGAGAGTTAGTCGACTCAAAGGCACCTATTATTGGTCAGTTGCGGGCGACCCTTAGCTGTCCTGACACTGAATTGATCACAGTGGGGATTGGTGCGGTTTGTAGGGGTGAGGGGCCAGGGTGATTGTGGGTTCTGTGTGAAGCACGGTACCTGGTGAAACCCTATTGGAAGAAGGACCTCATTCTGAAAAGTGTCTGTGTGACTGTCTAAGTGACCCTCAGAAGTGGTGAATTCCAATTATTTTAAATGTGCTAGCCAGGTATGCCCTGGGTTTGGTAATATAGCGTTAAATATCTAGAATCTGTGTGAACTAGTTTTGTCTATTTAATGTTAAAACATCTGGAATCTGTGTGAACCAGTTAAGACCATTTATGATATAGTATAAGATAGTAAGGTGCACCTGCACTTGTTTTAAACCTGTACTTGTTTTAAACCTGTAATTGTTTTAAACCTGTACCCCATTTTAGAAGTATTGAAAGTTGTAAATGTATGAGTCGCATTATCCTATGAACTAATCATGAGATAGAAATTAGAAAATATTCCTGCAGGTTAAAATATTGTTGAAAAACAACTAATTGATTAGGTATGTTTGAGAATAGCATTGAGTGACTGTGATATGAGAGCTGTGTGAATATGGAAATGAGTATTAATCTGACGTTTGGATAGTGACATATAGAAATATGCTTAATCAGATAATTGAATTTTGGATAATAAGCTTTGATATAACATTATCTTGGGGTTCTGTTCCTTCACTGCCCATCATAGAATATCACGGAGTGGTATTGAGAGCGGGATGATATTTTAGAAAGCAGTGGAAGGTCTATAGTTCCTGAGAGGCTTGATTTAGCCGTGGTCTCTGGGAGGTTAGAAACCTGTTGAGGATCCCATGACGGGCTGGTCATTGTCCAGGAAACAAACTTTTTTGGAGAGCTGCTTCATAGCTATGGAGAGTCCTTGAAAAAGCAAATGGAATGGTTGTCGTGAGTACCTAAGATTTTCATACGTTTTATATGGATTCTGTGAATATATGAATATATGATAAATTGTATGTGAGTATAATCGATTACTAGAGATTTGATAAAGTAATACTGGGAATATAATTACATACAATTTAAACCACCCATTCGTAGATGTACGTAGATTTTGAGTTTGTATCTTTAATGGATAATTTGATAAAGAAATGGTTTAAGCATTATTAAACTGTCTACAAAGTCTGGGAAATTGTGCTCTAGAAACTGATTGGAGTGTGTCCACTTTTGGTTAACTTAACCTAACGATGTAACTATAAAGCGCTTATTGGATTTTCTCCGTCTGGATACTACATTTGAAATAAAACTGCCCTAAAGCATGAAAATGTGTTTTATTTTTTTCTTCCCAGTATGAGAGGAGTTGCTGGATTTATTGAATAAACCTTTTTCCATAAAGTTAGAGAGATTTAAGATGGAATCTCGACTTAATTTATAACGTCGTACAAAGGCCTAGGGTATCCATCAAACTAATTATCATTGTGTGATTAATGTGATGCAGTAAAGTAATTGAAATACGTTGCATGAGTGATAGAAGAATTTATATGTTTAAAGGTAGTGACTAAGATATTCCAACCCGAAACTGTATAACCATCTGAAATGTACTGTGTGAAATGTATTAGAATCATAAGACTATAATCTGATGATGTGTGTAGTTTAGTCAGAATTAAAACTAGGACATTGTGTTCATTTTTCGCTATGTAAGCAGGGTGCAAGTTTGAAACAAATGATAAGAGGAACTACTGACAAAGACAAGCTGTGCTACTGTGAAACCAATAACAGGAAGATTCTAACCCCACCCAGGGAATGGAGAAACAAAGTGGCTTGTAGAGCTTGGTGAAATATGGTAACTATGTATGGGTCTAGTAGAAAAATACCGTCTGAGCAGGGAGTAGCCTATGATAAGAACTTGTTTGTGTATAAAATGACCGGCTCTGCACTAGAGGGGCAGAGCGCTCTGAATAAAGAACTGATCATTTGTATGCTGGGACTCTGTCTGTATCTTAAAACTGGAGGCTTACAACCTCCAGAATACAGATGGAGTTATAAAATAGTTCAGTTCGAACATTAGGATAGAAGTTCTTGAGACAATGAGAAAACATAATCTAGTTTTATTAAAAAGCGCAAGATCTGTTTCCTTGTCAATGAATGTCGATTTAACTCTTTACTAATCTATTCATTTGGCATGTGAGAATCATCGCCGGAGAAACGCTTGGACCTTTAATTAGGGCAATTTTCTGGGAATTATGTTGTTAGTATGTGCCTGATTTTAAGACTACAGACAATTGTAAATTGGGTAATTTGGGGGGTTTCTTCGTCATTTCAATAGCATTGAGTATATGGTATTGACTAAAATCTGGGTTTCTGATTGTAATTCAACTATTGGAATGTTTTGCTTGGAAGGATACGGTCGCTAGTGTTTGTTTGTTTAAGATATAAACTGAACGTTTTAATAGCTTGCTTAGTTCAAATTGGAAGACAAATTCATTCAACATAAATAGCGAGGCGATATCGAGGTAATACGTTGTCTGTTGCTTAAATGGTCTGCTGGAATAACATATTGAGAATGTAGTCGTATTTAAATAACTGAATCAAAGAAGAGAGAGTTACCTAAATCTAATGAATTCTAATAATAGCGGATAGGTAATTGCGAAAGAGTTGTGCCCACCGAAATGTGTTTTTTTATTCTTAAGGATTGACTGATGTATTTTATAAATTTGGCGCAATACATGTTATTTTTAAAGTCTTGGACATTTCATAAGTGCGAAGCCGAAAGAGAAGAACAAGTTGTAAAGTTTGTTTTTAATCTTACGATAGAGGTAAGGCAGAACGTTGTTTGAGTATGTGTTATATTTTTTCCTACTGGTAAGAATAGGAGAGTTGGTTGTGCTCGCTGGGCTATATTGGGCTGTAAGGGATTCAGGTCTGAATAGTTTAATCAGAAATGTTTTGTGATAGTTTCTGATTATTGTTGGAAGGTTATATAGTTTAGGTAAGACCAGTGAATTTGAGCAGGAAGTTAATGTATTCTAACATTATAATCTGTTTCCATTACGTGGAACAATGTCCGATCATTAAAGTGGATTGCAGTTTGAGTTTTATTTTATTTTTATTTTTACTCCCTGTAAATGTCCCTCAGTGCACATTAATCACAGTTGTGTGTGTCTAATGGCAGGGTATTCCAGACATGGGAAGCTTTCACATCGTAAGCAGATTGACTAAAGGTGCTTTTCCTTAAGGGAACTATACAGTCACCTCTCATGGCGGACCTTGTGGATCTGCTGCCATATGTTTGGGTTTTCTGTTTAACAAAAGTACTGAGTGGAGGGGGAGCCTGGCCATTTAGAATCTTGAATACAAGACAGGCCTCAGTGTATTGAGCAAGATTTTTCCAACTCAGGAGCTCATGCTTTCTGGGAATGTAACAGTGATGATAGCGATTGGGCTTCCTATCGAGCACTTTGAGAGCCTGTTTGCAGACAGACTGAATCAAGTAGTATGATAAGTGGGGGAGTATCATAGATTTGAAGTACTGTTTTGTTACCTCTGTAGTCAAACAATTTCATATGTTTTGGAAATTAGCTAGGTTGAATTTGGTTATTTGAGTTACCTTTTTCATTTGCTTTTTAAAAGAGCGGTTGGAATAAAGTATGATGCCAATGTACTTAAAATCAGATACCACCTGGAGCTTTTCCCCTGACACATAGACATCTGGCTCAGTGGCATCAGTTGTCCTCTTTGTGAGGAACATGCAGACTGTTTTTTTTTTTTTACATTTAGATGCAAACATGAGTCCCTGAGCAACTTTGTCGCCTGGACCATTACAGTAGTGGGTTCTTGTGTAGCTTGTTTGCTATTTGCATGCATTTATCACTGTATCCTCTGCATACATTGGAACTTCTGACCCAGTACACATGGAAGAAAAATCATTAATGTACAAGCTAAACTGTATTGACCTTTGGGGCGTGCCAACATTGTAGCTAAGAGTGGGAAAAAGTTAGTTTGGACTATTATGCTGATGAGACAGCACCAACTTTTTAAAGGTTTTAGATTTGTTAAACAACAGGTTTATGTTTTTACTAACTTTATGCAACAGGTTGAAATTATTAGATTGCTGGAAAGTGGTTATGGGTTTGTTTGTTTATTTTAGTTGTCAATTTCACTTAATGAAACGCTGTATTATCTGATGTGTTTTAAGTAGATTTCTTTTGGGACTGATGGAAGTCACCTCTAGGGGCTAGGGGGCAGCATTTACACGGCCGGATGAAAAATGTACCCAATTTAAACAGGTTACTACTCCGGCCCAGAAAATAGAATATGCATATTAGTAGATTTGGATAGAAAACACTCTGAAGTTTCTAAAACTGTTTGAATGGTGTCTCTAAGTATAACAGAACTCATATGGCAGGCAAAAACCTGAGAAAAATACAAGCAGGAAATGAACATTTTGTGGCTGTACTATTTTCAAGTCATTGGTAATAAATCACACAGTGATAAAGGATTCATTTTGCACTTCCTATGGCTTCCACTAGATGTCAACGATCTTTATAAAGTTGTTTGAAGCGTCTATGATGAACAGAGACCGGATGAGAAGGAAGGGAAGTTGACGTCCCTGGGAGGTCGTCACTTCATTATTGCGCGCACATGCGAGGCGAGACATTTTTCAAAACTTGTTTCAAGACACAGGAGAGGTCGGGTTGAAATATTACGGATGTTTCACGTTAAAAATGGACCAAAAGATTGATGCTAAACAACGTTTGACATGTTTGAACGAACGTAAATAGATATTTTTTTTTGACTTTTCCCTCCCATTTTGAGTAGCCTACCGAACGCGCTAACACGGAACAGCATGGAGTTATTTGGACATAAATTATGAACTTCATCGAAAAAAACAACATTTGTTGTGGACCTGAGAATCCTGGATGTGCCTTCTGATGAAGATTATTAAAAGTAAGGGAATATTGCTAATGTTATTGATGGTTTTAGAAGATTCCAACATAGCGGCTAGCTGTATAGCCTAGTGTATTTTTCTGAGCAGAGTACTCAGATTATTGCAAAGCATGCTTTCCCAGTAAAGTTATTTTGAAATCTGTCAATGCGGTTGCATTCAGAATGCAACCGTTATTCTTTGAATAACAGTTTAATACTTTAACCACGTTTTATAATGAGTATTTTTTTGTAAATTCACTGGCAGTTTTGGGGAGACACATTTTCTCAACGACACCCGCCGACGTAAAATGCTGTTTTTGGATATAAATATGAACTTGATAGAACAAAAATGCATGTATTGTCTAACATAATGTCCTAGGAGTGTCATCTGATGAAGATTGTCAAAGGTTAGTGCATAATTTTAGCTGGTTTTCTGCTTTTGGTGACGCCTGTCCTTGAATTGAAAATGGATGTGTGTACTTTTTTGGCTATGTACTCTCCTAACATAATCTAAATTTATGCTTTCGCCGTAAAGCCTCTTTGAAAATCGGACAATGTGGTTCGATTAAGGAGATGTTTATCTTTTAAATGGTGTAAAATAGTTGATTGTTTGAGAAATTGAAATTATTAGATTTTTTATGTTTTGAATTTCCCGCCTTGCTAGCAATCCCGTCACAGGGATTAGGTTACCCTCGATCCCCAAGAGGGACAGGAGAACACGTCTCAATTTTTTTTAATTAAATGCATGGGATTAAATATCACTGATTCCTTACGCTGAAAAATGTACTACATTTGACAGAAAAAAATATTACATTTAGAGGGGTAACAGGAACAATCTAGGACAAACAGCTATCACTTATTTGTTGGACATTGGTCTAGTAACGATATCAGGATAATTGTATCTATTTGTCTAATATAGTAAGAAACACTTCTTTGAAGGGTTTGTATGACCTTTGACCTCTTATGACTTCCATTGTGGTTTGATCACCCTCATTGGAAAGCCATTTGGATAATGCATTTAACCTCTTATAGCTCCTTAAGGATAGGGGGCGCTACAGCGAATTTTGAAAAAAATACGTGCCCATTTTAAACGGCCTCCTACTCAAACTCAGAAGCTAGGATATGCATATAATTAGTAGATTTGGATAGAAAACACTCTAAAGTTTCTAAAACTGTTTGAATGGTGTCTGAGTATAACAGAACAAAACCCCGAGACAGATCCTTACAGGAAGTGGAAATCTGATTTGTGGAATCACCTTCAGCACTTTGCCTATAAAACACACCGTGAGTTAGGATTCATTCAGCACTTCCTAACGCTTCCACTAGATGTCAACAGTCTTTACAAAGTGGTTTGAGTCTTCTATGGTACAAACTGACCAAAAGAGAGGCTTGGGAAGTTGGTCATAGAGGGAGGGCCATTACTACTATGACGTGGGCACCCATGGCTACCCTCCCCTTTCGAAACGTTTAGTAAGACAATGCAATCGTTCCCCTTGAATATTATTGAAGCTCTGGTTGAAAAAGGCCCTAAAGATTTATGTTATACAACGTTTGAACGAACTTAAATATTTTTTTTTTGCACATTTGTGACGACAAGTCCCGCGCTACAGTACATTTTGAGTAGCCTTCGGAACGCGCTAACAAGAAGAAGCTATTGGGACATAAATTATTAACTTTTTCGAACAAAACTACATTAGTTGTGGACCTGGGATTCCTGGAAGTGCCTTCTGATGAAGATAATCAAAGGTAAGGGAATATTTACAATAGTATACAATAGTATATTTGATTTTAGATGGTTCCAAGATGGCGCTAACCTCTATCGCCTAGCCTATTTTTCTGAGCATAGCATCCCCTTTTTTTGCAAAGTGTGATTTCCCAGAAAAGTTATTTTTAAATCTGGCAATGCGGTTGCATTCATGAGATGTTAATCTATAATTCTTTGAATGACAATATTAATTTAAAAAAAAATTCGAATAGTAATTTAGTAAATTGTAGCGCTGATTCACCGGATGCATTTGAGGGAAAATATTTTCTGAACGTCACGCGCCAATGTAAAATGCTGTTTTTATATATAAATATGAACTTCATCGAACAAAAGAATGCATGTATTGTGTAACATGATGTCCTAGGAGTGATGAAGATTGTCAAAGGTTAGTGCTTCATTTAGCTGTTTTTTGGTTATTTGTGATGCATGTGGTTGGTCGGAAAATGGCAGTGTGGCTATTTTGACGATGTACTCTCCTAACATAATGTAATGTTTTGCTTTCGCTGTAAAGCCTTTTTGAAATCGGACAACGTGGTTCGATTCAGGAGAAGTGTATCTATAAAACGTTGTAAAATAGTTCTATGTTTGAGAAACAGAAATGATTAGATTTGGTTATGGTTAGGTTATGAATATGGCGCTCTGATTTTTCACTGGATGTTGATCCCGCATACGGGACCAGCCTTTCAAGAGTTAAGGTAATTTGTAATACTGATTTCAAGGTCATTTGTAATATTGATAATTATGATGAAGTTTATAGTTCTTAGCCATATTTCAGATTTGGACCAATGTGGAGGAGAGGGCGTTGCCTTTGACTAAGGGTACTGACTGCCTTATGTCTATTTTCCTATGACCATTTGGGTACCATAATTTTTCTTTATGGAGTTCTTAAGAGTAGTGATTTTGATTTGATTTTGTTATTTGAAATTTTGTTTTATTTTTTGACCAGTAGTAGTGTTTTTTTTTTTTTTTTACACATTACTCTCATGGGGAGTTGTGTGTTAAAAACGGGGGAGGGTACAGTCCTATGAGGTTTTGGATTGAAGTTGACACAGCTTGAGTGATGTGTATGGAGTGATATGTGAAGGACTGTATTGTTGTGTTGTTTGTTCTGTTCCCGATGGGTTATAGGTATATCTTCCTGATCCTGTGGCTTTGCGATGAAGTTGACAGTGTGATGGGAAGTATAAGCCAATTTGAAAGAATAGTTTCAATAGAATGTGTTGTTATTATCTTTGACATATGTTTAGACATTTGCATTAAGAATAATTGGTAAAAATAATAATTTTTCATATAGTTAGTGGACTGAAATAAACTGTTGTTCTGATCTGTCCTCTCGAGGTTATCATGAAAAGTGACATCAGACGGTATCTTAACCTCTCTAGGATATGTGGGACGAAATCGTCCCACCTACGTAACAGCCAGTGGAATCCTGTGGCGCGTTATTCAAATACCTTAGAAATGCTATTACTTCAATTTCTCAAACATATGACTATTTTACACCATTTTAAAGACAAGACTCTCGTTAACCTGTTAGGGCTAGGGGGCAGTATTTACACGGCCGGATAAAAAACATACCCGATTTAATCTGGTTTCTACTCCTACCCAGTAACTGGAATATGCATATAATTATTGGCTTTGGATAGAAAACACCCTACAGTTTCTAAAACTGTTTGAATGGTGTCTGTGAGTATAACAGAACTCATATGGCAGGCAAAAACCGGAGAAGATTCCTTACAGGAAGTGCCCTCTCTGACAAGATCTTGTTCTTCTTGTCTCTGTTTATTGAAGACTGAGGATCTTTGCTGTAACGTGACACTTCCTACGGCTCCCATAGGCTCTCAGAGTCCAGGAAAAAGCTGAATGATATCGAGGCAGTCCCAGGCTGAAACACATTTGCGCTTTTGTCAAGTTGCCGATCAGAGGATAATGGGCTTAGGCGCATGCACGAGTCGACCCCGTGCTTTATTTTCTTTAGTCTATTTACCTAAACGCAGATTCCCGGTCAGAATATTATCACTTTTTTACGAGAAAAATGGCATAAAAATTTATTTTAAACAGCAGTTGACAAGCTTCGAAGTACGGTAATGGAATATTTCGAATTTTTTTGTCACGAAATGCGCCGTGCTCGTAACCCTTATTTACCCTTTCGGATAGTGTCTTGAACGCACGAACAAAACGCCGCTGTTTGGATATAACTATGGATTATTTGGGACCAAACCAACATTTGTTATTGAAGTAGAAGTCCTGTGAGTGCATTCTGACGAAGAACACCAAAGGTAATCAAACTTTTCTAATAGTAAATCGGAGTTTGGTGAAGGCTAACCTTGCTGGGTGTCTAAATAGCTAGCCCTGTGATGCCGGGCTATCTACTTAGAATATTGCAAAATGTGCTTTCACCGAAAAGCTATTTTAAAATCGGACATAGAGTGCATAGAGGAGTTCTGTATCTATAATTCTTAAAATAATTGTTATGCTTTTTGTGAACGTTTATCATGAGTAATTTAGTAAATTGTTAGTAAATTCACCGGAAGTTTGCGGGGGGTGTGCTAATTCTGAACGTCACATGCTAATGTAAAAAGCTGGTTTTTGATATAAATATGAACTTGATTGAACAAAACATGCATGTATTCTATAACAATATCCTAGGTGTGTCATCTGATGAAGATCATCAAAGGTTAGTGCTGCATTTAGCTGTCTTCTGGGTTTTTGTGACATTATATGCTAGCTTGAAAAATGGGTGTCTGATTATTTCGGACAGTGTGGTTAGATTAATCTAACCACACTGTCCGATTTCAAAAAGGCTTTACAACGAAAGCAAAACATTAGATTATGTCAGCAGAGTACCCAGCCAGAAATAATCAGACACCCATTTTTCACAGCAATCCAAGGACAATCTCCCACAAATGCACAGACAAACACACCCAACTAATATAGGACTTCCAATCAAAGGCAACACCAAACAGCTGCCTTCAATTGGAAGTCCACCCCAATTAACCCAACATAGAAACACACTCACTAGACTACACATAGAACTACATAAACATAGACCACAACTCAAAACCCTGAAATAATAAATCAAACGCCCTCCTAACTAACACACCACCCTGAACCACATAAAACAAATACCCTCTGCCACGTCCTGACCAAACTACAATAACAATGAACCCTTATACTGGCCAGGACGTGACAATATATATGCTATGGCTAGAGCTTCCATTTTCAATACATATGATGTGAAGTAACCTTCTGTGCACCCTGCTCTCACCTGCAGCCCTTGAGGTCTCTATGTTCCACTCTCTCCTTTTCTCTTCCCTTTCTCATTCTCTCCTATTTTCCTCTCTTTCTGGCGTGCATTCACAACATGCAGTCTCTCAAGTATCTTTGCGAAATTATTTGCCAAGTATCCATCAATATGTCTCTTTTTTCTCTGTCCCTTCCCCTCTCTCTCACATGTAAAATATATGAATATTATTCATGTGGCAGATTAATACTCTACACTCACCCACAAACACATAATTCTGACTCTCTCTCTCTATATATATATATATATGAAGTACATGGAAGGTGGCAAAATTAAATATGCTATGCTGAAATATGTAGTCGCCTCAATGCCAAGTTGAAGACATCCACATAGAAAAGACTAAAGACTTAAAAGAAAAATCTATTTTTTCATTTGTCCACTGTTGATAGAGGCCCACATTTCTTTGCATGACAGCAGTCATATTTAATTTTGCCACCTTCCATGTCCTTCATATATATATATCAAGATATAGGATTTTGCATCATATGATGATTTGGCAAATGAGTATTAAACCAGCTGAAAAGATTACATTTAGGGTATCACAAAGTGGTAGACAACATACCCTACCTTAACTGAGTGTTCATCATATATTGAATGCTGAATTATTCCACTCATACGTGTCTGTATTAAATGGAGCGCAAGATGCTCCAGTACAGTAATCTAACAATTACCTGTAAGCCGCTCTGGATAAGAGCGTCTGCTAAATGACTCAAATGTAAATGTAGAAAGAGGGACCAGATGACTTTGACAGAACATTTGAAGGCCTTAGTTCCATCGGCGCTGTTGCAAGGAGGAGAATTCTAGTCTGGTCTATCATTATTCTATATCAAACCATTTGCACGTGAAAAGCCCGGCAAAGCTCTAGCATGAATACCTTCATTTCAATTCAAGACACAATCGCATATTTTTCTCTGCATCACTGCCTTCACTTGAATCGTATGACCTCTCGATATGGTTTGATTCCATCGAAAAGGGGTCATCAGCAAGCAACCCTACTGCTAAAATAATTAGGGTCATTCAAACTCCGCGAAATGTAGTTGTTGCCAGGCTTATGGGAAGTGTGTGTGTATGCAGTGTGTATGTGTGAGTGAGTGTGTGTGTGCGTGCGTGCACTGGAATAAATGACCTCTTTATTTATGACTCATTCTCAGATCCAGACATGACCTCTGTGCAGGACTCCATCTTCAATATTGAGCGACATTTCATTATTAGGTAATCAGTTACAGGGAGGAGAAGCTAGAGAAAGATGGCTCACAGTATGAGGGATTCAGAAAACACTGAGATGCCGGCAGCTCTCGACACCGTTGTGTTGCATGGAGTACAATAGAATCACCGGCCGAAGCAATTACTATAATGAACAAATTTGATAAGATTGTAAGATTCTATTGTTGTAATCTTATTTAGCTTTGGGGCGGCAAGTAGCCTAGTGGTTAGAGCGTTGGACTAGTAACTGAAAGGTTGCAAGATTGAATCCCCGAGCTGACAAGGTAAAAATCTGTCGTTCTGCCCCTGAACAAGGCCGGCATTAAATACAAGAATTTGTTCTTAACTGACTTGCCTAGTTAAATAAAGGTAAAAAAAACGAATGTGTGTCTTGTTCTGTCTGAGCATATGTGAATGCTTGTATCTCTGTGTGAACGCAAAGAATGGGTATTAAGGATTTCGCTTTGTGAATATGTGCGTGTGTGTGCGTGTGTGTGCGTGTGTGTGCGTGTGTGTGTGTGTGTGTGAGTGTGTGTGAGTGAGAGTGTATATTTCAGTGTGTGTGCTGGATTTATACTAATGTCATAGTGACACAGAGGGTAGAAGTAGAAAGGTCTGCACCTGGGAGTTTTAATCATGGAGGATATTGAACTGAATAATTCAGATGGGACCTGGAAGGATGACTCAGAGAGCAAAATGTAAAGTTTTGGACAAAAACTTCCGCCCAAATTTTGAGCACAAAGAGCTGCCAACGGCGACATGTTCAACATACAGATGATGTGAAGTGACCTTCCGTCAAACGTGCACCTGTTCTCGCCGCAGCCCCTCGAGGTCTCCAAACTCCACTGTTGCAGTCAACACCATTGACGCACTGCATAATGGAGGTGAAAGGCTAACTCCGAGCTAAAGCCCAGCATTTCCATTAGTCTCTAATTTCCGGCTTTTAGCCGATAAAAAAACATAAAAGCAGACAAATAAAAACATTGCTGCACATTTTGACCAGAAAAATATCCTGATGGGAATAAACAGCCATACATTTCCATTATCAGCTGTCATTTGTGCCATATAGGAGAATGACATGGGTACGATTCTCTCAGCAAACTCAGCCTAGCAAGGTAACCTAATTTGAAGGATGTCAATGGTTCCACTGTATGCACTAGTTTCTATACACTTCTCCTCTCTCCCCAGACACCTCTGATACGGTGTCACTTCAGAGTCCATAGGTGAGTTGGAACCAGAGACAGAGCAAGACAGACCGGGAGAAAAAGAGATGAGTAGTGAAAAAACCAAAATACTGTGAGGCCCTCCGTGTGATTTATTGTAGAGCACAGTGAGATATAGGGGACTACACAGCTAGATTATGTTCTGTAGAGAGGAATGAGGAGAGTTGAGGAGCCAGAGATGTTGGTCACAGATACCTTAAAAAAAAGGTAGTGGCCTGGATCAGAAAACCAGTCAGTATTTGGTGTGAACACCTTTTGTCTCATGCAGTGGGACACCTCCTTCACATAGAGTTGATCAGACTGCTGATTATTGCCTGTGGAATGTTGTCCCACTCCTCTTCAATGGCTGTGCGAAGTTGCTGAATATTGGCGGGAACTGGAACTCGCTGTCTTACATGCTCAAAGGGTGACATGTCTGGTAAGTATGCAGGCCATGGTAGAACTGGGACATTTTCAGCTTCCAAGAATTGTGTACAGATCCTTGCGACATGGGGTTGTGCATTATCATTCTGAAACATGAGGTGATGGGGGCGGATGAACGGCACAATGGGCCTCAGGATCTCGTCACGGTATCTCTGTGCATTCAAAATGCCATCAATAAAATGTAATTGTGTTCGTTACCTGTATGCCTGCCTATACCATAACAAAATAAACGAGGGTACAATAACACGTTGTGCACAAATCCAAAAACACGAGCACATAACAACAAACAATCTCTGACAACGACATGAGGGGAAACAAAGGGTTAAATACACAACATGTAATGAATGGGATTGGAACCAGGTGTGTAGGAAGACAAGACAAAACCAATGGAAAATGAAAAATGGATCAATGATGGCTAGAAGACCGGTAACGTCGACCGCCGAGCACCACCCGAACAAGGAGGGACATTGACTTCGGCAGAAGTCGTGACACCCACAGTTTAATCAGCTGTCCGCGTGGCTGGTCAGAGGGGATGGCTGCCGTTTTACCAGCTGCGCTATTTTATTTGTTTTTTCGCATTGTTTGTAACTTATTTTTCAACCTATTTTGTACATAATGTTGCTGCTACCGTCTCTTAGGACCGAAAATAACTTCTGGACATCAGAACAGCAATTACTCACCTCGAACTGGATGAAGATTTTTTTTCTTTAACGAGTACGACATAAAGGATATACTGCTTTCTTGGGAACATGCCCAAATCTCTGTCCTTTGTGTGAAGAAAAGACAGAGAAAAAGGGGGCGGAGGTCGGGCTGCCTTCTGAGAATTCATTGGCGAGTGAGTAAACCTTCTCTTCCATCCGTTCTACTGGCCAACGTGCAATCATTGGAAAATAAAATGGATGATATACGATGAGGGGTGAGGGTGTGTGTCTATTTGTCAATAGCTGGTGCGCAATATCTAAAATTAAAGAAGTCTCGAGGTATTGCTTACCTGAGGTAGAGTACCTTATGATAAGCTGTAGACTACACTATCTACCAAGAGAGCTCCCATCTATATTATTTGTAGCCGTCTATTTACCACCACAAACCGATGCTGGCACTAACAGCGCTCTCAACGAGCTGTATAAGGCCATAAGCAAAGAAGAAAACGCTCATCCAGAAGCGGCACTCCTAGCTCCTAACTTAAATCCGTTTTACCTAATTTCTACCAGCATGTCACATGTGCAACCAGAGAAGAAAAAAAATTCTAGACCACACAAAGAGATGCATTCAAAGCTCTCCCTCGCACTCTGTTTGGCAAATCTGATCATAATTCTATCCTCCTAATTCCTGCTTACAAGCAAAAACTAAAGCAGAAGGTACCAGTGACGCGCTCAATACAGAAGTGGTCAGATGACGCGGATGCTACGCTACAGGACTGTTTTGATAGCACAGACTTGAATATGTTCCGGGATTCATCCAATGGCATTGAGGAGTATATCACTTTAGTCATCGGCTTCATCAATAAGTGCATCGATGACGTCGTCCCCACAGTGACCATACATACATATCCCAACCAGAAGCCATGAATTACAGGTAACATCCTCATCGAGCTAAAGGCTAGAACTTCCGCTTTCAAGGAGCGGGATACTAATCGTGATGCTTATAAGAAATCCTGCTACGCCCTCAGACAAACTATCAAACAGGCAAAGCATCAATACAGGATTAAGATTGAATCCTACTACACAGGCTCTGACCCTTTTCGGATGTGGCAGGGCTTAAACTATTTTCGGACTACAAAGGGAAACCCAGCTGCGAGCTGCCAAGTGACGTGAGCCTGCCAGACGAGCTAAATGCCTTTTATGCTTGCTTCGAGGCAAGCAACACTGAAGCATGCATGACAGCACCAGCTGTTCCGGACGACTGTGTGATAACGCTCTCGGTAGCTGATGTGAACAAGACTTTTAAACAGGTCAATATTCACAAAGCCGAGGGGCCAGATGGACTACCAGGACGTGTACTCAAAGCATGCGCGGACAACCTGGCAAGTATCTTCACTGACATTTTCAACCTCTTACTGACAGAGTCTGTAATACCTAAATGTTTCAAGCAGACCACCATAGTCCCAGTGCCCAAGGAAGTGAAGGTAACCTGCCTAAAATGATTACCACCCCGTAGCACTCACGTCGCTAGCCATGAAGTGCTTTGAAAGGCTGGTCATGGCCCATGTCAACAGCATCATCCCGGATAAAGCTCACTAAGCTAAGGAAACTGGGACTAAACACCTCCCTCTGCAACTGGAACCTGGACTTCCTAAAAGACCGCCCCCCAGGTGGTAAGGGTAGGCAACAACACATCTGCCACGCTGATCCTCAACACTGGGGCCCCTCAGGGGTGTGTGCTTAGTCCCCTCCTGAACTCTCTGTTCACCCACCACTGCATGGCCAAACACAACTCCAACACCATCATTAAGTTTGCTGACGACACAACAGTGGTAGGCCTGATTACCGACAATGAAGAGACAACCTATAGGGAGGTCAGAGACCTGGCAGTGTGGTGCCAGGACAACAACCTCTCCCTCAATGTGAGCAAGACAAAGGAGCTGATCATGGACTACAGGAAAAGGTGGACAGAACAGGCCCCCATTAACATCGACGGGGCTGTAGTGGAGCGGGTTGAGAGTTTCAAGTTCCTTGATGTCCACATCACCAACGAGCTATCATGGTCCAAACACACTAAGACCGTCGTGAAGAGGGCACGACAACACCTTTTCCCCCTCAGGAGACTGAAAATATTTGGCAGGGATCCCCAGATCCTCAAAAAGTTCTACAGCTGCACCATCGAGAGCATCATGACCGTTTTCATCACTGCCTGGTATGGCAACTGCTCGGCATCTGACCGTAAGGCGCTACAAAGGGTAGTGCGTACGGCCCAGTACCTCACTGGGGCCAAGCTTCCTGCCATCCAGGACCTATATACTAGGCGGTGTCAGAGGAAAGCCCAAAATGTTTTAAAAGACTCCAGTCACCCAAGTCATAGACTGTTCTCTCTGCTACCGGACCACCAAGTCTAGGACCAAAAGGCTCCTTAACAGCTTCTACCGACAAGCCATAAGACTGCTGAACAATTAATCAAATGGCGACCTATACTATTTAAATTGACAACCTCCCCATTTGTTTTTACACTGCTGTTAACTCGCTGTTTATTATCTATGCATAGTCACTTTACCCCTACCTCCATGTTCAAATTACCTTGACTGACCTGTACTCATACACATTGACTCAATACCGGTACCCCCTGTATATAGCCTCATTATTGTTATTTTATTGTGTTACTTTTAATTATTTTTTACTTTAGTTTATTTGGTAAATATTTTTTTATATCTTTCGTGAACTGCATTGTTAATTAAGGGATTGTAAGTAAGCATTTCACAGTAAGGTCTACCTGTTGTATTCGGCGGATGTGACAAATACATTTTGATTTGATTTGTTTAGTCTCAGACGATCTCGGACGTGAAGAAGCCAGATGTGGAGGTCCTGGGCTGGCGTGGATACACATGGTCTGCGGTTATCAGACCGATTGGACATACTGCCAAATTATTTTAAACGACATTGGAGGCAGCTTATCGTAGAGAAATGAACGTTCAATTCTCTGGCAATAGCTCTGGTGGACATTCATGCAGTCAGTATGCTAATTGCACGCTCCCTCAAAACTTGAGACATCTGTGGCATTGCGTTGTGTGACAAAGCTGCACATTTTAGATTGGCCTTTTATTGTCCCCAGCACAAGGTGCGCCTATGTAATGATCATGCTGTTTAATCAGCTTCTTGATATGCCATACCTGTCAGGTGGATGGGTTATCTTGGCAAAGGAGAAATACTCACTAACAGGGATGTAAACACATTTGTTCAAAAATATTGAGAGAAATACGATTTTTGTGTGTATGGAACATTTCTAGGATCTTTTTTTCAGCTCATGAAACATGGGACCAACACTTTATATGTTGAGTTGACTTTTTTTTCATTATATAGAGAGGTAGAGAGGAGAAAGGAAGAGAGGGAGATGATACAATACACTGGGTGGGTTGGGGGAGATGAGGGGAGTTGAGGGGAAATAACAGAGGTTCATTTTTAGCAGCGGACACCAAAATACGGCTAGTTACATCAGCGTTGGTCGGTGCCTGGGGTTAGGAGTGGGCTGCCAGGCCCTCACGCTGACTCACCGGGCACTCGCTGGCACCTGGACCCAGCACCCAGCGACCCGCTGTCTGTCAGGATAACACCAGTCACATCAACACCCCATGCCCCCCCTGTGACAGGTCACTTCTGACAGGGTCAGTCAGCCTCTTCTACCCCTCCCCTGTGATTTTTGGTTCGCTTCTTTATTGAGCAATTCACCATACAAACATGAAGGCTTTCAAAGAAATGCTGAAACTCAAACCTGAACAGGAGCTTATTCACACAAACCGTCAAAACCGGAATGCATTATCTAGCTACATTATCTAGGTACATTATCTAGCTACATTCTCTACAGTGCGTTCAGAAAGAATTCACACCTCTTGACTTTTTCCACATTTTGTTGTGTTACAGCCTGAATTTAAAATTGATTAAATTGAGATTTGGTGTCACTGGCCTACATTCAAAACCACATAATGTCAAAATGGAAATATGTTTTTAGAAAAAAAAGTATTCAACCCATTTGTTATGGCAAGCCTAAATAAGTTCAGGAGTAAAAATGTGCTTAACAAGTCACATAATAAGTTGAATGGATCACTATGTGTGCAATAATAGTGTTTAGCATGATTTTTGAATGACTACCTTACCTCTGTACCCCACACAAATATCAGTAAGGTCCCAGAGTCAAGCAGTTAATTTTAAACACAAATTCAACCACAAAAACCAGGGAGGTTATCCATTGCCTTGCAAAGAAGGGCATCTATTGGTAGATAGGTAAAAAACATGTAAAGCAGACATTGAATATACACTTTGGATGATGTATCAATACACCCAGTCACGACAAAGATACATTCATCCTTCCTAACTCAGTTGACGGAGAGGAAGGAAACCGCTCAGAGATTTCACCACGGTTACTTTAAAACAGTTACAGAGTTTAATGGCTGTGATAGGAGAAAACTAAGGATGGATCATCAACCTTGTACTTACTCCACAATACTAACCTAAATGACAGAGTGAAAAGAAGGAAGCCTGTACAGAATAAAAATATTCCAAAACATGAATCCTGTTTGCAATAAGGCACTAAAGTAAAACAACAAATAATTCTGAGAAAGAAATTAACTTTATGCCCTGAATACGAAGCGTTATGTTTGGGGCAAATCCAACACAGCACATCACTGAGTACCTTCATATTTTCAAGCATGGTGGTGGCTGCATCATGTTGTGGGTATGATTGTAATCGTTAAGGACTAGGGAGTTTTCTATTGATAAAATAAATGGAATAGAGCTCAGCACAAGCAAAATCTTAGAGGAAAACCTGGTTCAGTCTGCTTTCCAACAGAGACTGGGAGACAAATGCACCTTTCGGCAGGACAATAACCTAAAACACAAGGCAAGCCATAAGACTGCTGAACAATTAATCAAATGGCGACCTGGACTATTTGTTTTTACACTGCTGTTAACTCGCTGTTTATTATCTATGCATAGTCACTTTACCCCTACCTACATGTTCGAATTTACAATGGAGTTCATTACAAAGACAACATTGAATGTTCCTGAGTGGCCCTAGTTACAGTTTGCTCTTAAATAGGCTTGAAAATCTTTGGCAAGACATAAAAATGGTCTAGCAATGATCAACAACCAACTTGACAAAGCTTGTAGACTTTTAAAAGTAATAATGTGCAAATATTGTACAATCCAGGTGTGCAAAGCTCTTAGAGACTTACCCAGAAAGACTCTCAGCTATAATTGCTGCCAAAAGTGATTCTAACATGTATTGACTCGGATGTGAATACTTATGTGGATGAGATATTTCTCTAATTAATTTTCAATAAATGTGCAACAATTTCTAAATACACGTTTTCACTTTGTACATTATGGGGTATTGTTTGTAGATGTGTGAGAAAATAAATCTGTACAATCCATTTAAATGCAGGCTGTAACACAAAAAAAATAAAAAATAAAGGGGTATGAATACTTTCTGAAGGCACTGTAGCTACATTGTCCATCATACGTTTATCTGAAGGCTTTTAGAAGGTGATGAAAATGGGGCTCAGTCAATTAAATTGTCAATCTGAAAACACAATGCTTTGGTGGTGTGAAACCTGGCTACAATATTCATCATCCATTCTGCTCCAGGTTGTGGGAGATTGAAACAATTCCCAAACTCTGAAACCTGGACAGGACTGTGGCTTCACTGAGAAATGTCAGCATGCTGTCAAGTGGATGCTGTCTTGCCGCAGCGATGTTCGGACGAGGTGACTCATTGGCCTGGTGTGACAATACAGGCAGAGATGAGGACCAAAATATCCATTCAAGTTAACCAAATGAAAAGGAAGCAACAGTGATGTGATGTGCCATGCAGAAAGAGACAATTACATTCCTCATTTAATTCAATCAGAGAGTTTTCCCGACAAAGTCAGAGAGGGCTTAAGCCTGGTTGCCTGCCAAACATTTTTAGGGCTGTGAAAAGGGCAGAACATTGTTCTAATATTCTCTCGTGTGTCACAACCGCTCACAACCTCTGCCATGCTGCCTTTTGTCGTTTTTTTCTGCAAGTGAAACGGATGTCATTTGTCCAATGACAGCTAACGCTACAGACCTCAGTTAACTCAAGCAGATCCCTATCTGGACATCACAGCATCGTTGTGTTGAATACTGAGTTCGGTTGGCTCATTCTTCCTGGAAACAATGGCAAGGCCATTACAATTTGACGTGCATTGCATGGATATTGAGATGTCTATCTTGTGTAATTTCCGCAATGACCGGAGATTCTATTCCTTTTCTTTTGCAGAATTATATTTGGAAAAGGTGACATCCCACTGGGAAAAAACTGGTTGAATCAACATTGTTTCCACGTCATTTCAAAAACAAAAAGTCTATGTGATATTGAATCAATGTGGATAACTGATTGGATTTGAAAAAAGTCATGAGCGTAAGGGAATTTCATATTTTTTTCACTCAACATTTAATCTAAATTCAATGACATGGTGACAGTGTTTGTTGATTTCACGTTGAATTCATGTTAGTTGAAAACCCATCCAATTGTAAATCGAGACTAGATGTGTTGAACTGACATCTGTGCCCAGTGGGATGCTTGTGACATTGGATAATTACACTGAATTTGACAATAGCTATGAATGGATAATGATGAAGCCCTAAAACTTGAAAATAAAGAACCTTACAGGCTAAGCCATGTATTCATCTTTGAATTATTCCCTCATTGAGGAAGCATAAGGTTTTAAGGACCTGTTAAACCAATCAAAGTGACAGACAGTCCCATCGGCTTTGCATTTCAAACAAACTGGATATGTATGTCTTAACGGCTGTTACAAAGTCTCACACGACAAGTTGACATCCATTCGGCAACATTTTCATTTCCATAGCAAGATAATTTTTCAAACTTTCATTGACAAACTCTCGATGACAAATCATCATGACTGGCACTGGGAAGGATGGTCATGTTGTCAAGCTGCTCTAACTCCCTCCCCGCTTCTTGTGCGGGAACTTTCATATTCCACATCTGTCTTCCCCTTTGCAGCTGTGTCGGGGTGTATTATATCTGTGGTGTGGTGTGGCTTGTATTATAGCTGTGGTGAGGCTTGTATTATAGCTGTGGGGAGGCTTGTATTATATCTGTGGTTAGGCTTGTATTATATCTGTTGTGAGGCTTGTATTATATTTGAGGTGAGGCTTGTATTATATCTGTGGTGATGTTTGTATTACAGCTGTGGTGATGTTTGTATGACAGCTGTGGTGATGTTTGTATTACAGCTGTGGTGAGGCTTGTATTATAGCTGTGGCGAGGCTTGTATTATAGCTGTGGTGAATCTTGTATTATAGCTGTGGGTGAGGCTTGTATTTTAGCTGTGGTGAGGCTTGTATTATAGCCGTGGTGAGGCTTGTATTATAGCTGTGGAGAAGTTTGTATTACATCTGTGGTGAGGCTTGTATTATATCTGTGGTCAGGCTTGCATTATATCTGTGGTGATGTTTTGTATTACAGCTGTGGTTATGTTTGTATTATAGCTGTGGTGAAGTTTGAATTACAGCTGTTGTGAAACTTGTATTATAGCTGTGGGGAGGCTTGTATTATAGTTGTGGTGAGGCTCACTGACTCTAAATTGCTATTACTTCTGGCTCTCCCAAAGCTCATTACAGAGGAAAGTAAAGAGATTGTTTCAGCTTTGATCTTACCTTAAAAAGGGAGTGCTCCCCTTTCCTCTCACTGTTTAGCCGCTAACCTCCTCAAGGATTGGTCGTTCGGTGTAAATGGAGGAGGGAGGATCTGTCTCACGTTCTGACCTGTAAAGGTGTTATTTGTTAGTGTTTAGTTTGGTCAGGACGTGGCAGGGGGTATTTGTTTTATGTGGTTCAGGGTGGTTGTATGTGTCCATGTAGAGAGGGGTATTTGATTTATTAGTCCAGGGTTTTGGTTATTGTTCTATGTTAGTTTATTTCTATGTTCTGTCTAGTCATTTGTATTTCTATGTTTAGTTAATTGGTGTTGGGGCCTTCAGTTGGAGGCAGCTGTCTATCGTTGCCTCTGATTGAAGGTCCTATAATTAGGGGTGTGTTTGTATTGTGGATTGTGGGTAGTTGTATTCTGTTTTGTGCTTGTCACATGACAGACCTGTTAGTGTCGTTTCTGTTAATTGTATACGTGTTTATTTTGTTTCTCCTTCTTATATATTAAAAAGAGAAGATGAGTATACACTTCCCTGTTGCGTCTTGGTCCTCCACACACGACGCTCGTTACAGGATCACAGTATTACCGAAGTGGCTACGATAGACAATGCAGAAACAATACTTGACCAGGTTAAACTGCAAACCCACCACACTACTGCACTATAGACATGAGAGATTACTAAACTGGGGGTGTTGTGATGACGTATTGAATTGTTAATGTGGTAACTGGAAGAAATCATTCATGCAGACTTTAGTCAAACTATCATTTCTGATTTTATTAAACTATGGAGACACCCGGACACCTGAATGTGGTGGCTGTGACTAACTACTAGACAAATGTAGGATTGTTCCTGACTAGACTAGGCTGTACTGGGCTGCTGATCCTGCCCATTTCTAATTAAATATTATTATTTTCTGTGTGAGGGAGATGCAGTGACCGTGATAAAAAACAAGAGGCTCCTGAAACCCAGCTCCATTATTGCGCTGGAGACACTTTTGCCTTCTGATCATATATTATATTTTATATCCCCTTCATCTCCATTAGGGATATTTAATTATCCTTGTGTCCCCATCGCACAACCCGCACCGATTTCCGCTGCCGAGGATAAACCTCTCTCTAGGTGTGTGTGTGGTGTGTGGCTCAGGGAGGCTAGATGCACTGAACCAGCACTACAGACAACTAAGCTTCCTAAAACAGAAGCCACCTCCTTGCTTGCAGCAATCAATAGGCCTGTGAAAAACATCTAATCGATGAAATGAAGGTTAAAAATGTTACAGGAAATTAGTTTGTAACGAGCATGACTCGTCTATCGGTGTAAACTCACAGGACTTAGGGATTTTTGCAAAGACAGAAGCTGTTTTTTCAGAGTATTTGGGTCAGGCTTCCAAATACAGCCCTGTTGATCCTCTTATGAAATATTCGAAAGAGGAAAAACCGTGTGTCTCAATGTGACACGGTAAGAACCCACAAAACTGTTGGGAGGAAGTATGTCAAATGGAAGCAGTTCTGGCTTTGAGGTCACCACTGTATAGATACTGTGTTTTATTACAGGTATATTAGACTGTATGGAGAATGGTTATTAGGTGCATCATGTCCTCATGAACAACAGATTAAAACTCAGTCAGGGTCAGTCAAGTATCCCAGGCAGTCTCACTCTGGTAATCTGCCTAGCCGGGTTTAAAATCCCTCATTATGCCGAATGATTGACAGTGCAAGGTCACATTTTAAAAGATTTGGGCGTTATTTGTGGTTACTCGCTTATTTGTTATTATTTCTCTGGGACTCCTCAACATTGGATCTTGATGTTTTTCAGGAAAAGGCCATCCCAATTATTTCACAGGCTCATTCTTGTAAAAGCATTTTTTTAATTCTACATTTCTTAGATTTCTTTTTTGTATTCTGAAATGTTTCTACAAAGCAATCCAATATTCCTTTTCACCTGAATGTATTTGGTTAATTTCAGTGCAGTGAGTTTGGCAGTTTTTTAAGCTATGGTATTTCAGGTCAGAGCAATTGAATTCCCAGCAGGCCATAGTCCCAGTGGGCTTCAGACCAAATACAGTGTGTGACATAGCCTTTTTAATCTAGACTCTTCATACTGTAGAAGTAATTTAAAGGACACTTTCCCCTCACTGCCAAATACATGATAGATTATAGAACACACCACATTAAATGCCTGCAAGACTTCAGCTCTTCAGTACGAAAGCACTATGTCCAGCCACATTCTGTTGCTGGAAATAAAGCTGTTTGAAATGATTGCAAGTCTTGAAAGATGTGACATTTGTTGTTTTTGACATCTCTAAGCGGTAACAGGAAGTCATTATGTATGATGATGTCATATTGCCGAGTGGACCTTTAAAACATTTTGGTGTGAGTGTGTGTCTCTCTACAGGAGTCCCTGCAGACCTATGCCTTCATGGTGTTCATTGTGGTGTGTGTGCTGGGTGCTGTGTACCTTTACATCATTCTGCACAAAAGCAAGACCTTTGTGGACATTAGCCAGAGCTTTCCAAAATCAAGAAGGCCCAGTTCCCTGACCAGGAAATGGAGGACATACTTGCCATCAAGCCTGGGTCAATAAAACTGAAAGTAAATGAAAAGTAATTGACTTTGAGATGGAGAGTTAGTTTTGAATCAAAGAAAAGCGCTAGGCGTAAGTTTACTGTTGTACATATTGTATTTTGTGTCACTGAAATGGAATGGAATTTTTAAGATTTGTTTTCTTGCTGGCTTAGTATCATAGCTATTTTGAATTAATTTATTCTTCAATACATTTTTAAAGATGTCATTCATATTTTATTTTTCCAATAGACCTTTTAATCCTGTAAACGTTCTCAAGCATAACCCAAATACTCTAGGTTAAGAGGTTTTAATACTCAAAGAAAGTGCATTTATATTTGAAAAAAGTACTAGACCAGATTGTATAACAGTGTCAACAATACCCAGAAAAGAGCTGTGTAAATACAGTAAAATGTAGGGTTAAATACATTAAACTAAACATGCAAGACTATGACCCATTTTTTTGTGGAATGCAGATTTGTTCTTGTCCTTGTCTAAAGACATTTTTGAGCCACAGGAGGGGAGAAACCAGAGTGGGGCAGACCTGGATCAGAGGACCGACTTATTCGAGAGGATTTAAGGGCTAATACTGGAACAGATATCTTTGTTATATCCCTTACAGGGACAGAAGAAAGGGAGTTGAGGGCTCAGAAAACTGACAGGTACACAGGAGTTTTTTTTGGCCCTTTTCCAAATTTAAAGCAGCTCAACTCCCCACCAGATGGCCACTATATACAGTGCCTTCAGACAGTATTCACACCCCTTGACTTTTTCCACAATTTGTAACACAATTGTGTTACGAAGTGGGATTAAAATGGATTTCATTGTAATTTTTTGTCAACGATCTCAGTCAATGTGGAAGAAAAATGTATATAATTAATTACAACTAATTGATTAGATAAGTATTCTACCACCAGAGTAAATACATGTTAGAATCACCTTTTGGCAGTGATTACAGATGTGAGTTTCTAAGAGCATTGCACACATGGATTGTACAATATTTGCACATAATATTTTTTTCGTAAAGTTATGTCAAATCAAATCAAACTTTCATTGTCACATGCACCAAATACAACATGTCTAAACCTTACCGTGAAATGCTTACTTACAAGCCCTTAACTAACAGTGCAGTTCAAGAAGAGTTATATTTACCAATATTTACCAAATAAATTAAAGTAAAAAATAATAAAAAGTAACAGAATAAAATAACAATAACGGGACTATATACAGGGGGTATTGGTACCGAGTCAGTGTGCAATAACTTCTGTTTTAAGATCTTAGTAGTATACAATTCTGTTCAGAAAATGTATGAAGCCAAAACAGGTTAGTTGAGGTAATTTTTACATGTAGGTAGGGGTGAAGTGACTATGCATAGATAATAAACAACGAGTAACAGCAGTGTACAATTAAACTCTGTTTTAATATCACCATTGACCTCATGGTGAAATCCCTGAGTGATTTCCTTCCTCTCTGGCTACTGAGTTAGGAAGGGCGCCAAAGAGACCCATTTTTCTTCATTCCTTTCATTATTCTCTCATCCCCCTGGAGGATTTCACATGAGAAAGATTTTTTTTTTTGATGATCATAATCTTCCTGACTCAACTTTTTTTTTTCATTCAACTTTTTCACTCTGGGCGCTTTATCTGGACATGGTTCGTCAGGACCTCCACCAGCCGAAGCTAAGTAGTAACATTAACATGATGCCTTCTAATTGCAGTCACTTGTACTCATAATATACAGGAGAATGAAGGATAGCTGTGCTGCAAGCCCAGCTTCAGACGCAATCGTTAAGCAAGGGTAATTTCAGTGTAGGAAAGGATGAAACAGCGTCTGTGCCACCGGTAAGTACAGATAGTAGTATAAATCCCCTTGCACGGTCCCCGCAGCAGGACAACTTTCTCATGGCTTCTGGAGGGAAATGCTGTAGGAATGCTCAACCGGTGTCGCTCATTCAGCCGACAGAAACTTTCAACCGGTTCTCCCCATTAAGCAGCGAGTCGGAGTCAGAGGCCGAGCCTTCTCTGGTCTCTACTCCTTCCGTTACGGGGTCTGAGATGCCGTCACCTCCCACCATTAGCTCTGACAAATTGAAAACCCTAGTCATTGGCGACTCCATTACCCGTGGTATTAGACTTAAAACGAATCATCCAGCGGTATGATCGCTACCGACGATAAGGCTAATCTGAAGATGGTGCTGGCTAAAGCTAAAACTGCCGAGTGTAGAGAGTATAGGGATATTGTTATCCACGTTGGCACCAACGATGTTAGGATGATACAGTCAGAGGTCACCAAGCGCAACATAGCTTCAGCATGTAAATCAGCTAGAAAGATGTGTCGGCATCAAGTAATTGTCTCTGGCCCCCTCCCAGTTAGGGGGAGTGATGAGCTCCACAGCAGAGTCTCACAACTCAATCGCTGGTTGAAAACTGTTTTCTGCCCCTCCCAAAAGATAGAATTTGTAGATAATTTGCCCTCTTTCTGGGACTCACCCACAAACAGGACCAAGCCTGGCCTGTTGAAGAGTGACGGACTCCATCCTAGCTGGAGGGGTGCTCTCATCCTAGCTGGAGGGCTCTAACTCCCCTAGCTCCACAATGAAATAGGGTGCAGGCCAGGCAGCAGGCTGTTAGCCTGCACAGTCTGCCACTAGCACAGTCAGTGTAGTCAGCTCAGCTCAGCTTCTAGTCATGAAAACTATGCAGCCTACTCAATCACTTTTTATAGCTACTGTTTACAGGCGTCCTGGGCCATATACAGCGTTTCTCACTGAGTTCCCTGAATTCTTATCGGACCTTGTAGTCATGGCAGATAATACTCAAATCTTTGGTGATTTTAATACTCACATGGAAAAGTCCACAAACCCACTCCAAAAGGCTTTCGGAGCCATCATCCACTCAGTGGGTTTTGTCCAACATGTCTCTGGACCTACTCACTGCCACAGTCATACTCTGGACCTAGTTTTGTCCCATGGAATAAATGTGGTGGATCATAATGTTTTTCCTCATAATCCTGGACTATCGGACCACCATTTTATTACGTTTGCAATCGCAACAAATAATCTGCTCAGACCCCAACCAAGGATCATCAAAAGTCGTGCTATAAATTCTCAGACAACCCAAAGATTCCTTGATGCCCTTCCAGACTCCCTCTGTCTACCCAAGAACGTCAGAGGACAAAAATCAGTTAACCACCTAACTGAGGAACTCAATGTAACCTTGCGCAATACCCTAGATGCAGTCGCACCCCTAAAAACTAAAAACATTTGTCATAAGAAACTAGCTCCCTGGTATACAGAATATACCCGAGCTCTGAAGCAAGCTTCCAGAAAATTGGAACGGAAATGGTGCCACACCAAACTGGAAGTCTTCCGACTAGCTTGGAAAGACGGTACCGTGCAGTATCAAAGAGCCCTCACTGCTGCTCGATCATCCTTTTTTCCAACTTAATTGAGGAAAATAAGAACAATCCAAAATGTATTTTTGATACTGTCGCAAAGCTAACTAAAAAGCAGCATTCCCCAAGAGAGGATGGCTTTCACTTCAGCAGTGATAAATTCATTAACTTCTTTGAGGAAAAGATCCTGATCATTAGAAAGCAAATTACGGACTCTTTAAATCTGCTTATTCCTCCAAAGCTCAGTTGTCCTGAGTCTGCACAACTCTGCCAGGACCTAGGATCAAGGGAGACACTCAAGTGTTTTAGTACTATATCTCGACACAATTAAGAAAATAATCATAGCCTCTAAACCTTCTGGACCCTATTCCAACTAAACTACTGAAAGAGCTGCTTCCTGTGCTTGGCCCTCCTATGTTGAACATAATAAACGGCTCTCTATCAACCGGATGTGTACCAAACTCACTAAAAGTGGCAGTAATAAAGCCTCTCTTGAAAAAGCCAAACCTTGACCCAGAAAATATAAACTATCGGCCTATATCGAATCTCCCATTTGTCTTAAAAATTGTAGAAAAAGCTTATGCACAGCAACTCACTGCCTTCCTGAAGACGCTGGTCCAACCAATCAGATTCCACGCTTGAAGATTGCTTCGATCACGTGGAATGGGATATGTTCCGCATAACGTCGAACAACAACATTGATGAATACGCTGATTCGGTGAGTGAGTTTATTAGCAAGGGCATTGGTGATGTTGTACCCACAGCGTCTACTAAAACATTCCGCAACCAGAAACCGTGGATTGATGGCAGCATTTGCGCAAAACTGAAAGCGCAAACAATTGCTTTTAATCAGAGCAAGGTGACCGGAAACATGACCGAATACAAACAGTGTAGCTATTCCCTCCACAAGGCAATCAAACAAGCTAAGCATCAGTATAGAGACAAAGTGGTGTCGCAATTCAATGGCTCAGACACGGTGTATGTGGCAGGCTCTACAGTCAATCACGGACTACAAAAGAAAACCAGCCCCGTCGCGGACCACGATGTCTTGCTCCCAGACAGACTAAACAACTTCTTTGCTCGCTTTGAGGACAATACAGTGCCACTGACACAGCCCGCTACCAAAACCTGCGGGCTCTCCTTCACTGCAGCCAACGTGAGTAAAACATTTAAACGTGTTAACTTATGGATAGGGGGCAGTATTTTCACGGCCGGATAAAAAACGTACCCGATTTCATCTGGTTATTACTCCTGCCCAGGAATATGCATATAATTAGTAGCTTTGGATAGAAAACACTCAAGTTTTTCTAAAAGTGTTTGAATGGTGTCTGTGAGTTTAACAGAACTCAAATGGCAGGCCAAAACCTGAGAAGATTCTGTACAGGAAGTACCCTGTCAGACCATTTCTTGGCCTTCTTTGTCATCTCTATCCAAAACAAAGGATCTCTGCTGTAACGTGACATTTTCTAAGGCTCCCATAGGCTCTCAGAAGGCGCCAGAACGTTGAATGATGACTTTGCAGCCCATGGCTGAAAAACAGTAGCGCATTTGGATAGTGGTCGATCTGAGAACAATTAGACGGGCGTGCACGTGAAGAGTCCATTTTAGATTATCAGTCTTTGAACGAAAACAACGACTCCCGGTTGGAATATTATCGCTATTTTATGAGAAAAATTGCATAAAAATTTATTTTAAACAGCGTTTGACATGCTTCGAAGTACGGTAATGGAATATTTTGACATTTTTTGTCACGATACGCATCCGCGCGTCACCCTTCGTTACCCTTCAGATCAGATAGTGTCTTGAACGCATGAACAAAACGCTGCTATTTGGATATAACTATGGATTATTTGGAACCAAACCAACATTTGTTGTTGAAGTAGAAGTCCTGGGAGTGCATTCTGACGAAGAACAGCAAAGGTAATCCAATTTTTCTTATAGTAAATCTGAGTTTGGTGAGTACCAAACTTGGTGGGTGTCAAAATAGCTAGCCCGTGATGGCGAGCTATCTACTCAGAATATTGCAAAATGTGCTTTCACCGAAAAGCTATTTTAAAATCAGACACCGCGATTGCATAAAGGAGTTCTGTATCTATAATTCTTAAAATAATTTATGTTTTTTGTGAGCGTTTATCGTGAGTAATTTAGTAAATTCCCCGGAAGTGTTCGGTGGGAATGCTAGTTCTGAACGTCACATGCTAATGTAAAAAGCTGGTGTGGACAGTGTGGTTAGATAAAGGAGAGTTTTGTCTTTAAAATGGTGTAAAATAGTCATATGTTTGTAAAATGGTGTAAAATAGTCATATGTTTGAAAAATGGACGTTTTCGGATTTTCGAGGAGTTTGTATTTCGCGCCACGCCTATCATTGGATATTGGAGCAGGTGTTCCGCTAGCGGAACGTCTAGATGTAAGAGTTAAGTATGCTCTCTCTAATTCTCTCTTTCTCTCTTTCTCAGAGGACCTGAGCCCTAGGACCATGCCTCAGGACTACCTGGCATGATGACTCCTTGCTGTCCCCAGTCCACCTGGCTGTGCTGCTGCACCAGTTTCAACTGTTCTGCCTGCGGCTATGGAACCCTGACCTGTTCACCGGATGTGCTACCTGTCCCAGACCTGCTGTTTTCAACTCTCTAGAGACAGCAGGAGCGGTAGAGATACTCTCAAAGATCGGCTATGAAAAAGCCAACTGACACTTACTCTTGTGTTCCTGACTTGTTGCACCCTCGACAACTACTGTGATTATTATTATTTGACCATGCTGGTCATTTATGAACATTTGAACATCTTGGCCATGTTCTGTTATAATCTCCACCCGGCACAGCTAGAAGAGGACTAGCCACCCCTCATAGCCCGGTTCCTCTCTAGGTTTCTTCCTAGGTTTTGGCCTTTTCTAGGGAGTTTTTCAAAACCACCGTGCTTCTACACCTGCATTGCTTGCTGTTTGGGGTTTTAGGCTGGGTTTCTGTACAGTACTTTGAGATATCAGCTGATGTAAGAAGGGCTATATAAATACATTTGATTTGATTCTGTGTCTTTGTAGTGAGTGGGTGTATTGATACTCCATCAAAAGTTTAGTTAGTCACTGCACCATGCTCGAAGGGATATTCAATGTCTTCTTTTTTTTGAGTGCCTATCTTTGCGTACCATTGGAAAACCTCCCTTGTCTATGTGGTTGAATCTGTGCTTCAAATTCACTGTTTGACTGAGGGACCATAAAGATAATTGTGTGTGGTACAGAGATGGGGTAGTCATTTAAAAATCATGTTAAACACTATTATTGCACACAGTGAGTCCATGCAACTTATTATGTGACTTGTTAAGCACATTTTTACTCCTGAACTTATTTAGGCTTGCCATAACAAATGAGTTGAATACTTATTGACTCAATACATTTCTTCAGCTTTTCAGTTTTAATTAATTTGAAAACATAAAAAAAACAATTCCACTTTGACATTATGGGTTATTGTGTGTAGGCCAGTGACAAAAGAAAATCCCAATTTAATCAATTTTAAATTCAGACTGTAACACAACAAAATTTGGAAAAAGTAAAGGGTTGTGAATACTTTCTGAAGGCATTGTAGGTGGGAAGACGTGAACTGAATGGAGAAAGAACTGTGACCGGTGCTAAGAAACAGGGGACTGTGGGGAAACAGTTTGCCGAACAGTAAAATAGGCTCAACATGTCAACTGAATCATTGCCTGGGGACCCAGGGACACGCAGAGGACACTGAGACAATCTGTCAGTACGCAGCGAGCCAGCTTTGACTGCATCGTGTATCCAAACGCTGAGGAAACAGCTTGAACTTGAGACTAGCTCTCAATTCTGATCAGGCTCAATGAATCAGCCCCCAGACACACACATTTGTTTCATTGGTTACAAAGCTGGGGGGTGAGCAGACACATAATTGGAAGGGCTGTTAGCTCTATAGTAGCTCCATTTCAGTGGGTTTGTTGTAAGGAATGACATTCCATAGTACAGTGTGAATCAACAGACAAACGACAGATAAGGTGGTTGCTGTATTTGTAATTACATTGATCCAACAGCCAAAACCCATACATATTATAATAACAAGGTAAAGGGCAATGCTGTATGTGAAATATGGCCTCTCTCTCATATTTAGCAAGAATGGGAGTGAAGTTTTAATTACTTTGTCATTATGCAAAGTGAAGCAAAGGAGTGTGCCTTGTAAAATGCAAGCGATGGGGTTCCTTGTAGTTAATTATATCAAAAGGCTGGGGAAAGGTAACAGACGTTTACTAATCTTATTACAAGACTTTCTGCCTGTTTTCAATTTAGACACTTGTGATGTACCAGAATAGCAGTCAAGAATTAATAACTTATTACAACGTAAACAGCTTTCTCTAATGGCGAATGTGCATAAAGATGGCAGAGTACACATATAACGTCATTGTTTTAACAGTTTTTAAACTACGGGGTGCGACATGGTTCACCAATAAATCAGCATAGATTACTTTCTTGGTTTTAATAATTGACGGCATCTTGGAGCTAGAATTGGGATTGTGTATACTGTGCTAATGCCGATATAAAAAAAGGGTAATGGATAGCAATGTACAACACGACAAACTTACCAAACAAGACATTTGTAGTAAGAGCATGGAGGCAGCCATCTTTATGCACGTCCACCATTGTTGATGGGAAAAGCGCTGTGCAGGAGTAAGCTCACATATGTGCTTCATGAACCAATTTGAGATAAGCTTAGCAATACAAATCACATTTTATTTGTCACATGCTTCGGAAACAACAGGTGTAGACTAACAGTGAAATGCTTACTTACGGGCCGTTCCCAACAATGCAAGAGAGAAAAATAGGGAAATAATTGTCACGCCCTGACCTTAGAGATGTTTATTTTCCTCTAGTTTGGTTAGGTCAGGGTGTGATGTGGGGTGGGCAATCTAGTTTTTCTATTTCTTTGTTTTGGCTGAGTGTGGTTTCCAATCAGAGGCAGCTGTCCATCGTTGTCTCTGATTGGGAACCATACTTAGGCAGCCCTTTTTCCCTCCTTGAGTTGTGGGATCTTGTTTATGTGTAGGTGCAGGTTATGCACTCCATGACTTCACGTTTAGTTTGTTCTGTATTGTTTTGGTGAGTTTCCTTTATTAAACATGTGGAACTCTATGCACGCTGCGCATTGGTCTCCTCATTCTTACGACGAGCGTGACAATGATAATAGAAAAAATAATAACACAAGGAATAAATACTGAATGATTAACGATCATTTGGCTATATACACAGGAGACGATGTGCAGAGGAATGAGTTAATTGAGGTAGATATGTCCATATAGTTAGGGATAAAACGATTAGGAAACAGCAACGTATATGATGAGTCAAAAGAGTTAGGCAGTTTTTGCGCTATGTTCTGTTCTATGGGTGAACATACAATCACTAGAGAACAAGCTGGACAAGCTCCATTCGAGACTATCCTATCAACGGAACCTGAAGAACTGTTTGGGGCGCGCGACCTGGCGCTCGCTCCACTTTCATTTTAGCCGCTATTGAACACAGTTTCATATTACATTTTATCGATTATTTACGTTTTAAAATACCTAAAGTTGAATTAGGAAAGTTGTTTGAAATGTTTGGACCTATTTTACAGGTAATTTATTTGTAGTCATGTTGGGCGAGTTGGAACCGGTGTTTTTCTGAATCAAATGTGCCAAATAAATTGACATTTTGGGGATATAACGACGAAATGTATTGAACAAAGGGACCATTTGTGATGTTTATGGGACATTTTGGAGTGCCAACAGAAGAAGATCTTCAACGGTAAGGCATGAATTATATTGTTATTTCTGAGTTTTGTGTCGCGCCTGGCGGGTTGAAATATGACTGTCATGTGTATGAATGATGGGGTGCTGTCCTCAGATAATCGCATGGTTTGCTTTCGCCGTAAAGCCTTTTTGAAATCTGACATGGTGGCTGGATTAACAAGAAGTTAAGCTGTATTTTGGTGTATTGTACTTGTGATTTTATGAAAGTTAAATATTTCTAATAATTTATTTTGAATATTGCGCTCTGCAATTTCACCGGATGTTGTCAATGTTCCGCTAGCGGAACGTCTAGCCGTAACAGGTTTTAAGGGGGAGGTGTGTGTCTCTTTGTTAACAACAGCTGGTGCGCAATCTCTAATGTTAAGGAAGTCTGGAAGTTTTGCTTGCCTGAGTTAGAATACCTCATGATAAGCTGCATACCATGCTATTTACCAATAGAGTTTTCAGCTATATATTTTGTAGCTGTCTATTTACCAACACAAACTGATGTTAGCTAAGACAGCAGTCAATGAGTGGTATAGGGCCATAAGCAAACAAAAAAATGCACATCCAGAGGCAATCTCCTAGTGGCCAGCGATTTTAATGCAGAGAAACTGAAATCTTTGCATGTCATCTTTGTAACTGGAGGCGACAAAATTCCACACACAGAAATGCATACAAAGTTCTCCCTCACCCTCTATTTGACAAATCTGACCATAACTCTATTCTCCTGATTCCTGCTTACAAGCAAAAACTCAAAGAGGAAGTACCAGTGATGCACTCAATACGGAAGGGATCCGATGAAGTGGATGCTAAGCTACAGGACTGTTTCGCTAGCACAGACTGGAATATGTTCAGGGATTCATCTGATAACATTGAGGAGTTTACTACATCAGTCACAGGCTTCATTAATAATTGCATCGAAGTACATTCTCAGATCAAGTGTTTGTGCACAAGGAAGTCTGCCCTCTCCAAGACCTCTCCATCAAATTGACAACTCCACGGTGTCCCCCTCCCAGAGTGCAAAGAACCTTGGCGTGACCCTGGACAACACCCTGTAATTCTCTGCAAAGCATTCTGTAGAGTATGACCCTATCTCACACAGGATGCAGCGCAGGTCCTAAACCAGGCACTAGTCATCTCCTGTCTTGGCTACTGCAAGTAGTTGTTGGCTGGGCTCCCTGCTTGTGCCATCAAACCCTTGCAATTTATTCAGAACGCAGCCCGCCTGGTGTTCTCCCATGTCAACCCGCTCCTCCGCACACTCCACTGGCTTCCAGTTTAAGCTCGCATCCACTACAAGACCAGGGCTGCTCATGGAGCAGCAAGGGGAACTGCCCCTCCCTACCTTGAGGCTATGCTCAAACCCAACACCCCAATCCAAGCACTCCATTCTGCCACCTACGGTATCTTGGCCATCCCACCCCTACGGGGATCAGCTCCCACTCGGCCCAGTCAAAGGTCTTCTCTTTCCTGGCACCCTAATGGTGGACTGAGCTTCACCCTGAAGCTAGGACAGCAGCCTAGAGGCCTTCGCGGGTCCAAAAGGTTGGACCCATTCTGAAATGGACCTGGGGCTTTCCCATCCGAACCCGATATGCATTCATATTTTTTTTTTAAATATAGAGATCTGTTCCGAATGGACCCGAGGACAACTAGAATCGTTCCGTATTGACCTGGTCGGATCCAGACCCAGTCCGATTCGATCTAAGTGAGGGAAGCAGCAGAAAATTAAAATTTTAAACTACTTTATTACCTGCCATAGCTAGGTTATTTATCATCGTACCTGTCTTGACTGAATCAAACCGGGAGAAACTAGTTAAGCTAGCTAAGCTAGCTAGGCTAATTGAGTCTGCATGCACTTTCTCGCTGTGCAAAGTTACATACACCAAAGCCTCTTTCAGAATATAAAGTGCAGCCTAGCTGTGGGTTCTTGGTCATTGTAGTCTATCCTTCTCCTTTAACCTTTAATCCATAATTTTAATTCCATCCCCATGGATTCCAATGATAGATATCTCCTAACTTTTGCCACACATGGAGGCTCGATTACTGTAGCCTATTGCCAATTTGATTACTTATGATTGGCCAACAACAAGCTACACATGCCATTCTTGTGAAAAGCAAAGAGCAGCAGTATACAGCGCATTCGGAAAGTATTCAGACCACTTGACCTTTTCCATATTTTGTTATGTTACAGCCTTATTCTAAAATGTATTAAATAGTTTTTTTCCTCACACACAATACCCCATAATGAGAAAACAAATAGTTTTTTGAGACTTTTGCAAATGTATTAAAAATAAAAAACTTAAATATCATATTTACATAAGTATTCAGACCCTTTACTCAGTACTTTGTTGAAGCACCTTTGGCAATGATTGAAGTCTCAAGTCTTCTTGGGTATGATGCTACAAGCTTGGCACACATGTATTTGGGGAGATTCTTCACTGCAGATCCTCTCAAGCTCTGTCAGATTGGAATGGGAGCGTTGCTCCACATCTCTCCAGAGATGGTGGACCGGGTTCATGTCCGGGCTCTGGCTGGGCCACTCAAGGAAATTCTGAGATTTGTTCCAATGCCACTCCTGCATTGTCTTGGCTGTGTACTTCAGGTTGTTGTCCTGTTAGAAGTTGAACCTTCGCCCCAGTCTGAGGTCCTGAGCGCTCTGGAGAAGGTTTTCATCAATGACCTCTCTGTACTTTGCTCTGTTCATCTTTCCCTCGATCCTGACTAGTCTCCCAGTCTCTGCCGCTGAAAAACATTCCCACAGCATGATGCTGCCACCTCCTTGCTTCACCGTAGGGATGGTGCCAGGTTTCCTTCAGCCGTGACACTTGGCATTGTTTTTCCAAGTTGGCATAGCAGTCTTTTGTCTTCGTCTTGTCCTGTGTATATATCTTTATATATATATATTTTTTCTAAGCATATATTTTTTTTAACAATTTTCTTAACCCCAACTTCAACATACTCTCCTGCAACCCGCCTCACCCAATGTGGTATGGATCTGTTATGTTCTTTACTTTAGAACCGGAACCCCCAACAGAAGCTAGCCAGCTAACTAGCTACTAGCTAGTAGTCAGCTAGCCACTGCTAGCGCTCATCAGCTAACCTTTAGACCGGACAACTCCTGCCAGTCTGCTCAGCGTCATTCAACCCAGGGCTTACCGGACTCCTTTTTCTCCATATCAACTGATTCCTACTGCAAGCTCTGAACCTCTTCACCTGAATCATCGCAGCTAGCTAGCTGCTATCCGATTAGCTTCTCCTGGCTAATGTCTCTGTCCCGAAGCAAGCACCAATTAGCCCCATCTCCCGGCTAGCTGAAGAGGTCCATCAGCCACTCCTTGGGCTACAATAACTATTTTGCAAATTGGCCTGGACCCCATTTATTGCCGATATGGAGCCCCGACGATCCATCACGACTGGACTACTGACGTAATCTGCCCGGGTTCTTTTTCAACAGGCTCCTTTGTCGAGATGTCCCTTGAATGCCCATCTGCTAGCCTGCTAGACGCGGCCCGCTAGCTGTCTAGAGCATACCGGACTATTAGCTGAAGTGGTCTATCAGTCAATTTCTTGGGCTACTAAATCTATTTTTCCAATTGGCCTGGATCCTTTTACAACACGGACCCCTGCTGATCCATCACGACTGGTCTGCCAATGTAACCACATGAGGAGGCTACAACAGTCTTCTTCCGTCGCGACATCCCTCTAAGACCCTTCTGCTAGCCTGCTAGCCCCGGCCCGCTAGCTGTCTGAATCGCCGTGTCTCTAGCCCATCCAGCTACTTATTGGACCCTATGATCACTCAGCTATGCATGCCTCTCCCTAATGCCAATATGCCTTATCCATTGCTGTTTTGGTTAGTGATTATTGTCTTATTTCAGTGTAGAGCCTCCAGCCCTGCTCAATATGCCTCAGCTAACCCTCTTGTCCCACGTCCCACACCAGGTGACCTCACCTCTTTTAATTGATGTCTCTAGAGACAATACCTCTCTCATCATCACTCAATGCCTAGGTTTACGTCAACTGTATTCACATCTTACCATACCTTTGTCTGTACATTATGCCTTGAATCTATTCTACCGCGCCCAGAAACCTGCTCCTTTTACTCTCTGTTCCGAACGTACAAGACGACCACTTCTTATAGCCTTCAGCCGTACCCTTATCCTACTCCTCCTCTGCTCCTCTGGTGATGTAGAGGTTAATCCAGGCCCTGCAGTGCCTAGCTCCACTTCCATTCCCTAGGTGCTCTCATTTGTTGACTTCTGTAACCGTAAAAGCCTTGGTTTCATGCATGTTAACATTAGAAGTCTCCTCCCTAAGTTTGTTTAATTCACTGCTTTAGCACACTCTGCAACCCGGATGTCCCAGCCATGTCTGAATCCTGTCTTAGGAAGGCCACCAAAAACCCTGAAATTTCCATCCCTAACTATAACATTTTCTGACAAGATAGAACTGCCAAAGGGGGTGGAGTTGCAATCTACAGCAGAGAAAGCCTGCAGAGTTCTGTCTTACTATCCAGGTCTGTGCCCAAACAATTTTAACTTCTACTTTTAAAAATCCCCCTTTCCAGAAACAAGTCTCTCACTATTGTCGCTTGCTCTAGACCACCTACTGCCCCCAGCTGTGCCCTGGACACCATATGTGAATTGATTGCCCCCCATCTATCTTCAGAGCTTGTGCTGTTAGGTGACCTAAACTGGGACATGCTTAACACTCCGGCCATCCTACAATCTAAGCTTGATGCCCTCAATCTCACACAAATTATCAATGAACCAACCAGGTACAACCCCAAATCCGTAAACACAGGCACCCTCATAAATATCATCCTAACCAACCTGCCCTCCAAATACACCTCTGCTGTTTTCAACCAGGATCTCAGTGATCACTGCCTCATTGCCTGCGTCCGTAATGGGTCTGCGGTGAAACGACCACCCCTCATCACTGTCAAACGCTCCCTAAAACACTTCAGCGGGCAGGCCTTTCTAATCGACCTGGCGCGCGGGTATTTTGGAAGGATATTGACCTCATTCTGTCAGTAGAAGATGCCTGGTTATTCTTTAAAAGTGCTTTCCGAACAATCTTAAATAAGCATGCCCCATATAGCCCATTGTTCACTCCAGACTTGACTACCCTTGACCAGCAGAAAAACATGCTGTGGCATACGGCATTAGCATCGAATAGCCCCCGCCATATGCAACTTTTCAGGGAAGTTAGGAACCAATATACGCAGGCAGTTAGGAAAGCAAAGACTAGCTTTTTCAAGCAGAAATTTTCATCCTGCAGCACAAACTCAAAAACGTTCTGGGACACTGTAAAGTCCATGGAGAATAAGAGCACCTCCTCCCAGCTGCCCACTGCATTGAGGCTAGGAAACAATGTCACCACCGATAAATCCACAATAATTGAGAATTTCAAAAAGCATTTTTCTACGGCTGGCCACCCCTACCCCGGTCAACAGCCCTGCACCCCACAGCAACTTGCCCAAGCCTCCCCATTTGTTCTTCCCCAAATCCAGATAGCTGATGTTCTTAAAGAGCTGCAAAATCTGGACCCCTACAAATCAGCAGGGCTAGACAGTCTGGACCCTCTCTTTCTAAAATGATCAGTTGAAATTGTTGCAACACCTATTACTAGCCTGTTCAACCTCTCTTTCATATCGCCTGAGATCCCCAAAGATTTGAAAACTGCCATGGTCATCCCCCTCTTCAAAGGGGGAGACACTCTAGACCCAAACTGCTACAGACCAATATCTATCCTACCCTGCCTTTCTAAAGTCTTCAAAAGACAAGTCAACAAACAGATCACCGACCATTTCGAATCCCACCGTACCTTCTCCACTATGCAATCTGGTTTCTGAGCTGGTCATGGGTGCACCTCAGCCACGCTCAAGGTTCTAAAAGATATCATAACCGCCATCGATAACAGACAATACTGTGCACCTGTATTTATCGACCTGACCAAGGCTTTCGACTCTGTCAATCACCACATTCTTATCGGCACACTCAAAAGCCTTGGTTTCTCAAATGACAGCCTCGCCTGGTTCACCAACTACTTCTCAGACTGAGTTCAGTGTGTCAAATCGGAGGGCCTGTTGTCCAGATCTCTAGCAGTCTCTATGGGGGTGCCACAGGGTTCAATTCTCGGGACGACTCTTTTCTCTGTACACATCAATAATGGCGCTCATGCTGCTGGTGATTCTCTGATCCACCTCTATGCAGATGACACCATTCTGTATACTTCTGGCCCTTCTTTGGACACTGTGTTAACTAACCTCCAGACAAGCTTCAATGCCATACAACTCTCTTTCCATGGCCTCCAACTGCTCTTAAATGCAAATAAAACTAAATGCATGCTCTTCAACCGATTACTGCCCACACCCGCCCGCCCAGCATCACTACTCTGGACGGTTCTGACTTAGAATATGTGAACAACTACAAATACATAGGTGTCTGGTTAGACTGTAAACTCTCCTTCCAGACTCACATTAAGCATCTCCAATCCAAAATTAAATCTAGAATCGGCTTCCTATTTCGCAACAAAGCATCCTTCACTCATGCTGCCAAACATACCCTCGTAAAACTGACTATCCTGCCGATCCTTGACTTTGGCGATGTCATTTACAAAATAGCATCCATCACAGTGCCATCCGTTTTGTCACCAAAGCCCCATATACTACCCACCACTGCGACCTGTATGCGCTCGTTGGCTTCATATTCATTGCCAAACCCACTGGCTCCAGGTCATCTATAAGTCTTTGCTAGGCAAAGCCCCGACGTATCTCAGCTCACTGGTAAACATAGCAGCACCCACCCGTAGCACGCGCTCCAGCAGGTATATTTCACTGGTCACCCCCAAAGCCAATTCCTCCTTTGGTTGCCTTTCCTTCCAGTTCTCTACTGCCAATGACTGGAACGAATTGCAAAAATTGCTGAAGCTGGAGACCCATATCTCCCTCACTAGCTTTATTAAGCTCCAGCTGTCAGAGCAGCTCACAGATCATTGCACTTGTACATAGCCCATCTGTAAACAGTCCATCCAACTACCTCATCCCCATTCTGTTATTTATTTTCTTCCTCCTTTGCACCCCAGTATCCCTGCTTGCACGTTCATCTTCCGCACATCTATCACTACAGTGTTTAGCTGCTAAATTGTAATTTATTCACCACTATGGCATTTTTATTGCCTTACCTCCCTTATCTTACCTCATTTGCACACACTGTATATAGACTTTTCTCTATTGTGTTATTGACTGTATGTTTGTTTATTCCATGTGTAAATCTGTGTTGTTGTTTGTGTCGCACTGCTTTGCTTTATCTTGGCCAGGTCGCAGTTGCAAATGAGAACTTGTTCTCAACAAGCCTACCTGGTTAAATAATGGTGAAATTAGAAATTAATAATTCAGGCCAAAGAGTTCAATCTTGGTTTCAGCAAACCAGAGAATCTTGTTTCTCATGGTCTGAGAGTCCTTTAGGTGCCTTTTGGAAAACTCCAAGCTGGCTGTCATGTGCCTTTTACTGAGGAATGGCTTCCGTCTGGCCACTCTACCATAAAGGCCTGATTAGTGGAGTGCTGAAGAGATGGCTGTCCTTCTAGAAGGTACTTCCATCTCCACAGAAGAACTCTGGGGGTGTGTCAGAGTGACCATTGGGATCTTGGTCACCTCCCTGACCAAGGCGCTTCTCCCCCGATTGTTCAGTTTGGCCAGGCGGCCAGCTCTAGGAAGAGTATTGGTGGTTCCACTGTCAACTGTGGAACCATATAGAGACAAGTGTGTACTTTCCAAATCATGTCCAATCAATTTATTTTACCTCAGGTGGACTCCAATGAAGTTGTAGAAACATCAAGGATAATTAATGGAAACAGGATACACCTGAGCTTAATTTCGAGTCTCATAGCAAAGGGTCTGCATACTTATGTAAATAAGGTATTTCTGTTTTTTATTTGCAAAAACGTCTAAAAACCTGTTTAATCCATTTTAGAATAGGGCTGTAACGTAACAAAATGTGTAAAAAGTCAAGTGGTCTGAATACTATCCGAATGCACTGTAAATCATACAATTTCTCTCTCTTTCTCTCTCTACTGCAGCTGTCGCATTTGGATCTGTATGGGTCCTTCCGGACAAGTCAGTTAAAATTACACATACCCGAAACAATCATATCAGACCCGGCCCAGACCCGATATATTATTTTGAATTCTGGATCCATCCTCCCGAGTGGCACAGCGGTCTAAAGCACTGCATCGCAGTGCTAGAGGCCTCACTACAGATCCGGGTTTGATCCTGGGCTGTGTCGCAGCCGCCCGTGACCAGGAGACACATGAGGCGGCGCGCAATTGGCCCAGCATCGTTTGGGTTAGGGGAGGGTTTGGCAGGCTGGGATGTCCTTGTCCCATCACGCTCTAGCGACTCCTTGTGGCGGGCCGGGTGCATGCACGCTGACTTCGGTTGACCAGCTGTACTGTGTTTCCTCCGACACATTGGTACAGCTGGCTGCCGGGTTAAGCGAGCAGTGTGTCAAGAAGCAGTGCGGCTTGGCAGGGTCCTGTTTCGAAGGATGCATGGCTCTCGACTTTCCTCTCTCCCATGTCCGCACAGGAGTTGCAGCGCTGGGACAAGATTGGAACTCCCAAATGGATATCACGAAATTGGGGAGAAAAAGGGGTAAAAAGTTCCCGGATAATTTTTTTATATATCACTTGATCTGGAAGTCGGATTAACAACATGAATTGGTGCATGAGGCAGAATTAATTCAGTGTGACTGTATCCCCTTTTCTCAGCAGAGGGAGGGAGAGCAGAGGGACGGTGAGTCAGCTGAGAGGCAGCCTCACCGCTGCTCCCTCCCTCCCCTCAGGCTGACTATCAGATGCAGGCCATCAGTCCAGTAAAATAAAATAAAAGCAAATTATTATGCTCACTCAGGTGTGGCTCACAAGTAAGACAACAAATGATCAATCTTGGCTTGCATTTTGACTTAGAAAGTGATCTTGATGTAATAGTAGAACCAAATGACCTGGATTGCAGTTGAGATTACATTAAAAGTACATAGTGCAAGTGTTCAATGCCTTTCATTCTGCAATGATTATTACAGAAATTGTGAAGATCTCCACAGCCCTGCGATGATCTATGTATGTTATCATGATCATGCACACCTTATGATTGCATAAGGAGACATTTATAGTTACAGTAACCTCAAAATGTGGCCATGGATGTGTTGCTCATTGTAAGGTTGAATATTACTTTTGGCCATTTGCTTTATTACAAATGTAAAATTAAATTGTGTTTCGTTGACAACGCAACCAAATATCAGCATTTACTGCTTGGTTTGTTCCATCTGAGCCACTGGCTTAATCCTATTTTTGTAACTTTTTTTACTTTTATTTTGGGTTGAGTTGGAGACGTGAATCCAACATATAATTTGTTAACTTAATGACAAGTTAATAGGCTATGTATTATATTTGGAAAGTGATGTTGAATTGTGTGTAGTTGTCAACGCAACCAAATATCAACATTTTGAAGGAGATTTATCTTCTGCTCGGGTAGCTCCTCTGCCACTGACGTATCTGGCTTTAATTCCAGTTTGTCTACAAATACATTTTTCATATTGGATTCTCATCTCCATCTCAAGCAAAAATCTCAACCAAAAGTTAAAGAATAGGACTAAATCAAATCAAACTTTAAATACACTTCAAATAAAGTGCGATTTGATTTAGTCCTATTCTATAACTGAGATTTTTGATTGAGACGGAGACGTGAATCCAACATTAAAGCTCTACCATGCACCTGTCTGGATGAAAGCATCTTCTCCTCTTCAGCCTCCAGACCAAACAAGAAGCAGGTGTGACACCTACTCCCGTTGCGTGCTGCACTGCTGTTTGGCTCCCCACACTGCGGTCTGCTCCCCGTCTGGCCTGATTCCCCCCGCCACTGCCCTCCCTGTCCCCTCAAGCACACAAACACACACATCTGGATGGTAGCTGGCGGTATCGGAGGAAGGCCCAAAAATGTGTCATAGACTCCAGTCACTCAGGTCATAGATTGTTCTCACTGCTACCACACGGCAAGCAGTACCGGAGTGCCAAGTCTAAGTCTAAAAGGATCCTGAACAGCTTCTACCCCCAAGCCATAAGACTGCTGAACAATTAATCAAATGGCCACCCAGACTATTACATTGACCACCCCCCCCTCTTTGTTTTTACACTGCTGCTACCCGCTGTTTATGATCTATGCATTGTCACTTTACCCCTACCTACATGTGCAAATTACCTCGATTAACCTGTACCAATGCTTATTGGCTCGGTACCGATACCCCCTGTATATACAGTTGAAGTCGGAAGTTTACATACACTTACGTTGGAGTCATTAAAACTCGTTTTTCAACTACTCCACAAATTTCTTGTTAACAAACTATAGTTTTGGCAAGTCGGTTAGGATCTACTTTGTGCATGACATAAGTAATTTTTCCAACAATTGTTTACAGACAGATTATTTCACTTATAATTAATTCACTGTATCACAATTCCAGTGGGTCAGAGGTTTACATACACTAAGCTGACTGTGCCTTTAAACAGCTTGGAAAATTCCAGAAGATGATGTCATGGCTTTAGAAGATTCTGATAGGCTAATTGACATCATTTGAGTCAATTGGAGGTGTACCTGTGGATGTATGTCAAGGCCTACCTTCAAACTCAGTGCCTGTTTGCTTGACATCATGGGAAAATCAAAAGAAATCAGCCAAATTGTAGACCTCCACAAAAAATTGTAGACCACCACAAGTCTGGTTCATCCTTGGGAGCAATTTCCAAACACCTGAAGGTACCACGTTCATCTGTAAAAACAATAGTACGCAAGTATAAACACCATGGGACCACGCAGCCGCCATACCACTCAGGAAGGAGATGCGTTGTCTCCTAGAGATGAACGTACTTTTGTGAGAAAAGTGCAAATCAATCCCAGAACAACAGCATAGGACCTTGTGAAGATGCTGGAGGAAACAGGCACAAAAGTATCTATATCCACAGTAAAATGAGTCCTATATCGACATAACCTGAAAGGCCGCTCAGCAAGGAAGCACTGCTTCAAAACCGCCATAAAAAGCCAGACTACGGTTTGCAACTGCACGTGGGGACAAAGATCGTACTTTTTGGAGAAATGTCCTCTGGTCTGATGAAGCAAAAATAGAACTGTTTTGCCATAATGACCATCGTTATTTTTGGAGGAAAAAGAGGGAGGCTTGCAAGCCAAAGAACACCATCCCAACCATGAATCACGGGGGTGGCAGCAACATGTTGTGGGGGTGCTTTGCTGCTTGAGGGACTGGTGCACTTCACAAAATAGATGGCTTCATGAGGATGGAAAATTATGTGGATATATTGAAGCAACATCTCAATCACCACCTTCCGGAGACACCTGAAACCCCCCTCTTTAAGGAATACCTGGGATAGGATAAAGTAATCCTTCTAACCCCCCCCCCCCCCTAAAAGATTTAGATGCACTATTGTAAAGTGGTTGTTCCACTGGATATCATATGGTGAATGCACCAATTTGTAAGTCGCTCTGGATAAGAGCATCTGCTAAATGACTTAAATGTAAAAAATGTAAAAAATCTCAAGACATCAGTCAGGAAGTTAAAGCTTGGTCGAAAATGGGTCTTCCAAATGGACAATGACCCCAAGCATACTTCCAAAGTTGTGGCAAAATGGCTAAAGGACAACAAAGTCAAGGTACTGGAGTGGCCATCACAAATTCCTGACCTCAACCCCATAGAATATTTGTGGGCAGAACTGAAAAAGCATGTGCGAGCAAGGAGACCTACAAACCTGACTCAGTTACACCAGCTCTGTCTGGTGGAATGGGCCAAAATGCACCCAACTTATTGTTGGAAGCTTGTGGAAGGCTACCTGAAACGTTTGACCCAAGTTAAACAATTTAATGTCAATGCTACCAAATACTAATTGAGTGTAAGTAAACTTTTGACCCACTGGGAATGTGATGAAAGAAATAAAAGCTGAAATAAATCATTCTCTCTACTATTATTCTGACATTTCACATTCTTAAAATAAAGTGGTGATTCTAACTGACCTAAGACAGGGAATGATTACTAGGATTAATTGTCAGGAATTGTGAAAAACTGAGTTTACATACACCTTAGCCAAATACATTTAAACTTCCGACTTCAACTGTAGCCTTGTTATTGCTGTTTTATTGTCTAACTTTTTATTACATTTTTTACTTTCGTTTATTTAGTATATTTTCTTAACTCTATTACTTGAACTGCATTGTTGGTTAAGGGCTTGTAATTAAGCATTTCACTGTAAGGTGTATTTGGCGCATTTGACAAATACAATTTGATTTGAATTCGTTTGTCCCATTTTCTGCATATATAATATTTCTCATTGAATGCCCCATCCAGCCGTATTTATATCAGTATCAAATCATTTTTGGGTAACAATTAAGTACCTTAATGTTATAGATTGCCATTCAATTGTGCAAAAAAATGTTTCTCAAGCAAGAATTTAGCTAGGACTCTCTGGGAGTGGCCTGAGTGGGGATGGGAAAACTGAAAACTAGCTGTTATTGGCAGAGAGCATTGGACCTCTTTTTGTTATTGGTCTATTAACCAATTTACCACACGCTGTCACCGTGGGAAGCCGAAACTCCCGCCCATGCAAACATGCTGTCCTGTGTAGATTGCTGCTGTAGGCGTCCAGAGGGTGGTGCGGTCTGCCCAACGCATTACCTGGGGCAAACTTCCCTCCCTCCTGGACACCTACAGCACCCGATGCCATAGGAAGGCCAAAAAGATCATCAAGGGCATGAGCCACTGCCTGTTCACCCCACTATCATCCAGAAGGTGAGGTCAGTATAGGTGCATCAAAGCTGGGACCGAGAGACTGAAAAACAGCTTCTATCTCAAGGCCATCAGACTACTAAACAGCCATCACTAGCATGTCAGGGGTGGCTGCCTATAAACATAGATTAGGAATCACTGGCCACTTTTAGAAATGGAACTTGAATAATGTTCTGTATCTACCATTACTCATATCATATGTATAAACCGCACTCCACACTATTCTACGGTATCTTAGTCACTTTTAAATTGTGTTTACATATTGCATCACCTATTTCATATGTACAGTCTGTATTGTATTCTAGACTACACCACTGACTGTTAAACAGCCATCTCCAGCACGTCAGAGACTGCTGCCTATAGACATAGATTAGGAATCTCTGGCCACTTAAGGAAATGAAACACTAGCCACTTGAATAATGTGTCCGTATCTTGCATTACTCATCCCATATGTGTAAACTGTACTCTATACTATTCTACGGTATCTTAGTCCAATGCCACTCTGACATACAGTATATGTATATATGTATATTCTTAATCCATTCCTTACTTCTAATTTTGTGTATATGTTGTGAAACTGTTAGATATCACTTGTTAGATATTACTGCACTGTCGGAGCTAAAAGCAGAAGCATTTCGCTACACCTGCAATAACATCTGCTAAACACGTGTATGTGAGCAAAAAAAATGACTATTTGATTTATTTTCAAACAGCACCTATCAATAAATAACACTGATAAAACAAATTCAGACTTTTACAGTGTTCGTTTTATCAGCTGTTGTACATTTTGATAAAAACAACACAGGACAAAGGGAATTTTGACTGCAATTTTGACTGGGCCTTTAAAAAAAATATTGGATAAATAATGAATACATTAGACAAGCTCTGACAATCAACAACCAAGTGTCTGGATTTAGTACAGAGCCATGGCAGAAGATTATATATTTCATACATTGGCTAGGTAGGAGAAGGTCTTCTGACCTCAATGAGACTTCCTGATTAAATAAACTTCAGTATATTACAGAAAAATTTTCAAATGGAATGAAATTGGCCCAATGTCTTCAGACCAAAAGCTCACACTCCATTGTGTTAGGAAAAAAACACTTTGTCCTGAGAATCAATCGCTTCACAGTAGATGGACTGAGTTCAGTGCAATCGAAGTCAAACACCCGGAGGACTTGTTCTTGACAATGAAATACTGTCATAATTATAACAACATTAATGGTGACAATACTTGAGATATTCTATCGACCGCTGCATTAAGAATTCAGCCAGCCCCTGAAGATGCAGTTGCACTCTTTGCCAGTCCAGTCAACACACTTGTGGTGAATGGGCAGGAGTACTATACAGACCTCAGAGAGCTGATGAGAGTGAGAGTAGGTTTGTGTGTGTGTGGGAGGGGGGGGGTGTGTGTATGTGTGTGCGTGTGCGGAAGGTAGAGAGAAAGAGATAGTTGATGTGAGGAAGAAAGGGTTGATATATCGATATGCACAATGTGATTAGAGCTGGCCTTAGACTCATTAAGCTGGCCTTAGAAGAATGCATATTGCTTGGAAGATGAGCTTAGGCTTTCGAGTCCCAGTTTACATTAAACCTCTTGTGATAACAGGTATTATAGTTCACACTGACTCATCCGATGTGTTATGATGAGCTAATTACATTTTACCAGATTCATTTGAGATTAGGGCACACAATTCAGACTTGCGTGTAATTCACTCATTGACGTTATGGGAGAAGAATGTAAGTGCAGTGATCTCATGTCAGAATACTGCCCTTTGAGCCATATCAAGTATTCCTCTGTAGCTCAGTTGGTAAAGCATGGCTCTTTGTCACGTCCTGACCAGTAAAAGGGGTTATTTGTTATAGTAGTTTGGTCAGGGCGTGGCAGGGGGTGTCTGTTTTGTGTGTTTTGGGGTTTTGATGTGTGTTCTATATTTTCTATTTCTATGTTCATTCTATGTTCCCTATCCATGTTTTGTACTTCTGTGTTTTGGCCTGGTATGGCTCTCAATCAGGGACAGCTGTACATCGTTGTCGCTGATTGGCAGCCATACTTAGGTAGCCCTTTTTCCACCTGTCTTTTGTGGGAAGTTGATTTTGCATTGCTGTTAGTAGCCTGCGAAACTGTTCGTTCGTTGTGTTACTTCTTGTTTATTGTTTTTGCTGGTTCACCGTTTATATTAAAATATGATGAACCCAACCCATGCTGCGCCTTGGTCTCATTCCAACAACGGACGTTACAGAACTTCCCACCACAAGAAGACCAAGCAGCGGGGTAAGGAGCTGGAGAGGAGCTATCAAGAGTCATGTACTTGAGAAGAGATTCTGGACGGACAGGGACCCTGGAGACAAGCGGGAGAATACCGTCGCCCGCCGGAGGAGATAGAGGCAGCGAAGGCGGAACGGCGTTTCTGGGAGGATCGGCTGCCACGGCAAGAGGAGGCACACAGGGAGGTTGGCTAAGTCAGGCAATAGACCTGAGCCAACTCCTTGTGCTTATTATGGGGAGCGTTTGGCGTGGAGAGCACCGTGCTATGCTGAAGTGCGCACGGTCTCGCCCATCCGCACGCACAGTCCGGTGCGGTCGATACCAGCCCCCCGCAAGTGCCGTGCTAGAGTGGGCATCCAGCCAGGAAGGAGTATGCCTGCACAGCACATCTGGCCACCAGTGCATCTCCTAGGCCCAGGCTACCCTGCGCCTGCTCTACGCACGGCAGCCATCAGTCCTCAGCACAGCCCAGTTCGCCCTGTGCCAGCACTCCGCCCATGCAGGGCTACAGTTACAACTCACCCAGGACTGGTTGTGCAGGCTGTGCCCTCCAGACCTCCAGTACGTCTTCGAGACCCGGTCTATCCTGTGCCTGCTCCCAGAGCCAGGCCTCCTGCATGTCTCTCCAGCCTGGTGAATCCTGTGCCTGCTCCCAGAGCCAGGCCTCCTGCATGTCACCCCAGTCTGATGAGTCCTGTGCCTGCTCCCAGAGCCAGGCCTCCTGCATGTCTGGTGAGTCCTGTGCCTGATCCCAGAGCCAGGCCTCCTGCATGTCTCCCCAGCCTGGTGAGTCGTGTGCCTGCTCCCAGAGCCAGGCCTCCTGCATGTCTCCCCAGCCTGGTGAATCCTGTGCCTGCGCCCAGAGCCAGGCCTACTGCAAGTCTCGCCTGTCCGGCGCAGCCAGAGCCGCCCGCCTGTCCGGCGCAGCCAGAGCCGCCCGCCTATCTGGCGCAGCCAGACTAGCCCGCCTGTCCGGCGCTGCCAGAGGACCCCGCTCTAGAGGCACCACCAAAGTGGGGTGAGCCTGTGGTGGAGCGGGGTCTGGCTGCGCCGGACTGGCGGGCGGGGGTGGGGATGTAGCACAAGAACCGTCGTTGACGGTGGCGACCCTCCCTTCCCTCCCTTTAGTTTGGGGTTATTGTTTTGTGAGTTTGTTCCAGGTGCATTCGGGGTCTGCACCTTTGGGGGGGGGGGGGTACTGTCACGTCCTGACCAGTAAAAGGGGTTATTTGTTATAGTAGTTTGGTCAGTGCGTGGCAGGGGGTGTTTGTTTTGTGTGTTTCGGGGTTTTGATGCGTGTTCTATATTTTCTATGTTTTGTACTTCTGTGTTTTGGCCTGGTGTGGCTCTCAATCAGGGACAGCTGTACATTGTTGTCGCTGATTGGGAGCCATACTTAGGTAGCCCTTTTTCCACCTTTCTTTTGTGGGAAGTTGATTTTGCATTCCTGTTAGTAGCCTGCGAAACTGTTCGTTCGTTGTGTTGCTTCTTGTTTATTGTTTTTGCTGGTTCACCGTTTATATTAAAAAATGATGAACCCAACCCACGCTGCGCCTTGGTCTCATTCCAACAACGGACGTTACACTCTTGCAACGCCCGGCTACTGGGTTCAAGTCCCAGGACCACTTATACTTAAGAAATGTATGCACGCATGACTATAAGTCGCTTTGGAAAAAGGCTTCTGCTAAATGGAATATACAAAGATTATATGATTTTTACAAAGACCATCCTGCCATGCTATAGAACTGACTAAAGTCTATATATTTACGTTTAACTGTTAGAAAAAAATAAAATGATTATTACTAATATGAAAGTTGATATAACTGACAATATTTGACCTATGGTTGAGGTATTTGGTTATGTCAGGTGGAACCATAAGGGGTCCCATGACCACTTAAGCTATGTCAGAGATGCATTAAACAAGGTTTTACCTCACACAAATTTTGCCATCTATAGAAAACATTTCAGAGTGAAAGACTTTTAAACAAATCGATAAACAGGTGAAGAAGCAGACGTGATAAATATGAACTATAAAGTGTGGTGATGACAAATTACTTACAGTACCAGTCAAAAGTTTTGGACACACCTACTCAGTCAAGGGTTTTCTTTATGTTTACTATGTTCTACATTGTGGAATAATAGTGAAGGCATCAAAACTGTAAAACAACACACGGAATCATGTAGTAACCAAAAAAGTGTTAAACTTGTAGATTCTTCAAAGTAGCCACCGTTTGCCTTGATGACAGCTTTGCACACTCTTGGCATTCTGTCAACCAGCTTGTCACGACTTCCGCCGAAGTTGGCTCCTCTCCTTGTTCGGGCGGCGATCGACGTCACCGGCTTTCTAGTCAACGCCGCTCCATTTTTCATATATCCATTTGTCTTGTCTTGTTTCCATACACACCTGGTTTTCATTTCACCAATTAAGCTACTTGTATTTAACCCTCTGTTTCCCATCATGTTTTGTGTGTAATTGTTTCATGTTATGTGGTGTTAGTTTACGCGCTTTACTTTTATGTTCCGTTTTTTTGAGTGCGTTTGATTTATGTAGTGCTCTCGTTTTGGAACTATAATCAGTGTGCCTGTTCATTATACTCTGCTCTCCTGCACCTGACTTCGCCTCCAATACACCTTGACACAGCTTCATGAGGTAGTCACTTGGAATGCATTTCAATTAACAGGTGTGAGTTGTTAAAAGTTAATTTGTGGAATTTATTTTCCTTCTTAATGCCTTTGAGTCAATCGGTTGTGTTGTGACAAGGTAGGGGTGGTATACAGAAGATAGCCTTATTTGGTAAAAGACAAAGTCCATATTATGGCAGGAATAACTCAAATAAGCAAAAAGAAACAACAGTCCATCATTACTTTAAGACATGAAGGTCAGTCAATACGGAACATTTCAAGAACTTTTAAAGTTTCTTCAAATGCAGTTGCAAAAACCGCCAAGTGCTATGATGAAACTGGCTCTCATGAAGACCACCACAGGAAAGGAAGACCCAGAGTTACCTCTGCTGCAGAGGATAAGTTCATTAGAGTTAGCAGCCTCAGAAATTGCAGCCCAAATAAATGCTTCAGAGTTCAGGTAACAGACACATCTCAACATCAACTCTTCAGAGGAGACCATGTGAATCAGGCCTTCAAGGTCAAATTGCTGCAAGGAAACCACTACTGAAGGACACCAATAATAAGAAGAGACTTGTTTGGGCCAAGAAACACGAGCAATGGACATTAGACCGGTGGAAATATGTATTTTGGTCTGATGAGTTAAAATTTGATATTTTTGGTTCCAACCGCTGTGTCTTTGTGAGACGCAGAGTAGGTGAATGGATGATCTCCGCATGTGTGGTTCCCACTGTGAAACATGGTGGAGGAGGTGTGATAGTGTGGGGTGCTGGTGACACTGTCTGTGATTTATTTAGAATTCAAGGTACACTTAACCAGCATGGCTAGAACAGCATTCTGCAGCGATAAGCCATCCCATCTGGTTTGCGCTTAGTGGGACTAGCATTTATTTTTCAACAGGACAATGACCCAAAACGCACCTGCATGCTGTGTAAGGGCTATTTGACCAAGAAGGAGAGTGATGGAGTGCTGCATCAGATGACATGGCCTCCACAATCCCCCGACCTCAACCCAATTGAGATGGTTTGGGATGAGTTGGACCGCAGAGTGAAGGAAAGGCAGCCAACAAGTGCTCAGCATATGTAGGAACTCCTTCAAGACTGTTGGGAAAGCATTCCAGGTGAAGCTGGTTGACAGAAGGCCACGAGTGTGCAAAGCTGTCATCTAGGCAACGTGGCTACTTCGAAGAACCTAAAATCTAAAATTATATTTTGATTTGTTTAACACGTTTTTGGTTACTACATGATTCCATCTCTTATTTTATAGTGTTGATGTCTTCACTATTATTCTACAATGTAGAAAATAGCACAAATAAAGAAAAATCCTTGAATGAGTAGGTGTGTCCAAACTTTTGACTGGTACTGTATATGCTGCCAAAGTTATGTGGCAGCTCAATTTCATTTTAACGAGGGTCGTCTAATGGGAACCAAGACGCGGCGTGTGACATGCTCATATCTACTTTTATTTAACTCAAAAATCAAACAAACAAAATGACCGTAAACAGTCCCGTCAGGTGCAACATACACAAAACAGGAAACAACCACCCACAAAACACAGGAAAAAACACCCCTACTAAATAGGACCTTCAATTAGAGGCAATGAGGAACAGCTGCCTCCAATTGAAGGTCAACCCAAGAAACTTAAACATAGAAATAGACACACTAGAATAAACATAGAAATATACTAACATAGAACATAAACCAAAAACATAAAACAAACACCCCCTGCCACGCCCTGACCAAACTATAATAACAAATAACCCCCTTTACTGGTCAGGACGTGATAGTAATCCAACTTCTGTATGTGTGGGAAGACAGAGAAAATAATGACGAGTTATGTCAGAAAGACAGGTCAAAGGAATCAACGTCAGAATGCTGATTAAAGTTCTCATGAACATGTCACATGGACAAAAGTGTCAATGTAATATGCAGCCAAAGTATACCCATATGTATTGGTCCTCATTAAAAAGTTGAGTAATTCTTATATTAATGTTAGTGTTTCATGCATGGGGTTGAGTGGCTTTTGTCAACAATAAAAAAATGTAAACGCTCAAAACCATTATTAAGCAATAATACAATTTCCCCTCTTGCCATTACTAGACAGATACAAAAACAACTTAATGTAAAGTGTTATTTTTGTTGTTAATATCCACCAACTCTGTGGTTTGGTGAACCATGCTTATGTGATGGGTAACCTTCCTGATAACTGAAGACCAAATGTCTAGGCTTTAGCTCTGATGGCTAGCTCATAGAGTGCAGGAGACCCAGTTTTCAAACCACCAGCTCATATCAGGTATACCTCAAAATGAAATACTTGCATTTGCAGTGCATATCAAAGAAAAAAAAGTACACAATGCTAAAAATATATATTTTAAATTTAGTTTCATGCCATTATCTTTTCAATTTCAGGTAAAACTGCCATCCAATCTAACCAGCTGCTGTCCAATCTAACCGGCTGCTGTCCAATCTAACCAGCTAATGTATTTGCATAGTATAGTTTACAACCGTGTTTCTGTCCTCATTATAAAGTATTATTATAGCAGTAGAGGAGATTTTTGTGACCCTCTGACCAGTCTTTATTTGCCTTCAGTCCCGGAACTCTTCTCTTTCTATTCTTCTCTTCATCACTCTCTACAATTCTGCAGCTCCAACAATGTCAATCAATCACATTTGGCTGAGCTGGAGGACTGACAGCACCAGAACCAGGGTGCTAGGTTCATAAAGAGCAGGGAGTGGAAACTGTCGCTCGGTGTCGACGGAGTGATTCGATGGTTTGGCGAAGTTGAGATGAGGTGTGTGGCATGTGGTGATGGATTATGGGACAGAAACACTAGCAAAGTGCTGTGACCTCTCCAGACCTTGCTGTCACCACACAAACAAATGAGGCATCACGTTTCAATCATAGAGGATGGGAAAGGTTTCCTCTTGACTTTAAACTCACTGTTTTGACCACCGACTGATTTCCATTGCACTTTCGTGGTTTGTTTACAGCATCAGTTCAGTGTAGGAAACCAGTTGAAAATGTAGTTGTAGTTGAGATGCACTTGTTTGGTTTGGGCCCAGTTACACCTTGTGATAAACTGTGACTCTGGTGAATTGCAACTTGCACATGACATGGCTAAACCTCACACTGACCCTAATCTAAACTGTAACTGTAACTGCTGTGGGGGTGAGCTTGTGATGTGCAGGGGTGACACACTTACACCCTGCAAGTTTTCTATTGCTCTGTCTCCCTGCACCTCAGGCAAAGGTCAGACAGCATTCGCCTGTGTAATGACATGTACATCACCTTGGTCGCTGGCAAAATCACTAGACTGGAAAATGAGCAGCTTAATGGTTTATAGTTTTACCCCATGAGTATTGAGGACAAGAGTATCCCTGCACGTTATACATTTGGTACTGTTACTGATTGACCATGTATATAAACTCAGCAAAAAAAGAAACATCCTCTCACTGTCAACTGCGTTTATTTTCAGCAAACTTAACATATAGAAATATTTATATGAACATAACAAGATTCAACAACTGAGATATAAACTGAACAAGTTCTACAGACATGTGACTAACAGAAATGGAATAATGTGTCCCTGAACAAAGGGGGGGGGGGCACCTGCAAGTTCCCGGACATTTCTGGGGGGAATGGCCCTAACCCTCACCCTCCGATGCAACAGGTCCCAGACGTTCTCAATGGGATATAGATCTGGGTTCTTCGGCTGGCCATGGCAGAACACTGACATTCCTGTCTTGCAGGAATTCACGCACAGAATGAGCAGTATGGCTGGTGGCATTTTCATGCTGGAGGGTCATGTCAGGATGAGCCTGCAGGAAGGGTACCACATGAGGGAGGAAGATGTCTTCCCTGTAACGCACAGCGTTGAGATTGCCTGCAATGACAACAAGCTCAGTCCGATGATGCTGTGACACACCGCCCCAGACCATTACGGACCCTCCACCTCCAAATCAATCCCACTCCAGAGTACAGCTAAGTATGCCAGGTTATCTGATGGGAACAGCTAAATGTAGCGTTCTATCACATGCAATTATATCTATGATTTTAATTGGCTGATGTGGATTTTGAGACGGAGAAAAAGTTTAACTTTAAACCTTTTCTAATGTTCGCAAGTATACACCCCTCGTCTTCTATGAAGGTATAGTTGATTGGGGTAACACATCATGAAAATGGATATGCAAATGACTGTAAAACATTGTATAAATCACATGATGTTAAATATTTGCTTTCTTCTTTCCCCTGGAACACAAACTTCCCAGTGAACAATTAAAAAATCTCAGCTATTATTCCTGTCTATATTTAGAAATACAGGGACAGCCAGAACTTTCATCACAATAAGTTCTAGCTGTTCTTTTAGAATCAAGAGGCCAGAATTCAAATTACAATGTTCCGACATCACATTGCATTTGACTCATGGTCATTCTCGTTTGAGCCTACGGGTTTACAACAAATGTGATTTTTGCAAACATCAGTGAAATTGCCTTTATTAAAAGTCAACTGTGGTCTTTCGGCGCATTGTGATCTCGTTTCATCCTGGCCTGAGTCTGCCTGGGTAGAGTGTATCTTACTATGCTCATGAATAATGAATAAGATGAGACTTTGGAATGGCTTGTATTTTGATTCTGAGTAGACAGGATCACTCATATACCTGTGTACTGGACCCAAGTGAGAAAACAGAGAAATCCCGGCTAAGCTTGGTTCAGGGCTAAAAGATGACTCTTACTCCAGTGCAGCGACATCCCCGCTAAGCTTGTTTAGGGCTAAAGAATGACTCATACTTCAGGGCAGTGACATCCCCACTAAGCTTGTTTAGGGCTAAAGAATGACTCATACTTCAGGGCAGTGACATCCCCACTAAGCTTGTTTAGGGCTAAAGAATGACTCATACTTCAGGGCAGTGACATCCCCACTAAGCTTGTTTAGGGCTAAAGAATGACTCATACTTCAGGGCAGTGACATCCCCACTAAGCTTGTTTAGGGCTAAAGAATGACTCATACTTCAGGGCAGTGACATCCCCACTAAGCTTGCTAAGGGATGCATAGTGAACAGTGACTAAGAAAAACAACCTGTGGCAGAAGAGATCATGTGTGAGTGGTGTAACATAAAAGTTGTTGTAGACTCCTACTGTTATATAGTATGACATTTGCTTATAAATGATATGCGAAGCATTATGTAGGCCATATAAAGCTCTTTCAAATATTAGCTCTTTCAAATTTTCGTTTTTGCCCAATGATAGCTTTGAACGATTAATATGGGCCAGAAGACCACCCTAACGATAACCCTCCTTGTTATTTACATTAGATACAAACTCTACCTTGTGTCCTTGACAGGGTTGGGTAGGTTACTTTCTAAATGTAATCCGTTACAGTTGCTAGTTACCTGTCCAAAATTGTAATCAGTAACGTAACTTTTGGATTACCCAAACTCAGTAACGTAATCTGATTATTTTTAGATTACTTTCCCCTTAAGAGGCATTAGAAGAAGAAGACAAAAATGTATTTTACCAATTGAACGACATCTATTACAGGATAAATCAATGTTAAAGTTAACACAGCTGGCCATATATGGATGTTCAATTTTACTTTATGTAGGTTATGTAGGCTTCTAACCCATCGCTTTTTACTGCATATAATAATATGATTAAAAAAAATCTGAATTCCAGTCATTCCAATAAATGTCATACCCCTTGATTTTCAAGATTAGGACTTGGAAATATAGATTAATCAAATATTTTTACCTGAGCATAACCCCTAAACTAAAGACTTATTAGCCAGCCTTACTCTGTTTATAATTTTGTTGTCTTGGAGGACTGATTGAGCTCATTGATTTGAGTTGAAAAATAAATGCTGCGCTCATGGAATGGCATGCTTTGAGCACTACTGAAAAGTGCTATTTACATATGCTGCATTTGCTATAGGCCTATTGTTTACCTTTTTCTTTGAGACACTTTGATATCTTGATAATATGCAGCTGATTAAAGGGCACATCCACAGATGAAATGATAACAAAACTGTTGCCCCGGCTCTGTTTTGGTAAAAATCTGAGGGATGGGCCTGGAGAAATGTAATCACGCTCAGACAAAACTATTTTTTTAACCATGTTATGAGGCTATACAGTGTTTGTTTACATTTACAATGTTTACAGACATTTGAGAAAAAAGTTATGAGTCCGAAAATGGATGTAGCAACTACAGAATGCCCCTTTAAGTCTATTGGAAGTGTGTGAGTTCGAGCATGTGTCCATCAGGCCTATGGATTTGTTTTATATAAAAAAGCATGTATTAGATTGAGCAATAAAAACCTCACTTTTATTCCATAGGCTGGGATCCACGGTATGCAGCTGTTGCAAGAGCGCATTTTTCACTGGCTGTCCACTGCTTTCAAAAACAATGATCGAAAGGCAGCTTAAACTTCTTGAATTCAACCATTATTGGGTTCAAATACACATTAAGATTTGTGAACAGCCATCCACAACAACCACAATCCGTAAGGCGCAAATAGCTAAATGAGAGAGCAGCAGTGTGATTCAGATCAATGTGCTATGTAGATATCAATAATAAGTGATACCCGTATCGTCGTAGACTACACCACTGCTGTCATCCTTACCTCCAAGCGTTTATTCAAGTTGGATAACCTTTGGATGTCGACAGCAGTCGCACCATTGGAAGACATAGCTTGGACTGTAGCCTACAAAAGCCTATTCCTGCTCTTTTACCACGATCCATAAAGCACATTTGCTGTGCAGTGGCGATTTTAGCATGTATATCTGGGTTAAAAAACTAAAATGTGGGATGCATGCCAACAAAGCCACAACACAACACTAAAAAATACATTAATTGCACTATAACGGTGACAAACGGTGCCCACAAACTGTTAGGGCCTACATAAAGCTGTCCCAACAGCAGAGTCCCAACACCTTACCACTGCTACACCTGGCTATCAGCGGAGCCTTGTCTGGCAGCAAAACAGTTCATTCAGCCTCATTTACTGCTTTTTTAAAAAACATATCTGATATGGCTGACTTGCTTAAACAAATTTGGTTTCTACTGACAGTTGAGATGTACAGACTATGGAATAAGGGGACAACAAGTGAATAAGAGAGAATCCGTAATTTCGATTAAGACATTAATGAGCGAGAGAGGACGGACGTAGTCAATATAATTATTACAGCGACAGAATTCAGAACACTGTTCTTACAGTGTTCCCCCTGTACACCAAGTCAGAACTGTAGGATAAATCAAGGGGGCATATAAGCAGACAATGAAAGCTCTTAAAATATTCAATGATTACATTTCTCAAAAACAGGTTATAGGCTACATGTGCACCACCAAGTCAGAACAGAAGGTGAAATGAGGAGGTGAAAATAGACTAAATTATTAGGGTGAGGCACATGGGCTACTAGCAGCTTACCACACAAAATACACTTAGTATTACTTTCTTAGCTACAGTATACATATCTCCCTGGCATATTTCATAATTTATGCACCAGCATACAATACTTTTTTGGACTCACCATGTTGTCCTGTGCTCACTTGAACAGGAAGGTCCTTCGCGGGCAAATTTTTGTCCTTTGTGGGCAAGTTTTTGTCATCAAACTTTGCCGTCAAAGTCTAGCATTCTCTGGATGTATGGTGCTTTCAAGACAACTGGGAAAAATTTAAAAAATGGTTGAATAATGATGACGTCAGTGATCTTCAGGTCGTAGCTCTAGAAAGAGGCCTGAGTTCCCAATTTACATTTCCGAGTTCGATGAAAGTTCAAAACTTATTTTCCCAGTCGTAGTTCGTTTCTCCCACGTTCCCAGTTGTCTTGAACTCACTAAAGTCAGATTTTGCAGTTCTGAGTTAACAGTTGTTTTGAACGCGGCACAAATCATGCTTCATTGAAAGCATGGCCAATGTTGAATGTTTAGCATTTTAAGCTAGGAAAAGAGACCATTAATCTTAGACCCGGGACCACACAGCCACTCCACTGAATAGCAGGCTAAGGATTGCTTTGCAATGCTTGCAGTTAGCCACTAATTCCTTTCAAACCACTCGTTGTTGAATTTGAGATTTCCAACTTGTTGTGCAATGTTTCTGTCCAATGGCTGATGAGCACCAATTTAATTTCTCTTCATTACATGGGCTCCTGAGTGGCGCAGCAGTCTAAGGCACTGCTTCTCAGTGCAAGAGGAGTCACTGCAGTCCATGGTTCGAATCCAGCGTGCATCACATCCGGCTGTGATTGGGAGTCCCATAGGGTGGCACACTATTGGCCTAGTGTTGTCCGTGTTTGGCTGAGATAGGCTGTCATTGTAAATACCAATTTGTTCTTAACTGACTTGCTTAGTCAAATAAAGGTAAAAATTATTTATCTTCATGTGACAAGGATTTGACAGTAGGTTGTTAACTTGATTCATGATGACTGCAAGCTTAATTTTTGAAAGTATGATGTTGACATGATCATTCCAATCAAAGCTACTGTAGATATAACGTGATTTGACGTCATTTTATCTGTGGCCACTTGAGCCATCTTGAATGGGCACTTCTAATATAACTCTATGGCAGCACCCAAGGTGCTTGAATTTTCCAGCTCTACCCTTAGACTTGGCGGTGACTTAGTGTCCCCATGAGTGACAGAACACTGATCCAATCATGACGCAACGCTCCATATTTTCTGCTGGCTTGCCCCACTACCACAGAAAGCACTGAGCTAGGCAATTTTTGGGGGGCAAAAAATGTGGGGCCCACCTGCCCTGAATGACGTGTCACCACTGTTGCTGTGTCATCATAGTGGTCTATGACTTGTGGTCAGATTGGCTCAGGTGGAACGCACTTAAATGTGTGCCCTTTTTCACTGCTGAGTTGAATGTTATTGAGAAAACAGAGAAGTGTCAAATATTTTTTGTCGCAAATATCCTTTCTGAATTTAAAAGTAATCCCCAAAGTAATCATCTACTTTTTCAAAAGTATCTGTAATCTGATTACAATATTTTTGCTGGTAACGTAACGGATTACTGTTACCGTTTTTTGTAATCCCTTCCATGTAACGGTACATGTAATCCGTTACTCCCCAACCCTAGTCCTTGATAAGAAGTGAGACAGAACTTACAGCTGGACAACATGCTGCCAATTGTTACCATCATTGATTTTTGTGTCTTATTAGTTCAGTGTTTTTCCAGATGGTCCGTTGCACCCAAGGGACTAACCAATAATTAAAACCTTAAAACTATTGCGAAACAAGCAGTTGTAATTCTTCTAACATTGCTTTTATTAGTCCGACAAGGGTCTGTAATTCCCTTTGAGCTATCAGTGCCTTGTGTCAGCAAAACGTCTGATTAGCTAGGGACAATTTACAGCTAGTTAGAAACCTGGAGAGAGAGTGATAACATTAAGTTAAATTTCCCTTTACCTAGCAATCTATAAAATGTTAGCTGACATGGGCTAATTGAATGACTGCCAGAGGAAAACTGCTAATGCACTACCAAAGTAACAGTAAGTTGAGACCCCGACTGACCACTTCCAAATCTTCCACTTTTCTATTGATTTCCTTTTCAAATAAAAATACCTTCAATAAGCTGACAAATAATAATAACTCTGGCTCCACCTACATTTCAGTAGCTTTGTGGAACCCAAATATATACATACTGTAGACGTGGAATACCTGTTAACAATCTGACTCAACACACATGCCTCAACACACATGCCACTGCCTCAACACACATGTCTCAACACACATGCCTCAACACACATGCCACTGCCTAAACACACATGCCTCAACACACATGCCACTGCCTAAACACACATGCCTCCCCACACACACCACTGCCTAAGCACACATGCACACTGGTTCAAATATGATCCATTGCCCTTTAGACGTACTTTCCATCTTTCATTGATGTGTCTGGCAAAATTCCCATTGCTTTAAAGGGACAATCCACAGTTGAAACAATAACAAAACAGACAACCCGCCTCTGCTTTTGGTAAAAAGCTGAAGGATGGGCCTGGAGAAATGCAACTACTCTTGGATTCATAGACAGAGCTATTGGAAGGACTGACCATCCATGAAATAAAACAAGCCTATCTTTTGGGTTCTGATGGGGTACGACAGGCAAACTAAGTTAATGAAGCATTTCTAAGTTACATTCTTCAAGAATATATTTGTATATTTAATTAATTTAAAAGTCCAACAATGTATATAGCAACTGTGGATTGGCCTTTTAAAATAAACTAACGGAAGTAATGCATTCCAATGTAACTTGACATCAGAACCATTTATCATTCTTGGTCATGAAACCGTTTATGAGCAGAAAACCGAGAGTACGCAAGATGGTTTTGTTTACTCTGTTGCTAAGCAAATACCATTTTTGTTGTAATAGCCAACTGTTTTCTTTGTTTTTCCCCACAGTGGTGTGCTGTGCAGGCAATCATGCGGGTATTGTGTTATAATATCAGACATTGTGATTATAAACTGGAGCATTATATCTACTGTGGAAGAGTCACCATATCACACTTGTTAGGAACGGTAAATGCAATTGCTGAAAGAACCAGGACAGGATAGTATATTATGAATCCCTTCCTGGTTGAGATGCCCTGGGGGAAGCTAGGTAAATCATGTTTATTTTCTAGATTACATATTTAGAATGGAAGCACACTGGAGAGATTGATGAGACAGCAAAATCTACATAATGCTCTGGGGCTGATTTAAATTTCAGGGGGATGCCGGAAAATCCATCAATAGGACAGGATGCATACTGTATGTATTGCATAGGCTGCATACCCATGAAAAGCTCATTTGAATTCCCCACAATTGGGATGGTAAAGTAAAAAGTAAAGGTTCTCCTTTTGCATTTTTAGGCTTTATTCAGATAGTAGAAGGGGAGATGGAAGTAGAGGAGGAAAGGGGGACAGGCTAATTTTAAAGACTGGAATGGAACAGCAATTACAAGGAGCCCGTCCTCTTTTGCTCCTCCCACGAGCCTCCTCTGGTGAACACTGGTCTCCAGTGTCATACATTTGTGTTAGAACCAGGTGTGTTGCTACTAGACAACAAGCTCTGCACAAAATAAAGTTAACTTGACTTGGTCATATGATGGATTCAAGAGCTGTTACTTACATTTGTATCTTCTCATGAAGTGAGAATAAAAGTCGTAGAACAAACGTCAGTAAATGGCTGTTTATGTAAAGTACAAATTCAACCAAGTTGAACCAAAGTGGGAAGACAAGGAGAGATTAATAGGCCTCCAGCATCCTGAGGCTCTTGTCACGGTGATGGACTGTGCACCGACACAATGTTCAGACCACCAACAATTCTCAGACTGCTCCAGTTTCCCTGCACTGAACTGGAGAGAACTTCAGCGGGCCATAAATCCATTTAGAGTATTCAGTCCGTTTGATCGTCTACTGTGGATCAGTGTTCAGTAGTGACAATGGTTGAGAAAGTAATGGTTTGAGGCTGTTGACACATTTTCACAGGGGATCTAGGCTAGCATAGGGCAGAAAGGGATGAGATCCAGTATCTGCTCCAGTGAACATTCACTAAAGAAATGAAAGTGTCTGATGTTTTCACATCTCAAAAAAGGTCTAATGTCGAGTTCGTGCCATCTGTTGTGTAACTCCAGCTACATGCTCCAATCCCAAATGAATGGGACAGAAACACACCATCTAATTACATCACATTGTGCAGTCTCAGTACATGACATCTGCACTGAAGTTCAGACTCATCAGAAGGGTGGTCTTTTCACCTGAATGTTGGTTTTTGCACTCAACAAGTCGACACATTGGATCTACCTACAGTCGGCAAACTTAATTCTTCCCCTGTGTATTTTAATTCATGGAGATTTCCATGACCTTGTACCTAGTCCACTCTCTCTTTGCTTATGGGCTTAGGGACATTGTGTTAAATAAAGAGAGTAATAAAATCTATGACTATTGACCTCTCTCGGCCCCATGGCAAAGAACCTGTTTGCTCTTGATCTCTGAGGACTTGGCCTCTATTTAAAAGGTATTAAACATGCTTCATAGTTTCAGAAACAATTACATTAACTGCTATTAGATTAATTAATTCATTGCATAAGCTATACCTGTATATTCGTTTGAATAGAAATGTCCTGCAGTCAGACAGATATATTAACCAGACCTGGGTTTACATACTATTTAAAATAATTAAAAATACTTTATCTGGGCTTGATTGAGCTTGCCTTTTGCAATTGAACTGATAGAATAGTTGTGAAAACCCCACCCATCTGGCACTCCAGGCAGACTAGAGCAAACACTAAAAGTAATGTTTTTCTGCTTTTCAGCCACTTGGGTTAGAATAGAATAAACTACATTGTCAGGATGCAAGGATATGTTTACTTGATTTTCCCACCAGTTTACACTATAATGGTGTTTGACAGTGTATGGATTTCTATAATTTTCTCTCAGATGATGCTGCTGGCATCAATGTCACCATTACACCAGCTAACAATCAGAATGTAGCACCCTATCAAATCTCTTGGCCAAGCCAGTTAATGTGTGCAGTACTTGGGGCTCTATCACCATACATGAGACAAAGTGACTTGGTGTTGCTAAAATAGCACGTCACGTCATTACAGTGGAGCCTAGCAATGATAGATGGATTTGACATTCAAATCATCACAGTTCTTCAAATATGTTTCTTCACATTTTTTCTTATACAAGAAGACACACAATATGGGAGACCTCTCCATTTCACCAATTTACCTTCATACCAGCTGGGGAAAATAATGACTATCCTCCCTCCCACTGGGCAAACACTGGTTGAATCAACATTGTTTCCACACCAAACTGAGGTGGCAGATGCTGGCTAATCAATGAAGTAATCCATGGAAGTAATCAGATTAAGTCACTCATTTAGAGAATTCCAATGGTACTCTTAGAAAAAAAGGTGCAATATTTGAACCTAAAAAGGTTCTTCTGCTGTCCATATAGGTGGACCATTTGAAGAACCCTTTTTGGTTCCATATATACTGAACAAATATATAAACACAAATGCAACAATTTCAACGATTTTACTGAGTTATAGTTCATATAAGGAAATCAGTCAATTGAAATAAATTCATCAGGCCCTAATCCATGGATTTTACATAACCGGGAAGGGGCACAATCAGATCCGCCTTACCCGACATCACCATAACTGATGTTTTGAATGGTATCGGAGGTGGAACTGCGTTAGTGCAGTCAAACCCACAAGCGGCATTATACCTAAAGCGGACATTGTCATTGGCTGCTGTGGTGGATGAATCAGAATTAGTTGGGTAACATAGATAATTAAGATGTTTTATTAGTATAATATGCTTTTGTGAGATACTTGTCATTAGAAAGTGTCCTTTGGACTCTGGTGTCTTTCAGTTGCACATTTCCCTTAGCTGGGGCTCAGACACTTGGGGCCCAGAGAGGGGAGAGGTCAGACTTGTTTTTTACATGTCTCTGTTGCTATGCAGAATATCAGCAAGAGAGGAGGACAGAATGAAATATTGTCTTCATATGTGAATGTCTCTTTACCTTTTCTTAAACCATGTGAAGGGATGGCGTGATTAATGGGGAACCAATGACTTGTCTCCACAATGTCTGTGAGCAAGTCACTCCCTCCTTTTCTTTATTGTGGGAGGTTTATGGCAGTGTCTGGGAACATTGTATGTCCTCTCTTAGATCTCGCACTTATCCTGTGATAGTATATGGCCTAGAGGGTCACTCCCCTCAGTGAGCTTGTCCAGGAGTGGGGTCAAGAGGGGGTTTGCTTGAGATGGGAGTATCTAGAGTTGACAATTGATATATGCCATTGGATGAAATTGTGTTTTTGTTCTATGAAGTACCAGGGATGAGATTAGAACCTCGTCATTAGGGATCAAACTGAATGATAATTTATAGCGAATGCTATCTGGCTGTAGATACTCCTCTCTAAAGTAAACAGTCTTTCTTTGTGAACCGTTCCTAACTATCTGTGGTTTGTCATGTCAAAAGGGGATGGATATTTGGGTATAAAGATCTCAGTAGCCATTGTGTTGAAACCTTCCTGGTTCATTCGAGAGAGTGCATCATTGAAGGTCAAGTGCTTTTGCAAAAGTAGCTTAAGTATTAAAGATGTAGTTTAACTCAGACTGCTGTGTTTGTAACTCTCCTCATTTGGTCATGCAGAAATTAGCCACCACACTGCACAGAGTCGCTGCTGTGTTTACAAGTTTGAACACTGGAATGTGAGATGCTGATAGAAATACTCATTATTTAGTTTAATGATTTTCAGTTTGAGTGTCATTATTTCTATAATTTCTTGTTCTGAACTTCTAGTGAGAGTGAGACGGGTGTGGATGCGTGACAATTATCAAGAGCCACTGCTCACTGATTTGACAGCTCCAACACAGTTATTTCCACCGCCGACACTGCCAGAACATCAGCTACTGTATGTGTGTGTTGGCTATCGCTTGATCTTATTGAATCTAGGCCACCAGATCTCAAGCTTTTAAAAATCATGTGGAGAAGCATTTCACAGATTCAAGCTGTCAAACCTTTTCACATGTGGATAGAAAATGACCACATATACATTAGCCTAGATGGAGAGATCATACAATTGGGGTCATATTGAAACAAAATACATGTTGGTGTAATGGAGGGCTGCCATGACAGATGAAATATATAACTTTCTCAATTAGGCCCATCACCCCATGAGGACTGAGAAGCATACTGTAGGCCATCAACAAAATGTATACTATGCTAATAATATGGCTGCATCTGGCAGTAAAATGTACTACACAACAGCATAGCTCATATTCTGTGACATATCTGAACAATGAGACAATTTTAATGGCACCCCAGATAAATATTTGTTGTTCCTGTTCAGGTTGTAGCTGTCAATAGGATAAACAGTGCATTCGGGAAGTATTCCGACCCCTTCCCTTTTTCCACATTTTGTTACGTTACAACCTTATTCTAAAATGGATTGTATTATATTTCCCCTCATGAATCTACAAACAATACCACATAATGACAAAGCAAAAAGAGGTTTTTAGAATTGTTTGCGAATTTATTAAAAATAAAAAACAGATACCTTATTTACAGTATTGAGACTCGAAATTGAGCTCAGGTGAATTCTGTTTCCATTGATCATTCTTGATGTTTCTACGACTTGATTGGAGTCCACCTGTGGTAAATTCAATTGATTGGACATGATTTGGAAAGGTACACACCTGTCTATATAAGGTCCCACAGTTGACAGTGCATGTCAGAGTAAAAACCAAGTGATGAGGTCGAAGGAATTGTCCGTAGAGCTCCGAGGCAGGATTGTGTCATGTAACAGATCTGGGGAAGGGTACCAAAAAATGTCTGCAGCATTGAAGGTAACAAATAATTTTCAATCATTCTTAAGTAGAAGAAGTTTGGAAACACCAAGACTCTTCCTAGAGCTGGCTGCCTGGCCAAACTGAGAAATCAGGGTCTTGTTCAGGGAGGTGACCAAGAACCCGATGGCAGAGCTCCAGAGTTCCAACCATCTCTACAGAACTCCGCCAATCAGGCCTTTACGGTTGAATGGCCAGACGGAAGCCACTCCTCAGTAAAAGGCACATAACAGCTCACTTGTAGCTTGCCAAATGGTACCTAAAGGACTCTCAGACAATAACAAACAAGATTCTCTGGTCTTATAAACTAAGATTCAACTCTTTGGCCTGAATGCCAAGTGTCACGTCTGCAGGAAACCTGGCACCATCCCTACGGTGAAGCATGGTGGTGGCAGCATCATGTTGTGGGAATGTTTTTCAGGGGCAGGGACTGGGAGACTAGTCAGGATCGAGGGAAAGATGAACAGAGCAAAGACAGAGAAATCCTTGATGAAAACCTGCTCAGGACCTCAGACTGGGGTGAAGGTTCACCTTCAAACAGGACAACAACCCTATGCACACAGCCAACACAACGCAGGAGTGACTTCGGGACACGTCTCTGAATGTCCTTGAGTGGCCCAGCTAGAGCCAAGACTTGAACCCAATCGAACACTCTCTGCAGAGACCTGAAAATAGCTGTGCAGCGACGCTCCCCATCCAACCTGACAGAGCTTGAGACGATCTGCAGAGAAGAATGGGAGAAACTCCCCAGCTACAGATGTGCCAAGCTTGTAGCGTCATACCCAAGAAGACTTAAGGCTGTAATCACTGCAAAAGGTGCTTCAACAAAGTACTGGGTAAAGGGTCTGAATACTTGTGTAAAGGTGATATTTCAATTTTTATTTTTAAAACATTTGTCATTATGGGGTATTGTGTGTAGATTGAGGGAAAAAACTATTTCATCAATTTTAGAATACAGCTGTAATGTAAAAAAAAATGTGGAAAAAGTCAAGCGGTCTGAATACTTACCATATGCACTGTACAACAAAATCTTGACAAAAAAAACATTTCGGCTCAGTGTCAATTTTTTTTTATGTCCCTAGGCATCTTACAGCCAGAACTACAATAGTTGGGCAATCGTTAACTTCCTAGTGTGAAAGAAAACTCCTATTCAAACTAGTTACATTTTCAGAGCTAGTAGACACCTTTACCTCATTTCCACTTTTAATACAATTTTACGAGTAACTTTCGAACACTACCTTAAATAACGATGACTGTCGTGGTGTAAAAAATATGGATTTGCTCATTTTCTATTTAACTCAGAGACTTAATCCATCCATTTAACTACTGGAATGCTCACTTATCTCATTTTATTGTCTGACACATATAGGTCAAGGATTCACACTGGGTTCATTTGGCTGGTTAGGAAACGATCCGTGGCCTTATAGGAACATTTCTCTTCTGCTGTTATTTGAGCATTGTCTGTAATGAGAAACTCAGGAACACTGTAGGATGTTCCTAGGGACCTACATGCTTGGTGTCCTGAGGATCTCCCCTCCCTGTTAAAAATTAATACATCCATTTTTTTTTTCAATACTGGAGACTCCTCTCGAGGTTGTTTTCACCAATTGAAATTGTGTTTTCAACTCTGCAGTTTTCATCCCAGACATCTATATCCTACTACTACTACTACTACTACTACTGTGCATCATTGAGCCAAGAATACATATCTTGTCGCAACACAATATATATGGTATTCACCCAACACAATATATATGGTCACATGAAATGCATTTCATTGGCTTGACGTATTGTACCGTGGATTTTTATGCACTCTTCTCTCTATGCATATTTTGACCTTGAATTTAAGCATGAAAATAGCGTTCTATTCACCTTCTATCCGTTTTGGGTGGAGATTTAATAAATGAAGGTGTGGCAGAAGGTGTGTCTACAGATACACCATATTTTGACCTTGACTTAATTCCACCATATTTACGCATGAGAAAACCATGAATAAGGTCTATTGAACCTACCGGTTCCATATACTTCATTTTTTTCAGACAGAAATAACACCATTCTCCATGCACTGTAATTTATAACTTGATGAGAGCTACAGTAGGTAAATGAGTAATCCGGTTGTATAAGGGCATTGGAAATAAAAATGACAGTTGTTTTAGATATATTTTACCTTATAATCGCTGGAGACAAATGTGAAACCAGTCATATTGCAGCAAACTGAAGCATATCAACATATTAACTTTGCCACAGTAAAGGTTATGCTTGCTGTTCCATTATGCAGGCCTTTTAACTAGCAGGGATTGGCACTCTCGAATGTCTTAATGATAGACTCCCCTGACTTTCTCTGTTTCCTATTTCTATCATGTAGGCCTAATAATAACACATATTCAACTGCCAATTTACCGTTAGTTCCCTTCAGTTGGTATAGGCTATATTATTATTCCATTTGTTTACATTGTTTTGTTTACCTTCATTTGGTTCCTCTGGAAACACTGTCACCGCCATGTGGATGTTACTGAGGATCATTAGTAATGGTTTATCATATAAAAAAATACATTTAGGCTAAATAAATCGTTGCAGTGGAGCGCAGACCAATCCGTAACAGTTTGAACCTGACGCCTGGCGCAATACTTGGCTGTATCACACAGTTCCATTGTTAGCGCAGGTATTAGACCAGGGTATAGCATACTATACTATAAAGCCCTATTGAATGAATGTACACTATTCTACCTATTATAATTCTATGTATTCTAATCTTCCAACATTACCATGGGTTAAAGAACTGAATGTGGCAATTTTCAGAATGAATAAAACCACTGTATTTTTGATTCATCAATATATTTAGTGTGTAAAGGTGCTCCAAACCTGTTTTTTTTATGATTGATACATACATTTCTAACCCAAAAATGTGCCTAAATAATCTATAAAATCTGAGTATTTTTCAATCTACCAGTTGGTGTTGAAATGGGGACGAATATGCGTGTATTTAGATGTCTTTCTTTCCTTGATCCCTATTTTCGTAACCCCTTCTCTTGATGTATTCTAGTCTGTCGACAAAATTCAAATTAAAGGTCCACATTATTTAAATGGGTGGCTTAACATTTACATTTACGTAATTTAGCAGACGCTCTTATCCAGAGCGACTTACAAATTGGTGCATTCACCTTATGATATCCAGTGGAACAACCACTTTACAATAGTACATCTATATCTCTTTTGGGGGAGGGTAGGGGGGAGGGTTAGAAGGATTACTTAATCCTATCCCAGGTATTCCTTAAAGAGGTGGGGTTTCAGGTGTCTCCGGAAGGTGGTGATTGACTCCGCTGTCCTGGTGTTGTGAGGGAGCTTGTTCCACCATTGGGGTGCCAGAGCAGCAAACAGTTTTGACTGGGCTGAGTGGGAACTGTGCTTCCGCAGAGGTAGGGAGGCGAGCAGGCCAGAGGTGGATAAACGCAGTGCCCTTCTTTGGGTGTAGGGACTGATCAGAGCCTGAAGGTACGGAGGTGCCGTTCCCCTCACAGCTCCGTAGGCAAGCACCATGGTCTTGTAGCAGATGCGAGCTTCAACTGGAAGCCAGTGGAGTGTGCAGAGGAGTGGGGTGACGTGAGAGAACTTGGGAAGGTTGAACACCAGGCGGGCTGTGGCGTTCTGGATGAGTTGTAGGGGTTTAATGGCACAGGCAGGGAGCCCCGCCAACAGCGAGTTGCAGTAATCGAGACGGGAGATGACAAGTGCCTGGATTAGGATCTGCGCCGCTTCCTGTGTGAGGCAGTGTCGTACTCTGCGAATGTTGTAGAGCATGTACCTACAGGATTGGGTCACCGCCTTGATGTTAGCGGAGAACGACAGGGTGTTGTCCAGGGTCACGCCAAGGCTCTTAGCACTCTGGGAGGAGAAAATTCCACCCAAAAACTATATTTTGGTATTTATTTCATTAGTCCATTGTTGACATAGTTTCAAAATGTTTGGCTTGTCAGCAATCAAGTTTTCAAGATATGTAACTTTCAAAATACAGAAATCATCCCATATTTACATGTTTTTACATTTAACTAGGCAAGTCACTTAAGAACAAATTCTTATTTAAAATCACGGCCTACCTAAACGACACTGGGCCAATTGTGCGCCGCCCTATGGGACTCCCAATCATGGCCGGATGTGATTCAGCCTGGATTCAAACCAGGGACTGTAGTGACACCTCTTGCACTGAGATGCTGCGCCACTCAGGAGCCCATATGATGTATTTTGCAACATATGATGCTGCTTTTTACATCATATGATGCTAAATGCATAATACAGGGATGATTTCTGTATTTTGAAAGTTACATATCTTGAAAACTTGATTGCTGTCAAGCCAAACATTTTGAAACTATGTCAACAATGGACTAATGAAACAAATACCAAAACCTAGATTGTGGGAGGAGTAAATGTACTGAAAACCCTATTGAATGAAAACTCCAGGAGAAAATACATTGGCCAGCAAGTGGGAGGGTTTTCAGCTGTTGAATTAAATTTATTCAGCACAAGAGCTTTTCTTTATGTATTTAACCCTTATTTTACAGGGGAGAGGAAGGGAGATGAATGAGCCAATTGGAAGCTGGGGATGTTTAGGTGGCTATGATGTTATAAACTAGGCAGAAAGAAATGGAGACCATAACAGAGTGAACAAAAATAAAGACCAAATAAAGGCTGGAAAGGAAATCAAAGAGATAGAAATATCGAGAGAGAGAGGGCCAACGATAAAATAAAAAGGGCTAGAGGTATAGAACAAGAAGAAATAGAAGGGAACGAGAATAGAACGAGAGCGCGAATGAAGCTTGAAGAGTTTGAAGAGGCTGTTGTTGTGAAGATGTCTCTGGTGTCTTCTGATTGGCTCCATTATGGCGTTTGACTGTGTACACTGCTGCTGATCAAGCACCAAAGTGTTTCTGGGACAGACATTTGGATTCCCTTTTTCCTCTGTGGCATCAGATTTAGCTGAGTGCTTGATGTCACAGCTCTACCCTTTCAACTGATATTGTGTGATGTGAGAAGCAAAACAAGGGAGACATCAAAAAGGAGAGAGGCCTCTATTGTACACAAACAGTCCCACAAGCCTTAAAAAGTTTGTTCCTTACCTCAATTTAGATCAACACGAAAAAGTATCTTTAGAACACCAACTTGCAGAATAACATGATGACAATCAAGATCAGACAGTTAAAGGGAAGCTAAAGAATGACCCCGCCAGGCCAGCCCAGTAGAGACCCACCAAAATAGTCAGACTAGGGTTAGGTTGCAGGTTGTTTTTACTGCAGTCACGCTTCGCATCCAGGTGTTGTGAGATCTGAGCAACTGCACAGACAACCTAGAACAAGACAAGGCATTTTTGGAGGAAGGGAAGGGTAGGGGGGCAGTAAAGGGCAGAGAGGCATTGCTGCACAGTAGACAGGTCAGCTTCCGAGCCAGGATAGTCCTAAATTAAAGGAGCAATCCACAGTTGAAACATTTACAAAGTGTTCTCCCAGCCACTGTTAAGGTAAAAAGCTAAGGGAAATGTAATCCTTCTCAAATTCATAGACATTGTTATGGATGCGAAGGCTGACCATCCATGATATCAAAAGTATAGTTTTAACCATGCTTTAAAGGGGGAAATAAAAATTATGAAACAAAAATGATAACTTTGTTACACACATCACCAAAATATCTAAATCAGGACAGGAAAGTATTGACCTCAGGCAGCCAGATGCCAGCTGGATGCCAGTTAGTGGTTAAAAATCCTGGGGAGTTGGGTTCGAGCATCACCCTAACATGTTAGCGTTCAAACTAGCACTCACAGTATGGTTTAGTTAATGTATTGATTGATCTCAAGGGTCACTAAATGGGAGACACTCAGTAATAATTTGATGTAGGTTGCACACTGAGGATTGACAGACCCTGCTCGCCATTGACAGCCAAGGGTCGTCAAGTCTAGTAAATCACAACTAGCATCATCAGGTGTTGTTTCAGTTTTATTGGATTTCCATAGGAAACACTAATACACAGTTCTTTGCACAACACCTTGCACTGTCACAATTCTTAAACCATTTTACAAATCATACTGAAATAGATTTCACTTATATCACCAACATTTCGACCAATGGACCTTCATCAATGCTTTTAGAGATATATTCTAAAAATAATACTTAACACAGGCCTGCCACTGGTGTCAAGTTGGTTAATATAATTGACAGGTCAAGAACTCCAAACAAGAGGTGTAACTAGCATTTACCGTCTTTCTTTACGTTTCATTGAGCAGTTTTATTTTATTGGATGTTAGCAAGCACACAGTGTGTTTTGAGAGCCTCAGCAATCTATTTAGTCTGTTCTGTGACAACAAAAACTATTCTGAGGATCCTTCCAGGGAGAACAAAATAAGAGCTGAGGAGATAACAAAACTCCAACTCGAGGGAACTTGAAAGAACTCATAAATCCATAGAGTAGCCAGACAGTGAAATTTAACAGAGATGTTTTGCTGACAGTGTCGGAACTACTTCAGACATTCAGAACCAGTCAAAGTTTGGACACACCTACTCATACCAGGGTTATTCTTTATTTTTACTATTTTCTTAATTGTAGAATATTAGTGAAGACATGGAATCATGTAGCAACCAAAAAAGTAATATTTTATCTTTGAGATTCTTCAAAGCAACCACCCTTTGCCATGATGACTGATTTGCACACTTGGCATTCTCTCAACCAGCTTCATGAAGTAGTCACCTGGAATACATTTCAATTAACAGGTGTGCCTTGTTAAAAGCTAATTTGTGGAATTTTGTTCCTTCTTAATGCATTTGAGCCAATCAGTTGTGTGACCAGGTAGGGGTGGTATACAGAAGATAGCCCTATTTGGTTAAAGACCAAGTCCATATTTTGGCAAGAACAGCTCTAATAAGCAAGTGAAATTACAGTCAATCATTACTTTAAAACATGAAGGTCAGTCAAAGTTTCAAGAACTTTGAAAGTTTCTTCAAGTGCAGTCACAAACACCATTAAGCGCTATGATGAAACTGGCTCTCATGAGGACCGCCACAGGAAAAGAAGACCCAGAGTTACCTCTACTGCAGAGAATAAATTCATCAGAATAAATGCACCTCAAATTGCAGCCCAAATAAATGCTTCACAGAGTTCAAGTAACAGACACATCTCAACATCAACTGTTCAGAAGAGACTGTGTGAACTAGGCCTTCATTGTTGAATTGCTGCAAAGAAACCACTACTAAAGGACACCAATAAGAAGAAGAGACTTGCTGGGGCCAAGAAACACGAGCAATGGACATTAGACTGGTGGAAATCTGTATTTTGGTCTGATGAGTACAAATTTGAGATTTTTGTTTCCAACCGCCGTGTCTTTGTGAAACGGATGATCTCCACTAATGTGGTTCCGCCCGTGAAGCATGGAGGAGGAGGTGTGATGGTGTGGGGGTGCTTTGCTGGTGACACTGTCTGTGATTTATTTATAATTCAAGGCACACTTAACCAGCATGGCTACCACAGCATTGTGCACCGATACGCCATCCCATATCGTTTTTGCTTAGTGGGACTATCATTTCTTTTTCAACAGGACAATGACCCAAAATGCACCTCCAGGCTGTGTAAGGGCTATTTGACCAAGGCGAGTGATGGAGTGCTGCATCAGATGACTTGGCCTCCACAATCACCTGACCTCAACCCAATTGAGATGGTTTGGGATCATTTGGAAGGAAAAGCAGCCAAGTGCTAAGCATATGTGGGAACTCCTTGTTGGGAAAGCATTCCTCATGAAGCTGTTTGAGAGAATGACAAGAGTATCATCAAGGCAAAGGGTGGCTACTTTGAAGAATCTCAAATATAAAATATATTTTGATTTGTTTAACACTATTTTGGTTACTACAAGATTCCATATGTGTTATTTCATAGTTTGGAGGTGTTCACTATTATTCTACAATGTAGAAAATAGTAAAAATAAAGTAAAAATCCTGAAATGAGTAGGTGTGTCCAAACTTTTGACTGGTACTCTATTTCATTAAGTACTGTTTAGCTGTTGTTGCTTTTTTAAATGTTAATTTCAATCATTTTTATTTTACACAGCTGTACTGATCCAAGTGCTGTGTATCACTCTGTGCATCAACATTTTGCCATAGTCATTCATTTGCATAGCAATTACAACTGTATCCATCTGTGGTTTTATGATATTGCAAGAATACATTAGAAAGCCTTGATGAATGCCTCTGGGCCAGATATTCAGACTGAGTGCCACTGTTAACAATGAAATAACTTACCAAGACAGCTTAATTCAGACATATTCTCTTGAGAAGATGATTAAATTGGTCATAAAGCGTGTATCTACCTGACATAGTTTTACTTCCAGCAGTGACCATATACATAAGTAATTTCAGTGAAGTGATAAAACACCATTGTAGATTATGCATTTTATATAACTTTTAAAATCCAGGTGGTTACTTTGTATTATTCAATCAGAATTAAAGAACTCCTTTACCATAATGAGGTACATACTGTTCCTGTCTTGATTCTGCTCCAAAGACAAGTATTGTTGGTCATAATTCAAGATCATAGCAACTGCTTACTTCCCATTTAGACAGCGGTGACACCTTTGTCTGACCTTGCCCAACATGTTGACCAATTGTTTCTCTGTGTCTGAACAAACAGTACATAGGAACTCATTTTTTCCACTGTGTCAGTAGACACATCTTGCAATGTGATTCTCCCATGCAGAAACTATTGAACCGCTAACTGCCACCCCCCAAACGTCATCCCTGCTCTAGCATAACGTGTCACAGCCACGGGAATCAACAAAGATCAACATAGAGGGCAGCACTGACATCCCGCATATCCAGTTACAGACACTTGCACTGTGAGGCAATGGGAAAGAGAGCCAGCCAATTTTCCTTGGAGAAAGGATAGGCTAGACTCTTAGAAAAAAAGGGTTCCAAAAGTGTTCTTCAGCTGTCCCCATAGGAGAACCATTTTTGGTTTCATGTAGAACCCTCTGTGGAAAGGGTTCTACATGGAACCCAAAAGCGTATTACCTGAAGCCAGTAAGGGTTCTATCTGGAACCAAAAAGGGTTTTCCTATGGGGACAACCTTTTTTTTAAGAGTATACTCAAAGCTTCACACATTATAGCTCACCAACGCCATACAGGCAGTCAGTGATGTATTATTGAAACTTTACCGGTAGGCTTGGTTTTTGATATGTGCCATTTCCCTATCCTTTCTGTGGGTAAGTATTTATTTATTTATTTTTATTTTCCCTCTAAGGGAATGTTGCAGTGGGATTTCACTACGACTGCCACAGGTCTTAGTTTCCTTTGTATGATTTAAATGTTCATTGTAGTTGCAGCTGCTGATGAATGCATAGATGTGTGATCCTCAAACCATCTAAGCGAGTCACAGAGTCAAAGTGCAAATAAAAAGTATTTGATTTCGCCAATTGAAATTAGATGGGTCATCTCACTATATTAAGATCAAATTTAATTTAATTTAAAAATGGTCGATCAGTGACCCAGACCAAGACTATAGGAGACCATGTCCTCTTAGGGTTTCCCACCTATTTGATCACTGTTCACATATGGTTAAGATCAATGTAAAAGTGGGGAAGACTAAAGACATTCTAAACTCAAGGGCTCTTTCTAAACTCAAGTCCAATATTCTCCAGTTGCATCCAATATACATGATACAGTCTTCACTGATATGAGATGGATAGATGAAAGCTACATCATAACTTATATATATATACACCAAGATCCACTATCTTGCTTTATCAGGACATAAAGGAAAGGAAACATGAGCTTCTCCCAAGATTGACTAGTTAACTGTCTGTTTAGCTTTCCAGCAATTGCAACATTCAAAGCTAAGATTTTGGGTGTGGTGACTTCATGGAGAGAGAAAAGCTGAAAGTGAAAATCAGAGCTGTCCTTGAATGGACTAAGATTCATAAGTAATTACTGTATATCCAATTATTTCACCATAACATTCATTAAAAAAGGTGATTTCTGATATCATTTACATTCCACTGCAACCATTATCAGGTAGGAAGGTAAGACCCAGATGCAGACCATGTCAAAATAACAAAAGTTTGAGGAAAAGAGAGCCTGGGAAACTACAGGAGCTGAGAAACAAAACAATAGTTGACTTGACAAACAAGACAAACTGGGACAGACAGACATACAGAGAACACAGGTATAAATACACAGGGGAAAATGGTGAAGATGGGCAACACCTGGAGGGGGGTGGAGACAATCACAAAGACAGGTGAAACAGATCAGGGTGTGACAATTATGTTATTCAATCACTATAGATGAATGATTTCCCGCCTCCCAAGTGAATGAAGCTAGTTAAAAGGCATATACTAATTATTAGGATCGTTAGGGAAACATCATTGAGGTGGAAGGTATTTCAATTCAAATTAAATTTTATTTATCACATGCTCCGAAAACAACAGGTGTAGGGTACTTACTTACAAGCCCTCAACCAACATTGCAGTTCAAGAAATAGAGTTACGAAAAGATTTACTATGTAAACTAAAGTAAAAAATACAATTAAAAGTAACACAATAAAATAACAATACCCAGGCTATATACAGGGGGCATGTGCGGGGATACAGGTTAGTCGAGGTAATTTGTACATGTAGGTAGAGGTAAAGTGACTATGCATCGATAATAAACAGCAAGTAGCAGCAGTGTAAAAACAAAGGGGGGGGGGTCAATGTAAATAAATAGTCTGGGTGGCCATTTGATTAATTGTTCAATAGTCTTATGGATTGGGGTAGAAGCTGTTAAGGAGCTTTTTGGATCTAGACTTGCCGTGCGGTAGCAGAGAGAACAGTCTATGACTTGGGTGCCTGGAGCCTTCCTCTGACACCGCCTAATACATAGGTCCTGGATGGCAGGAAGCTTGGCCCCAGGGATGTACTGGGCCTTACGCACTACCCTCTGTAGCGCCTTACAGTCGGATGACAAGCAGTTGCCATACCAGGCGGTGATGCAACCGGTCAGGATGCTCTCGATGGTGCAGCTGTAGAACTTTTTGAGGATCTGGGGACCCATGCCATTTATGTGCTGCCACTAGTATTGCAATATCTTCTCAATCGATGTGTTCATGTGGCATACAAGCAATTTACAACAATGTATACACTTTTATGTAGATGTATGATAGTTTTGTTTATGATTGCTCTCAGTGCTAATAAGGCGAGCAGTAGACTGGTTGTAGCCTATTGAGAATTCCTATATTTAGAACATGTCACAGGCGTCGTATAGAACAGACCAAGGCGCAGCGTGTAGAGTGCTCATTCTTAATTTATTATAGGAGAACACTTAAACAGAAAAAATACAACGACCAACATCTCCGTTAGGTACAAAGACTATAACGGAAACCAACCACCCACAAAACCCAAAGGAAAACAAGCTGCCTAAGTATGGCTTCCAATCAGAGACAACGAAAGACACCTGCCTCTGATTGGAAACCATACTCGGCCCAAACCTGGAAAACGAAACATAGAAAATGAAAACTAGAACACATTCCCCTAGAAACCAACAAACCCCAAAACACACAAAACAACCCCCCTGCCACGCCCTGACCATTCTACATGGAAAATTACCCTTTTACCTGGTCAGGACGTGACACATGTCTTCTTCAAGAGATAAGAACATAATTGATGAACATAAAGAACATAATAATTGATGCCATGAAATAATTCTCAGTTCGAGTCCTGAATACTGCCCTATTACTGTAATTGTCCTGCAAGAATATATTTACACTGATGCGCTAAGGATAAGTGGTCATCCACTATGTTTTTTTTTTACCTTTGAGGGATTAGTAGTATAGAACCCATCCTAATAACCAAGGCTTAAACTACTTATGAGCTTGAGAAGTTACCTATGGCAAAGACAATAAAGGCACAATCTAAACCAATACTTTTCTGCTTCAGCCAAGCATCTTCTTCTAAACATCTCTCAGCTCCCTAGACTTCAATAGTGTCCTTGTTGAAATGAGAGAGGACACTTGTCTTTGCCACCAATGCCAGTTGCCAAGTGGCTTTGATGAAAGTTTGACAGGCTATTCATTAAAGTGTGCTCCGTGATTGAACAGGGTTTTTAATGTGATTTGATGCATATAGGGTGGCAAAGAGTGTTTCTCTACTTTTGCATTTTGCCTCCAGCACCTTCACTAATTGTTTTTTGGTGTGCGGTAGATTCTGCCTAATATCTACATGGAATTTTTGTCACATGTAAATAAATAAATGTATATAAAACACAAAATAGAATGACAAAGCTATAAAGCATTATCCTAAATTTAACCCATCAACTTAGTGAACACCATTGGTGTTTAATATGAAGGTTTCTGCATGAAATGTCCATTATACACTGCTCAAAAAAATAAAGGGAACACTTAAACAACACAATGTAACTCCAAGTCAATCACACTTCTGTGAAATCAAACTGTCCACTTAGGAAGCAACACTGATTGGCAATACATTTCACATGCTGTTGTGCAAATGGAATAGACAACAGGTGGAAATTATAGGCAATTAGCAAGACACCCCCAATAAAGGAGTGGTTCTGCAGGTGGGGACCACAGACCACTTCTCAGTTCCTATGCTTCCTGGCTGATGTTTTGGTCACTTTTGAATGCTGGCGGTGCTTTCACTCTAGTGGTAGCATGAGACGGAGACTACAACCCACACAAGTGGCTCAGGTAGTGCAGCTCATCCAGGATGGCACATCAATGCGAGCTGTGGCAAGAAGGTTTGCTGTGTCTGTCAGCATAGTGTCCAGAGCATGGAGGCGCTACCAGGAGACAGGCCAGTACATCAGGAGACGTGGAGGAGGCCAACAACCCAGCAGCAGGACCGCTACCTCCGCCTTTGTGCAAGGAGGAGCAGGAGAAGCACTGCCAGAGCCCTGCAAAATGACCTCCAGCAGGCCACAAATGTGCATGTGTCTGCTCAAACGGTCAGAAACAGACTCCATGAGGGTGGTATGAGGGCCCGACGTCCACAGGTGGGGGTTGTGCTTACAGCCCAACACCGTGCAGGACGTTTGGCATTTGCCAGAGAACACCAAGATTGGCAAATTCGCCACTGGCGCCCTGTGCTCTTCACAGATGAAAGCAGGTTCACACTGAGCACGGGACAGACGTGACAGAGTCTGGAGACGCGGTGGATAACGTTCTGCTGCCTGCAACATCCTCCAGCATGACCAGTTTGGCGGTGGGTCAGTCATGGTGTGGGGTGGCATTTCTTTGGGGGGCCGCACAGCCCTCCATGTGCTCGCCAGAGGTAGCCTGACTGCCATTAGGTACCGAGATGAGATCCTCAGTCCCCTTGTGAGGCCATATGCTGGTGCGGTTGGCCCTGGGTTCATCCTAATGCAAGACAATGCTAGACCTCATGTGGCTGGAGTGTGTCAGCAGTTCCTGCAAGAGGAAGGCATCGATGCTATGGACTGGCCCGCCCGTTCCCCAGACCTGAATCCAATTGAGCACATCTGGGACATCATGTCTCGCTCCATTCACCAATGCCACGTTGCACCACAGACTCCAAATCCAGACCTCCATGGGTTGATAAATTGGATTTCCATTGATTATTTTAGTGTGATTTTGTTGTCAGCACATTCAACTATGTAAAGAAAAAAGTATTTAATAAGATTATTTCTTTCATTCAGATTTAGGATGTGTTGTTTAAGTGTTCCCTTTATTTTTTTGAGCAGTATATATAAGTCCCTCCCGGTTTCCGGTCATTTCCTTCCAGTTGGTCTCTAATTAATATGACTGTTGTGAATGGAGTGTATCGTGGTTAATGGTCAGCATACCCCAGAAGCACGATGATCCCCTAAAACAGGGGTGGACAATTCCAGTCCTCAAGGGCTTGTTTGGTGTCACAAATTTGCCCCAGCCCCAGCTAACACACCTGACTCGAATAATCACCTAATCATGATCTTCAGTTTAGAATGCAATTTGATTAATCTGCTGTGTTTGCTAGGGATGGAGAAAAAGTGTGACACCAATCAGGCCCTCGAGGACTGGAGTTGCCCACCCCTGCCCTAAAAGGTTTAAGATCAGTGAGCACCTTGCAGGACAAAATGACACCATATATGACACCATATATTGGAATTTAGAATATAGGCCTGTGACATCTTAGAAAACAAGAGGCCAACTCATGATCAATGTAAAACAAGAACATCCCATTACAGCTATAAGAAATAAGGGTCATCCTTCATTTCTTCCTTAAAGGTGGTCGCTGACCCTTGACCTTTTGAGGGAGCAACATGCTGTTTGTATTGTGACACCACGTCCAGGAGGTAGTGTACAATGGTTGTGAATGTGCATGGTCGCAAATGTTTTCATTGTTGATTAGACATTGCTCAACCCATTCAAGCATTTAAAAACGTTAGTTGAATGATGGTGTTGTTGGAAATGCTAGGTTTCAAGGTTCAAATGTAAGCAATCAGATGTATTGAGGATATGACAACTCATTGATGATATGTTCACTCTGTCCAAAACCGTTATATGGACCATGAGATGTACAACAATTTGCAAATGTTTTCAATCTTGAAGTATACAGCTTCTTTGAGGATGTTTAATGTGCACGATCCACAACAATGGAATATTCCTTAGCAGTGTGTTCAGGTGTTTTTTTTAAATTTTGAAATGTAATGCAGTGTCTTTGAAGGGCTACAAGTTAACTTTTTAGTGACGGGGCAGTATTTGGAAATTCAGATGAATGACGTGCCCAAATTAAACTGCCTGCTACTCGGGCCCAGAAGGTAGGATATGCATATTAATAGTAGATTTGGATGGAAAACACTCTGATGTTTCTAAAACTGTTTGAATGATGTCTGTGATTATAACAGAACTCATACGGCAGGCAAAAACCTGAGAAGAAAATCCAACCAGGAAGTGATTTGTAGTTTTTCAACTGATTGCCTTTCCAAACTACAGTGTCTGTGGGGTCTTTTTGCACTTCCTAAGGCTCCCACTAGATGTCATCAGTCTTTAGAACCTTGTTTCATGCTTCTACTGTTACTGGGGAGAGAATAAGAGCTGTCTCAAGCCTGGGACCAACGAGTTGTTTACTGTGCGGCGCGCCGTTCCTTCTTTTTCCTCTGTAATGAATACACTATTGTCCCGTTGGAATATTATCAAAGATTTATGTTAAAAAGACCCTAAGGATTGATTGTAAACATCGTTTGACATGTTTCTACGAACGGTAATGGAACTATTTGACTTTTCGTCTCGGGTTTTGCGCTCACACATTATGCCTTTGGATTAGTGATCTGAACGCGCGAACAAACGAAGGTATTTGGACATAAATATGGAGTTTATCGAACAAAACAAACATTTCTTGTGGGAGTCCTGGGAGTGCATTCCGACGAAGATCAGCAATGGTAAGTGAAGATTTACAATACTATTTCTGAGTTTAGTTGACTCCAGAACTTGGCAGGTAACTGTATAGCTTGCTTTGATGGCTGAGCTCTGTACTCAGAATATTGAACAATGTGCTTTCGCCGTAAAGCTATTTTGAAATCTGACACAGTGGTTGCAGAAGTGTATCTATAATTATTTTAATAACTGTTGTAAATTTTATCAACGTTTATGATGAGTATTTTTGTAAATTGATGTGCTCATTCACTGGAAGTTTTGGGAGGCAAAACAGTTCTGAACATCACGCGTCAATGTAAAATGGGGTTTATGGATATAAATATAAATTTTATCGAACAAAACATACATGTATTGTGTAACATTGAGTCCTGGGAGTGTCATCTGATGAAGATCATCAAAGGTTAGTGACTAATTTTAGCTGTATTTCTGGTTTTTGTGACTCCTCTCTTTGCTTGGAAAATGGCTGTGTGGTTTTTCTTGTCTCGGCGCTGTCCTAACATAATCTAATGTTATGCTTTCGCCGTAAAGCCTTTTTGAAATTGGACAATGTGGTTGGATTAACGAGAAGATTATTTTTAAAATGGGATATAATAGTTGTATGTTTGAGAAATTTTAATTATGAGATTTTTGTTGTTTTGAATTTGCCGCCCTGCTATTTCACTGGCTGTTGGCAGTGTGTCCCGCGGGTGGGACGCTAGCTTCCCACATGTCCTAGAGAGGTTAACTTTGCATTGAATTCTGTCATTTGCAAAAAATAGATTTTTCGTAATGGAAATCATCCACAGCATGTATCAGGGTTGTGAGGATGGCTTCCAAACCCTCATGAAGATTTCTGAGCCAAAACTTTGGCAAAGGAACCTATTAAAAAATTCACTGTGTGAGACTTTCAATTATTATTATTATTATTTTCCTGGGCTTCCCAGTTCCTACCCACAACAAAGCCTAGAGTTAGAAGAGATGTGATGGTGTGGTCCAACTGCCTCTGGGAAAGTGGACGGCAATTTCATACCTTTCATGACCACTGGGAATGCTTGAGTGAATCACGAGGCTGGTAGAGGCGGAGAGGAGAGACACACGGAGAGGCATAAACACTTGAATGAATCACAGTACAGGGGAGAGGAAAAGGAGAGAGAGAAGATGAAGGAATAAGCAAGTGACGAAACTGATTACAGCCGTCATTCGTTGTACTGCAGGTCTAACTTTTAACTGTCATGTTCTATCCAGCACCTTTGAGTTTCAACAGGTAAATACTTACCATGAGTAACTAAACAAAATATAATAACCTTTTTCTCCAAATAATTTGAAATGTTATCCAAATAATAAGCCAATACAGTGACTACATAAATCTTTGTATGTATATATACACACTACATGACCAAAAGTATGTGGTCATGACTGGCCTGCACAGAGCCTCAACGAGAGAGAGAGAGAGAGAGAGAGAGAGAGAGAGAGAGAGAGAGAGAGAGAGAGAGAGAGAGAGAGAGAGAGAGAGAGAGAGAGAGAGAGAGAGAGAGAGAGAGAGAGAGAGAGAGAGAGAGAGAGAGAGAGAGAGAGAGAGAGAGAGAGAGAGAGAGAGAGAGAGAGAGAGAGAGAGAGAGAGAGAGAGAGATGCTTTTGATAGATGTGTAGTGACGGATAGAGAAACCCCCTTGAGCCTACCTCCGCTTCTTCTCCAAACCTGTCATTGCAGAACATTAAGACCAACTACCTTTCACATCTCCTCAGCACGGGGAGGGAAGGATGAGCGCCAGCACAGTGCTAAGCCCATATGGTTTCATCAAGGCAAGAGTATGGCGCGCCTCAGAGACAAAATGAGGACAATTCACAGTATAACTAAACTCTGTTTTATGGGAAGGAAAAAGGGACAACTGAGGACTCAAAAACTCTACAGATGCACGCTGGGAGAAAAGTCTGGAAGATTTCCGTCTGGGTTATTTTGTCTGAGCAAAGTCTGTCTTTTTTAGATTGGAAATGTACTTCTGACAGTTAACTAACTACTTGTGACTCTGAGGCTGTCCTAATATGGACACTGTAGATGTGTCCCTTTTCATTCAACAAGAACCATTAGAATAAACTGGAATCTCTGCTAGATAGCATTTTATTACAAAATGGTGACACACTTCACTGTTTGAATGACAGTATACATTCAATATCATTGTCATTTGTACATTATCAAAAGATGGACATTAGCTGAGGTGAAATGTAGGCTACATCCAGCTGACCATGGTCCCACTGTGGAGTTTCACACCAAGTTTCTGTATTACCTCATTGCACATGATCTGAATTGTTGATTAATTTGTAGACATATGTGATCTTAAAAGTTTATCAATAACTGGCTATGAGGGAGATGCATAAAGTCAATTAACTTAATGGATGGTGTCTGGTGGACATCCTAATATGGATGCCATACTTTGGCGCATGGAGAAGGTTGGATTTGTGCATCTTGGCCATTTTTATCACCAAATAAAGAGGTAGAATATCACACAGAGAATAGAACATCCGCTAAGTAATAATTAAGCTTATCATACTTAGCAGGTGTTCACCATAATCAGTCAAATTAAGGTTTCCAACAGTTCCTAATTCGATTTGAATAGGTGTGGATTTATTATGGGTAAAGTCAAGCAAGCCTGCTCTATGTGCATAATTCGATTGAGAAAGCTTTGTCTAATGTGTGGGTGCGCAAATGGGCTGTGCAGTTATGTCTGTGTACGAGCAGAGCAGGGAGAGCGAGAGAAAAAGAGACAGTCAGACAGACAGACAGACACATAGAGAGCAGGATAGATAGAGAAAGAGAGACAGATACACAGAGAAAGAGAGGGAGAGAGAATGATTCAGCACTTTAAATATTTTGGCCTCATTTAAATTAAACATATTACAATCCTATAACATTTCCCTTGTTTCAAAACTATATTGCACTCTTTCCCAGAATAAATAAGGCGTTTTAAACAACTGCATGTGATGAACGTGCGTGGTTACACTGCCTTGTAAGGCTTTGCTCCTTTTCCATAGTCTGTAAAAGTCCGGCACGCTGTCATTGTGCGTGATAATGATAAGCAGTATAATATCTGAACTCAATAATGGGTACCTCACCGCAAATTGAGCCCACTGTGTCAATAAGAGCAACTGGTTGCATTACACCTGCTGCTCCGAATACATAGAACTTAGAAGCCATAACCTTAGTATAAATTAATAAACATAGACTTTTCTTATGTAATAAGACACCAATTTACGTCACTTTTCAGCATGGGACAACAACACCACATCTCAAATATCTGATTGAAGCAATACATCCTTTTACGCACGAGGTGTTACAAGTGTATTCAATGTAAACCATTGGGGGTGAATGGTGTCATCCTGTCGAGGCTAATATCTGCCTCACAGTCTTCCAAGTCACAAACAGAGTCGGTGGCATTTTCATTGTTGTGAGTTAACTGTGATATCCTGTCAAACGTGTCCTCGTGCTCAATGCATTCCACCACGTTGGGGATCATATTGGCGTAGGCATTCACGATTTCTTTGTGGACAAGGGTGTCCTGGTTGTAAGAGACCAGCTCGTTGCTAATGTTCACAGTTTCAACGGGTGTTCTGGAGCAGAAATTACGACAACCCAGCAGACTGGCAAATGCTTTTCTGAACTCTGCGTTAAAAGCGTAAATAATAGGATTCATGGATGAATTAGTCCAGCCGAACCAAACAAAAACGTCAAAAGTTGTCTCGCTCACGCAAGGAAGACCTGCGTCTTTGTCAGTCGGTGGTTTATCACAGAATGGAACTATGCAGTTCAAAATAAAGAAAGGTAACCAACAACACACAAAGACGCCCATAATGATCGATAACGTTTTTAAAACTTTGGTTTCCCTTTTAATAGATGTTTTCAAGGTATTGTGGTGTTGGCACTCGAGTCTGTTGTTGGTCCTGCAACTTGTCGCGTGCTCCGCCGCGCGCTCTAGGGAAGCTATCCTCCTGATTTGGATCTGAGCAATCCGATATATTCTCGTGTATGTCACAATCATAATTGCTACGGGTATGTAGAAACTTATTAAAGATGAAGATATGGCGTATTCTCTGTTGAGGCTAGAGTCACAGTTTTCTTCTACTTCACCCACGGAGGCGTTATGGACTCCAACTGTTTCGTCTTCGCTGGCTTTGTGCCAGTTCAGTTGGACTGGTATGAATGAAATGAGTACAGACAACGTCCACGTGACGCTTATCATAACGAAGGCAACTCGTTGGGTCATTTTTCTCTCGTACCGGAACGGACTTGATATGGCCCAATATCTATCCACGCTGATAATGCAGAGGTTGAGGATGGACGCAGTTGAGCACATGATATCAAAAGCCACCCAGTAATTACAAAAAGTACCAAACGGCCAATACCCCGCCACCTCGGCCACAGCTTTCCATGGCATCACCAGAACTGCAACGAATAAATCCGACACAGCCAAAGAAACGATGAAAATGTTGGTCACTTTACTTCGCAAGTGCCGAATTCGGAGTACGGCGGAGCACACCATAATGTTTCCCAGTAGTGTCCACAGGATGAGCAGGGAGAGCAAACAGCCCGTCACTGTCCGGATGACCAATTCCTTTCCACCGTTGGATGTTGCCTCCGATTCGGTCGAGTTCCACATAATCTCCCCAAGAGGTAACGGGACGGAGTGGCTCTCGTGCACTGAGAGGTATTTCGCGGGGTTCTCCATGTGACCTCTCAAGTGGAAAGCCAGTCCATGGCTTCATGCGCGTCTGGGGACGCAGTAGAAACCAACTCACGGTGCTCTGTCGTCTCCTCAACTGCCATTCTATTTGAAATAATATACAAACGAAAGATTTGAGATTGCTTAGGGAATTTGCAACAAATGTGTTGGGTCAACGCTGAGCAGAACTGGGCGTTCGGTGCGCGAAATCCCAAAAATGTAAGCGCGTCGCTCATTGGCGACGGGATGTTATTACCTCTCGTGTCGTCTGACTTCCCTGGCCAAAGTAAGGCAGCCGCACTGAAACTGTTGGTCGGAGATATTTTGAGTTCGTGAGTGTTTTGAGAAGGGGGGGGGGGGGAGTCCCCTGAGCCAACGCGCACACACGCACTTATACCCACACACATACATCGGTTGTGGAAACACGCACTTGCACCCCATCACAGTGATGTGAAAAAAAATGAATGAGTTAAATTACAAACTATAACCTCATTCAAGGATGGAGGATCTACTTGTCTTGGTAGAAAGCTAACAATGAGCATTCTATTTGATTTATAGTTTGCACCCTCATAGCCTACTCCAGTTGTGGGCTTCTATTCTATATTCACGGGTCCTTCAAAAGCAACAATTTAATTAGCAAACATTAAGCCTGATTGCATTTTTTTATTAATGTTTTATATAATCTACACTTTTCTATAAACAGTGAACAAATTATAGAGCATTTTATTGCTTTGGGGAAAATGAATCACTACTGTATATCAAGTGGTGCTGTCCGTGGTGCTGAAATTGCGCTCGGAACAACTCTCCCTCAGGAATGCGAATTTTATACACGACACTATGTTTGAGAATTAAGTCTTCTTTTGTGAATGAAATTATACTGTTAATAGACGTTTTCTGTGTTAAAATAAATATTGCACGTGAGGAAGTTCTGCATTTATAAAGGTAATCACTAGCCTACGTTGTGAGCAATTGAGCAAGCTCTCAAATTATGTACGCGTTTGGAATGAGCGAGTTAAATTTCAATTTCAGGTTTCTGCAGACTGCAGCAGGTAGGCCAGACTAACATCCTAAGTGAGTCACTCTCACAATCTTTACGTGTAAGTATAGACACAATAACAAAATTCACTTTAACATCTGCATGGGCAGTATATCCTCTTGGCAGTTTCCGGCATTTAAACGTCACATTTATTTTTAGATGCGTCGACAACATGCCTGTCAAATCGTTTTGACGCACCATCAAAATAATCTCTGTGTCCTGCCAAATTCAATCGAGTACAATCTAGGCTATGTTATGTTATGTTAAATTCTGACAGTATTTACTCATTTTATTCATGAAATATCGTGTCTATGGTCATCTTTCTTTTTGACTGACTAACACCTTCCCTGAATAGTGAGTAAGCGTTTATATAGCCTATATACAAATGCCTTTGTTAGACCCTATCCTCTTCCTGTAGGCATACAAAGTCATAAGTGACAAAAATGTATACAAATTGTAAATTAAAATGTCTATTATTCATAATAGGCTAGCACATGCGAATAGTCTAATATATAGCATATGCAAATAGTCTAATATAAAGCATGAAATACATTTAGATAATACCCTGCATTTGAAATTGATCGACGTTATAATTCCGATAATTAATAGGCTATATGCGTATCATTTGTAAAATATTTAGACAATATAGTCACAAACGGTTTGGAATAATTTGGGAATTCCATTTCAACAAACGATGGGACTAGGCTAAATTACAAAAATGCGTTAAGTTTACTTTGGCTGACCTTTATTGAAGAGTTGAATATAGCAAGCTCTGAATTGGGCAACAACCTTTGCAACGTATCTCATTCTGATGGGGTTTTTATGCACTAACGCATAGTCTACTAGAAAGGTAACATTTGTCGCCACCAAGTGGCCATTGTGGCGAGCTAACGCATCAAGACGGTATTTCAGCAACTACAGTTAATTAAGGAATGGTAAGCAAATTCAAATAATTAGCAGGATAAACTGAGACTGGGGGTGAGAGCTGTATATTGTCTGACTTCTAGACAAATTGATTCTTCTTGTCAAAAATATGGTTTCAACTATAGGCACTTGTGGTGATAGAAGATGATTTGAACTATGATATAGGCCTACGCTCTTCTGATGAAGGTCCAGAGTGAAGTTATGAACTTTCTGCTATCGAATGAGGGAGACCAGGAGCCCCTACAAACAGTAGGCATATATTTATAATGTGTTTTATGTGAGCAATGTTTTCACTGTTTATGTGAGTCACGTCTTCAACTTCATTGAAGATAATAGCCCTAATAGCCCTTGAAAATTAAATATAGAAATAGCTCATTTACACAAGTATTCACACCCCTGAGTCAATGCATGTTAGAATCACCTTTGGCAGGATTTACAGCTGTGAGTTGTACAATACTTACTGGATTGTACAATACTTGCCCATTATTATTTTCAAAATACTTCAAGCTCTGTCAAATTGGTTGTTGATCATTGCTAGACAACCATTTTTAAGTATTTTCATAGATTTTCAATCCGATTTAAATCAACACTTTTACTAGGCCACTTAGGAACATTGAATGTCATCTTGGTAAGCAACTCCAGTGTATTTGGCCTTATATTTTATATTATTGTATTACTGAAAGGTTAATTCATCTCCCAGTGTCTGGTGGAAAGCAGACTGAACCAGGTATTCCTCTAGGATTTTGCCTGTGCTTAGCTCCATTGATTTATTGTTTATCCTGAAAAACTCCCCAGTCCTTACCGATTACAAGCATACCCATAACATAATGCAGCCACCACTATACCTGAAAATATGGTAGAGTAGTACTCAGTAATGTGTTGTATTGGATTTGCCCCAAACATATTCAGGACAAAATATGAATTGATTTGCCACATTTTTTCCCAGTATTACTTTAGTGCCTTGTTGCAAACAGGATGCATGCTTAGGAATATATTTACTCTTTATAGGCTTCCTTCTTTTCACTCTGTCAATTAGGTTTGTATTGTGGAGTAACTACAATTTGTTTTGATTTATCATCAGTTTTTTCCTATCACAGTCATTACACTCTGTAACTGTTTTAAAGTCACCAATGGCCTCATGGTGAAATCCTTCCTCTCCGGCAATTGAGTTAGGAAGGACTCCTGTATCTTTGTAGTGACTGGGTGTATTGAGTCACCATCCAAAGTGTATTTAATAACTTCACCATGCTCAAAGGGATATTCAATATCTGATATATATTTTTTTTTATCCATATACCAATAGGTGCCCTTCTTTGCGAGGCAAAACCTCCCTGGTCTTTGTGGTTGAACTTGTGTTTGAAATTCACTGCTCAAATGAGGGACCTTACAGATGATTGTATGTGTGGGGTACAGAGACAAGGTAGTCATTACAAAATTATGTTGAACACTATTAAACACCATGCAACTTGTTAAGCACATTTTTACTCCTTAACTTATTTAGACTTGCCATAACATAGGGGTTGAATACTTATTCACTCAAGACATTTCAGATTTTCATTTTTTATTAATTAGTAAAAATGTCAAAAAACATAATTCCACTTGACATTGTTTTAAACTCAGGCTGTAACACAACAAAATGTGCCAAAAGATGTAAAGATGTGTGAATACTTTGAATACTTTGAAGGCACTGTATAATTATGTTCTGACCCCCTGACCATCCGCTTAAGAAAATAAATTGTGCCGCGGCTGAATAAACAATGATTGACCCCTGACCTACAGTATGAATTTAATTTAACTTAAAATATTTGTCATAATTTCACAATCATTATCAGAGAGGCTATGTAGGCTACAGTAGCTTTAATCTAGTACATACAGAGGATGTAGTATTGTTGCAGGTTTACCAATATGCATTGACCACAGATTGGCACATACAACTGAGAACAATGTACAGTAGTTACCACCAATGTAGAACTCTTTTTTTTGATATTCCACCACAGCCTCAATATGTTGTTCTACATTTAACTATGCAGTAGCGCTACATTTGAGTAATTCCTCACAACATCAATCAACAACTTCACAGGATATAATTATTTTCAATGCTCACTTTTCAAAACGACATCAATCAAGATAAATGGTTCAGTTTCAGAATTGTTTCAGTTTGAACAAACATATTTGCTTTTTGGAAAATTAATGCCAGTCAATGCTGTATATACTGTACATCTGTGCAAATATTGTATTGTTTCCCTTTTCAATAACATAACAACAGGACCATCCTTCAGCTGTTTACCAAAAAAGTGGTGTCTGCTTTGTGTGAATGCAGCAAACAGGCTGGTTCCACCAGGCTAAGCTTAATATGGGTCCAGGGGAAGAATCAGTGTGGATTGGGGGAAGCTCCACATACACCACGCCGTTTGTTTTTTTACTCAAATATTGTTCCATAATTGAAATTGTTAAATCTATTCTATAAAACCACGTGTGTATTTTTTAGGTACATTAGTATAAAATCTATAAGGAAAGTATTGCCAACAGTCCAATGGATGTTTACGAGACATTCTGAGAACTACAGTCCAATGAACGTTTGCGAGAGATTGTGAGAACTACAGTCCAATACTACACAGAAGAGCATTCAAAGTCTAGTGCTGGCTTACTGTATACTACAGTACATGTTGGACTCTAGACTGTCACCAGCCAAGTAGTTCAAGTGTCTGATACAGCAGTGTTTTGAGTTTCCTGTGTTTTCTTCTGACCAATGAGAACATCCTAAAAATGGCAGAACCAAAAAAAACATTTATGGCTTTTCAAATCATAGTACAGTTCTTTAGTGACATTAAATAACCAAAGCGAGAGCTGCTTTGGCTTCTTTATGATGTTGGAGTAGCGTACTGCTGTGAACACGGTGGTTGATTTGAAAAATGAATGTGGTATGGCACTTTGCTTGGTATAATCATGTTATGCCCTCATAATGCATTCCCACATAGCCTGGCTTACATCTGTTCTAGATCAAAACATTTAACTATTTACATATGTGTATCGAATAACACTTGACTTCAACGACACTTGAATGAAAATCAAAAGACAAACCCAAACACTTATGATAGACCTAAATCTAAAAATGAAATTATCTTTTTAGTGCAGTAACACACAACAAGGTGATATCAGACCTGGGTATAAATACTATTCGAAATCTTTCAAATACTTTGCACTTTTAGGGCTAATCCATTGGTTACATTGTGCCTGGCCAGCTCAATCATGCAAAGCTAAAGTATTTGAAAGATTCTGAAATACTAATTGAACCCAAGGTCTCATATCAATGTCATTTGTTGGACCAGGTGCTATAAAATGCTTCTAAAGATGCATCGCTACAAGGGACATCTTATCTAGTATAAGCCCCCTAAAGTGACAAATGTGTTTCCATGCTTGTTTGGAAGTCAAAGTACATGACAAGACGGCCTCCTGAATGGTTGACCTGTATTGCTATTAATTGCCTATATGGAGCCCTTGGTGACAAGTGTTCTTGTGCATGTTGCCTTGTCTCGTTGGTCCCTCTTCGTCTTGTCACACTCTCTGGAACACTTCGAAGAGGCAGGCCACAGAGTGCATGCGGTAGAAGAGGGTAATCGGCATGGCAAAATTGAGAACTGTGGTCCATGTGGTGAAGCCAAACGTCTCCTCCTCCAGGCCGTTGTCATACTGGGGTCTGCAGCCAAAGGCAGGGAGGATCCAGAGCTGCAGTAAGTAGACACCAAATAAGGTTAAACTTAGCTTGGTATTGTTTTATTTGTGTGGTAAATGCATGTTGCATTTCATAAACTCCTAGCTGCGCCATACATTTCCCAACTGGGACATTGAATGAAAGGAAGATAGTAAAAGTAGCTAGTAGGGTAAGAAATGGGATCTAGCTATACCCAATGACAATAACACCACTGCTGACTATTATCAATAAATAAATCATAATAAATAGTAAGTAAAGAACAACAAGCTTACTGAGATGTTGCACATGAAAAGGAAGACGGCGATGTTCTTTAGGATCTGACTCTTCTTGCTCGGGGTCACCTCCACGTTGTTCTCCACTTGACGGGGCACTTCCAAATGTTTCTGTGGGCACCTATTCACCTGTCCACTCTCCTGCACATTCTCCAGCGTGACGCAGCCGTTGTCCGGGTTCTCGTACGCCTGGTTGATGATTCCGTTGTAGGGTGGAGACAAGGAGGAGGTCACGGAGAATATCTCTGGCGCAGGTCCCGCCACCTCAGCGTCCTCCCTCTCACCGTCCTCCCGCTGGCGGTAGAGGGACTCAATGATGAACAGGTTCTGGATGTACTTCTCCAGGATGCTGAGCAGCGAGTATATCAGGTTGGTCCAGCGGTAGCTCGGGCTGCTGCGTGAGACTGACACAGCCACCACGCTGCACCAGGAAATGAACCAGGAGCCCACCGACGAACCGAACAGGAGCTCTGTGTCCAGCTTCCGCGAGGGGTTCTTGGTGGTGTCCATGGGCATGGGGTCGGCACGGTAGATGAGCAGACCCGTTACCCCGGCCGAGCACATGAGCACCAGCATGACGATGCCGTAGTAGTAGAAAATTGCAATGGTTGACTCCCGGATGTCCAGCGATTCTTCCACGTGGATGATGTAGACCACCAGTACGCCGATGGTGCTGGCCAGGGCGGCGAGACCCAGGATGGGGCCGACTACCAGCCCCTGGGTCTTGGTAGCCAGCCTTTTCCGGTTGTGCTGGAGGTCAAGGGTGCGCCCTATGTTCTTCCACATGACGAAGAGCATTACCGAGACAAAGATGTGGTATTCGATGTTGAAGGGATAAAGGTAGTAGAGGCCGTTGACGAACACGGAGCAGGCACTGATAGTGCAATTACAATGAGGTTCCATATCCACTGAAACACACATTAAAAAAGTAAATATTGCGTCAATTTCAAGCCCAGTGCAATCCCACTTCTGCCACCATATGTAACTTTATGTACTTTACAAAACAGTGACCTCCAATTTGTGTATACAAGTATACTACACAGAGATTATAAACTCTCAAGTTATTCAAATATTTATGGCAATAAGGTTTATTTCAATGTTTTTTGCATGAGGCCAGTTGTTTTCTTTGGGTCTTATGTAACAGAATTAATCAATCCTTTGCCATCAGTCTAAAGCAACAAGGGTGGTAGTAGGAAGGGAAATTAGAGTCTAGTTATTTATCAAATGAACTGACCTTGTGCTGTTTGGGCCTCACAGCTCAATGTCCTAGTCATTTCAGCTATGAAAATCTTCATGTAGCAGTGGGTGGTGTGATCAATATCACCACAAACTGCTCTTCACACGTGTGATGAGAATATCAGATTGGTGGATCAAGTGTATCAACCAACTTTCTCAACACCAATATACACAATTCAGCACAATGGACTAAAATGACTGTTTTTCCTCAAAATAATGCTTTCCATGTACTTGTTGAAGCCCTACCATTTCCTAGTGATGCCCTCTAAAGACAGCTTCTTTACTCAACCCTGTACCTCTACCTACTGTACTCACTACCCCCACTCCTCCCAAAAAGGTACCACTACGGTGGTGCTCCATAGGGAACACAGTCAGCCTCACAATCAGACTGATGTGGAGCAGCCCTGGCTTAAGATGTATCAGTCACTGTAATTGCAACGCCCTTGGGAGCAGCCTGGCCTGGGACAATGGCGTCTGAGGTAACGCGAGCTGGGGGGCGGATGTTGGGGGCCAGCAACTGTGCGTGTGTCGTGAAACCTAAAAGTGTAGACTTTCAACACAAACAAGACCTGCTGGACTGCCTAATCCATCCCCTCCCCTTCAACCACCCATCTTTCATCCAATTAAGTGAGCTTCTCAAGTGAACTATTGTCCTTTTTTCAAGCAGCCACTCGACCCTGGTCCCCTTACCCATGGTGAGGTTTTCAAAGCCCAGGGCAGTCAGCCTTGTGTTGTGGTGGTTTAGCAAGTGATTGGCCTCAGACATCACACCGCTGCACCACAGCAGCAGGTTGGTGAAGACTGCATGGATGACACCAAACCTGATGGGAAACATCCATGAATCAAAATAGAAATTGATTGTCACAATAGTCGTTGCTGGTTAGATAAATTATAGGCTGTAGATTCAACTTTGTGAGTACAATAGTTATAACAGGATAAATAAACTCATCAACTGTTTTATTAAACTGAAAAATGTACATGAGGATAACCTAAACATACCATAGGTCTGAGAGGCTCGCATGGCTTGTGACAATCTCAAAATACAGATTTATTATATTTCACAATACCTTTCAAAGGTCTCAAAGGACTTGATGACGTCTTTGATGTGAAACCAAAGGAAATGCACCTAAAACAAAACCCAAATTAACATTTGTACTCACTATATCCGTCTAAAAAACCTTTCTGGTGAAGGCTTTCATTTGGACTGTGAAAATGAATCACCAGAATGTGAAAACATATCAAATGACCTTTCAACTGAAGGATTACCTCCGCCTGCACTACGTTTTACTCCAATAACATGGACAATGACTGGATTATTTTGTACAGACAACTCTTTTTCTTGCCTGAGAAACAAAGTGTACATTATTCCACTTAAAGATTAAGCTCTATACATTACCTGCTTAAGTGGTATTTCGATACCTTTACTGAAAGACTTTTGAACAGAGCTGCCAGCTTACCTATAATGTTAACACTTTACATATTTAAGAAGATGTATAAAAGGGGTTTATACATGGTAAGTAAGTTGTTAATTATTACACTATGTACATTATAATTGAAGGCTCTCATAATAAATTGGTTTAAACTGTGTGCTTGTCATTTAGCGGCTTACCAAATTCTGAGGTTATGGCTGCACTGTCAATAATAACAGTAATATCAATAACACTACATTCATATATAATAAGCACATTATTAAGCAAGCCCCAAAATAACACATTTTTTACTTTGTGTTAACTGTTTATTACAGATTTCTAAACCATCTATTAATGGAATAAGCCGTTTAGAAATTACAAACCACTGTATAAATCCTTGTAAGTATAGGCCATACCACAATGAAAAGCCTTATCAAATCAACATAGAATGGGGTTTGTATCTTACCTGTGCTATTGTGTGAGTTGCGTGGATGATGGGGTATACCACTAGAACAGCCGACAGGCATGATCGATAGCCCACAAAATATCCAATATTGAAGGCATCCATGATCAACGAGAGGAGCGCAAGAAGAGTTAAACCACCTATAATCAATGAAACATTTGTTGTTAAGAGGCTGCATTGAAACTAAAAAGTATGCAAAAATATCCTTTAATTGCTTTTGATGTCAATTAAATGCTTGCTTGTTTCGCCTCCAAAGTTGTATAAACCAAAAACAAATCCATTTGGAAAAGTCCCATCAGCTACTTGAGAAGCATTTAACTATACAAAACATTGAAAATCCTTTAATACCATATTATTCTTATTATGGATTGATAACAGCCTCGAGATTTACATTCACAACACCATTTTACACACTGGAAACCTAATGTTCCAAATATGACCGTGCGTCTTCTGTACCTTTTATCCAAGAGGTAGTAGCATGCACATCCTTTTCTGCCTGTAAGTTACTCTGCATGCCTCTCCTCACGATGTACCACATCATCCATAGAAGCTGGACGATTATGAGGGTCGTGATAAACGACAGCAGGTGCTCTTCCTTCACGGATGCGCCATTGTTCCCAATAACCAGCATCAAGGACACGCCGATCAAAAGTAAATTAGTCCCATACTGGCCGCTCAGAATCTCCGCATTCTTCTGCGGATAGTCCTCAGTCAAACTGACTTTCAATTTGGTGAATATTTCACTTTCTTGCTCTGAGCTGGAGGACAAGGTGGAGGAACTGTGACAGTCTACCTTATTTAAACACATACTATGAAGGCCACCGTGCTCAGCCATGGCGCCTAAATATGTAACATTCGAGTCCGAAAGGAAGAGCAATGTCAACACAGTGTGCTATAAGTACATTTGTGAAAGGCCAAGTGCTCAACCTGTAGCAATAAGGTGGGGACGCAAATGGCTACGAACTTTGCCAACTGCAAGTTGATTCAGTCCAAAGACGATCTCACTTGTTTCATGCTTTCATTCAGTGTCCAGCTTTACTAACATGGTGTGTTTGACCTATTATTGTCATCCTGGACCATTTAGATGAAATTACTTTATATCACCTTAAATAACCTCTTGCTGGGTGAATTCAGAGGAATAGATTGAATTCCAGCCATCGGCGACCCACATCCGTAGTCCAGTTGAACCCGCCATACATGTTTATTTTTTGCGAAATTGGTGAACTAAAAGTGCCAATCATTCACATAATCTACTTGATCATATAATAGCTTAATCTCCAAAAAGCTTTTTCTTCCACGGATCCTCGTTTCCATGGTCGTTGCCAACTAGCACTGGTCTCTATCTGGCAGTGTCTACATGCGACTTCTCGCTATCAGAATACGAAGATCGCATAGAAAAGACAAGTCTAGACGCACAAAAGTCCCATTGTGTTCTGAATGTGATCAGATCTGGTTGACCACAGGACGTGGGTGGATAGTCTGCGTATTTCTCCTCAGTCTGGACACAATCAGGCTACCGAAAGCGCAAACAGTGCCCGATTTCATCAAAATCTCTGACCCACAAGTCTCCAGAAAACGTGTGTTATGGGAGCGAGAGGCACCTTCCTTTAATTATGGGACACTCTTTTCACAGTATTTTGACTGGTGGGAGGTACTATATGTCACGGTGGGCGTGAGTTTCAAAGTGCGATACACGTTCACGTTCAACCTATAACCCTCCTTCTGTAGCATGGTTACTATCCGTTTTAGCTAACATTACACTCCTTGCCACTCCTGTCATTTGCCAAAAAGTTAGTCCTGGTCATTTACCATGTCTTTGGCAAATGACATGGAGTACGAGTGGAATGAAATTGCTGAACAGGAGATTGCAACCAGGTTTCTCTTCCTGTGACCACAAAGCACATTGCATTTTACATGACCTACAGCAAGGTCAAGCAAGTTAATGTTTTGGACTACAAAAAAACGAATGATTTAGAATCACAGAGTTACAGCAAGTCTCAAAGAAATCAGGAGCTGCCTCCACTATTGCAGCACCATTTCAACATCAACATTTCAACATCATTAAATCACCTATTCTTAGTCTAATACAGTGACATCTAAAAGATACCAAAAACAATTTAGTCCAATCGATGTAAGATAAATGTGGCTGTTCATAGTTCTGATTTCTGTTTATGTGCTTGCTGTAGGTTCATGCAAGTAGAAAAACATGTTGACTCACCCTACTTGTAGTGAAACTTCAATGCCATCCTCTCTCTCATGTCTCAGGTCTATGACTGTCACACTATACACACCCTTTTATTTGTTGTTGTCCTAGGCTACATGGCTAAAATGCTTGCTCGCTAGCCTAACTTCCTTTCATGGGCAACGTTAGCTACTTAACATTAGCCTTCTAGATCTACCTACATATTGAACTACCATCCTCTCAGGCCAGTGGCACAATGTATGAATTTATCATTGGATCAGAATCACCATTATAATCATTGGCCCGTACTGAGAATAAAGTAAAACCACAAGTCCAAATCCCTATCTCCATCCATGGCTAATTTAGGAAAAGGCCATTTTTAGCAAGCTAGCTTACCACCGGAGGACAACACAACGAGATGCAACAATTCAAGTTGTTTTTGTCAATTGTGTATTGCTCTCATGTGTTATGATTGGAGGGAAGCAAAATACAAACTGGCTTCTGTTGAGACATTTTTTTGGTGAGTCAGGACCATTGACAGTTGACCTCATTAAGTTTAGCTCTACGCTGGTTGGCTATTATTTTATTCATTTTTTTTTATCAAGGGAGGCCAAATGCTTGCTGGCTTCCCTTGCATTCACTTCTATGGGCAACAAAAATGTCACTCTTTTTGACCAGACAGCATCAGATAGATGGCCTACACATACAGAGACAGACAGGCGCCGTTTCGCTCACTCGGCTGCTTTCTCCGGTGAGACATTCAGCTTCTTGTGAATTGAAGGAAAATGATAAAACACAGAAAGGTAAATGGCCACCATGGCCACCGCTCAGAGCCTGGTTCCTCTCCTCTCCATTAGATCTGAAATTGGATTGTGAAACTTGCCAGCCAACCAGAAAAAGCAAGGCATTCTTGAAAGTCAGGACAATCCTTGTTTTTTATAGTTGAAAATGTTTTGTTGCAAGCAGTAGGCATTTAGAAATAAATGTGAAATGGAGTTCTATAGTTACTCGTGACATCATATGCCCCACGTACATTAGGCAATCGACATTTATATAAAATAAACACCTTTACCATATGTCACAATGAAGAAAGTTCGACAAAAGAATAATCCACCCCTGTCGAACAGATACAAAAATGTTGTTGATCTTTAAAAAATGTCTCCTATACCTGTTTCAATTAAACATGTCATAATGATTTGTCGAATAAATATGGGTCAATAAAAACAATTTTGTCCATAGGCCCATTATAAACAAATAGAATATGACGTTTATCTAAACCGTATAGCTCCACATTGACATGATTGGGTGACGGTATGTGGGGAAGGAAGGTCCTGTATAAACAAAAGCTCACTTCCTTTACAACAGCTCTGCGCTGCTCCGTGAAGGCAAGAAGTATAAATGCCCTGACTTCTGCAGAGGCCATATCACCGTATATGCTGCAAGGCCAATGCAGACGTTGGATTGACCATGTAGCGTATTTTATGGACGCAGCACATATGAGTAACATCCATTACTGTAGTTAGGCTTAGCCAACATGTACTATTATTGCTGCTTTTTGACTAAAAGCCAATCAATGCTTGATCCGTAAATTTGTTCGGAGGCTTCATATGGAGGGTTTGATGCAATTGCGGAGCCTCTGAAGGCATGCAGAGGCCAAATTGAGCTCCATACTATTTCGCCATGCGCCACACAAATTTTTTAACAATGTAGAGGGCTCCGAAGAGCTCCTGTGCTATAGAAATTCAACAGTCAACTGACTGGGACTTCAAATAGTCCTATGGCACGTCATGGGAACTGTAACCTACTGTTCAGATGGGTTAAATGATAACTGAAATCTGGACACTGACTGTCGGTCTATATCCTTTCACATAGCCTTAATAATAACTCCTGCAGAATGAAGCATTTCTTGCAGTGCTCTGTTACCACTTCACCAAATCTTTCCCAAACATTACATCTCTTCTTTTTATTTTCAACTGTCTATTTAGCAGCTTTTCTCTTGTTGAATTAACCCTGGCATTAGCTGTAATTAAAAAGGAAACGGATCTCCATTGCCATTCCCATGGAGATGTCCTCCGGCTCTTCAGTTATTAGCTCCTGTCCATCCAGGAAGAGTTGGACATGGTTCTCATTCGCAAAGGGATTCCCCTCTATCCTTATGGTATGGTAGGTGATGGAATAAAAAAAATATATTAAAGGTTACTCAAGTCATATTTCAAACCGTAAGTTAACAACTGAGCACACCTTACACTGTATAACGACTAACTTTGTACTGTCGTGTGATATTCAGCCCACTTGGATCATCTTTGAGGTAGGGGAGGGGGAAAATGGCTGCAGTGACTTTGAGAACTTCAATTGGAGGTTGTGAAATAAAAAGGCTGGATTAGAATCAATAGAATTAGAACGGCTGCATGCTGTAATGGGTACATGACAAATGTAATGACGGAATATTAGGACCGTACATAACTAGAGATGGTCTTGTGATGCTGCTGGAAATGTGATGGTTTAACAATGTGAGAAGAATATATCCAAGCCAGCACATCATGATCTGGGGAGGCACAATGGTGTAAAAAGGTGACTAGTGTGAGAATGAATGTGAGTCGGAAAATGTAACAATTCTTACATATCCCTTCCCCATCTGGTCTCTCAACGAGTAGTACTTTTGAATGAGTGCCGTGCACACATCCATGTATTGCTGGGTAGTGTGATACCTAAAGCAAAAGAGAAACATACAAAATTACTAACAATTCTGTTTGTAACACAAATTACATTGATTGATGGCATTGATTATCATCAAGTAAAAGTTGAGTATGTGCTATGCTATCAGTTGCATTGATTATGACAAGACAGTATGGAGAGAGATGGAGGACAGAGACAGAACACATAATAATCACTGTAAATACATTCATTGAGCATTCAGTTACAATTGGAAAATAAAGAAATAACACATTATAATCACACTGCAAATACATCCAAAGACTTTATATAGAGGCTAACCTGTTTGTAGATCCACAGCTTTAAAAATTGTCTTGCTTTGGTCTGAAATACTGAGGACAGAACAGGCTGCCCCAATACATAAATTAGACAAATTCAACATGAGTAGTTGATATAAAATGTAACATTATCACGGCTGTCGTATGAAAGAGACCAAGGCGCAGCGTGCGTATCGTTCCACATCTTTATTTCTATGTGAAACTATGCAAAACAGACAAACTATAAACAAAAACAACAAACTGTGACAAAGTGGTGCTACATGCATAAACTCAAAATAATCTCCCACAAACACTAGTGGGAAAAACAACAACTTAAATATGATCCCCAATTAGAGACAACGATGACCAGCTGCCTCTAATTGGGAATCATATGAAAACCCCAACCTAGAAAAAGAACCTAGAACACAACATAGAAAATTTAAACTAGACAAAAACCCCAACATAGAAAAAAGAACCAAACATAGAAATAAATAAACTAGACAAAACCCCCCAGTCACGCCCTGACCTACTCTACCATAGAAAAATACAAGCTCTCTATGGTCAGGACGTGACAAACATCTATAAAAAAAATGTTTTTTGTCAAGTTTAACAACCTAGATTGAGTCATCTCTCTTTCTATCTGTCCCACTGGGCACATACAGTACATCAATTCAACATCTATTCCACATTGGTTCAACGTAATTTAATTGAAATTCCGTGAAAACAATGTTGATTCAACCAGAGTGTGTGGGCTGAGTGTGTGTATTGTGTGTGTGTGTCATACCTGTTTGTGGAGGCTCAGTTTCTCACAGCACCCACACTCTCTACAACTTAACTGGACAGGCGCATGATAAGACAGGGACTAGTCTTAAAGAGAGGTGGCTGGAAGGAGATGGCGAGAGACTGTATCATGGGTTTAAATGAGGACATACTGTACATTTCTCAATATTGAATATAGCTAGGAAAAGGTACAGTAACTTTAACTAGCTAGCGTTAGCTAAATCATAGCAACAATTATACAACAATTATCAGCTAACATTACAGGCTATGTAACTTGGCTAGCAGATGAAAAACGAAGACTACATTACATGATTTATATAAATAAACTCAGCAACAACAAAAAAGTCCCTTTTTCAGGACTATGTCTTTCAAAGATAATTAGTAAAAATCCAAATAACTTCACAGATCTTCATTGTAAAGGGTTTAAACACCGTTTCCCATGCTTGTTCAATGAAACATAAACAATTCATGAACATGCACATGTGGAACAGTCGTTAAGACACTAACAGCTTACAAACGGTAGGCAATTAAGGTCAGTTATGAAAACTTAGGACACTAAAGAGGCCTTTCTACTGACTCTGAAAAACACCAAAAGAAAGATGCCCAGGGTCCCTGCTCATCTGCGTGAACGTTCCTTAGGCATGCTGCAGGAGGCATGAGGACTGCAGATGTGGCCAGGGCAATAAATTGCAATGTCCGTACTGTGAGACGCCTAAGACAGTGCCATAGGGAGACAGGACGCACAGCTGATCGTCCTCGCAGTGGCAGACCATGTGTAACAACACCTGCACAGGATCGGTACATCCGAACATCACACCTGCGGGACAGGTACAGGATGGCAACAACAACTGCCTGAGTTACACCAGGAACGCACAATCCCTCCATCAGTGCTCAGACTGTCCGCAATAGGCTGAGAGGCTGGACTGAGGGCTTGTAGGCCTGTTGTAAGGCAGGTCCTCACCAGACATCACCGGCAACAACGTCGCCTATGGGCACAAACCCACCGTCGCTGGACCAGACAGAACTGGCAACAAGTGCTCTCCACTGACGAGTCGTGGTTTTGTCTCACCAGGGCTGATGGTCGGATTCGCGTTTATCGTCGAAAGAATGAGCGTTACACCGAGGCCTGTACTCTGGAGCGGGATCGATTTGGAGGTGGAGGGTCCATCATGGTCTGGGGCGGTATGTCACAGCATCATCGGACTGAGCTTGTTGTCATTGCAGGCAACCTCAACGCTGTGCGTTACAGGGAAGGCATCCTCCCCCCTCATGTGGTACCCTTCCTGCAGGCTCATCCTGACATGACCCTCCAGCATGACAATGCCACCAGCCATACTGCTCATTCTGTGCATGAATTCCCGCAAGACAGGAATGTCAGTTTTCTGCCATGGCCATCTCAATCCCATTGAGAACGTCTGGAACCTGTAGGATCGGAGGGTGAGGGCTAGGGCCATTCCCCCCAGAAATGTCTGGGAACTTGCAGGTGCCTTGGTGGAAGAGCACTCACAGCAAGAACTGGCAAATCTGGTGCAGTCCATGAGGAGGAGATGCAGTACTTAATGCAGCTGGTGGCCACACCAGATACTGACTGTTACTTTTGATTTTGACCCCCCCCCCCTTTGTTCAGGGACACATTATTCCATTTCTGTTAGTCACATGTCTGTGGAACTTGTTCAGTTTATGTCTCAGTTGTTGAATCTTGTTACGTTCATATAAATATTTACACGTTAAGTTTTCTGAAAATAAATGCAGTTGACAGTGAGAGGACGTTTATTTTTGCTGAGTTTATACATCAACAACCAATTAGTAGACAATTAGTAGGCAATGCCTACTCACAATTGGTCAAAACCATAATGTACATAATTGGAAACACTGATCTTTCCTCTATCTTTTTATTACAAAACATAGAAAGACACCATTTTCACATACAGTATGATGATGTTGGTGTGGTGCTGGAGATGATGAATATGAAGTTGAAAAATGGTGCAGTTTCCCTTTAAAGGTTCCTTTTTTAACCTTATATTATCCTCTCTGGGGTGTGGGACGCTACCACCCGCGGGACACACTATTCAACAGTCACTGAAATAGCAGGGCGGCAAATTCAAAACAACAAAAATCTCATAATTAAAATGTCTCAAACATACACTTCTCGTTAATCCAACCACATTGTCCGATTTCAAAAAGTCTTTACGGCGAAAGAATAACATTAGATTATGTTAGGACAGCGCCAAGACAAGAAAAACCACAGCCATTTTTCAAGCAAGGAGAGGCGTCAAAAAACCAGAAATACAGCTAAAATTAATCACTAACCTTTGACGATCTTCATCAGATGACCATCCCAGGACTCAATGTTACACAATACATGTATGTTTTGTTCGATAAAGTTCATATTTATATCCAAAAAACCCATTTTATATTGGCGCGTGATGTTCAGAAAATGTTTTGCCTCCAAAACTGACGGTGAATGAGCACATCAATTTACAAAAATACTCATCATAAATGTTGATAAAATTTACAACAGTTATTGAAAGAATTATAGAGACACTTCTCCTTAATGCAACCGCTGTCAGATTTCAAAATAGCTTTATGGCGAAAGCACATTGTTCAATATTCTAAGTACAGAGCTCAGCCATCAAAGCAAGCTATACAGTTACCCGCCAAGTTCTGGAGTCAACAAAACTCATAAATAGTGTTATAAATCTTCACTTACCTTTGCTGATCTTCGTCGGAATGCACTCCCACTTCCACAATAAATGTTTGTTTGGTTCGATAAACTCCATATTTATGTCCAAATACCTCCGTTTTGTTCACGCGTTCAGATCACTATTCCAAAGGCACAATGCGCGAGCGCAAAACCATAGACGAAAAATCTAAAAGTTCCATTACCGTTCGTAGAAACATGTCGAACGATGTTTACAATCAATACTTAGGGTCTTTTTATCAGAAATATTCAATCATATTCCAACCGGACAATAGCGTATTCATTACAGAGGAAAAAGAAGGAACGTGCGCCTGCGTAGTAAGCAACTCATTTGCCTCAGGCAGTCCACTTGTTGAGTCAGCTCTTATTCTCTCCCCAGTAACAGTAGAAGCACGAAACAAGGATCTAAAGACTGTTGACATCTAGTGGAAGCCTTAGGAAGTGCAAAATTAACCCTAAGTCACTGTATACTGTATAGGCATTCACTTGAAAAACTACAAACCTTGGATTTTTCTCAGGTTTCTGCCTGCCATATGAGTTCTGGTACAGACATCATTCAAACAGTTTTAGAAACTCAATCCAAATCTGCTAATAATATGCATATCCTACCTTCTGAGCCTGAGTAGCAGGCAGTTTACTACGGGCACGCCTTTCATCCAGACGTCAAAATACTGCCCCGTACCCTAGAGAAGTTATCCTAAAGGATCTTCAAGGAACCTTTTCTTTTTAGAGTGTACAGTTAGGCCCTAAAATGTAGGCTTATACACTAATGCCAGATAGCCTAAAATAATGAAAGCAAAACCTCAATGTAGCCTAGATATAAATTGCAAAATAATTATACATTTATGGATTTTCACTACCGCACGCTGAAATCTACAACCACTGTGATGTATAGCAACGCCCACCGGAGAAAATGGCATAAAAAGAGTGTCCTAAGTGTCCTTTTTCATTATAACGTTGGGGGAAAGACGTTCCTAGCGAGTGAGGAACATGTTTGCTGCAAAAGCGGTGCGTGAGTAAAATCCCTGGGGAAGCCAAGCCAGGAAAAAAAGCTATATTACAACTTATGTGTTGTGATAATTGCATTGTTTGCTGTAAGGAAGACAGGTGCAGAAGGTGAGTATGTAATGATAAAAAGGCAGCTAAACAAAATAGGAGACGAATACTGAACGTGAACACAAACCAATACTGCCTGATGACTAATGCTACTGGGGGCTAAATAAAGGTGATGAAGTCCAGGTGTGCGTAATGATGTGGAGCAGGTGTGCGTAATAATGGTTTCCAGGGCCAGTGGTTAGTAGACCAGTGGTTTATTGACCAGCGACGAGCGCTGGAGAGAGGGAGCTGGAACAGGTGTGACATTTGCTTTATAACCTGTTAGTTCATATGCCTTTACACCGTGATATATAGGCCTAAGGCCGAGAAAACAAGAAGACAGTGGCAAAATAAATTCAACCACACCTTTGTTTCATCACAAAACCAGAGAGCACATCTGTAACCAAATATGTGCAAATATTTGGAGAAATAAGCTTTTTGTGCATATGGAAAATGTTTCTGAACATTTAGATTTGATTGGAAGCAGTCATTTTACTCATCGTTTGCCTTCAGTTCATCTCGCCAAACTATTTTTTTGGGCATGCATGGTGGGGTTCCAACTTCCCTTTCGTCATTGTATGCCAACAATATTAAACCAAAGATTAGGGATATATATATTGAAATTTCCCTTGGATTGACTTTTGAGTGTTTTCGATTGAAGGCCAACAATAGTTGTACATTACAAACCACGTTTCCATCCAGTTTTTATGCGAGTAAAGTCATAACGTATAACACATACAAACCTGGACAGCTGTAACGGAATTTCATAAATGCCACAGATAATTTATTTCGACATGGTGGGTTATTTTTGTCAGTAAAATATATTACAACGAATTATTTATATAATAACCATCATATTAAAGTAAACTTGGAGTCACGCGATGATATGTGTGGTCGTCCCACTACGACTCGGAAAACCATGCAGTTTATTAGGCTACAGATTAAATCAATTCTGTTGAACTTCACTGGGTGGTGAAAGTGCATGGTGATCTTGATGCTCCATTCCAATACATTTCGAGGGTCTTATTCTGGTGACATGATGATCGATGCTTGACTGCAGTTCGACAAATAAAAATATTATCGCTTTTATTCATAATAATCTCATCATGTAGACTAGCCTACCCACACTGTATATGCTAACTGTTGGCTAGAGCGCATGTGCCAGGAGGAGGCACATTTGCTATTTAACGCAAATTTGTGTGACAAAACTATCGCTAGATTTGAAAATGCGATGGAAACACATTGAACTTTAGATGTTTGTTCAGTAAGCCTATATGAAAACTTAAGCGTTAAAGTACATGTTGTGTGCACTACCTTGACAGGCACTGATTTTTATCCACAATAAATCAGTTGTGGAAACACCACTGGTGGGAAAGAAGTTTGTTCAGACCCATTATAAACACAATATTACCAAAGAAAGAGACTCAAGTTCATATCAATGACTTTGAAGGTTAGTCTTTTTGCCAACAAGAGGAAAACAAGGTTGACATTAGCAACAATGCACATATAACAAAAAGTTGTCAAAATATTTTACAGAATTTAAGCAGACACATTTACACTTAATAGCACAAAAGCTTTCTGAATCACAAAGAAAACTAAACATTTATTAAAAAACATATACAAAAACTATTATAGCACTTAAAATGCTTTGTTAATTTATTAAATATAATATGCATGTAAACATTTTTTTTTTAAGTCAGTCAAACTGTAGTCATTCACTTTATGTCGAGGCTTTAGTACTGTAAAATAAACAAAAATAATTGCATTCCGAAGTAGGTACTTAGTTATTATTGGTACTTAAGCTCTCTGAACAAGCATATGAACACAACATGGTACAATTTCAACAATTTTACTGAGTTACAGTTCATATAAGGAAATCATTCAATTGAAATAAATTTGTCCCTAATCGATGGATTTCACGACTGGGCAGGGGTGCAGCCACGGGTGGGCAGGGGTGCAGCCACGGGTGGGCATCGGCCCACACACTTGAGGAACCAGGTCCCACCAAATCAGAATGAGTTTTCCCCACACAAGGGCTTTATTACAAAAATAAATACTCCACAGTTTCATCAGTTGTCTAGGTGGCTGGTCTCAGACAATCCCGCAGGTGAAGAAGCCGGATGTGGAGGTCCTGGCCTGGCGTGGTTACATGTGGTCTGCAGTTGTGAGGCCAGTTAGAAGTACTACCAAATTCTTTAAAATAAAGTATAGTAAAGAAATTAACATTACATTATTTGGCAAAAGCTCTGGTGAACATTCCTGCAGTCAGCATGCCAATTGTACACTCCCTCAAAACTTGAGACATTGTGTTGTGACAAAACTTCACATTTTAGTGGCCTTTTGTCACCAGCACAAGGTGCACCTGTGTAATGATCATGCTGTTTAATCAGCTTCTTGATGTCAGATGGATGGATTATCTTGGCAAAGGAGAAATGCTCACTAACAGACGTAACCAAATATGTGCACAAAAATTGGAGAAAGCTTTTTGTGCATATGGAAAACTTATGGGATCTTTTATTTCACCTCATGAAACATGGGACCAACACGTTTATATTTTTGTTCAGTATAATATAATTTTGAAATTAGGGATAAGTATCAGAATTAACAAATAATAACAATACCAATTCTTACACAATAAAACTACATTGAGATTCATAGGATTCTAAAATGTTTTATTCCATCTGGATTTGCATTATGGAGAGATAGAAGGTATTGGATTTAACGATTAACAATATTGTTTATAATACCGATTCTTACACAATCTATATTGTTGGCTCATAAGAGCATCTTTATTTAAATGTTGACATCTTACCTTAACATCTCACCCAAGCATTGATATGAGCATAACAACTCCCATGAACTGGGTAAACAGGAGGACGGGGGTGAGGAACGACCACACAGGCCACAGTGCTATATTAAAACTGGGTAGAAGAAAAAACAAATGTGCTTGAGACCAAGATCATTGTGATTACCATTGGAGAGATTGTAAAATAGGCTTACAACTTACTAACCGAAAGCATTGTAATTAGCTAGAAATTAACTCTAAAACCCTTATCAGTAGGGTTTTCAGCGGTTAGCTTCACCCAGTTGGCTGCGTGTGAGCTACAATTCCAGCGCTGTGTTTTAACGTTTAGAAGCGTCAATAATCATTGTTTGCATATGCCCCTTTATCTTTCATATCAACGAGAAAGAATCTTCCAAATAAAAAAATATACACTTTCTGTAGCAGCTTTACACAGATCCACAAGCTGTGCGTGCCTCCAGTTGACGAACTACACTTCCTCCAGTTACGCTCACACACAGGTGTTCGGAGCACCCTAGATAGGCGGCTGCCTGTGCTAATTAACTATGTCTTCTGTTTGTCTTCCGTAAACAAGCGCTGTAACCTGGAGATATTGCCATGTGGGAACACTATCCCTCAACCTATTAAAAAGGTGTGTAACGTAACCTTTTGTTTTTTGAAAATGATTCATCACTGACATGAAAGTTACGTTCCTTATGTTTCCAAAACCGTACCGCAAGCAATGTGTTTTAATGTTCAGAACGAGCGCCGGGGGTCTTAACAAAACTCCACCGGCCAGAAGATACTATTGTCAATAGGCGCTAAAGGTACAGTGCTTTCAGAAAGTATTCATACCCCTTGACTTATTTTCAATGGTGTGTTGAGGACATAAAATAACAAGTACATTACATTAGAAAACCAAACATCACATGCATCATAAACAAATTATTAAAGTCAATCAAAACAATTGCACACCTCGGTGAACTCATTTCTCAACAGGGTTTTAAACTGCCCTTGTAATTCCAAAAATGTGGAGTGTTTAAACTAAAACCAGATTTACCTAGTTCAGTGGAGACTAGAGAAAGAGTTAACCAACCCTGTGAACGAGTTTGGTATTTCATGTTCTTACAATTTAACAATGGAGTTAGGTAAGTCAGAAGCTTAGAGCATTGTAAACAAAAAGGCAGCAATGAAGTGATCTACGGGATTTTAAAAGAGGACTGGCCAACCTATTGATATGGGATGCAGTGATGCGTATTAAGACATCACTTGTGATAAAGCAAAGGCTGCTATGGTAGACTGCATCCAAAGGTTTAAGAGTAGTGGCTATTAAGAGTTATGTTACAGCCGGAATAAAAATATTTATTAAACAGATTTCTTTTCTCTCCCATCTACACACAAAACCCCAGATGTCTTATTTTACCAGGTGACAAAGTTTTTTTACTATAATGACAAAATTAAAACATGTTTATAGACATTTTTTGAAAATGAAATACAGAAATATCTAATTTACCTAAGTGTTCACACCCCTGAGTCAATCAATAAATGTTAATCACTTTTGGCAGCGATTACAGCTGTGAGTCTTTCTGGATAAGTCTCTAAGAGCTTTGCACACCTGGATTGTACAATATTTGCACATTATTATTTCAAAAAATTATTCAAGCTCTTAGAGACTTATCCAGAAAGACTAACTGCTGTAATCGCTGAAAAAATTGATTCTAACATTTATTGACAGCCATTTTCAAGTCTTGCATTAGATTTTCAAGCTGATTTAAGAAAGAAATGTAACCAGGCCACGAAGGAACATTCATTGTCGTTTTGGTAAGCAACTCCAGCGTATATTTGGCCTTGTGTTTTAGATAGTCCTGCTGGAAGGTGAATGTCTGCCAGTGTCTCTGGGAAACAGACTGAACCAGGTTTTCTAGGATTTGCCTGTGCTTAGCTCTATTCCGTTTCTTTTTATCCCCCCAAAAAAACTCCCTAGTCCTTGCAGATGAAAAGCATACCCATAACATGATGCAGCCACCACCATACTTGAAAATATGAAGAGTGGTACTCAGTGATGTGTTGTATTGGATTTGCCCCAAACCTAACGCTTTGTATTCAGAACATGAAGCTAATGTCTTTGCCACATTTTTGACAGATTTACTTTAGTGGCTTATTGCTAACAGGATGCATGTTTTGGAATATTTTATTCTGTACAGGCTTCCATCTTTTCACTCTGTCATTTAAGATAGATCGTGAAGCAACTACAATGTTGTTGATCCATCCTCAGTTCTCTCCTATCACAGCCATTAAACTAACTGTTTTAAAATCCCCATTGGCCTCATTGTGAAATCCCTGATACATTCCTCTCTGGCAACTGATTTAGGAAGGATGCCTGTATCTTTACAGTGACTGGGTGTATTGCCATCCAAAGTGTAATTAATAACTTCACTATGCTCAAAGAGATATTCAATGTCTGCTTTATTATTATTTTTACCCATCTACCAATAGGTGCCCTTCTTAGCGAGGCATTGGAAAACCTCCCTGATCTTTGTGGTTGAATATGTGTTTGAAATTCACTTCTCGACTGAGGGATCTTACAGATAATTGTATGTGTGGAATAAATAGACAAGGTAGTCATTCAAAAATCATGTTAACTTATTCAATTTTTCCTGAATTTATTTAGGCTTGCCATAACAAAGGGGTTGAATACTTATTACTAAAGACATTTCAGCTTTCCATTTTGTATTAATTTGTAAAAATGTCAAAAAAATTATTCCACTTTAACTATATAGGGTATTGTGTCTAGACCAGTGACACACAATCTCAATTTAATAAATTTTCAATTTAGGCTGTAACAACATGAGGAAAGGTCAAGGGGCGTGAATACTTTCTGAAGGCACTGTAGTTAGCGTCTATGAATGGGTTAGCATGTATCCATGTATTACCTGCATGACGCTGCGAGGAAGGCTGCTGTGGTGATAGGGGGAATAGCAGGGTACTCATGATCATAGTGCTGTATTCCCTTAAACCACTCCAGGTATACGATGCAAAACATGGCCAAAGCTAGGCATATTCCCAGCAGTATCACACCAACATTGAACCACCAGCTGGAAAACAATACAAAACAAAGCACATAAGCAGCAAATACATGACAGGAACTTGTGGTTTGGTTCTTTCATGAAATGCCATCATAAATACTTTTCTGTAAGCAGATAATAGATAATCCTGCATGAATAAAAGCCTGCCTAACCAAAAAGGAACAAATACGCACAATATTTGGTACTTTTCCAATTACAGTGACCAATCTACCCTTTAGTAACCTAAGACCAAACAGAATGTAGGTTATTTTCTGGCCAGTGGAATTCACTTCAATAGGAGCGATTCAAGACTACAATCTAGAGATAAAATTATCCTTTCTGGATCCAGGCTGACGACCCCTTTTGATTACTAAATCACAGATGACCTACTGCAAAGACCTACACACACACGTCCCCTTTTATCTTCAATTTAGCTGGATTAGTTTGAGTACAAAAAGGTTTTTTCATCACTACAAAACCTTCTAATATCGCCATTCTCCGTGATGACGCGGAGGAAGTCGAAATAGTAAGTCAATCCGACAGAAGCCACAATCCAGAAGACGGAATGGCGGTTGATCCGAGGAAGTGGTTTGGCATCTTTCTCTTCTTGACCTGCAAGTTTGAGACAAAATGCCATGGTCATTGGGAATGCAGTAGGCCTGGTCCTACATCATCACTTGTTCACAATGAGTAGATGTTTCATTTCAAAAGAAACACAAAAGGCCTAGAGACAGTGTGTGATTATTTGCTCCCACACAGTTGAATGTTTTGGGATTTGTTGAAGGGTGCTACACAATCTAGCTAGGCCTATGTATGACGATAGCCTAGGCTACAGCCTACTATTCAGCATCACTGAGTTAAATACTGAATATTGTCTTCCTGCCAAAGACCTGGTCACCACTAATGCAACAAGGCAAAAGTGTACAAAGAGGCTATGAAACCTGATAGAATTTACACCAGAATATGAGAACAGAAGGTGCCCAATCCGCCACACCTTTTAAGGTTCAATACATTTCAGGATTAAACTGCCCCTCATGCTATAAGCGTACTTTTTGAAAAGCCTATTTATTAATCTCTAATTTACAAACATTTACTCTACTCTTTAAAAAGGTAATTTAATAGTATAAAAAAGGAGGAAATATTTCACAATAATTTAGCAAAAAATATTGTCAGCGTAAAAGAATAGCCTGGACTGGATCATCCAGCCAGCCAATGATGGGTCTGCTGTATCTTTTAGGGGGGCACTCCGACGAGTTAAGCGCACATACAGTAAATGGAACATAATTCCCTTTTTATGCCCTTTTCTCTCTACGCTTATTCTGACCTTGAACTTAAGAATGAGAATAGCATGCTATGGGCCTCCCGAGTGGCGCAGCTGTCTAAGGCACTTCATCGCAGTGCTAGAAGCATCACTACAGATCAGGGTTTGATCCCATCTGTCACAGCCGGCCGCGACACCCATGAGGTGGCACACAATTGGCCCAGCATCGTCCTGGTTAGGGGAGGGTTTATCCTTGACCGTTTGCGTTCTAGCGACTCCTTGTGGCGGCCGGGCGCATGCATGCTAACTTTGGTCGCAAGGGTATGGTGTTTCCTCCGACACATTGGTCCGGCTGGCTTCCGGGTTAAGCAAGCAGTGTGTCAAGAAGCAGTGCGGCTTGGCGGGGTCGTGTTCTCGGAGGATGCATGGCTCTCGACCTTCGCTTCTTCCGAGTCCTTACGGGAGTTGCAGCGATGGGACAAGACTGAACCTACCAATTGGATATCACAAAATTGGGGAGAAAAAGGGGTCAAAAGTAATACAAAAAAATTATTTATAATAATGATAATATATATTTTTTAAGAATAGCATGCTATTCGTTTGGGGTGGAGATCAAAGAAATGAATGTGTAGTGGAGGTATGTCTACAGACACGCCATATTCTGACATTGACCTAATTCCCTCATAATTCCACTACCTTTATATGCGATGAAAAAGGTTGAGCTTGTCGTTGGAACATCTCCTTAATTTTTTTATGATGGAAATAATACCATTCTCTATGCACTGTAATTTACAAATTGATAAGACCTACTGTACCACTATTGATAAGTGCTTGGTAAATCAGTAAGCCGTTTGGCTAAGGGGACTGTAAATATAAATGACAATTGTTTTACATCTACCCCTGGAGACATGTGAAACCAGTCATATGGTAGCAAAATGAAGCATACCAACACATCACCTTTTCCACAGTGAAGTTTATGAAATGCTGGCTTTATAATTTGCAGGGATGACATTTGGAGACCCAAGCTATAGTTATTTTTTTTCTCCACCTTTATTTAACCAGGTAGGCCAGTTGAGAACAAGTTCTCATTTACAACTGCGACCTGGCCAAAATTAAGCAAAGAAGTGCGGCACAAACAACAGAGTTACACATTGGGTAAGGCAATAAATAAGCCATAGTGGCGAAATAATTACAATTTAGCAATTAAGCACTGGAGTGATAGATGTGCAGAAGATGAAAGTGCAAGTAGAGATACTGGGGTGCAAAGGAGCAAAAAAATAAATAACAATATGGGGATGAGGTAGTTGCGTGGGCTATTTACAGATGACTGTGTACAGGTGCAATGATCGGTAAGCTGCTCTGACAGCTGATGCTTAAAGTTAGTGCGGGAGATAACGAGAAGTAGGCTTATTTTCATTTTTTGTGTATCTATGAGACAGAAGGAGTGTGCTCTGGGCCTCAAGAAAATATATCAGATTGGAATGTGTCGTGTGTGAATCTTCAAAGCAGGGCGCCTATCAAGGGTGTTTTCTCTGGGGTGGCACTAGAAGTAAAAGCAAAGGATATACATGAAGAATTGCATCAAGTGTTTGATGCACACCGACTGACCCGCATGGTCCATTCTATGGTTTTTTGATGAAGAGTCTCTCCCTTTTCACATGCATTTGGGCTTTATGAGATACCCTGTGAGAGCCTTCGTGCCCAAACCCATGCAGTGTTACAAATGCCAAATATTTGGTAATGTGTCAACTGTATGTAGACAGGAGAGGTATCGCGTGCCAGCTGAGCCTAAATGCTGCAATTGTGGTCGTGGAACATGTTAGGGTGAAGGAGACTGAGGTGGTAAGTATAAGGGCTTTCCCGCATGTCTCTTATGCGGAGGTGGCGAGAAGAATGGAAGAAAGGAGTGAAGTTGAAGAACTAATGGTAGTAGGAGTAGAGACATTAGATAATATTCCTTGTCAACAGAGGGATCCTGACATGTTGCATGTTAAGGTGGACTTTTATTGCATTGGTTATCAACTACACAGCGCAAACAATGAGGAAATCGGAAATAGGCATCATTGTGAGTACGGCTAAGTTTAGGGAACTCAGCGATTTTACAGCAGAGGCATTTACAAGTAATCCTGTTGATGAATGTGCCATCCTCACAGGCACGTGAGCCTGTTTAGGGATGTGATGTGAACTGATTGAAGGGGTGCGATGGATTTTGATGAATTTTTTTGTATATTGTCGGGTCACCCCCCTCTTCCTGCAATGGAATATTTTTTGTTTCAATACCCCGTACAGTAGGGGGCGGCAATACACCAATAGGTGTAGTCTGACAAAATCTTAAAGAAGAAGGTAAGTCTGAATACCAACTACTGAGAAGTGCTTAGGAAAGATGTACATTTCCTAAGTCTGAAACATTCACTTAAGGCATATCAGTTTACGGAGACACTGGGTTAAGTCTCCAGTACAGAAGTATAGTCTGAAACTACCGTGTTGTTGCAGTGTTGACACAGCTTTTGAAGACAATCAACAATCATGAATCAGTGGCATGCTGCCCAGTTTAAACCCAAAAGTTAAGACAAGTGTTCTGTTGTCAAATCTGCCTACTGGACCTCCTGTTTGATGGCACAATGTTGGCTATATCAGCCCATACTTCATGTGCCAGCTGTATAATAAATGCAGGCAGAAATGTAGCTACCGTTACATTTGAGACAATCACTAACGTCAGCTGACGATAACTAGAGGATTTTCCTTACAGTTCTGTAGAGGCGTATTGCCTCAACTTTACCAAGTTAGCTAGTTAACTTTATATTAATAGCAATAAGAAATTGAATGATAAGCAACGACACAGACCAAATATGTTATTTACGTCTCATTCATTGATACGTTTACTATTTTTGAAATTCAGTTCTTTGTGCTAGCAACTGAGGGCAGCAAACGAATTTTCATAGCTCAAGTATACCGTTGACTTACTCTTTTCGTTGCTGTCACCTGCTGAAACGCCTTGCATGAGAAGTTCAGCGTCTTTCTTAAATCTATTTCGTAGATTTACGAATTGACTATCAGCAAGCATGTTTGATATCAGGGTGTTGGTCTTAGCTGACTGGCTAGCTTGCTGTGGTTTCCTGGTCCCTCGTCCACTGACTTCTTCTTATTATTCGGTGCTTAACGGCGGTTGGCATCTAATATAATGTTACATTATCGCCACCAACTGGACCGGATAATACAATCCATTACACTTTGTGATACAAAAATAGGAAAAACTAAATGAAAAATGACCCTGCTAACTATTAACCCTACACTCATTAAAAAAAGCACCACCACATTCCACTATTTTAACCCCATCTAAATCCTACACCAGGCGATGGGACACACCATTCAACACCCCCTGTAATGCAGCAGTAAAATCTCGTAACCCGAAGTACTACTCTGCTGCTGCCGCTGCAAAAACAAATATTTTCTGTGATTTGCATTCCATTCCTACGGTACAGTTGATAACCATGGCAATGAACGCTAAAAAGCCAACCTTACTGAATCACATTTAATTCGTAGGCCCTGTACTGTACTGGCAAAAAGTATACTACTCACCAGGAGCCTCTCAGGATCCCTCCCCCTTGACTCATATTCCTGTACTTTCTTCACTGCCTCAGCATGACACTTTCTGTACAACTCTAACCCTGGCAACCTAAATCTGCCTCTCTTGCACCGGATACTTCTGATCAGGGATGTCACTAGAGATTCATGGATGGGGGGCTAAGCCTCTTTTAGGGGGTCTGGGCATACTCCCCCAGATTTTTTTTTTAAAGCCCCCAAACGTCTTTGCATCATGTATTTTTTGAGTAACAACGGGTGTAAAATCTATCAAAATAAGGTTAGTTTTGGTCAAGGTTGGCTAAAAGTATACCTGTCTCATAGTTTGTGTTAGACACTGATCTAATATGACTTACTTAAATTCTATCCAAATAAAGAAATTAAAGTCCACTCTGTCGCCATCCATCCAACACCAACAAAAGGCACAAAAATGGCTGTACTATGTAGCCAAAATACTTTTGGGATTTTATTTTGAAAGAGAGAGAAATGAGAAGACATATTATACCATTAGAAAAAAATATTTATTTAAGTTTCACCCTTTTGTTAATTGTTGCTAAAAATTAACCCAATAATTCAGACACATGGAACATCTTAAACAGTATCTTCCACAATGGGGCAAAACTAAATTAAACTAATGAGCTAAATAAAATAAAACTGAAAAATAATTAGGAATAAAATCTGACAAAGTAAGATCCCAAACAAATATTACAACCTATATTACAGAACTGCTCCTCCTGCTTCTCTTTTAATGCTTATTTTGTGGGTGGACGCATCAAAGTGTACCTATTTTAAAGGTGGCAAAGCGGTCAATGACACTATTGTGGCTTAGTGGCCCAACCACTTCACCATCAATTGACATGGCTGTAAGACTTGCAAGCCTTTTCTGACCCATTGTCTTACGCAACCAGGAGTGCAGCCGGCGCAGTGCACTGAAGGACCTTTCACAGGAGCAGATGCTCACAATAATTGTGAGGGCAACCTGAATGATTTCCTTCCGAGAAGGAAACATATCATCATCCAGGAGGTTATGCACAGCTAGCATATCTTTGGGAGGACATCCAGCCTCTCTTTTCTGGGCAAGAAAGTTTCTGGCCACCAACATCTCTTCTGTTTTAACATCAATACTGTAGTGCTTGGCAAACTCAGTTAAGCATGATGGATCTATGAAGTTTTTTGAGTTGGGGCTGCATGCCTGAATCGCTGGTCAGGCTCACAAACCATCCTGTCCAAGCAGGGGAGCAACAACTGTTTTCATTGTTTGGGATCATGACAATTCTGTCCCTAATCCCAGGACGTCTCCACCACAAAATCTCCCATTTTCCTTGTTTGCGCTTTCTTGCTGCATCTGCCTCTGGAATATTGTGAATTTCAGTGTTTTGGTTCTGTCAAAAATTCTGTGGCAAATGCATCTGTGCATTTGCCTATCAGTGTGTCACATACAGCTTGTTTGCCGAAACAAGCTTCTGCCAGGTCTACAGTCTCTTTCTGGAGGAACTTGTGTAGTGCCTCAGTTATAGAAAGTGACTGAAACATTAATAGCAAATACACAGTGGAGAACATATGAAGCTTTGCTCTCAGACCAACAGCCATGGGTGATAGAATGGCAGATAGACAATCAAAAATAGCAGTTAAAGTGTCAAGGACTGCATTCATGGACCGCAGCTGGCATGCCCAGCGAGAGTTTGAGAGCTGTACAAGTTCAGCTGATGCTATTCCAAGTTTGGACTGAGCTTCTTTGAACTTGTGGTGGTTAACTAGGGATGTACTGAAAAACGAATGCACATTCTCCAAGAAATTGAAAAACTCAGCAGCCTCCGGAATAGCCCTGCAAGTATGACACAACACCAAATTAAACTCATGAGCATAGCAATGTATATAAATTTCCTCCGGATGCAGCACTATGAAATGTGCTTGCACAGCTCCTTTGGACCCACTCATGACAGCTGCACCATCGTGACTGAAAAACAAATACACATTCTCCAAGAAACTGAAAAACTCAGCCGACTCCACAATAACCCTGCAAGTATGACACAACACCAAATTAAGCTCCTTAATTCTCCCCTCTGTCACATACCTAAAACACAGAGCCACCTGTTCAGACTGCCCATCCCTGGCCTCATCCACCATAATGGCATACATTCCAGACTTTGACATCTTAGAGACTATGGTGTCCGTAATCTCTTGAGCACAGCATTCGATCATGTCATTCTGAGATTCTGGAGAGAGACACGTCACATTTGATGGAGTATTGTACCTTTGCAGGAAAGGGTCAAACTTCAAAAGCTACATACATTCAATAAAGTTCCCTCTATTTGTGCTTTCACTAGATTCATCATTGGCACAAAAAGAGAGTCCCTGTCTTCCTAACACTGAGGTGACCGCAACAATTCTCCTCAGATACTCCCTTCTCTCTGCAATATCACTAGCATAGGCAGATGTTAAAATCTGAGCAATGTTCCCATGACTGCTAGTTGCCTGGTAGCTTTCCAATGCCACAACACTGTCTGTGTGTTTGTGCTATCTCATGTTTACCGAAGATAAACAAAGCTTTTTTTCAAATTTTTGCAGCCATTACTAACAAAATAATAAAATGTTATGTTTTTGCCAAAAACTCTACATGGAAAGCAGAAAGCTGTGTTTTTGTGGACAGAGTACTCTACCCAATTGCATTTCTCAAACCAGCAGTGCTGAAATGCCCTTTTCTGTGTATCAAAACTTTCATTTGGGTAGCTATTCAGCTTCAGTTGTCTGGGCCCAGTGTCTTTGTCACCTAAATCATTCTCATTACTGGAAGGAGTTGCTGCAGCAGCTTGATTATTTTCTTTCTCTGGATCTGTTTGTTGTCCATCTCTCTCTGGATTTGTTTGTTGTCCCTCCCTATACTTGCTCTCTCTCATTTACATTTTAGTCATTTAGCAGACACCCTTATCCAGAGCAACTTACAGTAGTGAATGCATACATTTCATAATTTTTTTTCCTCCGTACTGGTCCCCCGTGGGAATCGAACCCACAACCCTGGTGTTGCAAACACCATGCTCTACCAACTGAGCCACACGGGACCACTAATACAGCTCGCATGTTGATCACTGCCTTGAACAGAAGCCTCTCTTTCTGCATATTGTCTCCATCTCCTCCTGAGAGTGATCACACTCACACCTCCCAGTCAGATGTTTTCCTACCAATTTCAACACTGTTGAGCCTAGTGTGTCCCAGTCTCAGCCTTGTGATTACACTTGCTTCCCCTCTCTGTCAACCTGAGGACCTCCCTGCCCCCACCTTTTCCTTGATCTTATACAGGTGTCTTCCCTTTCCCTTCCTGTTCTACTACTCTTACCCTCTGTTTTAACCACTGTTCCTAACCTCAAATACCCCCATCTGTCTCACCCTAAACAGGCACTGCAAAATCTCATACAATACATCCTTTATGCTCCGAGACACAAAGGACTTTAAGCTCATCAGTGCTGCACATGAGTCAGAGCAGATGACTACCCTGTCTAGCCTTACCTCATCCACCCACTCAGCAGCCAAGGGTATGGCCAGCAACTCCATTGTGTAGAAGGATAAATGATCCGTTGCTCTTTTTGTCACTGCCACCTGTTTTAGGGTCCTTAGATACATCAGTGAATATATTCAAGACAGCATAGTACTGCGTTCTTAAATGTTCACTTACAATATTTACTGGATCTACTCCTTCCTCACCAGCTCTTACCATGTAAAGCAACCCTAGGTCTATCATTGGCTGAGGAAGCAACCAAGGTGGGATAGCAGGAAGAACCACAGAGGGGCTGAACTTCTTACCAAACAGTCCCATTTCTCTCACTATGCCATTACCTATCCACCCAAAACTTGTATTCAGATCCCGTTCATGCTCCCAGCTCTCTAATAGCACCTATTTTTGTAAGATGTGTAACCTTATGTCCTTAAAGATTTACCCAATATGTCGTGGTTAGTTCTTGCCACCTGGGAGGTCCGGACTGCTCCACAACATATTCTTAGAGCTGGAGCCTGGATTACATCTAGCTTTTTTCAAGATGCCTGAGCTGCTGATCCATATGCTACACTACCATAGCAGTGGAGGCTGCTGATGGGAGGATGGTTCATAACGATGTCTGGAATGGAGTCAATGGAATGATGTAAACCACATGGTTGTGTATGATCCTACTCCATTCCGCCATGATTATTATATTTTATTTTTAATCCCAGCCCCCGTCGCCACAGGAGGCCTTTTGCCTCTTGGTAGGCCATCATTGTAAATAAGAATTTGTTCTTAACCGACTTGCCTAGTTAAATAAAATCAATACAAAATGAGCCGTCCTCCCATCAGCAGCCTCCACTGTACCATAGTCCAGTGATGACCTAGATAGTGCTATATAGTATAACGTTTTCAACACCTGACAGACAACGCATCACATTCAGTATTTCATGTTCCGCCCATGTCATACAGATTCCTCCCGTACAGCTTCAGGCATATTTCCTTCCCAACCTTCCTTCTAGTAAAAAACACAAGCTGTGTTCTCAACTGAGAACATGAAGCCCCCCACCTGAAGGATCACTGCTCAACCTCTCTGGTCACTTCTTGAACTCTCCAGGCTGTATGGGGAATATTTCTCCCTGTCTTCCACAGCGCCCCATCTTCCGCAAACAATGACCTCCCAATATCTGCTCACACCTGGGACAATACATCATCAATCATAATGGAAAACAACAAAAGACTAATCATACATTCCTAGGAGGCACGTCTGCTGACTGCTGTTGATGTTTATTTAAAGCAACAGATGTAACAGCCGGGGAAAGGTCAGTGCTATCTGGGATGCTTGTGACGTCCCTACCCCAAACCCCTATCCTTACCCCTTAACCATAACCTAACCCTTAAAACATTAAAAGTGTCAACTTTAATGGGGTAGGGCCATCACAAGGATTCCGGATAGCAAGGACCGAGAGGGAAAATCTAGAAAATCTTATTATAGCCATCCATCAGTCTGAAAATGAAGAATGCATTTTTACAGTGTCTGACTTCTGACTTAAAGAATTCACAAATTCCTGAACAACATGGTTCATAAATATTGAGTTATTTTTTTCACCTTAATTTTTCCTTTTGCTTGCCGATAAGGTACCTAAAGATCCAGAGTCTCACGTCCAAATTGGGAGGGTGTTAATAAATAGGCAGGCAATAATTAGGCCAATATCTCATAAATTATGCTTGCCTTGATCAATTATGACAGAGATTAAGCCTAGTCCAGGATTCTCCATTGAGCATGCTTTTTAGTCCAGCGATATACTTAATCTGTGTGCCTTATGCTTTAAAATTGAAATCTTCTTATATTCTTATTTGGGAATCTTACGCAAAACAATTGACAAAGAAATAAGTCTAAAATGGAAAACATAAATGGGTATGCCTAAATGGGTATGACTTTGAAAAGTAGGTGAAGAAAAGTATGTAAAGATAGTTCCAAAAGACAGACTGCAGAAATGGCTTTCTAAGGTGACTATCCAAGCACATTGCACACATAATTGGGCAATACATTACTACATTATTATCTGTTATGTATACTTTTACATATAGGTCTATAGTGTACTTGGCCTGAATGCTACACTGCAGAGTAACTTAAATCCTGTCCAAATGCCAGATGGCAGCCCTGTATGTGTAATACATCAGGGATAGGACTGCAGGGGAATCAATTATGCTTTTTGAGGCCTTATCAAAAACAAATTTGAAACTTGCCTCAACTGATGTTGAGATACATAATATTTGGTAATCTATATGGGCTTACAGTTAAGTGCCGTTTTTTTAATCAAATGTTTACATTACTTCCTTGATTAGATCTAAGAAAGATATTTGGCATGCTTCATTTACATAAATGTAGTAAAAGTATTGTAATTATGAGATGCTATTTTGTAACACTAATTGTGGTAGATCACTAAACTAACGCTGTAAAAGTGTGAAGAAATTTGATCAGTGTTATTTCCTGATACACAGGACCTTCTAATCAGCAGGTTTTGCATGGGTGGAGTTGTGGCTTGCCTTCGGAAAATATTCAACCCCCTTAACTTTTTCCACATTTTGTTATGTTACAGCCTTATTCTAAAATGGATTCAATTAAATTCTCAGCAATTTACACACAATACCCCATAATGACAAAGCGAAAACATGATTTTTTTTTTTTTACATTTTATAAAAAATAAATAAGAAAAATACCTTATTTACATAAGTATTCAGACCCTTTGCTACGAGTCTCGAAATTGAGCACAGGTGCATCCTGTTTCCATTGATCATCCTTGAGGTGTTTCTACAACTTGATTGGAGTCCACCTGTGGTAAATTGAATTACTTGGACATGATTTGGAAAGGCACACACCTGTCTATATAAGGTCCCACAGTTGTCAGAACAAAAACCAAGCAATGAGGTAGGTCTAAGTAATTGTCCGTAGAGCTCTGAGACAGGATTGTGTCAAGGCACAGATCTGGGGAAGGGTACCAAAAAATGTCTGCAGCATTAAAGGTCCCAAAGAACACAGTGGCCTCCATCATTCTTAAATGGAAGAAGTTTGAAACACCAATACTTTTCCTAGAGCTGGCCGTCCAACCAAAGTGAGCAATCGGGGGAGAAGGGCCATGGTCAGGGAGGTGACCAAGAACCCGATGGTCACTCTGACAGAGCTGTAGAGTTCCTCTGTGGAGATGGGAGAACCTTCCAGAAGGACAACCATCTCTGCAGCACTCCACCAAGCAGGCCTTTATGGTAGAGTGGCCAGACGGAAGCCACTCCTCAGTAAAAGGCACTTGACAGCCCACTTGGAGTTTGCCAAAAGGCACCTTAAGACTCTCAGACCATGAGAAACAAGATTCTCTGGTCTGGTGAAACCAAGAAGGAACTTTTTGGCTTGAATGCCAAGCAACACGTCTCTAGGAAACCTGGCACCATCCTTACGGTGAAGCATGATGGTGGCAGCATCATGCTGTGGGGATGTTTTTGTAGCGGCAGGGACTGGGAGACTAGTCAGGATCAAGGGAAAGATTAACGGAGCAAAGTGCAGAAAGATCATTGATGAAAACCTGCTCCAGAGCACTCAGGACCTCAGACTAGGGCGATGGTTCACCTTCCAAAAAGACAATGACCTTAAGCACACAGCCAAGACAACGCAGGAGTGGCTTCTGAATGTCTTTGAGTGGCCCAGCCAGAGACCGGACTTGAACCCAATCGAACATCTCTGGAGAGACCTGAAAATAGCTGTGAAGCAACACTTCCCTTCCAACCTGACAGAGCTGGAGAGGATTTGCAGAGAAGAATTGGAGACACTCCCCAAATACAGGTGTGCCAAGCTTGTAGTGTCATACCCAAGAAGACTCAATGCTGTAATCACTGCCAAAGGTGCCTCAACAAAGACAATTTAATCAATTATAGAATACGACTCTAAGGTAACAAAATGTGGAATAAGTCAAGGGGTCTGAATACTTTCTGAAGGCACTGTATAGAGACCAATAACAAAGATTTCCAAACCTTTCTGCCAATAACATCTAGTTTAAAGATTACATATCCCTCCTCATTCAGACCACTCCCAGACAGTCCTAGCAAAGGTTTTGCTTGTGAAATAGTTTTTTGCCAAAAATCTATTTTTGTTTCCTTTTGACCACTTGAATAGAAAACAATTAGAGGAAGGTATTTAATTGTTACCCGGAAATTATTTAATATTGACATAAAAACAGCTGCATTGGGCCTTTGAAAGGGTTGAAGGTGCTGCCTCTGGTGGCCAGTTCATTAAATTGTATTAATTACCCTAACCCTATTAGAGAAAACCAATGCAATTGCCTATTTGTAATCATATTTCAGTTATGTTACTTGGATCAATACTTACAGTGTGAGCAATCAGTATTATTCTCGAATACCAGAATTGTCCATCCCTGCTAACAGAATTAAACCATGTTAAAAATTCCAATAGCAGTGTGTTTTCATTCAAATAAGTTATTTGTTTTCTTTGAAAATCCCTATTTTGGCATTACCTACATCATATTTGTCAAACTTCTAGAAAGAATTTAACCCACTTAAGCCCAATATTCTGCCACATTTTAACTGTCATTGTAAAGTTCTAGCTATTTTGTTGCTTTGGGAAAATCATTTCTGAAGATATTTATTTATATCATGTGATTGATTCATTCGAAGTCGCCTCTTCACTGTTGGCGTTGAGACTGGTGTTTTGTGGGTACTATTTAATGAAGCTGGCAGTTGAGGACATCTGATGCATCTGTTTTGCAAACTAGACACTCTAATGTACTTGTCCTCTTGCTCAGTTGTGCACCAGGGCCTCCCATAATTGAAAATTATTTTGGATGAGATTGCCGAAAGGCCAGTCTCTTTGGCAAATGACAGAAGTGGCAAGGAGTGGAAAGTTAGCTAAAAAGACTGGCACCTAAACTAGAATAGAATGGGCTTGGAACCAGAGGTCAACCGATTAATCAGGGCCGATTTCTAGTTTTCATAACAAATCGGTAATCAGCCTTTTTGTATGCCGATTATGGCCGATTACGTTGCAATCCACGAGGAAACTGTGTGGCAGGCTGACCACCTGTTACGCGAGTGCAGCGTCAAAATGACCTACGTTGCTAGCTAGCATTAAACTTAATCTTATTAAAAACAATCAAATCTTCACATAATCACTAGTTAACTACACATAGTTGATGATATTACTAGGTTAACTAGCTTGTCCTGCGTTGCATATAATCAATGTGGTGCCTGTTAATTTATCATCAAATCACAGCCTAATTCAACTTCGCCAAACAGGTGATGATTTAACAAAAGTGCATTTGCGAATAAAGCACTATCGTTGCACAAATGTACCTAACCATAAACATCAATGCCTTACTTAAAATCAATACACAGAAGTATATTTTTTTTATCCTGCATATTTAGTTAAAAGAAATTCATGTTAGCAGGCAATATTAACTAGGGAGATTGTGTCACTTCTCTTGCGTTCAGTGCAGAGTCCGGGTATATGCATCAGTTTGGGCCGCCTGGCTTGTTGCGAACTGTGAACTAATTTGCCAGAATTGTACATAATTATGACATAACATTGAAGGTTGTGCAATGTAACAGCAATATTTAGATTTAGGGATGCCACCCGTTCGATAAAAGACATAACGGTTCCGTATTTCACTGAAAGAATAAATGTTTTGTTTTTGAAATTATACTTTCCGGATTTGACCATATTAATGACCTAGGGCTCGTATTTCTGTGTTTATTATATTATAATTAAGTATGATTTGATATGTGATAGAGCAGTCTGACTGAGTGATGGTAAGCAGCAGCAGGCTTGTAAGCATTCATTCTAACAGTACTTTACTGCGTTTGCCAGCAGCTCTTAGCAATGCTTGACTTCAAGCCTATCAACTTCCGAGATTAGGCTGGCAATACTAAAGTGCCTATAAGAACATCCAATAGTCAAAGGTATATGAAATACAAATGGTATAGAGAGAAATAGTCGACGGGTCATAATTCCTATAATAACTACAACCTAAAACTTCTTAACTGGGAATATTGAAGAACTGGGAATATTGAACCACCAGCTTTCATATGTTCTCATGTTCTTAAACATAAGCATTTTTACATGGCACATATTGCACAATTACTTTCTTCTCCAAAACTGTGTTGTTGCATTATTTAAACCAAATTGAACGTTTCATTTTATTTGAGGCTAAATAGATTTTATTTATGTATTATATTAAGTTAAAATAAGTGTTCATTTTTCATTCAGTATTGTTGTAATTGTCATTATAAATGTATACATAAAAATCGGCCGATTAATCGGTATCAGCTTTTTTGGGTCCTCCAATAATCGGTATCGGCGTTGGAAAAATCATAATCGGTCGACCTCTACTTGGAACCTCTAACCCTGGCAATTTGACTGGTAAACCCATGGGTACACTCGCAATGGTTGTGACTAGAGGTAGTACAGCTACGACTGGAAGTGACTTTTCATAGCAGGTTAGGAGAGCATTTTACCTAACCCTTTTCCTAACCTTAACCTAAGTCTCCTAACCTGCCACGTTAATAATACTAACCTACTGCATGTTTTCCTAACCTGCTACGAAAAACTCACTTCCATACGTAGCTGTACTCCGTCTAGTCAGAACCACTCTACCTGGAATTGTGATGCTATCATTTCCATTTTAATGTAGAATATTCATTCAAATTATCTGATGTGGCTCATTCAATGGGATGTATTTTTTGTAATATCAGTTGAGTTGATATACAGTTGAAGTCGGAAGTTTACATACACTTAGGTTGGAGTCATTAAAACTCATTTTCAACCACTCCACAAATGTCTTGTTAACAAACTATAGTTTTGGCAAGTCGGTTAGGACATCTACTTTGTGCATGACACAAGTAATCTTTCCAACAATTGTTTACAGACAGATGATTTCACTTATAAATTCACTGTATCACAATTCCAGTGGGTCAGAAGTTTACATACACTAAGTAGACTGTGCCTTTAAACAGCTTGGAAAATTCCAGAAAATTATGTCATGGCTTTAGAAGCTTCTGAAAGGGTAATTGAAATCCTTTGAGTCAGTTGGAGGTGTACCTGTGGATGTATTTCAAGGCTTATCTTCAACCTCAGTGCCTCTTTGCTCAACATCATGGGAAAATCAAAAGAAATCAGCCGACCTCAGAAAGAAATTGTGGACCTCCACAAGTCTGGTTCATTCTTGGGAGCAATTTCCAAATGTCTGAAGGTACCACGTTCATATGTACAAACAATAGTACGCAAGTATAAACACCATGGGACCACGCAGCCGTCATACCGCTCAGGAAGGAGACACGTTCTGTCTCCTAGAGATGAACGTACTTTCCTGTGAAAAGTGCAAATCAATCCCAGAACAACAGCAAAGGACCTTGTGAAGATGCTGGAGGAAACAGGTACAAAAGTATCTATATCCACAGTAAAACGAGTCCTATATTGACAAAACTTGAAAGGCCGCTCAGCAAGGAAAAAGCCACTGCTCCAAAACCGCCATAAAAAAAGCCAGACTATGGTTTGCTACTGCACATGGGGGCAAAGATCGTACTTTTTGGAGAAATGTCCTCAGGACTGCACCGGGGTGGCAGCATCATGTTGTGGGTGTGCTTTGCTGCAGGAGGGACTGGTGCACTTCACAAAATAGATGGCATCATGAGGCAGGAAAACTATGTGAATATATTGGAGCAACATCACAAGACATCAGTCAGGAAGTTAAAGCTTGGTCGCAAATGGGTCTTCCAAATGGACAATGACCCCAAGCATACTTCCAAAGTTGTGGAAAAATGACTTAAGGACAACAAAGTCAATGTATTGGAGTGGCCATCACAAAGCCCTAACCTCAATCCTATAGAAAATGTGTGGGCAGAACTTAAAAAGCATGTGCAAGCAAGGAGGCCTACAAACCTGACTCAGTTACACCAGCTCTGTCAGGAGGAATGGGACAAAATTCTCCCAACTTATTGTGGGAAGCTTGTGGAAGGCTACCTGAAACATTTGACCCAAGTTAAACTATTTAAAAGGCAATGCTACCAAATACTAATTGAGTGTATGTAAACTTCTGACCCACTGGGAATGTGATGAAAGAAATAAAAGCTGAAATAAATCATTTTCTCTACTATTATTCTGACATTTCACATTCTTAAAATAAAGTGGTGATCCTAACTGACCTAAGACAGGGAATTTTTACTTGGATTAAATGTCAGGAATTGTGAAAAACTGAGTTTAAATGTATTTGGCTAAGGTGTATGTAAACTTCCGACTTCAACTGTATTCATACAAATGTATTTTTGATTGATTTAGTTAACTAACTACTTTTCTGTTAAAAATAAATCTAATCTGATCCCTACACAGGCTTAAGGGGAGCCTGTGCGGGCGGGGTGTCTTTCGGCACTAGTACCCCTTGCAAGTCGTCCGATAGAAGTCTCAAAAATGTTTCTGACGTTGTGACAAAAATGTCCAGTTTCTTTGACTTCTTGAGCCATACAGTTTATGACTGTGGCAATGAAAGCCACAAAATCCACATTTTAACACATAGGGTATTGTCACCTGTTTTCTCAACTCTTTTAATCGCCTCCGCATAGAGCGGTCAATCGAATCTCCTAACTTTTGCCACACCAATCTCCTTTACCCTTACAGGACACTCTAGGGGTCTCATTTATGAATCATGTATAGGCACAAATCTGTGCGTAAACCATGCGTGAAATCATTCCTGATCATGCTCTCTACTTGTCAGTGTCTTTTTACCTGAACATGGAAACACCATGAAAGAATTCGTAGCAAGAAGTGCAGTGGGATAGTCAGATTTGATTAAATACAACTTAACAGATGACCTGGAATGTCATTCAATATCACAGGATGAGTTGCCAAAAACAACTAACTGAAAGCAACACCCCCAACAAACCACGAATATGACTGCATTGAGGCATATGTCACTGTGCTTCTATGGCTATCCGCACCAAGCCACTGCCCATTTCATTTGTTCATTTAGTGAACAAGATTGCTCATAATCCAGTGCATTTATCAGTCAGCACACCTCTATTTTAGCTTTAAAAATGCAACATTTTCACTCAGCCTCATGGCAAAATGTGTGGAATAGCATGAGATTAACTTTACAACTGCACATTTTTCTCTTTGCCCCATGGCAAAATGTGTAAAGTTGCAGGAAGTTAGTTAATTTCTGCAAGTCCACCCACCAATGATTTACGCCCACTGGTTGATCCCCATAGAAAAAGTGTGATTTGTCAAACGATCCTATGAGCATCATATGCACACAGGTAAGAGATAATTATTGATAAATACCTATTATTCTCAGCCTCAGTGCTATTGGACGACCTTGGCTATTTGCATTTCGAAACACCCCTAATTAACCATATATGGTCAAAATCATCCCTTTAAAGCCTCCGGAATATACAATGCTGTACCATGAAATAGCATACTGCACAACCCCAAAAAAATTTGAAACTGAAATTGAAGTGCTAGTGTCAGAGATTTAGTACAAGAAAAATGATTTATTTGTCTTTCTCAATTGTGGTTTGACCAATAAAAATGAAAACATAGCTACAAAGAGGACCATTAGGACAATTCGTGTTGCCTTAGCAATGGCAAATATACATCAAATGAGTAGGCAACACTCACCAATAAGCCATCCGTCCTCAACAGCTCCCTCCTGTAGGCGTATAGGACAACATTGCTGTTCGGCAGAATGAACGAGGCGTGCGTTCCACCTGGCCACTTTGCCACCACATTCAGCAGCGTTTTTTTGCGCCTAACATCAACTGCACATTAAGAGTGCAAATCTTTTATGTTCACTTAGTTGAACTCGTTTAGGGATGTCACTTTTATGGTGATGGAGTGTCGTCTATTGCTCCGTTCGTATTTTGGAACCCATTGATGGCAAAGAAACCCCTCTTGACTTCAACCGATGTTGTAAGCCTAGGGAAATTGTATGTTACAGTTCGTTTTTGCTTATGATTGCATCCAAAACATCGGCTCATCAAGGGATGTGAGATGCCGATCGGCAAGCTCCCGATGAAAAGTGCCTGTTGCCAAAAACCCAAGAAATGTGGAGAAAGTAGTTTTGAATGGATTTTATTGAAGGGGGAACAATAACAGTCTTGAACCTTTTTGGCAACATAGTGATATATTTTTATATACTGTACAATGAGGAATCCAGCTACAAAATACTAGACTTTACTTTTACCATTGCCCCCACCCACAAGGTGTATAAACAACAACAATAAATAAGAACAAAATAAGGTAATAGATACAAAACAAAAATGTGAAGAACATAAATCAATCAACTCTAATTAGCAGTATGCAAGTGTGTGTGCATGGACTTTGCAGATGTATTTCTCACATGTGCAGCACATCGTATTTGTTTTACAGTCCTTCATTGCGGGGCAGAATTGGCATCTCCTCCTCTTGCCTGCCCCTGCTGCAGCCTCAGGTGGATCAGGACACGATTCAGCCCCCTGAACAGCTTCCAAAAGCGCTGCAGAGGCTGCTTTGCAGGGGAGGTGCTCCCTTCTTTGAATGTGTGAGGTTACAAGTGCCTTTCCCAGCTGCTCTAGGAACACGCTCCTCTTGTTCCGCTTATCAGGCATCCAGGTAGGGTTGATCTTGTTCCATATCGTGAAGGCATTGTATGAGGACACATCAGTGATGTTATGGAAGATGACCAGTGGGCAGTCATCCTCCTGCAGCTGTAAGTTCCAATCACCTTGTCCAGATTGTCCACGCCTCCTTTGTTGTGGTTGTAGCCCAGGATGATGGCTGGCTTCCTGTTCTCACAATGACACTGCACAAAACTCAGCCGTTTTGTGCAGTGTGCTCAGGAGGACCACATTTTTGTTTCTCTTTGGGAGGTAAGAAACTAGAGTGGTGGTGGGGTGAAGGAAAACTTTGATGAGAAGGCCTCTTTCCCCCTTGTTGCGAGGAGTGCAGAGGGGAGCTCAGGCTTGTTCTTTCTAACTGTGCCAACCATGGTGATCTTCCTCTTCAGGATCTGCTGGCTGAGTTCAATCAGTAGCACACAATCTCAATTTCTCTTTGTGTGTGTGTGTGTGTGTGTGTGTGTGTGTCTTTGTGGTGTGTAAATGATTTTATAACTGCCGGGTCAAAAATGACCCTAAGACAATCTTTGTACTCTGGTGGGTGTACAGCTTTCATGGAAATATGAACAAAGGCGATGTTTCACTTTTTGTAATGTTGGGGTCCCTCTAGGCAAAGTCATCAAGTTTAAAGTTGAAAAAATATAATTTAGGGGGTTTTCTCTGCTGTTAAACATAGTGGTGGGTAATTTTTTACCACTAAGACAACATAAGGGTTAATGCAAAAAAGTCCCACCTGTCTCTAAAAACGTTTCTATGCGAAAAGCAGCATGTGCCAAATCTTCCAACAGAGAAAGATCAGCCATTCGATTTCCTATTATCTCGGTCTTTTACAATATTTCAGCAATGGTTTTACTTTCAGACATGCCTCTAATTTAACAAACGACTGTAGTTTACATTGATTATTATCATAACAAATGCGATATACTCTTCAGTATACTCTGTCCTTCTGCACACACTTGGAACATGGCCCAATCTTTTACATGATTTACACTGCAATTGTTAGGGAATGAAAGCTCTTACAGCGAATCTTATTTAACCAAGTTTCACATGTGTAGGTTGATCTTATATATAAAGAAGAACCAACAGAACCTTTACTCTATTCACCGAGTGTGTAAGGTGCTGGGCCCCAACCACCCCTGGAATTCTCTTCAGGTATTCAATGTTAACATCCGTTGTCACCCCTGAGATGACTCATTTAACGGGCGCTCTGCTCCCAAGTTCAAAGTACGATACTCTGTTGTATGGATTCTTTTGAGGCCCACTACAATCTTCCGTTCTTCAGAAACACAATTCCTCATAATAAATCCACTTCTGGTGACTTTGATAGATTCCACTTTTCCCAGTGCATGCTTTACCATCTTCAACACCTAAAACAGGTCTCCCAGATAATGATCCTTAATCAACAAACGCATCCCAACAAGAAACAAATAATTATCCAACATACACTGAGTATACAAAACATTAAGGACAGCTGCTCTTTCCATGATATAGACTGACCAGGAGAATCCAGGTGAAAGCTTGATCCCTTATTGATGTAACTTGATACATCTACTTCAATCAGTGTAGATGAAGGGGAGGAGGCAGGTTATAGAAGGATTTTTAAGCCTTGACACAATCAATGTCTCAATTGTCTACGTGTGCCATTCAGAGGGTGAATGGGCAAGACAAAATATTTAAGTGCCTTGGAACGGGGTATGGTAGTAGGTGCCTGGCACACCGGTTTGTGTTAAGAACTGCAATGCTTCTGGGTCTTTCACACTCAACAGTTTCCCATTTGTTTCAAGAAGGGTCTATCACCCTAAGGACATCCAGCCAAATGGACACAGCTGTGGGAAGCATTGGAGTCAACATGTGCCAGCATCCCTGTGGCAGGTAGCTAAGTGGTTAAGAGCATTGAGCCAGTCATCGCAAGGTCTCTGGTTCGAATCCCTGAGCTTACTAGGTGAAAAATCTGTCGATTTGCCCTTGAGCAAGGCACTTCATTCTAATTGCTCCTGTAAGTCGCTCTAGATAAGAGTGTCTGCTATATGACTAAAATGTAAAATGAATGTTTTCCAGACCCTGTAGAGTCCATGCCCCGACGAATTGAGACTGTTCTGTGAGCAAAAAGGGGGGGTGCAACTCAATATTATTGTTCTTAATGTTTTGTATGCTCAGTGTATATACTGCAGTCAATTTAGCATAATGAAAACACTGTAAAAAACCTGTTTTCAGATGTAAGAAAGTTTTTAAACCTTAGTTACATAGACCTTTCTTGGTTGTAGCTAGGGTTGCAAAACTACCGGTTATTTACCAAAGCTAACCGTAATTTGGGTAATTAACAGGTAATCTGTGGAAATCTATGGAAACTTTGGTAATTTATACTTGAATAGCTTTTTTTTTAAATCACAAAGTATTATCTTTGTTTTCCACTGTAATTTTTGATAATTTCCATTTTGTTCCATTCTTTGAAACTACTGTCGATTCATCTTCACCAACTTTGCTCCGAACACTGCTTGATTCAACCCCGGGGTCCACTTCCACCATCTTCTTCTTCTTCTTCTATTTAAAAATATATATATTTAACCAGGTAGGCTAGTTGAGAACAAGTTCTCATTTACAACTGCGACCTGGCCAAGATAAAGCAAAGCAGTGTGACACAGACAACAACACAGAGTTACACATGGAGTAAACAATAAACAAGCCAATAACACAATAAAGAAGTCAATGACACAGTAGAAAAAAAGAAAGTCTATATACAGTGTGTGCAAAAGGCATGAGGAGGTAGGCAATAAATAGGCCATAGGAGCGAATAATTACAATTTAGCAGATTAACACTGGAGTGATAAATGAGCATGTGATGATGTGCAAGTAGAAATACTGGTGTGCAAAAGAGCAGAAAAGTAAATAAAATAAAAACAGTATGGGAATGAGGTAGGTAGATGGGTGGGCAATTTACAGATGGACTATGTACAGCTGCAGCGATCGGTTAGCAGCTCAGGTAGCTGATGTTTAAAGTTGGTGAGGGCGGTCTATTATGGCGGGCTGCAAACAAGCGTCAGAGGTGCATACCGCCACCTATTGTACTGGAGTGTGTAGTCAATCACAGTTTACAGACTAAATGAATAAGAGACAAACATTAAGAGTAACTAAACCCTCCTATCTAATCCTGTACTACACAAAAAATGCCATACTTACTTCTAACAAACCCTCACAACGCCCTGGGAGTAGGGGACACTAGTATTCAACACCCCCTGTAACTCTTCAGCAGTAAAATGCTGTAATCTGAAGTTCTTCTCTGCTGCTGCCACTACAACACCTATTTTATGTGACTTAAATGCTATACCTGCTGTACAATTAATAACCATACATTAGCAATTAATGCTAAAAAGCCAACCTTACTGAAGCACATTTCATTCGTAGTCCTATCACTCTGTACTGGCAAAATTCTACTTCTCACCGGGAGCCACTCAGTGTCCCTCAACCTTTACCCATCTTCCTCCACTTTCTTCACTGCCTCAGCATAACACACCTTTTATACAACACTGACCCTGGCAACCTCAATCTGCTTTTCTCAAACCTGACATTTCTGATCCGCAGCAACATGGGCACCCTTACAGTATACACACACTTCAATCACACTCCACAATGCCCTTTCCCACCTGGACAAAAGGAACACCTATGTGATAATGCTGTTTATTGACTACAGCTCAGCGTTCAACACCATAGTGCCCCACAAAGCTCATCACTAAGCTAAGGACCCTGCGACTAAACACTTCCCTCAGCAAGTGGATCCTGGACTTCCTGACGGGCTGCCCCCAGGTGGTAAGGGTAGGCAACAACACATCTGCCACACTGATCCTCAACACTGGGGCCACTCAGGGGTGTGTACTTAGTCCCCTCCTGTACTCCCTGTTCATTCACGACTGCGTGGCCAAACACAACTACAACACCACCATTAAGTTTGCTGACAACACAACAGTGTTAGGCCTGATCACCAACAACGATGAGACAGTCTATAGGGAGGAGGTCAGAGACCTGGCAGTGTGGTGCCAGGAGAACAACCTCTCCCTCAACATGATCAAGACAAAGAAGATGATTGTGGACTACAGGAAAAGGAGGACAGAGCATGCCCCCATTCTCATCGACAGGGCTATAGTGGAGCAGGTTGAGAGCTTCAAGTTCCTTGGTGTCCACATCACCAAGAAACTATCATAGTCCAAAAACAACAAGACAGTCGTGAAGAGGGCACAACAAAGCCTACTCCCCTTCAGGAGACTGAAAAGATTTGGCATGGGTCCTCAGATCCTCAAAAAGTTATACAGCTGCACCATCGAGAGCATCCTGACTGGTTGCATCACTGCCTGGTATGGCAACTGCTCGGCCTCCGACCGCAAGACACTACAGAGGGTAGTGCGTACGGCCCAGTACATCATTGTGCCAAGCTTCCTGCCATCCAGGACCTCTATACCAGGCGGTGTCAGAGGAAGGCCCTAAAAATTGTCAAAGACTCCAGCCACCCTAGTCATAGACTGTTCTCTTTGCTACCGCATGTCAAACGATACCGGGGCGCCAAGTATAGTTCCAAAAGGCTTCTTAACAGCTTCTACCCCCTAGCCATAACATTCCTGAACAGCTAATGAAATGGCTACCCAGACTATTTTCACCCCCCGCCAGCTTCACTCTATCCAATCAGAGCAGCAGATTCAACGTACAGCCTGCTCTTCTGTTTACAGACAGGCAAACTAGCCATTTGAGTTATTTAGACCATGTAGCACCTCACTTGACTAACTGATATGAGAAAATGTGTGCTTGCACCCGAAAATGTATGTAGTTTTTAGATCACAGATAATTACAAAAAAATACTCTGATTATAATTGTATCCAGAAAATTGCCCATATCCGTTATGATACTTGTCTTGTCCGACTACTCGGCACACCTCTACTTTCCAGGTACCATCTCTGTTGATCATGTATGCCAATCACATTCTCTGTATCTAAGGTACTAAACAGAGCAGGTGACAGCTCGAGAGATCTCGGTCCGAAAAACTGCTATCAGGTAAAGTATTTTATTTATTTGTAATCAAACTATTTAGTTACAGAAATGTGATACCATGAATGCAAGCTGTAAAATGACTCCCAGCTCCCAACGCAGCAACTTTAGTTTGCTAGCAGGAGTAGATACCTTTAATCACTAGCTAGCATGTCATTCTGGTACAAGGAACGTTTTAGCTATAATTTTATTCCAAGTAAAAATGTAAGGCTACAAAAATCTATAGGACAAGTAGTGCAAAGTTAATAGTCATCAAGGCGGGACCCACTAATTTCATTCATACTGACAAATAAGAAATGCCACATTATCCCTGTCAATAGTTGGAGTAGGATGATTGCAGAGCAGCCTGCCTCAGACTGTCAGGATGTTCATTTTCTAGCTCACAAACTACATTATTTTGCTGTGATGATTTCTTTTATTCATTCCTGTCTCTCACTTTTGTCTCACATGATCTTTCAGGTCTCCTGTGTCCTGCTTCCAGAGATCAACCAAGTGCTATTCACCAAGCATGAGCTGATTCACTCACCTGTGAGGAGAACCATCCTACTTCAGTTTGAACTAGCACTGTTGTCACTATTTAGACTTTGGGACCACATATGCATTTGCCTGTTGTCTTTTCTTTGTGGGTTCTGTCTTACACAGTCTAACGTATTTTAGAGTTGAAGAACACCAACTGCAGACACACATGCTTGTTTGAGCATCTCAGACTAAATTCAATGTAGAATCAGTTGAACAGGTGGCAAACATATTATTGTTCTATTGTAACATGCAGTGGTAATAATTCTATTGTCCCCGTCAAGAGGACTGACTTTTGCCATAGATGGTAGTTCTCGTCTCTGGATGACACAAGCTTTAGACCACACAATAATTCTGCTAAGGGATTTGTTGCTCTCTACATTGGTCAGCTACATTGGTGACCAGGGTGGGATCCTTGCGATATGCCAATGGGGCCTGGGCACACCAATGCTCCTAGAGAGAAGGGGGAATACTGAAGCATGCGTTGATGACAGTTCAACAGTCTCCATCAGAGGTACAGGCTTTTGGCATAGATGGTAAAGCTCTCATTTCCGGACTGCAACATTTTAAGATTGTGCCCTCCACGGCTCAGTCATAGCTAGTAGAATAAGAATGGATGGGCAATATTTTGGCACCAACTTTTAAATCAAATCAAATTTGATTTGTCACATACACATGGTTAGCAGATGTTAATGCGAGTGTAGCGAAATGCTTGTGCTTCTAGTTCCGACCTCCTTTTTGAAGGTTAGTCGGAAGGTTAATAATTTAAACCACCTTAATATACTCTCATTCACTGAACATTTCATATTTGAAACTCAAGCATTCATTTCCCAACTGATTTTCTATAATGCAACAGGCTATTTATCATTCTCCATACCTTATACCCCAATGCATCCAACATTATGCATGTCGACCATGGTATTGAGCAGCTGCTATTTGAGAATTCATCTGGTTTAGAAATCTAACTCTAGTTATCTTATTGCAGAGCACATTGTACAACTGTTTTTAGAGAAGATTGCATTGTAAGATATGCTATATGTGCAAGTTAAGCAATATGTTTTGGCTAATATGCATATGCAGCTGTCATTTTAAACCTCTATTCTAGCATACATGACACATCATTCTACGTACATGACAAATCAAATCCAAATCAGATTTTATTGGTCACATAAAAGTGTTTAGCAGATGTTATTGCGGGTGTAGCGAAATGCTTGTGTTTCTAGCTCCAACAGTGCAGTAATATCTAACAATTTCACAACAATACACACAATGCACACAAATTTAAAGAAATGGAATTAAGAAAATATAAATATTTGGACGAGCAATGTCGGAGCGGCATAGACTAAAACACAGTATATACAAATGAGATGAGTAGTGCAAATTATGTAAATATTATTTTATTTGCATTGTGTGTTGTGTGCCTCCAACCCCCCCCAAACCCTCTTTTTACACTGCTGCTTCTCCCTGTTTATCATATATGCATAGTCACTTTAACTATACATTCATGTACATACTACCTCAATTGGGCCGACCAACCAGTGCTCCCGCACATTGGCTAACTGGGCTATCTGCATTGTGTCCCGCCACCCGCCACCCGCCACCCACCACCCGCAAACCCCTCTTTTATGCTACTTCTACTCTCTGTTCATCATATAGTCACTTTAACCATATCTACATGTACATACTACCTCAATCAGCCTGACTAACCGGTATGTAGCGTCGTTACTTTTATAGCCTCGCTACTGTATATAGCCTATTTCTTTACCTACCTATTGTTCACCTTTCTTGCATTATTGGTTAGAGCCTGTAAGTAAGCATTTCACTGTAAGGTCTACACCTGTTTTTTTCGGCGCACGTGACAAAAAAAACTTTGATTTGATTTGTTGTCCTTGATTATCTTTTTGCTCTTCCTGTGACATCGGGTGCTGTAGGTGTCCTGGAAGGCAGGTAGTTTTGAGCAGACCACACCACCCTCTGGAGAGCCCTGCGGTTGCGGGCGGTGCAGTTGCCGTACCAGGTGTTGATACGGCCCGACAGTATGCTCTCAATTGTGCATCTGTAAAAGTTTGTGAGGGTTTTAGGTGTAAAGCCAAATTTCTTCAGCCTCCTGAGTTTGAAGAGGTGTTGTTGCGCCTTCTTCACCACACTGTCTATGTGGGTGGACCATTTCAGTTTGTCAGTGATGTGTACGCCGAGGAACTTGAAGCTTTCCACCTTCTCCACTCTGGTTCCATCGATGTGGATAGGAGGGTGCTCCCTCTGCTGTTTCCTGAAGTCCACGATCAGCTCCTTTGTTTTGTTGACGTTGGGTGAGAGGTTATTTTTCTTGCACCACACTCCTAGGACCCTCACCTCCTCCCTGTAGGCTGTCTCGTCATTGTCGGTAATTAGGCCTACTAGTGTTGTGTCATCTGCAAACTTGATGATTGACTTGGAGGCGTGCGTGGCCTTGCAGTCATGGGTGAACAGGGAGTACAGGAGGGGGCTGAGCACTGGCCCCTGTGTTGAGGATCAGCGAAGTAGACGTGTTGTTTCCTACCTTAACCACCTAGGAGCGGTCAGGAAGTCCAGGACCCAGTTGCACAGGATGGGGTTCAGACCCAGGGTCCCAAGCTTAATGATGAGCTTGGAGGGTACTATGGTGTTGAATACTGAGCAATAGTCAATGAACATTATTGTTACATAGGTATTCCTCTTGTCCAGATGGGATATGGCAGTGTGCAGTGCGATGTGATTGCATCGTCTGTAGATGTATTGGGGCGGTAAGCAAATTGAAATGGGTCTAGGGTGTCAGGTAAGGCAGAGGTGATATGATCCTTGACTAGTCTCTCAAAGCACTTCATGATGACGGAAGTGAGTGCTATGGGGCGATAGTCATTTAGTTACCCTTGCTTTCTTGGGTACAGGAACAATGGTGGACATCTTGAAGCATGTAGGGACAGCAGACTGGGATAGGGAGATTGACTATGTCTGTAAACACTCCAGCCAGCTGGTCTGCGCATGCCATCTGGGCCGGCAGCCTTGCGAGGGTTAACACGCTTAAATGTCTTACTCACGTCGGCCACCGAGAAAGAGATCCCATAGTCCTTGGTAGCGAGCCACATCGTTGGCTCTGTGTTATCCTCAAAGCGTGTGATAAAGGTGTTTAGCTTATCCGGAAGCAAGACGTCGGTGTCCGCGACGTGGCTTGTTTTCCCTTTGTAGTCCGTGGTTGTCTGTAGACCCTGCCACATACATCTCGTGTCTGAGCCATTGAACTGCGACTCCACTTTGTCTCTGTACTGGTGTTTTGCCTATTTGATTGCCTTACGTAGGGAATAACTACACGGTTTGTATTCGGCCATATTCCCAGTCACCTTGCCTTGGTTAAATGCGGTGGTTTGTGCTTTCAGTTTTGCGCGAATGTTGTCATCTACCCATGGTTTCTGGTTTGGTAGGTTTTAATAGTCACAGTGGGTACAACATCTCCTATACATTTCCTGACAAACTCAGTCACCATACCCGTGTATTCGTCGATATTATTGTCAGAGGCTATCCGGAATATATACCAGTCTGTGTGATCAAAACAACCTTGAAGCATGGATTCTGATTGGTCAGACCAGTATTGGATAGAAATTCCTGTTTGAGTTTCTGCCTATAGGAAGGGAGGAGCAAAATGGATTAGTGATCAGATTTGCCGAAGGGAGGGCGGTGGTCCAATGTTTTTTCAGAGCGAGTGCTAAAGTCAATGTGTTGGTAGAACTTTGGTAGCGTTTTCCTCAGATTAGCTTTGTTAAAATCTCGGCTACAATAAATGCGACCTCAGGATATGTGGTTTCCAGTTAGAATTCAAGTCAAACTTATCGCAGCATTCTGCAGCGATACTCCATTACATCTGGTTTGCACTAAGTGGGACTATCATTTGTTTTTCAAAAGGATAATGACCCAACACACCTCCAGGCTGTGTAAGCACTATTTGACCAAGAAGGAGAGTGATTTAGTGCTGCATCAGATGACCTGGCCTCCACAATCACCCGACATCAATCCAATTGAAATGGTTTGGGATGAGTTGGACCGCAGACTGAAGGAAAATCAGTCAACAAGTGCTCAGCATATGTGGGAACTCCTTCAAGACTGTTGGCAAAGCATTCCAGGTAAAGCTGGTTGAGAGAATGCCAAAAGCGTGCAAAGCTGTCATCAAGGCAAAGGGTGGCCACTTTGATGAATCTCAAATATAAAATATATTTGTTTAACACTTTTTTTGGTTAATACATGATTCCATGTGTTATTTCATAGTTTTGAAATTCTACAATGTAGAAAATAGTTCAAATAAAGAAAACTCCTTGAATGAGTAGGTGTGTCCAAACTTTTGACTGGTACTGTAAACCGTTATTTTTTTTGTTGTTGTTCAAACTCAAAAAAAAGTATGGTTGGGTTCAGAATTAAATGATTGGAAAATAACTTCAGTTCCAGCCACTGTTTACATTTTCTCTGGGTTCAGTGCCAGGTTTCTGCACTATTGTGCTCTAGTTTTTCATTGTTGTACTTCATTGTTTGTAATGTTAAATCTTCTTCATATAAAATCACGACAGGCCTCCATGCAAAGCTCCGGTGTCTTCCTAAAACCCTGATTATTTTCTCTTCTGTACAGTGTGCTCAATCTACTGTACCTGCTCTTTGAAAACTCTCTGGAGGCCGTCTTTCATTTACATCCACCTACTGGTTCTTTTGAGAGTAATTCACCACAAACAGTCTGGGGAGAAGAACAATAGCCTAAAAACAGGGAGGCACGCAAACATTTTCTAAAGTGACCAGTCAGTAACCCTACCTGGTTCCCAGGGATTCAGAAAGCTAAGCAGTCAAAAGTGTTAATAAAGACAGTGGTGTCATAGCAAGTGTGGTAACTTCAATGTCACAACATTATGTAGGGCCCACTAAGTGCCTACTGCCTACTAGGTATTTTCTTCAGACATAGTCCTCAACCTGTGATTTTTGTTCTTCTGAATATTTTATGTCAATTGGTGTTGTTTTGTTCTATCCCCCTCCTCTCATAGGTCAGTCCAGTGAAGCTGACCTATGCCTATGGGAAAACTGATGACATCATTGTAGCATTAGTTATATTGTCAGCCTAGGTCTTAGAAGTAGTGGTATAAGTAATTGTAATCATAATTTAGTCATCTGGAGTTGTAGGTACTGTATATTGGTTTTCAACACCTCCAAAACCTGTGCATTGGAGATGTTGAACCCACCGTGACTATTAAAACATACCCTAACCAGAAACAGTGGATGGTTGGCGGCATTCACACAAAATTGAAAGCGCGATCCACCGCATTTAACCACCACATCCGATACCATCGATCACCACATTCTTTTGGAGAGATTGGAAACCCAAATTGGTCTACACGGACAAGTTCTGGCCTGGTTTAGATCTTATCTGTCGGAAATATATCAGTTTGTCTCTGTGAATGGTTTGTCCTCTGACAAATCAACTGTAAATTTCGGTGTTCCTCAAGGTTCCGTTTTAGGACCACTATAGTTTTCACTATATATATTTTACCTCTTCGATGTCATTCGAAAACATAATGTTAAATTTCACTGCTATGTGGATAACACACGGCTGTACATTTCAATGAAACATGGTGAAGCCCCAAAATTGCCTTCGCTAGAAGCCTGTGTTTCAAACATAAGGAATTGGATGGCTGCAAATGTTCTACTTTTAAACTCGGACAAAACAGAGATGCTTGTTCTAGGTCCCAAGAAACAAAGAGATCTTCTGTTGAATCTGACAATTAATCTTGATGGTTGTACAGTCGTCTCAAATAAAACTGGGAAGGACCTCTGCGTTACTCTGGACCCTGATCTTTCTTTTGAAGAACATATCAAGACTGTTTCAAGGACAGCTTTTTTCCATCTACGTAACATTGCAAAAATCTGAAACTTTCTGTCCAAAAATGATGCAGAAAAATTCATCCATGCTTTTGTTACTTCTAGGTTGGACTACTGCAATGCTCTACTTTCCGGCTACCCGGATAAAGCACTAAATAAACTTCAGTTAGTGCTAAATACGGCTGCTAGAATCCTGACTAGAACCAAAAAATGTGATCATATCACTCCGTGTAGGTATGTACGGCAGGACCAAATCGGAAAGAGGGCTATAGCTAGCCTCCCTACACTGGCTTCCTGTTAAGGCAAGGGTTAATTTCAAGGCTTTACTGCTAACCTACAAAGCATTACATGGGCTTGCTCCTACCTATCTTTCCGATTTGGTCCTGCCGTACATACCTACACGTACGCTACGGTCACAAGACGCAAGTCTCCTAATTGTTCCTAGAATTTCTAAGCAAACAGCTGGAGGCAGGGCTTTCTCCTATAGAGCTCCATTCTTATGGAGAGACGCAGACTCGGTCTCAACCTTTAAGTCTTTACTGAAGACTCATCTCTTCAGTAGGTCCTATGATTGAGTGTAGTCTGGCCCAGGAGTGTGAAGGTGAACGGAAAGGCTCTGGAGCAACGAACCGCCCTTGCTGTCTCTGCCTGGCCGGTTCCCCTCTCTCCTCTGGGATTCTCTGCCTCTAACCCTATTACAGAGGCTGAGTCACTGGCTTACTGGTGGTCTTCCATGCCGTCCATGGGAGGGGTGCGTCACTTGAGTGGGTTGAGTCACTGACGTGGTCTTCCTGTCTGGGTTGGCACCCCCCTTGGGTTGTGCCGTGGCGGAGATCTTTGTGGGCTATACTCGGCCTTGTCTCAGGATGGTAAGTTGGTGGTTGTAGTCATCCCTCTAGTGGTGTGGGGGCTGTGCTTTGGCAAAGTGGGTGGGGTTATATCCTGCCTGTTTGGCCCTGTCCGGGGGTATCATCGGATGGGGCCACAGTGTCTTCTGATCCCTCCTGTCTCAGCCTCCAGTATTTATGCTGCAGTAGTTTATGTATTGGGGGGCTAGGGTCAGTCTGTTACATCTGGAGTATTCTCTTGTCTTATCTGGTGTCCTGTGTGAATTTAAATATGCTCTCTCTAATTCTCTTTTTCTCTCTTTCTTTCTCTCGGAGGACCTGAGCCCTAGGACCATGCCTCGGGACTACCTGGCATGATGACTCCTTGCTGTCCCCAGTCCACCTGGCCATGCTGCTGCTCCAGTTTCAACTGTTCTGCCTGCGGCTACGGAACCCTGACCTGTTCACCGGACGTGCTTGTTGCACCCTCGACAACTACTCTGATTATTATTATTTGACCATGCTGGTCATTTATGAACATTTTAACATCTTGACCATGTTCTGTTATAATATCCACCCGGCACAGCCAGAAGAGGACTGGCCACCCCTCATAGCCTGGTTCCTCTCTAGGTTTCTTCCTTGGTTTTTGGCCTTTCTAGGGAGTTTTTCCTAGGGAGTTTTTCCTAGCCACCATTTTTCTTTCACATGCATTGCTTGCTGTTTGGGGTTTTAGGCTGGGTTTCTGTACAGCACTTTGAGATTTCAGCTGATATATGAAGTGCTATATAAATAAATTTGATTTGAGAAATAAAAGTTAAAGTCATATATTTTTCAATAACAAAGGTTATGCACACCTTTGTTATTGGAAATTAGCTATGAGGGTTATCAAATCAGGATGAAATCCTTTGATCTGCTCAAGCTCATTAATGATAGAATGTTCATATTTGTAGATACTCCAAGTCAATAGTCAAGTCATAATAAGGAATTCCCCTCAACCACGCCCACAAATTGGGAAAAACATTCTTTCCCATTGACCCCAATTGTAAAAGAGCCAACTTTGTCGTCAAGTTTTAATTATACAGAAATAACAAAACATGTTGGAAAGCTGCTGTGTTGTTCAATTTAAATGTAACCAGGTAAAAAAAATACCGACCTACTGTTCACAATGCTCCCATGTAGGGAAAAAGAGCATGCGAGAAGAGCCCTGTGCTTTGGCTTCAGGCTATTCAGCGTGGGAGAGTGGGAAATGTGGGGACCCAGTGTAGGCCACAGGTAGCTATGTGTGTGTGTGTAAAACATTTAATCAGAGGTAAGACATTTAACTTGTTTAGTATAGTCTGTAACTCCACTCACTACTTGTAGTGGTATAGACTGTTTGTGTTGTTGGTCTTGGCTAGCTTAATGTTCTGGTCGGTAGCTAACTAGCACTCACTCACATGGCTGCTAGCACCTATCATGAAAAGGGACATGAGGGAAGCCCTACAATATTACGTTTTCTAAGTAGTTTGAACTCTTGGGAGCGGCTAAAACAAGCAGACAGCAAGAAAATGCTGATTGAAAAAGGTGACGTTTTTTTTTGCAGTGAGCCAATGGGGTAACCTAGGTAACCACAGGTTGTTTTCCCCACAGGTAGGCAGGGCCGTGACGTTCTATCTAATACTGACTGGGACTATTGAAAGACCAGTCTCTTTGGAAAGGAGTGGAATGTAATAGCTGAACAGAGAAGGCAACCAGACTATGTGTCTCACGCCCAGTGCGTAAGAGTTGACAGCCCTGTAATTATAACAAAGTCAAAAGCAAACGTTTTGGCAATTTGTTTTATTTTGAAGATTAAAATTGAAGCTAAGACATCTTGTGGTTGGAATTGCAGTATGTATTAAGTTTGAGAATTTAGAAGTGACCTAGCAACTTTTGCCAGACAGGTTTTTGTCTGGACAACAAAAAATGGTTTCTTAGCAACCAGACACCAACTTGATCTGTGGAAAACTAAATGACGTAAATGTAAATGTAAATGAAAACATTGGATTTGTTCAACCCGTGGTTACCTAGGTTACCTCATTAGCTTACAGCAAAAGAACATCACCTTTCTCAATCGCAATTTTCTTGTCTGCTTGTTTGTCAATTACAAAACTACATTTAGGAAAATTGCAGCCAAAGGTGCGGGCGACTGCGGACTGAATGATTTACAAAGAATCTTGAATAAAAAATAACAATGTTTTTTTGTAGATCAATCAGTTACAATTTACCCATGATACATTACGGTTTTGACCCTCTCTAACATGGCCACTGGGCTTGTTCGACATTGTAGCTGACAGTGCAGGCGACTGCCTACTGACTGATGTACAAATCTCCTTCCATCATAAATAACTACTCATTATTATTTGTAGATCAGTCAGTCACAATTTACCCATGATACATTACGATTTTGACCCTCTCGAGCATGGCCAATGTCTCATGTCAGATAGTGTCACTCTTACGCAATGCTCGTCCCTCAACCGATCTGTCTTGTAGGATGTGGAACTCATCTCTAAATATCGCTCATCCGCCTGACTCTAGATCCTAATTCTGAAAATCAATCTGCTCTCAGTAGCTATGACGCACTGGCTACTACGGCAAACCATGCTCGTTCAGCTGAGCAAACTTACTCCAGCTAGCAGCCTAGTTTGAATTGCCATACGGTACAGTGGCTACCTAGTTTTCCAGCTTGTGGAGGAAGTTGTATTTCACCAAAATTATGGGACTGTTCTCTGACTCTGACAGCTGGCACAGTGCCTCGCTACTTTGTAACATTTGTAGAACTCGGCTCACTAATCACCTCAGAACAGATATCATGAAAACTAATTTGTGCATTAGCTAGAACTTCACTACACAAGCTAGCTAGCTAGATGGAATATATATTATTGAGTGTGTGAACTGTTGTTGTCAGCATCCTTGCCTTTCATTTCATATGGATTGATTTGTGACTGGTTCAGCCAGCAAGCAGAACGAGTCAGCTAGCAATTTTTTTGCACTGGAGTAATATGATCAAATTTTTTGGTTCTAGTCAGGATTCTAGCAGCCGTATTTAGCACTAACTGAAGTTTGTTTAGTGCTTTATCCGGGTAGCCGGAAAGTAGAGCATTGCAGTAGTCCAGCCTAGAAGTAACAAAAGCATGGATTCATTTTTCTGCGTCATTTTTGGAGAGAAAGTTTCTGATTTTTGCAATGTTACGTAGATGGAAAAAAGCTGTCCTTGAAACAGTCTTGATATGTTCTTCAAAAGAGAGATCAGGGTCCAGAGTAACGCCGAGGTCCTTCACAGTTTTATTTGAGACGACTGTACAACCATCCAGATTAATTGTCAGATTCAACAGAAGATCTCTTTGTTTCTTGGGACCTAGAACAAGCATCTCTTTTGTCCGAGTTTAAAAGTAGAAAGTTTGTTTCTCAACAGATCATTGGTGTCTGGTTGCTAAGCAATCATGTTTTGTAATCCAGGGGCCGGATTCACAAAACCTTAAGAGTAAATGTATTCTTAACTGACATTATTTCCTTAACTATAGACATGAAGAAAGTTAAGCAAAGTTGCTATTCCTCAATAAAGTTATTGGAAATGTTCAACAACAAAAAAATAATTTGTTTCTTCCTAAGAAAAAATAAGATTCTTGAAAATAATGTTCTAGGATTTCTCCTTGTAAATGTACTTAACTTTAGGACAGCTAAATGATTGTCTTGTGATGAATGGATACTTTTGTAACCATGAACGTTTTCTTTCAATTTGCGAAGAAGAACTTGGCTAACATTATCGTCATTAGCTATAATGTCATTACGCGTTAGCTAGCTAACTTAACGGTCGCGCAGTCCCTCTACCACCATCTCTCCTATCTTGGACAACACCTTCTCCTCCAGCTGGTCCACAAGAATGGTCTCTCAGCTCCCTTCTTCTTAGCAGCCGACTTGATGTCGGACCACTATATCTTTTTGTTTTTTATAATTATTTAATTTACATTTTACCCCTTTTTCTCCCCAATTTCATGGTATCCAATTGTCTCATCGCTGCGTCTCCCGTACGGTCTCGGGAGAGGCGAAGGTCGAGAGCCGTGCGTCCTCCGAAACACAACCAAACCAAGCCGCACTGCTTCTTGACACAATGCCGCACCAATGTGCCGGAGGAAACACCGTACACCTGGCAATTGTGTCAGCGCCCACTGTGCCCAGCCCGCCACAGGAGTCGCTAGTGCGCAATGGGACAAGGACATCTCTGCCGCCCAAACGCTCCCCTAACTCGGACGATGCTGGGCTAATTGTGCTCCGCCCCATGGGTCTCCCGGTCGCGGCCGGTTGCAACAGAGCCTGGACTCGAACCCAGAATCTCTAGTAGCACAGCCAGCCCTGCAATGCAGTGCTTTAGACCACTGCGCCACTCGGGAGGCCCTGGACCACTCTTTTTTACTGCGGCATCACTATCCCTTGCCATACCGCCGACAGCAGAGACAGATTTGCCCACTCTCGCCCATCCTCTCTTTTTGGTCTCTGCAGTGACCCCGCAGTTTTCGAGTCTCCCCAACAGCAACCTTTTCCAGGGTGCTATTTCCCCCACCATCACTTCAAGCTCTTGTTTACTGAAGTTCATTTTAGCTTTCCTTTTTTATCCATTTTTGTTTTTGATATAGCTATTCTGATGGCTATAATGTGTGAAAAAAGTATGTTTGTTTTTGTGCATAAAGGGTTCACGAGCCAACAAAAAAAGTCTAATTTCGAGACATAAAGCAGATAAATAAATGCAATAAAATGGAAATATCAACACTTTATTATAGTTGACCAACTCCTCATCCCTGTCACATAGGCTTATTTATTGGTTTCAAGCACGTCACTAATGTCAATGCACATAAGATATTTACAAAGTTCCTAGGAAAACTATGAATTTCTAAGGACATTTTGAGGAATTGCACTTACTATCTTATGAACTTCTTATTTTTTCTTTAAGAAACTTCTTAAGTTTATTTGTAAGTAATGTTTTGTGAATCCAGCCCCAGAAGATAACCAGTCTGTCAAAAGTTGATAGGTCATGTCTGAATTTCTCAAACTAAATACATACAGCAATTCCAACCACAAAATGTCTTAGCTTTGATTTTAAGTCTCAAAATACAAAAACCTGCCTAAACATCTAGCTAAATGTTTGTTTTTGACTTTGTTATAATTACAGGGCTGCCAACTATTACGCATTGGGCATGAGACACAGTCTGGTTGCCATCTCTTTTCAGCTATTATATTCCACTCTATGCCACTCCTGTCATTTGCCAATAGTCCCAGTCGGTATTAGATAAAACGTCACGGCCCCGCCTGCCTGTGGGGAAAACAACCTCTCTTTACCTAGGTTACTCCTTTGGCTCACAGTAAACCCTTGACCTTTTTCAACCACTATTTTCTTGTCGTCTGCTTGTTTTAGTCAATTACAAAACTACATAAGAGAAGTACAACAAAATGTCTAAAGATTACTTTTCAACTTGGCCTGCTCCTGAGCGTTCTAACTATACTAAACAAGTTAAATGTCTTACTTGTGATAAAATGTTTTCCACACACATAGCTACGTGTAGCCTACTTTAACACAGAGTTCCCAAATGACCCACTGTCGAATAGCCTGAAGCCACAGCACAGGGCTCCTTAGACATCTCTTACCTGTGATTAAATATTTTCCACACAAAAAGCTAAATGTAGCCTACTTGGACACTAGGCACCCACATTTCCCACACCAAATAGCCTGAATCCACAGCACAGGACTCTTATTTCGGGCTCCCTTTCCCTACTGGGAGCATTGCAAACCATAGGGCGGTATTTTTGACCTGGTTACATGTAAATTGAACAACACAGCAGCTTTTTGGCATGTTTTGTTATTTCTGTATAACAAAAAAAAAATCTACAAAGATGTTGACTCTTTTACAATGGGGTCACTGGGAAGATTGTTTTCCCCAATTTGTGTGGGTGTTCGAGGGGAATTCCTTCTTATGTGAATATCGACTCAGAGTATCGTCAAATATGGACATATAATCATTAATAACCTTGAGCAGATCAGAGGATTTGATCCTGAATCAATAACCCTCATAGCTATCCTCCAATCACAAAGGTTATGCAAATATTAAAACTCTATCACTTTTATTTCTCCACAGATTACTTTAGTATCTAGTTGCTAAGCAACCACTTTTTGTGGTCCAGATGAAAACTAGTCTGTCAAAAGTTGACAGCTCATGTCTAAATTCTCTAACTAAATACATACTGCAATTCCACCACGAAACATCTTTAGCTTTGATTTTAAAACTTGCCTAAACATCTAGCTAAATGTTTGTTTTTCACTTTGTATAATTACAGGGCTGCCAACTCTCACACATTGGGCAGTGAGACAAATAGTCAATCAATCAATCAAATGTATTTATAAAGCCCTTTTTACATAAGCACTTGGCACAAAGTGCTTCTACAGAAACCAAGCCTAAAACCCTGAAGAGCAAGTCTGGTTGCCTTCTACAGTATGTTCAGCTATGACACTACTTGCCACTCCTGTCATTTGCCAAAGAGACTGGCCTTTCAATAGTCCCAGTCTGTATTAGATAGAATGTAATGGCCCCACCTGCCTGTGGGGAAAACAACCTCTGGTTACCCCATTGGCTCACAGCAAAAACTTTTCAAATGCAATTTTCTTGTTGACTTGTTTTAGTCAATTACAAAACTATATTTAAGAAAAATACAACATGTCTAAAGATAACTTTTCAACATTGCCTGTTCTAACTACTTACAAAAACGCAATATTGTAGGGCTTCCCTCATGCCCCTTTAATGACGGCACTAGCAGCCACGTGAGTGAGTGCTAGCTACCGATCTGGACATTAAGATAGCCAAGACCAACAACACAAACAAATGGACTATACAGCAGTGAGTGGTGTTACAAACGGACTATACTAAACAAGTTAAATGTCTTCTCTGATTAAATGTTTTCCACACACATAGACGTGTAGTCTACTTGGACACCAGGTCCGTACAATTTCCACTCTCCCACGCCAAATAGCCTGAAGCTTCTTTTGTAAATAGTACCCGCAAAACACCAGTCTCAACGTCAACAGTGAAGAGCTGACTCCAGGATGCTGGCCTTCTAGGCAGAGTTCCTATGTCCAGTGTCTGTTCTTTTTCCCATCTTAATCTTTTCTATTTATTGGCCAGTCTGAGATATGGCTTTTTCTTTGCAACTCTGCCTAGAAGGCCAGCATCCCAGAGTCGCCTCTTCACTGTTGTCGTTGAGACTGGTGTTTTGTGTGTATTATTTAATGAAGCTGCCAGTTGAGGACTTGTGAGGCGTCTGTTTCTCAAACTAGACACTAATGTATTTCTCCTCTTGCTCAGTTGTGCACCGGGGCCTCCCACTCTTTCTGTTCTGGTTAGAGCCAGTTTGTGCTGTTCTGTGACGGGAGTAGTACACAGCGTGGTACGAGATCCTCAGTTTCTTGGCAATTTCTCGCATGGAATAGCCTTCATTTCCCAGAACAAAAATAGACTGACGAGTTTCAGAAGAAAGTTTTCTTTCTGGCTATTTTGAGCCTGTAATCGAACTCACAAATGCTGATGCTCCAGAGACTCAACTAGTCTAAAGAAGGCCAGTTTTATTGCTTCTATAAAGGGCACAAGGCGAGACCCAAATGCAGACACAGGAGGCAGATGTTTGAGCTCCGATATTCATTATAACAAAGGGGTAGGCAAAAGGCAGGTCGGGGACAGGCGAGCATTCATAAACCAGGTCAGAGTCCAAACAGTACCAGGCGATAAGCAGGTTTGAGGTCAGGACAGGCAGGGGTTCAGTGATCTGGTCCAAGGCCAAACAGTACAAGGGGATAGGCAGGCTCGAGGTTAGAACAGGCAGAGTGGTCAGGCAGGCGGGTTCGGCGTCAGGACAGGCAAGGGTCTATACCAGGAGGGCTTGGGAAAAAACAAAGACTGGGAAAAATTGGAGCTAGAAAAACCGCAGGTTGGCTCGGCAAAACAAGACGAACTGGCACAGAGAGACAGGAAACACAGGGATAAATACACCGGGGATAATAAGCGACACCTGGAGGGTGGTGGAGACAAGCACAAGTACAGGTGAAACAGATCAGGGCATGACAGCTTCTTTAAATCAGCACAACAGTTTTCAGCTGTGCTAACATAATTGCAAAAGGGTTTTCTAATGATCAATTAGCCCTTTAAAATGATAAACTTGGATTAGCTAACACAACATGCCATTTGAACACAGGAGTGATGGTTGCTGATAATGAGCCTCTGTACGCCTATGTAGATATTCCATTAAAAAAAAATCAGTGTTTCCAGCTACAATAGTGATTTACAACATTACAATATCTTCACTGTATTTCTGATCAATTTGATGTTATTTTAATGGACAAAAAAATTGCTTTTCTTTAAAAAACAAGGACATTTCTAAGTGACCCCAAACTTTTGAACGGTAGTGTACGTTGAAAACACAACAGCTTTTCAGCATGTTTTGTTATTTCTATAACTAAAAATTGACGACGAAGTTTGCTCTTTTACAATGAGGGTCAATGGTAAAGATTGTTTGTTTTCCCCAGTTTGTGGGCGTGGACGAAGGGAAATCCTTATGATGTGAATAACGACTCCGATTATTTTCAAATATGAACATTAGACTGATAGGAAAACGTTCTAATTTAATTCATACATTCTAACATTGAGCGTTCTGACGTAATATATTTAAATGCAAACATAAACGCAGAGGATTTCCATATATTGCATTTTTACCACCAGCCAATGTAATCACATCCCAACAGAGAAGCTCTCGCCATTTAAACGCTGTAGCCTATTTTGCTACAAGCAATAGCAAAGTGTTTCTTTCATCTAATATATATATATATATATATATATATAGCTTTAAATTTGTGACCAAACTATATTGCTACTTCTGGGACACTCATTGGATGAGGCTACTGGTTCAGGAAATATAAGAGGAATACCCACTGGGCACCCAGATCAATTCAACGTCGGTTCAACGTAATTTCATTGAAATGACTTGGAAACAGGGACCCTGGGAATCTTTCTTTGGGTGTTTTTCAGTCAGTAGAAAGGCCTCTTTAGTGTCGTAAGTTTTCATAACTGTGACCTTAATTGCCCACTGTCTGTAAGCTGTTAGTGTCTTAACGACCGTTCCACAGGTGCATGTTCATTAATTGTTCATGGTTCATTGAACAAGCATGGGAAACAGTGTTTAAACCCTTTACAATGAAGATCTGTGAAGTTATTTGGATTTTGCGAATTATCTTTGAAAGACAGGGTCCTGAAAAAGGGCCGTTTTTTTTTTGCTGAGTTTAGTACACTGCTCAAAAAAATAAAGGGAACACTAAAATAACATCCTAGATCTGAATGAAAGAAATAATCTTATAAAATTATTTTTTCTTTACATAGTTGAATGTGCTGACAACAAAATCACACAAAAATAATCAATGGAAATCAAATTTATCAACCCATGGAGGTCTGGATTTGGAGTCACACTCAAAATTAAAAGTGGAAAACCACACTACAGGCTGATCCAACTTTGATGTAATGTCCTTAAAACAAGTCAAAATGAGGCTCAGTAGTGTGTGTGGCCTCCACGTGCCTGTATGACCTCCCTACAATGCCTGAGCATGCTCCTGATGAGGTGGCGGATGGTCTCCTGAGGGATCTCCTCCCAGACCTGGACTAAAGCATCCGCCAACTCCTGGACAGTCTGTGGTGCAACGTAACGTTGGTGGATGGAGCAAGACATGATGTCCCAGATGTGCTCAACTGGATTCAGGTCTGGGGAATGGGCGGGCCAGTCCATAGCATCAATGCCTTCCTCTTGCAGGAACTGCTGACACACTCCAGCCACATGAGGTCTAGCATTGTCTTGCATTAGGAGGAACCCAGGGCCAACCGCACCAGCATATGGTCTCACAAGGGGTCTGAGAATCTCATCTCGGTACCTAATGGCAGTCAGGCTACCTCTGGCGAGCACATGGAGGGCTGTGCGGCCCCCCAAAGAAATGCCACCCCACACCATGACTGACCCACCGCCAAACCGGTCATGCTGGAGGATGTTGCAGGCAGCAGAACGTTCTCCACGGCATCTCCAGACTCTGTCACATGTGCTCAGTGTGAACCTGCTTTCATCTGTGAAGAGCACAGGGTGCCAGTGGTGAATTTGCCAATCTTGGTGTTCTCTGGCAAATGCCAAACGTCCTGCACGTTGTTGGGCTGTAAGCACAACCCCAGCCTGTGGACGTCGGGCCCTCATACCACCCTCATGGAGTCTGTTTCTGACCGTTTGAGCAGACACATGCACATTTGTGGCCTGCTGGAGGTCATTTTGCAGGGCTCTGGCAGTGCTCCTCCTGCTCCTCCTTGCACAAAGGCGAAGGTAGAGGTCCTGCTGCTGGGTTGTTGCCCTCCTACGGCCTCCTCCACGTCTCCTGATGTACTGGCCTGTCTCCTGGTAGCGCCTCCATGCTCTGGACACTACGCTGACAGACACAGCAAACCTTCTTGCCACAGCTCACAATGATGTGCCATCCTGGATGAGCTGCACTACCTGAGCCACTTGTGTGGGTTGTAGACTCCGTCTCATGCTACCACTAGAGTGAAAGCACCGCCAGCATTCAAAAGTGACCAAAACATCAGCCAGGAAGCATAGGAACTGAGAAGTGGTCTGTGTTCACCACCTGCAGAACCACTCCTTTATTGGGGGTGTCTTGCTTATTGCCTATAATATCCACCTGTTGTCTATACCATTTGCACAACAGCATGTGAAATTTATTGTCAATCAGTGTTGCTTCCTAAGTGGACAGTTTGATTTCACAGAAGTGTGATTTACTTGGAGTTACATTGTGTTGTTTAAGTGTTCCCTTTATTTTTGAGCAGTGTATTACTTCATTTTAGTATAGTGTAAATTAACGGTATTCTTTCAGTTGAGCCTACTAAGTGCGTCGCCTGTCTACTGGAAGTTGATGATTTTGCTATGCAACCTCTTGCTAGCATAACAAATTACTAACTAGACATTTTACGTCTTCGGGTGTGTTTGTAAAGTCAATCTGGAGTGCTAGAGTGTGCTCTGGGTGTTCGGAAATTCAGAGCGTTGTCAGATTGTCCGTTGGTAAATTCGGAGCATTCAGAATGCACACTGGATGCTCTGGCCGAGGAGCAGGGTTGATCCCAGCGTTCTGACCTCACAATAGCAGTCAAGCACTCAAGCTAACTGGCTAACTACTTCCAGGCACAAATGAGAGAACACCTCACTCTGACCGTTTTACTCACGCTAGCAGAGCTGGTTAGGCTGTTTTCATGTTATCCACAGCGTTGGTGACTAACGTTGCAGCTGGCCTAAATTGTAAAAGTTTTTTTTTTCAAACATTTACTGACACCGGCCATATTCAACGGGTGTTGAGCGTTTGTAAATTCATCAGTTATTCTGTGCTCTGAAATCTGAGTAGATAGCCAGAGTAAATTTACGAACACACTCAAATGTCTATTGAGAACGCACAATAACTATACCACTTAGATAAGCGAAGAATGACATGAATAATCACTTCAATAAACTTTGGGTAGTTAGTTAGATAGCATATAGTTAAAACACTAATGTTAGGTAGCTAGCTAACATATTGCTGCAATGATATGCAGTTCGTAAGGATAGTGTAGCTATCAAATTGTCAGCCAACATAACGTGTAACGTAACTTATTTGAATACGTATTACTTTATTACGTCGCTCAACATTTTCTAAAAATGTGTCATAATTAGTTACAGCAATGAATTTGTATCCGCTCTCATCGGACTTCGGGTGCTTATTTTCCTCCATTTTCTTCAAATCTGAAAACGTTGTGAAGCCACGCCCATTTTCGGAAGAATCGTTTTATGGGCCCTAAAAGCACGGAATAGTGTCCACTGCACCATGTTGGCATTATCAGCCCATACTTCATGTGCCAGCTGCAAAAGAAATGCAGACAGAAATGTAGCTACCGTTACATTCGAGACAATCATTTTAGACGTAGCTAACGTTAGCTAGAGGACATTCCTTACAGACAAATTACATAAGTACTGGTGTAGAGCCTCAACTTTAGCAAGCTAGATAGTTATATTAATTGCAATAATAAATTGGGAAAATGTAATGATAAGCAACGATACAGACCAAATAAGATATTTATGTCGAATTCATTGATATGTTTAGTTATTTTCAAAAAATGCAGTTCTTTGTGCTAGCAACTGAGGGTAGCAAATGAGGGTATTTTCATTGCTAAAGTCTTCCGTTAACTTACTCTATTCGTTGATGTCATCTGATCAAACTCCTTGCATGAGAAGTTCAGCATCTTTACACTGGAGTAATATGATAGTCAAGATTCTAGCAGCCGTGTTTAGCACTAACTGAAGTTTATGTAGTGCTTTATCTGGCTAGCTGGAAAGTAGAGCATTGCAGTAGTCTAACCTAGAAGTGACAAAAGCATGGATTAATTTTTCTGCATTATTTATGGACAGAGTTTCTGATTTTTGCAATGTTACGTAGATGGAAAAAAAAATCAGGGTCCAGAGTAACACAGAGGTCCTTCACAGTTTTATTTGAGACAGCTGTACTGTACAACCATCAAGATTAATTGTCAGGTCCAACAAAATATCTCTTGGGACCTAGAACTAGCATCTCTGTTTTGTCTGAGTTTAAAACCTGTTGGGGCTAGCAGGCAGTATTTTCACGGCCGGATGAAAAACATACCCAATTTGAACAGGTTACTACTATGTCACAAAAATCCAAACCACAGCTAAATGCAGCACTAACCTTTGATCTTCATCAGATGACACTCCTAGGACATTATGTTATACAATACATGCATGTTTTGTTCAATCAAGTTCATATTTATATCAAAAACCAGCTTTTTACATTAGCATGTGATATTCAGAACTAGCATACCCACCGCAAACTTCCGGTGAATTTACTAAATTACTCATGATAAACGTTCACAAAAAACATAATTATTTTAAGAATGATAGATACAGAACTCCTTTATGCAATCGCGGTGTCAGATTTTAAAATAGCTTTTCGGCGAAAGCACATTCTGCAATATTCTGAGTACATAGCTCGGCCATCACGGCTAGCTATTTTGACACCCACCAAGTTTGGCGCTCACTAAACTCAGAATTACTATTAGAAAAATTTGATTACCTTTGCTGTTCTTCATTAGAATGCACTCCCAGGACTTCTACTTCAACAACAAATGTTGGTTTTGGTTCCAAATAATCCATAGTTATATTCAAATACCTCCGTTTTGTTCGTGCGTTCAGGTCACTATTCGAAGGGTGACGCGCGAGCGCATTTCGTGACAAAAAATGCTAAATATTCCATTACCATACTTAGAAGCATGTCAAACGCTGTTTAAAATCGTTTTTTATGCTATTTTTCTTGTAAAATAGTGATAATATTCCAACCGGGCAACATTGTATTCATTCAAAGGCTGAAATGAAAAAGAAATTGAATTCTCGTGAACGCGCATCTCCAGTGTCACTGTCCCCAGGCTGACCACTCACAAACTCTCCTGCTGTTCATCGCCCAGAGACAGCAGACACCCCATTCCACTTTCTGGCGGCTTTAGAGAGCCAATGGAAGCCTTAGAAAATGTCACGTTACAGCACAGATGCTGTATATTCGATAGAGATGCAACAGAAGAACAACAAATTGTCAGACAGTGCACTTCCTGTATGGAATCTTCGCAGGTTTTGGCCTGCCATATGAGTTCTGTTATACTCACAGACACCATTCAAACAGTTTTAGAAACTTTAGAGTGTTTTCTATCCAAATCGACTAATTATATGCATATTCTCATTTCTGGGCAAGAGTAGTAACCAGTTTAAATCGGGTACATTTTTTATCCGGCCGTGCAAATACTGCCCCCTAGCCCCAACAGGTTAAGTGGTTTTGAATTCTGGCGTCCTTGGGTAGGTGGAGGGAGTCTGGAAGGGCATCTAGGAATCTTTGGGTTGTCCGAGAATTTATAGCACAGCTTTTGATGATCCTTGGTTGGGGTCTGAGCAGATTATTTGTTGCGATTGCAACCGTAATAAAATGGTGGTCTGATAGTCCAGGATTATGAGGAAAAACATTAAGATCCAAAATGTTTATTCCACGGGACAAAACTAGGTCCAGAGTATGACTGTGGCAGTGAGTAGGTCCAGAGACATGTTGGACAAAACCCATTGAGTCGATGATGGCTTCGAAGGCCTTTTGGAGTGGGTCTGTGGACTTTTCCATGTGAATATTAAAGTCAGCAAAAATGTGAATATTATCTGCCATGACTACAAGGTCCGATAGGAATTCAGGGAACTCAGTGAGGAACGCTGTATACAGCCCAGGAGGCATGTAAACAGTAGCTATAAAAAGTGATTGAGTAGGCTGCATAGATTTCATGACTAGAAGCTCAATAGATGAAAATGCAATCCTTTTTTTCTGAAATGTAAATTTGCTATCGTAAATGTTAGCAACACCTCTGCCTTTGCGGGATGCACGGGGGATATGGTCACTAGTCTAATCAGGAGGAGAGGCTTCATTTAACATAGTAAATTCATCAGGCTTAAGCCATGTTTCAGTAAGGCCAATCACATCAAGATTATGATCAGTGATTAGTTCATTGACTATAACTGCCTTGGAAGTAAGGGATCTAACATTAAGTAGCCCTATTTTGAGATGTGAGATATCACAATATCTATCAATAACAACATGAATGGAGGAGGTCTTTATTCCAGTGAGATTGCTAGAGCGAACACCGCCATGTTTAGTTTTTCCCAACCTAGATCGAGGCACAGACACTGTCTCAGTGGGGATAGCTGAGCTGACTACACTGACTGTGCTAGTGGCAGACTCCACTAAACTGGCAGGCTGGCTAACAGCCTGCTGCCTGGCCTGCACCCTATCTCATTGTGGAGCTAGAGGAGTTAGAGCCCTGTCTATGTTCATAGGTAAAATGAGAGCTCCCCCCCAGCTAGGTTGGAGTCCATCACTCCTCAGCAGGCCAGGCTTGGTCCGATTCGTGGGTGAGTCCCAGAAAGAGGGCCAATTATCTACAAATTCTATATTTTGGGAAGGGCAGAAAACAGTTTTCAACCAGCGATTGAGTTGTGAGACTCATCACTCCCCCTAACTGGGAGGGGGCCAGAGACAATTACTCGATGCCGACACATCTTTCTAGCTGATTTACACGCTGAAGCCATGTTGCGCTTGGTGACCTCTGACTGTTTCATCCAAACAATGTTGGTGCCGACGTGGATAACAATATCCCTATACTCTCTACACTCGCCAGTTTTAGCTTTAGCCAGCACCATCTTCAGATTAGCCTTAACGTCAGTAGCCCTGCCCCCTGGTAAACAGTGTATGATCGCTGGATGATTCTTTTTAAGTCTAATACTGCGGGTAATGGAGTCGCCAATGACTAGGGTTTTCAATTTGTCAGAACTAATGGTGGGCCGGCTTCGGTGTCTCAGACCCCGTTACTTGTGGAGGAGAGACCAGAGAAGGCTCGGCCTCTGACTCCGACTCGTTGCTTAATGGGGAGAACCGGTTGAAAGTTTCTGTCGGCTGAATGAGAGACACTGGTTGAGCATTCCTACAGCATATCCTTCCAGAAGCCATGAGAAAATTGTCTGGCTGCGGGGACTGTGCGAGGGGATTTATAGTACTATCTGTACTTATTGGTGGCACAGACGCTGTTTCATCCTTTCCTACACTTAAATTATCCTTGCCTAAGGATTGCGTCTGAAGCTGGGCTTGCAGCACTGCTATCCTCACCATAAGGCGATCCTTCTCCTGTATATTATGAGTACAGCGACTGCAATTAGAAGGCATAATGTTAATGTCACTACTTAGCTTCGGATGGTGGAGGTCATGTAGAACCATGTCCAGATAAAGCGCCCAGAATGAAAAAGTTGAATGAAAAAAGTTGAGTGGGGGAAAAATAAATAAATATATAAAACGGTAATTAAAAAGTCAAAACCGTAAAGTTGGCAGGTAGCAAAGTAACGTCAGAAACAAACCGTACAGCAGCACAATAACAAGTCCACAAGTTGTGTCCGGAAATTCCGTCAAAACTCAGAGAAAAACTAATTCTGATTTGCTGGGCTTGGCTCGCTGGTGGATGAGTCTGGCTTCCAAGTGAGTGGCCTTATTCCCTCCCAGGCTCACCCTAGGATTCGCCCCTGCCTAGTCATGTGAAATCAATAGATTAGGGCCTAATGAATTTATTTAAATTGACTGATTTGCTTATTTGAACTGTAACTCAGTAAAATCATTGAAATTGTTGCATTTATATTTTTGTTCAGTATATTTTTTTATTAATGTGCATATAAGGGTTAAACATTTTTAGATATCTGTAATTTACACATGCGGAAATATATGTACAGTGTTGTGAAAAAGTATTTGCCCGTTTCTAATTTTCTCTACTTTTGCATATTTTTTATACTGAATGTTATCAGATTTTCAACCAAAACCTAACATGAGATAAAGGGAACCTGAGTGAACAAATAACACAACAATTACATACTTATTTCATTTATTTCATAAACAAAGCTATGCAACGCCCAATGCCCCTGTGTGAAAAAGTAATTGCCCACTTACATTCAATAACTGGTTCTGCCTCCTTTTTCTGCAATGACTCCAACCAAACGTGTCCTGTAATTGTTGATCAGTCTCTCACGTCGCTGTAGAGGAATTTTGGCCCACTCTTCTATGAAGAACTGCTTTAACTCAGCAACATTTGTGGGGTTTTCAAGCATGGACTGCTCATTTCAAGTTCTGCCACAAGTTCTGCCACAACATCTCAATTGGGATTATCTCTGGACTTCAACTAGGCCATTCAAAAACAATAAATGTTTAGCTTTTTAGCCATTTTCATGTAGACTTCATTGAGTGTTTTGGATAATTTTCTTGCTGGATGACCCAGCTGCGCTTCAGCTTCAGCTCACAGACGGATGGCCTGACATTCTCTGATACAGAGCAGAATTCATGGTTCATTCTATTAAGGCAAGTCGCCCAGGTCCTGAGGCAGCAAAGCATCCCCAAACCATCACGCTACTACCACCAAGCTTGACCATAGGTATAAGGTTCTTACTGTGGAATGCAGTGTTTGTTTTTTTTGCCAGGCATAATGGGAACCATGTCGTCCAAAAAGTTATACTTTTGATTAATTTGCCCATAGAACATTCTTCCAAGAATCTTGATGATCATCCAGGTGCTTCCAGGGGACTTTTTGGCAAACTTGAGTCAACTTTTTGGATGAGATGGATGAGACCAAACTGCATTCCACAGTAAGAACCTTATGCCAACGGTCAAGCATGGTGGTCTACAACATGAGCGTTGGAACCCCAGCAGCTTCACCCAGGAGATCCATAATTTTCATGCCACCACACTGTGATCCATGGTAGTTTGAAGCTTGAGATTGATTTCATAAAGGTCTGAGACCAAGGTGATTGGATACGTGTTTGTAAAGAAATGCCCCTCACGGGGCCTCCCGGGTGGCGCAGTGGTCTAAGGCACTGCATTGCAGTGCCACCAGAGATTCTGGGTTTGAGCCCATGCTCTGTCGCAGCCGGCTGTGACCGAGAGGTCCATGGGGCGACACACAATTGGCCCAGCGTCGTGCGGGTTAGGGAGGGTTTGAGGGCTTGTCTCATCGCGCACAAGCGACTCCTGTGGCAGGCCGGGTGCAGTGCACGCTGACCAGGTCGCCAGGTGTACGGTGTTTCCTCTGACACATTGGTGCGGCTGGCTTCCGGGTTGGATGTGCGTTGTCAAGAAGCAGTGCGGCTAGGTTGGGTTGTGTTTTGGAGGACGCATGGCTCTCGACCTTCGCCTCTCCTGAGTCCGTACAGGAGTTGCAGCGATGAGACAAGACTAACTCCTACCAATTGGATACCATGAAATTGGGGAGAAAAAAGGGGTAAACAAAAAATAAATGCCCCTCACGACGAGTGTCGTGCAGCCACGGCAGACTGGACAGGCAAGTTAATTCTCTCCTGATCAATGTTTATGAACTCAATTGTCAAAAGAGCAGCACGGCAACTTGTAGCGCTGTTTTGTTCATAATAATTGTAACCAAAATAAATGTGCTGTCCCTGTTGCAGAACGCTTCCTTATACCCATACCCCCCAAAAGTACAGGTGAAATATAAAGAATTACAAATACATGTCAGGCACTAAAATACATTTCAAAATGCATAACAAATGACATTTTACACTAATAAATATTTCACGTATCCTAAAATGCATCCAAAAATATATTTTAAATGTATACGGTGGCTTGCGAAAGTATTCACCCGCCTTGGCATTTTTCCTATTTTGTTGCCTTACAACCTGGAATTAAAATAGATTTTTTTTGGGGGGGGGGTTGTATCATTTGATTTACACAACATGCCTACCACTTTGAAGATGGTGATGAGAGGTGTTGGGTTTGCGACAGACATAACGTTTTCCTTGATGGCCAAAAAGCTACATTTTAGTCTCATCTGACCAGAGTACCTTCTTCCACATGTTTGGGGTGTCTCCCACATGCCCTTTAGCAAACACCAAATGTGCCGCTTGCTTGGTGGTGCCCCTTGCATAGTGGTGTTGCAGACTCTGGGGCCTTTCAGTACAGGTGTATATATATACTGAGATCATGTGACAGATCATGTGACACTTATATTGCACACAGGTGGACTTTATTTAACTAATTATGTGACTTGAAGGTAATTGGTTGCACCAGATCTTATTTAGCAAAGGGGTTAATATATATGCATGCACCACTTTTCCATTTATTTATTTTTTTAATTTTAGAAACAAGTAATTTTTTTCATTTCACTTTACCAATTTGGACTATTTTGTCTATGTCCATTACATGAAATTCAAATAAAAATCAATTGAAATTACAGGCTGTAATGGAACAAAATAGGAAAAACGCCAAGGGGGATGAATACTTTTACAAGGCACTGTATACACTACCGTTCAAAAGTTTGGGGTCACTTAGAAATGTCCTTGTTTCCATGAAAACATACATGAAATGAGTTGCAAAATGAATAGGAAATATAGTCAAGATGTTGACAAGTTTATAAATAATGATTTTTAATTGAAATAATAATTGTGTCCTTCAAACTTTGCTTTCGCCAAAGAATCCTCCATTTGCAGCAATTACAGCCTTGCAGACCTTTGGCATTCTAGTTGTCAATTTGTTGAGGTAATCTGAAGAAATTTCACCCCATGCTTCCTGAAGCACCTCCCACAAGTTGGATTGGCTTGATGGGAACTTCTTACATACCATACGGTCAAGCTGCTCCCACAACAGCTCAATAGGATTGAGATCCGGTGACTGTGATGGCCACTCCATTATAGAAAGAATACCAGCAGACTGCTTCTTCCCTAAATAGTTCTTGCATAGTTTGGAGCTGTGCTTTGAGTCATTGTCCTGTTGTAGGAGGAAATTGGCTCCAATTAAGCACCGTCGACATGTATGGTATGGCATTGCAAAATGGAGTGATTGCCTTCCTTCTTCAAGTTCCCTTTTACCCTGTACAAATCTCTCACTTTACTACCACCACCAAAGCACCCCCAAATCATCACATTGCCTCCACCATGCTTGACAGATGGCATCAAGCACTCCTCCAGCATCTTTTCATTTTTTCTGCGTCTCACGAATGTTCTTCTTTGTCATCCGAACACTTCAAACTTAGATTTCTCTGTCCATAACACTTTCTTCCAATCTTCCTCTGTCCATTGTCTGTGTTCTTTTGCCCATCTTAATCTTTTCTTTTTATTGGCCAGTCTCAGATGACATCAACAGTGCTGTTAGATTGACAACAAATGAATCTTTCAACCGATATAAGACACTTATATTTACCTAAATGTTTAATATCCATCATTTTTATGATTATTTATTTGAATTGCACGCCCTCCAGTTTCACCGGAAGTTGTCCCGCTAGCGGGACACCTAGCCCTAAGAAGTTTTTAAAAAACACTTAAAAATAAATTGCTATTAAAATAGCAGAGCAATCAGCCAAGGCTGCCATAAGGGTGCCATGGCAACTATGTATCATAATGTCATGCATTGTCTTTCATCAGATGGCGTCATTCCTACGTGATGCTAGTCCCTCAACCGATCTGTCTTGTAGGTCTTGTAACGCATATGAAAATGTTTATATTCCAGAGCATCCACCATTCAAACATGAAAACATAGTTCCTAATTGTCCCCCATAATGAAATCAGGGAGGGAACTGTGGCTCTGTCTCCGTCCGTTAGTATGTTAGTACGTTTGTATGTTCATTCATCACACAATATCTCAGACAGCATTGGCGCAAGTTTGATGAAACTTGGGGGAATGATGCGTCTTGCCATGGAGATTCGGCATTTACAAAATTACACTGATTGGGCCAAGGGGGGCACTGCATCATCCACGGAGGATGACATTTTTACTGTTGCCTTCTTTATAATATCACTGCACTCTCGCATAACTCTACACAAAATAAGCAGAATAACTAGCTAAATTGTTTTAATCATTTGCAATTGTGAGAAAATACAAACAAAGCGGTGGATTTAAAATTCATGCCAGCTTTCATGCCCATTGTCAAACTTCAGAAATACTGCTCATTGAAGCACACAAGTCCTTAGCTAGATGTGAAATTGTGCAACTAAGACTTCACTAACCAAAACAAGTCAACATTATTTACAGATGTATTGTTTTAGCTTTGATTAATTCAGCCTCTTTTTAGGGTTCAAGTTTTAATGTCACATGCACAAGTACAGTGAAATGCCTTTCTTCATTTGGCGATGTTACCTACTTAATATTTTCCGAAGTTAGACAGCACATTGTAGCTAAACTACTTTAGAGATATCCCATTACCCTTTGCGAGACACGAGACGGATCAGTGCAGGCGGAATCGACGGCTACCTGACGTAAGACAATGAATGGCATGGCCTTAAAACCTCTACGGGATCGGTATCCCTAAACCGGGACGGTTGTTGCTAACGTGCGCTAATGTGACTAGAATGAAGTTGTAAGTAACAGCCAACTTTCCAAGACATAGACATGTCTTATATGGGCAGAAAGCCTAAATTCTTGTTAGCTATTACAGTGAAAGAATACCATGCCATTGTTTGAGGAGAGTGCACACCAACAAAACAATTTTATCACGGCAACATGTTCCGGGATTCTTCTGATGACATTGAGGAATACACCACATCAGTCACTGGCTTTATCAATAAGTGCATTGAGGACGTCGTCCCCACAGTGACTGTACGTACATACCCCAACCAGAAGCCATGGATTACAGGCAACATTCGCAATGAGCTAAAGGGTAGAGCTGCCGCTTTCAAGGTGCGGGACTCTGCGACGAACCATCAAACAGGCAAAGCATCAATACAGGGCTAAGATTGAATCATACTACACCGGCTCCGATGCTCGTCGGATGTGGCAGGGCTTGCAAACTATTACAGACTACAAAGGGAAGCACAGCCGCAAGCTGCCCAGTGACACGAGCCTACCAGACGAGCTAAATCACTTCTATGCTCGCTTCGAGGCAAGCAACACTGAGGCATGCATGAGAGCATCAGCTGTTCCGGACGACTGTGTGACCACGCTCTCCGTAGCCAACGTGAGAAAGACCTTTAAACAGGTCAACATTCACAAGGCTGTGGGGCCAGATGGATTACCAGGACGTGTGCTCCGGGCATGTGCTGTCCAACTGGCAGGTGTCTTCACTGACATTTTCAACATGTCCCTGATTGAGTCTGTAATACCAACATGCTTCAAGCAGACCACCATAGTCCCTGTGCCCAAGAACACAAAGGCAACCTGCCTAAATGACTACAGACCCGTAGCACTCATGTCCGTATACATGAAGTGCTTTGAAAGGCTGGTAATGGCTCACATCAACACCATTATCCCAGAAACCCTAGACCCACTACAATTTGCATACCGCCCAAATAGATCCACAGATGATGCAATCTCTATTGCACTCCACACTGCCCTTTCCCACCTGGACAAAAGGAACACCTATTTGAGAATGCTATTCATTGACTACAGCTCCGTGTTCAACACCATAGTACCCTCAAAGCTCATCACTAAGCTAAGGAACCTGGGACTAAACACCTCCCTCTGCAACTGGATCCTGGACTTCCTGACGGGTTGCCCCCAGGTGGTGAGGGTAGGTAGCAACACATCTGCCACGCTGATCCTCAACACTGGAGCTCCCCAGGGGTGCGTGCTCAGTCCCTTCCTGTAGTCCCTGTTCACCCACGACTGCATGGCCAGGCACGACTCTAACACCATCATTAAGTTTGCTGACGACACAACAGTGGTGGGCCTGATCACCGACAACGACGAGACAGCCTATAGGGAGGAGGACAGAGACCTGGCTGGGTGGTGCCAGAATAACAACTTATCCCTCAACGTAACCAAGACTAAAGAGATGATTGTGGACTACAGGAAAAGGAGCACCGAGCACGTCCGCATTCTCATCAACGGGGCTGTGGTGGAGCAGGTTGAGAGCTTCAAATTCCTTGGTGTCCACATCAACAACAAATTAGAATGGTCCAAACACACCAAGACAGTCGTGAAGAGGGCACGACAAAGCCTATTCCCCCTCAGGAAACGGAAAAGATGTGGCATGGGTCCTGAGATCCTCAAAAGGTTCTACAGCTGCAACATCGAGAGCATCCTAACCGGTTGCATCACTGCCAGGTACGGCAATTGCTCGGCCTCCGACCGCAAGGCACTTCAGAGGGTAGTGCATACAGCCCAGTACATCACTGGGGCAAAGCTGCCTGCCATCCAGGACCTCTACACCAGGCGGTGTCAGAGGAAGGCGCTGAAAATTGTCAAAGATCCCAGCTACCCCAGTCATAGACTGTTCTCTCTACTACCGCATGGCAAGCGGTACCAGAGTGCCAAGTCTAGGACAAAAAGGCTTCTCAACAGATTTTACCCCCAAGTCATAAGACTCCTGAACTGGTAACCAAATGGTTACTCGGACTATTTGCATTGTGTGCCCTCCCCTTGTCCCCCCTCTCTGTTTATCTTATATGCATAGTCACTTTAACTATACATTCATGTACATACTAACTGAATTGGGCCGACCAACCAGTGCTCCCGCACATTGGCTAACCGAGCTATCTGCATTGTGTCCCACCACCCACCAACCCCTCTTTTTACGCTACTGCTACTCTCTGTTCATCATATATGCATAGTCACTTTAACCATACCCACATGGACATACTACCTCAATAAGCCTGACTAACCAGTGTCTGTATATAGCCTTGCTACTCTTATTTTCAAATGTCTTTTTACTGTTGTTCTATTTCTTTACTTACCTACACACACACACACCTTTTTTTCGCACTATTGGTTAGAGCCTGTAAGTAAGCATTTCACTGTAAGGTCTACACCTGTTGTATTCGGCGCACGTGACAAATACACTTTGATTTGATTTGAACTAGTTTGAGACATTCACCTCTGAAGGTACATAATGTACTTACATTCAGTAATCTTGCTCTGATTTGTCATCCTGAGTGTCCCAGAGATCAAATGTAGCATAGTTTTAAAAATCTATTTTTATAATAAATGTTGTAACTAGGTTCTACAGTTTGAACCCCTGCTGTCTGACCCACACCCACCCTGCCCGGATATCTGGATGTGTGAAGGTTAGTGTTGTTTTCTGTAGGGAAGCTAATTATCCATCATGTATGACATTCCTGGATGTGTGTAAACATTTAAAAAAATTATTACCATAGCATTTTTGAATGTTCTCTATAGTTATGTACTTGAAAATGTATCAGTTGACTAATTCGGCACCTTTGGGCAAACTCATGGCAGACTTGATACAAAATATAGTGTGGTAATGTAATGCTTTACTGGATCAGTCTGAAACGTTGCACACACACTACTGCCATCTGGTGGCCAAAATCTAAATTACACCTAAAATCCTATCTGATTGTATGAGCTTTCTCTTGCATTTCAAAGCATGAAACAATAAAAAAAGAAAACGCATGTTTTTTGGTTTGTATTATCTTTTACCAGATCTAATGTGTTATATTCTCTTACATTAATTTCCACAAACTTCAAAGTGTTTCCTTTCAAATGGTATCAAGAATATGCATATCCTTGCTTCAGGTCCTGAGCTACAGGCAGTTAGATTTGGGTGTCAGATGTCATTTTAGGCAGAAATTGAAAAAAGGGTCCGATCCTTAACCACAACCCTGACAAATAGGATCTGCTCCTATTAACATTCCTGAGTTTCAATGCCTAGTTGAAAGTGTGTTACCTTTTTCTCTGGCTCAATGCCAGGTTTCTATGCTATTGTACTCTGGTTTTTCATTGTTGTACTTCATTGTTTGTAATGTTAAATCTCCTTCTCATATTCTCACTACATGCCTCCATGCAAAGCTCCAGTATCTTCCTAAAACCCTGATTATTTTCTATTCTGTACAGTGTGCTCAATCTACTGTACCTGCTCTTTGAAAACTCTGGAGGCCGTCTTTTGTTTACATCCACCAACTGGTTCTTTTGTGAGTAATTCAACACAAACAATCAGGGGAGCAGAACAATGGCCTGAACACAGGGAGACAGGCAGACATCTTCAAAAGTGACCTGTCCATAACCCTACCTGGTTCCCAGAAATCTAAGCAGTCAAAACAGCCTTAATAAAGACAGTGGTGTCATAACAAGTGTGGTAACTTCAATGTCACAACATTATATATGCCCCACTTAGTGCCTACTGCCTACGGTATGTTCTTCACACATAGTCCTCAACCTGTGATTTTTGTTCTTCTGTGCTCTTGTATGTTTTATGTAAATTGGTGTTGTTTTGTTCTATCCCACCTCCTCTCATAGGTCAGTCCAGCTGATATACCTATGAGAAAACGGATGATATCATTGTAGGAGTAGCAATAGTTATATTGTAGATCTAGGCTACTGTAACAGTAAAGTGGTATTAGTCGTCTAGTCGTCTGGAGTTGTAGGTGTATTGGTTCTCAACACCTCCAAAACCTTTGGAAGATCAAATTACTATTTAAAGGTTCATGTGAATGTGTCGCTCCTCCTCAAGTTTTAGAGAAGAGATCTCCACAACATATAAGTGTATGAACACAGAACTCTAGAAGGCTTTATAGATACTAATGATAACATCAGTCTGTATTGTCTCTCCTTCAGAATCATCATATCACAAAGAACTGGATTCCACTGGTGGATAAGAAACTGAGCTGTACCATCCTGTCCCTGACTGAGGCAGACGGTCAAACCACTATAACCTTTTGGAGAGCTATCCAATCATGTGATGAGGATGACTTCCACATCACCGTGAGTCAACTTTTTCCCACAGAGACACAAACTACAAGTAATGTGTACTGGAAGTCTTAAAAGGATTGAAGAGGACAAACATGTTTGTTTACAAATATCTTAGCAACCTAAAGCCTGTTTTGAGAGTTGTTCCCCTTTTACCTAAATTGATGTATTCTGTAGAACAAAGTTAGAGATGAGTTGAGGGTTGCAGGTAGCCTAGCTGTTAAAGAGCATTGGGACAGTAACCGAAAGGTTGCCGGTTTGAATACCTGTGCCGACGAGGGGAAAAAAATCTGTCGATATGCCTTTGAGCAAGACACTTGCTCCAGGGGTGCCACTATAAAACAGCACATTTCACTGCACCTATCCTGTCTATGTGACAATAAAACATTTGTTTTATCTTTATTTTATTTTTTGGGGGGGGGGGTTTCTCAAGTGAGAGTGGGCCAAAATATCCTTCCACAGTATGCCATCTGTGCCACAGTAATAATGGCATGGCCTTATGGACAAAAAGGAGCTCACACCCCTGATAAATAGGCCATTCTGGAGGTTCAATGTGGATCAGGCACGTCAAATCTTTTATTTTATTCTTGGCATTGAACAGGTCAAATATGATTGAATTCAATTAAATTGAATTGATATTGTGATACATGTTATACGGGAGGTTGTATCCTTAGCCTACAACAGGTGACTGTGGAACAGACCAATAAGAAAAAGAATCATGAAAATCAAATAAGAATCTTGTATGGCAGAAGAATATTATTTGTACAGAAATCTAATAAATAATCTGGTAGGATCTGGTAAGATTTTGTATGTTTTTCCTTATGTCAGTGGTGTATTTGTATGTGTTAACTTATCTAGCTAGCTATATGCCTTACATGACATCTATATTATAATATGCTAAGGAATTCTAAGCTGCTGGAAGATCTCCTACTATTTTGGGACGATTTTCATAATTTTAGGTTTAAAAGAGGCATGTCTTCCCCCCACATGGGATTATCTACTTTATATTCCGCTGTGTTTTGCATTTGTGTTTATTTTCCTGTTTTTGTGTTTGGAATGGCATGGCTACTATTGCATCATCCTGACAATACTAGGCTACAATGACGTAACTGAAGACAGGAGTTTTTCAAATTCAAACTGTCATAATTATTGCATCATAATTTATACCATGATGACGTCACTCGGCCTATTAATTCACTATGCTCATTGACTGGAAATACAAATTATGCGTCACAATAGTAATATTAATTGTGCAACATGCAGCAATCCACATACAGTTGTATTAACTGCGCCGCTGTGCTTATAGTTTATGGTGGGCCCGTGCATAAAATCTTCAACAAATCTCATGACCCGCTGCCCTGTTTTCACCAATTCTTAAATTATCCCTCAGAATCCTATCAAATAATGCTGTTAAATAAAGCAAGGTGTATAATGCGTCAAATAAGCACTAGGCCTAAAACATAGGAAATAAACGTGAGCTGGTAGATAAACTGGAGAGATGGAAATTAGGCCTACATTCACGCTTGGATGTGATCGCATCAGTGCAAGCTACAAATTATAGCTGGTCACTTCACTCAAAATGTTCTATTTCTGGGGCAGCTAAAACCATGATTTGGTTAAACAGTAGCATCCTGATTCCTGCATGAAAGTGTTTGCTCTGCCCCTGTTTCTCTCTATGCACTCAGGGTAGCTTATGTGGAGAGAAGGGTAGAAAGAGAAAAAAAAGCTGTAATTGTGCAACATTTGAAAATGTTGTGGTTTTGGCTTCCAGTTTCCCCTTCCTAATTAATACGATGGCGCCGATAGATATGGCAGCTCTTCTTCTAGCTCCTAAGCAACTTTGCAATTCTTTGATAAAAAAATGTATAATAAATGTTAACTAGGCAAGTCAGATAAGAACACATTCTTATTTACAATGACAGCCTACTGGGGAGCAGTGGTTAACTGCCTTGCAGAATGACAGATTTTTTACCTTGTCAGCTTGGGGATTCGATCCAGCAACCTTTCAGTTACTGGCCCAACACTCTAATCACTAGGCTACCTACCGACCCAAATACTACTGCACTGTTGTTAGATACTACTGCACTGTTGGAGCTAGGAACACAATAATTTCGCTACACCCGCAATAACATCTGCTAAATATGTATATGTCACCAATAACATTTTATTTGATTATCTATCCACAAGAGAAGTAGCCTATCTGTCTGTACACAAAGAGATGTATGCCTGAGCAAATTAATCCACAAGTGAAGTTGCCTATCTGTTTGTATACACTATATATACACAAACGTATGCGGACACCCTTTCAAATTGGTGGATTTGGCTATTTCAGCCACACCCGTTGCTCACAGGTGTATAAAATCTAGCACTCAGCCATGCAATTTCCATGGACAAACATTGGCAGTAGAATGGCCTTACTGAAGAGCTCAGTGACTTTCAACATGGCACCGTCATAGGAGGCCTCCTTCCCAACAAGTCAGTTTATCAAATATCTGCCCTGCTAGAGCTACCCCAGTCAACTGTATGTGCTGTTATTGTGAAGTGGAAATGTCTAGGAGCAACAACGGCTCTGCCGCAAAGTGGTAAGCCAGACAAGCTCACAGAACGAGATCGCCGATTGCTGAAGCATATAATGCGTAAAAATCAACTGTCCTCAGTTTCAACACTCACTACCGAGTTCCAAACTGCCTGTGGAAGCAACGTCAGCACAATAACTGTTTGTCGGGAGCTTCATGAAATGGGTTTCCATGGCCAAGCAGCCGCACACAAGCCTAAGATCATCATGCTCAATGCTAAGCATCGGCTGGAGTTGTGTAAAGCTCGCTCCCATTGGACTCTGGAGCAGTGGCAACCTGTTCTCTGGAGTGATGAATCACGCATCACCATCTGGCAGTCCGACGGACAAATCTGGGTTTGGCGGATACCAGAACGCTACCTGCCCGAAAGTATAGTTGCAACTGTAAAGTTCGGTGGAGGAGGAAAATGGTCTGGGGCTATTTTTCATGGTTCAGGATAGGCCCCTTAATTCCAGTTAAGGGAAATCTTAACGCTACAGCATACAATGATATTCTAGACAATGCTGTGCTTCCAACTTTGTGGCAACAGTTTAGGGAAGGCCCTTTCCTCTTTCAGCATGACAATGCCCGGTGCACAAAGCGAGGTCCGTACAAAAATGGTTTACTCGAGATCTGTGCGGAAGAACTTGACTGGCCTGCACAGAGCCCTGACCTCACCCCCATCAAACACATTGGGATGAATTGGAACGCCAACTGAGAGCCAAGCCTAATCACCCAACATCAGTGCCTGACCTCACTAATGCTATTGTGGCTGAATGGAAGCAAGTCCCCGCAGCAATGTTCGAACATCTAGTTTAAAGCTTTTCTAGGATGCTGTTATAGCAGCAAAGGGGTGACCAACTACATATTAATGCCCATGATTTTGGAATGAGATGTTCGACAAGCAGGTGTCCACATACTTTTGTTAATGTAGTGTATGTGATCGTATACAAATAAAGCAAGGTTTGAAATTATTATGTTTTAGCCAAATGTTATATCTGTTTGGGCTTTTTATGGTCAATTTGCAGTCTATGATAAAAAACAAATTGTCACACGGCTGAATCTAGTTGATGATCCCTGCTATAGAAGCTAGTGATGACCGTGAACCAGATGTACATGTCACGTCCTGACCATAGAAGATATTATTTTCTATGGTAGAGTAGGTCAGGGCGCGATGGGGTTTTGTCTAGTTTAAATTTTCTACGTTGTTATGTCCTAGTTTCTGTTTCTCTGTTTTTTTTGGGATGATCTCCAATTAGAGGCAGCTGGTCATCGTTGTCTCTAATTGGGGATCATATTTAAAGAGATGTTTTTCCCACCTGGGTTTGTGGGAGATTATTTTGAGTTTGTGTATGTTGCACCTCTTCGTCACGGTTTGTTGTTTTTGTTTATTAGTTTATTGTATGTCTTGCATAGTTTCACAGTTAAATAAAGATGTGGAACGATACACACGCTGTGCTTTGGTCCGCTCCTTCATACGACAATCGTGACAGAATTTCCCACCACCAGAGGACCAAGCAGCATGGTCAACAGGAATGGACCTGGGAGGAGATATTGGATGGAAAGGGATCCTGGATTTGGGAGGAAATACAGGCAGGACAGGATCGCCTTCCATGGCGGGAGACACAAGCGGTGAAGGAAGGACAGCGACAACGACAGGGTTCGCGGCCACGACACAAGCCCAAGAAGAAACCTCAAAATATGTTTTGGGGGGAGGCACATGGGTTGGTCGGCGAGGCCGAGGGACGAGTCGGAGAGCAAAGAGGAAATATTGGATAAATTGGAGGAGAGTGAACGGAGGGGAAATTTAGAGACGTTTGAGGAATTGTTGGATAAATAGGAGGAGTGTGAAGAGAGAGAGCTGTTGGTTTGGCGTAGTATGCACGGCATTCGCCCTGAGGAGCGTGTTAGTCGTCCAATGCCACTTGTGTCAGCTCTCCTTACTCGTCCTGAGAAGTGTGTTAAAGTTCCAGTACCATTGAGGCCGGCTATACACACCAGTGTACCTTCACAGCCCAGTACGTCCTGTGTCACCTCCTCATACTCTCCCTGAAGTTCGTGTCCCTAGTCCGGTGCGTCCTGTTCCTGCTCCTCGCACTCGCCCTGAAGTGCGTGTTCCCAGTCAGGTATGTCCTGTGCCGCCTCCTCGCACTCTCCCTGAGGTGCGTGTTTCAAGTCCGGTGCCACCTGTACTGGCCTCACGCATCAGGCCTCTAGTGCGCCTCCCTAGTCTTGACGTCCTGTGCCTGCTCCTCGCACTCGCCCTGAAGTGCGTGTTCCCAGTCAGGTATGTCCTGTGCCGCCTCCTCGCACTCTCCCTGAGGTGCGTGTTTCAAGTCCGGTGCCACCTGTACTGGTCTCACGCATCAGGCCTCTAGTGTGCCTCCCTAGTCTTGACGTCCTGTGCCTGCTCCTCGCACTCGCCCTGAAGTGCATGTTCCCAGTCAGGTATGTCCTGTGCCTCCTCCTCGCACTCGCCCTGAAGTGCGTGTCACCAGTCTGTGGCCACCTGTCCCGGCTCCACGCACTAGGCCTCCAGTGAGTCTCTCCAGTCCGGTGTGTCCTGTTCCTGCTCTCTGCACTCGCCCTGAGGTGCGTGTTACCAGTCTGGCACCACCTGTGCCAGCCCCACGCATCAGGCCTCCAGTGCGCATTCCCAGTCCAGAGCTTCCGGCGACAGTTCCCAGTCCTGAGCTTCCAGCGACGTTTTACAGCCCGGAACCTCCTGAGACGGCCTACAGCCCGGAACCTCCTGAGACGGCCTACAGCCCGGACCCTCCTGAGACGGCCTACAGCCCGGAACCTCCTGAGACGGCCTACAGCCCGGAACCTCCTGAGACGGCCTACAGCCCGGAACCTCCTGAGACGGCCTACAGCCCGGAACCTCCTGAGACGGCCTACAGCCCGGAACCTCCTGAGACGGCCTACAGCCCGGAACCTCCTGAGACGGCCTACAGCCCGGAACCTCCTGAGACGGCCTACAGCCCGGAACCTCCTGAGAGGGCCCACAGCCCGGAACCTCCTGAGAGGGCCCACAGTCCGGAACCTCCTGAGAGGGCCCACAGTCCGGAACCTCCAGCAACGTCCCCCGGTCCGGAGCCCCCAGCGACGCGTCCCGATCCGGAACCTCCAGCGACGCCCACCGGTCCGGAACCTCCAGCGACGTCCTCCCGTTCCGGAGCCTCCAGCCACGTCCCCCCAGTCCAGAGCCTCCAGCGATGCCCCCCGGTCCGGAGCCTCCAGCAACTTTCTCCGGTCCGGAGCCTCCTGAGACGATCCGGAGTCTCCAGCGACGATCCGCGGTCCGGAGTCTCCAGCTACGGTCGGCGGTCCGGAAGTCTCCAGCAAAGGTTGGCGGTCCGGGAGTCTCCAGCGACGGTCGGCGGTCCGGGAGTCTCCAGCGACGGTCGGCGGTCCGGAACCTCCAGCGACAGTTGGCGGCCCAGAGCTTCCACCGATGAGGGCGGATTTGTAGGATGAGAGGGTTCATCGTCCTGCACCAGAGCCGCCTCCTATGCTGGATTCGCAGGATGAGAGGGTTCGTCGTCCTGCACCAGAGCAGCCTCTTATGCTGGCGGACAAGCAGGATGAGAGGGTTCTTCGTCCCGCACTAGAACTGCCCCCGATACAGGAGGATCTGCGGGATGAGAAGGTTCTTCATCCTGCACCAGAGCCGCCACCGACATTAGACACTCACCCTAACCCTCCCTTTTTTGTTTTTTGTTTTGTTTCAGGTTTTGTGTTCGGAGTCCGCACCTTTGGGGGGGGGGGGGGGGGGGTGTTACTGTCACGTCCTGACCATAGAAGCTTTTATTTTCTATGGTAGAGTAGGTCAGGGCGTGACATGGTTTTGTCTAGTTTACATTTTCTATGTTATGTTCTAGTTTCTGTTTTTTTTGGGGGGGGGGGGTGATCTTCAAATTAGAGGCAGCTGGTCATTGTTGTCTCTAATTGGGGATCATATTTAAGTAGATGTTTTTCCCACCTGGGTTTGTGGGAGATTATTTAGAGTTTGTGTATGTTGCACCTCTTCGTCACGGTTTGTTGTTTTTGTTTATTCGTTTATTGTATGTTTTACATAGTTTCACGGTTAAATAAAGATGTGGAACGATACACACGCTGCGCTTTGGTCCGCTCCTTCATAAGACAATCGTGACAGTACAAGCAGAAATGTCACACGAGAGGACCAGCAGATGAATACCAGTGTTTCGTCAGCAACAATAAGAAAGTACTTCCAGGTCACAGAATTTTGGACATTTTCATTCCATAATGCCATGAAAAATGTCAGAATTGCTGCAGCAAAATCAAGCATTTCTGCCTTCAGATATCACCCCCCAAAAATTGTGAAATCCTGGAGGGACGTAAAATGGGGAGACTAGACACTATATGGTACAAACATTCATAAAAGGTTTATTAACAAATATCTAAGCAACCTAAGCCTGTTTTGAGATTTGTTCCCCTGTACCTAAATATACTGTCACAGGCATACCAGACACCCCCGCAACCCCGCAAGGCTGAGGGCCCACGAGCTCTGGGGGCCCATGTGCCTATCATCAAATAAAAGTTTATTCCTCACATGCATCGTAAACAACAGATGTAGACTAAGATTGAAATGTTTACTAACGGGCCTTTCGCAACAATACAGAGAGAGAAAAAACCCCAGAAATAATAGAAAAGTAAAACATGTAATAATAAATACGCAATGAGTAACGATAACTTGGCTTTACACATGTGGTACCAGTACCGAGTCGATGTGCACGGGTACAAGGTAATTGAGGTACATATGTAGATATAACTAGGAATAAAGTGACAGATAATAAACAGTAGCAGCAGCTTATGTGATGAGGGTCGACGCAGATAGTAAAATAATTAACCAAATAGCTACCTGGACTAACTATTTAGCTGTCTTATGACTTGGGGTTAGAAGCTGTTCAGGGTCCTGTTGGTTCCAGACTTGACGCATCTGTGCCGCTTGCCGTGCGGTAGCAGAGAGAACAGTCTATGACTTGGATAGCTGGAGTCTTTTACAATTTTTAGGGCCTTCCTCTGACACCGTCTGGTATGGAGGTCCTGGATGGCAGTGAGCTCAGCCCCAGTGATGTAGAGGGCTGTACGCACTACTCTATGTAGCGCCTTGCAGTTGGATGCCAAGCAGTCAATTTGCAGTTGCGGTTGATGTCTCTCTATATAGACTACCATTCAAAAGTTCGGGGTCACTTAGAAATGTCATTGTTTTTTTGTCCATTAAAATAACATCAAATTGATCAGAAATACAGTGTAGACATTGCTAATGTTGTAAATGACTTTTGTAGCTGGAAACGTCTGATTTTTAATGGAATATCTACATAGGCATACAGAGGGCCATTATCAGCAACCATCACTCCTGTGTTGCAATGGCACGTTGTTTTAGCTAATCAAATCAAATCAAATCAAATCAAATCAAATTTATTTATATAGCCCTTCGTACATCAGCTGAAATCTCAAAGTGCTGTACAGAAACCCAGCCTAAAACCCCAAACAGCAAGCAATGCATGTGAAAGAAGCACGGTGGCTGGGAAAAACTCCCTAGGAAAAACTCCTGAGAAAGGCCAAAAACCTAGGAAGAAACCTAGAGAGGAACCAGGCTATGAGGGGTGGCCAGTCCTCTTCTGGCTGTGCCGGGTGGATATTATAACAGAACATAGTCAAGATGTTAAAATGTTCGTAAATGACCAGCATGGTCAAATAATAATAATCATAGTAATTGTCGAGGGTGCAACAAGCACGTCCGGTGAACAGGTCAGGGTTCCGTAGCCGCAGGCAGAACAGTTGAAACTGGAGCAGCAGCATGGCCAGGTGGACTGGGGACAGCAAGGAGTCATCATGCCAGGTAGTCCTAGGGCTCAGGTCCTCCGAGAGAAAGAAAGAAAGAAAGAAAGAAAGAAAGAGAGAATTAGAGAGAGCATATTTACATTCACACAGGACACCGGATAAGACAAGAGAATACTCCAGATGTAACAGACTGACCCTAGCCCCCCGACACATAAACTACTGCAGCATAAATACTGGAGGCTGAGACAGGAGGGATCAGAAGACACTGTGGCCCCATCCGATGATACCCCCGGACAGGGCCAAACAGGCAGGATATAACCCCACCCACTTTGCCAAAGCACAGCCCCCCACACCACTAGAGGGATATCTACAACCACCAACTTACCGTCCGAAGACAAGGCCGAGTATAGCCCACAAAGATGTCCGCCACGGCACAACCCAAGGGGGGGGCGCCAACCCAGACAGGAAGACCACGTCAGTGGCTCAACCTACTCAAGTGACGCACCCCTCCCATGGACGGCATGGAAGAACACCAGTAAGTCAGTGACTCAGCCCCTGTAAAAGGGTTAGAGGCAGAGAATCCCAGTGGGAAGAGGGGAACCGACAAGGCAGAGACAGCAAGGGCGGTTCATTGCTCCAGCCTTTCCGTTCACCTTCACACTCCTGGGCCAGACTATACTTAATCATAGGACCTACTGAAGAGATAAGTCTTCAGTAAAGACTTAAAGGTTGAGACTGAGTCTGCGTCTCTCACATGGGTAGGCAGACCATTCCATAAAAATGGAGCTCTATAGGAGAAAGCCCTACCTCCAGCCGTTTGCTTAGAAATTCTAGGGACAATTAGGAGGCCTGCGTCTTGTGACCGTAGCGTACGTGTAGGTATGTACGGCAGGACCAAATCGGAAAGATAGGTAGGAGCAAGCCCATGTAATGCTTTGTAGGTTAGCAGTAAAACCTTGAAATCAGCCCTTGCCTTAACAGGAAGCCAGTGTAGGGAAGCTAGCACTGGAGTAATATGATCAAATTTTTTGGTTCTAGTCAGGATTCTAGCAGCCGTATTTAGCACTAACTGAAGTTTGTTTAGTGCTTTATCCGGGTAGCCGGAAAGTAGAGCATTGCAGTAGTCGAGCCTAGAAGTAACAAAAGCATGGATTAATTTTTCTGCGTCATTTTTGGACAGAAAGTTTCTGATTTTTGCAATGTTTCGTAGATGGAAAAAAGCTGTCCTTGAAGCAGTCTTGATATGTTCTTCAAAAGAGAGATCAGGGTCCAGAGTAACGCCGAGGTCCTTCACAGTTTTATTTGAGACGACTGTACAACCATCCAGATTAATTGTCAGATTCAACAGAAGATCTCTTTGTTTCTTGGGACCTAGGACAAGCATCTCTGTTTTGTCCGAGTTTAAAAGTAGAAAATTTGCAGCCATCCACTTCCTTATGTCTGAAACACAGGCTTCTAGCGAGAGCAATTTTGGGGCTTCACCATGTTTCATTGAAATGTACAGCTGTGTGTCGTCCGCATAGCAGTGAAATTTAACATTATGTTTTCGAATGACATCCCCAAGAGGTAAAATATATAGTGAAAACAATAGTGGTCCTAGAACGGAACCTTGAGGAACACCGAAATTTACAATTGATTTGTCAGAGGACGAACCATTCACAGAGACAAACTGATATCTTTCCGACAGATAAGATCTAAACCAGGCCAGAACTTGTCCATGTAGACCAATTTGGGTTTCCAATCTCTCCAAAAGAATGTGGTGATCGATGGTATCAAAAGCGACACTAAGATCTAGGAGCATGAGGACAGATGCAGAGCCTCGGTCTGACGTCATTAAAAGGTCATTTACCACCTTCACAAGTGCAGTCTCAGTGCTATGATGGGGTCTAAAACCAGACTGAAGCGTTTCGTATACATTGTTTGTCTTCAGGAAGGCAGTGAGTTGCTGCGCAACAACTTTTTCTAAAATTTTTGAGAGGAATGGAAGATTCGATATAGGCCGATAGTTTTTTATAATTTCTGGGTCAAGATTCGGCTTTTTCAAGAGAGGCTTTATTACTGCCACTTTTAGTGAGCTTGGTACACATCCGGTGGATAGAGAGCCGTTTATTATGTTCAACATAGGAGGGCCAAGCACAGGAAGCAGCTCTTTCAGTAGTTTAGTTGGAATAGGGTCCAGTATGCAGCTTGAGGGTTTGGAGGCCATGATTATTTTCATCATTGTGTCAAGAGATATAGTACTAAAACACTTTAGTATCTCCCTTGAGCCAAGGTCCTGGCAGAGTTGTGCAGACTCTGGACAATGAAGCCCTGGAGGAATACCCAGATTTAAAGAGGAGTCCGTAATTTGCTTTCTAATGATCATGATCTTTTCCTCAAAAAAGTTCATAAATTTATTACTGCTGAAGTGAAAGCCATCCTCCATTTGCGAATGCTGCTAATCCAAGTTTATCATTTTAAAAGGCTAATTGATCATTAGAAAACCCTTTTTCAATTATGTTAGAACGGCTGAAAACTGTTGTGCTGATTAAAGAGGTAATGCAACTGGCCTTCTTTAGACTAGTTGAGTCTCTGGAGCATCAGCATTTGTGGGTTCGATTACAGGTTCAAAATGGCCAGAAACAAAGAACTTTCTTCTGAAACTCGTCAGTCTATTCTTGTTCTGAGAAATGAAGGCTATTCCATGCAAAAAATTGCCAAGAAACTGAAGATCTTGTACATCGCTGTGTACTACTCCCTTCACAGAACAGCGCAAACTAGCTCTAACTGGAATAGAAAGAGGAGTGGGAGGCCCCCGGTGCACAACTAAGAAGTACATTAGAGTGTCTAGTTTGAGAAACAGACGCCTCACAAGTCCTAAACTGGCAGCTTCATTAAATAGTACCCACAAAACACCAGTCTCAACGTCAAAAGTCAACAAATTTAGAACCAGGAACAGATATTGCCCTTGGTTCTCTCCAGACCTGACAGCCCTTAACCAACACAAAAACATCCTGTGGCGTTCTGCATTAGCATCGAACAGCCCCGGTGATATGTAACTTTTCAGGGAAGTTAGAAACCAATATACACAGGCAGTTAGAAAAGCCAAGGCTAGCTTTTTCAATCAGAAATTTGCTTCCTGCAACACAAACTCAAAAAAGTACTGGGGCACTGTAAAGTCCATGGAGAATAAGAACACCTCCTCCCAGCTGCCCACTGCACTGAGGATAGAAAACTCTATCACCACCGATAAACCCACTATAATTGAGAATTTCAATAAGCATTTTTCTACGGCTGGCCATGCTTTCCACCTGGCTACCCCTACCGCAGTCAACAGCACTGCACCCCCCACAGCTACTCGCCCAAGCCTTCCCCATTTCTCCTTCTCCCAAATCCATTCAGCTGATGTTCTGAAAGAGCTGCAAAATCTGGACCCCTACAAATCAGCCGGGCTAGACAATCTGGACCCTTTCTTTCTAAAATGATCTGCTAAAATTGTTGCAACCCCTATTACTAGCCTGTTCAAACTCTCTTTCGTGTTGTCTGAGATTCCCAAAGATTGGAAAGCAGCTGCTGTCATCCCCCTCTTCAAAGGAGGGGACACTCGACCCAAACTGCTACAGACCTATATCTATTCTACCCTGCCTTTCTAAGGTCTTCGAAAGCCAAGTCAACAAACAGATTACCGACTATTCCTAATCCCACCGCACCTTCTCCGCTATGCAATCTGGTTTCAGAGCTGGTCATGGGTGCACCTCAGCCACGTTCAAGGTCCTAAACGATATCGTAACCGCCATTGATAAGAAACAATACTGTGCTGCCGTATTCACTGACCTGGCCAAAGCTTTCGACTCTGTCAATCACCACATCCTCATCGGCAGACTCAATAGCGTTGGTTTCTCAAATGATTGCCTCGCCTGGTTCACCAACTACTTCTCTGATAGAGTTCAGTGTGTCAAATCGGAGGGCCTGTTGTCCGGACCTCTGGCAGTCTCTATGGGGGTGCCACAGGGTTCAATTCTTGGGTCAACTCTTTTCTCTGTATACATCAATGATGTCGCTCTTGCTGCTGGTGAGTCTCTGATCCACCTCTACGCAGACGACACCATTCTGTATACTTCTGGCCCTTCTTTGGACACTGTGTTAATAACCCTCCAGACTAGCTTCAATGCCATACAACTCTCCTTCCGTGGCCTCCAACTGCTCTTAAATATAAGTAAAACTAAATGCATGCTCTTTAACCGATCGCTGCCTGCACCTGCCCGCCTGTCCAGCAGACGGTTCTGACTTAGAATATGTGGACAACTACAAATACCTAGGTGTTTGGTTAGACTGTAAACTCTCCTTCCAGACTCACATCAAACATCTCCAATCCAAAGTTAAATCTAGAATCGGCTTCCTATTTCGCAACAAAGCATCCTTCACTCATGCTGCCAAACATACCCTCGTAAAACTGACCATCCTACCGATCCTCGACTTCGGCGATGTCATTTACAAAATATCCTCCAATACCCTACTCAACAAACTGGATGCAGTCTTTCACAGTGCCATCCGTTTTGTCACCAAAGCCCCATATACTACCCACCACTGCGACCTGTATGCTCTCGTTGGCTGGCCCTCGCTTCATACTCGTCGCCAAACCCACTGGCTCCAGGTCATCTACAAGACCCTGCTAGGTAAAGTCCCCCCTTATCTCCGCTCACTGGTCACCATAGCAGCACCCACCTGTAGCACGCGCTCCAGCAGGTATATATCTCTGGTTACCCCCAATGCCAATTCCTCCTTTGGCCGTCTCTCCTTCCAGTTCTCTGCTGCCAACGATTGGAACGAACTACAAAAATCTCTGAAACTGGAATCACCTATCTCCCTCACTAGCTTTAAGCACCAGCTGTCAGAGCAGCTCACAGATCACTGCACCTGTACATAGCCCATCTATAATTTAGCCCAAACAACTACCTCTTCCCCTACTGTATTTATTTATTTATTTATTTATTTATTTTGCTCCTTTGCACCCCATTATTTCTATTTCTACTTTGCACTTTCTTCTACTACAAATCTACCATTCCAGTGTTTTACTTGCTTTATTGTATTTCCTTTGCCACCATGGCCTTTTTGCCTTTACCTCCCTTATCTCGCCTCATTTGCTCACATTGTATATAGACTTATTTTTCTACTGTATTATTGACTGTATGTTTGTTTTTACTCCATATGTAACTCTGTGTTGTTGTATGTTGTCGAACTGCTTTGCTTTATCTTGGCCAGGTCACAATTGTAAATGAGAACTTGTTCTCAACTTGCCTACCTGGTTAAATAAAGGTGAACGAAAAATAGTGAAGAGGCGACTCTGGGATGCTGGCCTTCTAGGCAGAGTTGCAAAGAAAAAGCCATATCTCAGATTGGCCAATAAAATGAAAAGATTAAGATGGGCAGAAGAACACAGACATTGGACAGAGGAACTCTGCCTAGAAGGCCAGCATCCCGGAGTTGCCTCTTCACTGTTGATGTTGAGACTGGTGTTTTGCAAGGTAGTATTTAATGAAGGTGTCAGATGTGCCACGCTTGTAGCGTCATACCCAAGAAGACTGAAGACTGTAAACGCTGCCAAAGGTGCTTCAACAAAGTACTGAGTAAAGGGTCTGAATACTTATGTACATGTCATGGTTTTACATTTTTTATGAATTTGAGAACATTTCTAAATATATGTTTTTGCTTTTCATTATGGGGTATTTTGTGTAGATTGATGGGGGGGGGGACGATTTAATCCATTTTAGAATAAGACTGTAACGTAACAAAATCTGTAAAAAGTCAAGGGGTCTGAATACTTTCCGAATGCACTGTAGTTCTTTATTAGTTTTAGTTTCGAAAATGATCTCTCCGCAGAAGAGAGTTACAGGGATGGTAAAAACAGCTTGATTGTCGTAGCAACATCAGGGAAACTGGGCAGAAGGGAGTGGTGCTCCAAAAATGCAATTCGGCAACATCTTTAATTGAGCCTCTCATTCTCCTTAATTGCCGGCCTCAACACATTACAGAAAGAGATTCACTGTATGGGAAGCTCTGGGGACAGGTCGTCTGGATACTTGACAGCCAATAAATTGGCAGATGCATACAGATTATTATCTTTAGCGTACAACAGTTCTTAAGAGATAAAACAAACAAAAAGAGCTTTGCAGTTTCGTTCATACTGGTAAACCAGCGTTTGAGTTGTGTGGTTGCAATATCAGCAGTCTCATATCTCTGGTAAATCTTGCAATGCATCATTCAAGACTAAGTTGAAATTGTGTGCAACCAATGGACATACAGTATAATGCACAATGTCTCAGGAAATACCGTCTGGATTGTCAACACAAAAATGCAAGGTGCATACATACTGTAGCTACTATAGCCCTCTATGTAGAAAAAGAGAGAGAGACAAGCACACACATCAACCAGGTTTCTATCCAATCATTTCATGTGGATTGATTAACTGACGCTTGAAAAAAGTCACGACTGGGCTCATTGAAATAGTATATGCCGGTATAATTTTATAAATGCAGACAGACAAAAGTGGGATCTTTAACTGTCATAAAAGTAATTAAGTGAGAAATTATTTATGCCCAAATATTGATACAGTATAAGAGGCCTACATATACATATCGAAGTAAACTTGCAATCACGCGATTGCTGTTTGGGTTGAACTTCGACTCTGCCGTGGTCCAGAGAAACTGCATTACGCCAGTGTACGAATATTGTATGTACAGTGGCTTGCAAAAGTATTCACCCCCTTGGCATTTTTCCTATTTTGTTGCCTTACAACCTGGAATTAAAATAGATTTTTGAGGGGTTTGTATCATTTGATGCCTACAACATGCCTACCACTTTGAAGATGCAAAATATTTTTTATTTTGAAACTAGCAAGAAATAAGAAAAAAGAACAGAAAACTTGAGCGCGTGCATAACTATTCACCCCCCCAAAGTCAATACTTTGTAGAGCCACCTTTTGCAGCAATTACAGCTGCAAGTCTCTTGGGGTATGCCTCTATAATCTTGGCACATCTAGCCACTGGGATTTTTGCCCATTCTTCAAGGCATAACTGCTCCAGCTCCTTTAAGTTGGATGGGTTCCGCTGGTGTACAGCAATCTTTAAGTCATACAACAGATTCTCAATTGGATTGAGGTCTGGGCTTTGACTAGGCCATTCCAAGACATCTAAATGTCTCTCCTTAAACCACTCGAGAGTTGCTTTAGCAGTATGCTTAGGGTCATTGTCCTGCTAGATGTTGAACCTCCGTCCCAGTCTCAAATCTCTGGAAGACTGAAGCAGATTTCCCTCAAGAATTTCCCTTTATTTAGCACCATCCATCATTCCTTCCATTCTGACCAGTTTCCAAGTCCCTGCCGATGAAAAATATCCCCACAGCATGATGCTGCCATCACCATGCTTCACTGTGGGGATGGTGTTCCGGGGTGATGAGAATTGTTGGGTTTACTCCAGACATAGTGTTTTCCTTGATGGCCAAAAAGCTACATTTTAGTCTCCTCTGACCAGAGTACCTTCTTCCATATGTTTGGGGAGTCTCCCGCATGCCTTTTGGTGAACACCAAATGTGTTTGCTTATTTTTTTCTTTAAGCAATGTCTTTTTTCTGGCCACTCTTCCGTAAAGCCCAGCTCTGTGTAGTGTACGGCTTAAAGTGGTCCTATGGACAGATACTCCAATCTCCGCTGTGGAGCTTTGCAGCTCCTTCAGGGTTATCTTTGGACTCTTTGTTGCCTCTCTGATTAATGCCCTCCTTGCCTGGTCTGTGAGTTTTGGTGGGTGGCACTCTCTTGGCAGATTTGTTGTGGTGCCATATTCTTTCCATTTTTTATAATGGATTTAATGGTTCTCCATGGGATGTTCAAAGTTTCAGATATTTTTTTATAACCCAACCCTGATCTGTACTTCTCCACAACTTTGTCCCTGACCTGTTTGGAGAGCTCCTTGGTCTTCATGGTGCCGCTTGCTTGGTGGTGCCCCTTGCTTAGTGGTGTTGCAGACTCTGGGGCCTTTCAGAACAGGTGTATATTTACTGAGATCATGTGACAGATCATGTGACACTTAGATTGCACACAGGTGGACTTTATTTAACTAATTATGTGACTTAATTGGTTGCACCAGATATTATTTAGGGGCTTCATAGCAAAGGGGTGAATACATATGCACACATCACTTTTCAGTTAAAACATTTTTAAAAGTCATTTTTTTCATTTCACTTCACCAATTTAGACTATTTTGTATAAGTCCATTACATGAAATCCCAATAAAAATATATTTAAATGACATGTTGTAATGCAACAAAATAGGAAAATCCCAAGGGGGATGAATACTTTTGCAAGGCACTGTATTCTGTTAAACAAAGCTGGAGATCAGTTGGTTTCTCAAGGAAGTGTGACCCAAAACATTCTTCCTCAGGAGACCGGCAGTGGAACGGTAATAATGGCATGGCTTTTAGGACTCAAATGAGCTCACACCCTTGAGAAATAGGACATTACTGAGGTTCAGTTCCTAGTTTAATGTGTGTTACATTTTCTCTGGGCTCAGGGCCAGGTTTCTACGCTATTGTGCTGTGGTTTTCATTGTTGTACTTCATTGTTTGTAATGTTTAATCTTCTTCTCATAATATCACTACAGGCCTACATTACAAAGCTCCAGTTTCTTACTAAAACCCGGATTCTTTTCTTTTATGAACAGTTAGTTCAATCCATAGCCGCAGGAAGCAGGGGTGCTTTAAACATTTTGTATTTAATATATATTGTGCACTAGGCCTTTATTCAGCATGTATGAGTGGAGATAAATACTAATCAGCAGAGCACAGATAAAAATACCCCTCCCCCGACAGAAATGTTCCTCTCCTCCTCCTTCCCCCGCTCCTCCACTACCCGCCTCATGTCCTCCTCCTCTTCTCCTGTCTGCCTCCTTTCCTCCTCCTCCTCCTGCCCTATCCTCCTCTTCCTGTCCCCCTCCTCCTCCACTCCTGCTCCTCCCCCTCATACTCTCATCCTCTCCTCCTCCTACCCCTCCTCTCCTACTCTTCCTGTACTCCTCCTCTTCCACCTCTTGTCCTCCTGCCCCCTCTTCTCCTCCTCCTCCTTCTCTCCTCCCCGTCCATCTGCTTTCCCCTTCCTCCTCCAGCTCCTTGCCCTTGAGGCGGACTTTGCTTATTTTTTTCAATAAGTGTCACATTGAAGTCATTGATGCAAACAGACAGTGGTATGCAAGTGCTTTGAAATGTGTATGTTCCATGTATGTGAGACGTTAGAAGGTTTATCTTACATGCCTCTTTTATGTTTTTTATATAATACATGCAACATTTCTGTTATGTCTAAATGTTAACCACCGATATAAGTCAGTGTATTTGCTTCCATTCCATGACGAGATCCTGAGGCCCATTGTGAGGTCTATTATTTTTACAGGTATCTGTGACCAACAGATGACTTTTTGAATTCCCAGTTATGTGAAATCCATAGATTAGGGCCTAATGAATTTATTTCAATTGACTGATTTCCTCATATGAACTCAGTAAAATCAACAAAATTGTTGAATGTTGCGTTTGTAGCTTTGTTCAGTATAAGTAATCCATACGCAACCCTCCAGTAAGTTGTGACAAACTCACTTCCAAAAAACTCTGTTTTGGACAAGACTGACTTTATGACCAAAATTATCCTATTAACACTTTGTAGTCCATTTTGACAATATAATTCATGTTTATGAATCATATCGATGCCATATAGGCCATTTAAAACCAGAGAAGTTGGTTCAAAGGGGCAGTTCACATTTAAAGTGTGTAACTTTTTTTCTGGGCTCGGCACCAGATTTCTACGCTATTGTGCTCTGGTTTTTCATTGTTGTACTTCATTGTTTGTAATGTTAAATCTTCTTCATACAATATCATGACAGGCTTCCATGCAAAACTCCAGTGTCTTCCTAAAACCCTGATTATTTTCTATTCTGTTCAGTGTGCTCAATCTACTGTACCTGCTCTTTGAAAACTCTCTTGAGGCCGTCTTTCGTTTACATCCACCAACTGTTTCTTTTGAGAGTAATTCAACACAAACAATCAGGGGAGCAGAACAATGGCCTGAACACAGGGAGACAGGCAGACATCTTCAAAAGTGACCTGTCCATAACCCTACCTGGTTCCCAGGGATTCAGAAATCTAAGCAGTCAAAACAGCCTTAATAAAGACAGTGGTGTCATAACAAGTGTGGTAACTTCAATGTCACAACATTATATATGCCCCACTTAGTGCCTACTGCCTACGGTATGTTCTTCACACATAGTCCTCAACCTGTGATTTTTGTTCTTCTGTGCTCTTGTATGTTTTATGTAAATTGGTGTTGTTTTGTTCTATCCCACCTCCTCTCATAGGTCAGTCCAGCTGATATACCTATGAGAAAACGGATGATATCATTGTAGGAGTAGCAATAGTTATATTGTAGATCTAGGCTACTGTAACAGTAAAGTGGTATTAGTCGTCTAGTCGTCTGGAGTTGTAGGTGTATTGGTTCTCAACACCTCCAAAACCTTTGGAAGATCAAATTACTATTTAAAGGTTCATGTGAATGTGTCGCTCCTCCTCAAGTTTTAGAGAAGAGATCTCCACAACATTTAAGTGTATGAACACAGAACTCGAGAAGGCTTTATAGATACTAATGATAACATCAGTCTGTATTGTCTCTCCTTCAGAATCATCATATCACAAAGAACTGGATTCCACTGGTGGATAAGAAACTGAGCTGTACCATCCTGTCCCTGACTGAGTGTCACGTCCTGGCCAGTATATAAGGTTAATTGTTTTGTAGTTTGGTCAGGGCGTGACAGAGGGTATTTGTTTTATGTGGTTCGGGGTGGTGTGTTTGTGTAAAGGGTGTTTGATTTAGTATGTCCGGGTTTTGGTTTATGTCTAGGTAGTTCTATGTGGAGTCTAGTATGTCTGTTTCTATGTCTGGTGAATTGGTGTTGGGACTCTCAGTTGAAGGCAGGTGTTTTCTATCTGCCTTTGATTGAGAGTCTCATAAATGAGGGTGTGTTTGTGTTTTGTGGGTGATTGTTCTGTGTTCAGCCCTAGGCTTTGCCAGACTGTTTTGTTGTTCGTTCGTTTTCGTGGTTTGTTTGTTTTGAAAGTTAAATAATCTAAAAATGAGCATACACGTACCTGCTGCATTTTGGTCCTCATTCACCGACGACAACCGTGACACTGAGGCAGACGGTCAAACCACTATAACCTTCTGGAGAGCTATCCAATCATGTGATGAGGATGACATCCACATCACCGTGAGTCAACTTTTTCCCACAGGGACACAAACTACAAGTAATGTCTACTGGAAGTCTTAAAAGGATTGAAGAGGACAAACATGTTTGTTTACAAATATCTTAGCAACCTAAAGCCTGTTTTGAGAGTTGTTCCCCTTTTACCTAAATAGATGTATTTTGTAGAACAAATCGAGAGATTAGTTGAGGGTTGCAGGTAGCCTAACGGTTAAAGAACGTTAGGCCAGTAACCGAAAGTGCGCTGGTTTGAATACCTGTGCCGACAAGGGGAACAATCTGTCGATGTGCCTTTGAGCAAGGCACTAAAACCACATTTGCTCTAGGGGCGCTGTACTACTATGGCTGACCCTGTAAAACAGCATATTTCACTGCACCTATCCCATCTATGTGACAATAAAATTCAAAAATTGCGGGGGGGGGGGGGGGTTCTGAAGTGACTGTGGGCCAAAATATCCTTCCACAGTATGCCATCTGTGCCACAGTAATAATGGCATGGCCTTATGGACAAAAAGGAGCTCACATCCCTGAGAAATAGGCCATTCCGGAGGTTAAATGCCTATTTATGGAAAATGTAAGATTGACCTCACACACATGTCCTGTAACCGGATCAAATTGTCCAACTGGATCAGGCACGTCAAGTCTTTTATTTTACTCTTGGGGTTGAACAGATCAAATATGATTGAATTCAATGAAATTGAATTGATATTATGATAATTGGTTATATAGGAGGTTGTATCCTTAGCCTAGAAAACGTGACTGTGGAACAGACCAATAAGGAAAATAATCATGAAAATCAAATAAGAATCTTGTAAAGCAGAATAATATTATTTGTAAAAAATAATCTAATAAGTAATCTAATAAGGAAGGATCTGGTAAGATTTTGTATGTTTTTCCTTATGTCAGTGGTGTATTTGTGTGTTAACTTAGCTAGTTAGCTATATGCCTTATATACAGTGGTGGGAAAAGTACCCCATTGTCATACTTGAATAAAAGAAAGGTAAAAGTAAAATTCACCCAGTAAAATACTACTTGTCTGAAAGTATTTGGTTTTAAATGTATCAAAAGTAAAAGTATAAATCATTTTTAATTCCTTATATTAAGAAAACCAAACAAAAACAAACAAAGCATTTGTGTTTAGTGAGTCTGCCGGATCTGAGGCAGTAGGGATGACCATTTTCCTGTCCTGCTAAGCATTCAAAATGTAATGATACTTTTGGGTATCAGGGAAAATGTAAGGAGTATAAAGTACATTCTTTTCTTCAGGAATGTGGTGGAGTAAAAGCAAAAGTTGTCAAAAACAGAAATGGTAAAGTAAGCTACAGAAAAAAAAACTTAAGTAGTACTTTCAAGTATTTTTACTTAAGTACTTTACACCACCACTTATATGACATCAATATTATAATATGCTAAGTAAATCTAAGCTGCTGGAAGATCTCCTCCTATTTTGGGATGATTTTCATCAGTTTTAGGCTCAAAAGAAGCATGTCTTCATCCCACATGGGATTATCTACTTTATATTCCACCAGTGTTTAGAATTTTTGTTTATTTTCAAATTGTTTTGTGTTTGGAATGGCACGGTTACTCTTGCATCATCTTGACAATACTAGGCCACTATGAAATCACTAAAGTCTGAATTCAAACTGTCATAATTATTGCATCATCATTTATACCATGTTGACGTCACCAGGTTTATTAATCTCATACAACGCGGTGTACTACTCCCTTCACAGAACAGCACAAACTGGCTCTAACCAGAATAGAAAGAGGAGTGGGAGGCCCCGGTGCACAACTGAGCAAGAGGACAAGTACTTTAGAGTGTCTAGTTTAAGAAACAGACGCCTAGTAACTGTTGATGTTGAGAATGGTGTTCTGATGGGTACTATTTAATGAAGCTGCCAGTTGAGGACTTGTGAGGCGTCTGTTTCTCAAACTAGACACATAATAAACAGAGAGTAGCAGCAGTCTAATGGGGGGGGGAGTCAATGCAAATAGTCTGGGTAGCCATTTCATTGTCTCATCGTTGTTGGTGATCAGGCCTACCACTGTTGTGTTGTCTGAAAACTTAATGATGGTGTTGGAGTCGTGCCTGGCCATGAAGTCATGAGTGAACAGAGACTACAGGAGGGTATTGAGCACACACCCCTGAGGGGCCCCTGTGTTGAGGATCAGCGTGGCAGATGTGTTGTTACCTACCCTTACCACCTGGGGGCGGCCTGTCAGGAAGACCAGGATCCAGTTGCAGAAGGAGGTGTTTAGTCTCAGGGTCCTTAGCTTAGTGATGAGCTTTGAGGGCACTATGGTGTTGAATGCAGGTTGAAAATGTCAGTGAAGATACTTGCCAGTTGGCCAGCGCATGCTCAGAGTACAAGTTCTGGTAATTGGTCTGGCCCTGCTGCCTTGTGAATGTTGACCTGTTTAAAGGTCTTACTCACATCGGCTATGGAGAGAGTGATCACACAGTCGTCTGGAACAGCTGATGCTCTTATGCATGCTTCAGTGTTGCTTGCCTCGAAGCGAGCATAGAAGTCATTTAGCTCATCTGGTAGGCTCGTGTCACTGGGCAGCAGGTAGCTGGGTTTCCCTTTGTAGTCTGTAATAGTTTGCAAGCCCTGCCACATTCGACGAGTGTCGGAGCTGGTGTAGTACGATTCAATCTTAGTCCTGTGTTGACGCTTTGCCTGTTTGATGGTTCCACCCCTTGTCTTGCCGGAGGCGGCTGTTCTATCTTGCCAATGCAGCGTAAACCCCGCCAGCTGTATGTTTTTCATGTCGACGTTCAGCCACAACTCCGTGAAAGATAAGATATTTCAGTTTTTAATCACTCGTTGGTAAGATATTTGTGATCGTAGCTTGTCTATTTTGTTATCCAATGATTGTACGTTGGCTAATAGGACTGATGGTAGAGGCAGATTACCCACTCGTCATTGGATCCTTACAAGGCACCCCGACCTACGTCCCCGATATCTCTGTCTCTTTCTCATACGAATCACAGGGATTTGGGCCTTGTCGGGTGTCTGAAGTAAATCCTTCATGTCCGACTCGTTAAAGAAAAAATCTTTGTCCAGGACGAGGTGAGTAATCGCTGTCCTGATATCTAGAAGCTCTTTTTGGTCATAAGAGATGGTGGCAGAAACATTGTGTACAAAATAAACTAAAATAACGCAAAGAAACACACACAATAGCACAATTGATTAGCAGGCCGTAAAACGGCAGCCATCTCATCTGGCGCCATTTACTTAATTTTACTCTCAAAGAAAGCACGTTGTCCTCTCACATGGTGTTGTCCACTTTATATTTAGGAATCTCGAGTGGCACAGCGGTCTAAGGCACTGCATCTCAGTGCTAGAGGCATCACTACAGACCCTGGTTCGCTTTGGAAAGACAGCAGAGAGTGGAAAGGCAGTTTGCCAGTTACATCAGCGTGTCCCCTGAACAGTAACGAAGAGGTAGGTGAGAAGCCTGTCACCCGGCGACGGGGGTCAGAAGGTGATGAAGCGTACTTCATGAGCTGTAACTGAAAAACAACTTGCGTTTGGAACGTTTGAGGTGAGGGAGCAAGTGTGGTGGAACAACAATTGTTAGCATTGTTAAGTATCTTGCTATCTGGATCGAATTCTCCGTTAGATAACCAGAGAAATGTTGAGCAACATTAGCCAACTTAGCTTATCAAATAATTGAGTTTATGGTGTGAAAATTTTCTGGCTAGTAAAGTCTGACAGCTAGCTAGCTGATGTTACAATGCCAGATGAGCTAACAGTAGTAACCTAACCAATTCGTTATAGTATTAACTGGTGTACGACTCCTTGCCGTTCCTCGAATTATAACATTAGTTGTTTACTGGATCCTGGCAAAATGTGTGAAATGTTAACTAGCTAACAAACTAACTACTATCTATGAACTAATACTTTCCCTTTACAATATGTGGTTAATTTTTAGAATGAGAGAATTAGGTGAAAATGAGGCATTGCTTGTTAAACAAGTGGATTTGTATTTGTATTTATTATGGATCCCCATTAGCTGCTACTCTTCCTGGGGTCCAGCAAAATTAAGGCAGTTATACAATTTTAAAAACATTACAATACATTCATTACAGAATTCACAACACACTAAGTGTGTGCCCTCAGGCCCATACTTGCACATGCATACTTCCACATATATACAACGCAAAATGCATGTGTACGTGTGTGTATAGTATGTACTTTATACCACTGCCTAGATGGAGAGAAGCAAAAGAAGAGAAAAATGCAATAATTGCACAACATTTCAAAATGCAATCGTGGAAAAAACAGTAGGGTACCGTAATGGTTTTGTAATGGTTTTGGTTTCGAGTTTCTGGAGCACTATTTTGACAGTCAGTTTATAGCAACAATAACCTAAATGTCAACCTAAAATTCATGTCTATTACTGATTTAGGTAGGCCTATAGCATATCAATATATCTTTATCACGCATTCTTGCTTGGAAATGTTAGATGAAAGAACTTGAGTTGAGAATATTGGTATATCCAGAGACCAAAAAGCTGAACAGATAAACACATTTTTCATTTGCAGGAGGGGGAAATTGCATTAAACATAAATATGAATTTTCAATGATTTACTCTAGTCAGGTGCCACTAGTTGTTTATTATAAGTCAACATATAAAAAAAGACAATTATTATAAGACAAAATACCATATTTGTATGTAAATGTTCAGGTATGCGTTTCCAAAGTTCCGGCTGCGCAGCACCTCATACTGGACAGTTAACCCTGCTTATCTTTGATTTTTGTCACTGACTACTTCTAATGTGCCATCATGAGAATTATTGTTGAGAGATCTCCAATTAATAACTAAATAGATACACTGCTGCTATCAGTCATTCCTTCTTCTCCTCCTGTCCACCTCCTGTCCTCCTCCTGTCCTCCTGCTTTCCTCCTCCTGATCTCTTGTCCTCCTACTACTCTTCCTCCTCATTTCATATCCCTCTCCTCCCCGTCCTTCTGCTTTGTCCCCTTCCTCTTCCTGCTCCTCCTCACGGCACACTTTGCTTCCTTATTCAATGTATCACATTGCATGCATCAATAACTTCAGACAGTGGTTTGCAACTGCTTTGAAATGTGTTTGTCCCATGTATGTGAGACCTTAGAAGGCTTTGCTTACATGCCTCTTGTATGTTTTTTATATAATACATGCAACATTTCTGTTATGGCTAAATGTTAACCACCCATATAAGTCAGTGTATTTTCTGCCATATGTACTACTGACTTCCAGGTAGACCATATAAGACTCTTAAATTATTCTACATTTTTTCCATATGGGGAATAGACTGGCAACACAGGCAGTATTAATAATAACATAATTATTTATTACATTTCTATTGTGCATCTTACAGAATCTCAAAGCGCTTCAAGTGCAAAAAAACAAACAAGCAATATATCATGACAGGTCTAGTCTTTAGAGAGCTGCATCCCACAAAGATGGAGAGGGTAAGTTTGTGGCTTGAGCGAAGGGAGCTGGACAGATGATGTTGATGGAGTCTGCTGATGATCTTGTAGAGAGTAAGTTTGGGAACCAGGAGTCTTATAGCCACTGGACTTTCCTCTTCCTCTCTGTGTAGCATCCACCAGGGTGATGCCTCAACAGCTCTGGGTGCCAGAAAGCTCACCACACAAAGTTCAGAATGGTAGCCTGTCGTCTTCTCTACGAGCCCTCTGCCTCAGCACTGCTGTACTCCTCTATCTCCCATTCCTCCCACGCTTCAGGTGACTCTTTAAATTATGTTCTCAAAGATCAGGAATTGGCAGCCAGGTGAAACAAACAAGATGGTGCTGTGTCCAGATGCATTTTTTCAAACAATCACAAGCTAGTCAAGCCAAAAAGTGTTAACCTGTCAGTCAATCTGACAAATGAACACAGTAGTTCCTCTTCCATTGCAGATTACTGTCCCTGTAGAACATGTACTGTATGTACCACTGCAAGGTCATGAAGGTGCCAAAGCTCAAAACGAAAAATCCTATCACTCGGGTTAATGACCCCTCTCTCTTTACATGGTCTAAGCATTTTACAATTATGACATACATTTGTCAATGGAGTCCATAGAGGTTTCTGACGTCTCTTCCCTTCTCTGCTCCTTCTTTCTATGCCTCCCTCTCTCTGTGATGGACCTGGTTAATCACATGGTGGTCTATGGCTGTCCCTTGTCTGTAAACCAGGGTTTCTGCTACTTTCTATAAGTTAGAATTGGTTATATGTATTATTGTTGGACATAAAGACTGTAAAAACACCAGCAAATCAGATCCAAGTGACTTTAATTTTGGAAATCTGTTCCAAAGAATTCCCACACACAATGTGATGTGTGGTCATATACAAATAAAGCAAGGTTTGAAATGATTATGTTTTAGTCAAATGGTACATCTGTTTGGGCTGGTAGCGGTCTAAAATAAAAATAAAATTGTCCCACAGCTGAATCTAGTTGTCAGGATATGCATGAAGGGCTGTAGGAAGGCAGGCGCAGGAGAGCAGATAGTTGGTAGCAAAAAGGTGCCTTTTATTTGGCGACCCAAAAGCACACGGCACAAACTAACACGAAATACAAATAAGGGTTTAACATAACCCAGCTTAACCAGCCTAACGTGCGCATACATGAACAGATTAACAATACCACACAAAGACATGGGGAAAACATAGGGTTAAATACATAACACATAATGAGAACCAGGTGTGTGGAAAAACGAGACAAAACAAATGGAAAATGAAAAATGGATTGGTGATGGCTAGAAGACCGGCGACTTCGACCGCCGAACACCGGCCGAACAAGGAGAGGCATCGACTTCGGTAGAAGTCGTGACACTAGTTGATGATCCCAACTATAGAAGCTACTGATGACCGTGAACCAGACATACAAGCAGAAATGTTACACGAGAGGACCAGCGAATGAATTTCTGCCGAAGTGTCTCATCAGCAACAATAACAAAGTACTTCAAGGTCAAAAGGTTATTTCTCACATGCTTCACAAACAACGGGTGTAAAGGGCCCCGAGAAATTTTCATTGCATATTGCCATGAAAAAAAGTCAGAATTGCTGCAGCAAAATCAAGCATTTCTGCCTGCAGATATCCCCAAAAAATCAGTGCGAAGTCCTGGAGGGGTTGTAAAATGGGGAGACTAGATATTATATGATACAAATATTCAGAAAAGGTTTATTGACAAATATCAAAGCAACCTAAGCCTGTGTTGAGATTTTTTCTGCTGTACCTAAATATACTGTCACAGGCATATCAGACACCCCTGCAACCCCGCAAGGCTGAGGGCCCACGAGCTCTGGGGGCCCATGTGCCTATCATCAAATTAAAGGTTATTCCTCACATGCTTCACAAACAATGGGTGTAGACTAACAGTGAAATACTTAGAAACGGGCCCTTCCCAACAATGCAGAGAGAAAGAAAATAGAGAAATAAGAGAAAAGTAAAACATGTAATAATAAAAGTAATAAATACACAATGAGTAATGATAACTTGGCTATATACATGGGGTACCAGTACCGAGTCGATGTGCAGGGGTACGACGTAATTGAGGCAGATATGCACATATGGTATATATACAAAAGTATGTGGACACCCCTTCAAATTAGTGTATTAGGATATTTCCGCAACACCCGTTCTTCACAGGTTTCATAAAATCAAGCAAACAGCCATGCAATCTCCACATACAAACATGGGCAGTAGAATGGCCTTACTGAAGAGCTCAGTGACTTTCAACTTGGCTCAGTCATAGGATGTCACCTTTCCAACAAGTTAGTTCATAAAATGTCTGCCCTGCTAGAGCTGCCCTGGGCAACTGTAAGTGCTGTTATTGTGAAGTGGAAACGTCTAGGAGCAACAATGGCTCAGCCGCGAAGTGGTAGGCCACACAAGCTCACAGAACGGGACCGCCTGTCACGACTTCCACCGAAGTCGACCCCTCTCCTTGTTCGGGCGGCGTTCGGCGGTCGACGTCACCGGCTTACTAGTTGCCACCGATCTATGTTTCCCTGTTCGTTTGCTTTTGTCTTTATTATTCACACCTGTTTTTGATTCCCTGATTATGTTCATTATTTAACCCTCTGGCTTCCCTGTTTGTCTTGTCCGTGATTGTTTCCTGTTTTGTGATTGTTGGAGGTGCTTTCTCCTAACCCTGTATTTGGATGTGGAAAAAGTTTGATTATGACTTTAGTAAACACGTTATTGTTTACACTCATCCATGTGTCCTGCGCCTGACTCCGACACTTCTTCTACTAAAGCATTACAGAATCACGGACCATTAATATGGAGTCAGCTGGAGCAGCCAGCCTTCCTAATCCAGTAAAGGAGCGCGTCCAGCAGCACGCGATAATGTTACAGAATCTCGAGACAGCCATGGATCGCGTGCTGCAGACTATGGAGAGAGTGGAGAGAAGAGGATTTCCCTTCAACTCAACCATTCCACCACCACCCGCACCTCTTCATACACCCATGCCCACCATTCCGTTGTCAGTATCCGGTGGGATTTGGCTCTCGCTCCCGAGAGCGTATGACCGAACAGCCGCCGGGTGCCAGCTGGAGCTCTACCTGGCGGCTGTCCAGCCGGCACCTTCGGGAAGCGAGAGAGTGAGTGCTCTCATCTCCTGTCTGACTGGTAAAGCCCTGGAGTGGGCCAACGCCATCTGGGGAGAGGAAGGCCCGACTCTGGATAATTACGAGGACTTCTCCCGCCGCTTTCGGGCAGTTTTTGATGATCGACCAGATGGGAGAGCGCTTGTTTCAGTTAAGACAGGGGATGAGGAGCGCTCAGGAGTTTGCACTGGACTTTAGAACTCTGGCGGCGGGTGCAGGATGGAATGAGCGGGCCCTGATCGACCACTACAGGTGTGGTTTGCGAGAGAACGTTCGTAGGGAGTTAGCATGCAGGGACACCACCCTCCACCTGGACCAGCTGGTGGACTTATCGATCGGGCTGGATAACCTGTTGGCCTCCCGCGGACGTCCGGATCGGGGTCCATTGGTTCCATCCCCCAGCCCCTTAGACCCAACACCAATGGAGTTGGGAGGGGCTGGTACGAGGGAGACCGGAGGGGAAACCAGTCCATGCACTAGTGGTGATCGCAGAGGGCACACTGCTGGTCGGTGCTGGGGAGGTTCTCCAGGAAGTCGAGGTGGTAGGTGGAACACTGGTGGTTCATCTCAGGTGAGTAGGCACACGACTCACCCAGACCCCCCTGTTGCTCACATGTGGTTATCTATAGGATTTACGGGGTTTTCCCCGCATTCCCAGCATAAGGCGCTAGTAGATTCAGGTGCAGCTGGGAACTTTATGGATCGGTCCTTGGCCCATAGATTAGGGATTCCTATTGTTCCCGTTGATGTTCCCTTCCCTGTACATGCCCTAGATAGTCGTCCTTTGGGGTCGGGGCTGATTAGGGAGGTCACAGCTCTCATTGCTATGGTAACGCAGGGGTGTCATGAGGAGAGAATTAGTCTCTTTTTGATTGACTCTCCTGCATTTCCCGTTGTGTTGGGTCTTCCCTGGTTGGCTTCTCATGATCGTATTATTTCGTGGCAACAGAGGGTTCTTAAGGGATGGTCCGGTCAGTGTTCAGGGAGGTGTTTAGGTGTTTCCTTAGGTGCCACTATGGTGGAAAGTCCAAACCAGGTTTCCACCATGCACATTCCCCCCAAATATGCCGATTTGGCAATCGCCTTCTGTAAAAAGAAGGCGACTCAATTACCACCCCATCAACCGGGGGATTGTGCGATAAATCTCCTGGAGGGCGCTGCACTTCCCAGGAGTCACGTGTATCCTCTGTCACAGCAGGAGACGGAGGCTATCGAGACATATGTCACCCAATCTCTGGGACAGGGATACATTCGGCCCTCCATTTCACCTGTCTCCTCGAGTTTCTTTTTTGTGAAGAAGAAGGATGGAGGTTTATGCCCGTGCATTGACTATCGAGGTTTGAACCAGATTACGATAAAATACAGTTACCCGCTGCCTCTTATCGCTAGTATGACAGAGTCATTGCACGGGGCGCGCTTCTTCACAAAATTGGACCTCAGGAGTGCGTACAACCTGGTGCGTATCAAGGGAGGGGATGAGTGGAAGACTGCATTTAGCACCACTTCTGGGCACTATGAGTACCTCGTCATGCCGTATGGGTTAATGAATGCTCCATCCGTCTTCCAATCATTTGTGGATGAGATCTTCAGGGACCTGCACGGGCGGGGTGTAGTGGTGTATATAGATGACATTCTAATATATTCCGCTACCCGCGCTGAGCATGTGTCCCTTGTACGCATGGTGCTTGGTCGACTGTTGGAGCATGACCTTTACGTCAAGGCGGAGAAATGTCTGTTCTTTCAACAGTCTGTCTCCTTCCTTGGGTACCGGTTGTCCGCGTCAGTGGCGGAGATGGAGACTGACCGCATTTCAGCCGTGCGTAATTGGCCGACTCCAACCACGGTAAAGGAGGTGCAGCGGTTTTTAGGGTTTGCAACTACTACCGGAGATTTATCCGGGGTTTTGGCCAGGTGGGGGCTCCCATTACCTCCTTACTGAAGGGGGGACCGGTGCAACTGCGGTGGTCGGCTGAGGCAGACAGAGCTTTTGGTAACCTGAAGGCTCTGTTTACCACGGCTCCAGTGCTGGCGCATCCTGATCCCTCCTTAGCGTTCATGGTTGAGGTGGATGCATCTGAGGCTGGAATAGGGGCTGTGCTATCTCAGCGCTCGGGTAAGCCACCAAAACTCCGCCCCTGTGCTTTCTTTTCGAAGAAGCTCAGCTCGGCGGAGCGAAACTATGATGTGGGGGATAGGGAGTTGTAGGCTGATGTCGGGGCTCTGAAAGCATGGAGACATTGGCTTGAGGGGGCTAGACACCCTTTTCTCATTTGGACTGACCACCGAAATCTGGAGTACATTCGGGCAGCGAGGAGACTGAACCCTCACCAGGCTAGGTGGGCTATGTTTTTCACACGCTTTGTTTTCACCCTTTCCTACAAACAAGATTCTCAGAACGTGAAGGCAGACGCACTGTCCCGGCTGTATGATGCAGAGGAGCGGTCCACGGAGCCCCCTCCCATAATTCCCGCTTCTTTCCTGGTGGCACCGATGATATGGGAGCTGGACGCGGACATTGAACGGGCGTCACATGCAGAACCCTTTCCCACCCAGTGTCCCGTTGAGCGCGTGTACGTTCCGTTTGATGTTCGCGATCGTTTGATCTGTTGGGCCCACACATCACCCTCCTCTGGTCATCCTGGTATCGGTCGGACGGTGCGCTGCCTTGCGGGGAAGTACTGGTGGCCCACGCTAGCTAAGGATTTGAGGGTTTATGTCTCCTCTTGTTCGGTATGCGCACAGTGCAAGGCACCTAGACATCTGCCCAGAGGGAAATTACAAATCAAATCAAATGTATTTATATAGCCCTTCTTACATCAGCTGATATCTCAAAGTGCTGTACAGAAACCCAGCCTAAAACCCCAAACAGCAAGCAATGCAGGTGTAGAAGCACGGTGGCTAGGAAAAACTCCCTAGAAAGGCCAAAACCTAGGAAGAAACCTAGAGAGGAACCAGGCTATGAGGGGTGGCCAGTCCTCTTCTGGCTGTGCCGGGTGGAGATTATAACAGCACATGGCCTAGATGTTCAAATGTTCATAAATGACCAGCATTGTCAAATAATAATAATCATAGTAGTTGTCGAGGGTGCAACAAGTCAGTAACACAAGAGTAAGTGTCATTTGGCTTTTTCATAGCCGATCTTTGAGAGTATCTCTACCGCTGCTGCTGTCTCTAGAGAGTTGAAAACAGCAGGTCTGGGACAGGTAGCACATCCGGTGAATAGGTCAGGGTTCCAGCAGGTCTGGGACAACAGCTCTGGGACAGATAGCACGTCCTGTGAACAGGTCAGGGTTCCATAGCTGCAGGCAGAACAGTTGGAACTGGAGCAGCAGCACGGCCAGGTGAACTGGGGACAGCAAGGAGTCATCAAGCCAGGTAGTCCTGAGGCATGGTCCTAGGGCTCAGGTCCTCCGAGAGAGAGAAAGAAAGAAAGAGAAAGAGAGAATTAGAGAGAGCATATTTAAATTCACACAGGACGCCGGAAAAGACAAGAGAAATACTCCAGATATGACAGACTGACCCTAGCCCCCGACACATAAACTACTGCAGCATAAATACTGGAGGCCGAGACAGGAGGGGTCAGGAGACACTGTGGCCCCATCCGATGAAACCCCCGGACAGGGCCAAACAGGTAGGATATAACACCACCCACTTTGCCAAAGCACAGCCTCCACACCACTGGAGGGATATCTCCAACCACCAACATACCATCCCGGGACAAGGCCGAGTATAGCCCACAAAGATCTCCGCCACAACACAGCCCAAGGGGGGGCGCCAACCCAGACAGGAAGACCACGTCAGTGACTCAACCCACTCAAGTGACGCACCCCTCCCAGGGACGGCATGGAAGAACACCAGTAAGCCAGTGACTCAGCCCCCGTAATAGGGGTAGAGGCAGAGAATCCCAGTGGAAAGAGGGGAAACCGGCCAGGCAGAGACAGCAAGGGCGGTTCGTTGCTCCAGCCTTTCCGTTCACCTTCACACCCCTGGGCCAGACTACACTTAATCATAAGACCTACTGAAAAGATTTGTCTTCAGGAAAGACTTAAAGGTTGAGACTGAGTCTGCGTGTTCTCACATGGGTAGGCAGACTATTCCATAAAAATGGAGCTCTATAGGAGAAAGCCCTGCCTCTAGCTGTTTGCTTATAAATTCTAGGAACAAGCGACCGTGGTCACACCTATCAGACGGATCTTCCCCCGTCACGGGGTAACACCACGATCCTGGTTGTTGTGGATCGATTTTCTAAGTTCTGCCATCTCCTTCCTTTGCCCGGTCTCACTACGGCTCTACAGACTGCGGAGGCCCTGTTCACCCATGTATTCCGGCACTACGAGGTGCCTGAGGATATAGTGTCTGATCGGGGTCCCCAATTTACATCTAGAGTCTGGAGGGCGTTTATGGATGCCTTGGGGGTCTCCGTCAGCCTTACCTCAGGTTTCCATCCCGAAAGTAACGGGCAGGTGGAAAGAGTAAACCAAGAGGTGGGTAGGTTTCTGCGGTCTTATTGCCAGGACCGGCCGGGGAGTGGGCGTCATTTATCCCCTGGGCAGAGATGGCCCAAAACTCCCTACGCCACTCTTCGACTAATCTTACTCCTTTTCAGTGTGTGCTAGGTTATCAGCCGGTCCTGGCACCATGGCATCAGAGCCAGATCGAGGCTCCTGCAGTGGATGAACGCTGCCCATGTCCGACTACAACGAGCCATCAGGCGGCAAAAGGCGAGTACCGACAACCACCGCAGTGAGGCCCCGGTTTACGCACCGGGGGATTGGGTCTGGCTCTCGACCCGAAACCTGCCCCTTCACCTGCCCTGCCGGAAGCTGGGTCCGCGGTTTGTGGGGCCATTCAAAGTCCTGAGGAGATTGAACGAGGTTTGTTATAGGTTACAACTGCCCCCTGATTATCATATTATCCCCTCGTTCCATGTGTCTCTCCTCAGGCCGGTGGTAGCTGGTCCGCTCCAGCAGTCTGAGGTGCGGGAGGTTCCTCCGCCCCCTCTGGACATCGAGGGGGCCCCGGCGTATACAGTACGAGCCATTATGGACTCCAGACGTCGGGCGAGGGGCCTTCAGTACCTCGTGGAGTGGGAGGGGTACGGCCCGGAGGAGCGAAGCTGGGTACCGGCGGAGGACATCCTGGACCCATCGTTAATCCAGGAGTTTCACCGCTTCCGTCCGGATCGCCCTGCTCCCTGTCCTCCGGGTCGCCCCTGAGGCCGGTGTTGGCGCGCTGCTGGAGCCGCGTGTCGGGGGGGGGGGGGGGGGGTACTGTCATGACTTCCACCGAAGTCAACCCCTTCTTGTTCGGGCGACGTTCGGCGGTCGACGTCACCGGCTTACTAGTTGCCACCGATCTATGTTTCCCTGTTCGTTTGCTTTTGTCTTTATTATTCACACCTGTTTTTGATTCCCTGATTATGTTCATTATTTAACCCTCTGGCTTCCCTGTTTGTCTTGTCCGTGATTGTTTCCTGTTTTGTGATTGTTGGAGGTGTTTTCTCCTAACCTGTATTTGGATGTGGAAAAAGTTTGATTATGATTTTAGTAAACACGTTATTGTTTACACTCATCCATGTGTCCTGCGCCTGACTCCGCACTTCTTCTACTAAAGCATTACACCGCCGAGTGTTGAAGCGCGTAGAGTGTAAAAATTGTCTGTCCTCAGTTGCAGCACTCACTATCGAGTTCCAAACTTCCTCTGGAAGCAACATCAGCACAAGAACTGTTCATCAGGAGCTTCATGAAATGGGTTTCCATGGCCGAGCAGCCGCACACAAGCCTAAAATACCATGCACAATGCCAAGCGTCGGCTGGAGTGTGGTAAAGCTGGCCGCCATTGGACTCTGGCGCAACGGAAACGCATTCTCTGGAGGCTGGCAGTCCGACGGACGAATCTGGGTTTGGTGGATGCCAGGAGAACGCTGCCTGTCCCAATGCATAGTGCCAACTGTAAAGTTTGATGGAGGAATAATGGTCTGTGGCTGTTTCTCATGGTACAGGCACCTTAGTTCCAGTGAAGGGAATGCTGTAGCATCTTAATGCTACAGCATACAATGACATTGCAGACGATTTTGTGCTTCCAACTGTGTAGCAACAGCTTGGGGAAGGCCCTTTCCTGTTTCAGCAAGACAATGCCCCGATGCACAAAGCAAGGCCCACACATAAATGTTTTTTCGAGATCGGTGTTGAAGAACTTCGGTGTTGAAGAACTGGCCTGCACAGAGCCCTGACCACAACACCATTTGACCACCTTTGGCATGAATTGGAACTCCGACTGTGAGCCAGGCCTAATTGCCCAACATCAGTGCCCGATCTCACTAATGCTCTTGTGGCTGAAGAAAGTCCCCGCAGAAATATTCCAACATCTAGTGGAAAGCCTTCCCAGAAGAGTGGAGGCTGTCATAGCAGCAAAGGTGGGACCAACTCCATATTAACCTCTCTCGGGTATGTGGGACGATTTCGTCCCACCTACGTAACAGCTACTGAAATTCCAGTGGCGCGATTTTTGAATCGTTAGAAATACTATTACTTCAATTTCTCAAACATATGACTATTTTACAGCTATTTAAAGACAAGAATCTCGTTAATCTAACCCCACTGTCCGATTTCAAAAAGGCTTTACAACGAAAGCAAAACATTAGATTATGTCAGCAGAGTGCCCAGCCAGAAAAAATCAGACAGCCATTTTTCAAGCTAGCATATCATGTCACATAAACCCAAACCACAGCTAAATGCAGCACTAACCTTTGATGATCTTCATCAGATGACACACCTAGGACATTGTGTTATACAATACATGCATGTCTGTTCAATCAAGTTCATATTTATATCAAAAAACAGCTTTTTGCATTAGCATGTGACGTTCAGAAAAAGCATAACCCCCGCAAACTTCCGGGGAATTTACTAACAGTTTGCTAAATTACTCACGATAAACGTTCACAAAAAGCATAACAATTATTTTAAGAATTATAGATACATTACTCCTCTATGCACTCGATATGTCCGATTTTAAAATAGCTTTTCGGATGAAGCACATTTTGCAATAATCTAAGTACATAGCCCGGCATTACAGGGCTAGCTATTTAGATACCCACCCAGGTCAGCCTCCACCAAAATCACATTTCCTATAAGAAAAATGTTCTTACCTTGCTTGTTCTTCATCAGAATACACTGCCAGGACTTCTACTTCAATAACAAATGTTGGTTTGGTCCCAAATAATCCATTGTTATATCCAAACAGCGACGTTTTGTTCGTGAGTTCTAGAATGCTTCTTCACGGTCCCGCGCATGGCGCATTGGCGTGTCAAAAATGTCTAAATATTCCATTACCGTACTTCGAAGCATGTCAACCGCTGTTTAAAACCAATTTTTATGCCATTCAACTCGTAGATTAGTGATAATATTCCGACCGGGAGTATGCATTGAGCCTAAACAGCCGAATAAAATTTCTCCTCAGAAGCGACTCATGCACGCGCCTCATTCAAAGGTCCTCGGAGCAGCCACTTACAAAAGGTGATAATGTGTTTCAGCCTGAGGCTCTCTCGTAAACCTTCAGTTATTTCCCGGGCTCTGAGAGCCTATCGGAGCCCTGGGAATTGTCACGTTACAGCTAAGATCCTTACTTTTCAATAAAAAGATGCAAGACGCACGACTCCTTGTCAGACAGGGTACTTCCTGCTTGAAACCTTGTCAGGTTTTTGCCTGCCATAGGAGTTCTGTTATACTCAGACACCATTCAAACAGTTTTAGAAAATTCAGAGTGTTTTCTATCCAAACAATAATATGCATATTCTAGCTTCTGAGTTGGTGTAGGAGGCAGTTAAAAATGGGAACATATTTTTTTCCAAAATTCTCAATACTGCCCCCTAGCCCAGACAGGTTAATGCCCATGATTTTGGAATGAGATGTTCGACGAGCAGGTGTCCACATACACCTGGTAATGTAGTGTGTACAACTAGAAATAAAGTGACAGATAATAATCAGTAGCAGCAGCTTATATGATGAGTCCAAAAAATGTGTGCAAAAAGAGTCAATGCAGATAGTCCGGATATCTATTTGGTTAACTATCTATTTAGCAGTCTTATGGCTTGGGGTTAGAAGCTGTTCAGGGTCCTGTTGGTTCTAGACTTGGTGCATCGGTACCGCTTGCCATGCGGTAGCAGAGAGAACAGTCCATGACTTGGGTGGCTGGAGTCTTTGACCATTTTTAGGGCCTTTCTCTGACACCATGTGGTATAAAGGTCCTGGATGGCAGGGAGCTCGGCCACAATGTTGTACTGGGCTGTATGCACTACCCTAAGTAACGCCTTGCAGTTGGATGCCAAGCACTCAATTGGGGTTGCAGTTGATATCTCTATATACTTAGTTTTCACCATTTTGTAAGTAACTCCCCAAAACTCATTCATAAAACGTTTTAATTTCCAAATGTACTACACTCTAAAAATGTGGGATTCAACTGGATTTCTTCTAAGATTCTTAAAGATCCCCGAAGAACATTAGGGTTCTTGGTAATGAAAACAACCCCAAAGGGCTATTCAAAGAACTTCTTAGGTGGTGGGGTTCATCGAGGAACCCCCATTGTTGCTGGAGTTCTTCAGGGAACTGAAAATGCTCGTGCCAAATTTGAATGCGACAACAGTTCGGTTGATGTTTGGCTCTAAATATGTATTGAAATAATTTATATAATAATATAAAATACTAATGAATAACGGAGACAATTATGGTCTTCTGTGAATAGCTTCAATAACGTTACTATAGCTATTAGAAAGCCGGGTTTGACCTTTGGCATTTGTATGAGCTACAGTACAGTAACTTTAGCTAGCTAGCTAACGTTATGTCCTAACTAGGCAGAACTAGGTTTGTATTATTTCCTGAACTATATTCTCTCTCATATATTGTATATCGTTTCCATAAAGCCAACATGGCTTTACACTCATTAACGTAAGTTTCCAATCTAGAGCAGTTCCCACTTTTGTGAGAATGAACTAACTAATGTTAGCTTCGTTGACGTTAGCTAGCTAGCTAACCAACTCATTAACCAACTAACTAAGGATGGTGACATGTCCAGACAAGATGTTACAACGAACTGAATTGTCAATTGAGGTCTTCTTCTTTATATAGCCTGGTACAGCATTCAATACTATTAACTCACAAGGAGGCATAACATTACATGTACAATACTATCCCATTTTGGAAACATTACATGTATGCCCCCTTGTGAAGAGAAATGAATAGCTTAGGTGGTAGCTATAGTTGGGATTCAAATGTATAATGGTATTAATACAGTGACTAGACTACCTCTTTTGTATAAATGCATGCCCTTCTGAATCCAAACACAGTATTGCCACGCAGCAAAATGTTGCATATAATCTTTCAAGTCAGCCTGATAAAATATTGAAGAATTTGTGTACAAAGATAGCTTGAAATTTGACATTAGGCCTGTATGGCAGTAGTTATACTGTATGGCAGTACTGTATTAGCAAGTACTTTCTCCAATATGTTCTTCTATTTTGCATTAAATTGTATGTCGATGCAATTTATCTTTCTATCTATATATATATATATATATATATATATATATATATATATATATATATATATATATATATATATATATATATATATATATATATATATATATATATATACACTGCTCAAAAAAATAAAGGGAACACTTAAATGACACAATGTAACTCCAAGTCAATCACACTTCTGTGAAATCAAACTGTCCACTTAGGAAGCAACACTGATTGACAATACATTTCACATGCTGTTGTGCAAATGGAATAGACAACAGGTGGAAATTATAGGCAATTAGCAAGACACCCCCAATAAAGGAGTGGTTCTGCAGGTGGGGACCACAGACCACTTCTCAGTTCCTATGCTTCCTGGCTGATGTTTTGGTCACTTTTGAATGCTGGCGGTGCTTTCACTCTAGTGGTAGCATGAGACGGAGTCTACAACCCACACAAGTGGCTCAGGTAGTGCAGCTCATCCAGGATGGCACATCACTGCGAGCTGTGGCAAGAAGGTTTGCTGTGTCTGTCAGCGTAGTGTCCAGAGCATGGAGGCGCTACCAGGAGACAGGCCAGTACATCAGGAGATGTGGAGGATGCCGTAGGAGGGCAACAACCCAGCAGCAGTACCGCTACCTCCGAAATTTGTGCAAGGAGGAGCAGGAGAAGCACTGCCAGAGCCCTGCAAAATGACCTCCAGCAGGCCACAAATGCGCATGTGTCTGCTCAAACGGTCAGAAACAGACTCCATGAGGGTGGTATGAGGGCCCGACGTCCACAGGTGGGGGTTGTGCTTACAGCCCAACACCGTGCAGGACGTTTGGCATTTGCCAGAGAACACCAAGATTGGCAAATTCGCCACTGGCGCCCTGTGCTCTTCACAGATGAAAGCAGGTTCATACTGAGCACGTGACAGACGTGACAGAGTCTGGAGATGCCGTGGAGAACGTTCTGCTGCCTGCAACATCCTCCAGCATGACCGGTTTGGCGGTGGGTCAGTCATGGTGTGGGTTGGCATTTCTTTGGGGGGCCGCACAGCCCTCCATGTGCTCGCCAGAGGTAGCCTGACTGCCATTAGGTACCGAGATGAGATCCTCAGACCCCTTGTGAGACCATATGCTGGTGCGGTTGGCCCTGGGTTCCTCCTAATGCAAGACAATGCTAGACCTCATGTGGCTGGAGTGTGTCAGCAGTTCCTGCAAGAGGAATGCATTGATGCTATGGACTGGCCCACCCATTCCCCAGACCTGAATCCAATTGAGCACATCTGGGACATCATGTCTCGCTCCATCCACCAACGCCACGTTGCACCACAGACTGTCCAGGAGTTGGTGGATGCTTTAGTCCAGGTCTGGGAGGAGATCCCTCAGGAGACCATCCGCCACCTCATCAGGAGCATGCCCAGGTGTTGTAGGGAGGTCATACAGGCACGTGGAGGCCACACACACTACTGAGCCTCATTTTGACTTGTTTTAAGGACATTACATCAAAGTTGGATCAGCCTGTAGTGTGGTTTTCCACTTTAATTTTGAGTGTGACTCCAAATCCAGACCTCCATGGGTTGATAAATTGGATTTCCATTGATTATTTTTGTGTGATTTTGTTGTCAGCACATTCAACCATGTAAAGAAAAAAGTATTTAAGATTATTTATTTCATTCAGATATAGGATGTGTTGTTTAAGTGTTCCCTTTATTTTTTTGAGCAGTATATATATATATATATATATATATATATATTAATGCTTGTAAGACTATTCTTTGACACTTTCTCTTCCTTTGAAATTATTATGGGAAAGAACATGGATACAATGCAATTGGGATCAAGAAGAAGGTATGGATATGTTGTAGGACTGCTACATTTGAAGTGGACATTCAACCTACATAGCAGTCAATACAAACTGAAATCTATTAGCATATAAAAGTGTGCAAATGATCTTTTCAGATCTTCTCAGAAATTAATGAAGTCCATGGAATGGATATAGACAAAAAGATAATTCAAGGACTATCAGAGGTAGAGAGTCGAGGCAGGGGTGAGGACATCATCCTGCTATTTTGACAGTCCCTGAAGGACAATACAGAGAGGTATTTGCTTTTATTCTGTCCATTTCTGTAATGTATTTTGTAATAAAATTAGCAAGTGTAGTAAGATCAATGCTTTACCTTACTAGGACTTGAGACCACAGCAGCGATCCTGCTCTTGCCTTACCTCTTCAATGAGGACCAGAGTGGCCTTTGCACAAATGATCTGTTTCTTCATAAACATAGGTGTGTTTGCTTTTAAATAAAACTAGAGCTGAACATTTGTTATGTTCTTTGTTAATTGTATGTGTATTCATCTTTTCTTACTTTTGTTGACACAGGTTTCACCGCTCTTCACTCCTTTACTGCACATTGACGGAAATCCATTTCACCATGAGAGTGAAATCACGCTGGCCTTTGATGGGGAGAACATCCACGCCCTAGAGGACGTCCCCATGGGACTTGGGGCTCTGTTAGGGCTGTATTTTTTATTTTCCGTTAAATTTCCCAAAAATGTCAGAAAAACACTTATGTTCTTAGGTTACTGTGTTCTGGGGATAAAATAATTTGGGGTGAAGTTACCAGGGCCGGTCATAAAGATGGCAAACTTCCTAACTTAACTAAGTGGTTGTTGGGCAAGTGGTTGTTAGATAGACACACACACACACACTAAAGCTAAAAAATCTGTATTTAGCATCAAGTCTACAATATTGTTAGGTAAACTATGATTCATTTTTAATGTATGTTGTTTTTATTGTACATCATTGTTAAAAAAAAAACATTTTAAATGTAATGAAAAGCACTATACAAAGTAAATGTATTATTTATTATGGTTTGACATGTCTGCAGAAATGTTGCAATTTTGTAGTGTGTTTTCTTTGGTAAATTGTTTTGTAAATATTATTTCACATTTGTGGTGCCACTAAATAAACAATGAATTATTTAAATAAATATTGTCAATATTGTTATTATTAAAATATGTTTTTATAATGGAGGGAGAGTGGACAGGGAGTTAAAAAAAATGAACCCCAAAAGGTTCTTCGAGGAACCATTAAGAACTTATAGTGGTTCCCCCACAGTTTCAATTTGAAGAACCCCTAAATAATACTCCAGGAACCTTTACTTTTTAGAGTGTACGAAGCTACTTGTCGGTTTCTTGGGCTTCAAGAATGTGACTGATCGAAGTGTGTCAGGCCTTGAAAAAGGAACGATTGAACTGATTGAAAGTAAGTGGATATCGGTGAACAAATGCCGTGGTCAAGACTACGATGGCTCCAGTGAAATCAGTGGTGCTTACTCAGGTGTTCCAAAGAGCATATCTGACCGAGAGCCTAATGCTTCTTAGTTCTTTATTAGTTTTCATTTAGAAAACGATCTCACCGCAGAATAGGCCAACAGGTCGTGGTGAAAACATTTGCACACAAAATTGTAAGGTGACGCAGATGCATACTGTGTAGACTATAGCCCTATAGAAAAAGAGAAACAAGCACAGACATTAACCAGGTTTCCATCCAACTATTTCATGCAGATTAATTAGCTACTTGACGTATGAAAAAAGTCACAGCGGGGCTGATGGAAACAGGATATGCCGATAGAATTGTAAAAATAATGACAGACAATTTGTTCGTTCGACATGGTGGGATCTTTTTGTGTCGGCAAAAGTAATTATGCGTGAAATTGCGGTGGAAACGGATTTATGCGCAAATATTGATACAGTATAATAGGCTATACCTATCACGCGATGATATGTTGTTTGGTCCTCCCATTACGACTTCTGAAACTATGCAGTTTATTAGATTACAGATCAAATAAATTATGATTAACTTTACAGTGTGGTAAAAGCGCACGTGATGAGCTTGATGCTCCTTTCCAATAAATATCAAGGGTCTTATTCTGGTGACATGTTAATGGTTGTGACTGCCGTTTGACAAATAAAAATAGTATCGCTCTTATCCACAGTAATAATGGCATGGCCTCCAGGACCCAAAGGATCTCACACCCCTGAGAAATCGGACATTACTGTTAAAAGAGTGTTACCTTTTTTTCTGGGCTCAGAGCCAGGTTTCTAGGCTATTGTGCTTTGGTTTTTCATTGTTGTACTTCATTGTTTGTAATGTTAAATCTTCTCATAATATCACTACATGCCTCCATGCAAAGCTCCAGTTTCTTCCTAAAACCCTGATTATTTTCTCTTATGTACAGTTTGTTCATCCATAGCCGCAGGAAATAGGGGTGCTTTAAACATTTTGTATTTAATATCTATTTTTTAAAGTGTGCACTAGGCCTTTATTACTCAAGTATGAGCGGAGATAAATACTAACCAGCAGAGCAAGGAGGAAAATATCCTCTCCTCCTCCTCCTCCCCCTCATCCTCTTGTCCTGCTTCTCTCCGATCCTCCTTTTGTCCTCTCTCCTCCTTCCTCCTCTCTCCTCCTCCTGTCCTCCTCTCTCCTCGACCTTCACCCGCTCCTCACCACCCTCCTCCTGTCCTCCGCCTCCTCCACCTACCCCTCCTCCTACTGTCCTCCTCCACCTTTCCCTCCTGTCCTCCTCCCCCCTCCTCCACCTTCTGCTTTCCCCCTTCCTTATCCAGCTCCTTGTCCTTGAGGCGGACTTTGCTTATTTTTTTCAATACGTGTCACTTTGCATGCATCAATGACTTCAGACAGTGGTATGCAAGTGCCTTTAAATGTGTATGTCCCATGTACAGTTGAAGTTGGAAGTTTACATACACCTTAGCCAAATACATTTAAACTCAGTTTTTCACAATTCCTGACATTTAATCCTTGTAAAAATCCCCTGTCTTAGGTCAGTTAGGATCACCACTTTATTTTATGAATCTGAAAAGTCAGAATAATAGTAGAGAGAATGATTTATTTCCGCTTTTATTTCTTTCATCACATTTCCAGTTGGTCAGAAGTTTACATACACTCAATTAGTATTTGGTAGCATTGCCTTTAAATTGTTTAACTTGGGTCAAACGTTTCGGATAGCCTTCCACAAGCTTCCCACAATAAGTTGGGTGAATTTTGGCCCATTCCTCCTGACAGAGCTGGTGTAACTGAGTCAGGTTTGTAAGCCTCCTTGCTCGCACACGGTTTTTAAGTTCAAGCCCACACATTTTCCATAGGATTGCGGTCAGGGCTTTGTGATGGCCACTCCAATTCCTTGACTTTGTTGTCCTTAAGCCATAACTTTGGAAGTATGCTTGGGGTCATTGTCCATTTGGAAGACCCATTTGCAACCAAGCTTTAACTTCCTGACTGATGCCTTGAAATGTTGCTTCAATATATCCACATAATTTTCCTGCCTCATGGTGCCATCTATTTTGTGAAGTAACCAGTCCCTCTGAGGTCTTGCCTGATTTCTTTTGATTTTCCCATGATGTCAAGCAAACCGGCACTGAGTTTGAAGGTAGGCCTTGAAATACATCCACAGGTACACCTCCAATTGACTCAAATTATGTAAATTAGCCTATCAGAAGCTTCTAAAGCCATGACATCATTTTCTGGAATTTTCCAAGCTGTTTAAAGGCACAGTCAACTTAGTGTATGTAAACTTCTGACCCACTGGAATTGTGATACAGTGAATTATAAGTGAAACAATCTGTCTGTAAACAATTGTTGGAAAAATGACTTGTGTCATGCACAAAATAGATGTCCTGACTTGCCAAAACTATAGTTTGTTAACAAGAAATGTGTTAAGTGGTTGAAAAAGGAGTTTTAATGACTCCAACCTAAGTGTATGTAAACTTCCGACTTCAACTGTATATGAGACCTTAGAAGGCTTAGCTTACATGCCTCTTGTATATATTTGTATATTATACATGCAACATTTCTGTTATGTCTAAATGTTAACCACCCATATAAGTCAGTGTATTTGTATATACACAGATAATATTAACAGAACCTGCATATTACCACTGCAAGGTCATGAAGGTGCCAAAGTTCAACAGGAAAAATCATATCACTCGGGTAAAGGACCACTTTCTCTTTTCATGGTCTAAACCTTTTACAATTATAACATAAGTTTGTTAGAGTCCATAGAGGTTTCTGATGTCTCTTCCCGTCTCTGCTCCTTCTTTCTCACTTCTTTCTCTTTCTCAGAAATGCCACATGGGAGAACCAGCTGATGAATACATCTGTGTAGTCTGCCTGTGGTGTAAGATGGGTGAGAGACTGCCCCCTTCTGGAAACTTTAATACATACACACATGCATGCATGAATTAACACCCACACACATTAGTCTGCACTTTGTCTCTTCATTATCGATTTGTCTTCTCTGGCTTTTTAGCTTCCAGAAAACACTGGCATCCCTATTGGAGGACAGGATGATGATGAGTTCTACAAACTGGAAATTCACTACAACAACACTGTCCAGGAAGCAGATAACATTTTACTAGCTAGTATAACCATTTTCCAAACTACTGATAATGGATCAACAAGCTTTCCATGCTCCAATCTTAATTATAGTGTGTGACATGCAAATTGTGTGTAGGTATGTATTATATGTATAATGAGGGAGGAGTTTTTGTTGTGTGCTTCGTGTCTTGGCCTGTTAGTTTCAATCCCTTTCTCTCTCTTGTTCTGACATCCCTCCGCACATATCTTCTGTCCTGCTACAGGCAATCAGGACCAGAGATAGTGGAATATAGGACACAACCGGCATCAGCTGTGGATTTGGAAACTAGAGGTGTAATATGAATGTTCAATATGCATATCAGAGTCAGAATCTGACTGGTTTTCCACAGATAAATGACCACAAAATTCACAGCAACGTGTAAATCAGAGGAGGCTGGTGGGAGGAGCTATATGAGGACGTATTCATTGCAATGGCTGGAATGGAATCAATGGCATGGTATCAAACACATGGAAACAACGTGTTTGACTCCATTCCAGCCTCCTCTGGTGTAAATTCTGTGGATTATGAAATTAGAGGTGCTCCTGAGAAGAATGGGCCCTCGTTTACTGTGACACAATGTACAGGAAATTGTGTACAGTGCAATATGAATGACAGAACGTTGTGTGCAGTGTAATACAAATGGGCTAAATAACAAAGGAATTTAAATGTGTTTTCTAAAGTTGAATATTCGAATTATTATTATTATTGTTATTACTATTATTAATAATAGCAATATAAATCATGTTTTGTTATTTGTATTACTGTTGTTACTATAATAACTATCTAGAAATGTGCATTTATTTATTTTATTTAACCTTTATTTAAGTAGGCAAGTCAGTTAAGAACAAATTCTTATTTACAATGAAGGCCTACCCCAGCCAAACTGCGCCGCCCTATGAGACTCCCAATCACGGCCGGTTGTGATACAGCCCAGGATCGGATCAGGGTCTGTACTGATGCCTCTATCACTGAGATGCAGTGCCTTAGACCGCTGAGCCAGTTGGGAGCTGTAATCATTACTGTTGATGCTGTTAATTAACAATATTGTCAATGCCATAATATAATTTGTGCTATTTAAAAAAAAAAATATTGCTTAACAATATTCGTAGGATGCTAACATTTACAAATAAAATGTTAAGTGTTTCGACCATTAGTGTTATTTTTTTATCATCTTCATTGGGGGACTAAAATAAAATAAAAAATGTCACATGCGCCGAATACAACAGGTGTAGACCTTGCAGTGAAATGCTTACTTACAAGCCCTTAACCAAAAATGTATGCTTTAGAAAAATAAGTGCTAAGCAAAAATAATTTGCAAAAATAAATAAAAAATATACAAGTAATTAATAATTAAAGAGCAGCAGTAAAATAACAGTAGCGAGGCTATATATGTTACGTCTGCTTCCAACTCACACCCTTAAACACCTAGATCCCCTGAACGGAGCTCACTCTCCAGATCCCAATCACCTGAATTCTAATCACCTGTTCACACACCTGTATGTTATTATCACACACTATTTAGTTCAGTTCTTTGCACACCATCACTGTGAGGTATTGTTTGTTTGTGACACACGACTTTCAGAGCTCTGTTTTTCCCGTGATTTACAGGATTTCCTGTTATCTACCTATTGCCTGATCTCCCGGACTATGTTACTAGCCCTTTCCCTGCCTGTACTGTTACCTTTTTGGACCCCCTGTGTATTACCTTCTGCCTGCCCCTGGACCCAGCTACCTGCCTCCTCCTGTGGTCCTTTGCAATAAACACCTGCTGCGCCCTGCGCTTGAAACCAGCTCTCTGTCTCCCCTCGTGTTCATTACAATATACAGGGTGTACCGGTACAGAGTCAATGTGCGGGGGCACAAGTTAGTCGAGGTAATTGAGGTAATATGTACATGTAGGTAGAGGTAAAGTGACTATGCATAGATGATAAACAGAGAGTAGCAGCAGCATAAAAGAGGGTTTGGGGTGTGGGGGGGACAATGCAAATAGTCCGGGTAGCCATTTGATTAGCTGTAGAGGAGTCTTATGGCTTGGGGGTAGAAGCTGTTAAGAAGCCTTTTGGACCTAGACTTGGCGCTCCGGTAGGGACTTTTTAGTGCCTTCTGCTGACACCGCCTGCTATAGAGGTCCTGAATGGCAGGAAGCTTGGCCCCAGTGATGTACTAGGCCGTACGCACTAACCTCCGTAGTGCACTGTGGTTGGAGGCCGAGCAGTTGCCATACCAGGCCGTGATGCAACCAGTCAGGATGCTCTTGATGGTGCAGCTGTAGAACCTTTTGAGGATCTGAGGACCCATGCCAAATCTTCAGTCTCCTGAGGGGGAATAGGCTTTGTTGTGCCCTCTTCATGACTGTCTTGGTGTGTTTGGACCATGATAGTTTGTTGGTGATGTGGACACCAAGAAACTTGAAGCTCTCAACCTGCTCCACTACAGCCCTGTCAATGAGAATGGGGGCATGCTCGGTCCTCCTTTTCCTGTAGTCCACAATCATCGCCTTTGTCTTTATCACATTGAGGAAGAGGTTGTTATCCTGGCACCACACGGCCAGGTCTCTGACCTCCTCCCTATACGCTGTGTCGTCGACAAAGTTAATGTTCCTGGCCATGCAGTAATGGGTGAACAGGGAGTACAGGAGGGGACTGAGGGTGCACCCCTGAGGGGCCCCTGTGATGAGGATCAGTGTGGCAGATGTGCTGTTACCTACCCTTACCACCCAGGGGTGAACCATCAGGAAGTTCAGGATCTAGTTGCAGAGGGAGGTGTTTAGTCCCAGGGCCCTTAACGCTGAGATCCCTAAAGATTGGAAAGCTGCTGCAGTCATCCCCCTCTTCAAAGGGGGAAACAATCGAGACCCAAACTGTTACAGACCTATTTCTATCCTCCCTGCCTTTCTAAAGTCTTCGAAAGTCAAGTTAACAAACAGATCACTGACCATTTCGAATCCCACCGTACCTTCTCCGATATGCAATCTGGTTTCCGAGCTGGTTATGGGTGCACCTCAGCCACGCTCAAGGTCCTAAACGATATCATAACCGCCATCGATAAAAGACAATACTGTGCAGCCGTCTTCATCATCCTGGCCAAGGCTTTCGACTCTGTCAATCACTGCATTCTTATCAGCAGACTCAATAGCTGTAACGCCTGTCGTTCAAAGGAGAAGTGGACCAAAGCACAGCGTGGTAAGTGTTCATGATAATTTATTTCAAGAAACACTCAAACCAGAATAACCAAAAGAAACAAAACAAAAGCGAACAGTTCTGTCAGGCTCAGAATGCTAAACAGAAAACAACCTCCCACAAACACAATTGGAAAACAGGCTGCCTAAGTATGATTCCCAATCAGAGACAACGATAGACAGCTGCCTCTGATTGGGAACCACACTCGCCCAAAAACAAAGAAACAAAAAACATAGAGTTCCCCACCCAAGTCACACCCTGACCTAACCAAACATAGAGAATAATAAGGATCTCTACGGTCAGGGCGTGACAATAGCTTTGGTTTCTCAAATGACTGCCTCGCCTGGTTCACCAACTACTTCTCAGATAGAGTTCAGTGTGTCAAATCGAAGGACCTGTTGTCTGGACCTCTGGCACTCTCTGTGGGGGTGCCACAGGGTTCAATTCTTGTGCCAACTCTTTTCTCTGTATACATCAATGATGTCGCTCTTGCTGCTGGTGAGTCTCTGATACACCTCTACGCAGACGACACCATTCTGTATACTTCTGGCCCTTCTTTGGACACTGTGTTAACAAACCTCCAGACGAGCTTCAACGCCATACAACACTCATTCCGTGGCCTCCAACTGCTCTTAAATGCAAGTAAAACTAAACGCATGCTCTTCAATCGATCGCTGCCCACACCCACCCGCCCGTCTAGCTTCGCTACTCTGGATGGCTCTGACTTAGAATATGTGGACAACTACAAATACCTAGGTGTCTGGTTAGACTGTAAACTCTCCTTCCAGACTCACATTAAACATCTCCAATCCAAAATAAAATCTAGAATCGTCTTCCTATTTCGCAACAAAGCACCCTTCACTCATGCTGCCAAACATACCCTCGTAAAACTGACTATCCTACCGATCCTTGATTTTGGCAATGTCATTTACAAAACAGCCTCCAACACTCTACTTAGCAAATTGGATGTAGTCTATCACAGTGTCATCTGTTTTATTACCAAAGCCCCATGTACCCCCCACCACTGCGACCTGTATGCTCTCGTTGGCTGGCCCTCGCTTCATATTCCGTGCCAAACCCACTTGCTCCAGGTCGTCTATAAGTCCTTGCTAGGTAAAGCCCCGCCTTATCTCAGCGCACTGGTCACCATAGCAGCACGCGCTTCAGCAGGTATATTTCACTGGTCATCCCCAAAGCCAACTCCTCCTTTGGCCACCTTTCCTTCCAGTTCTCTGCTGCCAATGACTGGAACAAATTGCAAAAATCACTGAAGCTGGAGTCTTATATCTCCCGCACTAACTTTAACTATCAGCTGTCAGAGCAGCTTACCGATCATTGCACCTGGACACAGCCCATCTGTAAATAGCACACCCAACTACCTCATCCCCATATTGTTATTTATTTTTTTGCTCCTTTGCACCCCAGTATTTCTACTTGTACATTCATCATCTGCACATCTATCACTCCAGTGTTTAATTGCTAAATTGTAATTATTTCGCCATTGCGGCCTATTTATTTCCTTCTCTCCCCAATCTTACTACATTTGCACACACTATGTATATTGTGTTATTGACTGTACGTTTGTTATCCCATGTGTAACTCTGTGTTGTTTGTGCCGCACTGTTTTGCTTTATCTTGGCCAGGTCGCAGTTATAAATGAAAACTTGTTCTCAACTGGCCTACCTGGTTAGATAAAGGTGAAATAAAAAAATAAATAATAAAACAATAGTGATGAGCTTTGAGGGCGCTTTGGTGTTGAACGCTGAGCTATAGTCATTGAATAGCATTCTCACGTAGGTGTTCCTTTTGTCCAGGTGGGAAAGGGCAGTGTGGAGTGCAATGGAGATTGGCATCATATGTGGATCTGTTGGGGCCGTATGCAAATTGGAGTGGGTCTAGGGTTTCTGGGATAATGATTTTGATGTGACCCATGACCAGCCTTTCAAAGCACTTCATGGCTACAGACGTAAGTGCTACGGGTCGGTAGTCATTTAGGCAGGTTACCTTAGTGTTCTTGGGCACAGGGACTACGACGGTCTGCTTGAAACATGTTGGTATTACAGACTCATTCAGGGACAGGTTGAAAATATCAGTGAAGGCACTTGTTAGTTGGTCAGCGCATGCTCAGAGTACACGTCCTGGTAATCCGTCTCGCCCTGCGACCTTGTGAATGTTGACCTGTTTAAAGGTCTTACTCACATTGGCTGCGGAGAGTGTGATCACACAGTCATCCGGAACAGCTGATGCTCTCATAAATGCTTCAGTGTTGCTTGCCTCGAAGCGAGCATAGAAGTCATTTAGCTTGTCTGGTAGGCTCATGTCACCGGGCAGTTCGCGGCTGGACTTCCCTTTGTAGTCTGTAATAGTTTGCAAGACACTTCTATTTTTAACAGAAATTGCTGAGGTCACGGCCTTCTTGCCAGTTTTTGCTTACCCTGCGTTTATAACCAGTGGAAAGGTGGTGTTTATAGTGCGTTCAGGACAACAGCGAATAAAAAAAAAGGTAAATTCATGACATCGGTGATCATCAGGTCAGAAATACAGAGCTCCAGAAAGAGACTAGAGTTCCCGAGTTGGAATTGTTTTTTAAACATTATAATTTGTTTATAAATGTGATAGCTGTAATTTTTGTTTATGGTTTATGCAGCTTGTTGGCCATTAGCCAATCTGCATTTCTCAACGAGTTCAAAGCAGGGGAATGCATTCAACTGGTAATTACGATTTCACAACTGGTACATTCCTACCTGCCATATGGTGACGAACGCAGCATTACCGGTCAACGCACACGTGACTTCTTTCTAGACAGGAAGTGTTACGTTATTTACGTTCCGAAAATACAGCAGATGGTTTTGAGGGGTTCCAGGTCATGATTCTTAAAGACGTTAAAGAAAAATGCTACTTTAGTGTGTACCCAGAGATTAACATAGTTTAATGGTCGTTCCTACATAAAGTAGAAGTAATCTTGTCTCGTAATAGTTGGTATTACGCATTTTCTCTTTGGCTAAGTGTGGAAAGTCATACCGGAAGTTATGTAACATGTTTGAAAGGGACCGATCATCCAAATATAAATATAAATTATAGAGGTAAGTCAGCGAAATAAGTATTACATAGTTATGTAGTGGCTGAATAACATCAGTATATGTTGTAATTAGAACCATGTCTATTAGTACAGTTGCAGGTCGCTTAATGTAACTTGTTTTCGATGTGGCACATCGGCAAAGGACAGATGGTCCCGTATTGGTCACATTTTCTCGTGGTTGGTCTCAAAACAGTAATAGGAGTTTGCGCGGTTATTACAATATTATCTTTCTAAATTAATTATGTTGCCTAACTATTCTGTACTTGTCACACGTTAGTCAATCCCCATATAATTGAGTTGTAGTTTCATAAATGGGCCTACTGCTGTCATGTTTCCCCGCTGTCTAAATAACCCTCTAAATAACCCAGGGGGCCCATAGTTATACATTTCAACAATTAAGTGATACCATTTCAATGAGAGGCAGTACATTGCTTGTTTGTAAATAACATATGCTCAGTTCTTCTGTTTTATGAATGTTTTCTAGTTGTTTTGATGGTTATACTTCCCTGGGTCACCTGAAGACTGCTTTTAAAAGCATGGAAACGTTGTCCAGTCACAGTGCTTACCTTCTCCAGCAGTTACAGGAGCAGAGGATACAGGGGCTACTCTGTGACTGCATGCTAGTAGTCAAAGGAGTATGCTTCAAAGCCCACAAAAATGTACTTGCTGCATTTAGCTCCTATTTCAGGTGTGTCATTAATAATAATCATCCACAAGTCATGTAGTGAATATATTCAAGAATATTGCCATACTAGATGAATACCTTGATTCTTAGGATTTTGTTTTTCCCTTACTACTGATATTAAACAAAACAGACATGAAATGGAGATTCAACATGCTTTGTGTTCTCATATTATAGCCTGATAGAGCTCCACAGGGATAAATTAGTAATGTGTCGACATTGTAAAATAACCTTTTTACTTTTGTCCCAGCAGGTCTTTGTTCCAAAATTCGCCAAGTCAAAAAAATGACGTTTTTCAACTGGTCATTCAGGATGTGGGAGGTATAGGCCAGATACTGGACTACATGTACACTTCCCATCTAGACGTCAACCAGGACAATGTACAAGCACTGTTGGACATCGCCCAGTGCTTACAGGTCCCAAATGTACAGAGCATGTGCAACACTTTCCTGAAACCCAGCGCTCCTGCCGTGGAGGCCCCTTCTTTCTCATTGTCTGGTGTCTTGACCTCGGAACACGACTACCTCCTCGGGACTGGCCTTGCCCAAGACGTGGACCTTCCTTGCCCTTCTTCAGTAGGTCAGAGGTCTGCCTTTGGTAGTGGGGCACCAATGTCTCATGGTGGGAATGCTACCTCTGAGACTACAGCCATTACCCAGCCAGTCCCAGAGAAGCAGCTAGTACACGGCTACAAGCTACGCAACTTCTACAGCAAGCAGTACTTCAAGCAGAGTGCTGCTGCTGAGACTAGCAATGCAGCATTAAACCAAGGCCCAAGCCCCCTGGTGCTGGTTGAAGAGCAGCAGTTCCAATTTGGGGTCACACAACCATGCGCGAATGCCCCTGTATGTTCAGGCAATGTGGTTCAGTCAAACCCACCCTGTCCGCAGGCTATACCAGCTGAGAAGGAGTTTGGTTCAACGTTGCCTGCTGAAGACTTGTCAACCACAGCCAACCCAGGAGGAAAAGTCTCCCCTGTCAATAAGCCCATGCGGCCAAAGAAAGCCGTCTACCTGAAGAAATACAACTACCTGCGCCCTCAGAAGGCTCTAGAAGAGATGTGCCTGGAGCAGAGCAGCGAACCAGTCAACCACTGCCCAAAGGAGACTCACCAAGAGGAGGTAGTGGTCCAGAGTGAGACACCTGAAGCTCCTGTAGACTGCCTACCTCCCATAGACTGCCTGACCAGAGACAGGGAAGTGGTGTTGGAGACTGCAATGGATTCTCAACTTCCAAGTCCACCTCCTGTTGACCAAGAGGAGGAACCGGACCCACCAACCATCAGTGATCCAACAGAACCAACTGGGCATAAGGTGCAGTACTGCTGTGAGATGTGCGGGAAGACCTTTAAACACCCAAGCAACCTGGAACTTCACAAGCGCTCACACACTGGTAGTTTGTTAATTTCACTATTGTGTCATTACTGATTTTTGGAGCTTTAAAATGTGTGGGAAAAATGCACCAAAAAGTTGTATGCTGACTTTTTGTAAGGTGAAAAATTGTTTTAGTTTTTTTTTCTCACAGGGGAGAAACCATTCCAGTGTAATGTTTGCAGGAAAAACTTTTCACAGGTAAAGGTGCACAGTTATCAATGGTTCAATCAATTTATGAAAGTCATTTAGTGTGTCCACTAGGCAAATGGAGAGGTTTACATGAACACTGTTTTTTTTTGACAGGCAGGTAATTTGCAGACCCATTTACGACGGCATTCTGGAGAAAAACCTTACATTTGTGAACTCTGTGGGAAAAGGTAAACACTTGTTTTTTTTTTTTTACAATTTAGAAAAGTTTTCCATATTGGGTGATCTGTCACCATACTGCTAGAATGGACAGCTCTAAATCAGTTGTCTCCAACTCTGGTCCTGGTCTTACTTGGTGGGCAGGCTTTTGATCTAGCCTAGTAGTTGTAGACCCTTGCTCTAGATAGCACTGTGGAGGGCACTACAAATACATAACACATTTACAAACAATGCATTAGACCTTCATAAGCAGTAACAGAACAATCATGAATGTGCATGTGCCACAGCCGTCTAGATAACAATGGATGTGAGTCATAACATGGACTCAGCCATCTAATGTGGTGTATTTGTGTTATGCTGACTACTTCTCCTTCCCTTACTGTGGCATCTCCCAGCTTTGCTGCCTCGGGGGATGTTCAACGTCACATTGTGATCCACACGGGAGAGCGGCCACACCTGTGTGACATATGTGGACGCGGTGAGTGCTACAACCAACAAATTACTTATCCCAGTATGGATTCCTGGCACAATATAAACATGGATTCTTAGATGTTACAGTGTTACTATGTGCGTTTTTAAGGTGGGCGGTATATAATGTTTGAGAAATCAAACATCAATGAATAATTCTGACATTCTCATAACATTACAAGGCCTGCTATATATAAGCATTTAAAAATGTAAAGAAACAACAATTAAACGTGTTTATAATAGTGATGGAAAGTTTGGCTCATTTTACTAATCTTTTCGACTCGTTCAATCAAAATAACAAATCTTTAGACTAATTTGGTTCATTTGAGTCAATAATGGCCAGAGCACGCTGGACCCCCTTCTGGCGGAAGATGAACTGAAAACTCGAAAGAGTCATGACAAGCCTGTCTCATTCACATGCCATTCACCATAGGGGGCTTAGCGTAATTTGTGACTGAGACTTATAAATGTGTGCTTTAAACAATATACATTTGTTGATTGCTAGGCATACAAATAAGATTATCTATTGATATATTTGAAACGAGGTCTAGTTGTGTCAACAACCGGACTAGATTGTGAACGACTCTTGGCAGAATGCATTGCTTGACTGCCGTGAGGCTCATAAGCACAATGTCGCTTGCAAACTGCACCTCCCGAACACATTTTTTTCTCGAGTTCGAATTTGTTGACCAGGGGCTGTGTATGTTTTGGTTCTACAAAGCTGTGTCCATCATAAAATTCAATAATAAATTAATTGCATTCATTCTTGCACCATGCAATCTATTATCAGTTCTAAACATGTATTTTTCTTCTCTGTGCTCATGATGTATTTTCCTGCATGCGTATATGACAGACAGTTGGTGGTCGGAGCACGTCTCTGGAGCCGCTGAGCTGGAGGAGCGTGTATTAATCCTGCTGAAAGACTCACTGCTACCAGCACTAGCAGGTCAAACCAATGACTAAAACGAATGAGTCACTCAGAAAAACAAATCATGACTCGTGTCAGTTACAAGAGTCGTTCAAAAAGGACTAATTGTTTGCAAACTGCACATCACTAGTTTTATAAACATGCATTTATTAAGGATGATTAATGTCGATCTATCTATCCATTATTATTAAGTGTTACCAAGTCCTCATTGAATGCATGTTGTATCCTTCCTTACTCAGGGTTCAGCAACATCAGCAACCTGAAGGAGCACAAGAAGACCCACACTACAGACAGAGAGTTCACCTGTGACCAGTGTGGCAAGTCCTTCAACATGCACAGGAAACTGCTGAAGCACAAGATCAGACACTCCGGGGAGAAACCGCACACCTGCCAGACCTGTGGTGCGTATCAACCTGTATTAGGACAGACCCTGAGGTTGTCCGAATATGGATACTGTATTTTATAGATGCAGACATGAAGACCACAAGAAAAGTTTGGTAGAAAAAAGTGTCTGTGAAATGTAGTTTTCCAAATTCAGGCAACAGTATATTTTTCTGCATGAAGGCAGTAGTTGAGAGCACAATGTCAATGGATGGTTGATTGTGTTGGTTGGGTACATATCATGATAACTCATATCAAACCGTACCGCAGGGAAGAGCTTTGCTGGGTCGGGCGACCTGCGTCGCCACGTGAGAACGCACACGGGGGAGAGACCCTACCTCTGCAACACCTGCGGCAAGAGCTTCACCCGCTCGGCTGTCCTGAGGAGACACTGCAGCATGCACTGCAAGGCCACGCCTGACGACTCCAGCCCTGACGTAGAGGACCCAGAGCAGCCTGGCAGTAGCAGTACTGACGGAGGAGGAGGCCCATTCCACAAGCCTGTCAGCCACAGTAAAGCACCTGAGCCCAGGCAACCATCACCAACCTCCAATACCGTGATGGAGCTCGATAAGCCTTCGCCCCCACCAGCACATACAGAAGCCCCGTCGACTAGTATCCACCTCAGCCCGTCTACCTCAACGTCCTTCCCCGAGCTGCGCTCCATCGTTCCCCAGCACCTCGCCATCGTGCCCCAGCACCTCCTCCCCTCTACCCCCTCCCAGCAGCAGGAGAAGTGCCCTCCTCTAGCAGACTCCCTGAAACTGGGCAAAGCTCACCTACCTCAAGAGGCCCTTGTGTTTGGCCCCTATGTGGAGAACGGGCCGGTGGGTGTGGAGATACAACAGCAGGGGTCTGGGGCCTCGGTGGTGGCCCGGCCATACCTCTCAGCCCCAGACAGTTACTGTGGGGCCATCCCAGGGGCTAGCCGCCCCAGTGGTAACCCCTACAGGGCAAGTGAGGGACCCTTCTTTTCCAGTGTAACACTATGGGGGCTGGCCATGAAAACACTGCAGAATGACAATGACTTGGAGCAGTGAAAGCTGGAGAAAGTAGTGTGTCTAATGTTGCTTCCTTTCCTCATCTCGTCTCCTTTGTCAGCGCTGATTTGAAGACACTGTTGTAGGGCAAAACCACATGATGATACCTACTGGTGATCATCATTCATCTGTTCAGTTCTTTCACATCATTGTAGATGAAGGGAAGGAGATGAGGACAGGAGGTCACTTTAGTCTATTCAGAACTAGTCATAGAGTTCCCTTATGAAGGAAGACTGCTTAGCACTATGATATTATCTAACTTCAATGAATAGAATATAACACTCAGGTATTTCCTTTTATAGGATATTGTTTTTAGAACAATGTGTTATAAAGATGGCAAAAAAATGTATATTCTTTCTGGATAAGTATGCACTGTTTTGAAATAAAAGATGCCAAAATTGTTTTTTTAGTTTAAAATATATTGTATTTTCATGCAGTAATGTTACAATGGTGTATTGTGTAAGTCTGCTCTGTCAACCACACAACATAGAGGAAATGTATTTGGTTCATTATGGCTTCAATAAATGTCTCCTTTAGTGGCTCCAAGCCAGTGGTTAAGTTCTCTCTTCAGAACAGGGATTTAGTCTGCAGTCTGAGTTCTCTGACCTTCTCCATGAAGATAACATTAGGCATGAACATGAAGTCATGAGAATGATCACAGCTAAGGTCTATGGATTGAGAATAGGCACAGACAATGTTGCAGCAGTGCATAGAATATCAAAAAGTCAGAGAAATATTGCTATAATCTTGTAATATTTTCTATAAATTCACAATTGAAAATTTCACGGTAAAGTGGAATGGGAACAATAGCAAAGCATAGCAAAATGTCTATCAGAAGGCCTTCCCGCAGCCACTGCCCTACAACAGGTTCATGTGAGCTGGGCACGGGGCTGTTCAGCGGCTATGGAGCTGAAATTGGACTGTTTTTGGTACGCCAGTTTTATGACACAATAAGGACTATACATTTCTCAAACTAATCACAACTATTCACTTTTGAGCTGAAGAACTATAGCTAATTGTAACTAAACACGGCCACCTACACATGATGATAAAGTTGCTTATTTCCATAACTAACAGGAGTAATTTTTGTCTAATTCTAAATATTGTGTAATAGACTAACCCTAAAAAAGTCCCAATAGGGAAAAACAGCAATCCAAGTTGGTGAGAAGGGGTGCACAAATAACACAAAATATTTGTTTTGTTAATGCAACAATTTTCTTGCCCTGGACTTGCTCTCAGGGGTTTATGTCTTGTGTTGCCTATGTAGGGGATGTAATGTTGTTACATCACTTACGCTGCCAACAGCAGCATCCATAGCTCGAAGGGACCGCCTTCGAGGAGCATCAACGAGAGCTTGGCCATATTGTGCATCCAGCTTGTCGTAAATCGTCTGCGTCACACCTACACCGGCGTTCTCAGTTAAAGCAATAAAATAGGACAAAATAAACACGAACTACAAGTAAAACGTTAATAACAGGTAAGTGCTGATGTATCAGTCAATAGCATATACAGGTTTATCGTTCGTATCATTAAAATTGTGCTTATTGCAACCGTAACATTCATAGGATACAATGGATGTGTTATTCTCGAGCGCTCCTTCGTGTATTTTTATAATGAAATTAACGAAAATAATCCACCTTGCATACAGTATATTTTATCAATTGCAATGTGATATGTAGGTGTGATTTTGCTTCATCTCAGGAGTGATTCGCTACGTTAAAATGAAATGAAAACAATCACATGTATTTCTCAGACAATCACTGAACGATTTGTATCTCCGAACAGGTTATACATTTCCAGCCTTCGTCTGGGAAAATGGTTAAATTGGGGAATAATTTCAGTGACAAAAACAACGCCAAAACCGTCTCAGAAGATGGATTCGACACCATTCCCCTTATAACACCCCTAGATGCCAGTCAACTGCAGTTCCCTGCACTCGACAAGGTAAGATTTATTCAAGTGACTTGAATGCCTATTGATGCAATAGATCTACGCTACCCATCGTCAAATGTTTTCATGGGGTCCGTTTTCTTTATAGTCTGAAATAATATGAATGTGGTCAAATAAGGACCCAATGGAAATAAACGTGTCTAGAGATAATATAATCACTGTTTGGTCAATAGCCTCAAATAAACATATATAAACCTATTCTCCATTACACACATGAAGGAAATAGCCCACAATTTATTCCACATGAATAAACACTTTCATGCAGGCCTATGAGCTTCATTGTTTATACATCTTGGTATTTTTCCTTGTGTTTCAGGTGGTGGTAAAGACCAAAACAGACTATGATGGAGGGAACAAGAAGAGCAGGCTGCGGTCCCCCAAAATAGCAGAATTCTCAATAAGCATAATCGAAGGGGTATCTGAACGACTCAAAGTAAGACATGTTACATTCTTCTTCTTCACCCTAGCACCTCAACCTCTTGATTATTTCAACTGCTGCCATGGCAATGGACTTTTAATGGTTTTGTCACACTCAGTACACTCAGGCAAATTCTTATCTTTTTTCACTAATTGGTCTTTTGACCAATCAGATCAGCTCTGTAAAAGAGCTGATGTGAAAAGATCTGATGTGATTGGTCAAAAGACCAATTTAGTAGTGGAAAATACCAATTTAGTAGCAAAAATCAGAATTGGGCTGCCTGTCTAAACACAACCATAGAGGTCTTTGAGAAGCAAATAGTTTGATTGCTACAGATCATCTTACAAAGCCATATCTGCTCTGATTTGCAAGCTATCAAAGTGTGGGCCATCAACACCAATGGAGCAAATGCATCCCATGACATCCCATAGCACTTGATTTCTATATCTGTAGTGCTCTTCATGGTATTTCCCAGCTTAATAAGGCATAATCTGTTATCACTTGTAAGACATGTACTTTGCTGTAGGCAATATGCCCTGTAGATGAAAGGGGTGGGTTACATGGGTTCTTCTCTGGCGCCAAGTCTGGTTTTGCATAGCATCCCCTCATTTACATTTTTTTAAATGATTTTTGCAAGATGTATCTAACTCTGAGAAATATGACATCTATATCCTGGAAATCAGAAGAACTCTTAGTAAACCTCTGTCAAATAAAATTCATGATATAATTCACTATGTTTTGTCCCCCAACCAAGACAAGATCAGGGTCTATATTCATAAAGTGTCTGAGAGTAGGAGAGCTGATCTAGGACCAGTTTTGCCTTTGATTATAATGATCCTAGGTCAGCACTGATACTCTGAGACTTTTAATGAATACGGCCCAGGCCTCATCACTGAGTGATTTCTCCAACACCTCTCTTCCACTCCCCGCCTCCTCAGTTCCTCAAAGCTCCAGTAGTCATTGCGTAACACTCTAGCGATGTCAGTGCAATGTTCTTGTGCAGACTCTTTTAAAGACGTCATGTTTCTCACTCTGTTCAGTTTAATATCCAATTCATATTCCCTAATCAAACCCTCAGCCGCGTCTTGATGAGCTCTCGTAGATCTGAACAATAGAATAGATGCAATATGGTAATAACTCCACCTAGCCTTCTGGCCCTGTATCCATAAAGCGCCACAGAGTAGTATCTAGGGGCTAGGCACCTTCATTAACCCAGAGGTGATGTTTGTGTGTCTCATCTTCCCAGGTCACTCTGCTGGTGATTTGTGCTTTGGCGTTTCTGGTTTGCGTGGTGTTTCTGGTGGTCTATAAAGTCTACCAGTATGAGCAGCCCTGTCCAGAGGGCTTCATGTATGTGGTAAGCAACTAAGCATGCCTCTTTTTTTTTTCTTAAGTATTCAAGGTACCAATGAAGACCGACATCTTTAAGAAATCCACTAATCATATCAATGGCACCATACAATTGCATCTGCAAGATAGAACTTGCTGTGGAAAATCAATTATCTTTTCTCTCTCTGTTATTGGCAACATGATGTTTGGTAATTTTGGAAATGACAGGTTTTCACAGGCACTTCCTAGACTCCAAGTCTTGCTTCTCTTGTCCACATTTCTATAGTTATTCCCTTTGTTCCTCTGTTAAATCTCTCTCCCTGTCTTGCAGCAAGGTCGGTGCATGCCGACGGGGATGTACGGTTACTACCCCCCTGGCGGGCGCGGGCGTCTCTTCACCATCATCAACCACTACAACATGGCCAAGCAGACCATCACCCGGTCCGTGTCCCCGTGGATGACAGTCATGTCCGAGGAGAAGGTCTCCCAGCAAGAGACAGAGACCCACCAGAAGCTGGCCTAACGCACTGGGCTGTATTCAGAGGTGAAATGTTAAGAATGTTACAAATAGAACTACAATAAATAGAGCTGACCTGATGCCCAATTCAACATGAGCGATAATCATCTGTTCTACAAAATGTATTTCTATCTGAGCGTTTTGTAACGTTGCACCCTTCTGAACAGACCCTAGGATCATCATCCAGCCGTGTGAAAAATAGTATACACGGTGCCGTTCAAGCAAACCCAAAAATCTGGAAAAATTTTATTTAGCTAAAATGGTTGTTCTTGAGCTACGCCAGTTTTAACTGATATGATATAACTGGAATGTATCAGGCATAATGTGTTTTAATCAGTGAAATTATTTGACAAATGCATGTGTAAGCACAGACAGGAACTGCAGTTGGATGGGTATCTGGTTTGTTTGAGTACATACACAGACAGACACTTGTTGACAAAACATCTTTGTACATAAACATAATGGGGAATAAAATCTCACTTCTGTACCCCAAATATAAACTGACTGAACCATTCTAGTGTCTGTGGAGCTGGTTTAAACACATGCACGGTTCATTTTGTAAGGCTTCTGCATTTCACACAACCATACCTTGTCTTTATTACTACAAAAAAACATTTCAATTACTGTCAGAGCATGTGCCATTTAACCCTTGAGATCCAGCTAAAATTATAACTTTTTGCTCCTCCTAGACTGTTTTGCCTCTCCCATTTGTGGATGAATGGGTGTGTGACTCACTTGAAGATGCATTTTAATTGACTCCTCCATTTGTGTAGAGGACCTTTTTAATTCTGTCTCTTGTTCAATAGGAAAAAAGGGCAGTACTACCTAAACTAGTCCAATAAGAAATGTCCATTTTTGTTTTGCATTTCAAAACACCTGAATATGACACAGGTATGATGCTCATTATATTTATCCTGCATTATTGAACCCTCTGTAATTTATCCGTCTCCACACGCAGCACTTAGAGTTCGTCTTTATTGGGAACTACACTATATTTGATCAGGCACTATGTCAATGCCTTCATAAAGCATGTGAATGCTTATTGTCACTGCATAGCATATCCTGTATTCTTCTCATTGATATTGAATGTTTTTTTTTTGCATTGCTATTGAATGTAAACGTGTAATGCTATATGAATGGGATTCTGTAGCTGTCAGTCACCCTAGAATGCAGTCAAGTCATACAAAGTGATGTGTAGTAGAACTCAAGAACTCTAAAAATGAAACCTCTGAAAGGAGTGATTAATACATTGCTTTTTATTCAACATATGTCATTTAAGAGTAATGCCTTGTGTTCTCACTTTTTTTTTATACAATGACGTAAACAGAAGTACATTTGATGCTGGGTTTTTTGGGGGACAAATGAGTAATAGGCTTTGAGCTGGAAACCAATGTAAACAAATATATTAAAATGCACACATTTCAAAAACATTTGAGTAATCCATCATATCTCAACAAGATGAAGTTCATTCATGTATTTACGAGCATGGTGTAATAATGCTTAATCTTGTATCAGTTCAATTCAGTAGTGTTCAATTTCCTTAAGATAAAGGAAATCATGGCTTTTAACAGTATTTCCCCAGGGCCTTGATCAAAGTGAGATATTGTAGTAATATAATCATTTTGCTGGGATATAGGTTCATCCAAATGAACAGATTTTCAGAAGCATAACTCTGAGAATGAAATCTCTAAAGCTCATTGTTCCAAAGGCCATTTTCTGGATTGAGGTTCATGCTGTAGGCAACAGTAGGATACTGTTGGTTTGTCATACACTAGACTGGAGAATAGCTATAGTACAATTTGTATAATATACAGGTAACTGCCAAAATAATGTAAACACTTGAGTAAATGAGGGATACAAAGTGTATTGAAAGCAGGTGCTTCCACACAGGTGTGGTTCCCGAGTTAATTAAGCAATTAACATCCCATCATGCTTCAGGTCATGTATAAAAATGCTGGGCAGGCCATTATTTTGGCTAGCATGGCTATGTCCCCATAGGATCACAAAGACCCCATCCACAGGGCACAAGTGGTCACTGAATGGTTTGATGAGCTTAAAAACTATGTAAACCATATGCCATGGCCATCTCAGTCACCAGATCGCAACCCCTTGGAACACTTATGGGAGATTCTGGAGTGACGCCTGAGACGGCCTTTCCCACCACCATCAACAAAACACCAAATAATGGAATTTCTCGTGGAAGAATGGTTTCGCACAGTGGTGTGTATTTGTGGATGCCAAAAATGTACTCCCAAAATATTTATTTTGTCTCTGTGTTTCATAATTTTCCTTCAATTCGCAAGAGGCTGATGACTATCTCACAGGAGAACATCAGAGCGAGTGAAACAGTGCCCCTCTGTCTCTCTACGTGTAGGCCATCTATCTGATACCGTCTGGTCCGAACAAGTATGACATTGTTGCCGCCTGTAGCATTGAATGCAAGGGAAGCCAGCAAGCATTTGGCCTCCCTTGACAAAAAAGTAGAATGAATTTGCCAATCAGTGTTAAGCTAAACTGAGCGAGCTCAACTGTGAATGTTCCTGGCGGGGGAAGCCAGCTAGGAGTTGGCGTCTCTCCTATCAAATCGCTTTGAGGGCATATGTCATTAACCGAAGCAACTTGAATTGTTGCATCTTGTGTTGTTGTCCGCCGGTGGCTAGATAACTAGCTAGCTAAAATTATCCCTTTCCTAAATTAGACATGGGTGGAGATAAGGATTTGGACTTGTGGTTTTACCTAATTCTCCGTACTGGCCAATGATTATAACGGCAATTCTGAGCCAACCATTAATTCATAAATTGTTGTGCCCCTGGCCTGAGAGGATGGAAGTCCAATATGTAGCTAGATGTAGAAGGCTAATGTTAACTAGCTAACGTTGCCCATGAAGGGAAGTTTTTCTAGCGAGCAAGTATTTTAGCCAGGTAGCCTAAGACAAAAAATAAGTGTGTACTGTATGATAGAGTGATAGACCGTTTCGTCAACATGAAAGAGGGGGATGGCACTGGCGTTTCTCTACAAGTAGGGCGAGTCAACATGTTTTTCTACATGCACGAATGCAAACAGAAATCAGAACGAAGGACATATTTAGCTTTTGTTGATTGGACTAAATTGTTTTTGGTATCTTTTAGATGTCACTGTATTAGACTAAGCAGAGGTGATTTGAGGATGTTGAAGTTGAAATGGTGCTGGAACAGAGGAGGCAGTTCCTGTTTTCTTTGTTCCTGTGGTTCTAAATCAATAGTTGTTTAGTGGTCCGAAAATGTCAGAAACATTTACTTACTTAACCAGGTTGTAGGTCATGTAACTGTCTGTTACATGCATTATGCGTCGTGGACTTCACCGGACAGAGGTTGCTATCCGGTTTTGTGATAAAACAAAGGTGTGGTTGAAGTTATTCTGCCACTGTCTTCTTATTGTCTTGGCCTTTAGGCCTATTTATATATATATCACGGTCGCAAGGCATATGAATTAGCAGCAAACAACGCAATTATCACAACACATACAGTGTAGGTTGTAATATGGCTTTTGGGGGGGGTGCTTGGCTTCCCCAGTGATTTCACCCACGCACCGCTACTGCTGTCTCATCCGTCCAATAGAGTTCCAGACACTTGTAGAATCTGTGCCAAGGTGCATTGAAGCTGTTCTGGCTCATGGTGGCCCAATGCCCTATTTATGACACTATGTTGGCATTTCCTTTATTTTGGCAGTTACATGTATCAACTAGTGCAGTATTTCTCAATGCCAATCCTCGAGTACCCCCAACAGCACACATTTTTGTTGTAGCCCCAGACAAAAAACTTGCTGTAATTTGGAGAAATAAGAGAAAATAGTCAAATTTCTTTCACAAGCAGTGCTTCAATTTATTTGTCTTAGGACTAAGTTTCAACACAAGCAGCAAGTGCCAAGTGGAGTTATACCAACAAAAATACTCTCATTGATTGATCATAACTACCATATTTACACAAACAAAGGCTTACTTGGTCTGTGTAACTCATAACCCTTTCTTGAAAATAACCCATCTGCAAGAGCTAAACAATAGACATTGTAGACTTACGCTTTGTTGAGATGAAGAAAATGTTTTTTGAAACCCTTATGGTCTTTCATATGTATTTATTTCAATGGTATGCACATTTTTGTGGTTTTCTCATATCTTTTCTCTTAAACGACAAAAATGTTTCAAAGGGTTTCAAAAAACATTTTCTTCATCTCAACAAAGCGTAAGTCTACAATGTGTATTGTCAAGACCTCAATACAAAGAAAGAATGATGAATAGCTCAAAAACCACTTACTTCCTTTGAGAAAGACGGTAGAGGACAGTTGCTGTTGATGCAATAACAAGCATTGTGGTCAGAATGTGATACTGATCGCCCATATATACACACAGTACAGGTGGACGACAGCACTTTGCATTCAGCCAATAGTGTGCTTTACTGCATTTGTAAACATGCGTTTACACTGTCCTCTAGTGGATCGAGTACGGTTGACAGTAGTGAAGTCGTCCTCAAAGCACGTCTGGGGTCAGTTCTCTTCGGAGTAGGAAAAGCTGGTCCTAAACCCAACACTTCGTCCATCCAACCATATACTTCAATGTGATAACCACTTAAGCCCAGGCTGATGTCACTTCCTGCTGATGGAAGTCACTTACTTCCTGGTTCTGCCAGGTTCAAGGGGTTAGCTGTCGTACCAATCCAGGAAGAGCAGAGAGAAGGAGCACATGACGAGGAAGAAGAGAATCCAGACACGGAATCCAGCATTGTTTTGGATGGCCTGGAAACGCAAGGCACGCATACGATGAAACCACAGAGTTAAAAGAGATCACTGGCTGTGCTAAGCACCTCAAGAGTCAGTCACGAATATTTGGTACATTTGTTTTTCTAAAAGTTACTTCCTCCAATGGAAACATATGGACACCCTCATAATAAAAAAATATTTAGATAAATATTTCCAAATATGTTTAATATCTACATACAATAATATACTGTACAGTATAAAGAGCAGGGGAAACTACCAGGGTTGTTTAGCATAACCTGCCATTACCTCTCGGATGTCCTCGTTTCCCTCTTTGACGTTTTCAGTGGCTCCCACAACTAGCTGATGGATACTGTCTATCTCAGTTTCCTGTGAAGACCACAAAACAGGAAATAAAAACACACTAATAACACATCAATCACACTTTATTAAGTGGGATGGGCATTAGACCAGGGGGAATAAGGAAGTCACTCACTTGCATTAGCACCTTCTCCGCAAAAATCTCCTGGAGTCGCGAGATCTCGACAACCTTGCCTTCGATTTGCCTGAAAAACATTGGGAGGAGATGAATTCATCTTTTTCATCGTTGCTTCACCTCAGGCATATTTAGGAATGTAGTGGTAAGAATGATCTGAAGGGCTGATTAAAAACTAACCTGACTTCATCTACTAGGTTGCTCATCTCACTCACCAGCCTCTGGTTCTCCTGTTCAAACTAGACAGAGTGAAACCCAATCAAATCAACGTTTATTTTTCATTTGCAAAAAATACAACAGGTGTAAACAGTACAGCTAAATGCTTACTTACAAGCTCTTCCTCAACAATGCAATGTCTAATATCAAAATACAAAAATAGAAAATCAGAATAGGATTTTAAAGAGCACGGAATCAATACTAAGTCAGATATCTACAAATAAAAACACGGGAAGTAAAACATATGATAATTTACACTATATACACAAGGTCAGTACCAGTATCATATCAATATGCAGTTGGTAGATACAGTGCATTCGGACCCCTTGACTTTTCCCACATTTTGTTACGTTAAAGCCTTATTCTAAAATGTATTAAAACATTTTTTTCCCTCAATCTACACACAATACCCTATAATGACAAAGCAAAAACAGGTTTTTAGAAATGTTTGCAAATGTATTCAAACTAAAAAACTGAAATATCAAATGTACTTAAGTATTCAGACCCTTTACTCAGTACATTGTTGAAGGAGTTTTGGCAGCGATTACAGCCTCGAGTTTTCTTGGGTATGACTCTACAAGCTTGGCACAGCTGTATTTGGGGTGTTTCTCCCATTCTTATCTGCAGATCCTCTCAAGATATGTCAGGTTGGATGGGGAGCGTCGCTGCACAGCTATTTTCAGGTCTCTCCAGAGATGTTTGATTGGGTTAAAGTCCAGACTCTGGCTGGGCCACTCAAGGACATTCAGAGACTTGTGCCAAAGCCTCTCCTGTGTTGTTTTGGATGTGTGCTTAAGGTCATTGTTCTGTTGGAAGGTGAACCGTCGCCCAAGTCTGAGGTCCTGAGCACTCTGGAGCAGGTTTTCATCAAGGATCTCTCTGTACTTTGCTCCATTCATCTTTGCCTCGATCCTGACTAGTCTCCCAGTCCCTGCCAGTGAAAAACATCCCCACAGCATGATGCTGCGTCCACCATGCTTCACCATATGGATGGTGCCAGGTTTCCTCCAGATGTGACGCTTGGCATTCAGGCCAGAGTTCAATCTTGGTTTCATCAGACCCCAGAATCTTGTTTCTCATGGTCGGAGAGTCTTTTAGGTGCCTTTTGGCAAACTCCAAGTGGGCTGTCATGAGACTTTTACTGAGGAGTGTCTTCAGTCTGGCCACTCTACCAATACAGGCCTGATTGGTGGAGTGCTGCAGAGATGGTTGTCCTTCGGGAAGGTTCTCCCATCTCCACAGAAGAACTCTGGAGCTCTGTCAAAGTGACAATCAGGTTAGTGATCTCCTTCCTGAACAAGGCCCTTTTCCCCCCGATTGCTCAGTTTGGCCAGCTCTTGGAAGAGTCGTGATGGTTCCAAACTTCTTCTATTTAAGATTGACAGAGGCCACTATGTTCTTGGGGACCTTCAATGCTGCATAAATGTTTTGGTACCCTTCCCCAGATCAGTGCCTCCACACAATCCTGTCTCAGAGCTCTACGGACAATTTCTTTGACCTCATGGCTTGGTTTTTGATCTGACATGTACTGTCAACTGTGGGACCTTATATAAACAGGTGTGTGCCTTTCCAAAGCATGTCCAATCACTTGAATTTACCACAGGTGGACTACAATCAAGTTGTAGAAACATCTCAAGAATTATCAATAGAAACAGGATGCACCAGAGCTCAATTTCGAGTCTCATAGCAAAGGGTCTGAATACTTTTGTAAATAAGGTATTTCTGTTTTATTTTAAAGTAATTAGCAAAAATGTTTTTAAAAACTGTTTTCGCTTTGTCATTATGGGGTATTGTGTGTAGATTGATGAGGGAAAAACACCATTTAATACATTTTAGAATAAGGTTGTAATGTAAGAAAATATGGAAAAAGTCAAGGGGTCTGAATACTTTCTGAATCCACTGTTCATGTAGGCAGGGGTAAAAGTGACTTGAATCACATGAGATCAGACAACAACGTAGAGACAATAATAGAAAAGTGCATTGGGGAGAGAGAGAGCAAGCACATGTTAGCATACACAACATCTCTGTTCCATAGTACCATACCATCTGCATCTCCTCAGGTGAGAGCTCGTCATCCACACGACCCTGGCCCTCTTCCCACAGGCTCACATTGTTCTCCGGGACCTCCATCACGCTTCGCTCTTCAGGGAGAAAACAAGGAGATGTAGACTCTTCACTTCACTGTATATAGACTTTTTCTACTGTATGTTTATTTGTTTATTCCATGTGTAACTCTGTGTTGTTGTATGTGTCGAACTGCTTTGCTTTATCTTGGCCAGGTCACAGTTGTAAATGAGAACATGTTCTCAACTAGCCTACCTGGTTAAATAAAGGTAAAAAAAAAAGCTAACGCAAAGATTAAGAAGTCACTCCTTTCATAACTCTTTATTTTAAATACAGAAGTTGACCATTTCCATTCAAACATTTCAGTTAAAGGCACTGCATATATGATTTCCATGTGCAATTAGCGCTATTATGTCAATGAATATACCAGTAGTAGTACTAGTAGTAAAGAAATAGTAATCCATGAGAGAATAACATGTTACATGTAAAGTTTTGTGGGGCTGTAATAAAGACAAACACCATTCAAATAGTCAGCTGTTCTCAAAATAGATTTTCTTTCCACTCAGTGGGATCACCTCTTGGTCTCTGTACTCACCACCGCTGCTGCTCTCCTCCTTGGATGTTTTCTCCTCGCTGTGATGTTCCACCTGTGGGCTTTTCTCCACCACCACCCTACTGTGGTGGTGCTCTGGCTCTAGTCGGGACCTAGAATAATGTCAAAACGCCAAAGGCAAGCTCAGTCTTCCTAAATATCAAGAAAAACACTAAAGGGATAGTTTGTGTGTTTGGCAATGAAGCCCTTTAATTCACCATTCAGATGAACTCATGGGTACCATTTTTATGTCTCTGCATCCAGTATGAATGAAGTTAGAGGTAGTTTCGTGAGCCAATGCTAACTAGCATTAGCGCAATGAGTGGAAGTCTGCAGGACAGACTTCCTATGATTGTGGTAACGCTAGTTGGCAACTTCCTTCAAACTGAATGCAGGGATATAAAAATGGTATCGACTAGTTCATCTGACTCGGTGGAAGTAGATAAAATCTCAAACTATCCCTAAAGGCAAGGTCACAACGTGTTTTACGGAGATAGATTACTGCCATAATGTTGTAAATGAATGAAGAATAATTCACAAATAAATTACGTGTTGTAAAAATACAGACTAATAATACACGTCAGAATTCAACTCAAGCGTCCCTAAAATCAAGAATTCTAACAATAAATGAATAATTCAAGGTATTTTTTGTTTTATCCTTCCATCGAGAATAATAGCTCCTCGAACACTCACAGTCTCTTCTTGTCTACCACTCTCTTCACTCGTATAGCCCTCTGTTCGGAATAAAGCTTGCATACTCCTGCAAACAATGATCGACACAAATCATATATTGTCAACATTATTACAAAGTACAGAACTTACAATATGCACTGACATCAAATATATACCGGCATCACTAACGAGCCCACCTTTCAAATACATCTCGATTAGGTCGAGGACAGCCCCCCTGTGCTCTTTAATCTGGGTCGATATGACCTGTTTCTCAGCTGGAAGGGCGACAAAAAATTAGAAAAGTGTTATTATTGTGTATTAAGCAGTACACACACACATATACACACACACACACACACCTTCAGAGCGGAGCTGCTTGATGGCTTCAGAGCAGGTTCTCATGAAGATCTGGGCATCCTGGTCGATCTGGTCTCGCTCATTGTCTGTCATCCGGGTTAGGTCTGATGAGATGAGACTGTAAACACACAAAGTAATAAAATAAAAAACGTATTTCAAATTCAAGTTTTTTATTACATTCATATAGAAGTCAATACAATCCATGAGCATACAACATATCATAAATGCAAGTAATTTAATTAAACAAAACCAATATTAAAAGTGTTAGGATAGATGGTCGTTGAGATGCTATCGAGAGCTAGCTTTTTTAGCTAGTATTGGACCCAGATCTGCTATAAACCAGATCTGCTGATTCTGTGCAGTTAAATGAAATCAGTTACTCTGCTGACTGACTGACTCTCTCACACACACACACACACACACACACACACACAAAACAAATCACTATGAGCCGAGTTCTGACAGACTCCAATGTTCTGTCAGTAGCTCTGGCCACCCTAGCCTTTTAGAGACTGAGACTGCCAGAAATCATTCCGCTGACGTCAAAGTGAGGGACATTGTACAAAACAAGTTAGAGATTGGATCGTCTCTAACCAATCAGAGAATTGGACTGTAGAGGTGCTAAATCGCAGTCTCTGAATAATAGTTCTGCGATGACAGACACGTGTACAGTTATTTTCATTTTCTGTCAAAGAAACATGAAAAGGGCACCCAGACCTTTGACGTGTTTAATAAAGAAACAATATACGTACATATTATACAAGTCTATGGGAAGATAATGTCATAGATTGTACTTCTTCCCATTTCAACTAATAATATGTTTCATTCATTACATTTTTATTTAATATTCTCCATTGGACACAGGTTTTAAAAAATCATTAACAATTTGGCTAATGGATCCAAATTGCTGGCTCATACTGAATTTAGGCATAGGCCCATACTACATTTCATTCCGCTGCTCTATCTATCGCTACATACAGGTAACTGCCAAAATAAAAGGAAACACTTGAGTAAATGAGGGATCAAATAAAAAAAAAATTGTATTTATCACATGCACCGAATACAGGTGTAGACCTTACCATGAAATGCTAACTTACAAGCCCTTAACCAACAAAGCAGTTCAAGAAAGAGTTAAGAAAATATTTACTAAATAAACGAAAGTAAAAAATAATATTAAAAAGTAACAAGAAAATTACATAACAATAACGAGGCTATGAATAGTCCGGGTGTCCATTTGATATTCTTGTTCAGCAGTCTTATGGCTTGGTGGTAGAAGCTGTTAAAGTAGCCTTTTGGTCCTAGTCTTGGAGCTCCGGAACTGCTTGCCGTGTGGTAGCAGAGAAAACAGTCTATGACTTGGGTGACTAGTCTTTGACAATTTTTGTGCTTAGTATATAGGTCCTGGATGTCAGGAAGCTTGGCCCCAGTGATGTACTGGGCCGTATGCACTACCCTCTGTAGCGCCTTACGGTCAAATGCAGAGCAGTTGCCATACCAGGTGGTGATGCAAACGGTCAAGATGCTCTCGATGGTGCAGCTGAATAACTTTTTGAGGATCCTGAGGGGAAAAAGGTGTTGTCGTGCCATTTTCACAACTGTCTTAGTGTGTTTGGACCATGATAGTTTGTTGGCAAGGAGCCCTGAACACAGCCGAGGGGCCCCGGATACAAAGTATATTGAAAGCAGGTGCTTCCACACAATAGCGGACTGGTGGTCGGGAGCACCGGGACATTTCCCGGTGGCCTGAGGGTCATTTTGGCCTGCTGTGAATAGTCAACTTGACCAGCGATAATATAGCAAGCAGGAATGAGTTGGAGAATCCACGCATCAGGTGCGACTCTCGCTCTCTTGCTGCAGTGTCCCCGCGCACGGCAAAAATGACATCAGATGTCTCCGACGTACATAGCAACCGTCTCGTCTACCTGCTTCTCTACCGATAACATTTTAGACAAGTCGCATGGCGAAATGGACGGTCAGAAAAGGAAAAGTGGAGCAGAGAGGAAGAGAATAAAAAAAGAGAAAGGCCCTTGCCACAGACACAGCTAAATGCTGCAAAATAAGCGACATGTTTGCCAATAAGGGACCAGGTCTGTCAAAAACACTAGCTAAAACACACACCCCCAGAATGGCTAGCTAAGTAGCCTAGCTAATAATAGTGACACAACGACCGGTAGGCTAAACAGTTTGCACGTCTTAGGTCTTCGTGGAGGAATTATATCATAGCAATGAGTGCAACATAGCGATCACATTGGCTACATGTAGAAATAAATTCTCTATATGTATATTCTATATATAAAAATAAATAAACACACATGTAAGTATGTGGATACCCCTTTGAATTACTGGATTCAGCTACTTCAGCCACACCTGTTGCTGACAGCTGAATAAAATCGAGCACACCACCATGCAATCTCCATAGACAAACTTTGGCAGTAGAATGACCTTACTCAAGAGCTCAGTGACTTTCAACGTGGCACCATCATAGGATGCCACCTTTGCAACAAGTCAGTTTTGACACATTTCTGCCCTGCTAGGGTCAACTAGAGTCAACACATTTCTGCCCCAATCAACTGTAAGTGCTGTTATTGTGAAGTGGAAACGTCTAGGAGCAACAATGGCTCAGCCACAAAGTGGTAGGCCACCCAAGCTCACAAAACGGGACCACCGAGTGCTGAAGTGTCTGTTCTCGGTTGCAACACTCACTACAGAGTTCCAAATGGTCTCTGGAAGCAATGTCAGCACAATTAATGTTCTTTGGGAGCTTCATGAAATGGCTAAGCAGCCGCACACAAGCTTATGCCAAGCCAGCACCCGATGTCACAGGAAGGCCAAAAAGATCAAGGACATCAACCATCCGAGCCACTGCCTGTTCACCCCGCTATCATCCAGAAGGCGGGGTCAGTACACGTGCATCAAAGCTGGGACCGAGAGACTGAAAAACAGCTTCAATCTCAAGGCCATCAGACTGTTAAACAGTCATCACTAGCACATTAGAGGATGCTCCTATAAACATAGACTAGAAATCACTGGCCGCTTTAAGAAATGGAACACTGGTCACTTCGATAATGTTTACATATCTTGCATTACTCATCTCATATATGTATACTGTATTTTGTACTATTCTACTGTATCTTAGTCCAATGTCTGACATTGCTCGTCCATATATGTACAGTTGAATTCAGAAGTTTACATACACCTTAGCCAAATACATTTAAACTCAGTTTTTCACAATTCCTGACATTTAATCCTAGTAAAAATTCACTGTCTTAGGTCAATTAGGATCACCACTTTATTTAAAGAATGTGAAATGTCAGAATAATAGTAGAGAAGGATTTATTTCAGCTTTTATTTCTTTCATCACATTCCCAGTGGGTCAGAAGTTTACATACACTCAATTAGTATTTGGTAGCATTGCCTTTAAATTGTTTAACTTGGGTCAAATGTTCTGGGTAACCTTCCACAAGCTTCCCACAATAGGTTTTGTGGGAATTTTGGACCATTCCTCTGACAGAGCTGGTGTAACTGAGTCAGGTTTGTACGTGCTTTTTCAGTTCTGCCCACAACATTTCTATAGAATTGAGGTCAGGGCTTTGTGATGGCCATTCCAATACCTTGACTTTTTTGTCCTTAAGCCATTTCGCCACAACTTTGGAAGTATGCTTGGGGTCAATGTCGATTTGGAAGACCCATTTGCGACCAAGCTTTAACTTCTTGACTGATGTCCTGAGATGTTGCTTTAATATATCCACGTAATTTTCCTGCCTCATGATGCCATATTTTGTAAAGTGCACCAGTCCCTCCTGCAGAAAAGCACCGCCACAACATGATGCTGCCACCCCCGTGCTTCACGGTTGGGATGGTGTTCTTCGGCTTGCAAGCCTCCCCCTTTTTCCTCCAAACATAACGATGGTGATTATGGCCAAACAGTTCTATTTTTGTTTCAACAGACCAGAGGAAATTTCTCCAAAAAGTACGATCTTTGTCCCCATGTGCAGTTGCAAACCATAGTCTGGCTTTTTTTATGGTGGATTTGGAGCAGTGGCTTCTTCCTTGCTGAGCGGCCTTTCAGGTTATGTCGATATAGGACTCATTTTACTGTGGATATATATACTTTTGTACCGGTTTCCTCCAGCATCTTCACAAGGTCCTTTGCTGTTGTTCTGGGATTTATTTGCACTTTTCGCCAAAAAATTACATCCACAGGTACACCTACAATTGACTCAAATGATGTCAATTAGCCTTAGGAAAAATTACTTGTGTCATGCACAAAGTAGATGTCCTAACCGACTTGCCAAAACTATAGTTTGTTAACAAGAAATTTGTGGAGTGGTTGAAAAACGATTTTTAATGACTCCAACCTAAGTGTATGTAAACTTCCGAAACATCAATCAATTTGTCAACGGTTAAATATATCACAATCCACACGAAGGCCGAGCTGAAACCTTGGTGGGGGCATTTTTGGGGTCAAACGTGAAAATGGATTAGCCACATGAAAGTCATACAGTTGAAATGGACAGAAAACAGACAGTAAACAGGACATGGTTCGGTAACCTGATAGGAGGCTTACCTTCCAGCATTCACATAGTCCTTCCTGTGCTGCAGTAGAAAGTCTTTCAGCTTGGTGATGTTGGAGATCTGTCAATATGAATAGAAAATACATTACAGGAACGTTTATCAATTTCTTCATGTCTCCTTCTCCATTTGTTGACTACATCACAGTTCCTCTTCATGATTTTGGCCATGATTGTGGACTTTCATTGGTAAGATGTACCTGGAACCCCTTTCTTTTTACCAAACCAGTGTAAACATCTAAAGGGCTTATGAGATAACGATGCAGTATCTTGAGAAGTAGGCCTCTCTCTCAACAATGTCTCGCACACTATGTCTCGCACAGCCAAATGCTGGTAAGAAGTCAGAGGTTGGTGGATTTCATTCCTTCACTGGTGGACCAAAGAGTTAATTTCAGGCCTTGCTCACACGTCTCAAGTTAGGCCTTCTAAAACAACACAACTTTGCGTTCATTGACTCTGACAGGCGAACCTTGTCCATGTGTCTCTCTCTATCCATTCTGAACATTTACCAATTACTATTAGTTTACAGCAGGACATACCAAATTCAAAACAGGCAATTCCTTGTTAAATAGTACCAGTAAATAAAATTATACACTTCTATATAGCTGCCCTGACAGAAAACATTAAAATATGCCTAAAATTGTATAATCTGTCAACTATTTATCACAGATAAAATGTCAGAGTAAATGTGTGTGCAGGAAAACCAGAGGAAACTCGGTGGAATCCAATATTTACTCCTGTAATTCAGGTAACATCGAAAAATACCTAATTATTTCCCATCCACAGAGTAGAGCGCGAGAAGGACAGAAGTGTTTTTGAGTCCACACACAGCAGGCTCTGTTTGAGAAAAGGGAAAAAAAGAAAATAATCCAGACAAGCGAAGTATTCTACTGCTTGCATCAGTTAGCTGGTGTGGAATAGAGTTCCATGTAGTCATGGATCTTTGTAGTACTGTGCGCTTCCCATAGTCTGTTCTGGACTTGGGGACTGTGAAGAGAGCTCTGGTGGCATGTCTTGTGGGGTATGCATGGGTGTACCTTCAGCTTGTCAACACCTCTTATAAAAACAAGTAATGATGAAGTCAATCGCTCTTCCACTTTGAGCCATAAGAGGTTGACATTCATGTCATTAAAGTTAGCTCTCCATGTACTTTTAAGGGTCAGCCGTGCTGCCCTGTTCGAAGCCAACTGCAATTTCCCAAGTCCCTCTTTGTGGCCCCTGACCACACTACTGAACAGTAGTACAGGTGTGACAAAACCAAGGCCTGTAGGACCTGTCTCGTTGATAGTGTTAAGGCAGAGCAGCGCTTTATTATTGATAGACGTCTCCCCATCTTAGCTACTGTTGTAGCAATATGTTTTGACCATGGCAGTTTACAATCCAGGGTTACTCCAAGCAGTTTAGACAGTTTAGTCTTAAGGTGTGACATTGCTTCAGAGCAATTAGAACCAATCAGGTTTAAGGGATCAAATGTTATTTGTTATTTAGAGCACTTGTGCTTGTAAAGGGGTTGAGTGAAGCGAAACATTCCCATGGTTGAAAGGCAGGAGTGTGTTGTCTACCGTGTCTGGGCATCTCCAACAGTCAAAGGCCTGAGTGTTTGTTTTTCCAATTCTCCCAGGCACTTTCACTATATTTCTCACAGCTATAAACCCTAAACATGCTTAATATTGTAAATAAAATAAAATTCAAATCAAGGTTTATTGGTCACGTACACAGATTTGCAAATCCCGCAAGTGCAGCGAAATGCTTGTGTTTCCAGCTCCAACAGTGCAATAATAATACCTAGCATTTTTTTTAAACAATACGCACATAGTAGACCTACAATCCAGGGTCACTAGACCACTGGTGTGCTATTTGAAATCATCTACTTAAAATCAAAATGACAAACGTCATATTCTTAAATTCCATACAAGCCAATGTGTCTCTGCTTTGCCACACCTCACCAGCATGTGGCAGTAGGTCCCTAGTGTAAGAGCCCCGCTAGCTCTCAGGAGAGAACAGAGAGAAGATGTCAAGCATGCTGGTTTGGAGGGGATGGGTGATACATCTCCTTTGTGTATACATTTAGGTTCAGATTCTCACTACAACTTTCAGGGTTTGCAGGGGGTCACCGGGATCAATTGCTCTTGTAACTTAAGACTCTAAAGAGCAAATAATACCTAAACAATGAGTAAAGGGGGTAACCTTGTGCTTGAGGCTGGAGGAGTGTGTGTGCATGATGTCTTTGCCAAAGTATGTGAATTTATATGAATATGTGCTTGCGTGTGTGTGTAGCGAGGCAGCAGGAGGAGAGTCTGCCAAGCTAAATCTAATTTCATCATGAAGGACCCCCAATTTACCTCCACTCTCTCCTACTCCTAAGCCTGAACAATGCGCAAACAAACCGTCACAGGGGTTTAGCCAGCAGATTTGGTAACTGAGCTAATTTTATAATGATCGCCCAGCAGTCATTTATGTCTCCATGGCTTGACCCCTCTCTGTCCATTTTGAAGCATGTCTAAATCTCCTTTTAGATATAGCCTAGCCCAGCGGTCACCAACACGTCGATTGCAATCGGCTGGTCGAGCTCAAAGGCATTCCTAGTCCATCGCCAAACATTGCTGTAAAAAAAACTAAAAGGTTCCTCTCAGCCATGAGGCTGAGAGGAAAATGTGCAGTTTTATAGTTAATTAAAGCTAAAATATAGGTGTGTTGACTGTGATAAAGGCACTGGATTATGCTCTACCTTATTTTCTAAATGAACAAATGAAACAGGAACTGGCATGGTGCATATAGCCATAAGAAGCAGTGATATGCCTCAATGCAGTCATACTCGTGGCTTTTTGGGAGTGTGGCTTTCAGATAGTTTTTTTGGGCAACCAATCCAGTGAATGCCATCCCAGGTTACCTGTTCTGTTATATTTAATCAAATCTGACTGTGATAAGGATGCAACCAGGCCTGACGCAGATGGCGGTTACTCATGTGCAGGACATAAAGACTTCTTTTGAACTGTTCATCCCAGACACCATCCAAAAAATCATTCTGGACTGCACTAATTTGGAGGGAAGGTGTGTTTTTGGAGAGAGATGGACCAAACTCATTTCAAATCAAATGTTATTAGTCACATGCGTGAAATACAACAGGTGTAGACCTTACAGTGAAATGCTTACTTGCGAGCCCCTAACCAACAATGCAGTTTAAAAAAAATACGGACAAGAATAAGAAATAACAGTAGCAAGTAATTAAAGAGCAGCAGTAAAATAACAATAGCGAGACTATATACTGGGGGGTACCGGCACAGAGTCAATGTGCGGGGGCTCCGGTTAGTTGAGGTAATATGTACAGTTGAAGTCGGAAGTTTACATACACTTATGTTGGAGTCATTAAAACTCCTTTTCCAACCACTTATCAAATTTCTTGTCAACAAACTATAGTTTTGGCAAGTCAGTTAGGACATCTATTTTGTGCATGACACAAGTCATTTTTCCAACAATTGTTTACAGACAGATTATTTCACTGTATCACAATTCCAGTTTGTCAGAAGTTTACATACACTAAGTTGACTGTGCCTTTAAACAACTTGGAAAATTCCAGAAAATGTTGTAATGGCTGTAGAAGCTTCTGATAAGGTAATTGAAATCCTTTGAGTCAATTGGAGGTATACCTGTGGATGGATTTCAAGGCCTACCTTCAAACTCAGTGCCTCTTTGCTTGACATCATGGGAAAATCAAAAGAAATCAGCCAAGACCTCAGAACAAAAATTGTAGACCTCCACAAGTTTGGTTCATCCTTGGGAGCAATTTCCAAACACCTGAAGGTACCACGTTCATCTGTACAAACAATAGCACGCAAGTATAAACACCATGGGACCACACAGCCGTCATACCGCTCAGGAAGGAGACGCGTTCTGTCTCCTAGATATGAACGTACTTTGGTGCGAAAAGTGCAAATCAATCCCAGAACAACAGCAAAGGATCTTGTGAAGATGCTGGAGGAAACAGGTACAAAAGTATCTATATCCACAGTAAAACTAGTCCTATATTGACATGACCTGAAAGGCCGCTCAGCAAGGAAGAAGCCACTGCTCCAAAACCACCATAAAAAAGTCAGACTACGGTTTGCAACTGCACATGGGGAAAATATTGTACTTTTTGGAGAAATGTCCTCTGGTCTGATGAAACAAAAATAGAACTGTTTGGCCATAATGACCATCGTTGTGTTTGGAGGAAAAAGGGGGAGGCTTGCAAGGCGAAGAACACCATCCCAAACGTGAAGGGACTGCTTTGCTGCAGGAGGGACTGGTGCACTTCACAAAATAGATGGCATCATGAGGCAGGAAAACTGTGATATATTGAAGCAACATCTCAAGACATCAGTCAAGAATTTAAAGCATGGTCGCAAATGGGTCTTCCAAATGGACAATGACCCCAAGCATACTTCCAAAGTTGTGGCAAAATGGCAAAAAAGTCAAGGTATTGGAGTGGCCATCACAAAGCCCTGACCTCAATCCCATAGAAAATGTGTGGTCAGAACAGAAAAAGCGTGTGCGAGCAAGGAGGCCTACAAACCTGCCTCAGTTACACCAGCTCTGTCAAGAGGAATGGGCCAAAATTCACCTAACTTATTGTGGGAAGCTTGTGGAAGGCTATCCGAAACATTTGACCCAAGTTAAACAATTTAAAGGCAATGCTACCAAATACTAATTGAGTGCATGTAAACTTCTGACCCACTGGGAATGTGATGAAAGAAATAAAAGCTGAAATCAATCTGTACTATTATTCTGACATTTCAAATTCTTTAAATAAAGTGGTGATCCTAACTGACATAAGACAGGGCATTTTAACTAGGATTAAATGTCAGAAATTGTGAAAAACTGAGTTTAAATGTATTTGGCTAAGGTGAATGTAAACTTCTGACTTCAACTGTACATGTAGGTAGAGTTATTAAAGTGACAATGCATAGATGATAACAGAGAGTAGCAGCAGTGTAAGGGGGGGAGGGGGGGGGGGGGTACTGCTTTCCGTGCGATAGCAGAGAGAACAGTCCATGACTAGGGTGTCTGGAGTTTTTTACCATTTTTAGGGCCTTCCGCTGACACCGCCTGGTATAGAGGTCTTGGATGGCAGGAAGCTTGGCCAATGTGATGTACTGGGCCGTTCACATTACCCTCTGTAGTGCCTTGCGGTTGGAAGCCGAGCAGTTGTCATACAAGGCAGTGATGCAGCCAGTCAGGATGATCTCGATGGTGCAGCTGTAGAACCTTTTGAGGATCTGAGGACCCATGCCAAATATTTTCAGTCTCCTGAGGGGGAATAGGTTTGGGGTTCTTATCCTTGTTGTTCTTTTCAGCTCCAATGGGGAATCCACAAAATCCCTGTGGGATGCAGAAATTGGCAGAGAACTTTTCAGTGCAACAATGTCTATGGAAAACTTTCACATTATTTCCAGGCTTTGATAACCAAGACACCAGACGAGCTCGGCGGCAGAGAGACAAGCTAGCTGCAATCAGGTCAGTGTGGGACAAGTGGGTGGACCGCCTTGCCCTGTCTTACAACCCTGGGCCTAACGTTACGGTTGATGAACAGCTTATACCATTTAGTGGCTGCTGCCCCTTCAGGCAGTACATGCCCGCAAAATATGAAACCAAGATCTGGGCTGCCTGTGATGCTGCTTCATCATATGCATGGAACTTGCAAGTGTATACGGGGAAACCAGATGGAGGAGCCCCTGAGAAGAACGAAGGAATGCGGGTTGCCCTGGATGTGATACAGTGACTCCGTGGCCACATCATCACATACGATATACTTTGCACAAGCTGGGACAGGAGCTCCTCAAGAGGAAGCTGATGATGGTAGGAACAGTACGAAAAAACAAGCCAGCGCTCCCACCTCAGCTGTTGAATACACAGAACAGGCCTATCAATTCCTCTAAGTTTGTGTTCACGGCCGACACGTCCCTAGTGTCCAACGTGCTAAAAAAAGGCAAAAATGGGGTACTCATGAGTATGCTGCATAGGGATGGGAAAATCTGTAGCCAGGAACATCAAAAACCAGAAATCATAATGGATTGCAATGCCACAAAAGGAGGGGTGGACAATTTAGACAAGCTGGTGACTGGCTACAGCTGCAAAAGAAGAATGCTAAGCTGGCCACTTGTGATATTCTTAAACTTTTTGGACAGCTCGGGATACAACGCATTTGTCATCTGGATGGTGTTAAACCCAGATTGGAACAGAGGGGAGCTCCAGAGGAGACAGCTCTTTGTCGAGGAGCTGGGCAAGGCATTGGTAAGACCTCAAATCCAGAGGAGGCAACATATCCCAAGGACCCCAGTTTCTGCAGCCATCGTGAAGAGAATTCAGGAGGAGGATGCTGGTGCCCCATTCGCCCGACCCACAGAACCAACAACTCCAATTCCGGAGCTAAGTGTGAGTGATGTTGTTGCATGTCTTTGTATGACACTCCTAACTTGGCCTGCTGTAACTATATGTGAGTGAGTGAGATGTTAGTCAAATTCCTGAACTAAGTGTTTTCATTAGGGATGCACGATATATTGGTGAACATATCGGAATCGGCCGATATTAGCTAAAAATGCCGTTATCAGTATCGGCCCGATGTCTAGTTTAACGCCGATGTGCAATACCGATGTCAAAGCTGACGTGCATACCTATATAACGTAGGTACATGACGTAATGGCGCCACGTAAAATGTTGCGCAACACAGCATTCCTAACCTAGCCTACAATGTCTGCTGTGTGGATCGAGCAGTCAACAGGTCGAGAAGTCATTTCAAAGAGTAAGAACATTTCAGCGAGACAACTCAAAAGGCGAAACCCATTAAAGCCAAGATAATGGGATTCATTGCCCTTGACAATCAACCATTCTCTGTCGTGGGTGATGTTGGCTTTCGCCGACTATTTTTCAGACGTTGCCCTACTGGAGTTACACAGTAATAGCGTCACTGCTATTAGCTTCTCGACATACTATGGACCGCTGTTTGGGTCTTTGCGTGTCAAAAAAGATACACATCAAATAACACTATTTGACCTGTTAAATAGTATTTTAATTTGACATGTCAAATAACAGTTCTATTATAGAATGTTGTGTGTTCTGAAATTGCACGTGCAAGCCAAGCGCCATCACTACTATCAGTAGCACTGTCGCCCGCAACTTCTGGGCTAGCTAGCTTTAGCGTGGTACCTAGCTAGCACCAATACAACCAGCCTGAAAACAATGACCAGTAGAAACTGCAGTCATTTTCATTATTCTTAGCAATGATTTAGGAATCGTGTGAGTAAGCATTAGCTAGGTAGCCACTTGTTGTTCGCCTATTGAAATTGAACTTCAGTTCATGAAAATAAATAGCTAGCCAGCTTACTTAACCCTGTTGCCCAAAGCTAACGTTATAGGCAGCCAGCTAGCTTTATCTGGCTAGTGAGGCTCGACCGGACTGGGTTATGTGTTGTGAAGCTAGCCACAATAAGGATTAGGCACAATAGTGGAATTTGAGGTTTGCCTTCAAAATAAAAGTACCACTTTGAAAGTGATGCAGAAGGTTACAATTGGTGGACTCATAATGTTAAACAAGGTTGGAATGTGAAGCAATGAAATGGGGTATCAGTCTACTTGGTGACACCCACAAAACACAACTGTGTAGAGTTTATGCAAATATTAGCGTTTTAGCTCTTATCGCAGGACTGTGACTGTGTGAAATCACCTCCCCAGTCAGCCTATTGTGTATTGACATTCATATTGCACTCTACAGCTTTACCTAAGGATTGGGGATCAGTGAAATTAGGTATCAGTTTACTCAATACCCAAGATAAGTTTTCCCAACGTCGTCCTCAGAGTGATCAGACTCCAAAACATCCATGCAGTATTGTTTTTCCTCGGGAATAGGGTTCAATACACATAGGTTGACAATAAATGTGGCTCAATTCACAGTTGTTTCAGAGTCCTGCAACAAGAGCTATGATGCTAATGTTCTCTGGGTGTCACTGAGTAGACTGATACCCCATGTCATTGATCCACAATCCATAGGTAAGGCTTGTCAGTGAAATAAGTATGCTCCCAATGCAATTCTAAAGTATAATACGTCCAGTGTGATTTCAACAGATTTGTCAAATTAACAAACGATTGTGTTTGTTGATTTAATATAATGACATTCCAGCCTCATTTAGCATGATCTATTCAATTATGGCATTCTACTATTTGTACTCATTTGCATCACTGTCAGTGACATACTTTTATTTTGAAGGCTAACTGCAAAGTCCACAATTTTGGCTAATCCTTATTGTGGCTAGCTTCACATAGATGGGTCCGACCACCATTAATCAAATAAGAACTGTCTTATAAATTAGGGTTATTTTAGATGACACCTAGCTATATAGTTAGCTACTGAAACAGATTGTCATTTTGCTATGTTTTTGGGGAAGAACAGTGTTTGTATCCATGAGCAGCTTTTTTTATATGATCAGCACTGTAGGTGCGCAAGACAACTTTACCAGCATCATAGCATGCCTATCGATGTATCGTTGTGACATATGAAACACGAGTGATAGTGTAATCAATGTGTAATAACTACGTTAAAAAATTGATGAACGTGTTACATTTTTATGTGCAGTCATATTCAGGTCCTGATAGGTCAACAAGCTTATTTGACTTGTGTCTTTTTTGACACGCAAAGACCCAAAACGGTGTTCTGTAGAAATCATGGTTGAGAATGAAACGACTGAACAGATGAACAACGAAACAACACAGCAAGTAAGTGAAAGAAATAGGTTTTGATTATGTTTTACTGGTAATGGGGATATACGTAAATGCCAACAAAATAACTTTTTGGTCAGTGTGGTGTGTGTAACCTTTATTTAACTAGGCAAGTCAGTTAAGAACATATTCTTATTTACGACTGCCTACCTAGGGCAAACCCAGATGACGCTGGGCCAAATTGTGCGCAGCGCTATGGGACTCCCAATCACAGCCGGATGTGATACAGCCTGGATTCGAACCAGGGACTTTAGTGACGCCTCTTGCACTGAGATGCAGTGCCTTAGACCGCTGCGTCCATGTGTGTCTGTTAAATAGTTAACAGTACTAGACTGCTTAAAAGGCAGTAAATTAAATATCGGTATCATGTTTTTTGGCAAGGAAAATATCAGATATCGGTATCGGCCAAATATGTTAAATCGGTGCATCACTAGTTTTCATCATTCTAGATTGCAACCGGTAGCAACAAGAAGAAGCGCTGCCATGTGGGTGGAACCAAGAAGAACAGGAAGACACAGTACACATGCATCAAGTGCAGGAAATACATTTGCAACACACACACAGTAAAACTCTGTCCCTCATGTGGTGTGTAGACCGGCCCCCATTTGTATTCAATGGGGCTCATTTATTATTTCCATAAAATACTGTATGTAAAATGTGTCCTTCCAATTTGTTCAGTTCAAAGCAAAAAACATCTATAGCGATGAAAAACTTGTTTCATTTATATTTGTTCAAGATACGTGATTTATACCACCCATGTCTTAGATTGTTTACAAAAATCACATTTTATTCCAAAAAATGAATAGCGCTTTTATTGATAAATGTGATCTAGCAGAGGTAAATGGCAAATATTAACCATGTATGCTGTCTATATTGCTTATAATTGAAATAAGGGTCAAAGACAAGACGTGTACATTTGGTGTCCAAAGACCATTCATTTAACATAGAAAAATAAATATATATAAATATAATATTAAATCACTCAACTCTTACCCCCCTTTTGACCCAGAAATATTTGTGTTGCAAACTATTAAATTAAGGGAGTTATTGAGCTCTAAAGTGTCAAAATGTCCTTCAGTGTAACTGTCCAGGTAAAAATTCTAATAACAAAAAATATTTTTTAAATTGTAGATATTCATCCTAAAAATATAAATGAACTCCCATGTCATAATTGTGTTAGTGTTTGCAACAATATATAGAATAATGGGCAACATACTGTATCGAAAAAAACATTTAAACTTGAATAACTTTTGTCCAGACTTTTGCACTTCATCAAGGTCATTCAGTATAACAAAGGTAAAAATCTATTTTAAAGCATATCACATGATAATCATGTGACAGTGTGTGACACCACACATCAATGTGATGAGGGAAGTAAATCTCTGAAAAATTTGATGATTTCACCCACGAGTAAAATTTGTAACAAAAACGCATGTCCTTCAGTACAACACAGAAAACATACTTTTAATGTTATTATTTTATAAAAAGCTATATTAAATATGAAAAGGATCATCCTTATAGGTCAAGGTGATTACTTTATATAGGTGACCAAGGAACTGCCTGTTAACCTGTTGGGGCTAGGGGGCAGTATTTGCACGGCCGGATAAAAAAAACGTACCCGATTTGATCTGGTTACTACTCCTGCCCAGAAACTAGAATATGCATATAATTAGTAGATTTGGATAGAAAACACTCTAAAGTTTCTAAAACTGTTTGAATGGTGTCTGTGAGGATAACAGAACTCATATGGCAGGCCAAAACCTGAGAAGATTCCATACAGGAAGTGCCCTGTCTGACAATTTGTTGTCCTTCTGTTGCATCTCTATCGAAAATACAGCATCTGTGCTGTAACGTGACACTTTCTAAGGCTCCCATTGGCTCTCTAAAGCCGCCAGAAAGTGGAATGGGCAAAGTACAACAGCTCTGTTTGTTTGTGGTCAGCCTGGGGACAGTGACACAGATGCGCGTTCATGAGAATTCTCAAATTTTTTCTTTCAGCCTTTGAATGAATACAACGTTGCCCGGTTGGAATATTATCGCTATTTTACGAGAAAAATAGCATAAAAAATAGATTTTAAACATCGTTTGACATGCTTCTAAGTACGGTAATGGGATATTTTGAATTTTTTTGTCACGAAACGCGACCTGAACGCACGAACAAAACGGAGCTATTTCAATATGGATGTCCTAGCTGTGATTGAATCTTGGCTTAGGAAGTCCACCAAAAACTGTGAAATCTTCATCCCTAACTACAACGTTTTCAGACAAGATAGAACGACCAAAGGGGGCGGTGTTGCAATCTACTGCAGAGATAGCCTGCAGAGATCTGTCCTGCTATCCAGGTCTGTACCCAAACAATTTGAACTTCTACTTTTAAAAATCCACCTCTCCAAAAACAAGTCTCTCACCGTTGCCGCCTGCTATAGACCCCCCTCGGCCCCTAGCTGTACTCTGGACACCATATGTGAACTGATTGCCCCCCATCTATCTTCAGAGCTCGTGCTACTAGGCGACCTAAACTGGGACATGCTTAACACCCCAGCCATTCTACAATCCAAGCTTGATGCCCTCAATCTCACACAAATTATTAATGAACCCACCAGGTACAAGCCCAAAGCCGCAAACACTGGCACCCTCATAGATATCATCCTAACCAATGTGCCCTCTAATTACACCTCTGCTGTTTTCAACCAAGATCTCAGCGATCACTGCCTCATTGCCTGCACCCGTAATGGGTCAGCGGTCAAACGACCTCCACTCATCACTGTCAAACGCTCCCTGAAACATTTCAACGAGCAAGCCTTTCTAATCGACCTGGCCCTGGTATCCTGGAAGGATATTGACCTCATCCCGTCAGTAGAGGATGCCTGGTTATTTTTTTTAAATGCCTTCCTCTCCATCTTAAATAAGCATGCCCCTTTCAAGAAATTTAGAACCAGGAACAGATATAGCCCTTGGTTCTCCCCAGACCTGACTGCCCTTAACCAACACAAAAATATCCTGTGGCGTTCTGCATTAGCTTCGAACTGCCCCGCGATATGCAACTTTTTAGGGAAGTTAGAAACCAATGCACACAGGCAGTTAGAAATGCCAAGGCTAGCTTTTTCAAACAGAAATTTGCTTCGTGCAACTCCAACTCTAAAAAGTTCTGGGACATTGTAAAGTCCATGGAGAATAAGAACACCTCCTCCCAACTGCCCACTGCACTGAGGATAGGAAACTCTGTCACCACCGATAAGCCCACTATAATTGAGAATTTCAATAAGCATTTTTCTACGGCTGGCCATGCTTTCCACCTAACTACCCCTACTGCATTCAACAGCACTGCACCCCCCACAGCTACTCGCCCAAGCCTCCCCCATTTCTCCTTCTCCCAAATCCATCCAGCTGATGTTCTGAAAGAGCTGCAAAATCTGGACCCCTACAAATCAGCTGGGCTTGACAATCTGGACCCTTTCTTTCTAAAATTATCTGCCGAAATTATTGCAACCCCTATTACTAGCCTGTTCAACCTCTTTCGTGTCGTCTGAGATTCCCATAGATTGGAAAGCAGCTGCTGTCATCCCCCTCTTCAAAGGAGGTGACACTCTTGACCCAAATTGCTACAGACCTATATCCATCCTACCCTGCCTTTCTAAGGTCTTCGAAAGCCAAGTCAACAAACAGATTACCGACTATTTCGAATCCCACCGCACCCTCTCCGCTATGCAATCTGGTTTCAGAGCTGGTCATGGGTGCACCTCAGCCACGCTCAAGGTCCTAAACGACATCGTAACCGCCATCGATAAGAAACAATACTGTGCTGCCGTATTCATTGACCTGGCCAAAGCTTTTGACTCTGTTAATCACCACAACCTCATCGGCAGACTTAGTAGCCTTGGTTTCTCAAACGATTGCGTCGCCTGGTTCACCAACTACTTCTCTGACAGAGTTCAGTGTGTCAAATCGGAGGGCCTACTGTCTGGACCTCTGGCAGTCTCTATGGGGGTACCACAGGGTTCAATTCTTGGGCCAACTCTTTTCTCTGTATACATAAATGATGTCGCTCTTGCTGCTGGTGAATCTCTGATCCACCTCTACGCAGACGACACCATTCTGTATACTTCTGGCCCTTCTTTGGACACTGTGTTAACAACCCTCCAGACGAGCTTTAATGCCATTCAACTCTCCTTCCGTGGTCTCCAACTGCTCCTAAACACAAGTAAAACTAAATGCATGCTCTTCAACCGATCGCTGCCTGCACCTGCCCGCCCATCCAGCATAACTTCTCTGGACGGTTCTAACTTAGAATTTGTGGACAACTACAAATACCTAGGTGTCTGGTTAGACTGTAAACTCTCCTTCCAGACTCACATCAATCATCTCCAATCCAAAGTGAAATCTAGAATTGGCTTCCTATTTCGCAACAAAGCATCCTTCACTCATGCTGCCAAACATACCCTCGTAAAACTGACCATCCTACCAATCCTCGACTTCGGCGATGTCATTTACAAAATAGCCTCCAATACCCTACTCAACAAGCTGGATGCAGTCTATCACAGTGCCATCCGTTTTGTCACCAAAGCCCCATATACAACCCACCACTGCGACCTGTATGCTCTCGTTGGCTGGCCTTCACTTCATAATCGTCGCCAAACACATTGGCTCCAGGTCATCTACAAGACCCTGCTAGGTAAAGTCCCCCCTTATCTCCGCTCACTGGTCACCATAGCAGCACCCACCTGTAGCACGCGCTCCAGCAGGTATATCTCTCTGGTCACCCCTAAAGCCAACTCCTCCTTTGGCCGTCTCTCCTTCCAGTTCTCTGCTGCCAATGACTGGAACGAACTACAAAAATCTCTGAAACTGGAAACACTTATCTCCCTCACTAGCTTTAAGCACCAGCTGTCAGAGCAGCTCACAGATCACTGCACCTGTACATAGCCCATCTATAATTTAGCCCAAACTACTACCTCTTCCCCTACTGTATTTATTTATTTTATTTATTTTGCTCCTTTGCACCATATTATTTATATTTGAACTTTGAACTTTCTTCAAACTACAAATCTACCATTCCAGTGTTTTTCTTGCTATACTTTATTTACTTTGCCACCATGGCATTTTTTTTGCCTTTACCTCCCTTATCTCACATCATTTGCTCACATTGTATATAGTCTTATTTTTTTCTACTGTATTATTGACTGTATGTTGTTTACTCCATGTGTAACTCTGTGTTGTTGTATGTTGTCGAACTGCTTTGCTTTATCTTGGCCAGGTCGCAATTGTAAATGAGAACTTGTTCTCAACTTGCCTACCTGGTTAAATAAAGGTGAAATAAATAAATAAATAAATAAATAAAATATAACTATGGATTATTTGGAACCAAAACAGCATTTGTTGTTGAAGTAGAAGTCCTGGGAGTGCATTCTGACGAAGAACAGCAAAGGTAATACAATTTTTCTAATAGTAATTCTGAGTTTAGGTTGTCCCAAACTTGGTGGGTGTCAAAATAGCTAGCCGTGATGGCCGGGCTATGTACTCAGAATATTGCAAAATGTGCTTTTGCCGAAAAGCTATTTTAAAATCTGACACCACGATTGCATAAAGGAGTTCTGTATCTATAATTCTTAAAATAATTTGTATGTATTTTGTCAACGTTTATCATGAGTAATTTAGTAAATTCACCGGAAGTTTTCGGTGGGTATGCTAGTTCTGAACATATACATGCTAATGTAAAAAGCTGGTTTTTGATATAAATATGAACTTGATTGAACAAAACATGCATGTATTGTATAACATAATGTCCTAGGAGTGTCATCTGATGAAGATCATCAAAGGTTAGTGCTGCATTTAGCTGTGGTTTTGGTTTTTGTGACATATATGCTTGCTTTGAAAATGGCTGTGTGATTATTTTTGGCAGGGTACTCTCCTGACATAATCTAATATTTTGCTTTCGCTGTAAAGCCTTTTTGAAAATCGGACAATGTGGTTAGATTAACGAGAGTATTGTCTTTAAAATGGTGTAAAATAGTCATATGTTTGAGAAATTGAAGTTATAGCATTTTTGAGGTATTTGTATTTCGCGCCACGCGATTCCACTGGCTGTTGACTAGGGTGGGACCTAGCCCAGTGAAGTTAAATATGTTTATGTATGAAATCCGTCCTTCAGTATCACCATTTGTCCTTCAGCACAAAAAAAGTTTAATGTTATAACACAATGTCACCCGTTATGCTGAATGACAGTAGCGTTGTTATCCCATGTTTTCACAAGTTTACAACATTTAATCATGCAATTCATATTTACTTGTTGTATGAATACTGAATATTATCATTTGAAACTATTTTATGGCATTTTAAGGTATTACAAGGCACATTATCTTTATACTGTAGACTAGCCAGAAATAAAGCAAGGTATTGTTTTCATGGTTTTATGCCACTGTCGGCAACAGAATAGGATATAATAGGATATAAAGCTGGTTGGATAACACCTAACATTAAGTTGCACTATTACACTGTAGTTAATGTTTTATTGCACTGCAATTAAGGTATAATTGATGGATTATATTAGTTCATATAATATCAAACTCACACACAAATATTGGATTAAAAATGGATTATGAATTATATTAGTTAATCACTGCTTCACATTTGGGGCACTTTATGAAAAATCGAGACTGTACAAGTTTGAATTGAAGTAGTTTGTGGTGTGGGGGCTGTGGTGTGGGGGCTGTGCTTTGGCAAAGTGGGTGGGGTTATATCCTGCCTGTTTGGCCCTGTCCGGGGGTATCATCGGATGGGGCCACAGTGTCTTCTGATCCCTCCTGTCTCAGCCTCCAGTATTTATGCTGCAGTAGTTTATGTGCCGGGGGGCTAGGGTCAGTCTGTTACATCTGGAGTATTCTCTTGTCTTATCCGGTGTCCTGTGTGAATTTAAATATGCTCCCTCTAATTCTCTCTCTTTCTTTCTTTCTCTCGGAGGACCTGAGCCCTAGGACCATGCCTCGGGACTACCTGGCATGATGACTCCTTGCTGTCCCCAGTCCACCTGGCCATGCTGCTGCTCCAGTTTCAACTGTTCTGCCTGCGGCTACGGAACCCTGACCTGTTCACCGGACGTGCTTGTTGCACCCTCGACAACTACTATGATTATTATTATTTGACCATGCTGGTCATTTATGAACATTTTAACATCTTGACCATGTTCTGTTATAATATCCACCCGGCACAGCCAGAAGAGGACTGGTCACCCCTCATAGCCTGGTTCCTCTCTAGGTTTCTTCCTAGGTTTTTGGCCTTTCTAGGGAGTTTTTCCTAGGGAGTTTTTCCATTCTTTCACATGCATTGCTTGCTGTTTGGGGTTTTAGGCTGGGTTTCTGTACAGCACTTTGAGATTTCAGCTGATATACGAAGGGCTATATAAATAAATTTGATTTCGTTTGATGGGCATTTTATGTAGCTATTTTGTGTAGGTATCTTGAAATTGCATTAGTGTACCTGCATTGAATAGAAGTTAGTTTAACAATACCAGTTAGTTTAACAATGCATAATTACAACATTAACTACCATGTAATAATCGTGTAATAATGCAACTAAATGCAACATAAAGTGTTGCCGCAGGCTCAAATTATAGTTAAATGATTATTATTAACATTAGCAATGAAATAGTAACAAAACATGTTTGAGAGAGAAAGGGAGAGGGAGTTGATTTAAATTTTAAACTTTGATTAAGTGTTATCATTGTATAGCCTACTATTAATAGACTACTAAACATTTAATGGATGCGAATCCTATTCTGGGCCAGTGTCATAACTATTACATTTATAAAAATTTGCCATCAGAGTCGGTATGATGTCACTCCTGATCATCCACCGATCCATACAATGACACAGATTAAAACCTGTTAACCTGTTTGGGATAGGGGGCAGTATTTTCACGGCCGGATGAAAAAAACGTACCCGATTTAAACTGGTTACTACTCTTGCCCAAAACGAGAATATGCATATTATTAGCAGATTTTGATAGAAACACTCTGAAGTTTCTAAAACTGTTTGAATGGTGTCTGTGAGTATAACAGAACTCATATGGAAGGCAAAAACCTGAGAAGATTCCAAGCAGGAAGTGGCCTGTCTGAGAATTTGTAGTTCTTCTTTCAGGTCCCTTTCGAAACTACAGTATCTGTGGGGTTACGACCATGCTATTTTTCTTTTCCTCTTTGAATGAATACACTATTGTCCGGTTGGAATATTGTCGCTATTTTACGAGAAAAATACCATAAAATGTGATTTTAAACAGCATTTGACATGCTTCTAAGTACGGTAAAGGAACATTTTGAATTTGTCGTCTCGAAATGCGCTCGTGCGTTACCCTTTGGATAGTGACCTGAACGCACGAACAAAACGGAGGTATTTGGACATAACTATGGATTATTTGGAACAAAAACAACATTTCTTGTGGAAGTAGCAGTCCTGGGAGTGCATTCTGACGAAGATCAGCAAAGGTAATACAATATTTCTAATAGTAATTCTGAGTTTAGTGAGCCCCGAACTTGGCGGGTGTCAAAATAGCTAGCCGTGATGGTTGAGCTATGTACTCAGAATATTGCAAAATGTGCTTTCGCCGAAAAGCTATTTTAAAATCTGACATAGCGATTGCATAAAGGAGTTCTGTATCTATAATTCTTAAAATAATTGTTATGTATTTTGTCAACGTTTATGATGAGTAATTTAGTAAATTCACCGGAAGTTTTGGGTGGGAATGCATGTTCTGAACATCACATGCAAATGTAAAAAGCTGTTTTTGGATATAAATATGAACTTGATTGAACAAAACATGCATGTATTGTATAACATAATGTCCTAGGAGTGTCATCTGATGAAGATCATCAAAGGTTAGTGCTTCATTTAGCTGTGTTTTGGGTTTATGTGACATTATATGCTTGGAAAATGGCTGTGTCATTGTTTTTGGCTATATACTCTCCTAACATAATCTAATGTTTTGCTTTCGCTGTAAAGCCTTTTTGAAATCGGACAATGTGGTTACATTAAGGAGAAGTGTATCTTTAAAATGGTGTAAAATAGTCGTATGTTTGAGAAATTGAAATTAGATTTTTGATGTTTTGTATTTCGCGCCATGCTGTTCCATTGGATGTTGGCTAGGCATTCCGCTAGTCCTCTTAAATCAGAGGCGCTGTGAAAAAAAATCTAACAAATAAATGTGGTGATGAACTTAACTCCAGTATCCACTGAAGGAAACTCTTGAGCAGCCCCCTGAACAACTTCTACAAGTACAACATGAACCTGCACCTCCAGAGCTGGAGCAAGCATCTGAGTCCTTGACTCCAAGGAGCAATCCCTTGAGCCTCAATCTCAAACACTGAAGCAACCACTTGCTTCCTCCATTCCAGAAAAAGTGGGAAAAAAGGTATAAAAGCGTTGCAAGTGGCTGCAAAAGGAAAAACGAGAACTAAAGAACAAAACTCTCCAACTGGAAATGCAACTAAAACAATCACAACAAAAAAGCGTCAAATTCCGAAAGGGCATGCAAAGGTCAAATAAATTCAAACGCAATCTAAGTGAAAAATAAAGGCCACGAGGGAAAAAGAAAAATGTCTTTAGTGAAGAAAACACAGTTCATTGCATTTCTCAGTAGAGATGAAAATCGTCACCTTCTCTCAGGGAAGAAAGACACGGTCACGCAAAAGAAGTTGGTTCAGAGGCGCATACTCATTAAATCTCTAAAATAACTCCATGCAGAGTACAATTCAGAGGTGGAAGGGACACTCGCTGTCATACAGACAGTTTTTACGACTGCGGCCATTTTACATTACAGAGACAAAGGCACATGACCGCAACACCTGTGCGTGTCTCAATCACGAGAATGTGAAACTTCTAGTTGACAGGTTGAGCCAAAGCGGGTTGCTGAAAACCTCAAGCGTTTCATGTTACTGTATTCCATTGTCTGTGATCTCAAGAACAAGTAATGCATGTACCGTGTTTGTGCAAAGTGTTGCTATGATGAGGTAGAGCTGGCCCTACCTGAAGAGAATGCACCGATGTTCATGGCAACAGTGGCAAAGGGAGAAATCAAGCAACGGAGAAAGTTCATTCACTGATTTTGTGAAGACAAAAAAAAACAGATGGGCACTTGGCTCGATCTGGTTAAAAACTTCAACGAGAAACTGGATGCTCTTGCGAGGCACCAGTTTAACTGGTTGCAACAAGTTGAGCAGTGCCGAAATTATTGTTATTGCTGAAGGAATCGCATTTAATCAATATTTGTGGGCCATATTGATATGTGTCATTCAGGGTAACAAAATATTGTCATACAATACCTTTGTTTTGTTGACTCAGAGACAAAAACAAATCTCAAATGATGAAGTGACATTTTTTTTCAGTGTAAGGCAGGAAGTTTTGTAAAAAACCTTCAAGAAATTTTGAGTTGTACCCGTGACACATCAAAAATGTGGTATTCAACATAATGTAATTTTTTTCTGGGTAGTTATAATTCTGCCAGACCAAGCATGGATATATAACCTTGTGATTATGAAAAATGAAAATGATTTTTTTTTTAACACTTAGTGTTATACTGAATGGCATTTTACTAGGATACATTCATATGAATCATAATAAAAAAAAATATTGGCTTTATTCTTGAATAGAAATAATAAGTGCATAGCTGACACTCCAATGAACACAAAAAAAAGCCTTTTAGGGAATTGGAATTGCTGTTTATTTGTTTTGCTACTTCGAAGTCCTTATACGTCTTTGACCCATAAGTCAACATCTAAGAAAGTATTTTTGTGTAAATTGTTATGGCTGTATCGTTTAAAAAACCCAATAATGTTGTGCGTTCAACAGACCCGCAAACATTGGGTGAATAACAAAAAAAAAGTGTTTTGGGCATTTTTATTGTTCAGAAATGTGGTGGGTACTCTCTTCGTTCGCGGGACTTTATCCTGCTAACTGTTCCAAATGTCCGAACTGAATTTGGTAAAAGGGATTTTATGTACTCTGCGCCATCATCTTGGAATGCCTTACAAAATACTTTTAAACTGGAAGAACTTGTCCCGATTGGTATTTTTAAATCACTGATGAATGATCTTGAGACTGATTCCCTGACATGTCAATGTTTTTAATTAGCTGTTTTTGATTTTGTTATATTCTTTGTTAATTCTATGGTTTTTACTGGATTAATTGTAGTTTTTCATGTTGTTTGTCTGTCATTTTTGTAAAGACTTGGCGCTGCCTATCTTGGCCAGGACGCTCTTGAAAAATAGATTTTAAATCTCAATGAGCCCTTCCTGGTTAAATAAAGGTTAAATAAAATTAAAAATTAAAATTTTTTTTTTTTTAAATCAGCAAAAAATTTTATTACGCAAATAACTTCACAGATCTTCACTGTAAAGGGTTTAAACACCATTTCCCATGCTTGTTCAATGAACCATAAACAATTAATGAACATGCACCTGTTGAACGGTCGTTAAGACACTAACTTAGGACACTAAAGAGGCCTTTCTACTGACTCTGAAAAACACCAAAAGAAAGATGCCCAGGGTCCCTGCTCATCTGCGTGAACGTGCCTTAGGCATACTGCATGAGGACTGCAGATGTGGCCAGGGCAATAAATTGCAATGTCCATACTGTGAGACACCCAAGACAGCGCTACAGGGAAACAGGGCGGATAGCTGATCGTCCTCGCAGCGGCAGACCACGTGTAACAACACCTGCACAGGATCGGTACATTCGAACAGCACACCTGTACAGGATGGTAACAACAACTGCCTGAGTTACACCAGGAACGCAAAATCCCTCCATCAGTGCTCAGACTGTCCGCAATAGGCTGAGAGGCGAGACTGAGGTCTTGTAGGCCCGTCTTGCAGGTCCTCACCAGACATCACCGGCAACAATGTTGCCTATGGGCACAAACCCACCGTCACTGGACCAGATAGGACTGGCAAAAAATGCTCTTCACTGACGAGTCGTGGTTTTGTCTCATCCTGAGATGACCCTCCAGCATGACAATGCCACCAGCCATACTGCTCATTCTGTGCGTGATTTCCTGCAAGACAGGAATGTCAGTGTTCTGTCATGGCCAGCGAAGAGCCCGGATCGCAATCCCATTGAGTACGTCTGGGACCTGTTGGATCAGAGGGTGAGGGCTAGGGCCATTCCCCTCCAGAAATGTCTGGGAACTTGCAGGTGCCTTGGTGGAAGAGTGGGGTAACATCTCACAGCAACAACTGGCAAATCTGGCGCAGTCCATGAGGAGGAGATGCACTGCAGTACTTAATGCAGATGGTGGCCACACCAGAACCTGACTGTTACTTTTGATTTTTACCCCCCTTTGTTCAGGAACACATTATTCCATTTCTGTTAGTTATGTCTGTGGAACTTGTTCAGTTTATGTCTTCATGTCTCAGTTGTTGAAACTTATGTTCATACAAATATTTACACGTTAAGTTTGCTGAAAATAAACGCAGTTGACAGTGAGAGAACATTTATTTTTTTGCTGAGTTTACATAATTCCATGTGTTATTTCATAGTTTGTCTTTATTATTATTCTACAATGTAGACAATAGTAAAAATAAAAACCCTTGAATGAGTAGGTGTCCAAACTTTTGACTTATACTGTATGCATGTGTATATTTACACACACACATATATATATATACACTGCTCAAAAAAATAAAGGGAACACTTAAACAACACAATGTAACTCCAAGTCAATCACACTTCTGTGAAATCAAACTGTCCACTTAGGAAGCAACACTGATTGACAATACATTTCACATGCTGTTGTGCAAATGGAATAGACAACAGGTGGAAATTATAGGCAATTAGCAAGACACCCCCAATAAAGGAGTGGTTCTGCAGGTGGGGACCACAGACCACTTCTCAGTTCTTATGCTTCCTGGCTGATGTTTTGGTCACTTTTGAATGCTGGCGGTGCTTTCACTCTAGTGGTAGCATGAGACGGAGTCTACAACCCACACAAGTGGCTCAGGTAGTGCAGCTCATCCAGGATGGCACATCAATGCGAGCTGTGGCAAGAAGGTTTGCTGTGTCTGTCAGCGTAGTGTCCAGAGCATGGAGGCGCTACCAGGAGACAGGCAAGTACATCAGGAGACGTGGAGGAGGCCGTAGGAGGGCAACAACCCAGCAGCAGGACCGCTACCTCCGCCTTTGTGCAAGGAGGAGCAGGAGAAGCACTGCCAGAGCCCTGCAAAATGACCTCCAGCAGGCCACAAATGTGCATGTGTCTGCTCAAACGGTCAGAAACAGACTCCATGAGGGTGGTATGAGGGCCCGACGTCCACAGGTGGGGGTTGTGCTTACAGCCCAACACCGTGCAGGACGTTTGGCATTTGCCAGAGAACACTAAGATTGGCAAATTCGCCACTGGCGCCCTGTGCTCTTCACAGATGAAAGCAGGTTCACATTGAGCACGTGACAGACGTGACAGAGTCTGGAGACGCCGTGGAGAACGTTCTGCTGCCTGCAACATCCTCCAGCATGACCGGTTTGGCGGTGGGTCAGTCATGGTGTGGGGTGGCATTTCTTTGGGGGGCCGCACAGCCCTCCATGTGCTCGCCAGAGGTAGCCTGACTGCCATTAGATACCGAGATGAGATCCTCAGACCCCTTGTGAGACCATATGCTGGTGCGGTTGGCCCTGGGTTCCTCCTAATGCAAGACAATGCTAGACCTCATGTGGCTGGAGTGTGTCAGCAGTTCCTGCAAGAGGAAGGCATTGATGCTATGGACTGGCCCGCCCGTTCCCTAGACCTGAATCCAATTGAGCACATCTGGGACATCATGTCTCGCTCCATCCACCAACACCACGTTGCACCACAGACTGTCCAGGAGTTGGCGGATGCTTTAGTCCAGGTCTGGGAGGAGATCCCTCAGGAGACCATCCGCCACCTCATCAGGAGCATGCCCAGGCGTTGTAGGGAGGTCATACAGGCACGTGGAGGCCACACACACTACTGAGCCTCATTTTGACTTGTTTTAAGGACATTACATCAAAGTTGGATCAGCCTGTAGTGTGGTTTTCCACTTTAATTTTGAGTGTGACTCCAAATCCAGACCTCCATGGGTTGATAAATTGGAATTCCATTGATTATTTTTGTGTGATTTTGTTGTCAGCACATTCAACTATGTAAAGAAAAAAGTATTTAATAAGATTATGTCTTTCATTCAGATCTAGGATGTGTTGTGTAAGTGTTCCCTTAATTTTTTTGAGCAGTATATGTATATATATATATATATATATAGTGTGTGTAAATATACACATGCATACAGTATAAGTCATAAGTATTTTACACTTTTTTAAAGTATTTTATACTTTTTTTTACCCCCTTTGAACAAACCTACATCACTTGGGGGCAAAAACAAGTAATGTGTCCACTTGATGAAAAAGGTTCAGTTTTATCCTGTTCAAGGCAGCTCCCTCTCTCTCTGTTTGTCCTGATTCCCATAGACGCAAACAGCAATGACATGTTGAAGCTTTATTGAGAAAGAAAGAAATTGAGACCGCAGACTTCCCGCCAGATCATCCACTACCCCTCCACTTATTTTGGGCCAGTCTTTTATTTTGAAGTTAAATGGAAAACATGACTGGAACGTGGTGTTTGTTGGGTATTTGAGCAACCCTAATGTTTGGTGTCGTTGCACTTAAGGGATTCATTAACAAAACACTTAGCTGAAGGAACACATTATTCTTCTCTTCTTATGCCTGTGTATATTATGCACATTTTTGGTAAACAGTAGGACAGACTTAGCGTGTACCAATGAACAGTAGGCTACCCAAACGTAATGTTAACTGGTCACAATCTGTATTTAAGGCTAGCCTATTTAAAAATTAAATTGTTCACAGGATTTAATGGTTATTATGTATTTGTGAAAGAGACAGGTATTTATGTCTTGAAACCTTTTACAGTTGTTTTAAGAAATGTCACTTTTCCTCTGAGGTTTGTTCTGTTGTCCCTGAGCATGAGAGTGGATGTTTGATAGTTTGTGATTTTTAAGGAAATGTTTCTGCCTATTTTAATACAGATATGCAAGATGATAGTGGAATTGATCATGTTTGAGTAATCAATTATCCTTTAGATTACATGTTGTCTTATGTGGCCTATGCCTATTTGTCAAGGAATGAGTCTTAATTACAGAATGCCGTTATGGCTCATATCAATCAGAATGTTGCCTATAAAGCCTGTGTCTCTGAAGCAGTACAGTACTTTTGTTACAATTAAACTGTTTAGTCTGCAGAGTATCTGGATTCTGTCTTGCTGCCCCTAAGTTTGACACTAGTCTACAGACAGTGTTTGTGCATTTGTCTCCATATTTTACACTTTGTTCTTTTCATTTTTGCAAAACAGACAAAATCCCTTTTTCGAAACATCTTTGGGAATTTGCCTGGCCTCAATGCGAAAAGAGAGCAGAGATTAACCCAAATGGTAAAGACATTGTTTAGAAGGACATTCAGGTCAGGTAAATCCCCTCAAATCACAACCTGGTGGTGAGAGAATGATTCACAGTTAAAAAAAAGTATTCATTTAACCTTTATTTAACTAGGCAAGTCAGTTAAGAACAAATTCTTATTTACAATGACAGCCTAGGAACAGTGGGTTAACTGCCTTGTTCAGGGGCAGAACGACAGAATTTTACCTTGTCAGCTTTGGGATTCGATCTAGCAACCTTTCGGTTACTGGCCCAACGCTCTAACCACTGTGTGTGTTTGTGAAAGAGATAGAGAAAAAGAGAGAGAGATAGTTGGGGGACAGACAGAAGTCTAGTGAGACTACAAAATAATGAATTGACAGCTGATGCAGGACAGCTGATGCAGGTCCATCGATCATCATGACAGCTGATTTTTGACATTTTTGTCATTTAGCAGACACTCTTATCCAGAGCGACTTACAGTAGTGAATGCATACATCTCATAAATTTTTTCCCCATACTGGTCCCCCGTGGGAATTGAACCCACAACCCTGGCGTTGCAAACACCATGCTCTACCAACTGAGCCACACAGGACTGAATGCAGATTCTTTGATCATGACAGCTGATGCAGATTCATTGATCATCATGACAGCTGATGCAGGTTCATTGATCATCATGACAGCTGATGCAGGTTCATGGCAATTATTGTGGGGTGACTTGTGAAAACTTGGTCTGTGTCAACTGGAAGAAATGGGGTGAAGAGATGTATTTAACTGCTCAAATTAGGATTCTCATGTAATAGGGCCAATAAATATAGCCTAGGCTATGGTATTCTAATTTCAGAGCAGCTAAATTCCACCAAAGAATCACATTTACGACGCTGTAGAAGCACTTAAACTTTGACAGAATCCAAAGTTATTCTGTTCAAGAGCCCGAGGTTCTCCAATAGGAGAGACGTTCACAGCTCACTACGAACACAAAACACTAAGCTAAAATAGACCAGAGTTTTCAAAATGTAACTCAATGTTTTGAGAATTTAACAGATTATCATTTCCATTTAAAATTTGCCATATGAGGGCACCCACCCCCTTCCTCGCTCAAGTTTAGCAATAATGCATACACTTCTAAGCACTGGCTGATCGCCACACTTTCGGAGATTCAAAGAAAACACAGTAAAAAGCTGTTCCGTTTTGGAACAGCACTGCTGAAGGCACGGTGGGTAGCCAAAGGCTATTTTTCTACACACAATTTAACAATTTTGGGGTGACCTCCTCCATTTAAACAGGAGAAGGCCAGCCTGCTGTGAAGACCAGGAGGAGAGCGGTGAAAGTGAGATCACAGTGCCCCCAACAAGGTAAAAGATTCCCCCCCTGAACACCGCACCCTGCACACACTAACCCTCTTACTAGTCCATAGAGCCTTTCTCTTCGCCTTCTTCAAAAAGATGTTCACTTTCCACAAAGGGTCAAGTTTTTAATGAAAAAAGCAACCTATACATGTTACTTTATATTTGTTAACTTTTGACATTTTTTTGCTATCTGCTTAGTGAAGTGTCACTGGAAACTGAGAAGGCAGTGCATGTGTTGGGAGGGCGGCCACATCTGTTCAGCATTAGGAGCCGGCCGTCAACATTGTTACTGGGGACCTAATTTAATATTTTCTGTTTTGATTTTCCACCTTTAATCACTGGCTCTTGGGAGGATCGGCTTTCCTCAAGAAATTGTTAGAAAGCAGAAAGAAAAATGTTATTGCAGCATGTTTATGGAATCAAACATGCGAAGAGAGGGCTCGCACACACAAAAAATGTAGCCCGTATCTGTAGCCGTACAGAGAGTACGACGAGCGGGTGGGGGCGGATGAAAACCACAACATAACTGTATGTAGTCAGGACATTCCAAACTCACAATTTAAATTGCTCCAAATGTTGGATCACCGAGATCGTTTCAGATGATATCGGTAGCAGTAGGGGAGACAGCGGGAGGGTGGGGGCCTGGGGTGGGGGGAGTATGGGCAGGCACCACAGGCTAGGTTTGAGTTCCCTCAAATCAGCATCCCTGCTTTTATTACACAACCATTTCCAATATCATTGCAACAGGGGTGCGCAAAGCATAAAAAAGTATAGCTGTGTGGAGCTGTGTGACTGGGCTTGTTTCTCCTGCCGATGCTGGGTGGGAACATCAGGTACGGATCAAGAGCTGAAGCCCCTGGAAAATCCAGAGGAGTTCTTCAAGGTGCCTTTGATGGGACTTGTATCCATGACACTCATGTCGGGGGAACTGACCTCTGTATGTCTTGGTGGTCATGCTGCATGCGGCACACTTATTCTCTCTATTTCAACACTAATGATGAGTTTGCAATCTAGACCTGAAAAAAAGCAGAAAGAAATCCAGGGGAAGGCGCATGCACGTACCGATATGACACATGGGAGATGGTAACTCCGTTTTGTACGGTCAAAACTGTGTTTATAAGTAGAAGCCAGACAACAGAATCTGGCTTGGGCCTTCCTCGACTTTGACCTTCCCTGTGGCTCAGTTGGTAGAGCATGGTGTTTGCAACGCCAGCATGGTGTGTGCAACGGCAGGGTTGTGGGTTCGATTCCCACGGGGGGCCAGTACAAAAAAAAAATGCATGAAATGAAATGTATGTATTCACCACTGTAAGTCGCTCTGGATAAGAGCGTCTGCTAAATGACTAAAATGTAAAACAGTTTAATTTAAGATTTTAAAATTGATAGATCAATATATCCCCAAGCAAGCTTCTAGTAAGTTGAGACAATATTCCCTCCCCCAATAGAATTTTGACTATTGTCCCCAAGTAACTGTTCTTCTCTAGGAAGTAATGATAGAATTAGCCAATGCCAATGAGATACATGGACACTGAAAATACAATATTAAAAAGAGGAATTATAAACTGGGTGGTTAGAGCCCTGAATGCTGACTGGCTGACAGCCGTGGCATATCAGACCATATAGCACGGGTATGACAAAACATGTATTTTTACTGCTCTAATTACGTTGATAACCAGTTTATAACAGCAGTAAGACAACTCGGGGGTTTGTGGTATATGGCCAATATATATACACCATATACCACAAGCCCTCGTGCCTTATTGCTTAAATATAGCATGTAAGTCAATAACTGTTCTATGGATGGGTGTGTGTGGGCAAGAATGGGAGAGTAAAGGAGGGTGAATATGAATATGTATAGGAGGGCGGGAGAGAATGGGTGTGTAGAGGCATACAGTGGTTACTCAACTAAAAGTTTTGCGGTTATGCAGCGGGACAGAGGTGATTTGTGGTTTAGTATGGTACCAGGCGTCACTACTTCATTGCTCCAGACCAGCGCAAGGGGGAGTTAGAGCACTGATTATGCTTTTGGGTCACAAGGTGCAACTGTGTCTCTGTAGTACTGTAGCCTACTCCCGACCGGTCACATTGTACAGTGTCTTCTCCCTGAATTCCTATCGGATCTTGTAGTCATGGAAGATAATATTGACATTTTTGGTGACTTTAATATTCACATGGAAAAGTCCACAGACCCACTCCAAAAGGCTTGAAGCCATCATCGACTGTGGGTTTTGTCCAACATGTCTCCGGACCTACTCACTGCAACAGTCATACACTGGACCTAGTTTTGTCCCGTGGAATAGATGTTGTGGATCTTAATGTTTTTCCTCATAATCCTGGACTATCGGACCACCATTTTATTACATTTGCAATCGCAACAAATAATCTGCTCTGACCCTAACCAAAGATAATCAAAAATTCTCGGACAACCCAAAGATTCCTAGATGCCCTTCCAGACTCCCTCTACCTACCCAAGGACGTCAGAGAACAAAAATCAGTTAAGCAACTAACTGAGGAACTCAATTTAACCTTGCGTAATACCCTAGATACAAAAAACATTTGTCATAAGAAACTAGCTCCCTGGTATACAGAAAATACCCGAGCACTGAAGCAAGCTTCCAGAAAATTGGAACGGAAATGGCGCTACACCAAACTGGAAGTCTTCCGACTAGCTTGGAAAGACCGATACTGCATGGTACTAAGAGCCCTCACTGCTGCTCGATCATCCTATTTTTCCAACTTAAATCGAGGATACGGTCGCAAAGCTAACTAAAAAGCAGCATTCCCCAAGAGGATGGCATTCACTTCTTTAACAAAAAGATCATGATCATTAGAAAGCAAATTACGGACTCCTCTTTAAATCTGCTTATTTCTCCAAAGCTCAGTTGTCCTGAGTCTGCATAACACTGCCAGGACCTAGGGAGACACTAAAGTTGTATAATACTATATCTCGACACATAGATGAAAATAGTCATGGCCTCTAAACCTTCAAGTTGCATACTGAACCCTATTCCAACTAAATTAATGAAAGAGCTGCTTCCTGTGCTTGGCCCTCCTATGTTGAACATAATAAACGGCTCCCTATCCACCGAATGTGTACCAAACTCACTAAAGGTGGCAGTAATAAAGCCTCTTGAAAAAGCCAAACCTTGACCAAGAAAATATATTTTAAAAAAAATATATATATCAGCCTACATCGATTCTCCCATTCCTCTCAAAAACTTTAGAAAAAGCTGTTGCGCAGCAACTCACTGCCTTCTTGAAGACAAACAATGTATACGAAACGCTTCAGTCTGGTTTTAGGCCCCATCATAGCACTGAGACTGCACTTGTGAAGGTGGTAAAGTACCTTTTAATGGCATCAGATCGAGGCTCTGCATCTGTCCTCGTGCTCCAAGATCTTAGAGCTGCTTTTGATACCATCAAATCACCACATTCTTTTGGAGAGATTGGAAACCCAAATTGAACTACACGGACATGTTCTGGCCTGGTTTAGAGCTTATCTGTCGGAAAGATATCCGTTTGTCTTTGTAGATGGTTTGTCCTCTGACAAATCAACTGTACATTTCGGTGTTCCTCAATGCTCTGTTTTAGGACCACTATTGTTTTCACCATATATTTTACCTCTTGGTGATGTCATTCGGAAACATGTTAGCATTCACTGCTATGCGGACGACACACAGCTGTACATTTCGATGAAACATGGTGAAGCCCCAAATTTGCCCTCCCTGGAAGCCTGTGTTTCAGACATAAGGAAGTGGATGGCGGCAATTTTTTTACTTTTAAACTCAGACAAAACAGAGATGCTTGTTCTAGGTCCCAAGAAACAAAAGAGATCTTCTGTTGAATCTGACAATTAATCTTGATGGTTGGACAGTCGTCTCAAATAAAAAACTGAAGGATCTTGGCGTTACTCTGGACCCTGATCTCTCTTTTGACGAACATATCAAGAATGTTTCAAGGGCAGCTTTTTTCAATATACGTAACACTGAAAAAAATCTGAAACTTTCTGTCCAAATATTATGCAGAAAAATTGATCCATGCTTGTCACTTCTAGGTTAGACTACTGCAATGCTCTACTTTCCAGCTACCCAGATAAAGCACTAAATAAACGTCAGTTAGTGCTAAACACGGCTGCTAGAATCCTGACTAGAACCCAAAAATGTGATCATATTACTCCAGTGCTAGTCTCTACACTGGCTTCCTGTTAAGGCAAGGGCTGATTTCAAGGTTTAACAGCTAACCTACAAAGCATTATATGGGCTTGCTCCTACCCATCTTTCAGATTTGGTCCTGCGGTACACACCTACGCTACGGTCACAAGACGCAGGCCTCCTTAATGTCCCTAGAATTTCTAAGCAAACAGCTGGAGGCAGGGATTTCTCCTATAGAGCTCAATTTTTATGGAATGGTCTGCCTATCCATGTGAGAGACGTAGACCCGGTCTCAACTTTTAAGTCTTTATTGAAGACTCATCTCTTCAGTAGGTCCTATGATTGAGTGTAGTCTGGCCCAGGAATGTGAAGGTGAACGGAAAGGCACTGGAGAGACGAAATGCACTTGCTGTCTCGGTTCCAGAATGACTACTCTGTTTGTATTCTGCCATGTTCCCAGTCGCCTTGCCATGGTTAAATGCGGTGGTACGCGCTTTCAGTTTTCGCAAATGCTGCCATCTATCCACGGTTTGGGTAGGTTTTAATAGTCACAGCGGGTACAACATTTCCTATACACGTCCTTGTAAACTCACTCACCAAGTCAGCGTATACGTCGATATATCATATCCCAGTCCATGTGATCAAATAATCTTGAAGCGTGGATTCTGATTGGTCAGACCAGCGATGAACAGTTCTTAGCATGGGTACATCCTGTTTGAGTTTTTGCCTATAGCAAGGGAGGAGCAAAACTAAGTCGTGGTCAGATTTTCCCGAAGGGAGTGCGGGGGAGGTCCTTGTATGCGTCATGGAAGTTACGCTTTAATACAGTGCCACCGACACGGCCTGCTAACAAGGACTGTGGGCTCTCCTTCTCTGTGACAGATGTGAGTAGGACATTTAAACGCGTTAACCCTCGCAAGGCTGCTGGCCCAGACGGCATCAAAGCATGTGCACACCAACTGGCTGGTGTGTTCACGGACATATTCAATCTCTCCCCATCCCAGTCTGCTTTCCCCACATGCTTCAAGAAGGCCAGCATTGTTCCTGTACCTAAGAATGCAATTGTAACTGAACTAATTGACTATCACCCCGTAGCACTCACTACTGTCATCGTGAAGTGCTTCGAGAGACTAGTCAAGGATCATATCACCTCCACCTTACCGGTCACCCTAGACCCACTTCAATTTGCTTACCACCCCAATAGGTCCACAGACTATGCAATCGCCATCAAACTGCCCTATCCCATCTGGACAAGAGGATTACCTATGTAAGAATGCTGTTCATTGACTATAGCTCAGCATTCACCACCATAGTATAGCTCATCAAGCTTGAGGCCCTGGGTCTCAACCCACCCCATTCAACTGGTTCCTGGACTTACTGACGGGTCAGCCCCAGGTGGTGTCAGGCAAATAACCTCTCACTCAACAAAACAAAGGAGATGATCGTGGACTTCAGGAAACAGCAGAGGGAGCACCCCCCATCCACATCGACAGGACAGCAGTGGAGAAGGTGGAAAGTTAAGTTCCTCGGCGTACATATCACTGACAAATTGTAATGGTCCACTCACACAGATAATGTGGTGAAGAAGATTCCCAACAGCGCCTCTTCAACCTCAGGAGCCTGAAGAAATGTGGCTTGTCACATAACCCTCACAAACCTTTACAGATGCACAATTGAGAGTATCCTGTCGGGCTGTATCACCGCCTGCTACGGCAACTGCACCGCCCACAACCGCAGGGCTCTCCAGAGGGTGGTGCGGTCTACACAACGCATCACCGGGGGCAAACTACCTGCCCTCCAGGACACCTACAGCACCCGATGTCACAGGAAGGCCAAAAAGATAATCAAGGACAACAACCACCCAAGTCACTGCCTGTTCACCCCGCTACCATCCAGAAAGTGGCGTCAGTACAGATGCATCAAAGCTGGGACAGAGAGACTGAAAAACAGCTTCTATTTCAAGGCCATCAGACTGTTAAACAGCAATCACTAACTCAGAGAGGCTGCTGTCTAAATTACAGACCTGTAACCATTGGCCACTTTAATAAATGCAACACTAGTCACTTTAATAATGTTTACATATCTTGCATTACTCATCTCATATACTGTATTCTATGCTATCCATTGCATCTTAGCCTATGCCGCTCTGACATTGCTCATCCATATATTTATATATTCTTATTCCATTCCTTACTTAGATGTGTGTGTATTAAGTATTCTTTGGTGGAATTGTTAGATATTACTTGGTAGATATTGCTGCACTGTCAGAGCTAGAAGCACAAGGACTTCGCTACACTCGCAATAACATCTGCTAACTATGTGTATGTGACTTTAAAAACGTCCATAAAAATGTATATAAATCAGAATTAAACAGTTGGACAGATCCTATAGCATTCTTAGACCCAACAACTCTTGCAGGAACTTTCAGCAGACTAAATATAATCACTAAAACAGAGATCACCAAAAATAAATATTAGATAATGTTAAAACATTCTCACAGAGAACAAACAGCTCAAGGAATGGATGGCTTTTCCATAGATTTATATTCAACATTTCTGGACAAAGTAGCCCCCCAATTTACACAATGGCAACACACGTCACTCAATTCAGTACTTCCGAGTTCCATGTATCAAACAGTTATTTCAAATGATTAAAACCAGGAAAAGTTGGAGTCCACTGTTGATTATAGACCCTCATGAACCTCATGTTTTCAGGCTATTATGATGGATGATGATGGAAAGCTGTGGGCTCCGGTTACTCAATATATTTTTGTGTGTTTGAAGCACTTCATCACTGGGAAGTCGCTAACACTTGTTTGTATCTAACTAGCTATGTGTATTGCATTAAGATCACTAGTTAGCTTGTAGTAAGGACTAGTGAGCTGTATCCGTCCAAATAACAGCTATAATATTCTTTTGCATTTGGATATTTATGCAAAACTGGAGATTCCACCAAGTAGGTGTAGATATCTCCATAGGCTACTTTGGCCCATTTGGTAGGGTTGTCTCCCCAGCTGGTCTCCGGCAATTTGAAAGGACATATAGGTAAGCCAACAAGAATCAACTTTTCTAAATACCTAGACCGTTCAAGGGCAGCCAAAGACTGGAAGTAGTTACGTGACATATCTAAGACTAGCGAATTAGATCAAGACAAATTTATTTCGCTAGCCAGCCAGCTAAAGTCAGCTTCCCGGCAAAAAAGCTAGGGGTAAACAAACAGTGACGTATGTATAATACAACAGCTTTACTATATTTACTGTCAGTGTTAGCATGTCAGATAAATAACGTAAAAAATATAATAATGTTAACTGGCAAATCAGCTAAGAACAAATTCATATTTACAATGATGGCCTACCAGAATGCAAAAGGCTTCCTGCGGGGACGGGGGCTGGTATTAAAAATACAATAAAAATATAGGACAAAACACACATCACAACAAGAGAGACCCCATAACACTACATAAACAGAGACCTAAGACAACAACATAGCATGGCAGCAAAACATGAAAACACAGCATGGTAGCAACACAACAACATAGTAGTAGCACAACTAAGTGCAAGAAGGTAGAGACAACAATACATCACACAAAGCAGCCACAACTGTCAGGAAGAGTGTCCATGATTGAGTCTTTGAATAAAGAGATGTAGATAAACCGGTCCAGTTTGAGTGTTTTTTGCAGCTCGTTCCAATCGCTAGCTGCAGGGAACTGAAAAGAGGAGCGACCCGGGGGAGACAATGGCACCGGATGAGATGGCTGCCGTTTTGCGGTCCCCTAACCAATTGTACTATTGTGCGTGTTTTTTCATACATAATGTTTCTGCTACCGTCTCTTATGACTGAAAAGAGCTTCTAGATATCAGGACAGCGATTACTCACCTCATACTGGAAGAAGAATGTTTATTCAACAAGTCGGACGCAAAGGATTTATTTCAGACACCCGACAAGGCCCTCATCCCCATCATTCGCAGGAGAAAGAGACAGAGACATCAGGGACGTAGGTCGGGGTGCCTAGGTTTTGCTTGCTTGGGGTAGAGTATCTCATGATAAGCTGTAGACCACACCATCTACCAAGAGAGTTTTCATGTATATCCTTTGTAGCTGTCTATTTTCCACTACAAACTGATGCTGGCACTTAGACCTCACTCAATGAGCTATATACGGCCATAAGCAACACTCATCCAGAGGCAGCGCTCCGAGTGGCTGGTGACTTGAATGCCAGCATGTTAAATGTGCAACCAGTGAGAAAAAAGAGAAGAAAAAAAAACTCTAGACCACCATAACTCCACACACAGAGATGCGTACAAAACACTCCCTCGCCCTCCATTTGGCAAATATGACCATAATTCTATCCTCCTGATTCCTGCTTACAAGCAAAAACTAAAGCAGGAAGCACCAGTGACTCGGTCAATAAAGAAGTGGTCAGATGACGCAGATGCTAAACTACAGGACTGTTTTGCTAGCACAGACTGGAATATGTTCCGGGATTCTTTCGATCGCATTGAGGAGTACACCCCAGTCACTGGCTTCATCAATAAGTGCATAGATGACGTCATCCCCACAGTGACTGTACGTACAGACCCCAACCAGAAGCCATGGATTACTGGCAACATCCACATTGAGCTAAAGCGTAGAGCTGCCGCTTTCAAGGAGTGGGACTCTAACCCAGAAGCTTATAAGAAATCTTGCTATGCCTTCCGACAAACCATCACAGGCAAAGCATCAATACAGGACTAAGAATGAATCGTACTACACCAGCTCCTATGCTCGTCAGACGTGGCAGGGCTTGCAAACTATTACAGACTACAAAGGGAAGCACAGCAGCAAGCTGCCCAGTGACACAAGCCTACCAGATGAGTGACACAAGCCTACCAGATGAGCTAAATTACTTCTATTGCCTCAAGGCAAGCAACACAAACAAGCATGAGAGCATCAGCTGTTCCGGATGACTGTGCTCACTCGTTCCGTAGCCGATGTAAGTAAGACCTTTAAACAGGTCAACATTCACAAGGCCACAGGGCCAGACAGATTACCAGGACGTGTACTTCGAGCATGTGCTGACCAACTGTCAAGTGTCTTCACTGACAATTTCAACCTGTCCCTGACCGAATCTGTAATACCTACATGTTTCAAGCAAACCACCATAGTCCCTGTGCCCAAGAACACAAAGGTAACCTGCCTAAATGACTACCGACCCGTAGCACTCACGTCTGTAGCCATGAAGTGCTTTGAAAGGCTGGTGATGGCTCACATCAACACCATTATCCCAGACACCCTAGACCCACTCCAATTTGCTTACCACCCCAACAAATCCACAGATGATGCAATCTCTATTGCACTCCACACTGCCCTTTCCCACCTGGACAAAAGGAACACCTATGTGAGAATGCTATTCATTGACTACAGCTCAGCATTCAACACCATAGTGGCCCTAAAGCTCATCACTAAGCTAAGGACCCTGGGACTAAACACCTCCCTCTGCAACTGTAGCCTGGACTTCCTGACGGGCCACCCCCAGGTGGTAAGGGTAGGTAACAACACATCCACCACCTTGATCCTCAACACAGGTACCCCCCCAGGGGTGCGCGCTCAGTCCCCTTATGTACTTCCTGTTCACTCATGAATGCATGGGCAGGCGAGACTCCATCAACACTAGAGGTCGACCGATTAATCGGAATGGCCGATTAATTGGGGCCGATTTCAAGTTTTCATAACACTCGGTAATCGGTATTTTTGGCCACCGATTTGCCGATTTGATTTATTTATTTATTTTTATTTAGACCTTTATTTAACTAGGCAAGTCAGATTAAGAACACATTCTTATTTACAATGACGGCCTAGAAACGGGGGTTAACTGCCTTGTTCAGGGGGGATTCATTTTTGCAACCTTCGGTTACCAGTCCAACGCTCTAACCACCTGCCTTATATTGCACTCCACAAGGATTAACAGGCTGACTACCTGTAACGCGAGGGCAGCAAGAAGCAAAGATAAGTTGCTATCTAGCATTAGACTTATAAAAAACTATCAATCTTAACATAATCACTAGTTAACTACACATGGTTGATGATATTACTAGTTTATCTAACGTGTCCTGCGTTGCATATGATCGATGCGGTCCCTGTTAATTTTCATTGAATCACAGCCTACTTCGACAAACGGGTGTTGATTTAACAAGCGCATTTGCAAAAAAAGTACTGTCGTTGCACCAATGTACCTAACCATAAACATCAATATTTAGACTTAGTCACCCGTTAGATAAAATACGGAAAGGTTCCGTATGTCACTGAAAGAAAAAAACTTTTGTTTTCGAGATGATAGTTTCCAGATTCGACCATATTAATGACCCAAGGCTCGTATTTCTGTGTGTTTATTATAATTAAGTCTATGATTTGATAGAGCAGTCTGACTGAGCGGTGGTAGGCAGAAGCAGGCTCGTAAGCATTCATTCAAACAGCACTTTTGTGCGTTTTGCCAGCAGCCCTTCGCTGTGCTTCAAGCATTGCGCTGTTCATGACTTCAACCTGGGTGGGTATAATTTGTGGAACGTTCCAACAGGAATCTATTCCAAAAACTTCGTAAATAACAAGGTTTCCAAAAAACAACGCATACAAAGTTGTATAGCGGCAGAATAAGATACCGGGTAGGGAGTGGTCTATTTCATTGCGTTTTTCACTCATCACGTTTATTCCGAAAAATGTCTGTCCTCACATGTCTGTTTGCCTATGGACAAACATTAAGAATAAGCTACGTGGTGAGTTGATGCCTATTCGGCAGCTAGTTAGCTAGGTTTGTATGCGTTGCAACTTTGTATGCGTTGTTGGTTGGCAACCTTTTACTTTACTTTTTTTGGAACAGATTCCTGTTGGAACGTTCCACAAATTATACCCACCCCTTCAAGCCTATCAACTCCCCAGATTAGGCTGGTGTAACCGATGTGAAATGGCTAGCTAGTTAGCCGGGTGCGCGCTAATAGCGCTTCAAACGTCACTCGCTCTGAGACTTGGAGTACTTGTTTCCCTTCCTCTGCATGGGTAACGCTGCTTCGAGGGTGGCTGTTGTCGATGTGTTCCTGGTTTGAGCCCAGGTAGGAGCAAGGAGAGGGACGGAAGCTATACTGTTACACTGGCAATACTAAAGTGCCTATAAGAACATCCAATTGTCAAAGGTATATGAAATACAAATCGGACAGAGAGAAATAGTCCTATAATTCCTATAATAATATAATAACTACAACCTAAAACTTCTTACCTGGGAATATTGAAGACTCATGTTAAAAGGAACCACTAGCTTTCATATGTTCCCATGTTCTGAGCAAGGCACTTAAACATTAGCTTTCTTACATGGCACATATTGCACTTTTACTTTCTTCAACACTTTGTTTTGCATTATTTAAACCAAATTGAACATGTTTCATTATTTATTTGAGGCTAAATTGATTTTATTGATGTATTATATTAAGTTAAAATAAGTGTTCATTCAGTATTGTTGTAATTGTCATTATAAAAAAAGGAGGAAATAATCGGCCGATTAATCGGTACCGGCTTTTTGGCCCTCCAATAATCGGTCTCGGCGTTGAAAAATCATAATCGGTCGACCTCTAATCAACACCATCATTAAGTTTGCCGATGACACAACGGTGGTTGGCCTGATCACCGACAACGATGAGACACCCTATTGGGAGGAGGTCAGAGACCTGGCCGTGTGATGTGTCCTATAAGGAGCATTGATGGCGAATCTGATGGCCGAATGGTGATGGACATCTAGCCGCTCAAGAGCACCCTTAGCTGCCGATCTATAAATGACATCTCCGTAATCAAGCATGGGTAGGATGGTCATCTGAATCAGGGTTAGTTTGGCAGCTGTGGGGAAAGAGGAGTGATTACGATAGAGGAAACCAAGTCTAGATTTAACCTTAGCCTGCAGCTTTAATATGTGCTGAGAGAAGGACAGTGTACCATCTAGCCATGCTCCTAAGTACTTGTATGAGGTGACTACCTCAAGCTCTAAACCCTCAGAGGTAGTAATCACACCGGTGGGGAGAGGGGCATTCTTCTTACCAAACCACGTGACCTTTGTTTTGGAAGTCCACAAGAATCGAAGGATCTACCGCATCAATAGCTTTGACAAAGTCAATAAAAATAGCATCACAACATTGCTTAGAATCAAGGACAATGGTGACATCATTTTGGACCTTTAAGGTTGCAGTGACACATCCATAACCTGAGCGGAAACCAGATTGCATACTTGAGAGAATACTATAGACATCAAGAAAGTCAGTCAGTTGATTACTGACAAGTTTTTCCAACACTTTTGATAATCAGGGCAAAATAGAAATTGGTCTATAACAGTTAGGATCAGCTTGACCTCCCCCTTTAAATAAAGGACGCACCATTTAAATAAAGGACGCACCATGGCTGCCTTCCAAGCAATGGGAACCTCCCCAGTTAGTGGCATAATAAGTGTCATGCTAATCATTAGTTGTTGTGACAGCCAAGTATGTTAATAAAGACAAATGAGGCTTCTGAAAACTGAAACGACCAAAAAAAGTGTCAGTAGTTTACTCAGGATACCGCCAAAGTTAGGATAATTACATGGGAGTGGCAGGAGTGCACTAATGCTGTACCCTACTCGGGGGCGTGGTCACGTTAAACCACAGCTCGTCTTGTTTATCTTTCTGGAAGGCACCACTAACCTGTCAAATGCTGCCAGGAAGCTAATTAGTTACATGCAAAGTACTGAACGTTTGAGCAACGTTGTATTGGTTTGGTAACTTAGCAAGTTAGAGGTCAAATAATATAAGCCGCGAGCACATCATAGACCTAACTTTAGGCCTAAATTAGATAGCTATCTACGTTAGTTAGCTAGGTAACCTTCATGACTAAGCTAGCTAAGAAGCCTTTCGCTAACGTTAGCTAAGTTACCTGTAACGGCACCCGAACTCTATTGATTTACCTACATTTTTATTTCCCCCGTCTATAGCTACAACTGTTATGGAAATAAATGACAACAAATACCTTAGCTAGCTAAATGAACTAGTTAGCAAGACTAACGTTAGCCAGTGCAGTGTTGCCAGTGAATGGACACTCACCACTTCCTTCGCCTTGAGAGAAAATCCATTCTTCGGTCTGCTCTTCTTGAATATTTCATCTTTAGGCGAATCAAACACTACTCCCATAGCTTTATTTCGGGTTTTGACTGTTTTTACACTGGCTTTGAACAGTAAAGTTATATCAACAGCCATTCTGTTAGTAGCACATAGGAGGTCCACTGTCAACACAGAGAGGTTCGATTAATCTCAAACGGGCGCCCGTGTAGTCTTGATTTTCACTGGCTGAAAGTTGATCCCATTCGATAAGGAAACGGCCTGCCTCCCGGGCTTGAGCCAGGTGCGGTTGTGGTGCCCTGCTCTGTCCGATGGCGAAATCGGCTCAAAACAACATGATGTAATGAGCAGGATTCTGTGTTTTCACATGCAAAAGTGATTGCTTTTGAAAAAAAAAAAACGTTTTATCTGCCTTCCCAATGAAAACTAGTTTGACAATTGAAACATGTGTTTTATGGAAAGAGATGTTATATGTTTCTGGATGATGCACCATGCTGCCTTGTCAACAACATTACCGAACTGCTAAGATTACCTCACCGCTTTCGCCCGATGATGGTACTGGTACGGATCATTGCCCGGTTGAACCCGCGTAATAGAACTCCCTCAGGCATGTCACCAATTTTGACGTCATATTTTTGCGACACATGGGTGCGTTTGAGACGAGTATGAGATCATGGTACTAAAGTTAGCAGTATTCCAGTGAAATACTATTTAGGTATCAAAATAATAAAACAAAATAGAATGAATGGACTTAACTAGTATTACTGCAGTAGGTTCAGATATTAGAAATACATTCAGTGGAGTTAGAGATGTATCTTTTCAAGGAATAGTTAATGTTTCAAGTTTTAATGTCACAGGAATAAATACAGTGAAATGCCTTTCTTGCAAGCTCCAAACCAAACAATGCAGTAAACAATATCAATGTAGCACTAAAAATAACATAAGGTGGAACAAAAACACACAATAAATAAAAATGAGAAATAAGAACATGAGAAACAAAGCATCCATATACAGAATCAGTGGTCAGTTTCAATACCATATTTTCAATGTGCAGGGAGTTGCTGACTATTAGGCCAATACAAGTGTGGCCTTCCTTCACAGGAGGCTGCTGAGGGGAAGACGACTCATAATAATGGCTGGAATGGAGAGAGTTTGATGTGTTCGATACTATTCCATTGATTCCATTCGAGCCATTACTATGAGCCCGTCCTCCCCAATTAAGGTGCCACCAGCCACCTGTGGTGGCCTTAATATGTTGGACAGATGTGTTTTATTAAAGGCCCAATGCAGCCATTTTATCTCAATATTAAGTCATTTCTGAGTAAAAATGAAGTAACTAACTGTAATTATTTTCGATCAAAATACAAAAAAAAAAAGCTTCTTAGCAAGGACAATTTCTCATGCAACAATTTAGCTAGGACTGTCTGGGAGCTGTCTGAGTAGGGAGGGGAAATACGAAAACTAGCTATTATATTCTTTGTACTGTGTGTATATATATATATATGTGTATTTTCTTTAACTGACAAATAAAATCAATCAATCAATTGGCAGAGAGGTTTAAAACTCTTTCTTATCGGTCTATTAACTAATTTACCGCCTGGTGATGTCACAAGGCAGGCCAAAACTCCATCCCCACCTAAACAGACTGACATTTTAGGCAGTCTTTTCAAACAGATCTTACACTAAAAGTTAATTATCGTAATTTAAACAATTTCACAGTATTATCCCATATGGAAAATAAATATATGGCCTTATGTATAAAAAAGTGACATATATTTAAGCAATAAGGCCCGAGGGGGTGTGATATATAGCCAATATACTACGGCTAATGGCTGTTCTTATGGTATATTGGCTATATACCACAAACCCCCGAGGTGCCTTATTGCTATTATAAACTGGTTACCAACGTAATTAGAGCAGTAAAAATACATGCTTTGTCATACCCATGGTATACGGTCTGTTATAAACTGAACTGTTATAATATATGGCCTTATATATATACAAAAAGTGGCATATATAGTATTTAAGCAATAAGGCCCAATCAGCATTCAGCCAATCAGTATTCAGGGCTCCAACCACCCAGTTTATAATTTAAAATATATGATCATATATTTAAAACCAATATATAAAAGTGAAATACATTTTCAAATATATGATAATATATTTTAATGACATATATACATCTCACACCCTCCCCCATACAAACAATTATAATATGGATATGCATTTTCATTAAGAAAAATGTACTCAAAACATTCATTTTTTTGCTTTGAAATGTGTTCCAGAATCGTTTATTTTTATTTTTACATGGCATATATTTAAAAACAATAGATAAATCTCACATGTAGGGATTCATTATCTTCTAATTGCATTCAGTGTTAGGCAACCTTACATCTACTTTGTCGTATCTATCCACTATAGATGATACTTGCCATTTCATTTTATGGAATCACACTGTATTTATAAAACATGATATTGTTGTAATCAACAATGGTTGCAATCCATTATTATTTTGGGCTGAGTCCTCCAAGGATTTCTATTGGGAATTGTTGATGCGTGTTGCCACCTGCAGGGGGCGGGGAGCACAGCGGTTTGCATCTCCCCTCCCCTCGATGACACTTGTGACAACTCTGTGACAACTCTACCGTTTCTGCTCCTGTCTCTTTTTTCTTTGTTCTTTTAAACAGTTATGTTTTAGCACATTATCTATAGAAAATGTTAGAGTCTAAATGGTTATCTTAGTGATACTTACCTTTTATGTTGAAATTGTAAAGTTTAAATGTGTAAATGGATCTAGTGAATAATGTTAGCTAGCGATCTTGACATAAGAGATGACTGGGTTTGCGGCTAAGCATAGCGAGTCCATAGAATAACCCATAAAAATAGGTCAAAATAATATTTTGATTTCAATTTATTGATCTATTGGGGGTTTTCTATTCCCTTTATATGGTCTAGGGACGGACATCTCCCTACCCAAGTGTTATATATTACAGAGTTTTAAAAAGCTGTATATGCTAATGCTAGCTTGTCAAGGTTAGGGTTGCTATTAGCTAAACGTCTACCATTAGCTGGCTCAGTATTGAGGTGGCTGTACTGGTTTATGGTTCATTTAGCTATGTAAAGGCATTTTTATTGAAACATAGTACATGAGGTTAAGATAAATAATGAGAAAGTACACTAAGGAGACGGAGCGGCCTACTGGTCAGACTCAAGGCCGAGCACACCATCCACCGCTTACTCGTCAATGTCCAATCTCTAGATAACAAGGTGGACGAAATTAGGGCACAAGTTGCCTTCCAAAGAGATATCAGAGATTGTAACATTCTCTGTTTCTCGGAAACATGGCTCACTTGGGATATGTTGTCAGAGTCGGTACAGCCCCCCGGTTTCTTCACGCATCGCGCCAACAGAAACAAACATCTCTCTGGTAAGAAGAAGGGCGGGGCTGTATGCCTTATGATTAACGACTCATGGTGTAATCAAAACAACATACAGGAACTCAAGTCCTTTTGTTCACCTGACATAGAATTCCTTACAATCAAATGCCAACCGCATTATCTTCCAAGAGAATTCTCTTTGATTATAGTCACAGCCGTGTATATCTCCCCCCCCAAGCAGATCCCACGTCAACCCTGAAAAAACTTCACTGGACTCTATGTAAATTGGAAACCATACATCCTGAGGCTGCATTTATTGTAGCTGGGGATTTTAACAAAGCTAACCTAAGAACAATACTTCATAAATTCTATCAGCATATTGAATGCACAACACGAGCTGGTAGCATTCTGGATCATTGCTACTCAAACTTCCGCCATGCATACAAAGCCCTCCCCCTGCCCTGCCTTCGGCAAGTCTGCTGACCATGACTCCATTTTGTTGCTCCCAGCCTATAGACAGAAACAAAAACAGGAAACAATTGTGCTCAGGTCAATAAAATGCTGGTCTGACCAATCGGACTCCACGCTTCAAGATCGCTTCGATCACGTGGACTCGGATATGTTCCGGATAGCCTCAGACAACAACATTGATCTATACGCTGACTCAGTGAGTGCATCGGAGATGTCGTACCCTCTGTGACTATTAAATCCTTCCCTAACCAGAAACCATGGATTGATTCGCAAAACTGAAATCGCGAACCATCGCTTTTAATCATGGCAAGGCGACCAGAAACATGACCGAATACAAACAGTGCAGCTATTCCCTCCCCAAGGCAATCAAACAAGCAAAGTGTCAGTATAGAGGCAAAGTAGAGTCGCAATTCAATGGCTGAAACACGAGACGTATGTGGCAGGGTCCACAGTCAATCATGGATTACAAAAAGAAAACCAGCCCCGTCACGGACTTCAACATCTTGCTCCCAGACAAATTAAAAACTTCTTTGCTCGCTTTGAGGACAATACAGTGCCACTGACACGGACCGCTACCAAAGCCTGTGGGCTCTTCTTCTCCGTGGCCAATGTGAGTAAAACATTTAAACGTATTAACCCTTGCAAGGCAGCCGGCCCAGACGGCATCCCTAGCCGCATCCTCAGAGCAGGCGCAGACCAGCTGGCTGGTGTGTTTATGGACATATTCAACCAATCCCTATCCCAGTTTGTTGTCCCCACATGCTTCAAGATGGCCACCATTGTTCCTGTTCCCAAGAAAGCTAAGGTAACTGAACTAAATGACTATCGCCCCATTGCACTCACTTCTGTCATCATGAAGTGCTTTGAGAGACTAGTCAAGGAGCATATCACCTTCACCCTACCTGATACCCTAGACCCACTCCAATTTGCTTACCGCGCCAATAGGTCTGCTGACGATGCAATCGCCATCACACTGCACACTTCCCTATCCCTGGGTCTCGACCGCGCCCTGTGCAAATGGGTCCGGACTTTCTGACAGGCCGCCCCCAGGTGGTGAAGGTAGGAAACAACATCTCCACCCCACTGATCCTCAACACTGGGGCCCCACAAGGGTTCGTTCTCAGCCCTCTCCTGTACTTCCTGTTACCCAATGACTGTGTGGCCATGCACGCTTCCAACTCAATCATCAAGTTTGCAGACGACACTACAGTGGTAGGCCTGATTACCAACAACGACGAGATGGCCTACAGGGAGGAGGTGAGGGCCCTCGGAGTGTGGTTTCAGGAAAATAACCTCTCACTCAACGTCAACAAAGCAAACGAGATGATCGTGGACTTCAGGAAACAGTAGAGGGAGCACCCTCCCATCCACATCGACAGGACAGTAGTGAAGAAGGTGGAAAGTTTTAAGTTCCTTGGTGTACACAGCATGGACAAATTGAAATGGTCCACCTACACAGACAGAGTGGTGAAGAAGGCGTAACTGGCGTTGAGGTCAGGGCTCTGCCACAAAGTTGGAAGTACAGAATCATCTAGAATGTGCTGTATGCTGTAGTGATAAGATTTCCATTCACTGGAAGGGGCCTAGCCCAAAACATGAAAAACAGCCCCAGACCATTAATCCTCCTCCACCAAACTTTTCACCTTGCACTATGCATTGGGGCAGGTAGCGTTCTCCTGGCATCCGGCAAACCCAGACTAGTCTGTCAGACTGCCAGATGGAGAAGCCTGATTCATCACTCCAGAGAACGTGTTTCCAATGCTTCAGAGTCCCATGGCGGGGAACTTTACACCACTCCAGCTGATGCTTGGCATTGCGCATGGTGATCTTAGGCTTGTGTGCGGCTGTTCTGCCATGGAAGCCCATTTCATGAAGCTCCAGACGAACAATTCTTATGCTGATGTTGCTTCCAGAGACAGTTTGGAACTTGGCAGTAAGTGTTGCCACCGAGGACAGACCATTTTTACGTGCTACGCACTTCAGCACTCTACTGTCCTGCTCTGTGAGCTTGGGTGGCCTACGACTTTGCGGCTGAGCCATTGTTGATCCTAGACGTTTCCATTTCAGAATAACAGTTGACCAGGGCAGCTCTAGCAGGGCAGAAATTTGACAAACTGATTTGTTGGAAAGGTGTCATCCTATGACGATGCCACACTGAAAGTCACTGAGCTTTTGATTAAGGCCATTCTACTGCAAATGTTTGTTTATGTTAATTTGCATGGCTGTGTGCTCAATTTTATACACCTGTCTGCAATAGGTGTTGCTGAACTAGCCAAATCCACTCATTTGAAGGGGTGTCCACATACTTTTGTATATATAGTGTGTATGTGACATACATGTACTTATATGTGTGGATACATATGTAAGAATATATGGGCATATATGTTTCCACCATATATTATTTTATAAAAGATATAAGTAATGCACATATTTTGCCATATATTAGTTTACCATATGGGATTGCAACCTCATTGTGTGGAAATATATATAAAACACTGCACTTTTGACTGTACTTGGCCTTTAATAATGTTAGCTAAAGCATATTCAGGGCCCAGTTTTTCAAAAGTTATCTATCCGGATTTCAGCTATCAGATATGATTAAATGCATAGATATAGAATGAATAGACCGAGTCCCCATTCAAGTCAATGATTTGTCCATTCTATTAATACTATTTCTATGCATTTAATCCTCTACTATAGGCGAAATCAAGACAGATAACTTTTGAAAAACTAGACCCTGGCAGGTTGGCAACCGGGCTAGTTATTCACAGCCTGACTACCCATCCACATTGCGCCTTCCAAACGCCATGCCCACTAGCGTTTCACTAGTTACCACAGCCACAAAGTCATAAACCCTGCCTATTTCTACAATTGATCTTAATTTAAACCTAACCTTAACCACACTGCTAACCTTATGCGTAACCCTAACCTTAAATTAAGACCAAAAGCAATTTTTTGTTTTCGTTCATTTTTACGATAGAGCCAATTTTGACTTTGTGTCTGTGCTATCTAGTGGAAACCGTTTCTTCTCCACAATGAATGTAAAGAGCAATTGATAGAGCAGCGGAATTACATTCAGGATGAGTTGTTACGCAAAGAAATTCAGGGAATTCACAAAGAACTCACAGTAGCACAGATAGAACAATGAAACAGATATTTCATTGGATGTATAAATGTGAAGCATCCGGCTGGCGCTTCCACTCACTACCAAATATGGTGGTGAGAGGAAGCCCAGTGGCTGGCAGTGGGAGAAGATGGAGAGAGATGGATTTCGGCCAACATTCTTCCGAGTTTCTCATTGATGATACATTTGATTTGAATACAGTTTTATGTTTCCAAAACTAGAATCGGTTACGAACAGAGTGGACTAAATTTGTGGACTTTTTTCCTTTTGCCGAAGTTTCTAAAAATTGCATTGTTTGGAAGGAGTGCAAGGGTGAATTGAGTTATTGCCAGGGTTTGGTAGGTTACTTTCTAAATGTAATCCATTACAGTATGAAGTTACCCATCCAGAATTGTAATCAGTAACGTAATATGATTACATTCCGTTACTTTTAGATTACTTTCCCTTTAAAGAGGCATTAGAAGAAGACAAAAATGCCCTACTCTGTTGTTTATGATATTGATTTTGTTGTCATGGAGGACTGATTTGGCTCATTGTTTCAAGTTGAAAAATAAATTCTGCGCTCATGGAATGGCATGCTTTGAGCACTACTGAAAAGTGCTATTTACATGTGAAAAATTAATGCCATATGCTGCATTCGCTATAGGCCTATTGTTTACCTTTTGTTGGTGATACTTTGATATCTTGATAATATGCAGCTGTTAAAAGGGCAAATGAAACAATAACAAAATGATTGCCCCGCATCTGTTTTGGTAAATATCTAACGGATGGGCATTGAGAAATGTAATCACTCTCAGATTAATAGACAGAGCTATGGATGCAAGGACTGACCATCCATTATATAAAAAGTATTATTTTAACCATGTTATGAGGCCATACAGTGTTTGTTTACATTTACAATGTTTACAAACATTGGAGAAAAACAAGCTTATATTTTGGGTTCTCATGGATTGTGAGCTCATGAGGCATTTATAAATTATATTCTTCAAGTATCAATGGATATACATATATATAATTTACAAGTCCAAAAATGGATGTAGCAACTACAGATTGCCCCTTTAAGTCTATCAAAAGTGTGCAAGTTTGAGCATGTGTCCATTAGGCCAATGGATATATTTTTTTTATCAGTATGAATTAGATTGAGAAATAAAAGCCCCACTTTTATTCCATAGGCTTCTCCGCAATATGCAGCTGTTGCAAGAGCGAATTTTTCACTGGCTGTCCACTGGTTTCAAAAACAATGATTGATAGTCAGTTTAAACTTCTTGAATTTAACCATTATTGGGTTCAAATACACATTTAGATTTGTGAACAGCCATCCACAACAACCACAATCCGTAAGGCACAAATAGCTAAATGAGAGAGCACAGAGCAGGAGTGTGATTCACATCAATGCGCTATGTAGATGTCAATAATAAGTGATATCTGTATCTCTGTAGACTACACAACTACTGTCATCCTTACCTCCAAGCCTTTACTCAAGTTGGATAATCTTTGGATGCCGACAGCAGTCGCACCATTGGAAGACATAGCTTGGACTGTACTGTAGCCTACAAAAGCCTATTCCTGCTCTTTTCCCGCGATCCATCAAACACATTTGGCGGGTCATCATAGTGGTCCCTGACTTGTGGTCAGACTCGCTCAGGTGGAAGAAATTTAAATTTGCGCCTTTTTTCAATGCTGATTTGAATGTCAATGAGAAAACAGAAGTGTCAAAGATTTTTTTCTAAAACATCCTTTCTGAATTTAAAAGTAATCACCTAGTTTTTCAAAAGTATCAGTAATCTGATTACAATATTTTTCTGTTAATGTAACTGATTACATTTACCGTTTTTGTAATCCTTTACATGTAATAGATTACATGTAATCCATTACTCCCCAACCCTGGTTATTGCACACCCGCACTTCACAGAGTAGGCGTTCCCCTAACGGAAATATGCAAATACATCACTAGCTCGTGTTTGGCTCTGCCCACCTCCTTGCTTGTTCTGCCCACTATGATTAATTTGCTCCCATTGGAAACGACAGACTGTGGTCTATCTTGGTTTAGTTATACGAATATTTGGTAGGAGTGCTTCTTTAGGATTCTTACCTAAGTGCACTGTAGAATGTGGGATCCTGAGCCTTCTTCCGCATGTGAATAGTTCTGCATTGTTCAAAAAGTAATTGAATTGCTAGGGTTGAAGTAGGCTATGTAATTTATGCTTAAGTGCACATTTGGATGCTGTAAATGTTTGACATAAACCAATATACATATTTATAAAAATTACACTACAACATTGCCAAGGTAAGTAAAACTAAAATAATGTCCTGTCTAGACAAATGTAGTAATTTGTACATAATATTTTTCACTTGGGTTGGCACCCAGATGTCAGTGGAGGGAGGGGCCCAAAGTGTTGAATAAAACACTGTTATTTGCTGAGCGGTTTGCTCATTTCCTTTGTTAGTGTTGCGCCAGACATTTACAGAGCGCTGTGACTGTGTCTTCTGCAGCTTCAGCACTCAGATGCTTCCATGTCAGCCGTTTTTCCACCTCCACAAGCATTGCCTGTCAAAAGAGAGGCTCCTTTCATGAACTGAGGCTATATGGACACAAGACTGTGACTGGTGGTTTGCCGTCCACATGTTCATTTAAGGGGTATCCAAATATGGTATTCCAAATAGAGGAAAATTATGCATTCTTGAAGAGTTATGGTAGTTGCTGTTAACTTAAGCTGCCTTGACAAATTCAGTTTGAGTAAAGATTGCCCAGAGGAGAAATAACCATGTTGGAATATATAGACCAACATTTAGGCCTAGTTCAAAGCTGCTTGAAATTGGCATGATAGATGTGACAGTTACTGTATGTTTTATGTCAGGTTTCTATAGCCTCCTGTACCACTGTTAATTATTTGACTTATTTGCAGGCAAATCCATTCTCATCATAACAACATACAATCTCTGCTTTACCATGTCTATAGCAATGTAAAGTAGGCTGATGAGCAAGACAAAAAGACATCATGCTATTACATTCAACATAAAGGCTATCAACTGCAGATTTGGTGAAAATATACAATTATTCTATCAATTGTACCTTCTAGCATTTTAGTATAAATTCAGAGATCTCATGGTCATCTACAGGATTTTAGAAAGTAGTCAAACCCCTTGACTTTTCTCACATTTTGTTACGTTACAGTCTTATTCTAAAATGTATTAAATATTGAAAAAAATACTCAGCAATCTACACACAATACCCCATAATGACAAAGCAAAAACAAGCTTTTAGACATTTTAGAAATGTAAAATTCAAAACATAAATACCTTATTTACATAGTTATTCAGGAACTTTGCTATGAGACTTGAAATTGATCTCAGGTGCATCCTGTTTTCATTGATCATCCTTGAGATCCTTGATGAAAACCTGCTCCAGAGCACTCAGGACCTCAGACTGGGGCGAAGGTTCACCTTCCAACAGGACGACGACCCTAAGCACACAGCCAAGAGACTGTAGGAGTGGCTTCGGGATAAGTCTCTGAATGTCCTTGAGTGGCCCAGCAAGAGCCCGAACTTGAACAAGATTCAAATATCCATGGAGAGACCTGAAAATAGCTGTGCAGCAACGCTCCCTATCCAACCTGACAGAGCTTGAGAGGATCTGCAGAGAGGAATGGGAGAAACTCCTCAAATACAGGTGTGCCAAACTTGTAGCGTCATACCCAAGAAGACTCGAGGCTGTAATCGCTGCCAAAGGTGCTTCAACAAAGTACTGAGTAAAGGGTCTGAATACTTATGTAAATGTCATATTTCAGTTTTTTATTTATAACAAATTTGCAAACATTTCAAAAAATCTGTTTTTGCTTTGTCATTATGGGGTATTGTGAGTAGATTGATGAGCATTTTTAAAAATCAATTTTAGAATAAGGCTGTAACGTAACAAAATGTGGAAAAAGTCAACAGGTCTGAATACTTTCCGAATGCACTGAATATCTATATTTATTTTGACAAGAGAGAAGCCTAGCTTGGTGAGTGGTGCAGTGGTCTGAAGCACTGCATCTCAGTGCTAGAGGTATTACTACAGATACCCTGGTTTGAATCCAGGCTGTATCACAACCGGCCGTGATTGGGAGTCCCATAGGGAGGTGCACAATTGGCCCAGCGTCGTCCTGGTTTGGCCGGTGCAGGCCGTCATTGTAAATAAGAATTTGTTCTTAACTGACTTACCTAGTTAAATAATGGTACAAATAAAAAAAAAAAATATTATTCAGTCACTCTCTCTGTGTGACAGATGAACCATGTTGTTGAGTGGCCTCTGGGCAGACAACTTAACTCTCTGAAAAGGAGCCTTAACTCTTACGCTTAATCTTCACTTTCTATGTCTGGACCATTATCTGGCCTGTCAGTCCTCACCACTTTATCTTCAGAGGGCTCATCTATTGACTGTTTCAACATGGTTAGATTATATCAAAGGCCCTTCCCTTTGGTCCCTGCAGCTATATCCTTCCTCGTGTTTCTGAACGGTTGGAATGGTTTTAGGATTAGAAGACACCGATTTGGGGTGAATATTGTTTGCTGGTTCATCTCCTCTTTTGGATATCAATCAATCAAATTGCTTTATAAAGCCCTATCTACATTAGCATCATATGTATTTTAATACAGTGCCTTCAGAAAGTATTAACAACCCTTAACTTTTTGCACATTTTGTTGTGTTATAGCCTGAAATATTTTGTCACTGGCCAATACCCCATAATGTCAAAGTGTTATTATGTTTTTAGAAATGTTTACAAAGTAATCAAAAATGAAGTGCTGAAATGTCTTGAGTCCATAAGTATTCAACCACGTTGTTATGGCAAGTCTAAATAATTAATGAGTAAAAATGTGCTTAATTAAGAATCCAACCCTTTTTTCAATTTTCGCTGAAACATACAGAAATCTAACTGCCTGTAGCTCAGGACCTGAAGCAAGGATATGCATATTCTTGATACCATTTGAAAGGAAATACTTTGACGTTTGTGGAAATGTGAAATTAATGTAGGAGAATATAACACATTAGATCTGGTGAAAGATAACACAAAGAAAAAAACTTGCGTTTAAAAAAATAATAATTGTACCATCATCTTTGAAACGCAAGAGAAAGGCCATAATGTATTATTCCAGCCCAGGTGCAATTTTCTTAGCCACTAGATGGCAGCAGTGTATGTGCAAAGTGTTAGACTGATCCAATGAACCATTTTTTTATCTGTTCAAAATGTTGTATCAAGACTGCCCAAATGTGCCTAATTGGTTTATTAATACATTTTCAAGTTCATAATTGTGCACTCTCCTTAAACAATAGCATGGTATTCTTTCACTGCAATAGCTACTGTAAATTGGACAGTGCAGTTACATTAACAAGATTTTAAGTTTTCTGCCCATATCAGATATGTCTATGCCCTGGGAAATGTTCATGTTACTTACAACCCCATGCTAATCACATTAGCCTGCGTTAGCTTAACCGTTCCGTGGGGGGGACACCGATCCTGTAGAGCAGTGGTTTCCAAACTTTTTATAGTCCCGTACCCCTTCAAACATTCAACCTCCAGCAGCGTACACCCTCTACCACTAGGGTCAGCGCACTCTCAAATGTTGTTTTTTGCCATCATTGTAAGCCTGCCACACACACACACTAAACAATACTTTTATTAAACATAAGAATGAGTGTCAGTTTTTGTCACAACCCGGCTTGTGGGAAGTGACAAAGAGCTCTTAAAGGACCAGGGCACAAATAATAATATAATAATCAATCATTTTGCTCTTTATTTAGCCATCTTATATATAAAACTTTATTTGTTAATCGAAAATTGTGAATAACACCACAGGTTAATGAAAAGGGTATGCTTGAAAGGATGCACATAACTCTGCCATGTTGGGTTGTATTGGAGAGTCTCAGTCTTAAATCATTTTCCACCCACAGTCTGTGCCTGTATTTAGTTTTCTTGCTAGTGAGGGCCGAGAATCCACCTTCACATAGGTCCTTGGTTGCAAAGGGCATCATTGTCTTAACAGCACGATTTGCCAAGGCAGGATACTCTGAGCACAGCCCAATCCAGAAATCTGTCAGCGGCTTCTGATTAAATTCAATTTTCACAGAACCGCTTGTTGCAATTTCGATGAGGCTCTCTTGTTCAGATGTCGGTAAGAGGACTGGAGGCAGGTCATAACACCCAACTCACTCAGATGCTTCGCTATATCACATTTGACATTGTCTGTAAACTTGAGTTCATTTGCACACAAAAAATCAAACAATGATGGAAATACCTGTGGAATGTCCTTGTTAATGCAGACAGAGAAGCGCTCCAGCTTCATAATCATAGCCTCAATTTTGTCCTGCACATTCAAAATAGTTATGGAGAGTCGATGTCATCCTAGATTCAAATCATTCAGGCGAGAGAAAAATTCTCCCAAATGTATAGCCCTGTTGGAAAATATAAAGGGACTGTTTGAAAATGTGAAGAACATTGTTTTATAATTCGTTATATACAGTGGGGAAAAAAAGTATTTGATCCCCTGCTGATTTTGTATGTTTGCCCACTGACAAAGAAAGGATCAGTCTATAATTTTAATGGTAGGTTTATATGAACAGTGAGAGACAGAATAACAACAAAAATATCCAGAAAAACACATGTCAGAAATGTTATACATTGATTTGCATTTTAATGAGGGAAATAAGTATTTGACCCCCTCTCAATCAGAAAGATTTCTGGCTCCCAGGTGTCTTTTATACAGGTAACAAGCTGAGGAGCATACTCTTAAAGGGAGTGCTCCTAACCGCAGCTTGTTACCTGTAAAAAAGACACCTGTCCACAGAAGCAATCAATCAATCAGATTCCAAACTCTCCACCATGGCCAAGACCAAAGTGCTCTCCAAGGATGTCAGGGACAAGATTGTAGACCTACACAAGGCTGGAATGGGCTACAAGACCATCGCCAAGCAGCTTGGTGAGAAGGTGATAACATTTGGTACGATTATTCGCAAATGGAAGAAACACAAAAGAACTGTCAATATCCCTCGGCCTGGGGCTCCATGCAAGATCTCACCTCGTGGAGTTGCAATGATCATGAGAACGGTGAAGAATCAGCCCAGAACTACACGGGAGGATCTTGTCAATGATCTCAAGGCAGCTGGGACCATAGTCACCAAGAAAACTATTGGTAACACACTACGTCGTGAATGACTGAAATCCTGCAGCGCCCACAAGGTCCCCCTTCTCAAGAATACATATATACTATGCCCATCTGAAGTTTGCCAATGAACATCTGAATGACTCAGAGGACAACTGGTGAAAGTGTTGTGGTCAGATGAGACCAAAATGGAGCTCTTTGACATCAACTCAACTCGCCGTGTTTGGAGGAGGAGGAATGCTGCCTATGACCCCAAGAAAACCATCTCCGCCATCAAACATGGAGGTGTAAACATTATGCTTTGCTTGACATCATGGGAAAATCAAAAGAAATCGGCCAAGACCTCAGAAAAAAAATTGTAGACCTCCACAAGTCTGGTTCATCCTTGGGAGCAATTTCCAAATGCCTGAAGGTACCACGTTCATCTGTACAAACAATAGTACGCAAGTATAAACACAATGGGACCACGCAGCAATCATACCGCTCAGGAAGGAGACGCATTCTGCCTCCTCGAGATGAACGTACTTTGGTGCGAGAAGTGGAAATCAATCCCAGAACAACAGCAAAGGACCTTGTGACGATGCTGGAGGAAACAGGTACAAAAGTGTCTATATCCACAGATAACAAGTCCTATATCAACATAACCTGAAAGGCCACTCAGCAAGGAAGAAGCCATGGCTCCAAATCCACCATAAAAAAGCCAGACTACGGTTGCAACTGCACATGGGGACAAAGACAGTACTTTTTGGAGAAATGTCCTCTGATCTGATGAAACAAAAATAGAACTGTTTGGCCATAATGACCATTGTTATGTTTGGAGGAAAAAGCGGGAGGCTTGCAAGCCGAAGAACACCATCCCAACTGTGAAGCATGGGGGTGGCAGCATGTTGTGGGGGTGCTTTGCTGCAGGAGGGACTGGTGTACTTCACAAAATAGATGGCATCATGAGGAAGGAAAATTATGTGGACATATTGAAGCAACATTTGAAGACATCAGTCAGGAAGTTAAAGCTTGGTCACAAATGGGTCTTACAAATGGACAAAGACCCCATGCATACTTCCAAAGTTGTGGCAAAATGGCTTAAGGACAACAAAGTCAAGGTATTGGAGTGCCCCTCACAAAGCCTTGACCTCAATCCCATAGAAAATTTGTGGGCAGAACTTAAAAAGCGTGCGCAAGCAAGGAAGCCTACAAACCTGACTCAGTTACACCAGCTCTGTTAGGAGGAATGGACCAAAATTCACCTAACTTATTGTGAGAAGCTTGTGGAAGGCTACCCAGAACAGACTTCCCTGTGGCTCAGTTGGTAGAGCATGGTGTTTGCAATGCCAGCATGGTGTGTGCAATGCCAGGGTTGTGGGGGGCCAATACAAAAAATAAAAAAAATGCATGAAATGAAATGTATGCATTCACTACTGTAAGTCGCTCTGGATAAGAGCGTCTGCTAAATGACTAAAACCTAAATGTTTGAACCAAGTTAAACAATTTAAAGGCAATGCTACCAAATACTAATTGAGTGTATGTAAACTTCTGACCCACTGGGAATGTGATGAAAGAAATAAAAGCTGAAATAAATCATTCTCTCTACTATTATTCTGACATTTCACATTCTTAAAATAAAGTGGTGATCCTAACTGACCTAAGAAAGGGAATTTTTACTAGGATTAAATGTCAGGAATTGTGAAAAACTGAGTTTAAATGTATTTGGCTAAGGTGTATGTAAACTTACGACTTCAACTGTATATGACAATATATCAACGCAGATCTTTTGTGTCTTCATTCATTAATTCATAGGAATAGTCGGTCTTTAAAATGGACAGCAATTGCCCCACCAGTAAAAGGGAATCCTCTTTGTAATTAAGTTCAACAGAAAATGGCATAATTTTTTGCACAGACACTTTTCACATTCCTAGGTAAAATGGCATTTAAGGCATTTGAGTTACCAAGGCAGGTCCAAATTAGACCTTTCTTCAAGCAATCATAAGAAAATGGCTGCCTAATATCCTCAATAGCAACGTGCTTTTGATCCTGAATTCATGTAATTAATGATACTTTGTATGAGAGCACAACCTTCATTCACCATGCAAGGAACACTGAGTTATTTTACAGATGTGGTGTACCAATAAACGCATTATAGTTGTTAATTATAAAATGATTTGAGTTTTATGTTAGTGGCATTCCTTCATTCATTCATTTATGTATCAATTTTAAATGCAGCCATTTGATGTATTGCATCAGTTTTAGAATGTAAAAAATTGTGCAGAATTCAACTGGAAATCAATCAAATCTCAAAACCATATTGTTTCTTTGTGGTTGACACCTGGGGACAAAACCTGCTGATGACTTGCAAATTCTTTGCAAATTCTAACCAACTTGCCACATCGACACAGTGTGATTACGTTGATAAGGGAGTTGAAATAACGCTGAAACAATGTTGACTCAACCCACTTCTGCTTGGAGTGCAGCTACTGTACGCCTTGTCATGTCTCTGGCAAGGTGTCTGTAACAACTTAATAAGCACAGTGGTCAGACAATTTCCATCTGTCATGACACAACAGTGTTCATTCACTATGACACAAAACCCTTAGAAGGAAAATTAAAAGAAAGAATGAATCATAGATTGTCCCATTGCAGCTTTGACATTAGAAAAAGAGTTGATGTATGCAATTATTTAGGTAATTAAGGTTATTTACTGAAGTCAATGGGAAACATTACGTAAGAGGTAGCTACAGTGTTCAGTGCATTGTTGGTTACACAGGTTACATACAGAAAGTATGACTGTAGTCAAACATCAGACCACAAGGTGTAGCATAATATTTATCTTCCTTATGAATTATGATGCTGGAATATTATTCTATCAAACTTTATGAGCTACGGTATGTTGAATCTTTGATTCATTAGAGCAGATGGGACAAGTTAAGACATGTCATCACATGATTCTGAACAGCACAGTCAATTCATCCAATCTTCTACGATTGCCATTGGCCCATTTCAGGTCAGTAAAAGTAGTACTCTTTTGTTCCTGGGAATAGTAGGCTTCACTTAATGAAAAATGACGTGAGTAACATTAAGAAAACAGTGACTGATATTAAAGTTTATGGACACTTTTGGGTAAATTGCTGGCTCCAAAACCGAAGCCCTCTGCAGCACAGAGAAACTAAACTCGAACTAATTTGTGTTTCTCCTGTTCTTAACATTAGACTCCCTCGGGCCAAATCTTCGTGAGAGACTCAACATATTTATAAATAGGCAGAATGAGAGAGAGGACCCGAAAACGTGAATAGAACCATATGGGAATGGTAAGAAAGTAACTAATCTTGTGACAATATAGCGTGGCCGTCCCTCAGAGCCGAGCCAGCTCCATTCTGTGTCATGTCAGAGACATTCATGAACAGACTGCAACTGGAGAAGGTCAGTCCGTGGCTAGGCAAAGAACAAAGTGATGCTGGATCTGAGGAGGAAATGACTATGCTGCCAAACAGTCAATTACACGTAATTACAATAATTCAACCTTGGAAGATGGTTTATTCAATTTTATGATGAGGTTTTCTCTTTCATCAAATGCTTCATAGGAGACAAGGGGTGGATGGAGGATGAGGACAGGGAATGGTACTTTGTGAAACAGATATGTTTTTCCTTTGTCGGAATAGCTCATTTTTGTCTTTTATCTCCTGATGACTAGCGCTTTGTGGTTTATGCTATCTCAAAGTTTGATATGTCTTCCCCTCACTCACTGTTGTGTCGTCCCTTTGCCCTGTGATGTCCTTTGGTGCAAAACTCAGCACACTCCATCTATAACCATAGCAAAATAGCTCTCCTTTGCCCATTTTTCACTAGGCCTTCTATAAATATTACAATGGCAATGTTTGCTCCTCTAGGTCTGACTAGACAAAATTGATAGGGCAGATTGTTTTGATTTTATCCTCTGAAGTAAGATCCTTTATTACATGTTGTGTTAAAGACCCCCCCCCCCCCTTGTTTAATAAACTCGAGAATTGATCAAGGTAGAAGTTCAACCTTTTTGTATATAGATTTACAGTGAGGGGAAAAAGTATTTGATCCCCTGCTGATTTTGTACATTTGCCCACTGACAAAGAAATGATCAGTCTATAATTTTTAATGGTAGAATTATTTGAACAGTGAGAGACAGAATAACAACAAAGAAATCCAAAAAAACGCATGTCAAAAATGTTATAAAATGATTTGCATTTTAATGAGGGAAATAAGTATTTGACCCCTCTGCAAAACATGACCAAGTACTTGGTGGCAAAACCCTTGTTGGTAATCACAGAGGTCGGACGTTTCCTGTAGTTGGCCACCAGGTTTGCACACATCTCAGGAGGGATTTTGTCCCACTCCTCTTTGCAGATCTTCTCCAAGTCATTAAGGTTTCGAGACTAATGTTTGGCAACTCGAACCTTCAGCTCCCTCCACAGATTTTCTATGGGATTAAGGTCTGGAGGCTGGCTAGGCCACTCCAGGACCTTAATATGCTTCTTCTTGAGCCACTCCTTTGTTGCCTTGGCCGTGTGTTTTGGGTCATTGTCATGCTTGAATACCCATCCACGACCCATTTTCAATGCCCTGGCTGAGGGAAGGAGGTTCTCACTCTGGATTTGATGGTACATGGCCCCGTCCATCGTCCCTTTGATGTGGTGAAGTTGTCCTGTCCCCTTAGCAGAAAAACACCCCAAAAGCATAATGTTTCCACCTCCATGTTTGACGTTGGGGATGGTGTTCTTGGGGTCATAGGCAGCATTCCTCCTCCTCCGAACACGGCGAGTTGAGTTGATGCCAAAGAGCTCCATTTTGGTCTCATCTGACCACAACACTTTCACCCAGTTGTCCTCTGAATCATTCAGATGTTCATTGGCAAACTTCAGACGGGCATGTATATGTGCTTTCTTGAGCAGGGGGACCTTGTGGGCGCTGCAGGATTTCAGTCCTTCACGGCGTAGTGTGTTACCAATTGTTTTCTTGGTGATTATGGTCCCAGCTGCCTTGAGATCATTGACAAGATCCTCCCGTGTAGTTCTGGGCTGATTCCTCACTGTTCTCATGATCATTGCAACTCCACGAGGTGAGATCTTGCATGGAGCCCCAGGCCGAGGGAGATTGACAGTTCTTTTGTGTTTCTTCCATTTGCGAAGAATCGCATCAACTGTTGTCACCTTCTCACCAAGCTGCTTGGCGATGGTCTTGTAGCCCATTCCAGCCTTGTGTAGGTTTACAATCTTGTCCCTGACATCCTTGGAGAGCTCTTTGGTCTTGGCCATGGTGGAGAGTTTAGAATCTGATTGATTGATTGCTTCTGTTATACAGGTAACAAACTGAGATTATTAGCACTCCCTTTAAGAGTGTGCTCCTAATCTCAGCTCGTTACCTGTATAAAAGACACCTGGGAGCCAGAAATCTTTCTGATTGAGAGGTGGTCAAATACTTATTTCCCTCATTAAAATGCAAATCAATTTATAACATTTTTGACATGCGTTTTTCTGGATGTTTTTGTTGTTATTCTGTCTCTCACTGTTCAAATAAACCTACAATTAAAAGTATAGACTGATCATTTCTTTGTCAGTGGGCAAAAGTACAAAATCAGCAGGGGATCAAATACTTTTTTCCCTCACTGTATATGCCTCTATTGCAAAAACACACTCAGCAAATACTTGTATTAGTAGGCTATGTTAGACACAGACTGTGGACTGTGGTATGCACTATACAGCAACTGAATACAGTCGACCCTGTGTGATTGATAGTCACTTTTAATTTAATTTTAGGTCTTTGTGTGTTTCTCCAATGAAATATAGACCCCTTAAAAATACTAAAACATAGATGAGGATAGAGAGGGCCTTTGAATTGAAGCAACCCCTGAACCAGAAAATAATCAGGGGACTTAGACAGGGCACTGTGGCCGGAAATTCACTGTGAATACTGGCTTCAACTATGACCGTTTTGGAAACTGCCTTTTTGGCATTCGCATTGAGCCCTCGCTGTCTGTCACACGGTCAATTTGGGCTCTTTCTGACCTAGAAGCTGATGAGTAGCTTCTCTGTTTTCCAGAGGCTCGCATCATCAAAAAAATGTATTGATGCACGCCTCCATACAACCCCGACCTCACCATCTAGACCTGTGGCTTGCCTTCTCCCTAAACATTAAAAGGATTTCTCCCAGCTGAATTTTTTTTGTATTTTCCCCCCGTTTTCTTTCTGGTATTCTTCTCATCTTCCCACTCAGAGACAGAAATCGTGGTTGGGCTTTTCTGGATTGTGGCCAAGTGTTCGCACAGCTTGTTCTGATTACTAACTAGACTAGAGCCCATGGTTAGATGGAACCAACCCTCTGGCCGCTTGTTTCCCTCCCTACATGTTTTGACATGATGGCCTCTGAGGGTTTCCTAAAGGACAGGGTATTGTGACTGCAAGGGACCCCTGCAAATGTTGCACAGGCAGCAGACAGAACATTGTGTCATGATTAAGAATAATGGTAATTTCTCACTTAATGACTGGTTACGGGGACCATGCACAGTCGTAAGGATGATATCACCTTTAAATTTCCCTCTGAGAACCTATTGACAGTGTACACCTGCTTTGTCAGGCCAGTGCTCAAGTACGCTGCCCTGGTATGGCCACTGGGTCTCATACAGTCGTGCATGGGAATTATGCTTCACCGCCACGCTTCACCTACATGCAATGAACTGGGGTTACATGCCTTTGAAGCATGTCACACCCACCTGTTTATAAGATCTTTACCTTTCCCATTTGTTTCAGGATCCGTCTTCTGTATGGTGACCCCTTATACTATTGCACGTTTTCCACATTAATATTCCTTGTAAGCCTCTATATCCTCTTCTCCCTTTTGATCACTGTTTTATTTTGTGTTGTATCAACACTGATCGCTTTCCAGGCAATTAGTACAGGCAAACAGAGTAGACAAGCAGGCCTGAGCCTTATTAATGCACTAAACTGCTCCGGTAGTAAATACTGACTGATTCCTGAATGCATTGTCATTTAAAACCCAGTGGCTCTGGTCTTTGTCTGAGGAGAGAGTTCCTTTGAAATGCCAGGCCACAGGAAAACATCCCGATGTGGATCACAATGGATGATTTTGCCAGATAAAGGGAGATTACAGTTAACTGTCTTTCATTATCCCAACAGGTTCTGTATTATGGTGTTATGAGGGCAGCTCGCAACATAACTGAGGCTCTTACTAACTGCTGAATTTTATTTTTTATTTAACTAAGAAAAACAGTTAAGAACAAATTCTTATTTACAATGACAGATTGAACAAGAGCAGAACGACAGATTTTTACCTTGTCAGCTCAGGGATTTGATCTAGCAACCTTTCAGTTACTGGCCCATTGCTCTAACCACCAGGCTATCTGCTGCCAACAAAAACTGGTTTCAAAGGACGAGATGACTAGCTTGACTCTTGCCTCTATAGCCTCCACACAATCTACACTCTGAGGAATATTAAAAAAAAAAATGTATTTAACCTTTATTTAACTAGGCAAGTCAGTTAAGAACAAATTCGTATTTACAATGACGGCCTACCAAAAGGCAAAAGGCCTATTGCAGGGACGGGGGCTGGGATTAATTGTTTTTATTTATATAAACATAGGACAAAACACACGTCACGACAAAAGAGACAAAACAACACTACATAAATAGAGACCTAAGACAACAGCATAGCAAGGCAGCAACACATGACGACACAGCATGGTAGCAACACAACATGACAACAACATGGTAGCAACACAACATGGTAGCAGAAAAAACATGGTAAAAACATTATTGGGCACAGACAACAGCACAAAGGGCAAGAAGTTAGAGACAACAATACATCACGCAAAGCAGCCACAACTATCATTGCGTGTTCATGATTAAGTCTTTGAATGAAGAGATAAATCGGTCCAGTTTGAGTGTTTGTTGCAGCTCGTTCCAGTCGCTAGCTGCAGCGAACTGAAAAGATGAGCGACCCAGGGATGTGTGTGCTTTGGGGACCTTTAACAGAATGTGACTGACAGAACGGGTGTTGTACGTGGAGGATGAGGGCTGCAGTATATATCTCAGATAGGGGGGAGTGAGGCCTAAGAGGGTTTTATAAATAAGCATCAACCAGTGGGTTTTGCAACGGGTATACAGAGATGACCAGTTTACAGAGGAGTATAGAGTGCAGTGATGTGTCCTATAAGGAGCATTGGTGGTGAATCTGATGGCCGAATGGTAAAGAACATCTAGCCGCTCGAGAACACCCTTACCAGCTGATCTATAAATTATGTCTCCATAATCTAGCATGGGTAGGATGGTCATCTGAATCAGGCTTAGTTTGGCAGCTGGGGTGAAAGAGGAGCGATTACGATAGAGGAAACCAAGTCGAGATTTAACTTTAACCTGCAGCTTTGACATGTGCTGAGAGAAGGAGAGTGTACCGTCTAGCCATACTCCCAAGTACTTGTATGAGGTGACTACCTCAAGCTATAAACCCTCAAGAGGTAGTAATCACACCGGTGGGGAGAGGGGCATTCTTCTTACCAAACCACATGACCTTTGATTTGGAGGTGTTCAGAACAAGGGTAAGGGCAGAGAAAGCTTGTTGGACACCAAGAAAGCTTTGTTGTAGAGCATATAACACAAAATCCGGGTAGGGGCCAGCTGAGTATAAGACTGTATCATCTGCATATAAATGGATGAGAGAGCTTCCTGCTGCCTGAGCTATGTTGTTGATGTAAATTGAGAAGAGCGTGGGGTCTAGGATCGAGTCTTGGGGTACTCCCTTGGTGACAGGCAATGGCTGAGACAGCAGATTTTCTGACTTTATATACTGCACTCTATGAGAGAGGTAGTTAGCAAACCAGGCTAAAGACCCCTCAGATACACCAATACTCCTTAGTTGGCCCACAAGAATGGAATGGTCTACCGTATCAAAAGCTTTGGCCAAGTCAATAAAAATAGCAGCACAACATTGCTTAGAATCAAGAGCAGTGGTGACATCGTTGAGGACCTTTAAGGTTGCAGTGACACATCCATAACCTGAGCGGAAACCAGATTGCATAACAGAGAGAATACTATAGACATCAAGAAAGTCAGACAGTTGATTATTGACAAGTTTTTCCAACACTTTTGATAAACAGGGCAAAATAGAAATAGGCCTGTAAGAATAGTGGTGACTCAAAGAACCCTGGAGTTCCTCAAGGAACCATTGCTAGTCAATGGTTCATATTTGTACCTTCGGTTAGTTAAGGGGTTCTTGGTAGAACTTTAATGGTTCAATGTAGCGACGGGTTCCTGGAGGGAACCTGCAAGCTGACTTCGGTTGTCAGTTGGACGGTGTTTCCTCTGACACATTGGTGCGGCTGGCTTTCGGGTTAAGCGAGCAGTGTGTTAAGAAGGAGGACGCATGACTCTCAACCTTTGCCTCTCCCGAGTCCGTTGGGGAGTTGCAGCGATGAGACAAGATCAAGGACGTTTTACTATTTGCGGTGTACAAACGTAATATGATGAACAGAAATGATATTTATGCTAACGGTTGACCTCTAATTAGCCACGCCTCCAATCTGATAGGCTGCAACCTCTACCATATATTATTAAAAAGGTTTCAGTTTTAACCTTTACACAGGGTTTCCTCAAAGACCCTTTTGAGAGGGGCTCCTTGAGGAACCTTTTTGAACTAGAAAGGTTCCACCGGTGTGGCGACCCAAAAGGTTCTTCCAGGCACCTTTACTTCTATGAGTGTATGAAACCCTATTCTTAGGTTATATCAAGTTACAAAGTGCTGGTTGTACATGTATTGTATGTTGTGATTCAGATATCCTTTTGTAGGTATTCTGTTCGGTAAATGTGGGTGTTAAACCTGTAGGATTTGTCATCTTACAAAATCTCATTTGTGTATAGATATGCTTTAGGAAGCTAGATTGTATGCCCGATTTATGTCAATATTAAGCATAGTATTTTACTGAGGACGAAACCAAATCAGATGAAATTAGAAGATTAAAGAGTGGCAAAATCAGAGCATTAATAAGGTAAGAAGAGCAAAGAGCTTGAAAACAAAGGGTGAGAAAAAAATGCTTTGTATGCAAATTCAGCAGTCTGCGAGGCACCTCAACACCATGTGAAAGGATGCAAGACAGTGCATAGAATGCCAGGCATGTAGTTCTTAAGGGAACTTCAGTCGCCAGACCTAGTGCGGTGATATTGTCAACCTTTCCTCAGAGGCTTTCATACAGAAATAGAGAGAGAGAGAGAGAGAGGGGGAGGGAGGAACCAAAGGAGAGAGAGGGAAAGAGAGAAAAGATAGAGACACTTCTAACAACGGCAGGGGAGCCTGGGGCCAACGGGGCCCAGAAGATGGATGGAGAGGGACCCCTGCCAGGAGTCCGTCTCGAGGCCCCTGTCTCCCCAACTTCTCTGCGCTCCCATCCAGGCCAGGACAGCACCCCTATTCCACTCCCTCTCACTCCATGATCCCTCCCTCCCTCCCTCCTCTCCTCTCATTAGGGCTCATTTCCACTTCAAAGTGGCCATTATCAGGCATCTCTGAAGGTAATTAGGAATGGGTGGCTTTGAGTAGTGGACATGCCACAACTTTAAGGGAGTCATCCCCATTGTGGCCTTTGTGGGCCCACCGACATTGATGGAGGGGATGCCACGCATGTCCCATGCAGGCCCTGCCGGCCCTCCCTTTGACTGGTAAACAGTGGAGTAAAACGGTGTGTAATTAACTGACAGTCAAAGCAGGTCTTGTTCTGTTTGACAGACTGGGGGGGGGGGCACTTCAAGACTTAAAAATGGGTGGTGGTAGGGGGTGGGGGTGTGGTGGACAAAGTCATAAGGGGTCCTTTGGAATGAATGAGAAAAGAAAAGGCAGTAGGGCACAATGGTGAGCCTATGAAATGGAGAGGCCAAAAACCCACTCTGGGCAATGAAATAGAGTCAATGTTTACTCACGCACACCTAGGGACGGTTTCAATGTGTAAGAGAAGGGGGAGGCTTGTGTTGTCAAAGCACTGCCTGGCTGCATCATCTATGACAGAGATAATGAGAAACTGAGAATTGTGGAACATGTGGCAGCAGAACAGCTCTTTTAGTGTCTATGTTCACAACTTTCATTTGGTCATTTATGAAGGCACTTTTTGAATTGTGGTGAATACAGACAGAGAAAGACGCTGTCACCAAATAAATGTGTCATTATTTTCGTGTCTACAGCGACTTCTGCTCTGCAACTCAACAGGGGTGAGAGTTGGTGGAGTCCTCAGTTTTTTGGTACTGAGTGTTATACAGTATGTGGTTTTGAGAATGGCGGTTTGTGTAAAGTCAGCCTGATGGCTATTACTGTACTACGGCTGCCTGCCAGGCCAATGAAAATGGTGAATAATAAAGTGCAAAGTGAAGACAGCTGTTGTACTGGAGACCAATGTTAAAGGCCCAGTGCAGACAAAAATCAGATGTTCTTGTATTAAATATATATATTTCCACACTGTGGTTGGAATAATACTGTGAAATGTTTTAAATTATGATAATGCCCTTTTAGTGTAAAAGCTGCTTGAAAAGACCACCTGAAATTTTTGGCTGTTTTGGTGGGATGGTGTTTTGGCCTGCCTGGTAAAATCACGAGGCAGTTAATTAGTTAATAGACAAATAAGAAAGAGAGTTCCAAATCTCTCTGCTACAAACAGCTAGTTTTTAGTGTTCCCCTTCCCACTTAGACCACTCCCAGACAGTGCTAGCAAAATTATTGCTTGATAAATTGTTCTTTGCTAAGAAGCTATTTTAGTTTATGTTTGACTATATTAATTGAAAACAATCACAGTAAGGTACTTGTTGCCCAGAAATGTTTTGATATTGAGATAAAAATTACTGCATTAGGCCTTTAAGGGAGAAATTATATATGTATCTACACTGCAAGCATTGAGTGCAGAATAGAGGAACTGCATGGGAGGGTGCTTAAACAAAACTGTTTGTAGTCAAATGCAAGTCATATCTCACAAGGAGTAGGTGTCACGTCCTGACCAGTAAAGGGGTCTATTTGTTTTTGTAGTTTGGTCAGGACGTGGCAGAGGGTATTTGTTTTCATGGTTTTGTATATGTGTTTAGATAGAGGGATATTTTGTGTAGAGTGTTTCTGGGGTTTATTGGTGTAAGTGTCGATGTAGAGGGGGTAGTTTATTTAGGTCGTTCGGGGTGTGTGTGTATTGTAGAGGGGTATTTTGTTTATGTGTTCCGGGGTGTTGGGTATGTTCTTGTGTTTGTATTTCTAAGGGGCTGTTCTAGTTTTGTATTTCTGTGTTGGCCTGGTATGACTCTCAATCAGGAACAGCTGTACATCGTTGTTGCTGATTCAGAGTCATACTTAGGAAGCCTGTTTTCACCTGTCACTTTGTGGGAGGTTATTTACGTGTTTAGCGTTATGCCTTACAGGACTGTTTATCGTTGGTGTGTTTTTGTATATGTGTTTGTTTTGGTTTCCCTTCTTTGTCCTAATAAAAGAAGACGAGTGTACATAAACCCGCTGCGTTTTGGTCTCAACCCTACGACACCCGTGACAGTAGGGCTCCAAAAAACTCTAGAACAGATAACGACCACACCTGAATGGACAAGCACTCTCCTCATCTCTCTCTATCTCTTTACTAATACTTTAGAAATTCACAGGTAAAGACATATGGACAAGCATTGGTTGTTAAATTAGACTTGTGATTCCACAATCATCTGTTGACAACAGTAGTGTGAACAGAACATTGGTGCACATCTATCATTCACAGCAGTTTCAGACACTATGAGAAGTGACAAGTGAAATCTCTGTAATATTAACTCTATGAGAGATTACAAATGAATATACTATGTGACATAACTTAATAAGGAACTCAGACTGAAGTTGTGATACTAGGTAACAAAGATCATGTGGACAGAGAAAACAATTAATGGACATGCTTTACTAGGATATCATATTCAAAGCCTAACCACTGGGCATCAGTTGTGGGAAAAGTACCTAACAGTCATACTAGTCATACTAGTAAAAGTAAAGATACCTTAATAGAAAATTACTCAAATAAAAATGAAAGTCACCCAGCAAAATACTACTTCAGTTTAAGTCGAAAAGTATTTGGTTTTAAATATACTTAATTATCAAAAGAAAATGTAATTGCTAACACATTTTGAAGTATCAAAAGTAAAAGTATAAATCATTTCAAATTCCTTATATTAAGCAAACCAGACAGAACCATTTTCTTGTTACATTTTTCTTTGTACGGATAGCCAGGGGAACACCAACACTCAGACATCATTTACAAACGAAGCATTTGTGTTTAGTGAGTCCGTCAGATCAGAGGCAGCAGAGATGATCAGGGATGTTCTCTTGATACGTGCATGAATTGGCCAATTTTAATCTCCAGGTAAGCATTCAAAATTTACTTTTAGGTGTCTGGGTAAATGGATGGAGTAAAAAGTGCATTATTTTCTTTAGGAATATTTTTATTTTATTTTATTTCACCTTTATTTAACCAGGTAGGCCAGTTGAGAACAAGTTCTCATTTACAACTGCGACCTGGCCAACATAAAGCAAAGCAGTGCGACAAAAACAACAACACAGAGTTACACATAAACAAATGTACAGTCAATAACACAATAGAAAAATGTAGGTACAGTGTGTGCAAATGTAGAAGATTAGGGAGGTAAGGCAATAAATAGGCCATAGAAGTTAAATAATTACAATGTAGCATTAACAATGGAGTAATGAAGTAGATGTGCAGATGATGATGTGCAGGTAGAGATACTGGGGTGCAAAAGAGCACAAAGATAAATAACAATATGGGGATGAGGTAGTTGGGTGTGCTATTTACAGATTGGCTGTGTACAGGTGCGGTGATCAGTAAGCTGCTCTGACAGCTGATGCTTAAAGTTAGAGAGGGAGATATAAGTCTCCAGCTTCAGTGATTTTTGCAATTCATTCCAGTCATTGGCAGCAGAGAACTGGAAGGAAAGGCGGCTAAAAGAGGTGTTGGCTTTGGGGATGACCAGTGAAATATACCAGCTGGAGCGCATGCTATGGGTGGGTGTTGCTATGGTGACCAGTGAGCTGAGATAAGGCGGGGTTTTACCTAGCAAAGACTTATAGATAACCTGGAGCCAGTGGGTTAGGTAATGACTATGTAGCGAGGGCCAGCAAACAAGAGCATACAGGTCGCAGTGGTGGGTAGTATATGGGGCTTTGGTGACAAAATGGATGGCACTGTGATAGACTACATCCAGTTTGCTGAGTAGAGTGTTGGAGGCTGTTTTGTAAATGACATCGCCAAAGTCAAGGATTGGTAGGATAGTCAGTTTTACGAGGGTATGTTTGGCAGCATGAGTGAAGGAGGCTTTGTTTGCGAAATAGAAAGCCGATTCTAGATTAAATTTTGGATTGGAGATGCTTAATGTGAGTTTACTGTCTAACCAGACACCTAGGTATTTGTAGTTGTCCACATATTCTAAGTCAGAACTGTCCAGAGTAGTGATGCTAGTCGGGCGGGCGGGTGTGGGCAGCAATCGGTTGAAGAGCATGCATTTAGTTTTACTTGCATTTAAAAGCAGTTTAAGGCCATGGAAGGAGTGTTGTATGGTATTGAAGCTCATTTGGAGGTTTGTTAACACAGTGTACAACGAAGGGCCAGATGTATACAGAATGGTGTCGTCTGCGTAGAGGTAGATCAGAGAATCACCAGCAGCATGAGCGACATCATTGATATACACAGAGAAAAAAGCCAGCCCGACGGCAGTTATGATATCGTTTAGGACCTTGAGTGTGGCTGAGGTGCACCCATGACCAGCTTGGAAACCAGATTGAATAGTGGAGAAGGTACGGTGGGATTCGAAATGGTCTGTTTGTTAACTTGGCTTTCGAAGATTTTACAAAGGCAGGGCAGGATGGATATAGGTCTATAACAGTTTAGGTCTAGTGTCTCCCCCTTTGAAGAGGGGGATGACCGCGGCAGCTTTCCAATCTTTGGGATCTCAAATGATACGAAAGAGAGGTTGAACAGGCTAGTAATAGGGGTTACAACAATTTCGGCAGATAATTTTAGAAAGAGAGGGTCCAGATTGTCTAGCCCAGCTGATTTGTAGGTGTCCAGATTTTGCAGTTCTTTCAGAATATTAGCTGTCTGGATTTGGGATAAGTGCGGGGGGGGGGGAGGGCTTAGGCAAGTTGCTGCAGGGGGTGCAGAACTGTTGGCCGGAGTAGGGGTAGCCTGGTGGAAAGCATGGCCAGCCGTAGAAAAATGCTTATTGAAATTCTCGATTATCGTAGATTTATCGTTGGTGACAGTGTTTCCTAGCCGCAGTGCAGTGGGCAGCTGGGAGGAGGTGCCCTTATTCTCCATGGACTTTACATTGTCCCAAAACCTTTTGGAATTAGTGCTACGGGTTGCAAATTTCTGTTTGAAAAAGCTAGCCTTGGCCTCCCGGGTGGCGCAGTGGTTTAAGGCACTGCATCGCAGTGCTAGCTGTGGCACCAGAGATTCTGGGTTCGGTCCCAGGCTCTGTTGCAGCCGGCCACGACCGGGAGGTCCATGGGGCGACAGACAATTGGCCCAGCGTTGTCCGTGTTAGGGGGGTTTGGCCGGCAGTCTCATTGTGCGCTAGCGGCTCCTGTGGCGGGCTGGGCGCAGTGCACACTGACCAGGTCACCAGGTGTACAGTGTTTCCTCTGTCACATTGGTGCGGCTGGCTTCTGGGTTAGATGAGTATTGTGTCAAGAAGCAATGCGGCTAGGTTGGGTTGTGTTTCAGAGGACGCATAGCTCTCGACCTTTGTCTCTCCCGAGTCCATACGGGAGTTGCAGCAATGAGACAAGACTGTAACTACTACCAATTGGATACCATGAAATTGGGGAGAAAAAATGATTAAAAAAAGAAAACGCTAGCCTTAGCTTTCCTAACTGACTGTATATATTGGTTCCTGACTTCCCTGAAAAGTTCCATATCGCGGGGGCTATTTGATGCTAATGCCGACCACCACAGGATGTTTTTGTGCAGGGCTATATCTGCTCTTAGTTCAAAATTTTTTGAATAGGGCATGTTTATTTAAGATGTTGAGGAAACACTTTTAAAGAGCAATCAGGCATCCTCTACTGACGGGATGAGGTAAATATCCTTCCAGGATACCCGGGGCAGGTCGATTAGAAAGGCCTGCTCGCTGAAGTGTTTTAGGGAGCGTTTGACAGTGACGAGGGGTGGTCGTTTGATGGTGGACCCATTACGGAAACAGGCAATGAGGCAGTGATCGCTGAGATCCTGGTTGAAGACAGCAGAAGGGTATTTAGAGATCAGGATGATATCTAAGAGGGTGCCCATGGTTACGGATTTAGGGTTGTACCTAGTAGGTTCCTTGATAATTTGTGTGAGATTGAGCATATCTAGCTTAGATTGTAGGCCGGCCGGGGTGTTAAGCATATCCCAGTTTAGGTCCCCTAACAGTATGAACTCTGAAGATAGATGGGGTCAATCAATTCCCATATGGAGTCCAGGGCACAGCTGGGGGCTGATGGGGGGTCTATAACAAGCGGCAACGGTGAGAGACTTGTTTCTGGAAAGGTGGATTTTTAAAAGTAGAAGCTTGAATTGTTTGGGCACAGTCCTGTCAGGTCTCTACAGGTCTCTGCAGTAGATTGCAACTCCACCCCTTTTGGCAGTTCTATCTTGTTGGAAAACGTTGTAGTTGGGGATGGAAATTTCTGAATTTTTGGTAGCCTTCCTAAGCCAGGATTCAGACACGGCTAGGACATCAGAGTTAGCGGAGTGTGCTAAAGCAGTGAATAAAACAAGCTTAGGGAGGAGGCTTTAGATGTCAACATGCATGAAACCAAGGCTTTTACGGTTACAGAAGTCAACAAATGAGAGCACCTGGGGAATAGGAGTGGTGCTGGGGGCTGCAGGGCCTGGGTTAACCTCTACTTCACCAGAGGAACAGAGGAGGAGTGGGATAAGGGTATGGCTAAAGGCTATAAGAACTGGTCATCTAGTGCATTCATAACAGAGAGTAAAAGGAGCAAATTTCTGGGCGTGGGAGAATAGATTCAAGGTATAATGTACAGACAAGGGTATGGTAGGATGTGAGTACAGTGGAGGTAAACCTAGGCATTGAGTGATGATGAGAGAGGTTTTGTCTCTTGAGGCAACAGTTATTAAGCCAGGTGAGGTCACCGCATATGTGGGGGGTGGGTCCAAAAGGGATATCTATGGCATGTAGGGCAGGGCTGGGGGCTCTACAGTGAAATAGGACAATAATAACTAAACAAAACAGCAATAGACAAGGCATATTGACATTAGGGAGAGGCATGTGTAGCCGAGTGATCATAGGGTCCAATGATCAGCACTAGGTGAGTCAGGGAGCCGTTCAATGGTTGCTACAATGCTAGGCGAGCTGGAGACACAATGATTCAGACAGCTAGCGGGCCGGGGCTAGCAGATGGGCTTTCGGCGACGTCGCAACAGAAGGGCCTGTTGAAACCACCTTGGACGATTACGTCGGCAGACCAGTTGTGATGGATCGGTGGGGCTCCGTGTCGGCAATAAAGGATCCAGGCCAATTGGCAAAAGCAGTATTGTAGCCCAAGAATTAGCTGGTAGACCTCTTCGGCTAGCCGGGAGATGGGCCAAGCTCGAGGCTAGCTCAAGGCTAACTGGTGCTTGCTTTGGGACAGAGGCGTTAGCCAGCAGTAGCCACTTGAATGCAGCTGGCTAGCTGCGATGATCCGGTGAAATCGACCAGGGCTTGCGGCAGGAATCCGGTGTTGAGGTAGAGAAAAAGCAGTCCGATATTCTCTGGGTTGATATCGCGCTGTGCAGACTGTCAGTTATTGACCGAGCAGAAGCTGGCTGGAGTCCGAGTTAACGTTGAAGACCGCTAGCAGTGGCTAACTGACTACTAGCTAGTAGCTAGTTAGCTGGCTAGCTTCTGATGGAGGTTCCGATTCTAAAGTATAAAAATAGCAGATCTGTACCACATTGGGTGAGGCGGGTTGCAGGAAAGTATATTCAGTTCGTGGATGGAAAGTGAGATTAAAATATATACGAAATATATACGGAAAACAAGGAAAACAGCTATGTACATGGGACAAGACGGGACAAGACAAATACACGTCAGACTGCTAAGCCACCTTGGAACAGAATATTATATAGTGGAGTGAAAGTATAAGTAAATGTTGTCAAAAATATAAACAGTAAAGTACAGATACCCTTAAAAAACTACTTAAGTAGTACTTTAAAGTATTTTTACTTAAGTACTTTACACCACTGCTGGGTACAGATGTCAGTTCAATCAATTTTCCATAATGATTCAACGTCATCACATAGAATTTTTGTTTTAGGAAACAACGTGGATTCAACCAGTTTTTGCCAAGTGGGTACTCAGTGGGATGTTCTGGCTTACAATAGAGTTCGGCTTTCAAGGGCATTTCTGAAAGTCTTGATTGAAAAACGTATAATGAACCAACGTTGCAATCCGTCATCTCTGTAATTGTCAAGATATGCAATAATAAGCAAAAACAGCAAGGAGAATAGTGAAAGCTAAGAGAAAGCATTTGTTTAGGATAAATTTCAAAATGTCATATTTCACTACCAAGTCGGATAAAACATGTATGTCCTATTAAGTCACCAAAGTGACGTATAACTACCATGGTTAAATGCCACCATTCTGACATATTTCTAATGAGATCTAGGTCTGGTCCTTAGACAACATTGTTCCTTTTTACACTTTTTTACAAAGCGAGTCATCAGAATTACATTATTTAGTCATTCTTTGATGCTCTCCCTAGTTAGCAACCTCCCACTGAGCACTGACATCCTGTCTGCTTGAGCCTGTCGGCAGAAAGCCCCCCGGGTTAATCAAAACATGACTACAAGATGGCCAAAGAGGAGGGAGGAGAGAGAGAGAGAGAGAGAGAGAGAGAGAGAGAGAGAGAGAGAGAGAGAGAGAGAGAGAGAGAGAGAGAGAAGAGGCAGTAGATGGAGTAGAGAGAGAAGAGGCAGTATATGGAGTAGAGAGAGAGAGAGGGAGAGAGAGAGGAGGCAGTAGATGGAGTAGAGAGGGAGAAGGAGAGACCATCAGAGGGAGGAGAGACAGAGAGAGACCATTAGTGTCGGAGTTAGTATACTTGAGCATACTTTTTAGTCCAATAGTAGGCTTCACTAGGGAAATTTTTACTATTCCTTGTCATCATAACCATTCCTTGCCCACTCCTTTATCCCATGGAGTTCTTCAGTTCTGTTTCCCATACATTACACTTCTTTATGACAAGCAGTGACACAGAGCTTTCCCTGCAGCTATACATAACCTGGGAGATTATCAGGAGTGGGTGGAATTAAGGGAAATTACTATAGATAATTACTTATGCTAAACAATCCCAATAAACCCATTCACACTGCCTCCAAGGGGTTCTTACACTGTCATTTAAATGTGGCATGGGAATGACGATCTAAAAAAACTTGGGTTTCACACCACCTTAATTGTATAGTGAAAGGGGCCTGTAGGTATTTGGAGGTTCATATTTATGTAATTGCAGAGGAGAAAGAGGCACTATACAGGTAACAACAATCATTTGGGAGATGTAAATGTTAGAATATATAGCTGAATGTTGGATACATCCACAAACAAAAATGGAGATTAAGGTAATGTACTCTATATCGCCACAAGCACAATGAATGGGTACCCAAGGAACATGCCTTTTAGCTAATGCTAAACTCTATTACCATGTAAAATGTATTTATTTGGTTTCAAAAAACAAATAAAGCAATACCTGATAGATGCACAACCGCACTACATGTTAATGTTTTTAAATGTATGTAAATTGTAAAGTATTTTGTCTGTAATGTCTTTTTTATTATTTGTCGCCATTGGCATTGGCTAATGGGGGATCCTAATAAATCAAATCAAAGCAGTTAATATGTAACTACATACAGTATTAATACAAGATTCTTACTATGGAAATTACTGTGTAGCTACGAAGATAGAATATTGTGCAGGATTACAGATACAGTGTTCCAATGAGACACGTTGTTGCAAATTAAAAGGGCAATACACTCCGTAATCTCTGTTGCCTGCAGTTATGGCAAAATGAATGCCTCCTTTTGCTTTGGAGGTTATGTTGTGCATGATACACACAGTATCCAAAAAAAACAGTTAAAGATCTCTGTCCAAGTCCTAATGAGCAATAATCCACACCGGTGCTAGAAAGAGGAGTCAAAAGGACGTAATTGACACCAGCAGTTGACAGCATGTTCCCAAAGTTGAAGCAAACTCTGGTAATTGCCCCTAGCTGAGATGGAGTTCTGTTCTGACAGGTTGTCGTTCTGTCGGCTGACTCGCCACCACCTCCACTCAATGATGTGTATTGGATCTCATGGCCATCCTGCTGCGGTATGCACTCACTCCTCACCTCTCAACTCTGTCCAGAGAACAGAGGGCTTAGGCACACATAGCTAACTAGCTGACATGCTAATTGGGTGGTAGGTAGACATAGTGTTGTGTTTGGAGCAATAAGACACTGTGAAAATGTACTGTCTATAAACTGCTGGTAGATACTTATCACAGTGGGAGGCCATATGTTCTCTTGATAGAACCGAAGTGGTGCTTGCTGCATTCTGATCCAGTAGCGATGAACCTACCGATTCTACTTGTAGAATTGCAATGCTTGTTAGTGGCCAAAAACGTGACAATGAGCCAATCAGAGAGCACATGGGTGAGCCAATAAAAAAACGGAGAACATTTGGCATTTTCTCTGTACACCCATGGATGAGGCAGTCACACTTCATATGGTAACTAAGTGCATAGTGCAGTGAAGTGTCCCTAGCTAGCTATATTATGCTAGCTGGTGAATATGCTAATGTTAGTGAGCTAGCTATACATTTGGCTATGGGCTGGCACTGGCAGTATGGGATTATGGAGGGTGAATTAAATTGTTTCTTCGCCATCTTGTGCATATAGCATTGCCAAACAACGCTACTGCCACCTTCTGGTTTGGAGTATTTTCACAAGTCTGAGTGGCTGACGACATCCAAGGTCGTTGCTGTGTGAACAAAAAAGACTGACTGTCGAAACTGTTCAGAGGTGCTAAGTAATGTTGGCAGGCAAATGTTTGACAATCCTACCGATGTGTCCAAGCTTTAACAGATTGAACAGATTTTACAGATTGAATAGAGCCTTTAGTCTACCATGGACTGTTAAAGGCCCAGTGCAGTCAAAAACATGATTTCTTGTGTTTTATATACAGTTGAAGTCGGAAGTTTACATTCACTTAGGTTGGAGTCATTAAAACTCGGTTTTCAACCACTCCACAAATTTCTTGTTAACAAACAATAGTTTTGGCAGGTCGGCTAGGACATCTACTTTGTGCATGACACCAGTAATTTTTCCAACAATTGTTTACAGACAGATTATTTCACTTATAATTCACTGTATCACAATTCCAGTGGGTCAGAAGTGTACATACACTAAGTTGACTGTGCCTTTAAACAGCTTGGAAAATTCCAGAAAATTATGTCATGGCTTTAGAAGCTTCTGATAATTGACATCATTTGAGTCAATTGGAGGTGTACCTGTGGATGTATTTCAAGGCCTACCTTCAAACTCAGTGCCTCTTTGCTTGACATCAAGGGAAAATCAAAAGAAATCAGCCAAGACCTCAGAAAATAAATTGTAGACCTCCACAAGTCTAGTTCATCCTTGGGAGAAATTTCCAAATGCCTTAAGGTACCATGTTCATCTGTACAAACAATAGTACGCAAGTATAAACACCATGGGAACACGCAGCCATCATACCACTCAGGAAGGAGACGCATTCTGTCTCCTAGAGATGAACGTACTTTGATGTGAAAAGTGCAAATCAATCCCAGAAAACAGCAAAGGACCATGTGAAGATGCTGGAGGAAACAGTTACAAAAGTATCTATAGCCACAGTAAAATGAGTCCTATATCGACATAACCTGAAAGGCCGCTCAGCAAGGAAGAAGCCACTGCTCCAAATCCACCATAAAAAAGCCAGACTATGGTTTGCAACTGCACATGGGGACAAAGATCGTACTTTTTGGAGAAATGTCCTCTGGTCTGATGAAACAAAAATAGAACTGTTTGGCCATAATGACCATCGTTATGTTTGGAGGAAAAAGGGGGAGGCTTGCAAGCCGAAGAACACCATCCCAAACGTGAAGGGACTGCTTTGCTGCAGGAGGGACTGGTGCACTTCACAAAATAGATGGCATCATGAGGGAGAAAAATGATCTGGATATATTGAAGCAACATTTCAAGACATCAGTGAGGAAGTTAAAGTTTGGTCGCAAATGGGTCTTCCAAATGGACAATGACTCAAAGTATACTTCCAAAGTTGTGGCAAAATGGCTTAAGGACAACAAAGTCAATGTATTGGAGCGGCCATCACAAAGCCCTGACCTCAATCCTATAGGAAATTTGTGGGCAGAACTGCCTTGTGGAAGGCTACCCGAAACGTTTGAACCAAGTTAAACAATTTAAAGCCAATGCTACCAAATACTAATTGAGTGTATGTAAACTTCTGACCCACTGGGAATGTGATGAAAGAAATAAAAGCTGAAATAAATCATTCTCTCTACTATTATTCTGACATTTCACATTCTTAAAATAGTGGTGATCCTAACTGACCTAAAACAGGGAATTTTTACTAGGATTAAATGTCAGGATTTGTGAAAAACTGAGTTTAAATGTATTTGGCTAAGGTGTATGTAAACTTCCGACTTCAACTGTATATATTTCTTCAAGTTGGAATAATACTGTGAAATTGTGAAAATTATGATAATACCATTTAAATGTAATAGCTGTTTGAGAAGACCGCCTGAAATTTCAGCTTGTTTTGGTGGTAAATTAGTTAATAGACCAATAAGAATAAGTGTTAAGTTGACAATAACAGCTAGTTTTCAGTTTTCCCCTCACACTCTCTAGCAGTCCTTCCAAAATACTTGCTTGATCAATTGCTCTTTGCTAAGAAACTATTTTTACGTATTTTACAATTTTAATTTAAAACAATCATTACCAAGAAATTATTTGATATTGAGATCAAAACAGCTGCATTGGACCTTTAATGTTGGTAATATGCCTATAGGTAATAATAAATACATTTTCAAGACAATTAACATAATGCCATATTATGTTTCGGATATGTTTAGGAAATGTGTATTCTTGAGTGAAAGGTTTGTTTCGTGTTTGTTTGTTAGTGATGCCCTGAGTGTACAAAACATTAGGAGCTCTTTCCATGAGACTGACCAGGTGAATCCAGGTGAAAACTATAATCCTTAATTGATGTAACTTGTTAAATCCACTTCAATCAGTGTAGATGAAGTGGAGGAGATAAGTTAAAGAAGGATTTATAAGCCTTTAAACATTTGAGCTATGGATTGTGTATGTGTGCCATTCAGAGGGTGAATGGGAAAGACAACATATTTAAGTTCCTTTGAACGGGGTATGGTAGTAGGTGCCATGCACACCGGTTTGAGTGTGTCAAGAACTGCAACATTGCTGAGTTTTTCACGCTCAACAGTTTCCTGTGTGTATCAAGAATGGTTCACCACCCAAAGGACATCCAGCCAACTTGCCACAACTGTGGAAGCATTGAAGATACCTTATAGAATCAATTTCCTCTGACAGCTTTAGGCTGTTCTGAGGGAAAAAGGGGGAGCAACTACATTTTAGGAAGGTGTTCCTAATTGTTTGAACACTCAGTGTGATTTTTATCTTATTTCATATCATACATGCATTCAGTAAGTATTTTGGTTGAACTTGGGTTCCCTGTAGCAATCTACTTGAATACCATTAAAATCACATTTGTTCCCTCATCTCACTGTAAAGAGATTTGGAATCCAAGTGGGAAAAGTACAAAACATTTCATGCAGAGGAGGCTGGTGGAAGGAGCTATATGAGGACGGGCTCATTGTAATGGCTGGAATGGAATAAATTGAACGGTATCAAACACATCAAACATATGGAAACCACATGTTTGACTACGTTCCATATATTCCACTCCCACCAACCTCCTCTGATTTCATGCCTATATGGTAGTTAATGAAGTCATTAGAAACAAACATTTCCAGTGGCCCTTTATTACATAGCACAAAAAAATGATGTCGCAATAAGTTATACAAACATTTCCGGTGGCCCTTTATTACCTAGCACAAAAATAATATTGTCACAATAAGTTATACAATCACTTAAACTGTTTGTTGCTTGATTGTTCAGTAAATTGTAAGCAGTTAGGAGGCCCTCCAAGTCAAGTCACATTGTACATATTAGGAGCATGGTGGGTCCGTTTGTTTGAATCTCAGAAGCGAGTCATCAGCCAAAATGTAAGTGTTATGATTTGAAATTCATGAATGTTTGGACTATTACCCTTCACGGGCTAAATCGAGGGGCTCTCAAGTTGGAGCTTTTTGTTGACTTTGCTAACATGCTTTGAGACACTCTCAGCATCTACTGTTCAAACAATTCAAGTTATCTAGGGCTAGGATGCACACGAAGAATTGGCCACCAATGAGTATATCTTATCTAAACCTTGAGGCAGACGTGGCTTTGTCTCACTAGCACTCTACTTTGTGATTGATAACGTGTCGTTATTGACATTGAAACAAGGCTCTACCAGACAGGAGAAGCAAATGCTGCCATTCACCCTCTAAAGTAATTAAGGAAGTAGATTCAATATATGTGTATGGACACAATACTGTCTATTAAAAATGTCAAGCTGTTATCAAATGTGATCCGATTCAGGAAATTAGGCATATGTCGCAAGTCATGACTTCACAGGAGAGCTATTTGAACGTAAAAAATATTTGTTTATCAAAATGTGTTGTTTTTTTTGGCAGAAATGACTTTTCGAGCATGTGAACTTTCATGTGCCTTAATATCAAACTTGTATGCCATCTGTAAATACGAATAAAATTGTTAAATTACGAGCCTAGTTGGTTGAGCCACAGAAAAATAGCAACCTTCCCGCTAGCCATGATTGGCTGAGATAATGAGTGGGCTGGACATGCCGAGAGATGAGTTTGGATTGGTCTACCATATAGAATGCGTCTGTCTATTGGAGCTGGTCAGTATGTTTAGGTAATCGTGTTGAACGGATTGAATTTGAATTGAATTTTTTTATCACGTAGTTGAACTGCATAAACCTAATGTCAAGTTAAAGTGTACTGCTATCTCGCTAACATTAGCTGGCTGGCTCGCTAGCTAACGTTATGTGTATGCGCTCCACTTTCTGGAGGACCGAGTTTTGAAATCAGTGGAATTTGAGTATGATAGATAAGGAGATAGAGAAAACACCAGTCTGGAATACAACGTCAAACTAAGGCAACATGCATGTCAATAGACAGGAGACGGGTCCAACCATGATGTATACTACTGGTAAGATGTTCAGACATTACACGTTTCTAATTTTGACAGAAAGTGGTTTCATTTCAAGTGCACTGTTAGCTAGCTAATGTTAGCTGGCTGGGTTGCTAGCTAACGTTGTGTGTATGATCTTATTCTTCGTATCTCAGACACATTTGCTTGACCAGTAATAGCCATAGAACCTGGTTGGTTAACTACCTGCAGATTCATGCAGGGTAGGAACGTCATGAGTTGTGATTATGGTCCATTGTTTAGCCAGCTACATTTCTTAACAAAAGACTCCACTATAATTTTGACAAAATATTTTCATTTCAACTTAAAGTGTACTGTTAGCTAGCTAGCTAACGTTAACTGGCTGGCTCGTTAACTAATGTTATGTCATGCATTGGAATTCATTGTTTACCTAGCTAGCTATCTAGCTACATATCTTACCAAAGGATTTTCGTCTTAGTGTTGCAGAGCGCAGAATAACTGATGCATTTTTGAACGCTCAACACCTGCTGAATATGTCCGGTGTCAGTAAATGTCGACAACAAAGCGTAATTCAATTGTTGCCAGCAGCACAGTTACAGTCACCAATGCTCTAGATAACACAAAAACTTCCTAACCAGCTCTGCTAGGGTGAGTAAAATGGTCAGAGTGGGGTGTTCTCACTTTACGTGTCTGGAAGTAGCAAGCCAATGTTAGCCAGTTACTGTAGCTTGGGTGCTTGACTATCGTTGTGAGGTCAGAGCTTTCGGAACAACCCTACTTATTGGCCAGAGCATCCAGTGTGCGCTCTGAACTCGAAACACTCTGAATTTACGAATGGACAATCTGACAGCACAGTCGCAGTCACCAACGCTCTGGATAACATAACAGCCTAACCAACTCTGCTAGGGCGAGTAATGTTCAATGAGCTGTTCTCTCTCTCTTAGATGTCTGGAAGTAGCTTGCAAGTTAGTACAGAACACACAAATCAACCCTTAAAGAGATGGGTGGGGCTAAGGCTTAAGAGGGTGTGAACTATGCTGGATGGGTGTCGACAAAGAAGGGGTCTCCAATAGTAGTACCAAAACATTGAAAGGCAGTTTTCTCAAAAGTGAGTTTACCAAACGTCGGCAACAAATCGTAATTCAATTGTTGCCAGCAGCACAGTTACACTCACCAACGCTCTGGATTCCATTAAAAAAATCTAAGCTAGGGCAAGTAAAATGGTCAGAGTGGGTTGTTCTCTCATTACGTGTCTGAAAGTAGCTAGTCAATGTTAGCCAGTTAGCTTGGGTGCTTGACTGTAGTTGTGAGGTCTGAGCTTTCAGAACAACCCTACTTATTGGCCAGATCGTCAAGTGTGCGCTCTCAGCGCGAAACCACAGATAGGGTGAGTAATGTTCAGTGAGTTATTCTCTCTCTCTCTTAGATGTCTGGAAGTAGCTGGCAAGTTAATACAGAATGCTCGGATCAACCCTTAAAGAGATGGGTGGGGCTAAGGCTTAAGAGGGTGTGAACTATGCTGAATGGGTGTAGACAAAGAACGGGTCTCGAATAGTAGTACCAAAACACTGAAAGACAGTTTTCTCAAAAGTAAGTTTACAAGTTGATCAACTTTCAAAGCAGAATTACATTCCCATTGTTTCCTCAAAATCAGTGTATGACATACACTTTTGTAGCTCTGAGTCTCTACTTTAATCCAATGTCAAAAACAGATATTCAAATTTTGCCTCGTAAGACCGAATCCAGGTCGTGAGTCACAAATTACCAGAACCTCCTGCTCTTGCACTGGACTCTAATTTAAGAACAAGGCTACCTAAATTATATCAGCATATTGACTGCAGTACTCGCGGTGGTAATACATTCAATCACTACTATTCTAACTTCCGCCATGCATACAAAGCCCTCCCCCGCCCTCCCTTCGGCAAATCCAACCACGACGCCATCTTGCTCCTACCGTCTTGTAGGCAGAAACAGGATGTACCAGTGACTAGAACCATTCAACGCTGGTCTGACCAGTCGGAATCCACGCTTCAAGAGTGTTTTGATCAAGCGGACTGGGATTTTTTCCGGTCAGACTCAGAGAACAACATCGATCTATACGCTGACTCGGTGAGTGAGTTTTTAAGGAAGTGCATTGGAGATGTTGTACCCCCTGTGACTATTAAAACCTACTCTAACCAGAAACCATGGATGGATGGATGGCGGCATTCGCACAAAACTGAAAGTGTGATCCAACGAATTTAACCATGGAAAGAGGTCTGGGAATATGGCTGAATATAAACAGTGTAGTTATTCCCTCCACAAGGCAATCAAACAAGCAAAATGCCGGTACAGGGACAAAGTGGAGGCACAATTCAATGGTTCAGACATGAGACGTGTGTGGCAGGGTCTACATGAAATCAAGGACTACAAAAAGAAAACCAACCACGTCTCGGACACTGACGTCACGCTTCCAGACAAACTAAACACCTTCTTTGCCGCTTTCAGGATACTACAGTGCCACCGCCGCGGCCCGCTAACAAGGACTGCGCCCCACCTCTCCTTCTCCGTGGCCGACATGAGTAAAACATTTTAACGTGTTAACCCAAGCAAGGCTGCTGGCCCAGACGACATCCCTAGCTGTGTCCTCAGACCATGTGCAGACCAGCTGGCTGGTGTGTTTACGGACATATTCAATCTCTCCCTATCCCAGTCTGCTGTCCCCACATGCTTCAAGATGGCCACCATTCTTCCTGTACCCAAGAAGGCAAAGATAACTGAACTAAGTGACTACCGCCCCATAGCACTCACTTCTGTCATCATGAAGTGCTTTGAGAGACTAGTCAAGGATCATATCACCTCCACCTTACCGGCCACCTTAGACCCACTTCAGTTTGCATACCGCCCCAACAGGTTCACAGATGATGCAATCGCCATCACACTGCACACTGCCCTATCCCATCTGGACAAAAGGAATACCTATGTAAGAATGCTGTTCATTGACTACAGCTCAGCATTTAACACCACAGTACCCTCCAAGCTCATCATCAAGCTGGAGGCCTTGGGTCTCAATCCCGTCCTGTGCAATTGGGTCCTGGACTTTCTGATGGGCCGCCCCCAGTTGGTGAAAGTAGGAAACAACATCTTTGCTGACCCTCAACACTGGGGCCCCACAAGGGTGGGTGCTCAGCTCCCTCCTGTGCTCCCTGTTCACCCACGGCTGCATGGCCATGCATGCCTCCAACTCAATCATCAAGTTTATAGACGACACAACACTAGTGGGCTTGATTACCAACAACAACGAGACAGCCTACCGGGAGGAGGTGAGGGCACTCGGAGTGTGGTGTCAGGAAAACAACCTCTCACTCAACGTCAACAAAACAAAGGAGATGATCGTGAACTTCAGGAAACAGCAGAGGGAGCACCCCCTATCCACATCAAAGGGACAGCATTGGAGAAGGTGGAAAGTTTTAAGTTTCTCAGTGTACACATCACAGACAAACTGAAATGGTCCACCCACACAGACAGTGTGGTGAAGAAGGAGCAATAGCGCCTCTTCAACCTCAGGAGGCTGAAGAAATTTAGCTTGTCACCCAAAACCCTGACAAACTTTTACAGATGCACAATCGAGAGCATCCTGTCAGGCTGTATCACAGCCTGGTACGGCAACTGCACCGCCCTCAACCGTAAGTCTTTCCAGAAGGTGTAGCGGTCTGCACAACACATCACCAGGGGCAAACTACCTGCCCTCCATGACACTTACAGCACCCAATGTCACAGGAAGGCCAAAAAGATCATCAAGGACAACAACCACCCGAGCTACTGCCTGTTCACACCGCTACCATCCAGAAGGTGAGGTCAGTACAGGTGCATCAAAGCTGGGACAGGGAGACTGAAAAACAGCTTCTATCTCAAGGCCATCAGACTGTTAAACAGCAATCACTAACTCATAGAGGCTGCTGCCTACATTGAGACCCAATCACTGGCCACTTTAAGAAATGGATCACTAATCACTTTAAACAATGCCACTTTAAGTAATGCCACTTCAATAATGTTTACATGTCTACATAACTCATATCATATGTATATACTCTTTTTTATACCATCTATTGCACCTTGCCTGTGCCGCTTGACCATCGCTCATCCATATATTTATATGTACATATTCTCATTCACCCCTTTAGATTTGTGTGTATTAGGTAGTTGTTGGGGAATTGTTACATTACTTGTTAGATATTACTGTACTGTCGGAACTAGAAGCACAAGCATTTTGCTACACTCACATTAACATCTGCTAACCATGTGTATGTGACCAATAAAATTTGATTTCATTTCATAACTCTGGAATAATGAAACTGCCAAACTGGTTGCTAGTACAAACATTTAAAGTTGACAACGATACAGGGTTTGGTAAAGCTATCAGGACGATAACATTTTTAAACCAATCAAAAGTTTCATAGTTTGAGCTTTTACTCAACGGTCCCACCTAATAGGTCCGCTGATGTCTTCTTTGGCATTAGGCGATTCCTGATTGGTGCATGGGTTTACCTGGGCAGCCAATTGCATCATGCCATTGGAGGTGTATTTAAAAAACCATTAACTATAGGTGCATTATGGCATCGTTTTTACTGTCCTATCGTTCATTCTTTGTGGTTGTCAGCTATAATGAGTGGACAGGAACGGGAAGAGTTGAGTGAAAGAGGTAATGACAGGGCCCGAGGCGGCTCTAACGCTACTAAAACTGTGTGACAACGCTACAGGAATGTTGCTGCAATTAATGAACCTCCCGGCCTTCTTGCTGTCTGGTGCCAAGGCACATGTGGAACCTCTAAAAGGCTGTTTCTGAGGGAGCAGATTATCCCATGGAACCAGACAGTCACACCAGGATATCAGGATGCAGCTCTCTGTTTTATTGAAGTTAAAGGGCCTTTCAGGACTCCGTATCCTCTCAAAGCACAGCATTCTCACATGCATGCACACACACTCGCACACATTCAATCAAGCACGTGAACGGACGCACACACACACATACACTCAGAAACACACTGTCAAAAATATTGTGCAACTTCCACTTTAAAAAATTTAAGTAACTATTTTCATCAGCTTTTTTGGTATTTCCAACTGTGTATTTTTATGTATAATATACTTAACTTTTACTTTTTCACAAACACTCATATATCACGTCCAGCATAAAAAAAATTGCTAAGCTCCAACTTGATCAAATCCAGAACTGTTATTGTACATTAGATCTACTTAATCTTTCTGATTAGTTACTTTCATTGATTGTGTCTTACTGTTAAAGATGGCTTTATGTATTTCATCGCTTGACATTTTTATCCACTTTAGCAGGAATTGTTAAATGCAGTGCTCCAGTGGCGATTTTAGTATTTCATCTTTGTGGGGCAAATAAAAAACAAAAACAATTTGATGCATGCCAGCAAAGCCAGCAAAACACCCTTTAATGAGTAGAGGTGTCCAAACTTTTGACTAGTACTGAGTGTTGAGAGAGAGAGAGAGAGAGGGAAAGGGGAAGAGAGGGGGGAGAGAAAAAAAGGGAGGGAAAGAGAGAGAGAGAGAGAGAGAGAGAGAGAGGGAAAGAGAGAGAAGAGTAAAGGAGAGAGAGGTATGAGAGAAATAGAGAGAGAGAGGGGGGGAGGCAGGGAGACATAATTGAATTGAGAAAGACAGAGAGAGAGAGATGGGAGAAATGGGGGGAGAGAGAGAGACAGAGAGGGAGAGACAGAGAAAAAAGAGAGAGAAAGCAAAGGAGAGCTGCTGGGAGAGGTACATGCTATCCAGCTGAAAAGGCAGACTACACAACAAAAAATGAAGGAAGGAGGGAGGGGATATTCCAGACAGTAATTGCTGGAGCTGCATGGGGGCAGATCCAAGGCCTTGGGCTGATATTAAAGTGACCTGTGAGGAGCAGGCACAGACAGACAGGACATGCCTCTAAACAAGGCTGGCTCCACTGAGGAATGGGCCTGACCTTCCTCCTATCCTTGTAGCCCACGGTAACTAACCCTCAAACACAGTACGCCTACCTGCTGGGTTTCCAGGTTGGAGGAAGTTTTGTGCAATGTATGAAAGTTCTTGAGATGTTCATCTAACTTTTGATAGGGATACAAGATACATGCACCAACTGGGTTGCCAGGGTGAGGGAGGTTATGTGCAAAAGTTATGGAGATGCTCCAACTGGGTTGCCAGGGTGAGGGAGGTTATGTGCAAAAGTTATGGAGATGCTCCAACTGTTGGACAAGGTAAAGTGAGAGATAAAAGCTACACCTCGACTGTGAAGATATATCGGGACAATGTCCATGAGTTGACTACAGGTAGACTGAGCTGCGGTCTACTAACTAATAATACTCTTGTGCTCAAGGTATGTTTCTTGAATGCTGTGTTATGGGGCTTTGAAAATGTATATTTCTTCTCTTTGTGCATCCCCAAGAAAAAAAATTCAAGTTGAGGAAGGAGAACGATTTCCTTTAGTACAGTAGAGTACCTATGTATAGCAATTACAGAAATGTCTCTTATATTGCTAATATTTTTTCACCAAAATACTTGCAAACTCATTAAAAATCCTGCTTCTCTATAAGAGTAGCCAAGGCAGGTGGTCCGACCTCCACTATATAAAAACCCAAACAATGTGTTTGTGATTGCACTAAACTCCATGTAATGATAACGAATCAGCTTGATTGCCCAGTTATTGTGACGGGCAAAAATAATCACTATATACATAATTGGTCTGAGAAGATGTCATTAAGTTGCGTTATAATTAAACATAATTGTCAGTTTGGATGTAAACAGGTTAAATTACACTTGTTTTTAGTTTGTGGGGGACCAGATCAGTATTCTACTACCATAGTAAAACATTGAATTGCCTGAGGTTATGGTACTGAGTTATAGACCTGGGTTCAAATACTATTTGAAATACTTTAAAATACTTTAGTTAGGTTTGATTGAGCTTGCCTGCCACAATGGAACTAATAGGATAGTCACACAATTGCAAACCCTGCCCAACGGGCACTCGAGGCAGACAAAAGAAAATGCTAGTATTTCTCATAGTATTTGAACCCAGGTATTTTTTTACTACCAAACACATTGGAAAAATTTCTGTACAAATTCGATACTGGTAACAAAATACTTTGCATTGACAATCTGTGACGAATCTAAACAAAATTCATAGGATGTTGAATATCCCATACGGGTTCAAACAACCTGAACTCATGCAAGGGGAACAGAAAGATATGCACGCATTTTATTTACAAATACATGCATTGTTCATGGAAACATACCAAACAAGAGATACATATACATATCTATCCTGAATCCCCTACTGCTGTCTCTGTTTTACACACACACAATCCCACCCTTTCAAAGCACAACACATGTTGCAGTGAGCCTATGCAATACTTGTGTGAAAGAACAGTTTCAAGACGCAAAGGTCCAGTAAGGTCAGGATTTGGGCAGCGCTGGCCTATCGATTATGTTTGAGACATACTCCTGTGTGTGTGTGTGTGTGTGTGTGTGTGTGTGTGTGTGTGTGTGTGCGGCGTGTGTGTGTGTGTGTGTGTGTGTGTGTGTGTGTGTGTGTGTGTGTGTGTGTGTGTGTGTGTGTGTGTGTGTGTGTGTGTGTGCGGCATGTGTGTGTGTGTGTGTGTGTGTGTGTGCTTTGTGCTTGCATGCATGTGTGTGTGTGAGACTCAGTGTTTGTATGTGTGAGCATGTTTGCATGAGTGCATGCGTTCACACTCTCAATTGTTTGTGAGGCTGTGCAGGAGTGTGTGCATCCCAGTATCCGTGTGTTACCTGATTATGTGTTTATTGCTGTAAGTCAATGGGGCTTTGATGCCTTCAGTTGCATGGTCTGACACGGTAGTTAACAGTCCAACTGGCTCCATAGAAGGTGGGGTCGGTAGACAACATAACTTAGTCACATCAGCCACTATAATTACGCTTATTGGACCTGTCACTCAATGACCCACCCAGTCCAGTACGAGCATACGGGATGGCTGACTTCAGCCTGACTTCAAGGGGAGTTGCTACAAGCAGCCTCTGTAACGGTTAACCTTGAAATGCCAAAGGGCCGAACGAGGTATCCTTTACTCTTTCAATATCGGCAGTTGTCACATACCTCAGACAGTACTCCGTTCTCAACTTCTCCAGTTCTCTTTCCCTCCTTTCGCGTTTTTTTGTTGTTGTCGTTTTCATGCTCTTTCTACCCGTCTTGAAATATGTTTTGACAAACTGATTGTCCTTTGGCATGACGTCATGTAACGAGGCATATTATGTTACTGGGAAAGAGTAGGAATATGAAAGTAAAATACAGTCTCTTAAAGAGGAAAATCCAATTTCACCCAAAAGTTCAACCAAATGTCACTTATCTTCTTACAGTGTACTGTGTACCTTTATGATGAGATTTTCCAGGAGCCAGGCAGCTAGTGTGGTTTTGACGGAAGGCAAGAACAAGTAGAAAGTACGTATGAGTGACAACACCGATTCATCATTCATGGGAGACTTTACAATGTTCTATCATTTGCTCCTGTGTCTTAATGGGTTTTAGCACTGTTGGAAGTACCCTAGATACGTGGAGCTTCACGCACAGTGATGCTTTAGAGTTTGACTATGTACACAGTGACAATACATAATCAGTTACATACAGTGAGCTACAAAAGTATTGGGGCAGTGACACATGTTTTGTTGTTTTGGCTCTGTACTCCAGCACCTTGAATTTGAAATTATATTTGAGGGTATTTTCATCCATATAGGGTGAACCATTCCAAAATTACAGAACTTTTTGTACATAGTCCCCCCATTTTAGGGGACCAAAAGTATTGGGACAAAGTCACTTATATTTGTATTAAAGTATTAAAAAGTTTAGTGTTTGGTCCCATATTCATAGCACGCAATGATTACATCAAGCTTGTGACTCTACAAACTTTTTGAATGGATTTGCTGTTTGTTTGGGTTGTGTTTCCGATTATTTTGTGCCGTAATCATGGTAGCATCCACATTAATGTAGAATTATTTAGAAACATATTCTATTCTTATTTACAATAAAAATGTCACCATACATTGTTTACTATTCATTTCTATTGGGCACAAAATTATCTGAAACAAAACAAACAGCAAATGCATCCAACGATTTTGTAGAGTCACAAGCTTGATGTAATCATTGCGTGCTAGGAATAAGCAGTGGTGGAAAAAGTACTTACTTGAGTAAAAGTATAGATATGTTAATAGAAAGTTACTCAAGTAAAAGTCACCCAGTAAAATACTTTTTGACTAAAATATTCTTAAGTATCAAAAGTAAATTAAATTGCTAAAATTAAGCTAAGCAGACAGCACCATTTTCTTATTTTGAAAATGTATGGATAGCCAGGGACACACTCCAACACTCAGACATTACTTGCAAAAGATGCATTTGTGTTTAGCGAGTCCGCCAGACCGTAGGCAGTAGGGATGACCACTTGTTCTCTTGATAAGTGTGTGAATTTCACAATTTTCCTGTCCTGCTAAGCATTCAAAATGTACTTTGGGTTGTCAGGGAAAATATATGGAGTAAAATATTACAGTACAATATTTTCTCTAGGAATGTAGTGAAGTAAAAGTTGTCAAAAATATAAATAGTAAAGTAAAGATACAGTTAAGTGGGCCCTTGATTTCAGGCAGGGTTCAAGAAGTTAGAGTACATGCATCCTGGTGAAGCAGTAAAATTATTTTTACGAAAGCCTGAGATATTTGTGGTCTTAATTACATTCATTTCGCTCCTGGCGTTTTTAGGGTAAAAAACTTAGCTCTGGTATTTTCATTCCCTTTGTACACAATTGTAATGAACACAAACCCATAATTGTTTCTCACCCATGGGCACAAGATTTTCCTATTTTCCATTGCGCGCTCGGCTGTTGTGCCAAGTTCTCCTCAGGTAACGTAGGGACTTTGACTAAGAAAGAGCAGAGAATGGATGCCAAGAGTGTGTTTAATACAGCCAAATATATATATATACTGTATACATATATTTATTTATAAATGCCTTCCTGTGTTTTGCATACGCTTCCTACACTCTACCTGTTGAGTCACTCATGAGGTCCACGTTTTGTTCTGAACTCGGATAGGGGCTCATCTCAATTAAACAGTATTTTTTTTCACCCCAATGTGTACAGATGTATGCTTGCTAAATAATAGATTAGTGTATTGGAATTAGTAGCCTAGTGGATGTTTTCTTAAATGTCTTAGAATGAACAACTTATTTTGTAGTAGCCCTAAATCCTGGCCTAAAAACCCTGGCCTAAAAACCCTAGCCTAAACATCCTGGCCTAATCATCCTGTCCTAAACACCTTGGCCTAAACTTCCTGGCCTAAAATGCTGAAAAGTAACTTTTGTACATGAAGCATTAGGGTCCACAATATGGAAAAGCATAATTGTTGGGGAAAACAACCTTGCTGGCACAAGGAGAGCATTCATTTAATGGTTGTTTGTTTCTCACCCTTAACTTGAAAGTGGATGTCATTCACTTTATTCTAATTTTTTTGAGTGTATTGGGACATTTTTTACGTTAATGAAATGTTACTTGACTTGACACCCAGAATATGGGGAGCTACAATTGGACATTGGATGCATATTGTCTAACCTATCTTCTTCAATTTAATGGATAAGCTCTCAGAACATAAATCATTAATGAAATTAATTGATAAACTAAATGGTTATATTTTATACATCAATCCGTTAATGGATATCTATTTCAACAAGATCTTAAAGGAGCTTTGCACTATATAAACTCTACACTTCGATACAAATCAAATCAATCAAATTGTATTTGTCACATGCGCCGAATACAACAGGTGTAGACTTTACTGTGAAATGCCTACTTACGAGCCCTTTCCCAGCAATGCAGAGTCCAAAAGTAAGAAAACTGTACAAAATAAGACCCCCAAAAAATAGTAACACAATAAAATACTTATAACAAGTCTATCTACAAGGAGCACTGGTACTCCTTGTACTGGTACTCCTTGTAAATTAGTCAATGTGCTGGGGTATGAAGTAGTTGAAGTAATATACACTGCTCAAAAAAATAAAGGGAACACTTAAACAACACAATGTAACTCCAAGTCAATCACACTTTTGTGAAATCAAACTGTCCACTTAGGAAGCAACACTGATTGACAATAAATTCCACATGCTGTTGTGCAAATGGAATAGACAACAGGTGGAAATTATAGGCAATTAGCAAGACACCCCCAATAAAGGAGTGGTTCTGCAGGTGGGGACCACAGACCACTTCTCAGTTCCTATGCTTCCTGGCTGATGTTTTGGTCACTTTTGAATGCTGGCGGTGCTTTCACTCTAGTGGTAGCATGAGACGGAGTCTACAACCCACACAAGTGGCTCAGGTAGTGCAGCTCATCCAGGATGGCACATCACTGCAAGCTGTGGCAAGAAGGTTTGCTGTGTCTGTCAGCGTAGTGTCCAGAGCATGGAGGCGCTACCAGGAGACAGGCCAGTACATCAGGAGACGTGGAGGAGGCCGTAGGAGGGCAACAACCCAGCAGCAGGACCGCTACCTCCGCCTTTGTGCAAGGAGGAGCAGGAGAAGCACTGCCAGAGCCCTGCAAAATTACCTCCAAAATGACCCCTTGTGAGACCATATGCTGGTGCGGTTGGCCCTGGGTTCCTCCTAATGCAAGACAATGCTAGACCTCATGTGGCTGGAGTGTGTCAGGAGTTCCTGCAAGAGGAAGGCATTGATGCTATGGACTGGCCCGCCGTTCCCCAGACCTGAATCCAATTGAGCACATCTGGGACATCATGTCTCGCTCCATCCACCAACGCCACGTTGCACCACAGACTGTCCAGGAGTTGGCGGATGCTTTAGTCCAGGTATGGGAGGAGATCCCTCAGGAGACCATCCGCCACCTCATCAGGAGCATGCCCAGGCATTGTAGGGAGGTCATACAGGCACGTGGAGGCCACACACACTACTGAGCCTCATTTTGACTTGTTTTAAGGACATTACATCAAAGTTGGATCAGCCTGTAGTGTGGTTTTCCACTTTAATTTTGAGTGTGACTCCAAATCCAGACCTCCATGTGTTGATAAATTGGATTTCCATTGATTATTTTTGTGTGATTTTGTTGTCAGCACATTTAACTATGTAAAGAAAAAAGTATTTAATAAGATTATTTCTTTCATTCAGATCTAGGATGTGTTGTTTAAGTGTTCCCTTTATTTTTTTGAGCAGTGTAGTATGTACATGTGGGTAGGGGTAAAAGTGACTAGGCAATCAGGATGAAAGTGTGTCTATGTGTGTGTGTGTTTTGTGTGTGTGTGTTGGAGTGTCAGTGTAGTATGAGTGTGAGTGTATAGGTAAAGTCCAGTGAGTGTGCATAGAGCCTGTGCAAGAATGTCAGTGCAAAAAATAATAAAAGCGGGCCAATGCAAATAGTCAGGGTAGCCATTTGATTAACTGTTCAGCAGTCTTATGGCTTCTTTAGGAGCCTTTTGGTCCCAGACTTGGTGCTCCGGTACCGGACACTCAAATTTGAGATGAAATCCAAACAGTAAGATCTGATCACAACAGTCTTCAACTACAGTAACCCCCTGTGTATTATAGCCCAAGGTAATGGGAAGTCATTGTTTTCATGAGACACACTCATGAAACACATTTTACAACCTCTTAAGCAAGCTATTACTCAGGTAGTGTGGCCCATTTGCCAACTGTTTTCATGCTTCGAAGCAGCTAGCATAAGATGTTTGTTTCATTGGGGGCTCCCACTTAGAGTATGACTGTCTCGATGTCAACTGTTATTTTACACAACTACAATTTATGAGCATTCCATACTGTCCTTTGAATGGATTGAAGTATCTTGGCGAGTTATGGAGAACTGGTCAATGGTCGAGCTGTAATGGTGTGACTAGGGTTCTCCAGAAGTCTTTGTTTGAGGATTCTCGATTTCCTACGTATTCCCTTCCAATCCCAGGGATCCTCCAACTGGGATTTTGGGGAAAACAGGGAATTTATTGAAGTTCCAGACATTTTGCAACCCTAGGTGTGACTTTGAATGGGAGACATGGAGAATGTTCCTGTGTTGCTTACCCATTTATGTGTGTAAATTACTCTATGCTTAAATTCAAATATTGTCTATAGATCGAGTGTCAAGAAAGCATTGAAAAAATAAACATATTAATATGAATTATATGAATTACACCTGCAGTGAATGAATGATAAAGTAGAAACAAAAAGACAGTGGAGGACAGGATTGAATGAAGTTGCATGTGTGAGTGCGTAGTGGTTGAGATGCAGCCCTCTTTACTAACACAGGCGTGCGTGCATAACACAGGCGTGCGTGCATGTGTGCGTGTGTACACACACACACACACACACACACACACATAAAAACACATGCATGCACACAAACACACACACACATAAAAACACATGCATGCACACAAACACGCACGCACGCACACACACACGCACAAACACACACACATATGTGTGACAGGGTCATGAGGGCAACTGTACTCCACAGACTTTTAAAGTTCACACTTGCTTACAGTAAAATGTGTAGGAAAACACACACGTATGAACACACACACACACATATCGCATTCCACAGAGATTGTAAGTGACAGGGTCCTCAGAGGGAACACTGTGAGAAATGGACAGAGTCCTACAGATCAAGCTGTTTAATGAGACGCTAGCTTACATTCTGGGTGGTATTGTCACTTTACTGAGTGTGTCCAAAAATGTGCATGTGTTTTCAAATGTGCATGTGATTAAAATATGATCTTTCTTTCTCTGTGCTTTGAGAAATTAAACATACACATTTTCTGAAAATCCCACCATAATCATAATGATGTTTTGTTAAGTAGTCCAATATCTCAGTAGGTCTACTCAGTGGTGTCAAGTGTCTGGAAGGAGCAAAAATGTGAGAAAATATGTGGACATTGTTGCCAGAAATGTTAGCACATATGTATGAACTGTTGGTGACTGTATGGATGAGTGCACAAGAAATCCCTGTGGTATGTATGCATCTGCTTGTTCCCGGGCTGCCTGTTCCCAGGCTAACCTGCCTAGGGGTGGCAGGTAACCTAGTGGTTAGAGTGTTGGGCCAGTAACCAAAAGGCTGCTGGATCAAATCCCCGAGCTGACAAGGTAAAAATCTGTCATTCTGCCCTTGAACAAGGCAGTTAACTGGTAGGTCGTCGTTGTAAATAAGAATTTGTTCTGAACTGACTTTCCCAGTTAAAAAAAATAAAAAAGTGAGTCTCTCTGGCAACAGCCTGAGGGTAGTCTGCTGTGGTGCACTAGCAGTGGACATGTGCTGATACATACACACTCTCTACAGGCACAGGCAATAGGAGCCAAGCAGCCAAGGCAGTGGCTTGGAGGATACATCATCTGCTGTTTCAGAAGAGAAAAGGAGAGTCGCAGGAGCACTGTCTGTCAAATTTATTGACAAAAAGTTGGCCAATATGACCTTGCAAGTGTCATATTGGTCTGAAAGAAAGAACGATGTATAATAATAGCAAGATAAAAGTTAGGTAATTGTGAAATGCATAACTATCATCAACTGCCAAGTAATTTCCTTTGTTCTCTGATTGAATCTAGTCCAATCTCATATCTGCAGTTAAACATAACATTTTATTGGAGAAGATCCCATAAACGCATTGTACAAATTGCTACACAGTACTGTTTGGAACCTGTTTCAAATATTTGCCATAAAACTCAATAACCCGAAAGCAACCTTACTAAAATTAACTTCTTAAGTACAATTCAAATCTGCTGTTAAGAACCTTATATCAAGCATTTTCTATTGTACAATTTGGTTTTTTTTTTATGACCAAATTTTATCTGGCAATCTGGTTTTTAGACATGCAAATAAAATGATATAATGCATGCCTAAGAAGTTAGTGGAAAATAATTAACACGTGAAGCAAGGAAAACATCAAACTTAATTTTGGTTTGACAGAGAGAAATAAAGAAAGATTATGATGATTGTTTTGTTTATCAGGTCATTTCTCGGATAGTTGAGCGGTACAAGATCCCTTTACCTTCACCAAAATGTCTCAGAGTAGGAATGAAATGGAAAGAATTATATGACATGATGACACAATACTATACCATTTAGGACATGTTTATAAATTAAGTATAACAATGATTGCCCTAATGTACAGAAATGTACATTTTTGTAATCTCTGTAATTGTATTTCATGTACAGAATACCCCAGATTTCAACTACATTGGGAGTATTGTGAACCTAGTTGTTTACAAGTAAAACATTACAGACAATAAGGCTCTGACATTGGAAAAAATCCTGGTGCTTTAATCAAATTGACATTTAAATCAGAAAACAAAAACATTCAAAAAAACTATTTTTCACTTAATCTCTGAACTGGTATTTTATACTATTCAAAGCTGGTCATTATTACATTTCTACAAGTGGAATGAAACAATTTCAAATACATTTTTATCTTATCTTAATATTTGATCTAAATTATCTATCTTTATTTTAGCTTTATATAATATCTTAAAGGTATTAAGAGCGTTTTTCTTCTTGTGCAACACACTAGTAAGTAGAATAGTTGAAGCAGCTCGCTATGGTTTCTCAGGCTGAACAACAAGCTTCGGTTTCACTTAGTGGAGACATGTGGTCTGAAGTGGCTAGGAGGTGGCTAGACTGTGGCTAGCGTTTATCTGCCGAGTGCTATGTTAACGTTAGTGCAGGGCTACTGTAGTGTAATGCTAACCTACTGTACCATAACAGACCTCTCTGCCAGAGTTGTCATATGATACAAAGATAAAATAGGGTTTTGTTTACCTTTGTTTGCTTTGGGACACACTTTCTAAGCCATGTGAATGTAATGTGACAGGATAAATAACTCGTAAACGTTTTGCAGAAACCCAAGAACATGTTTTCTACCATGGCCTGGCAAATTGCTGTATATGTATGGGAATTATTTCCAAAGTAGGAAAGGTGGTTGCAAAAACAAGACGCAGAGCTATACTCAGGGTACTTAAAATGGGACTCCAGTTATGTTCAGATTACAAATTATCATACAAACATTTCCATGCAGATGCGAATAGAGTAAACTGAAATGCAAGAGTTTAAAAACCTGTAAACATCAACAAATAAGTGCACAAACAGGCTGCAAACTCTTTGTGTCTAGTACAAGCAAAGAAAGCGGTCCATAATACATTCGTTATCGCCCAGCTAATGAAATTGAAAATCAATTCTCGAGCTGTGTTACACACAGAGCATCTACAATTCGTATCAAGTAAATCAAACTGTCAGTTGTCAAACGACTAAAGACGCACTATGTAACAAGGACTGATTGGTGGGTTTGGAGTCCGCTCTCCTCATATGTTTAACATTATTAGAAGAACTGCCATGTAATCCGGAGTAAATCCTCTGTCCAGTCTCATGGTTTCACAGAAGTTCCTTATCTGCAAGGGAGAATGTTTGTGTGGATGACCCTGAACATTTGAGCGAAACCTTAAATGGTTCGAGAAGCTCTGATCTACAATCTAATCTAATTTGGATAATCCTCTGACAAATGTATTGTTCATAATGTGGTAATAATGTGGTAATCAGACACAAAGTTTCCCAAGGTGTAAATAAATCCTTGCTCACAGAGAACAGCGAGATAAAATCAAAAGTAAATGACTCAACTATTTGAATACTGGATATGGATTGTTTTCCACTCTGGATATGGATTATTTTCCACTCTTGATATGGATTATTTTCCCACTCTGGATATGGATTATTTTCCCACTCTGGATATGGATTATTTTCCACTCTGGATATGGATTATTTTCCCACTCTGGATATGGATTATTTTCCCACTCTGGATATGGATTATTTTCCACTCTGGATATGGATTATTTTCCACTCTTGATATGGATTATTTTCCCACTCTGGATATGGATTATTTTCCCACTCTGGATATGGATTATTTTCCACTCTGGATATGGATTATTTTCCACTCTGGATATGGATTATTTTCCACTCTGGATATGGATTATTTTCCCACTCTGGATATGGATTATTTTCCCACTCTGGATATGGATTATTTTCCACTCTGGATATGGATTATTTTCCCACTCTGGATATGGATTATTTTCCCACTCTGGATATGGATTATTTTCCACTCTGGATATGGATTATTTTCCCACTCTGGATATGGATTATTTTCCCACTCTGGATATGGATTATTTTCCCACTCTGGATATGGATTATTTTCCCACTCTGGATATGGATTATTTTCCCACTCTGGATATGGATTATTTTCCACTTTGGATATGGATTATTTTCCCGATATGGATTATTTTCCCACTCTGGATATGTCGAGGTACTTTATGAGGTTGTTGCAAAGATTTGAAGAATTGCGTTATAAAAATGTCATAAGAGTTTTGTAAGAGCACAAGTCTTTCATAACAGGACAAGAGTTTCGGAACAGGAAAAATTGTGTAACATGTCACGAGGATGTCTATTGTCAGGTCACAAAGACTTCATAGTCAGAGTCACCTTTATATAATGTTATGATTTTGCACCTAAAATCAACGGAGGTTGAAGTACAAATTCCATGCAATGTCAGCTACCGGAAGTGACAGCTTATAAGCAACAACAAAAAAACACTACATTTGTTGTTTGTGAGAAATCAATTTTAACCGAATGGTAGTCAGTAAAATTATCATAAAGCTTTTCTTGGAGATGAGCATCGCTTTAAGTATTAATACAGGAATCCCACTTCAACTAATAACCCTGTCGAGTTCAAAGAATATATGAAAATTGTGCAGACTGTTCATAAATTACTTCACTCTGACATGTCCAATGCTCTCTCTTTCTTTCTCTCTTTTTTCTCTCGCTCTCTCCATTCCAGAGCCATTATCCCCCATTAGTGTCGAGGCACAGAGATGCTGCGCTACTCATCGTCTTTGAAGAGGTCGTAATTACAGGAGAAGTTGGAGGAAAAGGCTTGAAACGTCTTTGGCAATATTGTCTGACGAAGACAAATTCCCTACAGGTTGCAACCACTCCTCCTAACCTGTCACGCATTAGTGTGAGGGAAGCCATTTTGAACTACACATAGGCCTACAGACAGTACACACTGGTGAAAGGGGATACCTTGTCAGTTGTACAACTGAATGTAATCAACTGAAATGCATCTTCTGCATTTAACCCAACCCCTTTGAATCAGAGAAGTGCAGGGGACTGCCATAATTGACACCCACATCTTCAGCACACAGGAAACAGTGGGTTAACCACCTTGTTCAGTTGTAGAACAACAGATTTTTACTTTGTCAGCTCAGAGATTTGATCCAGCAACCTTTTGGTTACTGGCCAAACACTCTAACCACTAGGCTACCTACCATTGGCAAACTTGCAAATGATCATTCACGATTTGTTTTGTTTTTCTGTAAATAAGACTGTACTGTACTTTCTAAACAGACATTATGTAATTGTCAAATTGTTTTTACTCACCTAAAAGTCTACCAAAAGACGTTCAGAAAGATATTTGAAATTATTTGTAATTATTTTATACAATATGTTTTTTTTATGATCAAGGCGGAGTAATGTACTTATATTTTTGTCAGCAATAATATTGTATTCAGAGAGTTATATTATCATTAAAAACAGATGCATGACTGACTATTGGAACATTTATATTGATAACAGGTCAATGAGGGCATTTTTCAAATATACAGTCAATGACAAGGGCCATTTATAAGTCCATTGTCTGTTTTTTACCACAAAGAGACACTTTTGTTTGGCAGTCTTGACAAGAAATTCTTGTGACCCTGTAAGAATCCAATACCTTTGAGGTAAAAAAAAAAAAAAAAATCTTTGAACAATCCCTGGATGGCAAGAGAATTTAGCTGCTCAAAGACAGTAAACCAGTGTCAACTAACTGGTTGATCACGATCGACTGGTCGATCTCCATGGCATTCCTAGTCAATCACCAAATATTTCTGTAAAAAACCAAATGGTAAAGCCTTGCGTTCCTGTTTGTTTATTTGTTTTGCGCTCTGTACTTGACTCAGCAGCCCTATTACCAGTAAGGCAAAGTGTTCACATTTATGACCCGATTCAAGAAATTAGGTGTATGTCGCAAGTCACAACTTCACAGGAGAGCCGTTTTAATGTAAAAAAAAAATTATATATATCAAAATGCGTTTTTTGGAAGAAATGCCTTCTCGAACACGTGAACTTTCATGTGCCTCTACATAAACTACATAAACCTAAAGTCAAGTTAAAGTGTACTGTTATCTAGCTAACGTTAGCTGGCTCGCTAGCTAATATTATGTGTATGCTCTCCACCGAGTTTTGAAATCAGTGGAATTCGAGTATGATAGCTAAGGAGATGGAGAAAACACCATTCTGCATTACATTGTCAAACTAAGGGCAACCATGCATGGCATCAGACAGGAGAAGCATCCAACCATGATGTATACTGGTAAGATAGTCTAGCTAGCTACATTATCAGATATTACACGTTTCTAATTTTGACAGAAAGTGGTTTAATTTCAAGTGTACTGTTAGCTAGCTAACGTTAGCTCGCTGGGTCGCTAGCTAACGTTATGTGTATGATCTTATTCTTTGTATCTCAGGCACATTTGCTTGACTAGTTATAGCCATAGAACCTGGTTGGTTAACTACCTGCAGATTCATGCAGGGTAGGAACGTCATGAGTTGTGATTGTGGTCCATTGTTTAGCCAGCTAGATACGTCTTAACAAAATACTCCACTATAATCTAGCTAACGTTGGCTGGCTGGCTCGCTAACTAACGTTACATCATGCGTTGGGATTAGTTACATTTCTTACCAAAACTACTCTCATCTTAGCGCAGAATAACTGATACATTTTTGAACGCTCAACACCTGCTGAATATGTCCGGTGTCAGTAAATGTCGACAACAAAGCGTAATTCAATTGTTGCCAGCAGCACAGTTACAGTCACCAATGCTCTGGATAACATGAAAACAGCCTAACCAGCTCTGCTAGGGTGAGTAAAATGGTCAGAGTGGGGTGTTCTCACTTTACGTGTCTGGAAGTAGCTAGCCAATGTTAGCCAGTTACTGTAGCTTGGGTGCTTGACTATCGTTGTGAGGTCAGAGCTTTCGGAACAACCCTACTTATTGGCCAGAGCATCCAGTGTGCGCTCTGAACTCGAAACACTCTGAATTTACGAATGGACAATCTGACAGCACAGTCGCAGTCACCAACGCTCTGGATAACATAACAGCCTAACCAACTCTGCTAGGGCGAGTAATGTTCAGTGAGCTGTTCTCTCTCTCTTAGATGTCTGGAAGTAGCTTGCAAGTTAGTACAGAACACACAAATCAACCCTTAGAGAGATGGGTGGGGCTAAGGCTTAAGAGGGTGTGAACAATGCTGAATGGGTGTCGACAAAGAAGGGGTCTCCAATAGTAGTACCAAAACATTGAAAGACAGTTTTCTCAAAAGTGAGTTTACCAGTTGATCAACTTTCAAAACAGAATTACATTCCCATTGTTTCCTCAACTGCAGTGTATGATATACTATTTTGTAGCCCTGAGTCTCTACTTTAGTCCAATGTAAAAAACAGAAATTCAAATGTTGCTGCATAAGACCTATTCCAGGTGGTGAGTCACATTTTGAACCATTTCATGTGTCTGAAGGTAGAACTCTGCCTACCCGGCAGGCCCAGAGAGCAAATCTAGTGCACCTATAGGCTTTCCGCTGGTCAATCAGTTAACTCAGATCAACGTGTCTGCACAGTTTCCTCGAGCCATAGACTGTAAAAAGAAGCCTTGAATGCACAAACCATGACTAAAGAGAGACTCAACAAATACAGCAAAGAGCTGCTGTTTTTATGTGTAAGTTCATGTTTAAATTCTTATTCAGCAGTCAACACTTTGTTCAACACCTTTATTAGCCATAAAATGCACTTTCTCCCTACTTCCACATGCTACAACCAACATTTCAGCTGCAATGAATGAGTATAGCAAAGTGTTCCGATAAGCTTGCATTGCTATTATTAGCGGCTTGTGACTTTTTTAATATTGAGGAATATTTCACTTTATCTGGTCATAGGAGTAACCTGGGGTGACAGGTAGCCTAGTGGTTAGAGTGTTGGGCCAGTAATCAAAAGGTTGCTGGATCAAATCCTTGAGCTGACAAGGTAAAAATCTGTTGTTCTTCCCCAGAACAAGGCAGTTAACCCACTGTTCCCTGGTAGGCTGTCATTGTAACTGACTTGCATAGTTGAATATTTGTTTTAACAACATGAATTGGCGCATGAGGCAGTGTGACTTGAGTTTCACCGTCAGTTGGAAGACTATGTCTCCTTTTCTCAGCGGAGTGAAGGATGGAGAGAGCAGCCACACTCACCACTGCTCCTTACTTTCCCTGACTGACCATCAGATGCAGGCCATCAGTCCAGTAAAAAAAAAACGAAACAAATGATTATGCTCACCTACCTATGCCTCACAAGTAATACAACAACTGATCTACCAGTGTGATCATATACCTACATTTTTTATGTATAATTTCAAAATGGTCTGAGAACAACATTGGCAGGACAATTCAAGCATAGCCAATATGCAGTGATATTTATTGGGCCTATAGCCTACTGCACAAACCTCATTACTACACAAGGTTTGCATAGGCTTATGTTTCCAAAAAATCTGAGCGGTAGATGTCGGCTTGCATCTTTACTCAGAAAGGGATCTTGACTCAAAATATTGGTGACCACTGCAGTAAGCAATTCTTTGAATATTTGGGAAAGTTGAGGAAGTAAAATAAGCAGTAAGTAGTAGCGGCATGTGGGTAAAATCTCTTGGGAAGCCGAGCCAGAAAAAAAAGCCATATTACAACAACCTATTGTGTTGTTTGCTTTATAACCTGTGAGTTCATATGCTTTGACACTGTGATATAGAGGCCTAAGGCCAAGAAAATAAGAATACACAGTAGAAGAATATATTCAAACACACCTTTGTTTCACCACAAAACCGGAGAGCAACCTCTGTCCGGTGAAATCCAACAAAGCATATTGCATTTAACAACTTCAATTAAAAAATGTACAAATTTAACATGACCTACAGCAAGTACATTTTTGCCTAAGTTTTCAGGCTACTAAACTATTGATTTAGAACCACGGAGGATTACTGCAAGTCAGGAGCTGCCTCCACTATTCCAGCACCATTTCAACTTCAACATCATCAAATCACCTATGTTTAGTCTAATACAGTGACAACTAATAGATACCAAAAACGAAATAGGATGTGACTGTCCATGGTTCTGATTTGTGTGTGTGCATATGTGCGAGTTCATGCAAGTAGAAAAAACAAGTTGTCTCACCCTACTTGTAAAGAAACGCCTTCCTCCTCTTTTCTGTTGACAAAACGGTCTATGACTCTGTCATACAGTACACGCTTTTATTTTTTGTTGTCCTAGGCTACCTGGCTAAAATCCTTGCTCACTAGCCTAACTTCCTTTCATGGGAAATGTTAGCTAGTTAATATTAGCTTCAACATCTAGCTTTAATTGAACTCCCATCCTCTCAGTCCAGGGGCACAATGTATGACTGAATGGTTAGATCAGAATCACCGTTATAATTGTTGGCCAGTACAGAGAATTAAGTAAAACCACAAGTCCAAATGTCTAACTCCATCCACGGTTAATTTAGGAAAGGGACAATTTTAGCTAGCTAGCTAGAAACTGGAGGACAACAACACAATGAGATGCAACAATTCAAGTTGCTTCTGTTAATGATGTATTGTGCTCGATGTGATGTGATTGGAGTGAAGATAGATCCAAACTGGCTTCCCTTGACACTTTTTTTTGGTGTGCAGGACCATTCACAGTTGAGCTCACTCAGTTTAGCTCAAGGCTAATTGGCTATTATTTTATACTTTTTTATAGGCCAAATGCTCACTGGCTTCCCTTGCATTCAATGCTATGGGCGGCAACAATGTGACCAGACAGAATCAGATATATGGCCTACACATACAGAGACAGAGGGGCGCTGTTTCGCTTTCTCGGATGCTTTCTCCGGTGAGATACATTGAGCCTCTTGCAAATTGAAGGAAATTATGAAACACAGAGAGACGAAAGATAAATTATTTTGTATGTTTTTTTCTTGGTCCATTTTTTAGGGGAAGTGTGGCTTCCCTTGGCATCTATGCATACACGCCACTGGCAGTAAGATTCCATATTTTCCATTGAATCTGTCTATCTGTACATCTATCTCAAATCAAATCTCAAATCAAATCAAATTTTATTGGTCACAGACATGGTTAGCATTTAATGCGAGTGTAGCAAAATGCTTGTGCTTCAAGTTCCGACAGTGCAGTAATATCTAACAAGTAATCCAACACATTCACAACGACTACCTTATACACACAAATGTAAAGGGATGAATAAGAATATGTACATAACTATTTGGATGAGCGATGGCCGTGAGGCATAGGCAAGATGCAGTAGATGGTACAATATATACATATGAGATGAGTAATGTAGGATATGTAGACATTATTAAAGTGGCGCTATTTAAAGTGACTAGTGATACCTTTATTAAATACATTTATAAAATGTATTAAAGTGGCAAAAGATTTGAGTCTGTTTGTTGGCAGCAGCCACTCTATGTTAGTGATGGCTGTTTAACAGTCTGATGGCCTTGAGATAGAAGATAGAGCCAGTGGAGGCTTCTGAGGGGAGGACGGTTCATATTAATGTCTGGAATGGTATCAAATACATCAACGACGTGGTTTCCATGTGGTTGATATCACTCTATTGACTCCATTCCAGCCATTATTAATAGCCATCCTCCCCTCAGCAGCCTCCACTGGTGAGAAGGTGGTGCGGAGGCCCCTGTTCTTGTGGGCCCTGTTTTCCTTTCGCCTTGTGTTTGGACGATCAGCAGACAAGTGGAGGTTAGAACAACACTCTGCTTGGAGCCAAAGGATTTAGACTACAAGTCATTAGGACCGGGGTCAAGTTGGGAGAGCTAAACTCCTATAATTCCCCCCAAATGCCACGGGTGAGGTAGGGCCCTACTCCAGGTTCCAGCTTATTTTCTGTTTCCTTCCCAGAGAAGTCACTCCAGGTTCTAGTAGAAAAGTTGGAGTGACAGTCAGAGATGGGCAGATGAGAGAGAAATGGAGGGATTGTGACAGGAAAAGGTTGTTATTTGACAGATGAAAATAAATGAATAAAATTAGTCTACAGGTGTGTAGTTGTTCTACATTTTGAATAGCGTGTCATCGCAAAACAGCTTCTACTACCATGTTGATGGATTAGCTCTTTCTAGTGAGCCATATTTGAGGTGTCTATCTACCTTTCAAACACTCAGAAAATCATTTGATTCTATTAAATGGATCATTTTTGATTTATGAATTTTAGTGCTCACCCTCTCAAACGTCTACATAGCAATTCTGTCAATCAGTTGAGATCCATCTCTTATCACTATTCTGGACAGTTCTGACTTCGAATATGTGGACAACTACAAATACCTAGGTGTCTGGCTAGACAGTAAACTCTCCTTCTAGACTCACATTACATTTTACATTTACATTTTAGTCATTTAGCAGATGATCTTATCCAGAGCGACTTACAGTAGAGTGCATACATTTTATGACATTTTTTAAATACTGGTTGTATTAAACATCTCCAATACAAAATTAAATCTAGAATCGGCTTCCTATTTCGCAACAAAGCCTCCTTCATTCATGCTGCCAAACATACCCTCGTAAAACTGACTATCCTACCGATCCTTGACTTCGACAATGTCATTTATAAAATAGCCTCCAACACTCTACTCAGCAAATTGGATGCAGTCTATCACAGTGCCATCCGTTTTGTCACCAAAGCCCCATATACTACCCACCACTGTGACATGTATGCTCTCGTTGGCTGGTATTTGCTACATATTCTTCACCAGACCCACTGGCTCCAGGTCATCTATAAGCCTTATCTCAGCTCACTGGTCACCATAGCAACACCCAGCTGGTCATCCCCAAAGCCAACAGCTCCTTTGGCCGCCTTTCCTTCCAGTTCTCTGCTGCCTATGACTGGAACTAATTGCCAAAATCGTTGGAGACTTATATCTCCCTCACTAACTTGAAGCGTCAGCTGACAGAGCAGCTTACCGATCGCTGCAACTGTACACAGCCCATCTGTAAATAGCCCATCCAACCAACTACCTACCTCATCCCCATATTTGTTTTTGTTTTTCTGCTCTTTTGCGCACCAGTATACTTGCACATCCTCATCTGCACATATCACTCCAGTGTAAATTGCTAAATTGTAATTACTTCGACACTATTGGCCTATGTATTGACTTACATCCTTACTTCATTTGCACACACTGTATACAGATTTTTCTATTGTGTTATTGACTGTATGTTTGTTTATCCCATGTGTAACTCTGTGTTGTTGTTTTGTCACACTGCTTTGCTTTATCTTGGCTAGGTTGTAAATGTGAACTTGTTCTCAACTGGCCTACCTGGTTAAATAAAGGTCAAATAAAAAAAATATGAGACATTTTTAGTTCTACCTCAGGCACTACCTTAACTTTTTAATTCAAGCCTTGTCTACTAAATTAGCAACAAATATTCCTGGACAGACAGACAGATTCGCTGGCAACACCGAGCTTTCTTAAATAAAAAACGGACATAGACTTCAATTGCCCAATCACCTCTCAACATGTGATGCATAACACTGGAAATCAAAAATTCCCCAAAAATGTCATCTTTATAATTACCTTTATTTCAAGGTGTGACAATTCTACCTTTGATTGACTCAGAGAGTATATATTAAAATATGTCCTGTTATGACAATGTATGATTCTCACATATTATTGTTAATGACACTTCCATATATCAATAGCTGTGAATTTATTTAAATATTTTTCAATGCAAATCCAAGAAGTTAGGGTTTCAGTTATTTTGGTTTTGTCCGGGTTTTAGTGTCTGTCTTTTGAAGAACAGAAGATGCCATCCCTGGCATAAAAAAATAAAAGGTTATTGTAATACTGTTATTCAGGATCTCTTACTTGCTTATGCTTGTCAACTTGATTTAAAATTTTGAAAGCAGGCAAACCAAAAAAACAGTTACCCATAGACATATTTCCCAAAGGACACCTCAAACATGTAGTTAGAGAGTCAGACAGACAGACAGCCGTCTGGTCAGGGAACAAGGAATGCACTTTTCTTTGGGACGCATCTAAAATTGCCTAGTGATGAAAAATCATATTTACATTTTTGGGTAGATTTTCCCTTTGATCATGGTAGGGTAAGATGTGACGCCTGTCTTTGAGCCCAGCATGTTCGTGTGAGCCGTAATGGGTAAACGCAGATAATATTTTCATAGCCACAGTAGGGCCTATGCTATTGACCTCCACCTCGGCTTTCATGTGGCAAAATCCAAAAGCAAACCTTGTAACCCACAACATGTTAATAACTCAGTGGAGCCAGACATGAGCACAGAAGCTATGAGGATGTCTGTTACCCACATTACATGGTGGAGTGGAGTCACACATATAGGAAAAACACGCTCCAAGTGTATTCAAACTTTCACTATTTGCTTCCTTCATTATTAGGTTGTTCGGGTATCTGTTGGTCCAATTTTATGTCAAAATTGTTATTTTACTGTGTTGATATGTTTAAATGCACTTTCAATAAAGTATGATTTGATTAAGATGTCGTGTTGTGAGTTGTCTTCATTAGCTTCGTGCCTATTTGAAAGGTCATTAAATGCAGTGGGGAAAGGGCTTCTATTTATAGATAGACTAACTGGCCAATTTTGAGAAACCTTCATGAAACACTTAATATAAATGTTTGTATTTGTAATTGTTTTATTATTATTTTAGGAGGAAGATCAGCTTTAATATTGCAGATTGTAGCTTCTATCAATGTAATTGTCTGCATAATTTCCAATCCTCCATATATTGTTTTTTTTAATATATATATTATTTAAAATATATATTTAAAATATGTATTTTTTCTTTCCTTAATATACATTCTTTATTGATTATGCATTTTAGTCCAGGAGTAGGCTTAATCTGGGTCTGAAAAAGGACAAACACTGTGCTGATTATCTTGAACAATAAATTCTCATACCTTGTGAAACACACAGCTTGTATCGTTGTAGTTCTACACTGAATATGACACGCGCCTGTTGATAGTCAGAGCTCATAGTTTGATGAGATATATGGTATCCATATTAGGAAGTCATCAAACAACACTGACATTCACATGGAAAATATATGATGCAACGAAGAGTCAGCATCAATATTTGCTGTGTCAGACCTACATCTATGGGTGTTCTTTACTATACCAACTGTGGATAATACAAAGAGGAAGGATGTCTTATGGCTAACGTTCTCGACCTAGCCATGAGGCGTGCTGCTGAGGGTGTCCTAAAATGGCCACCGTACCTTTCATGCCAATGCAGGCCTACTCAGGAGTACATTTTTCTCACCTATAGAGATCCTCAAACCCATATATGACTAGCAGGCAAAAATACAGTATCTACAGTCACTCTCTCCCGCTTATTTCTTTTCACCTCCCATCTGTTTTGAGGAAGAGACAATACAGCCATGTAAGCGAGCAGCAGGCTCCGTATTTGGACATATTTGCATGTTGTTTGTTGTTGGCTTTTCTAGGGATGGTTGAGACTATGTTATGGGGGGATGGATCAGGCATCACTGTCTGGGATTGAAGGAGACTCGGAGGGGTCTGGGAAATGGGCCCTTCATTGGAAATAGACCTCTGTTTTATAAAGAGGCATTAGCTTTTATTGATGAGACTAATGTGTGTATTTAAAGTAAATGATAAGGGGAGAGGCGGTGCTTCAGGGGAAGGGGTGATGAAAGGCTTGTATTAATGTACATGGCGGACTGCTGTTTTACATTTGCAGTAACTGCTTTCCCCTTTCTATCTCCTCAATAGTCTCATACACACACACACACACACACACACACACACACACACACACACACACACACACACACACACACACACACACACACACACACCGTTCCCTCCCTTTCTCCCGTCGTACACATGTAAGTCATATACAAACCAGAAAGGGTTTTGGCGCCCAGGGACAGCGGCCTGGAATTGCCCCCAAGAAACCAAATCCACTCCATCAAATTGCCAGATGTCACACCCAACCTCGATCAGTTGGACACTGGTTTCACCAGGCAGCATGGAAGAGACATCAGATACACCGCCACCACTAGAGCCAAAATGGCATTAGAGAGAGAGAGAGAGATATTGTGTGTGGTTCAAATAATATTATAAGCTGGATGGTTCGAGCCCCGAATGGTGATTTGTTGAAAGCCGTGTACCACGGGTATGAATAACATGTATTTTTAGTGCTCTAATTACATTGGTAACAAGTTTATAATTGCAATAAGGCACCTCGGGGGTTTGTGGTATATTGTCATTATACTACAGCTAAGGGCTGTATCCAGGCACTCCACGTTGCGTCGTGCTTATGAACAACCCTTAGCCGTGGTATATTGGCCATATACCACACCCCCTCGGGCCTTATTGCTTGTAAGCCTGTTTGGGTGTAAGCCTGTTTAAGAACTAATTAATAAGTTAACAGAAAACGTGTGTTTGATGCCTATATCTAACTATATCTAAGGTGGCAAATAAGTATCTTTATACCCATCTGTATAGCACTATGAAAGTTAAATAAATATATTATTATCTTGTTTGTGATGTTTTAATTACTTGGGCAACAGAGGTGGTTCTATGAACTATGCTCACGTGATGAGTAGCTCCCCTATCTCCTGCCTAAGATTTACCTCAGAGGGCACAGACAAGGCTGTGTCACTGGGAATAACTTTGACAAGATACGTTTCTTGTAGTTGTCAATATTTGTGGTAGTGAAGCACAGTATAAACAATGACTATTGTGCCCAACAACAACAAAAAACAGTGACATGGATATGGAGTCACTGGGTCATAAAGCTGAACTGGATTCTTAACGTCCCTGGACAGTTGTTGATTGAGTTGCTGGTGTCCTATGCCGAATTCACTTTCTCATTTCTCATTTCCAGGTCATAGGCATGGATTTAAAAAAAAAAATCTGGTTTCTTTCATGTGTTTTACATAAACGAGTACATCGTCATGTACCTGAGTAAAAAAATCAATAGCAAATGGAAAAGACATCAAGAACAGTAAATATTTTTGTAAAACAAAAGATTGTATTCACAGTGCGGTTTAAGGATTGGGTTGAGTATGGAGACTTCCAGAACACAGACAATGTGTTTTAAATCAAGTTTATTTTATTTTGCCATGATTATGTCACTAATTACATTTCATGCTTTTCCATTATGAAAATGGATGTTGTTTTCGCTGGGACAGAGACATTTTATCACATTTCCACGCCTTAATTAATTCGTTATGCTAAATAACTTGGAAGACGCCCTTGATTGTCCGAACAACAAAAAGCTTTTGCGTAATCAAATCCAGCCCATATCAATTAGAATCTGAATTGGTGGTAGGCGTACTTGAGTCTAGGTAAATAGGCTTTAAGGAATCATTAGTATATCATTCAATGTATTTCCATGGGATATTTATACAATATTATCTGAAATAAAAACAAATAAATGATGGAGAACTAACAGGAAGGTATATTTAGTCAGATGTTTTGGGAATGACAATTTAGGAAGCAGTGAAGCAAAAGAAGCAAAAATGATACATTCAAGCCAACGTGATGGCTGATTTTCCCCACCGACTTTCATAGTTACATAGAATATGAATAAATGTGTATAATTACATGTAACTACACTGGTTAATGCATTGAATTACATTGGAATTGGTCCAGTTTCCTTTCATTGTGATTCAGTTTCATGTACCTTTTCTTCAGTATACAGTATACAGCTGAGCAGTGCATAAATAATGCCGAAATATGTCTTTGAAAGAGCACAGATGTCACCATAAATGTTTGAAAAGGAGAGATAAAATACGATAATTTAGGCTAATGCCCAATGCGGGAATCAAACCCAATGTAGGGTTGCAAAGGGCCATCATCCAACCAATGGACCTTCTAGTATAGTTGATGTATTGCACCTCATAAGGGGCATGTGGTGACACTTCTGGTCAATGGTCTATTTTGTAAGATGAAATATGAAGCAGACATCAGAGTTCACCAATGCCACAAGCACTAACGCAAGCATGCACGCACACACACACAGAGTGCTGCATTGTTCCACTGAGATCTACTCTGACATTCATTTCCTCTCTAAAGCATACAAAATATACAAAATATACAACTACATATGTGCACACATTTACAGTAGATACAGATACTGTAGACACACACACACACACACACACACACACACACACACACACACACACACACACACACACACACACACATATGTACAGACACCAACAGTGAGCTTGTGCAATTTTCCCATCATAGACAGGAAGTGGTTTCTTAGCCATCATCATTCCCAAGTTGCTATGGGTAACATGATGTTTCCTTACCCCCACTCGTCTATCCCTCTCCCCTCGTCTCTCCCTCTCCCGCTCCCCTTGTTTGTTTGTTTCCCGATGTTTTTATTTAAAACATCAAAAGGCAGCCCCCTTCCCTCTCGACGGCCCCCTCAGCCCCAGAGCCTTCAGAATGATTTGTAAACTTCAAAAGGCTAAGAACCCCAGTCTGGTCTCCTCAGCTCATTTAGGTAATTCAATAAGCCATGGGGGACAAACGAAGCAGCGCACTGCTTCCCCCGCTGCTGCCACCACCCCGTTGTCCTCACTCTCCCCAACTGAAGTCTCTCTGGACTATGGGGAACATATGTCAGGTACGCTGGACCAAACTCCCACAAAATAAGCATTTTATTTATTGATGACTTGTTCAGAGTGTCTTTTGGAGGGGTGGGAGGGTGGGGTGGGGTTAGCCACTGATGGTGTTTGTTTTCAGAGTGCATGTCATGTTTGTTGGGTATCCCTGTCAATGCAACATCTGTTAAGCTGTGGAGTTCAGTCCTTGTGCCTTTGTACAAAAAGTACATTTTAGTTCTACTGGAAGTAAATAATATACAACCAATTGTATATGGGGACAAGCCACTAACCAACTGTACCCATACCTTTGGTGGCCTCACTTCCTTATTGGGATAATATTCGGTGAGCTCCAAAAGTATTGGGACAGTGACACATTATTTGTTGTTTTGGCTCTGTACTCCAGCACTTTGGATTTGAAATGATACCATGACTATGAGGTTAAAATTCCAGACTGTCAGCTTTCACTTACACTTAGGTTGGAGTCATTAAAAACTGTTTTTAAACCACTCCACAAATTCCTTGTTTAAAAACTATAGTTTTGGCACGTTGGTTAGGACATATACCTTGTGCATGACACAAGTCATTTTTACAACAATTGTTTACAGACAGATTATTTCACTTATAATTGTAACGGGTTGGTAGTCGTGGTGAAGGAATGAGGCACAGGAAGCAGCGAGCACAGGGTAGTGGCGTATTTAATTTACACTCACACATAAAACAAATACTCCCAAACACAGGGGAGAAAACACACACGGCGTAAAACAGCGCCGACACGAACATGAGCCGTCAGTATCGAAATAATCCCGCACAACACGGAAGCGGACCAGCTAAAATAAATAGCCCCGCTAATTACTCAAACTAACACAGGTGCACAAAACCAAAAAGAAGGGAAAACCAAAAAAGGGAATCAGTGGTAGCTAATAGGCCGGTGACGACGACCGCCGAGCGCCACCCGAGCAGGAGGGGGCGCCACCATCGGTGGGAATCGTGACAGTACCCCCCTCCTGACGCGCGGCTCCCGCAGCGCGCCGACACCGGCCTCGAGGTCGACCCGGAGGGCGAGGCGCAGGGCGATCCGGACGGAGGTGGTGGAACTCCCTCAACATAGATGGGTCCAGGACGTCCGCCGCCGGCACCCAGCACCTCTCCTCCGGGCCGTACCCCTCCCAGTCCACGAGGTACTGCAGGCCCCTCGCCCGGCGTCTCGAGTCCAGAATGGCCCATATGCTGTACGCCGGGGACCCCCCGATGTCCAGAGGGGGTGGAGGGACCTCCGGCACCTCACCTTCCTGCAGGGGACCAGCTACCACCGGCCTGAGGAGAGACACATGAAACGAGGGGTTAATACGGTAATAGGAAGGGAGTTGTAACCGATAACACACCTCGTTTATCCTCCTCAGGACTTTAAAGGGCCCCACACACTGCGGCCCCAGCTTCCGGCAGGGCACGCGGAGGGGCAGGTTCCGGGTCGAGAGCCAGACTCTGTCTCCCGGTACGAACACGGGTGCCTCACTGCGGTGGCGGTCAGCACTCCTCTTCTGCCGTCCACTGGCCTCCTTCAGGGAGTCCTGGACGGCTCTCCAGGTCTCCTTGGAGTGCTGTACCCAGTCCTCCACCGCAGGAGCCTCGGTCTGGCTCCGGTGCCATGGTGCCAGGACCGGCTGGTAACCCAAAACACACTGAAAGGGTGACATGTTAGTAGAGGAGTGGCGAAGTGAGTTCTGGGCTAACTCAGCCCAGGGAATGTACCTCGCCCACTCCCCTGGCCGGTCCTGGAAATACGACCTCAGAAACCTGCCCACCTCCTGGTTCACCCTCTCCGCCTGCCCATTGCTCTCGGGGTGTCCTCTGGCACCCCGTAGTGCCGGAAGACGTGGGTAAATAGGGCCTCCGCAGTCTGCAGGGCCGTAGGGAGACCGGGCAACGGGAGGAGACGGCAGGACTTAGAGAACCGATCCACAACCACCAGAATCGCAGTGTTCCCCTGAGAGGGGGGAAGATCTGTCAAGAAATATATAGACAGGTGCGACCATGGCCGTTGTGGAATGGGGAGGGGCTGTAACTTCCCTCTCGGTAGATGCCTAAGAGCCTTACTCTGAGCGCACACCGAACAGGAAGAGACATAGGACCTCACGTCCTTAGCCAAGGTGGGACACCAGTACTTCCCCCTGAGACTCCGCACTGTCCTCGCCACACCAGGATGACCCACAGTAGGTAGCGTGTGCTCCCATCGAATCAATCGATCACGAACACCGAGCGGCACATACATGCGACCCACGGGAACCTGCGCAGGCGCAGGTTCCAACACTAATGCCCGCTCGATGTCCGCGTCCACCTCCCATACCACCGGTGCCACCAGCCTAGACGCTGGAATGATGGGAGTTGGATAGATGGGCCGGTCCTCCGTGTCATAGAGATGGGACAGCGCGTCGGCTCTAGCTTCCCCAACTCATTGTGGGAAGCTTGTGGAAGGCTACCCAAAACATTTGACCCAAGTTAAACAATTTATAGGCAATGCTACCAAATACTAATACTAATTGAGTAAACTTCTGACCCACTGGGAATGTGATGAAAGAAATAAAAGCTGAAATAAAAAATTCTCTACTATTATTCTGACATTTCACATTCTTAAAATAAAGTGGCGATCCTAACTGACCTAAAACGGGATTTTTACTAGGATTAAATGTCAGGAATTGTGAAAAACTGAGTTGAAATATATTTGGCTAAGGTGTATGTAAACCTCCGACTTCAACTGTATATTAGATGAACCATTTAGAAATGACATCACTTTTTGTACCTAGTCCCCCCCATTTTAGGGGACCAAAAGTATTGGTAATAATGTATTGTGTCATTTTGGAGTCACCTTTATTGTAAATAAATATACAATATGTTTCTAAACACTTCTACCTTAATGTGGATGCTACCGGGATTACAGATCATCCTGAATGAATCGTGAATAATGATGAGTGAGAAAGTTATCATACCACACCAAAACTGCTAACCTCCCCTGTAATTGTAATGGTGAGAAGTTAGCATGTCTTGGTGGTATGATATTTGTGCGTCTGTAACTTGTGGTGGTGGGAAGAAGGCTGTAACAGATATCCACCTTTCCCCTTGCACTGTGTCCAGACAGAGCGGGTGACGCAGGGGCTAAATAGGCAATGTAGCGAAGGCCCGTAAATGCTGGAGGAGCATAAATCTCAGCTTATCAAAACCACTCAGAAACATCGGTGGCCACTCCCTGTGGCGAGCTGTCTTAGTCCAGCTCCGTGATATGCTGTCTTAGTCCAGCTCTGTGATGGGTTGTCTTAGTCCAGCTCCGTGACGGGTTGTCTTAGTCCAGCCCTGTGGTGGGTTGTCTTAGTCCATCTCCGTGACGGGTTGTTTTAGTCCAGCTCCGTGACGGGTTGTCTTAGTCCAGCCCTGTGGTGGGTTGTGTTTGTCCAGGCCCATTGCGGGTTGTCTTAGTCCGGCCAAGTGTTGTGCCTTCTTAGTTCCGCCAATCTGCATCTGATAAAGGGAGGGGCCCTCCTCCGGCCCTGCCTTCATGGGAGAGACCACAGCAGGTTAATAGCACTGTACACTACCGGTCAAAAGGTTTAGGACACCTACTCATTCAAGGGTTTTTCTTTATTTGTACTATTTTCTACATTGTAGAATAGTAGTGAAGACATCAAAACGATGAAAGAACACATATGGAATCATGTAGTAACCAAAAAAGTGTTAAACAAATTAAAATGTTTTGTATTTGAGATTCTTCAAATAGCCACCCTTTGCCTTGATGACAGCTTTGCACACTCTTGGCATGTTTACATCATCAAAAGTTCTGGGATTATGAGATTTTGTCCTATGGTGCGACATGAGGCCCTAACTTCAAGCATCCTCAAGACATTTTAATTGTTTCATTTTTTTTAAACGTTCAATTGGAATGGTAATGGAGTCAATTACATGTTGTACAGATATAGGATCTTAATTTGATAACTCTTTTGCAGATGAGCTTCATGATTTACATTAATTCACTGAAAACCTGCACTAACACACGGTTATATTAATCCTACCACTGCACCATTGAGAGTATCCTGACTGGAAGCATCAGGGCTGGTATGGGAATTGCTCTGTCCATGACTGCAAGGCCCTCAAGCGGGTGGTGAAGACAGCCCAGTACATCACTGGGACCGTACTCCCACCCATCTAGGAAATCTACTCAAAATGGTGCCTGAGGAAGGCATGGAGCATCATCGAGGACCCCACACACCCCAGCCATGATCAGTTCTCTCCTTTACCGTTGGGCAGACGGTATAGGAGCATGAGTTCTGATACCAACAGGTTCAAAGACAGTTTCTATCATGTGTATGTGACCAATAAAATTTGATTTGATTTATCTACAAGCCATCAGACTGTTGAACACTTGAACTGGACTGATTTCCGCACCTTAGCACACATGGACTCACTCATGCGTAAAACCACAGACATACACACACACATATGCAATCATGCTACACACACACATCACAACTGCTGCTACCAGACTCTTATTATACTGCTGAGTTTATACATTTGCCCCCATTCCCACCCTTCCCCAATATATATAAATATTGGACTATATTGGACTACAAATTGTGCCTTCCTGTATGCTAAAATGTTTATTCTATTCTACTGAGCCATTTATTTAATGTTTGTATTCTTATCTTTTATTATTTCTTATTGCTGTTGCATTGTCGAGATGGAACCTGCAAGTAAGCATTTCATTTGAAGATGTATACCATGCGTATTAGTGATGTGCTGGTTGTCTTATAACCTGCAGTCCCCTTGGTTATATCCGTGGGGCGGGCAGGTTTAGGGTCATGAAGTATTGTGTGGATGAAGGGCAGTAAGTGGCGGGCGGGTTGAATAAAGAGAAAACAATACCTTAAAAAATCCATAAATGTATCATTCTGGTGCAATTTATATCTATAGACTACATTTAGTTTTTTAAATTGTTTTAGGCTATCTGGCATTACTGTATAAGCCTAAGGTTTAGGGCCTAACTGTACTTGCGCCAAATAGCCTACACGCCAATCGCCAAACGCTTTTGGGAATGGTCAGAAAAAATGTAGTCTATAGATATAATCCACAGAGGCAAAAAGGACAATGTCGGAGTTTAATGCACTATAAGAAAAGCTGGAAATAAAGAGAAGGGAGGGACAGAAAAGTAATGTTTGGGAAAGATTTGGTGAAGTAATAAAATAGGATGATAGCAGTACCTGCTATATTATGTGTGATGATTGTGAGGCGCTATACACATTCGTCAGTCACAAGATGGGGACTTCAAATAGGCCTATGGCACATCAAGGGAACTGTAGCCTATTGGTAAGATTGGTTAAATAGTAACTGAAATCTGGACACTGACTGTAAATAGATCTATAACCTCACATAGCCTTAATATTAACTCCTGCAGAATTAAACATTGCACTTGCAGTAAAACGATACACCAAACATTTTGACTTGGGAACAGGAGTGGAGTAATATGACTTCTTTCTTTCAACATCTTGAGAGAATGTGAATCCCTCTCTAGAGGTGCTACCTTTACCAGCATCATGAAAGCTGATAGTACAGTATTTCAACCACCTAAAATATGCATCCAAGCCAAACTGTACTCATTTCCACAGCTTTCTATTTCCTTACAACCGGTCAAACTGATGTCATTTCCGTTTGAGTTTTTTTTGTTAGACTATAGCATTTTCTAAACGTCTTTGATTCGCGAAAGAAGGAGACATGATACAAAACTTGACCAATGTCACCTAGATTTATGACATTATTCTAGTGAACAAGAGTTTATTTAGTCTTCTAGGGCAACATATAATGACAGAAGAGATGCTGCATGTATCTAATGATAGACAAATTTACTAACAAATAGCTTACCAAAATGTTGGAAATGATAAGCAGAAACATATCAAAATCAGGCAAAAAAAAAATCCCCTCTTAAAAAATCTTTCTGCTGTAGCCTACAGCACATGTTCTATATTAGCTGGTTAGGGTCGGGCGGGTGCAGGTGAACAAACAGCTGACTCGTGCACCACTAGTGCGTATCCCATAAATATGACTAATAAAACATGAAACTAGAAACTATTGCATTTTTCATCTAGCCTAATTTTATCCAGCTAATAACCTAATCACCGATCAAGCAACATTATGGACTAAACTTTCAAATCCTGTTGCTGGAGGATTATTTTGTTGAGACAATACTGGTCAAATGAATATCTTACATCTGTTGTTGTTCTTCTCTTATTGAGAGTGCAACTCAATCACCAAAGAAAACCCAGTCCCTGTGCATAACTGCAGCAACAAAGACATGCATTTGGGGCCGTATTAAATCAAATCAAATTGTATTTGTCACACGCTTCATAAACAACAGGTGTAGACTAACAGTAAAATGCTTACTCACAGGCCCTTCTTAACAATGCAGAGAGATAAAAAAAAATAGAAAAATAATAGCACATGGAATAAATACACAATGAGTAACAATACCTTGGCTATATACATGGTACCAGTAGCGAGTCGATGTGCAGGGGTATGAGGTAATTGAGATTGATACAGTATATACATATAGGTAGGGATAAACTGACTAGGCAACAGGATAGATAATAAACAGTAGCAGCAGCGTATGTGATGAGGCAAAAGAGTTATTGAAAAAAGGGTCAATGCAGATAGTCCAGTTAGCTATTGGTTAACGATTTAACTAACTATTTAGCAGTCTTATGGCTTCAGGGTAGAAGGTGTTCAGGGTCCAGTTGGTTCCAGACTTGCTGCATCGGTACCACTTGCCATGCGGTAGCAGAGAGGGCAATTTATAACTTGGGTGGCTGGAGTCTTTGAAAAAATGTTATGGCCTTCCTCTGACACCGCCTGGTATGGAGGTCCTGGATGGCAGGGAGTTCGGCCCGAGTGATGTACTGGGCCGCACGCACTACTCTCTGTAGCGTCTTGCGGTCGAATGCTTAGCAGTTGCCATACCAAGTGATGATGCAGCCAGTCAAGATGCTCTCAATGGTGCAGCTGTATAACTTTTTGAGGATCTGAGGGCCCATTCCAAATATTTTCAGCTTCCTGAGGGGGAAGTGGCGTTGTCGTGCCTTCTTTATGGTGTGTGTGGACCATGATAATTCCTTAGTGATATGGATACCGAGGAACGTGAAGCTCTCAACTTTCTTTACTACAGCCCGTCAATCAAATCAAATGTATTTATATAGCCCTTTTAACATCAGTAGATGTCACAAAGTGAGTATATAGAAACCCAGCCTAAAACCTCAAACAGCAAGCAATGCAGATGTAGAAGCATTGTGGCTAGGAAAAACTACCTAGAAAGGCAGGAACCTAGGAAGAAACCTAAAGAGGAACCAGGCTCTGAGGGATTGCCAGTCCTCTTCTGGCTGTGCCTGGGGTAAATTATAAGAGTACATGGCCATCAAGGCCAGATTGTTTTTCAAGATGTTCAAATGTCCAGCTAGGTCAAATAATAATCACTGTGGTTGTAGAGGATGCAGCAGGTCAGTACCTCAGGAGTAAATGTCAGTTGGCTTTTCATAGTCTATCATTCAGAGGTCGAGACAGCAGGTGCGGTAGAGAGAGAGAAAGGGAGGGAGGGAAAGAGAGAGAAAGGGATGAAAACAGCAGGTCCAGGGCCTCCCGAGTGGCGCAGTGGTCTAAGGCACAGCATCGCAGTGCAAGAGCCGTCACTATAGACCCGGGTTTGATCCCAGTCTGTGTCGCAGCCGACCGTGACCGGAGCACAAATGGCCCAGCGTCGTCCAGGTTGAAGGGAGGGTTTGGCCGACCGGGATCTCCTTGTCCCATCGCGCTCTAGCGACTCCTTGTGGCGAGCCTGGCGCACGCTGACTTCGGTTGCCAGTTGTACGGTGTTTCCTCCAACACATTGGTGCGGCTGGCTTCCGGGTTAAGTGAGCAGTGTGTCAAGAAGCAGTGCGGCTTGGCAGGGTCATGTTTCGGGGGATGCTTGGCTCTTGATTTTCGCCTATCTCGAGTTTGTACAGGAGTTGCAGCGATGGGACAAGACTGTAAATACCAATTTGGGAGAAAAGGAGTCAAAAGTACAACAAAAATAAATAAACAAAAATATGCAAGGTAGCATGTCCAAGAAACACAAGCAGAACAGTGAAAACTGGAGCAGCAGCAGGATAAGGTAGCGCATCTGGTGAACAGGTCAGGGTTCCATAGCCGCAGGCAAAACAGCAGAACCTAGATCAGCAGCGTGACCAGGTGGACTGGGGACAGCCAGGAGTTATCAGGCCAGATAGTCCTGAGGCATGGTCGTAGGGCTCAGGTCCTCTGGGAGGGGAGAGAGGGAGAGAGAGAGATGGGAGAATTAGAGGGAGCATACTTCAGTTCACACAGGACACCCGATAAGACAGAAACATTTCACTACATAGGACAGACTGACCCTAGCCCCCCAGCACATAGACTATTGCAGTATAGATACTGGAGGCTGAGAGGGGGGGTCGGGGGACACTGTGGTCCTGTCCGACGATACCTCTGGTAGGTAAAAAATCCCTGCCTCCAGCTGTTTGCTTAGAAATTCTAGGGACAATAAGGAGGCCTGCACCTTGTGACCATAGCATACTTGTAGGTATGTAAGGCAGGACCAAATTGGAGAGATAGGTAGGAGAAAGTCCATGTAATGCTTTGTAGGTTAGCAGTAAAACCTTGAAATCAACCCTAGCCTTAACAGGAAGCCAGTGGATGTGGATGGAGGCGTGCTCGGCCCTCTGTTTCCTGTTGTCTACGATCTGCTCCTTTGTTTTGCTGATGTATAGGGAGAGGTTGCTGTCCTGGCATCACACTGCCAGGTCACTGACTTCCTCCCTATAGACTGTCTCTTCGTCGTTGATGATCAGGCCAACCACCGTCATGTAGTCAGAAAATGTAATGAAGCTGTTAGAGTCATGTGCAGTCATGGGTGAACAGGAATTACAGGAAGGGACTAAGCATGCACCCCTGAGGGGCCCCCGTGTTGAGGGTCAGTGTGGTGGGTATGTTGTTGCCTACCCTCACCAACTGGGGGAGGCCCGTCAGGAATTCCAGGATCCAGTTGCAGGGAGGTGTTCAGTCCCAGAGTTCTGAGCTTTGTGATGAGCTTGGAGGGCACTATGGTGTTGAATGCTGACCTATACACAATGAGCAGCATTCTCACGTAGATGTTCCTCTTGTCCAGAGATTGCATCTTTTGGGGAGGTATGTGAATTGGAGCGGGTCCAGGGTGTCTGAGGTGACGGTGTTGACGTGAGCCATGACCAGTCTTTTAAAGCATTTCATGACTACTGATGTGAGTGCTATGGGGCGACACTTGCCAGCTGGTCAGCGCATGCTATGGGTACGCATCCTGGTAATCCATCTGGCCCCGCAGCCTTGTGAATGTTAACCTCTCTAGGGGGTGTGGGACGCTACCGTCCCACCTGGCCAACATCCAGTGAAATTGCAGAGCGCGAAATTCAAAAATAGTATCTGTAAAGTTCATAGAAACATGTCAAACAATGTTTATAATCAATCCTCAGGTTGTTTTTAGCCTAAATAATCTATAATATTTCAACCGGACAAAAGCTTCGTTGATATAAAAAGAAAACAAGAAATGCGTGCTCTCGGTTGTGCGCAGCAACCAGCTCTGAGGACATCCCAGGGTCCACTCACTCAATGTTGTCATTCTCCCTCATTTTTCAGAACAAAAGCCTGAAACAATGTCTAAAGACTGTTCACAACTAGTGGAAGCCATAGGGAACGGAATCTGGGTCCTATCCCTTTAAATGGTGGATAGGCTTTCATTGGAAAAACCGCCATTTTCAAGGTAATGGCACTTCCTGGATGGATTTTCCTCAGGTTTTCGCCTGCCATTTCAGTTCTGTTATACTCACAGACATTATTTTAACAGTTTTAGAAACGTTGTAGTGTTTTCTATCCAGATCTACTAATTATATGCATATCCTAGCTTCTGGGCCTGAGTAGCAGGCAGTTTACTTTGGGCATGCTTTTCATCCGGAGTTGAAAATAGTGCCCCCTTACCCTGTGAGGTTAAACCGGTTTGAAAGTCTTACTCAAATCGACTACAGAGAGTGAGATCACACAGTTGTCCGGAACAGCATGGTTCAGCATTGCTTGTCTCAAAGCGAGCATAGAACAAATTTAGCTAATCTGGTAGGCTCGCTTCACTGAGCAGCTCACGGCTGGGTTTCTCTTTGTAATCCATGATAGTTTGCAAGCCCTGCCACATCTGACGAGTGTCAGAGCCAGCATAGAAGGATTTGATCTTAGTCCTGTATGGACATTTTGAATGTTGGATGGCTCATCGGAGGTCATTGCGGGACTTCTTGTAAGCGTCCGGATTAGTATCCCGCTCCTTGAATGCGGCAGCTCTAGCCTTTAGCTCAGTGCGGCTGTTGCCTGTAATCCATGGCTTCTGGTTGGGATATGTAGTTACAAAATCGTCAATGCACTTATTAATGAAGCCGGTGACTGATGTGGTAAACTCCTCAATGTTATCAGATGAGTCCCAGAACAAATTCCAGTCTGTGCTAGCAAAACAGTCCTGCACATTAGTATCCGCTTCATCGGACCACTTCCGTATTGAGCGAGCCACTGGTTCTTCCTGTTTGAGTTTTTCTTGTAAGCAGGAATCAGGTGGATGGAGTTATGGTCAGATTTGCCAAATGGATGGCGAGAATGAGCTTGGTATGCGCTTCTGTGTGTGGAGTAAAGGTGATCTAAAAAAATTTCACCTCTAGTTGCACAGATGACATGCTGGTAAAAATGAGGTAAAACGGATTTCATTGCATTAAAAACATCGGCCACTAGGAGCATCGCATCTGGATGTGCATTTTCTTATGGCCTGACACAGCACGTTGAGTGTGGTCTTAGTGCCAGCATTGGTTTCTTGTGGTAAATAGACAGCTACGAAAAATATAGATGAAAACTCTCTTGGTAAGTGGCATGGTCTGCAGCTTATCATGAGGTATTCTAACTCAGGTGAGTAAAACCTTGAGACTTCCTTAACATTAGAGATTGCACTTAACAAAGAGAGACACACGTTCCCTCTTAACCTTACCCAAAGCTGCAGTTCAATTTGACAATGCAAAGAAAAACCAGCTAGATGTATATTATCCATGTCCTTGTTCAGCCACGACCCCAAAAAAACGGATATTACAGTTCTTCAGGTCCCGTTGATAGGATAGTCTCAAACAGCGTTCGTCCAGTTTGTTCTCTAGTGATTGTACTACGTTCGCCAATAGAATGGAGGGTAGAGGAGGTTTATTTACTCGCCGATATAGTCTCGTCAGGGAACCAGCTCGTTTGCCTTTCTTGCGACGTCTCTTTTGAGTTCCGGAGAGTGTAAATCTTCATCCAAATCGATTTTAGTGATCGCTGTTCTGATGTCCAGAAACTGTTTTTGGTCATAGGAAATGATGGCGGAAATGTTATGTACAAAAAAAGTTAAGATCAGAAGAGATCCACTGCAGTGCCATCTTTATTAATTATGCAGCGTGGGGCCGTATGTGGTGTTGTCTGTAGATTATGCCCTGTGTGGCCATTTGAATTATATTTTGACATATGTTAGCTGTCAGTCAAACTGCGCAGAAGTTCAACCAAAATACAACTTGACGTTTAAGTTAAGGCATTCATTCTGAGTGGTAAAGGGTTAAGGTTTTGGATAGGGTTAAAACAGAAAAAATGTAAATGAGTGCCTAGCACTGGGATTTAACTCGTTACCCTCTGAGCCATAGCTTGCCATTTAAGCCCATCCTACCCCATCAACACTGCCTTAGCAAATCACAAGCCTACTAGATAGGTGCTGCTTTTGCCCCTAGTGGACAGTATGAAATTGTAATGGTAATAATAATGACTCCTGGGCCTCGGAATCTGATAGCAGCAGTTATGCACCCAGGAGTCATATTCGTATGAGAACGGCTGTGCCTTGAATCAGATCCAAGATCATTTTATTGGATAAGATAATTTTATTGGATCTTTTGAAACAAACAGGATAACCTGGATTAATTCATGAAGCTGAGAACGAAATGTATAATTTGTCCACATCTTTCAAGTGTAAGTTTCCCCTGACACCACTCTGGCTTCCCCCCCAATCCACTGCTCTACTCCACCCCCAAAGGAGGGCAGTAAATGGTAAATGTTATCTATTTTCCATCAACCATGACAGTAAGAGCACCAAGATATTTATCTGATGGAGAAGAAAAAACTCTAAAACTATTCAACTGCCTGATTGTTCTTACAGTCCTCTGAATTTATCAAAGCAACATTTAATTGGGATGAAATTACAGGGCTCTTCCGCAGGAAGGAAAGGATTTTAATCACCATGTTGTTAACCCCTGTAGGTCTAATCCCTTAGATCGCAATATCTACTAAGCTAACATATGGAATTGTTTTAAGATGATCATAAAATGTATACTGCAGAGATAGCCTGCAGAGTTCTGTCTTACTATCCAGGTCTGTACCAAAATAATTCGAGCTTCTACTTCTAAAAATTCACCTTTCCAGAAACAAGTCTCTCACCGTTGCCGCTTGCTATAGACCACCCTCTGCCCCCAGCTGTGCCCTGGACACCATATGTGTATTGATTTCCCCCATCTATCATATGAGCTCGTGCTGCTAGGTGACCTAAACTGGGACATGCTTAACACCCCGGCCATCCTACAATCTAAGCTTAATGCCCTCAATCTCACACAAATTATCAATGAACCTACCAGGTACCACCCCAAATCCGTAAACACGGGCACCCTCATAGATATCATCCTAACTAACTCGCCCTCAAAATACACCTCTGCTGTCTTCAACCAAGATCTCAGCGATCACTGCCTCATTGCCTGCATCCGTAATGGGTCTGCGGTCAAACGACCACCCCTCATCACTGTCAAACGCTCCCTAAAACACTTCAGCGAACAGGCCTTTCTAATCGACCTGGCCGGGGTATCCTGGAATGACATCGACCTCATCCCGTCAGTAGAGGATGCCTGGTTATTCTTAAAAAGTGCCCTTCTCACCATCTTAAATAAGCATGCTCCATTCAAAAAATGTACAACCAGGAACAGATATAGCCCTTGGTTCACTCCAGACCTGTCTGCCCTTGACGAGCACAAAAACATACTGTGGCGTTCTGCATTAGCATCGACTAGCCCCCGTGATATGCAACTTTTCAGGGAAGTTAGGAACCAATATACACAGGCAGTTAGGAAAGCTAAGGCTAGCTTTTTCAAACAGAAATTTGCATCCTGTAGTACAAACTCAAAAAAGTTCTGGGACACTGTAAAGTCCATGGAGAATAAGAGCACCTCCTCCCAGCTGACCACTGCACTGAGGCTAGGAAACACTGTCACTACCGATAAATCCACAATAATTGAGAATTTCAATAAGCATTTTTCTACGGCTGGCCATGCTTTCCACCTGGCTACCCCTACCCCGGTCAACAGCCCTGCGCTCCCCACAGCAACTCGCCCAAACCTCCCCCACTTCTCCTTCACCCAAATCCAGATAGCTGATGTTCTGAAAGAGCTGCAAAATTGTTGCAACCCTTATTACTAGCCTGTTCAACCTCTCTTTCGTATCATCTGAGATTCCCATAGATTGGAAAGCTGCCGCGGTCATCCCCCTCTTCAAAGGGGGAGACACTCTAGACCCAAACCGCTACCGACCTATATCTATTCTACCCTGCCTTTCTAAGGTCTTTGAAAGCCAAGTTAACAAACAGATTACCGACCATTTCAAATCTCACCGTACCTTCTCCACTATGCAATCTGGTTTCAGAGCTGGTCATGGGTGCACCTCAGCCACGCTCAAGGTCCTAACCGCCATCAATAAGAGACATTACTGTGCAGCCGTATTCATTGACCTGGCCAAGGCTTTCGACTCTGTCAATCACAACACTCTTATTGGCAGACTCAACAGCCTTGGTTTCTCAAATGATTGCCTCGCTTGGTTCACAAACTACTTCTCCGATAGAGTTCAGTATGTCAAATCGGAGGGCCTGTTGTCCGAACCTCTGGCAGTCTCTTTGGGGGTGGCACAGGGTTCAATTATCAGGCCGACTCTCTTCTCTGTATACATCTGGTGTATACCATCTGGTGATTCTTTGATCCACCTCTACGCAGACGACACCATTCTGTATACCTCTGGCTCTTCTTTGGACACTGTGTTAACAAACCTCCAGAGGAGCTTCAATACCATACAACTCTCCTTCCGTGGCCTCCAACTGCAAGTAAAACTAAATACATGCTCTTCAACCGTTCGCTGCCCGCACCTGCCCGTCCAGCATCACTACTCTGGACGGTTCTGACTTAGAATATGTGGACAACTACAAATACCTAGGTGTCTGGTTAGACTGTAAACTCTCCTTCCAGACTCACATTAAACATCTCCAATACAAAATTAAATCTACAATTGGCTTCCTATTTTGCAACAAAGCATCCTTCACTCATGCTGCCAAACATACCCTCGTAAAACTGACCATCTTACCAATCCTCGACTTCGGCGATGTCATTTACAAAATAGCCTCCAACACTCTACTCAACAAATTAGATGCGGTCTATCACAGTGCCATCCGTTTTGTCACCAAAGCCCCATATACTACCCACCACTGTGACCTGTATGCTCTTGTTGGCTGGCCCTCGCTTCATACTCATCGCCAAACCCACTGGCTCCAGGTCATCTACAAGTCTTTGCTAGGTAAAGCCCCGTCTTATCTCAGCTCACTGGTCACCATAGCAGCAGCCACCCGTAGCTTGCTCTCTACTGTATTATTGACTGTATGTTTGTTTATTCCATGTGTAACTCTGTATTGTTGTATGCTTTATCTTGGCCAGGTCGCAGGTGCAACTAGCCTACCTGGTTAAATAAAGGTGAAATAAAATAAAATAAATATAACTTAGTCATTTGATTTAGGTAGGGAAAAAAAACGAATTAGTTGATGAAATATTGAATTTGGCCCTTACCACTGTAGCCCATAGATTTCAATTTACATTTGAGACATTTAGCAGATGCTCTTATCCAGAGTAACTTACAGTTAGTGTATTCATCTTTCAACAGAGCCTGAAGGTAGGGAGGGGCAGTTCTTCTTGCCGCTCCGTAGGCAAGTACCATGGTCTTCTAGTGGAATGGAAGCCAGTGGAGTGTGCAGAGGAGGGGGATAACATGGTACAATTTGGGAAGGGTGAACACCTTGTGGGCTGTAGCGTTCTGGGTGACCCGTCTTAAAGCATCTTGAAGAATGACTGGTCAAGGTGAAGAAGATCGTTCTGAGAGAGATAGAGAGTTGGTCAGAGACAGCACGCTCAAGTGTTTTGGAAAGGAAAGAAAGGGATATCGGTCTGTAGTTTTTGACATCAGGGGGTTGAGTCTTGGTTTCTTGAGGAGGGAGAGACTAGTGCCATGTTTAAGTCAGAGGGGACGCAGCAGGTGGTCAGGGAGGAGTTGATGTAAGAAGTGAGGAATGGGAGAAGGTCTTCAGAGATGGTCTGGAGAAGGGAAGAGGTGATGGGGTCGAGTGGGCAGGTTGTCAGGCGGCCGGATCACTAGTTGCAGGATTTCATCTGGAGAAAGGGGGGGAGAAAGGGGTCAAGCCGAAGGGTAGTTCTGTGTGAGTGGGACCAGTGGATTCAATAGGCTGAGTTAATAATGACCGGATGTCGTCAACCTTCTTTTCAAAGTGGTTGACAAAGTCGTCCGTATAAAGGGAGGGAGGGAGTTAAGGATTAAGGAGGGAGGAGAAGGTTGAAAAGTTTGAGTTTCCTAGGGTTAGAGGCAGAAGCTTGAAATTTACAGTGATAGAAAGTGGCTTTAGCAGTGGATACAGAGGAAATAAGGTAGAGTGGAGGGAGTGAAAGGATGATAGGTCCTCCGGAAGTTTAGTTTCCCTCAACTGCCCGCAGCCCTGTTCTGTAATTTTGCAATGAGTCACTCATAGAAACACATTGAATAACACATTCATAAATGGCAAAACAGAAAGTCACAAAATGTATGATAAGGAACAAGGTTTTGAAATGTCTGTTCTATATCTGAGAGATATAAAATCATTTAGACATGTTTGGTCACGTTATGGACATTTAGCAATTTTTACAGCCCAGTACTGGGTTACATTCAGACGACTCCCCTGAAGCTTGTGTGCACTGTAGAGCAGACCAACAGACACCTCTGTGAAAGTTTCCTTTTTAGTTCGTAGCTCCAACTGTTCTGTCTGGACAGTCAGTTTTGTGAGAAGACCTCTTCGAAATGAGCAAGTCCACGACAGAGAGTTCAGACGACTACCATAAAGCTTGTGGATGTCGTAGAGCCAAAAAACCGACACTGTCCGGTTCGTGATAATCTCCCCATTCGATATTGATGACATAATGTATTAGTTTAGCTCACACGGTTTGGGTTTTACAGATGATTTCGTAATGACTTTCTTGTCCGGATCCTCTCGTGTAGAACAAGCAAGCTTTCACAAGCTCCATATTATGAAATTGCCACAAATTATATTGACTGAAAGAGGGGATTGAGCCAAAGCCACTACAATAAACAATAAATCTCTGGCATAAACACACAGGGAGCTATTCAATTCTCAAAATGACATCACCGTGTAACACACCGCAAGGGTTTTAATGTTGAAAGATCATCAGGGCATTGGCACTCATGGCCACCCTACGCCAATCAACAAAACGGACCTCGCCAGGGGGTTGAATTTAAATCATGAAAACAATTAAACAGCTAACAGAAAACATGTTTGCATTCTGCTTGTTCAAATATTATGAGTGGCTGACATCGCCACCACCACTGCAGCCGCCATCGGAGCCAAGGGAGAGAAGCTCTCTAATTAACGTAATTATTGGTAATTAACCAACTGTGTTTTTGTGTACATTTTGGAGTATGACGGGATGGAGGAGCGAGAGGGACATGCTGGGCTGCTCTGCTAACTATTTGTTCCATTGTAATTAATGCTGTGGCTCAGCCTTGTTAAAGCCCAGTTGTACCAGATAGATTGAGTTGTAATTTGGGCCCAGATTGACACAGATCCACACTGAGGGTGGCAGTCTGGCAGTCTGGCAGTCAACCGGGCTACAGTCTGGGAGCCACTGTGGAATGGTGGAGTTGTGAAGTTAATGTGCTAGGGCCATAGTGAAATGAAAAATAATTTTGTTCACTTTTCTGATGCTTTTGAAAGTTTTGGCGAGAAACTTACTTGGAGAGACGTTAGCTTAAAGGAGTAAGAGTGTGGGGATGTGAGAGGGGGAATAAGTGAGTGAAAGAAAGATGCAGAACAGTGGGAGAGGAAGAGAGAGAGAGTGTGTGTGTGTGTGTGTGTGTGTGTGTGTGTGTGTGTGTGTGTGTGTGTGTGTGTGTGTGTGTGTGTGTGTGTGTGTGTGTGTGTGTGTGTGTGTGTGTGTGTGTGTGTGTATTAGAGCACGAGAGGGTGGGGAGACTGTTATAAGTCCTGGCCTGTAAATGTCATGTTTGGAAGGAGATTTCCGTTTTTGCCTTCTAATTGGTGTCGGGGGATTTTGGTTTTTACAAGGGAGTGGGGGAAAGAGAGAAAACAAGAGGGAGAGAGAGAAAAGTGAAAAACGAAACCCACAGGAGTGCAATACTTAAGTTGAGTTGCACTGAACCCAGACTGAGTTTTAATGGCCCCTGCCCCAGTAGACCATACCTCGCTTCATTACTGCGGGAAAAAGGGGTCACCCTAAAATAATAATCGGCAGCTTTTATTTGACAGCTTAAGAAAAATATTGTGTCAACACGTAAAAAAGGTTACGGGCGATCATAAAGTATTTTGGACGCACCAAAGGGGAGTCGCTTTGACAATTTCAATTTGGGGAATAAAATTCGTCGTTAAAGACAACGATGAAAGACTGCTGCGGCAGCATGATCTCAATATCTCTTCACTTTGTTGAAGAAATGCAGAGAGAGGGTGAGAAAATGGTTTCTTCTTACCTTTCTATGCCTCATTTTCATAGGACTGACTTCTTTTGGAGGTGGCTTCAAAGTGGAGGGAGGTTGTTGTTTCCCTTCAATATGTGATCCTTTGTACGCCTGGTTATAAAATGAAAATCTGAAAACACTTTATTTTCACACGCTTGACTTTTCATCCGTAACCCCCACCCCTCTCTCGGGTCTCGACAGTGAGTGGGTTACTATGCTGTTTACAGTATTTCAAATTCTGTCTCCAAGTGTTTGCTTTGGCAGTTATCGCAGGCCTTTCCGTAGCAATTACAGGCTTGCAGGGTTTCTCAAATGGGCCTTTTGAAGAAATACCACTTTTCTTTCAGAGCTAAAGGGAAAAAAGGAGACGTGGCCAACAGTCAATCACACAGACCCAACTCTTCCTCTGTCTGACGCAGTTTGTTACTAAAATATCCATACCTTCTTACATTGTGTGTTGGCCACAAGCGCTAATATGTTTGCACATAGATGCATTCAGGTGCACAGCCAGGTCAGCCGTGATACAAGTCAGAATTCGACGTCTATCCTTGTCTGAGGACCTCGGGAGATGACGTGGAAAACGACCACAAGGGGCACAGTGAGCGCTGTTCCCTTCAAGTAGGTTTTGGTTTTGCTTGGAATTGTGGACAGGGATGGTGGAATTATTAGCATTTGCCTATGGTGTAAAATGTTCAAATCCAGTAATAGAAAGTTATTTTTGAGATTTTATTTTTAAGCCAATCCCAAACCTTAACCCTTACCTTAACCATTCAGAGTTAATGCCTGACCTTAAGATTTTTGAGTTAATGTCTAAACTTAACCATAACCTTAAACATTTGGAGTAAATGCCTAAACTTAACATTAAACACTTTGAAATTTGACGTTTGGAACAACTTCGAAATTTGACATTTGTGAAAAACGGATGAACGTCTAATTCTGACGTGAGACTGAGAGCTTATTGTGCATACGCGCGCACACACACACACACACACACACACACACACACACACACACACACACACACACACACACACACACACACACACACACACACACACACACACACACTCACATACACTGTCACTTCTGCTCCTACTCTTCCTCTTTGGCGCTCGAGGGCACCAGACTGTCTACCATTACGTACACCTGTCAACTTCATTACCCACACCTGCGACTCATTGAACCCACCTGAACTCCATCATTATTTGATTGCCTCCCCTTTATCTGTCTGTTTCCTCTGTTCCATCCCCGTGTCAGCATTGATGTCATCATTTTGTCCCCTGTCCAGACGCTGTTCCTGTCCTGTTTCATGTCCGTAGTTTATTAAATGTTCCCCCTCTAGCTGCTTCCTGTCTCCAGCATGGATTCTCACAGAATGCTGACACCAAAATTGGAAGCATCAGGGAGGCCTTGTTTTTTGTTTGTGACATCGAGTCCGGGTGCTGTCACCGATGGAACCGGGCGTGCCTCAGCTAGCTCGTTGGGCTTCCACGCCATAGCTGGCTTGAGAAGTTTTTCTTGCAGGCGCTCGGCAGGCGCCCACCCCACGTCATGCTTCAGCCGGCCATCAGGCTCCCACGCCTCTGCCAGTTTGTCAGGCTTCTACGCCCCAGCCGGCTTGTCCAGAGCCCATGCCTCATCCGGCCCGTCAGGCTCGCCCAGGTGGGACGCCGGATGACGCCTCGGGGGGGGGGGGTACTGTCACGCCTGCTCCCACTCTCCCTCTCTGGCGCTTGAGGGCGTACCAGGGTGCCCTTCATTACATACACCTGTTACCATCATTACACGCAGAAGTGCTGATTGGAAGCACCTGGATTCCTTCCCGTTGTTGATTGCCCCGTCTATAGTTGTCTGCTCCCCCAGTTGTTCCTGGTGCCTGATTTAATGTCATTATTTTGTCCCCTGTCCAGATGTGGTCCTGTCCTGTTTCATGTCCGTTATTTATTAAATGTTGTCCCTGTACCTGCTTCCTGTCTCCAGCGTTGATCCTTACAGAATGTAGACACCACCAAAATTTGAAGCATCAGGGAGGCCTTGGGTTTTGTTGGTGTCATCTGGTCCGGGTGCCGTTGTCGATGGAACCGGGCATGCCTCAGCTAGCTTGTCGGGCTTCCACGCCGTAGCTGGCTCAAGATGTTTTTCTTGCCCTGTTGGGGTCGGCAGGCACCCACCCCACGTCATGCTTCAGCCGGCCATCAGGCTCCCACGCCTCAGCCGGATCGTCAGGCTCCCACATCTCAGCGGGATTGTCAGTCTTCCACGCCTCAACCAGATCGTCAGCCTCCCATGCCTCAGCCGGTTCGCCAGGCTCCCACGCCTCTGCCGGTTCATCGGGCTTCTACGCCCCAGCCGGCTTGTCCAGGCACCCATGCTTGGTCAGGCTTGCTCAGGTGGGATGCTGGGTGGCGCCCCTAGAGGGGGGGTGGGGGTGGTACTGTCACACCTGCTCCCGCTCTCCCTCTCTGGCGCTCAAGGGTGCCAGGCTGCCCTTCATTACGCTCACCTATTACCATCATTATGCGCAGCAGTGCTGATTGGAAGCACCTGGATTCCTTCCCATTGCTGATTGTCCCATCTATAATTGTCTGCTCCCCTGGTTGTTCCTGGTGTCTGCATTAATGTCATTATTTTGTCCCCTGTCCAGACGCTGGTCCTGTTCTGTTTCATGTACATTATTTATTAAATGTTCTCCCTGTACCTGCTTCCTGTCTCCAGCGTTGATCCTTACAGAATGCAGACACCACCAAAATTGGAAGCATCAGGGAGGCCTGGGGTTTTGTTGGTGTCATCTTGTCCGGGTGCCGTTGTCGAGGGAACCGGGGGTACCTCAGCTAGCTCGTCAGGCTTTCACGCCCTAGCTGGCTCGAGAGGTATTTCTTGCACCGGTGGGCTCGGCAGGCACCCACCCCACATCATGCTTGAGCCGGCCGTCAGGCTCCCACACCTCAGCCTGTTCGTCAGGCTCCCACGTCTCAGCGGGATCATCAGGCTTTCACGCCTCAACCGGATCGTCAGGCTCCCACGTCTCAGCCGGTTCACCAGGTTCCCACGCCTCTGCCGTTTCATGGGGCTTCTACGCCCCAGCCAGCTTGTCTAGCGCCCATGCCTCGGCTGGCCAGTCAGGCTCGTCCAGATGGGTGGCCCTAGGGGGGGGTACTGTCATGCCTGCTCCCGAACTCCCTCTCTGGCGCTTTAGGGTGCCAGACTGCCTATCATTTTGCACACCTGTCACCTTCGTTACTCACACCTGCGACTCATTGGACCCACCTGAACTCCATCATTATTTGATTGCCTCCCCTTTATCTGTCTGTTTCCTCTGCTCCATCCCTGTGTCAGCATTGATGTCGTTATTTTGTCCCCTGTCCAGATGCTGTTCCTGTCTTGTTTCATGTCCATTATTCATTAAATGTTCTCCCTGTACCTGCTTCCTGTCTCCAGCATCAATCCTCACATACACACACACACACACTCCTCTGTTCTCATAGCTTAATGACATTAGGGAGGTTCTTACAGGGTGATGAATCAATTAATCCGAGAGCTACTGTGGACGAGGAGGCATTGTAATATTCAAGCTGCTTGGGATGTCTATATAAGAGGTCTGGGCAAAAGCTGGTAAAAAGCTATTCACGTCTAACTTATGGTGCTACAGAAATATAATTGTTTCTCTCTCAAACATTGGCGTTCAATGTTGATACAAGTATAAGGATTTTGACTTCAGTCAAAATCTCAGTATCCAGAGAGGTGTGTGTGATGAGAGAGAGAGAGAGGTGGGAGGGACAAGGGTGTAAAATAGCTGTTGATTGTCTCAGAAGCACGGTAATTGTTTGTTTGTTCAGATTGGGGTAAGTAGTCATTCAGAGGCTCTGTTCCTTCTCACTGATCCTTGAGAGAGAGAGAGAGAGAGAGAGAGAGAGAGAGAGAGAGAGAGAGAGAGAGAGAGAGAGAGAGAGAGAGTAGTAATAGAAATGAAGCAGAGAAATAAATAAATAGTTCAATAAATAAAGGGAGAGAGAAAAATAAATGGATAGAGAGAGAGAGAGAGAGAGAGATCAAATGTGTGTGAAAGAGAGAGAAAAATAGAAATAAATAGCCAAGGCAAAATAAACAGAAATAAGAGGTCAAGAAAAAGAGGCTTTGAGAGAGAGCGAGGGAGATGAACGGACGGAGTATTTGTTAAGAATCCGTCACAGAAACGGGGGACATTGGCCGCATCATTGCCTTATCGCATATCGGATAATTGCAATAATTTCTTAGTGAAGATTATGACTCGGCATTTGGGATGATGAAAGGCATAATAACATCAACACAGTTGGCCTTTAGATTGTATAAGAAGGGTGGAGGAGGAGGGCAAGGGGGAGAGGGGGGGTCCTAAGTTCCTTTCCCTTGAGGCAAAGAATCCTTTTTCTCCCTCTCTCTCTCTTTCTCTCTCTCTCCCTCCATCCCTCCCTCTCTCCTTCTCTCTCCACCCAGAGAGAGTAAAAATCCCATTACTCAGACTGGAGCCGGAGTCGGCAGTGAAAAGGCAGATGGACAAAAAGCGATTTTCAACGGAACAAAACCATTACAATGGTGCGCCTTTGATCTCGCTCCCCCTTCTAACAGTGCCAATTGAACTTTGTCACCATGCAACTGTCATCCGCAAAGGGAGCGCCACTCTGAATGAAACGGTCCACAGCAATTTACTCCTAGACAGGGCTTTGAAGTGTCAGTGAAAAGTCAGGGCTCCTTCCCTCTTCTTCTTCTTCGGACTCCATACTCTCTCTGTTTGTCCAATGGCCAGCGGGGTTGACTGGATGGCAGTTTATTAGAAGGTCCAGCGGGGGTGAGTAAAGGAAAGCAAGTGCAAGCCTACAAAACTTCTCTCTTTCTCCCCCTCCCTGCATCTAAGTAACAGAGGCATGCAGCGCTGGCATGTGGATAATCAGGCCGGGCCTCACAACTTCAAAAGCCTGAGAGCCCCTAAGAATACAAATGTGAGGCCTAATGGTACACTTCATTAATGTCCCTCCTTCAAAAGCCACTTTACTGACTTTGGAGATTGACTAATTTACACATTGTGGGAAATTGCTCCCAGCCATGCGTGAAACTGCCAAGCATTTATAGAGAGGGAGAAAGAGTCCGAATGAGAGAAGAGAGGAGAGAGAGAAGAGGGAGGGAGAAAGGGAGAAAGGAGGAACGATAGAAAGGGGGAGGGAGAAGAGAGAGCAAGGGCTGTCCAAGCCAAATTCTCACACATAGCATACTGTATGTCTTTGGGTCTCAAGCATTGTAGGGAGGGAGAGAGGAGGGAAAGAGAGAAGAGGGAGGGAGGGAGAAAGGGAGAAAGGGAGAAAGGGAGAAAGGAGGAACGATAGAAAGGGGGAGGGAGAAGAGAGAACAAGGGCTGTCAAGGCCAAATTCTCACACATAGCATACTGTATGTCTTTGGGTCTCAAGCATTGTATATGTTTTTCTGGTTTCCCTGAAAAAAACAAAAAGGTACAGAGAGAGAGAAAGGAGAAGGGAGAGAGAAAAAGAGAGGGGGAGGGAGAGAGAGAGAGCGGTGGGAGAGGGGGAGAGAGAGAGGGAGGGAGGGAGGGAGGGAGGGAGGGAGGGAGGGAGGGAGGGAGGGAGGGAGGGAGGGAGGGAGGGAGAAACCAGAAAAACATATACAATGCTTGAGACCCAAAGACATACAGTAGAATTTGGCTTGGACAGCCCTTGCTCTCTCTTCTCCCTCCCCCTTTCTATCGTTCCTCCTTTCTCCCTTTCTCCCTTCCTCCCTCTCTTTCTTTCTTTCTCTCTGTCTTTCTTTCTTTCTCTCTCCCCCCTCTCCCACCTCTCTCTCTCTCTCCCTCCCCCTCTCTTTCTCTCTCTCTCCCTTCTCCTTTCTCTCTCTCTGTACCTTTTTGTTTTTTTTCTGGTAAATCCAGTCTCTCTTTCTTCTCTCTCAACACACACACTCATATTGCTGTCGTCACCACTTACTACTAGCACAGGACCGTATGTAACCCAACATGTTTTACAACTGCGTTAACCATGCTCGCGGACTTAAGTGACTGCTTTAAATATTTTCTATAGCTCTCTTATAAACTTCAACAAGTGGGGGGAGAGAGGGAAGGAAGTTAACGCCTGCATTCAGCCAGGCACCTGTGATACAGAGGGAGTCTTTCACCAAGGAAATTATATGGCTTTAATTTGTCTTTTTGAAAAAGACTGTAGCGGCAACTAGCCGAAGTCGAGGCCAAATAGTAAGTGTAGCGAGGGAGAATGTTAAAAGTGTTGAGTGTCTGTATATGCAAGAACACGCGCTTAGACATAAGTAAATACACTGGTCTGGGTGGAAGACCTGTTTATGTTGGAACCGCAGAACTGACAGAAATTAGAAAGGAGTTTTCAATGTAGAAGATTATTATAATGTAGCAAAAAAGTAGCAATGGGACTTTTTTGGAAGAGCAGAACAGGCAAACGAAGTATGCCACTGGACTTGGGTTAAGTTTGTTGGCAGGGAGGGTATGGCAGCAGTCTAATGTGTCCAGATAACTGTGCATGGTTTCTCTTGCTAGCTGTTGACTGCCAGTGGTAACTACAAACTTCTCCCATTGGCTGTCTAACACCAAATATTTTAATATTATGACGAATTCTACCAATTAAACTGTCACAACCTTTTTTCTCTCACACTTTCACTGCGTGTGTGTTTCTCAGGGCTACTCATCCATAATGTTCTCTACTGTTGCTCCAGCGCTCCAGGCTTTTCAGTTAACTCTGCCCGTATTAACATTGAGGTAAATCACAGAATATCAGACTGTAGCCAGAGGCTCTCACTCGGGCCAAACCACAGTAGGACCAAAGAGAGTTTCTTCCTCTCTACAAATTGAACAATGGAATCAGTGTAAACGGTGAATAGTTCACTACCAATCAGTGAAAGGTGTTCATGCACTTCGTAACATCCCAACACTGCTAATGATATTGCCTAATGAACAAAACAAACACATCTGCATACTCATATTGCACTTTGGATAGGCAGGTTTGTTGATAAACAACAATAAATGAAGGGCTAAACTTGCATATAGTTACAGCTTATCCAAAGATGCTCTTACCAGCTTGTTGGATAACTTATTTTCATGACATACCTACATTAATATGAAGTGCTGTTGGTGCCAAAAGAAACTAGAATTTTTATCAATTAAATTCAGGCACAGGTGATTGCAATGCACAATGTAGGCCTATATGCTGATGATATGGTGTCTCCTCCCAAATGTATTTTCTATCCTTTTCCTAATTTGTTTTATGTTTGATGTAGAACTTAAATGGGGTGAGTGGTAGCCTAGTGGTAGCAGCAGCATACCACCCTGCATTCCACTGCTGGCTTGCTTCTGAAGCTAAGCAGGGTTGGTCCTGGTCAGTCCCTGGATGGGAGACCAGATGCTGCTGGAAGTGGTGTTGGAGGGCCAGTGGGAGGCACTCTTTCCTCTGGTCTAAAAAAATACCCCAATGCCCCAGGACACTGCCCTGTGTAGAGTGCTGTCTTTCGGATGGGATGTTAAATGGGTGTCCTGACTCTCTGAGGTCATTAAAGATCCCATGGCACTTATTGTAAGCATAGGGGTGTTAACCCTGGTGTCCTGGCTAAAATTCCCAAGCTGTCCTTCATACCATCATAGTCACCTAATCATCCCCAGCTTACAATTGGCTCATTCATCCCCCTCCTCTCCCTGTAACTATTCCCCAGGTTGTTGCTGTAAATGAGAATGTGTTCTCAGTCAACTTACCTGGTAAAAAAATAAATAGAAGTGGTAGCCTAGTGGTTAGAGTGTTGGACTAGTAACTGAAAGGTTGCAAGATTGAGTCCCTGAGCAGACAAGGCAGTTAACCCACTGTTCCTAGGCTGTCATTGAAAATAAGAATTTGCTGTTAAATAAAGGTTTTAAAAAAGTTGTTGGATGTAGAACTTGAAAGGGGGTAAATGTTGTTAATTCAACCACAAGGACATGACAATGAAATCAATAGAATCAGGGTTCTAGTCACATGAGCCTCAAAGGTAGAGCTGAATTCGTTTTTTGTCCATCCCAAATGAGACACTTGAGACCCCTCCAATCTGCCTGGCTGATCAGGAGGAGGAAAGCCAATGCGTCTGCTTCTTATTGAACAAATTCACCATTGTGACTTGTTGGTGTGTTACTATCCACATACTTGCTTATTTGCCAAAGGTTTTGTGTGTGTGTGTGTGAGTGTGTATGTGTGTGTGTGTTTGGGAGGACCACTTAATTGGTCACAAATTCACATTGCGAGAAACACATCTGCATTTTATCAGCTTCACCCAGATAGGGTTTCAGCGAGCGATTGTCTGCGGATTGGTCATTGGGTTTTTTAAAGTGGTAAATTGTTGAGGAAAAGCAGAGGACATGCACAATGATGTAGCTGCCACTCACTGAGGCAGTGTGGCTCGGCAGGCTAACGGCTAACGCCACTGTTAGTTAGTGTGATGAAGGGGGGGGGGGTTGCTGGAGGTTGCTGTGAAATGTTCATATCCTCTCTGTTCTTAGTCCAAATCCAGGAATTCCCAGTTCCCCCAATCCATCCTCCTAAACTGTGTCAAGCCACATCCATGTGTGTATGTTTGTGCATGTGTGCGGCCGTGTGCGTGCGTGTGTGTGTTGCAACCTGGCTGAATTCAGATTCAATGGGTTTTGATGTTGGTACGGCCCCAAATTTCGCAAAAAGGATTGCACACACAAAACCTCAATAGGAAAACCTCCTGTAAAGTATATACTGTAACTGTGTGCTAAAAACAAGGTTTCTCACCCGGATAATTGTTGAAGACATGTAGTGTATCTTGTATCTTCACCAAGCCAGAACAATCATTCACTAAATACTAGATAACAGTAATAGGCATATGTGTTAATACATTTTGACAGCTATATGCTTCCATATATCTGGGGGAAAAACTTCTGTCAGTTATCACCACATGACCACCATATGTGACCTTGCACATAGGACCTATCTGACATCACATCCACATTATGCACACTGATAGCCTAACAGGACCTATCTGACGCTACATCCACATTATGCCCACTGATACCCTAACAGGAGGCCAATGACTATAGAGGCAGGCTTGAGGCGATTGACAAGAAAGACTAGTCCCATGGGACAAGACTCCGATTGAACCTCTTTTCTCCTCCCTCTGCTTCATTTCAGTCTTCCTCCTCTTTTCCTTCTTATCTACATCACTGGCTCCTAGCCGATAACGGCCGGGAATATGGTGAATGTGGGCGGCCTGGGGGGATAAAAAGTGGGAGCGGATATGGGAAAACATCGTTTTTTTAGGAGTTTAAAGTCAATAAGTATGGGATATTGTTTACTACAGTCGAATAGAGAAAGACAATTGTTGAAGTAATAGAGTAGAATTGAATAGAATAGAACAAAATAGAACAGAACAGCATAGAATAGAATATAATGAGTCTCCTGAATGTATGACTACATAATAACAAGGCATCTGAAACATATCTATAGACATGACAGTGACGTGCCAAAAACAATGATCATTTATTGAAATAGCTATATTCATATTTCTCCCCTCTACATCAAGAGGACTAATTTCATGCTAATAAAATGACCAATAAGAAAATCAAATGACTAATTAACCCAATGAATCAATCAATTAGTTAGTGATATTATTTTACAACAGCAGAGTTGATTGGATGAAAACGATGTGCACAAACAAACAAAAGTATTATATAGATTGTTTTTATTATGTGGCCTACATTTTAATCTGTTCTCCAATTTTGTTGATGGGATTGGCAGCCATTCCGCTCTGTGACCACCTATTTGGCCTGTGAGGATGTTTATGACAAGGATGAGGGTATAAAACAAAATGGCCGCTGATGATGAAGATAAGCCATGAGAAAGAGAAGAGATTGGACCACTGTCAAAACAACCAGTCAGTCCCCATACCCCCTCTCTATGGACAGAAGAAGAGCTTCAAAGACAGCTGAGTCTGTTTCTGAACACACACACACAATGTGCTGTACACACACACGCATGCACACACACACACACACACACACACACACACACACACACACACACACACACACACACACTAACTAGATCCAGGCAGAGATTGGTGCAGGATGAAATGAAAGAAATATCAGGGTCTATGGATTTCTGATGTCTGTCACTGTTACATCAATAGGGACATCATTCCTGCATATTTTTTTTGTCTGCATTAAAATACAGACTGAAAGATTCAGCTAGATGAGAGAAAGACAGAGGAAATGGGGTGCTGTTTGAACTATATATGGTGGAACAGATTTGAACCAGCTTTGGCACTTTTAATTGTCCAACCTGAGGTTATTTTCACAAGATTTATGACATGTTCATTTATAAGGCACCACCTTTGAAACAACTTTTCCCATGACATTTGTCTTTGATTTTCCTGCGACCCCTGGCTAGGGTTGCAAAGCTACCGGTAATTTACCAAAGGTACAAAAATCTTCGATAATATTGGTATTTAACTGGCAATCGATGGCAATCTATGGTAACTTTGGTAATTTATACTTAAAAATAACTTAAAAATATATATATTTATATATAGTATTCCTTTTTTATATCTGTGTCCATAATGTCCATGAGTTTCAATTTGATAGATCAAATCAAATTGTATTTGTCACATGTGCCAAATGTGTGAGTGTGTGGGTAGAGTCCAGTGAGTGTGTGGGTAGAGTCCAGTGAGTGTGTGGGTAGAGTCCAGTGAGTGTGTGGGTAGAGTCCAGTGAGTGTGTGGGTAGGTAGAGTCCAGTGAGTGTGAAGGTAGAGTCCAGTGAGTGTGTGGGTAGAGTCCAGTGAGTGTGTAGGTAGAGTCCAGTGAGTGTGTGGGTAGAGTCCAGTGAGTGTGTGGGTAGAGTCCAGTGAGTGTGTGGGTAGGTAGAGTCCAGTGAGTGTGAAGGTAGAGTCCAGTGAGTGTGTGGGTAGAGTCCAGTGAGTGTGTAGGTAGAGTCCAGTGAGTGTGAAGGTAGAGTCCAGTGAGTGTGTGGGTAGAGTCCAGTGAGTGTGAAGGTAGAGTCCAGTGAGTGTGTGGGTAGAGTCCAGTGAGTGTGTGGGTAGAGTCCAGTGAGTGTGTGGGTAGAGTCCAGTGAGTGTGTGGGTAGAGTCCAGTGAGTGTGAAGGTAGAGTCCAGTGAGTGTGTGGGTAGAGTCCAGTGAGTGTGAAGGTAGAGTCCAGTGAGTGTGTGGGTAGAGTCCAGTGAGTGTGTGGGTAGAGTCCAGTGAGTGTGAAGGTAGAGTCCAGTGAGTGTGTGGGTAGAGTCCAGTGAGTGTGCATAGAGCCTGTGCAAGAATGTCAGTGCAAAAAAGAATAAAAGCGGGTCAATGCAAATAGTCAGGGTAGCCATTTGATTAACTGTTCAGCAGTCTTATGGCTTGGGGGTAGAAGCAGTTCAGGAGCCTTTTGGTCCCAGTCTTGGAGCTCCGGTACCGCTTGCCATGCGGTAGCAGGGAGAACAGCCTACGACTTGGGTGACTGAAGTATTTGACAATTTTTAGGGCCTTCCTCTGTACCGCCTGGTAAAGAGGTCCTGGATGGCAGGGAGCTCGGCCCCAGGGATGTACTGGGCCAGACGCATTATCCTCTATAGCACCTTGTGGTTGGAGGTCAAGCAGTTGCCATACCAAGCGATGATACAGCCAGTCAAGATGCTCTCAATGGTGCAGCTGTATAACTTTTTGAGGATTTGAGGGCCCATGTAAATAATGACTTAAGTGTACAAGCATGTAATGTTTTGATTTGTACATGTAAAATAGGAGTTGCATCTGTATAATCAGATTTGTAGTTGCAAAAATGTTTTATTATTTTGAAAATCAATGCAACAACACTCGCAAGCACGTAATGTGATGTGTGAATAAATACAACAACAACGGAACTTTATGTGAAAAATTCAATCAAATTTGCATGCATGCAACTTAATTTGAGAACTCATATACTAAACTTGCCACTGGTGAATCTTCTTCTGTGAATTAAAACTACATTTGCCATTTACCAAGAAAAAAACTACAAATCATATAAAATAATGTATATTTCGTCTCTCTGTGATTCATAATTTTCCTGACTGTATCTCACAGGAGACAGCATCCGAGCGAGTTAAACAGCGCCTCTCAGTCTCTGTATGTGTAGGCCATCTATCTGATGCTGTCTGGTAAAGAATACAATGACATTGTTGGCGCCCGTAGCATTAAAAGCAAGGGAAGCCAGCGAGCATTTGGCCTCCCATGATAAAAAAGTATAAAATAATAGCCAATCAGCATTGAGTTAAACAGAGTGAGCTCTACTGGGAATGGTCCTGGCACACCAAAAGAAAGTGTCATGGGAAGCCAGTTTGGATTTGGCTTCACTCCAATCACAACAACTTGCAACAATTCATCGCGTTGTGTTGTTGTCCTCTGGTGTCTAGCTTGCTAGGTAAAATTGGCCCTTTCCTAAATTAGCCAAGGATGGAGATAAGGACTTGTGGTTTTACTTAATTTTCCGTACTGGCCAATGATTATAATGCAGATTCTGATCCAACCATGAATTTCCAACACTGTGAACCTGGATGGAAGTTCAATATGTAGCTAGATGTAGAAAGCTGATAACTAGATAACGTTGCCCATGAAAGGAAGTTAGGCTAGCAAGCAATCATTTTAGCCAGGTAGCCTAGGACAACAAAACATAAAAGTGTGTACTGTATGACAGAGTCATAGACCATTTCGTCAACATGAAAGAGAGGAGGATGGCATTGGCATTTCTCTACAAGTAGGGTGAGTCAACATGTTTTTTCTACTTGCACGAACGCACACAAACAAACAAACACACACACACACACACAGAAATCAGAACCATGGCCAGCCACATCATATTTAGCTTACGTTGACTGGACTAAAATGTTTTTAGTTGTCACTGTATTAGACTAAGCATAGGTGATTTGATGATGTTGAAATGTTGATGTTGAAATGGTGCTACAATAGTGGAGGCAGCTCCTGTTTTCTTTGCGACTTGCGGTAACTCTCTGTGGTTCTAAATCAATAGTTGTTTCATAGTCCGACAATGTCAAAAACATTAACTTGCTTGACCATGCTGTAGGTCATGTAAATATTTGCTACATGCAATATGCTTTATGGACTTCACAGGACAGAGGTTACTCTCTGGTTTTGTGATAAAACAAAGGTGTGGTTGAATGTATTCTGCCACTGTGTCCTCATATTGTCTCGGCCGTAGGCCTCTATATCGCAGTGTCAAGGCATATGAACTAACAGGTTATAGAACAAACAACGCAATTACTACAACACAGGTTGTAACATGACATTTTTTTTTGCTTGGCTTCCCCAGTGATTTTACCAATGCCCTGCTACTGGTGTCAAATCAATTTTGGCACTAATTTGGTGACTAGCCTGTGCCAAAGGTTTTGTAGTTGTAAAAAAAAGATGTGCTTGTAAAAGGAAGGAAGCAGTAGAGAAAACACGACAGCTCTGGTGGGTGGGCTTTTTCTTCCGACCAATCAGGTGAGGTGTTGTCATTCTGGAATGTATTTTCAAACAGGGGGCCAGTGTTCTTTCTTTGAAGCACATTTTCCATTGTGCTAAATATGGATCAAATTTGTTTAAATGGCTAAATGATATTCACAGAATTTGAAAGCTACAGCAAAGCGTTGGTGAGGAAGATGAATGAAATAATTAAAAAGAGTGTTTCCGCATACCACTACAGAGCTGCCTTTTGGCTAGCCCGTATCTAGTAACAGAGCAGTAGATACATGGCCAACAGTATGTGGACACCTGCTTGTCGAATATCTCATTCCAGAATCATGGGCATTAATATAGAGTTGGTCCCCCCTTTGCTGCTATAACAGCCTCCACAATTCTGGGAAGGTTTTCCACTAGATGTTAGAACATTGCAGCAGGGCCTTGCTTCCATTAAGCCACAAGAGCATTAGTGAGGTTGGGCACTGATGTTGGGTGATTAGGCCTGGCTCGCACTCAGCGTTCCAATTCACCAAAGGTGTTCGATGGCGTTGAGGTCAGGGCTCTGTGCAGGCCTGTCAAGTTCTTCCACACCGATCTCGACAAACCATTTTTGTATGAACCTTACTTTGTGCACTGGGGCATTGTCATGCTGAAACAGGAAAGGGCCTTCCCCAAACTGGTGCGACAAAGTTGGAAGCCCAGAATTGTCTAGAACCGGGGTTCCCAAACTTTTTATAGTCCCGCACCCCTTCAAACATTCAACCTCCAGCTGCGTACACCCTCTAGCACCAGGGTCAGCGCACTCTCAAATGTTGTTTTTTGCCATCATTGTAAGCCTACCACAAACACACTATACGATACATTTTTTAAACATAAGAATGAGTGTGGGTTTTTGTCGCAAACCCAGCTCGTGGGAAGTGACAAAGAACTCTAATAGGACCAGGGCACAAATAATAATATTATAATAATCAATAATTTTATATATCATTTTCCACACACAAATTTGATTGAGGGCTAAGAATCCACTCTCACATGGGTACGTGGTTGCAAAGGGCATCGGTGTCTTAACATTTGCCAAGGCAGGATACTCTGAGCGCAGCCCTATCCAGAAATCTGGCAGTCGCTTCTGATTAAAATACATTTTCACAGAACCGCTTGTTGCAATTTTGATGAGGCTCTCTTGTTCAGATATCGGTAAGTGGACTGGAGGCAGGGCATGAAAGGGATAACGAATCCAGTTGTTTGTGTCGTCCGTTTCGGGAAAGTACTTGCGCAATTGCGCACCCAACTCACTCAGGTGCTTCGCTATATCACATTTGACATTGTCTGTTAGCTTAAGTTCATTTCCACACAAAAACTCCTACAATGATAGAAAGATATGTGTGTTGTCCTTGTTAATGCAGACAGAGAAAAGCTCCAACTTCTTAATCATAGCCTCAATTTTGTCCGGCACATTGAATATAGTTGCGGAGAGTCCCTGTAATCCTAGATTCAGATCGTTCAGGCGAGAAAAAATAAATAGGCCAGTCTTGTGAGAAACTCGTTATCATTTAACAAAGCTGGAGCGTTTGGCAGATTCATCGACTTTGGCAGATTCATCGACTGTTTCCAACCACCCCTCTGAAAAATAATTTAATAAATGGAAATTGGTGGTGCTGTAATAGTGAGCCGAGCCAGTTGAATATATTGGTGCCAGGGATATTGTTTGTGTCTGTGTGCTCCTGAAGTTCTGTTGCCCTGTGCGCACTTTCATTAGTTTGGTGTTTTTATTCATTTACCTGAGTGGCATGAGGCCTGTGTGGCGTCGCACTGTTAAAATCAACCCAGTGTGGAGATGAAACACCTGTGTGTTGCAAAGCCACATGCTCTAAGTCCTCTCTGCTCTACCTAGGTGTTTTAATGGGCTGATGAGGGTAATACTAATACAGAGATAACCATTGTACATTTATTTTCTCCACTTTAATTCTTTTTGCCTTTTTATGCCATTGTGTTTACCACTTCAATACCCTTAAATCTGTAGTTTGAAGCATATACAGCATACATTTTTCTCCAATATTTTACAAACATCCAATTATGTTTGTTTGTCAACTATCTCTCCTGGTCAATTAAGTTTACATGCATAATTAATACCCATCCAAGGATGACGAGTGCTAATTTCACTAAACTTTTATAAAAGGGTAGGAAACATTTACAGATCATAGTCTTATCCAAAACGAATGAAACTGTTTCAGCATGTACAAAGTAACAATAGAAAACATCCATCATCTTAGCAAACATTTCAAAAGGTCACATAAAATAAACAAAGTGACTGAATAAATATTTAATAAACATTTAAAGTGGCAATATGTAACTTTTTGGGCCACCTGACCAAATTCACATAGGAATTGTGAATAAATCTATCAATCTAATTGAAAGCACGTCTAAGAAGTGGCAGATCTGTTCTATATGTGCTATTTCTATGCTTCCCGTTCTTATGTTTTATTTTTGCGTCTTTTACTTTCTGTTTTGTACACCTGCTTCAAACAGCTGAAAATATAATATTTTTGGTTATGGAAAATATATTTCACAATGGTTTAGGTGGTACAATGATTCTCTATGCTATATTAGCTTATTTTGTCACATAAACTGAAATTAGGTGAACGATTAGAGTTTTAGCAACCAGGAAATGGCGCAGCGATTTTAAACAACATTAAAACAATACATTATAATATATAATATAAACAATTCAATATAATATAGACCTGCTAAATTACTCACATCCAGCATGAAAAACTGAAACAGAATGAAAAAATGTATTCTTTAATTTTATTTTAGAAGATGCAACAATTGCTCATGAAGCAAACATTGGATGACGTGGTGAAGGTGTGGTAGAGAGAAGCTGTCTGTAATCCTTCCCCTCATTCCTCCGTGGTGCTCATGGGAGCATGCCTAAGATCACACATTACACCAGGGCCTATATTCACAAAGCATCCAATGCTGCTTTTCCGACTGTAACATCAGTGTTACAATAGTGTATACACCCTTATGTTATACTAGGGAAATTGTTTCCATAGCTAGGGCTGACAGTGAGGAGTTGTGAAGAGCAGAATCAGCAGCCTCTGCATAATCAAAACTGTTGCTTTGTGAGAAGGTAATAAAGTCCACAGTTAGCCATTGTTATGTAAATGACAGCTGAAAAGAACCAGTGGCCTGGCTTTGGCCCCAAGTGAGAGCAGGTCCGCCGGAGCCATGACTCAGTGAGACACGGGTGCCGGCCGTCGTTGATGGACACAGAAAAGTCTGAGCCTTTTGGGTAAAACACAGGGCCAGCCAGGAAGGAACTTACCCAACCACTCTGAGGTAGTGGTTGCATGGCTAGCAGAGGTGTGCTTAGCAGATCTGAAAGAGAGGCACAACATTATTTGAATGAGAATTCAGTCCACTTGACAATTCAAACAGAATTGAGCATTGTTCCTGCTGTTGATTTGTACAACTTGAGACAGATAGCAATACAGTACAAATATATTAAAACATAATATGGAATGTAAAACAAATACAAATGATGTGCATGTGGTGGTTTCAAATAATAAAATAACTACAGGTAGCTAGCTCTATCCATGTTTTTCCTGAAAATGGTTATCTGATATTGTAGCTAGTTAGTTGATGTTGTTCTAGATAGCTCACCCAAAGCAGGCTTTTCTCCTCATCACTGGTCTGCAGATGATTGACTACATGATCATGATGTTGTGGCTGTAATATTTAATCGACACCAGAACAACAACAACTAGCTAGCTGGCTATATCAGGAAAAACAGCTCATATAGCAAACCAATAAAATTATAAAGATAGAATCTGAGAGATCTCACCTTTTTATCTCTGTAGCAGTTAGCACTCATCTCATCTGGGCACTGGATCAGCCAGATGAAGCAACTGCACATCTAATATTTTTCCCCATCCCCTCTTGTCTTGATTCTACAGGGAGTTAGCCTGTTCTCCTCAAAACATTATTAGCAAGCTAGCTAACGTTTGCCATCTCAGCTTGCTAGCTAGCAAAGCCAACCAACTACACACCAAATAAACAAAGAGCAAATAATTATTTTCTAACCTAATGTTAGTCTCAACCAAATGACAAGTACATAGCTAGACGTATTGCTAACCAATTTAGCAGTGGAAAGCTTGTGAAACTTGAAAGTGCATTCCAATAATGACAACACCTCACCTGATTGGTCAGAAGAAAAAGCCCTGTCAACCAGATCTCATGTTTTTTTCTGTTTCTTCTTTGCAGATTTTCTTTTTACAACTACAAAACTTTTGGCTGAGGTTAGCACTTTACATGCTTGTACACTTAAGTCACTGTTTTACCGTCATACCCAGGCCAAATCTTTTCAGTCTCCTGAGGGGGAAGCGGCGTTGTCATGCCCTCTTTACGACTGTGTTGGTGTGTTTGAACCATGATAGGTCCTTAGTGATGTGGACACCGAGGAACTTGAAACTCTCGACCGGCTCCACTACAGCCCCGTCGATGTGAATGGAGCGTGTTCGTCCCACCATTTCCTGTAGTCCACGATCAGCTCCTTTGTCTTGATTCCGTTGAGGGAGAGGATGTTGTCCTGGCACCACATTACCAGGTCTCTGACCTCCTCCCTATAGGCTGTCTCATCGCCATGGGTGATCAGGCCTCCAGCCGTTGTGTCGTCGACAAACTTAATGATGGTGTTGGAGTCGTGCGTGGCCACACAGTCGTGGGTGAACAGGGATTACAGGAGGAGACTAAGCATGCACGCATGAGGGGCACCCATGTTGAGGGTCAGTGTGGTGGATGTGTTACTGCCTACCCTCACCACCTGGGGGGCAGCCCGTGAGGAAGTCCACGATGCAGTTGTAGAAGGAAGTGTTTAATCGCAGGGTCCTTAGTTTAGTGATGAGCAACAGATGTGAATGCTATGGGGCGATTTAGACAGGTTAGTTTGGCGTTCTTGGGCACAGGGACTATGGTGGTCTGCTTGAAATATGTAGGTATTAAAGACTTGGTCAGGGAGAGGTTGAAAATGTCAGTGAAGACACTTGCCAGCTCTGAGTACGAGTCCTCGTAATCCGTCTGGTGCTGCGACCTTGTGAATGTTAACCTGTTTAGCTTCTATGGGCTAGGTGGGATGCTAGCGTCCCACCTGCGGGACACAGCCAGTGAAATATCAGGGCGGAAAATTCAAAAACAACAAAATGTCATAATTCAACTTTCTCAAACATACTATTTTAAAGATAAACTTCTCGTTAATCTAACCACATTGTCCGATTTCAAAAAGGCTTTACAGCAAAAGCAAAACATTAGATTATGTTAGGAGAGTACATAGACAAAAATAATCACACAGCCATTTTCCAAGCAAGGACATGTGTCAATAAAACCCAAAACACAGCTAAATGAAGCACTAACCTTTCACGATCTTCATCAGATGAAACTCCTAGGACATCATGTTACACAATACATGTATGTTTTGTTCGATAAAGTTCATATTTATATCCAAAAACAGCATTTTACATTGGCGCGTGATGTTCAGAAAATGTATTCCCACCAAAACGTCCAGTGAATGTGCACATCAATTTACAAAAATACTCATCATAAACGTTGACAAAATATATAACAATTATTTTAAGAATTATAGATAGACTACCCCTGGATGCAACCGCTGTGTCAGATTTTAAAATAGCTTTACGGAGAAAGCACATTTTTCAAAATTCTGAGTACATTGCTCAGCCATCACGGTGAGCTATTCAGGCACTCGCCAAGTTCGGAGCAATCTAAACTCAGAATTAGTATTAGAAATATTCTCTTACCTTTGCTGATCTTCGTCAGAATGCACTCCCAGGACTGCTACTTCCACAAGAAATGTTGTTTTTGTTCTAAATAATCCATATTTATGTACAAATACCTCCGCTTTGTTCGTGCGTACAGATCACTTATCCAAAGGCATAACGCGCGAGCGCGGAACGAGAGACGAAAAGTCAAAATGTTCCATTACCGTACTTAGAAGCATGTCAAACGCTGTTTAAAATCAATCTTTATGGTATTGATTTTGTGTGGAGTAAAGGTGATCTAAAGTTGTTTTGCTTTTAGTTGCACAGGTGACATGCTGGTAGAAATGAGGTAAAAGGGTTTTGAGTTTCCCTGACTTAAAATCACAGGCCACTAGGAACACCGCCTCTAGGTGAGCATTTTCTTGTTTGCTTATGGCCCTATACAGTTCGTTGAGTGCAGTCTTAGTGCCACCATCGGTTTGTGGTGGTAAATAGACAGCTATGAAAAATAGATAAAATATTTAATGTGGTTCAAGACAAAATAGACTAATTAATGAAAAAAACATCTAATCAACAATGGTATTATTTTCAATTAACTCTGCAACTCTTCCAGCGATTGTATTTTCTCACTAATGCCGCCAGTTTGGCCTCAACAAATTTACTACAAAGAAATATTGTAAAATAAATCAAATATTTAATGCTAAAACTCTCATATTAAACATCAATGGTATTCACTAAGTTTATTGTTTCTATTTAGGATCATGTTTTGCAGCATTGCCATTCAACAAAAAAAAAGTAGAATCTAGAGATAATTACAGACACATGATAATCTGATTTACTCAAAAAGGCCACAAGACATCATCGAATAAAATTCCATATAGTCCTTGAAAGTTACCAAAATGCTTGTAGTTTACTGGTAAACGTTGAACTTTCCAGTAATATACCCTCACTTTGCAACCCTACCCCTGACAAACACACACCATCGCTAAATATATATAAATCTATTAGCATCAATAGTCACTTTGTCCCCCACTCCCCCACTCTCTGCATCATCCCATTTACACACGCACGTGCATGGGCACACACACACCGAAGCCCTTATCGCCAGACTCTCATGCGCCCCCAGACGCTCCTAATCAAGACAAACGGTAACCCCTCCTTCTGTGCCCCTCTCTCACTCCTCTCCTCCCCTCCTACCCCCCCTTCCCCTCCCTCTTGGCCTGGTGTGGCCGATAGCTCGCTTGGGGTCCTGCTGTAATTGGTTTAGACATCATTTACTGCTCACTTGGTAATGTAGCATTTCAGCATCTGATAAAAATCATATCAAGTCACAGCAATAGGTGCTCCGGCTAGAAGATAGTCATTGTTATCAGTTAGATACCAAAAGGGGATCCTGCTCTTTCACACAGACACACACACACATACAAGCTCTCTCACACAAACACACTCTCACGCTCTCTCATTTTCAGGTCTGGGCATGGAGGAAAGAATTTGTTACAGAAATAAAGGCAAAGAAAAGAGCCTCCCTGACAGACTAAATTGATGAAAGTTGTAATTATCCATGTTTGGGGCTTCCAATGGATTTGTGGGTAATGTGGCCTTCTTTACTCCAAACCTTCAATGAGCTGTGAGTTTGGCCCCAGGCGCTTTCCCTAGCTGACACATTGGGCTTCTAAACTATCCCAGCAATGTCACGTTCCACCATCCCCCACGTGGGAGATCCACCATTCCCCCCCACATGGGATATCCACCATTCCTCCCCACATGGGAGACCCCCCCCCACATCAGAGATCCATCATTCCCCCACATCGAAAATCCACCACACATTTCTAATATTTCACTCATATCATAACTCATATCTGTATTCTATGGCTGACTCTTAACTTGTAATACTTTAGCATAAATCTTCTATTGACATCAATGCATGACCTAGTCTTATGAGAATATAGAATGGTTCCTGATGAGTGATGTTGCAACAGGCAAACGCCACTTAAAAAAAGGAAAGTATACTTGGTGTGATGCATATGGATGTTAACTTTCTATTAAATTGTATGTGAAAGGACATATCTTCCAGGTGTCTGAAATGACTTTATTTCCAGGTGTGTGGAAAGACTTTAGTTCCGAATGTGTGGAAGTGGAATATGAGTTTGAGACAGTTAATACAAAAATAACTTATTAATACCTTAATATTACCCCTGTGCCTACAGATCTTGGTCTTTATACCTTTTTTCATTTTTAGTCATTTAGCAGATGCTCTTATCCAGAGCGACTTACAGTAGTGAATGCATACATTTCATAATTATTATATATTTTTTTTGTACTGGCCCCCCGTGGGAATTGAACCCACAACCCTGGCGTTGCACACACCATGCTGGCATTGCAAACACCATGCTCTACCAACTGAGCCACAGGGAAGACCTGTCACATATAGTATCAAGGCTTATGCGGTACACTTGCAAAGAATGGCTAAATCATACAGTGATAGGTTGTTTCCCAGTAGCATATGTTTGGCTGGGATTCAAAACGTTACAGCACTACAAAAGGTAAACATCATTATCTGTGACTCAAACGGCAAAAGCAATCAGAGACGTCATGCCCATAAAAAATATCAGCACCTTTAATACATCCAATACAGCATCAACTGTCACGGCTGTTTGAAGGATCGGACCAAAATGCAGCGTGTTCGTAGTTCCACATGTTTATTAAACGTGAAACTGAATGTAATACACTTAAATACTTGAAAACGCAAAAACAACAAACCGTGACACAGAGAGGTGTAACGGGCATCGTAAGGATTAGACCAAGGTGCAGCGGGAACATGTATACTCATCTTCTTTATTATCTTCTTTATTAAATCAAACGAAGGAAAAACAAACAAATCACGTATACAAAACAACGAACGACACTAAACAGTCCTGTCAGGTGCACAGACACAAAACAGGAGACAACTACCCACAAACCCCCATAGCACAAACACCCCTATACATAGGACCTTCAATCAGAGGCAATGAGGAACAGCTGCCTCCAATTGAAGGTCAATCAACAAACCCTAAACATAGAAGTAGAAAACTAGACTGAACATAGAAAAACACTAACCTAGAACATAGACCAAAAACCCCGGAACACTCTAAACAAACACCCCTCTTACAAAATAACAGCCCAACAAACCCCGAACCACATAAAACAAACACCCCCTGCCACATCCTGACCAAACTACAATACAAATAACCCCTTTACTGGTCAGGACATGACAAGAGGACAACACACTACTCAAAAGATAATAACCCACAAAACAGGAAGAGAAAAAAAAAACACTTAAATATGATCTCTAATCAGAGGCAACGAGCATTAGCTGTGTCAATTAGAGATCAACCCAAACAATCCCAACATAGAAATAGAAAAACTAGAACTTAAACATTGAAATAGAAAACATAGAACAACCACCCAAAACACCCCCTGTCACGCCCTGACCACTGTACTATAGAAAATAACAACTTACTATGGTCAGGACGTGACATCAACATTCTGAGTGAAAACACTGCAATTTCAGTTTATCCGTAATTGAGCAAATTTGGGCCCAATATTGTTATTATATGTTTTTTTTAACACAGTCCTTTTCGACAGTCCCTTGTTCAAAATTAGGAACAAAAGCTAAATGACTTGATACTAAAATTAAGACTACATTTCAAACCCATGCACAGATTCAAGAGAGAGAGGAGAGAAAACCAGCCACCTTAACTCCCTCTGGTATTTCACTCTGATCGGAGACCTTGGCCTGGATAGGGAAGGCTGTGGAGCACACAGTTTGCTTCGGTATTTTATGAGGCGCTGTTTCAGCTTTTATCAGTGTCATCGAGGAAGATCTCTGGTTTCATACATGCTCTGTGGATTCACTGGCAACACAACTTCAAAGTCCCTCTCTCTAAATTGCTCATTGATTGCATGCATGATCACATAATGGATGACCACATCCTGCTAGCGCAGGAGGGCGCTATCTAAACGTTACACAGAAGGGTCTTGTCTATAGCGGTGCAGATAACTATACAGGTGATCAAAGACTTGAAAGGGGTTCTCAGAGAGTTTCCTATTGTTTTAAAACAACCCTAACTGATTATTTCGGAACTCAACGACCCACACACAGCGAATCCGTTTCCTATTCATGTATCAGTTGTATCTTTACCAAACAGCTTTATCTCAGATGTTTGGTACTGCCATGTCTAAAAGTCCAGTGAAGTCTACTTCTTGTTGGGGTTACAACACTATGAACCATGTTTTTCCAGCATCTAATTTTCTAAATGACATCAAAAATCATGTTTTTCCAAAATGTCTGTGAACTGAGGTTTTAAATTACGTTAACTCCAGAGCATCATTCCATTTCACTTGAGCATCATTTGTTGCCATTCCAGTAAGGGCTTCATCCATCTTCATTGGATTACCTAGTGATGGGAGAGTAAATCAGCGGGTTGTAACCAACATAGCTAGGCGATCTTCGTGCAAAGAGCCGAATCTAGTGTCGTCTGAGGTTAACCATCTTGTCTGTGTGCTATTTGCATGTAGTTAGAGCTGCCACCACAATGGTTAAGATTCCACAGGCCGGGGGCCACACAGCTAAGGGGAAACCATTAGTACTTATTCCCGAAAAGTGAGTTGTTTAAGTACTCACTAAATTAAAGACAGACTGTTATATCTCCAGAAAGAGAGGGGTGGGAAGTAAACAGGTGGTTTCCCTGATCGTTCTAAAGTAAATAAGTTAGAAAACTGTTTCCATCCACTTTGTAGTGGGTCCTATTTACACCATGCGCTATTTATCTGTCTTCACTAGCGCATTCATGACCACATGCACAGCTGAGAGGTATTGTGCCTTTGGAGAAATCCTTGAGAGGGGCCAAATCTCCTCGAGTTGAAATAACAGAAAAGGGATTAGCAATGCATGTGGCTATGTGGTTTAAATGCCCAACCTCTAACTTGATAGATTTAACAACTTAATAATGTGTACAAAAGGGCAAAAGTGGGGCTCCAATTATGATGGAACCAAAGTAAAGTACAATCTGATCATAGGCTATAGCTCAGGGACTGGAAACCATTTCCAAACCCAAATAACAAGCAAAGTGTTTTATATTGGTTGGGTTCATTTAAAAGAACCAGTAGAAATAAGATTGTGTGGCAAAGGCAGACAGCGTAATTGTCGATTAGTCCCATCTAATACGACTCAAAACAGTGCACTGAAACGATTAATTCCAAACACCTCTCCTTCCTTCGAACGCCAATGAATCACATTTCCAGGCTTTCTTAATATTTCCTCCCCAAAAATGTATGGGTTGACGATACAACCAAGCTGAAGTTTGAAAGTGTAGGGGCGTGAATTCTCACCACAAAAGTGCACTTATTAAGAATTCCAGACCACTTAGAAGGGGTTCGTAGTGCATTTTCAGCCCCTTGGCTTGTTGTAAGCACCTCTCCACCTGCAGCAGTTCAGTGCCAGAAACAAGAAGCACGCCTCGTCCCCACGAAATCTCATTGAGCTGTCAAAGCGACAGGATTAACTTCAGGCCAATAACACGCAATTAGATTTATTTTCCCTCCTTAAGCCTATTAAGACCACAGCTGAGGAGATAGTGGTCCCTTTTAGCTGAATTTAATTGTGTTTCTTGTGCACAATGAGCTGTGAGTTACAGGGGTTGGAAATAGGCAACCAAGGTGATAAGGTAGTCGCATGGTATGGTAAGGTGATGGATTTCTGGTCACAGCAAAGACGTAGAGGAGGTGATTGAGGTGATCTTGGGGCCTCCAGGCAAAATTCCACAGAGCTTCCCATTCACGGCCCGAGGGGAAGCCTGCTGGTGGGTGCTCTTTTTGTCACCATGGCCGAGAAACCGACACCGTCCTTAATCGTGTAACTTTGTGTGCTGTCCCTTTTACAGGCGTGCTAATCCCGTTAGGGCAAATAAAGACGTAATCACGAGTCCCCACCTCACTGGTTCATTTGCAGACCTTATATTTGCCATTGTCGGGGGAGTCCATTCAGACACCATTGTCGGCTGAGTGACAATCCCTGCTGCGTTGAGAAGCACAGAATGAAGGTAAGGAGGAGGAGGAGGAGGAGAAGGAGGAAGAGGATGGGTGCATTGGGGGGCATTGTATCTACACTTCTTTCCTAAAAAGGGGGACACCATTTCGTTTGTGTCTTGTCGTACTGAGAACTCATTGTACACAGTTATAATACTGAGAACACGTTGGACACAGTTATAATACTGAGAACACGTTGTACACAGTTATAATACTGAGAACACGTTGTACACAGTTATAATACTGAGAACACGTTGGACACAGTTATAATACTGAGAACACGTTGGACACAGTTATAATACTGAGAACACGTTGTACACAGTTATAATACTGAGAACACGTTGTACACAGTTATAATACTGAGAACACGTTGTACACAGTTATAATACTGAGAACACGTTGTACACAGTTATAATACTGAGAACACGTTGGACACAGTTATAATACTGAGAACACGTTGTACACAGTTATAATACTGAGAACACGTTGTACACAGTTATAATACTGAGAACACGTTGGACACAGTTATAATACTGAGAACACGTTGTACACAGTTATAATACTGAGAACACGTTGTACACAGTTATAATACTGAGAACACGTTGGACACAGTTATAATACTGAGAACACGTTGTACACAGTTATAATACTGAGAACACGTTGGACACAGTTATAATACTGAGAACACGTTGGACACAGTTATAATACTGAGAACACGTTGTACACAGTTATAATACTGAGAACACGTTGTACACAGTTATAATACTGAGAACACGTTGTACACAGTTATAATACTGAGAACACGTTGGACACAGTTATAATACTGAGAACACGTTGGACACAGTTATAATACTGAGAACACGTTGTACACAGTTATAATACTGAGAACACGTTGTACACAGTTATAATACTGAGAACACGTTGGACACAGTTATAATACTGAGAACACGTTGTACACAGTTATAATACTGAGAACACGTTGGACACAGTTATAATACTGAGAAGTCGTTGTACACAGTTATAATACTGAGAACTCGTTGTACACAGTTATAATACTGAGAACACGTTGGACACAGTTATAATACTGAGAACACGTTGGACACAGTTATAATACTGAGAACACGTTGGACACAGTTATAATACTGAGAACACGTTGTACACAGTTATAATACTGAGAACACGTTGTACACAGTTATAATACTGAGAACACGTTGGACACAGTTATAATACTGAGAAGTCGTTGTACACAGTTATAATACTGAGAACTCGTTGTACACAGTTATAATACTGAGAACACGTTGGACACAGTTATAATACTGAGAACACGTTGGACACAGTTATAATACTGAGAACACGTTGTACACAGTTATAATACTCGTGCCACTTGAATGAAGTGGGACCACATCCAAAGATGATTTGACAGAGAATGATTGATTGTTTCATCGTAGACAATACCATAAGCTTCACATTTCTTTGAACACATTCACACCCATAGATTAATATAGATCGCTATTCTCCAAGCTTCTTCTTGCTGCGATGAATAGAAAGCTATCCTTCCATTCTCTATTCTTCTCCTGTCCTCTGCTCCCCATTCATTCTGTTACACAGGTGTTATGTACGCGTAACGCCATTACAGTAGTTGACTAATGAGAGACCATCGCTCTCTGTCTGTAGAACGACGTACCTTTGCCAGCTCGTTGTATAAGACCATCAGCAGAGCTCTCCATCACATTCTCACTCAGGCAGAAGTAGAGGCAGTAGCATCTCTACAGAGCAAATCAGAGGAGAGGCATGTGATCCCTGTACTAGCAGTAGGGAGACTGAGGACCTTGTTTCTTCCATTGTTGTGTCTCAATGGTCCACTAGGCTATAAATAGGAGTTAAGTGCAATGGTCACGTCACTCTGAGGAAGACATCAGCTTGATGGCAAAACGTCAGTCACCTGTTCTCATCTTGTACATTGGATTAAAGTGAGCTAAAAGAAATCAATTTCTGACTGTATTTGTTGAGTGCGCCAACTCCTTTCTGCCTCGAATTAGTCCTTAAAGACTTTGATGGAACATTTCAGATAAACTAATGTCAGCTAAGGTGACATAGCTATAATGGTTAAATGTAGCTATTTTTCACTTATTCTAATGCTACCATTTTAAAAAGAAGCAAGGCTAGAAGGATGCATTTTCAATGAAAGAAGGATGAAGTATTCAAACAGGGCAATGGTAACTAACGCATGCAATTCATGGTTTTCCAATGCATTCCAGGCAGTTCTGCATTCTAAGACGTCTGGAAGCACAGGGCTGTCTAACTTTCAGCTCTCAGGACACTGAAGTGGATCAAGCTTTACGCAAAGGGATGCCTATAAGAATTAAGTAGCAGAAGAGAGCATGTTCTTTAAATACATTCACACCCAAGCTTAGTCCCATCTACAAATTGTCCGGCCATTAAAAGTCGCTAGCTAGCTACTCCCACAATAACAAGTCCGAATGAGCAGTGGCATTGAAGCCGATGTCGGGCCTCCCTCACGCGATTCAATCACAGCAAACATAAACAGCTGAGATCTGTGAGCCCTCATTAAGCAGCCCCACCACCCACCACCCTCCTCCCACCACCACCACTTCAATCTGAAACACCTACTCGATGACTAAGTAAATAAATCCATACACTTTTCATGTTTGGCTTGGGGGGGATTAGTAAGCATATCTTTCCCATGTTATTCTTTGTCTGGGGTTGAGAGGCTTAGGGTTGGGGGAGGGGAGGGGGTTAGATTGTTGCTGAGAACATAATTGGCATGGCCTCTCTGACACTGTCCGTCAGACTGGGTTTTAGCTGCCTCTGTGTGTGCGTCCCGTCCTGCAGGGCCCCTGTGAGGCCCCTGCCGATGTTTCATTAAACAAGAGCGGGGTCTCTGAGGAGATGTTTGTGCAGCCTCTGTGGCTCCACCACACAGCGAGAAGCTCGCCTTCCATTGCAAACTGGCATGGCTATAATTAGCCACGCACCCCATTTCATGATGGGGCCCCTGTGTAAGCCTGTATGTGTGTGTGTGTGTGTGTTTGTGTGTGTGTGTGTTTGTGTGTGTGTGTGTGTGTGTGTGTGTGTGTGTGTGTGTGTGTGTGTGTGTGTGTGTGTGTGTAGGGGTGGTGTAAGAAAGATTGAGACTGGTCTTTGAGGGAGAATACTTGTGTTGTATGACTCAAGCAGAGAGAGGGAGGCCCATGGAAATGTTCTGGGGCATTACTACTGTTGCTGCAGATACTTTTAACTCAAGTTATAATTATTTCAACCTGAGTCATGTGTAGTAATATCTAAAAAGGTCAAAGGTTATATATTGCTAATAACAGTGTCATGGCAACACTGAAATGTAAATGATCTTGATATTATTACTGCACAAATAAACAAATAAACCCTCTGATATAATAGCTCACATTGACACACAACTACCAGTACCAGTGTATTCGAATAGTATATATTGTCTTTGAACAGCCTCTTGGAACTGGGCCCATTCACCAAGTGTCTCAGTGTTGATCTAGGATCAGGTACCCCCTTTAATTCTTTATGATTTAAAAGGAAAAACTGGTCCTAAATCAGCACTTCTACTCTGAGATGTTTTGTAGAAACGGGCCATTGGACCATCAGTCTTTTGTAATGCATTATTGAACTGAATGACAGAGACGAGGAAAGTGTTGGAATAACTTTTATAATCTCCTTGAATGAACTCAGCCAAAATCATAAACCCAACTACAAAACAGTTGCCCTTTCCTTGTAGAAGCCTAAACATTTGATCTAGCGTGCATTCGTTTTTTGAGCAGCGGATCCTCATCTTCAACAAATTCTAATAATCAGATATATTGAATGAGGGGATGATGCAGAGATACACAAAGTATGCAAGTAAGCCCATCTATTCCAGAGCTCCAGAGGAATCCTGCAGCCTTATATGGTTTCTGTGACGGTGCAAGGAGGACAAGTGGGATAGCGTGGGCTCAGGGTGGTTGAACAGTACTTCTAGGCACTTTAAAGAGCCTGTGATGGACTACAGAGCCTGGCTCTCAATCAGAGCTGGTCACAGGGCTATACTGGGATAAGTCAAATATAATTTTATCCTTCAGATCAAACTGACTGCATTGCATATAAATTCAAATGTGTCTTGCTCGAAGGAGGAATGTTATTTTTCCCTTATCACTAAACTCTATAACCAGATTTGTTTCCGTGCGGTCTGTTGTCGGTCATTTTAGTAGGATTACTTTTGTGGAAAAATAGTTTGATGTCCCTATAAAGAAGAGCCTACACTCACAATTAGTATGTTCTATTGTAGCTGGTGGCTCATTTAGTATATTCTATTATAGCTGGTGGTTAATTTAGTATATTCTATTATAGCTGGTGGTTCATTTAGTATGTTCTATTATAGCTAGTTGTTCATTTAGTATGTTCTATTATAGCTGGTGGTTCATTTAGTATGTTCTATTATAGCTGGTGGTTCATTTAGTATGTTCTACTATAGCTGGTGGTTCATTTAGTATGTTATATTATAGCTGGTGGTTCATTTAGTATGTTCTATTATAGCTGGTGGTTCATTTAGTATGTTCTATTATAGCTGGTGGTTCATTTAGTATGTTCTATTATAGCTGGTGGTTCATTTAGTATGTTCTATTATAGCTGGTGGTTCATTTAGTATGTTCTATTATAGCTGGTGGTTCATTTAGCATGTTCTATTATAGCTGGTGGTTCATTTAGTATGTTCTATTATAGCTGGTGGTTCATTTAGTATGTTCTGCTATAGCTGGTGGTTCATTTAGTATGTTCTGCTATAGCTGGTGGTTCATTTAGTATGTTCTACTATAGCTGGTGGTTCATTTAGTATGTTCTGCTATAGCTGGTGGTTCATTTAGTATGTTCTACTATAGCTGGTGGTTCATTTAGTATGTTCTATTATAGCTGGTGGTTCGTTTAGTATGTTCTACTATAGCTAGTGGTTCATTTAGTATGTTCTGCTATAGCTAGTGGTTCATTTAGTATGTTCTACTATAGCTGGTGGTTCATTTAGTATGTTCTGCTATAGCTAGTGGTTCATTTAGTATGTTCTACTATAGCTAGTGGTTCATTTAGTATGTTCTGCTATAGCTAGTGGTTCATTTAGTATGTTCTATTATAGCTAGTGGTTCATTTAGTATATTCTATTATAGCTGGTGGTTCATTTAGTATGTTCTACTATAGCTGGTGGTTCATTTAGTATGTTCTATTATAGCTGGTGGTTCATTTAGTATGTTCTATTATAGCTGGTGGTTCATTTAGTATGTTCTATTATAGCTGGTGGTTAATTTAGTATGTTCTATTATAGCTGGTGGTTCATTTAGTATGTTCTATTATAGCTGGTGGTTCATTTAGTATGTTCTATTATAGCTGGTGGTTCATTTAGTATGTTCTACTATAGCTGGTGGTTCATTTAGTATATTCTATTATAGCTGGTGGTTAATTTAGTATGTTCTATTATAGCTGGTGGTTAATTTAGTATATTCTATTATAGCTGGTGGTTCATTTAGTATGTTCTATTATAGCTGGTGGTTAATTTAGTATATTCTATTATAGCTGGTGGTTAATTTAGTATGTTCTATTATAGCTGGTGGTTAATTTAGTATATTCTATTATAGCTGGTGGTTCATTTAGTATGTTCTATTATAGCTGGTGGTTAATTTAGTATATTCTATTATAGCTGGTGGATAATTTAGTATGTTCTATTATAGCTGGTGGTTAATTTAGTATATTCTATTATAGCTGGTGGTTCATTTAGTATGTTCTATTATAGCTGGTGGTTAATTTAGTATATTCTATTATAGCTGGTGGTTAATTTAGTATGTTCTATTATAGCTGGTGGTTAATTTAGTATATTCTATTATAGCTGGTGGTTCATTTAGTATGTTCTATTATAGCTGGTGGTTCATTTAGTATATTCTATTATAGCTGGTGGTTCATTTAGTATGTTCTATTATAGCTGTTGGTTCATTTAGTATGTTCTATTATAGCTGGTGGTTCATTTAGTATGTTCTATTATAGCTGGTGGTTAATTTAGTATGTTCTATTATAGCTGGTGGTTAATTTAGTATATTCTATTATAGCTGGTGGTTCATTTAGTATGTTCTATTATAGCTGGTGGTTCATTTAGTATGTTCTATTATAGCTGGTGGTTCATTTAGTATATTCTATTAGAGCTGGTGGTTCATTTAGTATATTCTACTATAGCTGGTGGTTCATTTAGTATGTTATACTATAGCTGGTGGTTCATTTAGTATGTTCTGCTATAGCTAGTGGTTAATTTAGTATGTTCTATTATAGCTAGTTGTTCATTTAGCATATTCTACTATAGCTGGTGGTTAATTTAGTATGTTATACTGTAGCGAGTGGTTCATTTAGTATGTTCTACTGTAGCTAATGGTTCATTTAGTATGTTCTACTGTAGCTAATGGTTCATTTAGTATGTTTTACTAAAGCTAAGGGTTCAGTTTTTCATCTCCTTTCTAGAGTTGCATGGTTCACAATGTTTGGTGGTGTAGCTGTACGTCTGACTATGTCCATCTGCCACTCATGAGAAATTAATGACTCATATTTGCCTAACTCAACCTCCCAGTTACACTGCACTTTATCACAACAAAGTCTGTGGCCCCTCCTCGGCTCCAGATCTACTTGTGTCTGTAAGCAATTAGCTCATAGGTTTCTGCTTGACTCCATTGTTTGGGTTACTGGCTGCTGACAACGATAATGAACCATAATCGTTGAATGATGTGGTAATTGCTAAGGTGTATCGGGGCACGGCACCAGCGGCAATTATCTTACTTTTGACATCAATGCTCTCATTAAATGATGATGTCATTGAAACATGATAAAACATGATCAACATGAGAGTTGATTTTGTTTTTATACACTTTCCATTTAGTTACATTTGTCAACAGCAATACTGTAGAAAATTGTTGACCATTCAACTCTTTCCATGAACTCTTTGCTCATTGGCTGTTAATATATTCATTGTTTCCATAGAAGACACTGGGTGACTATGATTTGATTCTGAATGACTAACATTTATAATTTACACAACCACCAAGGCATGACTAAACAATTATTGTTTCAAGCTCCTACACTTTTGAAAGCAAGTATTCTGTACTTTGTAATTCAGCTCAACGAAACGTGACCCCTCATAAGCGGTGGTTGGAAGTATTCCTATCTGTTTTCACTTAAGCTTTGCTTAGAAAGAGTTAACAAGGTGCCTGAGCAAAGCCAAGAAAAGTGTCCTGTTATTAAGTGTTAAAAGCCACTAGTGTTTCACTCACTAATTAAATATGCGCTGTAAACATGATCAACAGTTCTGAATTGAACTGGAAGGCTATAGCAGTTCACCTGAGGTCCTACCAGAGTCAATTATACTTCAATTCCAGTCAATTGAGGGAATGAATCAGAATTCTAATACATTAAAATAAGTCTGCCATGATTTGGCATTAGGGTCATTAAATTAATTGAATTGAATGCACTTGATGTGAACTTGACCACACCTGTGGAAAATCAAATCAGTATGTCTTGTCATTGTCAACCTCTTTTCAATATAAACACAAAGGACACTTTGGAAACATTTCAAACTTCATGCAATGTCTTGTATAATGTACACTACAGTATCTATCTCACTTCTGTTTATTTGTGCTCTATCCCAAACAATGCAGTATGTGTGCTTCCTTGGGGATTGTGTAGGGGAAAATATATTATCTGCCAAAGGAAAGTGATGAAACATTGTCAATGTCTTCGGCTCATCTTGGCTACCCTCTTGACTGGGTGACTTTTTATGCATACTATATAATAAAGAGGGAAAACTCCTTCAACTGAGTTTTCCCATATTTACATCACACCGATTTCCCCAACATGTAATTTTGTTAGAATAAGATACACATGCAAACACTTACAAAATAGAGTCTAAGGCTGCGTTTACACAGGCAATCTAATTCAGATTATTTTTTTGGACCAATCAGATCTAAAAAAGAGCTGATGTGAAAAGATCTGATGTGATTGGTCAAAAGACCAATTAGTGGAAAAAATATCCGAATTGGGCTGCCTATCTAAATGGAGCCTAATAATCTAATACACAAGCACACACAAGCCTCCAAATAATAATCTCAATGAATAACCTGAGTTCATATTACTGCCATTTTAAAGCCTGCCTCCTGGTTATAGCTACAGTGAGCCAGTCTCATTGCCGACCACCCGGCACAACGGGCACACACACGACACAACACAACAACACACACACACACACACAACACAACACAACAACACACAATACAAGCAAAAGGCCACAGCCATAAATAAACACATTCATTTGTAAGGCTGACTTTTGCAATTAGGATGGGAAGAGGAAATATATCACTGAGAAACCCTTTAATGAGAAGCCCTTTAACAAGCTTCTTTGATGGCACCTTGATCTTCACAAAGAATTTACCCCTCCAGTTCATTCTTCAGAAAGTCAGGGGAAAATACTTAGGGAGTTATATGTCTGGGATGGGCAAATGAAGGCTATAGGGTGTCATAAAACCCCAAGGCAATTAAAAGTGGGTATTGTTCACCCCCCTCTAAATTCTGTAGCAATTAATCTGCCCAATTTGATAACGAACGGCACAAATTAAACAATAAAGAGCTGTCTAATGAGAAATTAATTATGGGGAGCAGGAGGGCGGCTGGGGCAATACGTCAGCAGCGGTGGTAGACAGTGTCTGCCCAAAAGGGAGACAAAGAGCCCTCCCGTCCATGTGGTCCCACACTGATAGGGCCTTCATCACAGATCAGTAGATCCAAGGCCCATAAACGCCGGAGCCATAATTGAAAGTGTCAAAATCAATAGTATTAAATTAAATATACTGTATCTCCTGCCGGGATGGGATCCGACTATGTGGTGCCGCTGTCTCAGGTGACCTCCTCGCTGAGAGGTCTGTGTGTGTGTGTGTGTGTGTGTGTGTGTGTGTGTGTGTGTGTGTGTGTGTGTGTGTGTGTGTGTGTGTGTGTGTGTGTAAGCATGTGGACAGCCTTGTGTCCTCTATGTGAATGTGTTGGACAGGAAATGTAATCGTAAGTCTTGGCAAAACATAGGCAAATACACACACGTCAGTTAAACCTTGATATTTATATATATTTTTTGAATTATTACAGGATAGTAAGATTTTTAACCGCTGAAAAATCTTAGGAATTAAGCCCTAGTGTTATTTCCCAAGTCAGCATTTAACTTCAATTTGCATAACATGAGTCAACTCCCTCCACAGTACACCTCTGAATGCCACTTCTTCAATAGAATACCGGCCTCAGAGAACAAGACAGTGAGTTGCCAGATGGATGTAGCAGGGGTGCACAACTCTAGTGGCAGCCCTTGGAGGTTTTGAGTGTCTATTGCTATTATTTTCTCACTGCTATGAATATGCCTGATTGGTCAGGGAGTCCATTCACCTCGAGGACCCTTCATGCACTGCTTAAACTTAAAGGGACTTCAACTTTTCTACAACCTACACTTCCAACACTCACCATTTAGCCTTTTGGTGCAAGAAGAAGAAGACCCTTTTACGGCTTGCTTGGTTTGTGGGAATTCCTGCTCCATCCATGGCCCCCTTTGTGTGGGCTTTGATTCTTGCCCCATTTAGCCTCCATTAGACATGGAGAGGATCTCCTGCGACTTTACCCAAGACCTCCCTTGCAACGGGGAAACACAGAGAGGCAGAGGACATCACCTGTGGCAAAGCCCGGCTCCTCATCATTTCGGGCTTTGCCCCAAATTTAAAGGATTAGGTAGCTGGAGTCAGCACAGCGTCACTGTGAGGGAGAGTTCTCTTTTCAGGAAAAAGGGGGGGAGGGGTGGGGGTTGAGACAAGGGTTGACGATGAGGCTGAGGTTGGGTAGCTCAACCCCCTGTGGATAAACGTGGGCTGCAGACTGTTGAGTCTTGTGAGATTATGTTGGAGCCAAGTCTGCTGCGTTGTGATCTGGGGGACAGGAGAGTGTTGCCTTCCATAGCCGACAGCCCCTCATTTACGGACGCTTTGTAGTTTAGATTTTCTCCAGTCTATCTCCTTTTGCTCAGATCTAAGGAAGGATGGAACAAACCAAAATGGGGGTTTGGGTTTGTCAAAGGGGAGGCTGATGAAAATCTACAGTGTGACACTAGAATGTCAAGACAGGATTAGAATGCTGATATCACAATGTGGCACAAAAACGACTCCCTGAGTTTTTCTTTATATCGAAATAATTGGAAACAATGTGACTCCATAATTACTACTTAGATCAAAGTTGTTGTTGTTTTTTGACTTGATCACTGATGATTCATATAAACTTGTCTAGATTATCATCCTCATTTAGATACATATTTGCACCTTTCATTTGGGGAATTGCTTTAGTTTCTGGGTTGAAAGGGAGCTAGCAGGGAGCTAGTGGCGTGGCATGGCAGCTAGCCTAAAGGTTAAGAGCTTTGGGCCAGTAACCGAAAGGTTGCTGGTTCGAATCCTTGAGCTGACTAGGTGAAAAATCTGTCAGTGTGCCCATTAGCAAGGCACTTAATAACCCAAATTGCTCCTGTAAATCACTCTGATTACCAGCATCTGCTAAATGGCTCAAATGTAATAGCAGAGGCAACATTTTCAGAAAGAAATTTGGCCTATTAATAGCATAAGGTTATACTTTTGTTTGTGAAATGCCTGTAATTCTAGACTTCATGGAGATTGAAACACAATGTGGCATTTTTCAATGTGGTATTACCATATATGATAGGTCAGTATGTACAATAGGATGACAACATTTACATACAGATGATTTGTAGATCATACATTGTATTGTGTAGCTATTGTTTTGAGTAAATAGTGAAGTTGAATAGTTTCAACTGTTTTCAGTGCATGGTATTCCAATATTGTGTCAGTTGAGAATCTATTAAACAGGTCTAAGTGTCAAAAACAGCACTTCTGCATTCATTTCCTCAGTTAAATTGTTCCTTTCTAGCCTGTGACAAACAATGCTAGGAAATATATGAATATAGGATTCATATAAAAGGACTCATTGATTTTGTAACATGAAACCTTGAAAAACGGGATTTAGTCAATCGTGTCTCCTGACAAGAATGTGCATGTCATGAAATTCTCCATATGACTGTTAATTGCAAAGGTTAGTCAAAATGGAAAAAATAGGTGAAATTTGAATTCATGACAACAAATTCATGACACTGCAAATTCCATTAACGTTTTGGAAAAAATGTGTCTAATTGTTGTAATCGATTACAGAACACCAACGATAGTAGAGAACATAGTCATGACATAGCAAATGCCTTTATACAAGTATATAATGCATACTGACATCTATCTATCTATCTATCTATCTATCTATATATATATCTATCATAATGCTATACTGCAGTATTATTATTATTAGTATTACTACTACTACTACTACTATACCTGGACTACCTTGATCCCGTCATTGAAAGATTAGGAGGTGAAGTGTTTTCATCAATTAAGCAATTTGTTTTTGGTTTATAGGGAATTATGGGTGACAGCATTCTGATGACCTCATTTACATAATCATTAGCATCTTCGACTCGTTTTTTATCCAGTGTCTCTAAAGGATTTCTGCTGCAACTATTGCTTGCTATGCGCTTATTAAACATTGAATTAAGAATCTATTTAGCTAGTTCACAATCAACGAGCGCACTTTATCAAGCGTGTTAAGAAGGATGGGGAACGATCAAAACCACATTTCATGATTCTCGTTGGTTAAATCATTAATTTGCATGTCCTATATCATATTAACCGGGCCAATGATTTGCAAATGATTTTATTAGTAGGCTTTTTGTTTAATGGCGTGAGAGAAATAACGGGCAATAATTCAATTTCACACCAATACCTCGGGTAATTGAGATGTCGTTGATTGAAGGATGGAATGTTGTAAATCCAACGAGCTAAGCAGTTTTATCTAACACTTACAGAGGATAGGGAGCAAGACATTAAGGGCGGGGGCGACAGATTCGGCAGTTCTCATCCTAAAATTATGTATTTTCATGTCGTCTAGAGGTCATGTGCTGCTTGTAGGATCGATCATGTATGACCAACTTTAAGATGTGTGTGTGTGTGTGTGTGTGTGTGTGTGTGTGTGTGAATGAGAGCGAGAGAGTGCATGTGAAGATACTTTATATTAGGTCTTTTGAATTAATGTAGGCTCAGACAAGCGAAATATGACGACTCGACAGAGTGCCATATCATGTGATTATCCTTGTTGATTACCCCTATCAATAATATTATTAACAAGTGCTTTGGGAAAACTATCTTCCTGATGTCCTAATAGTTTCTATTATTACCAACCTAATGTAAAGATTATAAAGGAATATAATAATAATACGAATAATAATAATAATAATAATTTATAGTAGGTCAATTCATTAGGATAGTTATTTAAATAACATGATGCTTCGATTCCCAAAAAACGAAAAGTATGCTCTTCCCCTTTAAAATAAAATGGAAATAAAATGTGTTGTAAATCCCCTTTAAAAAGTAGTAGATCATTTTACCATGCTACATATTCTGGCATTTCACTATTCTTAGACGGACAAATGTTGCATAAATTACTATTACCATTTTTCTCGGCATGGCATGTCCATTGCACGGAAACAGTCCTGCGGTACCTCTCCTGGATTCGCTTGAGGGTGACTGTAGCAAATTATGAGCGTTTCCGAGCATTCGAGGAGACGATGTCACGCATATACTACTTGGATAACGCTGGCCTGTGAACAATATTGTCCCCCGCTGCGCAGGCGACAAGCGAACTGAAAACCCCTTTCTTTACCGCGAGACATTTTTGCTGTCACCGTGGGGACACTCTCATCTTTGTCACCCGTGAAAGGTGAGGAGATGAATGGTGAATCCAATCACAGTCTCGCTTAGTACTTTGCGAATTTGAACAACTTTGAGACTTGAATACGCGGAGCATAGCCTAAGTGTCTATGCATGGGTTGATAAAGCTCCTTTCACCTGTAGTTTTTCTTAAACCGTATTCATCATTACGCACGTGGTTCATTTAGGGAATATTATCATTCAATTTTGAAGAATTGTTAGCAGATGTTTTTAAAGCAAGTAACCGCGTAAGATATTGTATTTGGGTTGCCTGGGTGAAATCAGAAGGAACCTTTAAAAATGTTAATATCGAAGATTAAATCGGTCCATTCCATTGTCACAAAAATATGAAGATCTTATATATTTTTTTAATGTTTTGTTTGTTTGTTTTATTTATTCTAATGAATAGCCTACACGCAATAGCCATACACAGGCTACATATACACTATACTAAATAGCCTACATCCATGCAGCATATACACATACTTGTCATTACTTTTCGGATTAAAATATTATTTAGGCTTATTTTAAAGTGCATGGGTTTGAGAAAGGTAATAGGAATGAAACTTACTGTAATGATATCATTATATATCATCTATAGTGATGCAAACACACACACGCACACTCGTGCGTAAGAAAATATCCTGACTGAGGACATTGGTTTGATAGGCTCTAGATATATACAATATTTTCGAGTTGCCACTGTGGGGAACCTTTTTGAAATGTTGGGTTCTTCGAGGAACCTTTTATGGAGGTATGGGTTCATTTTTGTACCTTTTTATTATTAATAATTCGTATACATTATAATAATAAAAATAATGATGATATTAATAATAATAATCCATATAATGACCCATATCTCCATGCTTAACTTAAGAGAATTTATTTGGAAAAAATATACATATGTTATTTACATTTTAATTAGGCCAATATATTTTTAAGAATAACAATAATAACCATTAAAACAATACATCAAAACACAACAAGACCATACTTTGGAGCACTTTTTTTTTTTAATTGTTGTTACAAATGGATATTATCCATATATTCTATAGATTTGTATTATGAAAGCCTATGACCTTGAAGTGGTCATGGCGTTACTTTGATGCCAAAAAAAATTGATTCATGTACATACATTATTCACCCTACTCCACACCAGAATAAAAATGTATTTTCAAGCAAGGTGTGACAGCAAAGTATGCAATAGTCAAAGTTCATATTGTAAGTTGAAACCAATTACATAACCATTGGTTGCAGGGAGTTCCATAGTCTGGGTGCTGCCCTGGAGAATGCCCTGTTGCCAAAACGGTGAACTTTGGATTTGGGTATGATGAGATGTCTAGCAGTGGAAGAAGACCTGAGTGACCCAGTGGGTTGGTCGGGGAAGTAGGTAGGAGCTACTCAAAGAAAAATAAAATTATTTTGAATCAGACATTTTCTAGTCAAATGATCCTGTCATGGCAGGATACTTAAGACAAAATGTAACTTAAGCCCCCCCCCACTCATTATAATGAGATATTAAGTCATGATTATCAGATAGTAAGTCTGGACCATGGACAATGGAGTAAGCTTATATTTTGGGTTCTGGTGGGTTAAGACCATTGCTCAAAAGGCTTTTCTAAGTTATATTCTTCAAGAATCAATTGCTGTATATTAATAATTAAAAAGTCCAGAAATGGATGTACCAATCCCAGATTGCCCCTTTAATGGATTTAATTGAATTAATCAATTAATTAAATCTGATGTCAACCAGATGTCATCAAACAGGCACCAACTCACATCAATAAAACTTTCCAATGTATTAATATAGAACAATAATGTCACAAACTCTCTCTCTCACACACATACACACACATATACACATACAACTGTTCTCTCTGCATTGTTGGGAAGGGCCGTAAGCATTTCACTGTCAGTCTACACCTGTTGTTCAGGAAGCATGTGACAAATATAATTTGATTTGAGATACTGTCATTAACTAAACAGATACAGTTGAAGTTGGAAGTTTACATACACTTAGGTTGGAGACATTAAAACTTGTTTTTCAACCACTCCACAAATTTCTTGTTAACAAACTATAGTTTTGGCAAGTCGGGTAGGACATCTACTTTGTGCATGACACAAGTCATTTTCCCAAAAATTGTTTACAGACAGATTATTTCACTTATAATTCACTGTATCACAATTCCAGTGGGTCAGAAGTTTACATACACAAAGTTGACTGTGCCTTTAAACAGCTTGGAGAATTCCAGAAAATAATGTCATGGCTTTAAAAGCTTCTGATAGGCTAATTGACATCATTTGAGTCAATTGGAGGTGTACCTGTGGATGTATTTCAAAGCCTACCTTCAAACTCAGTGCCTCTTTGCTTGACATCATGGGAAAATCAAAAGAAATCAGCCAAGAACTCAGAAGAAAAATTATAGACCTCCACAAGTCTGGTTCATCCTTAGGAGCAATTTCCAAACGCCTGAAGGTACCACGTTCATCTGTACAAATAATAGTACACAAGTATAAACACCATGGGACCACGCAGCCGTCATACCGCTCAGGAAGGAGACGCGTTCTGTCTCCTAGAGATGAACGTACTATGGTGTGAAAAGTACAAATCAATCCCAGAACAACAGCAAAGGACCCTGTGAAGATGCTGGAGGAAACAGGTACAAAAGTATCTATATCCACAGTAAAACGAGTCCTATATTGACATAACCTGAAAGGCTGCTCATCAAGGAAGAAGCCACTGCTCCAAAACTGCCATAAAACTGAACATGGGGACAAAGATCATACTTTTTGGAGAAATGTCCTCTGGTCTGATGAAATAAAAATAGAACTGTTTGGCCATAATGACCATCGTTATGTTTGGAGGAGAAAGGGGGAGGCTTGCAAGCCGAAGAACACCATCCCAAACATGAAGCACGGGGGTGGCAGCATCATGTTGTGGAGGTGCTTTGCTGCAGGAGGGACTGGTGCACTTCACAAAATAGATGGCATCATGAGGGAGGAAAATTATGTGGATATATTGAAGAAACATCTCAAGACATCAGTCAGGAAGTTATTAAAGCTTGGTCACAAATGGATCTTCCAAATGGACAATGACCCCAAGCATACTTCCAAAGTTGTGGGAAAATGGCCTTAGGACAACAAAGTCAATGTGTTTGGGTGGATATCACAAAGCACTGACTTCAATCCCATAGAAAATATTTGGGCAGAACTGAAAAAGCGTGTGTGAGCAAGGAGGCCTACAAACCTGACTCAGTTATACCAGCTCTGTCAGGAGTAATGGTCCAAAATTCACCCAACTTATTGTGGGAAGCTTGTGGAAGGCTACCCAAAATGTTTGACCCAAGTTAAACAATTTAAAGGCAATGCTACCAAATACTAATTGAGTGTATGTAAACTTCTGACCCACTGGGAATGTGATGAAAGAAATAAAAGCTGAAATAAATCATTCGCTCTGCTATTACTCTGATATTTCACATTCTTAAAATAATGTGGTGATCCTAACTGACCTAAGACAGGGAATTTTTACTAGTATTAAATGTCAGGAATTGTGAAAAACGGAGTTTAAATGTATTTGGCTAAGGTGTATGTAAACTTCCAACTTCAACATGTTAGCTAGCCACAACAGGTAAACATTTTAACGCACCATGTCAACGGAGGATTATCCAAGCTAACATTAGCTAGCTAGCTAAAATTTGCAAGCTAGCAAAACCTTCCTTGTAGCTACCAGTCTGTCTCACTGGCCATTCCTGAAATGGAATGTTGATGTATGTAGTAGTAGTTATAAGTGAGATGATAAGAGGGCACAAGCATATTAGGTTCTCCTAATAACCATTTATAATAAGAAAGGTTCAAATATGAACCCATTGATTAAGAAAGGTTCCCAGAAGAATTCTCCAGATGAAAAGGTAAGAACCTTTTTTACATTTATACCCCTAATTCTTAGTGTGGCTAGCTACCTTTTGAGTTTGTGTCCCGTGACGCAGTTGGCATCCGTTGCTGGGACTGCTACTCCCTGTCCAGTGATCATGCCGACCAAGGCCGGGTCTGAGGAGCTATTTGGCGTAGCAGCTAACCTAGCTGTCTAACAAGCTAGCAGGGTTTTCTTGAGGGTGTAAACGCAGCCCGCCGCACGGTTAGCCATTGTGGCTGGGGCCTCGGATTGTCCCGGGCTTGTGGCTGTCTAGATCCCTGCTGTTTGTTGTTACTTTCAAACTTCCCCACGACATGCCCTGTTTGGAACTGCAAGGAGTAACAGCATAAACTACGTTGCTAGTTACCATGACAAAGACCAAAGCCGGCGGGAGTACCGTTGACAGTGATGTCTCTCTATCACAGGTGAAGGATCTTTTAAACAATCAAAAAGAGTTCTATAAGCAGTTGTTAAATTGCTTCAAGTGTTTTGTCCAAATACTGGTGGAGTCAACTAATAGAAGAATGGACGACCTGACCAGAGATGTCCAAGACCTAAAGAACAGTTTGCAGTTCTCCCAGGGTCAGCTCGATGAGTTTAAACAGGAGAAAGGCAAGATGACAGCAATCTGTATGTCATTGAGAGAGGACATCAGTTTTGTGTGTAAATTCATGGTAACAATGACATAGAAATCATATGATCTCAAGGGATAATCAAGGCGCAACAACATGGTTGTGAACGGAATTGCAGAATCTCCACATGAGACCTGGACAGAGTCTGAGGACAAAGTGAGGGAAATGATCTCAGAGAAACTCAAGATGGACCACAGGAAGATGGAGGTGGAGCCCGCCCACAGAACTGGAAAACCTACCATTGGCCCAGGTGACAGGGCGAGAGTGGTCAAGTTCCTGAGGTTCAAGGACAAGGTAGCTGTTCTAGAAAGAGCTTGAGAGGAACGTATATCTTCCTCAATGAGGACTATCCTGAAGCTGTGCACCAGAAGAGGAAAGACCTTATCACAGCCATGAAAGCTGCCAGAACACGTGGGGACATTGCTTACATTTGCTATGACAGGCTCACTGTCCACCCTCCCTCCCAAAAGCCTGGAAAGGAGGAGAGAGCCAAGCCTATGGGTTTGTATCTTCATCCCAGCAGCACACATACACACTTACACACACCAACTGATTAATGGACTGCTGCATGTATATTTTTGTCTCTGATAAGCTACCCAGGAAAGGATTCAAAATAGCCCATATTAATATATGTAGCCTTTGAAATAAGGTTCATGAAATCAATAACTTGCTAACATCAGACAACATTCATATGTTAGCCATCTCTGAGACTGACTAAGACAATTCATTTCATTATACAGCAGTAGCAATACAAGGATATACCATCTATAGAAAAACAGAAATGAGCCTCCCGAGTGGCGCAGTGATCTAAGGCACTGCATCGCAGTGCTAGAGGCGTCACTACAGACCCGGGTTTGATCCCAGGCTGTGTTGCAGCCGGCCACGATCGGGAGACTCATGAGGCCAGGCCAGGCGCATGCACACTGACGTCGGTAGCCAGTTGCACAGTGTTTCTTCTGACACATTGGGGCGGCTGGCTTCCGGGTTAAGCGAGCAGTGTGTCAAGAAGCAGTGCGGCTTGGCAGGGCGTGTTTCGGAGGACGCATGGCTCTCAACCTTTGCCTCTCCCTAGTCCATATGAGAGTTGCAGCGATGGGACAAGAATGTAACTTCCAATTGGGGAGAAAAAAAGAGGTAAAATGTACAACAAAAAAAGAAATAAGAGACTGAAATGCTTATGGGGAGGTGTTGCTTTATGCATTCAGAGCCATATCCCTGTAATGCTTAGAGAATATCTTATGTCAAGTGTTATTGAAGTGTTGTGTTTGCAGGTTCACTTCGCACATATAAAGCATTTTCTTCTGCTACAGGCCACCAAGTGCTAACAGTTGGTATATAAATAATATGTGTGAAATGCTTGATAGTGTATGTGATGTAAACAGAGAGGTCTACTTTATTGGGGACCTGAATATTGACTGATTTTCATCAAGCTGTCCGCTCAAGAGGAAGCTTCTAGTGGTGTGGGGGCTGTGCTTTGGCAAAGTGGGTGGGGTTATATCCTGCCTGTTTGGCCCTGTCTGGGGGTATCATCGGATGGGGCCACAGTGTCTTCTGATCCCTCCTGTCTCAGCCTCCAGTATTTATGCTGCAGTAGTTTATGTGTCGGGGGGCTAGGGTCAGTCTGTTACATCTGGAGTATTTCTCTTGTCTTATCCGGTGTCCTGTGTGAATTTAAATATGCTCTCTCTAATTCTCTCTCTCTCTCTTTCTTTCTCTTGGAGGACCTGAGCCCTAGGACCATGCCTCAGGACTACCTGGCATGATGACTCCTTGCTGTCCCCAGTCCACCTGGCCATGCTGCTGCTCCAGTTTCGGCCTGCGGCTATGGAACCCTGACCTGTTCACCGGACGTGCTTGTTGCACCCTCGACAACTACTATGATTATTATTATTTGACCATGCTGGTCATTTATGAACATTTTAACATCTTGACCATGTTCTGTTATAATATCCACCTGGCACAGCCAGAAGAGGACTGGCCACCCCTCATAGCCTGGTTCCTCTCTAGGTTTCTTGCTAGGTTTTTGGCCTTTCTAGGGAGGTTTTCCTAGGGAGTTTTTCCTAGCCACCGTGCTTCTTTCACATGGATTGCTTGCTGTTTGGGGTTTTAGGCTGGGTTTCTGTACAGCACTTTGAGATTTCAGCTGCTGTACGAAGGGCTATATAAATACATTTGATTTGATTTGATTTGATTCTCACTGTAACCAGTGTATGTAATCTGATTCAGGTTATTAATCAACCTACCAGGGTGTTCACAAACACTACAGGCCAAGATCATCCACATAAATCGATCACATTTTTACCAATACTGTAGAACTTTGTTCTAAAGCTGTATCCATAACCATCCGTAACCATCGGATGCAGGGATCACAATATAGTGGCTATTTCCAGGAAAGCCAAAGTTCCAAAAGCGAGGCCTAAAATAGTGTATAAGAGATCACACAAATTATTTTGCTGTGACTCTTATGTGGATCTGATGTGATTAATAAGGAGCATCCAGATGCTGCACTTGATGAATTTATGAAATAGTTTTTTCAAATGATTGATAAACATGCACCTCTTAAGAAACTGACTGTTAGAACTGTTAAGGCTCCATGGATTGATGAGGAATTGAAAAACGGTATGGTTGAAAGAGATGGGGCAAAGGGAGTGGCTAATAAGTCTAGCTGCACATCTGACTTACTGAAAATGTATAAATTAAGTGACTAAACTCAAAAAAAGAAGAAACTGTATTATGAAGCCAAGATCAATGATTGAAAGAATGACGGGAAAAAAACATTGCTGTTCCTTAAATGAAATGGGCAGGAAGACAAATTCAACTCCATCTTTCATCGATTCAGATGGCTTACAGTATTCATCTCAAAACCATTTGATGTTGCCAAATATTTTAATAATTACTTAATTGGCAAAGTGGGCAAATTTAGGCAGGAAATGCCAACAACTCACAGTGAGCCATCGTACTCATGCATAAAAAAACAAATAATGAAAGAAAATTATTGTTAGTTAACGTTTTGCAAAGTTAGTGTGGGTAAGGTGGAAAAATTACTGTTATCGATCAATAACGACAAACATCCTGGCATTGACAACTTTGATGGAAAGTTACTGAGGATGGTAGCTGACTCTATAGCCACTCCTACCTGTCATATCTTTAATCTGAGCCTAGAGGAAAGTCTTTGTCCTCAGGCCGGAGGGAAGCGTAAGTCATTCAGCTACCCAAGAGTGGTAAAGCAGCCTTTACTGGTTCTAACAGCAGACCTATCAGCTTGCTGCCAGCTCTTAGCAAACTGTTGGAAAAAATGTTTTTTGACCAAATACAATGCTACTTCTCTGTAAACTAATTAACTACAGACTGTCAGCATGCTTATAGAGAAAGGCACTCAACATGTACTGCACTGACACAAATTACTGATGATTGATTGAAATAAATTGATAATAAGAAGATTGTGGGAGCTGTACTGTTAGATTTCAGTGCAGCCTTTGATATTATTGACCATAACTTGTTGTTCAGAAAACTTATGTGTTATGACTTTCAACCCCCTGCCATGTCGTGGATTTAGAGCTATCTATCTAATAAAACTCAACGTTTTTTTAATGGAAGCTTCTCTAATGTCAAACATGTAAAGTGTGGTGTACCATAAGGCAGCTCTCTAGGCCCTCTACTATTTTCTATTTTTACCAATGACCTGCCACTGGCATTAAACAAAGCATGTGTCCATGAATGCTGATGATTTAACCCAGGAGTCGGGCAACCCAAAATGTTGAAAGAGCCATATTGGACCAAAAAAAACAAAAAACAAATCTGTCTGGAGCCGCAAAAAATTAAAAGCCTTATATAAGCCTTATAATGAAGGCAACACATGCTGTAAGTGTCTATATTAGCTATATTAGCCTACTATCAAAATGATAAGTAGGCTACAAATACATAATGAGCATTCATGATTAAACGTTTATTTTACCTGCAGCGCATCCTGGAGAGAATGACGCACCACGTGACTACTCTGCTGTACGATGGTGCTTTAAGTTTAACTTCCATTATAATATTAATGTATTATGTTTCGTTGCATTGATGAAATTATAGAAATACAATACAGAAATCAGATTTTTTATGTCATTTTTATTTTAGGATTCGAAAAAACAACAACAAAATGTGCAACGTGCATAATAGGCCTCCTGTAATTTCAGACCTCCCCATGGAAATAAAATGCAGTCCTTTTCAATCCTCAATAATACGATACAATCCTCTTCTCTTTTCCCCCTTATCTGGGCAACAGACAGAGTGCAATAAAACAGCAGCCTTTTGAAAAGGTAAAGTATATAAAATTAAAATAATACAGTTTAAGTTCGATTTCTGTGCATTATCCTCTTCTCTTTAGTTTTCTGCAAATGTGCAGCAGCACCTCTTCTCTTTTGACACGCACAATACAATGCAGCCATCCTCGGACCTGAGCAACAAAACACAATAATATCCCTATGTGTCATTCCAAATATATACTGACAAAAATCAGAAATCACTATATAAAAACAGCCACTTTGTTACTAAATATGTGCCTATGACAGGATTGTGTTCTTACCCGTTTAATGTGACTTCTGTTTTCGGACATCACTGGACAGCTTCTCAACATCGGGCATGTAAGATGTAACTTTAATTTTCACGCAGGACTGCAAGCTCTCATCTGTGAGGCGGGTGCGGTATTTGGATTTTATGTAGTTCATGTTTGAGAATATCTGCTCGCACAGGTATGGTGATCCAAAGATGGATAATACTCCAAATGCATATTTCTTCATGTTCCTATAACTGTCAGGAAGAATGGAAATGTCTTTCCACGTTACTCTTTTTGTTATTTGACAACTTCTCATTACAAAGCAAACATGTGTAACAGTGTAGGTTCCGTCCTTCTCTTTGCCCCAACCTGGGCTCGAACCAGGGACCCTCTGCACACATCAACAACTGACAACCACGAAGCATCGTTACCCATCGCGCCACAAAAGCCACGGCCCTTGCAACGCAAGGGGAAACCCGACTTCAAGTCTCAGAGCGAGTGACGTCACCGATTGAAATGCTATTAGCGCGGACCACCGCTAACTAACTAGCCATTTCACATCGGTTACACATGCAGGCAATCCTTCCGCATTGGCAATGAAAGCAAATGATTCGGTCCAAGAACTGTGGAATCCTCTGTTCTACTCAGCTATCTTTCTCTTTTTCCCTTTGGGATCCATGGCCCATGACACACCCGCCGGTTTGTTTGCAACAGCCACCTGTCTGGCACTACGCCGAGCTGAAAGAAACGTGTGTCGCAGGCTATGACATAAATCTTCGTTGACAGAAATGTTGAAATTAAATATTTATTATACACATTTTTACAGCATTGGATAATAAATTATATTAAAACAAAAAATATATTCACACGATCTTTTTCCATTTTCATATTTTTGAAAAAGCTCCAGGGAGCCACTAGGACGGCGCTAAAGAGCCGCATGTGGCTCTAGAGCCGCGGGTTGCCGACCCCCGATTTAGCCATATACACATCACCAACCACAGCTAATGAAGTCACTGAAACCTATAACAAAGAGTTGCAGTCTGTTTTGGATTGGTTGGCTAGTAATAAACTGGTCCTGAACATCTCTAAAAGTAAGAGCATTGTATTTGGTACAAATCATTCCCTAAATTCTAGACCTCAGCTGAATCTGGTAATTAATGGTGTGGATCTTGAACAAGTTGAGGAGAGTAAATTACTTGGTGTTACCTTAGATTGTAAACTGTCATGGTCAAAACATATACATTCAATGGTTGTAAAGATGGGGAGATGTCTGTCCATGATGAAGAGATGTTCTGCTTTTCTGACACCAAACTCCAAAAAGAAAGTCCTGCAGGCTCTAGTTTTATCTTATCTTGATTATTGTCCAGTCGTGTGGTCCAGTGCTGCGAGGAACGACCTAGATAAGCTGCAGCTGGCCCAGAACAGAGCGGCACGTCTTGCTCTTCATTGTAGTAAGAGGGCTAATATAAATACTATGCATGCCAGTCTCGCTTAGCTAAGAGTTGAGGAGAGACTGACTGCATCACTACTTATTTTTATAAGAAACATTAATGTGTTGAAAATTCCAAATTGTGACACACACACACGCTTACCCCACCAGAAATGCCACCAGGGGTCTTTTCACAGTCCCCAAATTCAGAACATATTCAAGAAAGTGTACAGTATTATATAGAGCCATTATTGCATGGAGCATCTCCTATTGCTCAAATGAACAGCAAACCTGGTTTCAAAAAACAGATAAAGCAACACCTCACGGCACAATGCCTCTCCCCTATTTGACCTAGATAGCTTGTGTCTATGTATTGATATGTAGGCTACGTGTGCCTTTTTAAAATAGATGTAGTTCTGTCCTTGAGCTGTTTTTGTCTATTAATGTTCTTCTGTATTATGTCATGTTTTATGTTTTGTGTGGACCCCAGGAAGAGTAGGTGCTGCTTTCGCAACAGCTCATGGGGATCCTAAAAAAACACCAAATACAAAAGACTCAGTGTGCAATAATAGTGTTTAATGTGATTTTTGAATGACTACCTCGTCTCTGTACCCATACAATTATCTGTATGGTCACTCAGTTGAGCAGTGAATGTCAAACACAGTTTCAAATCAAATCAAATTGTATTTGTCACATGCGCCGAATACAACAGGTGTAGACTTTACAGTGAAATGCTTACTTACAGGCTCTAAACAATAGTGAAAAAAAGGTATTAGATGAACAATAGGTAGATAAAGAAATAAAACAACACAAAAAAAAAGACAGGTTATATACAGTAGCGAGGCTATAAAAGTAGTGAGGCTACATACAGACACCGGTTAGTCAGGCTGATTGAGGTAGTATGTACATGTAGATATGGTTAAAGTGACTATGCATATATGATTAACAGAGAGTAGCAGTAGCGTAAAAGAGGGATTGGCGGGTGGTGGGTGGGACACAATGCAGATAGCCTGGTTAGCCAATGTGCGGGAGCAATGGTTGGTTGGCCCAATTGAGGTAGTATGTACATGAATGTATAGTTAAAGTGACTATGCATATATGATAAACACAGAGTAGCAGCAGCGTAAAAAGAGGGATTGGGGGGGCACACGATGCAAATAGTCCGGGTAGCCATTTGATTACCTGTTCAAGAGTCTTATGGCTTGGGAGTAAAAACTGTCGAGAAGCCTTTTTGTCCTAGACTTGGCACTCCGGTACTGCTTGCCATGCAGTAGTAGAGAGAACAGTCTATGACTGGGGTGGCTGGGGACTTTGACAATTTTTAGGGCCTTCCTCTGACACCGCCTGGTGTAGAGGTCCTGGATGGCAGGCAGCTTAGCCCCAGTGATGTACTGGGCCGTACGCACTAGACTGAGCAATTGCCGATTCAACCACAAAGAACAGGGAGGTTTTCCAATGCCTCACAAAGTAGAAAAGGGAGGCCTACAGTGACTGAAAAGCAGTCTGGAGCTCTTCAACAGCCTGAACCAGAGAAGGAGCACATGAATATATAACTGTATCATCTGCATATCGATGTAACTTTGCTGGTTGCATCCCATTTCCCAAATCATTAATAAAAATTGAGAACAGCACAGGAGCTAAAATGGAACCCTGGGGCACACCTCTACAATCTTGTGATTGTGTTCTGTCAGAAAGATAGTTCCTTAACCAATTTAATGCATGAGCACTTGGTGGAGCCAGCATCATTGTCAATAAAACGAACTGAGTCTTTTGACACAGAAAAAAAGTAATTCAATAGTTTGAGATTTTGGAAGTATGCCATCAAGTGTAGGTCCAGTTGCATTTGAGAGTGGTACAAATGTAATTGCAAAGAGAGAACAAGTTCCTGGTGGTATTAACATGATGGTCTCGTCAGAGTGTTAGCAAATTGTAGGGCATAAGGCGAAGATAATTCCCATTGATCATTCAGCCCATTTAAACCAGGATGGCATTGAGTAAAGAGGGGCGGCAGGGTAGCCTAGTGGTTAGAGTAACTGAAAGGTTGGAAGATCAAATCCCCGAGCTGACAAAGATACAAATCTGTCGTTCTGCCCCTGAACAAGGCAGTTAACCCACTTTTCCTAGGCCATCATTGAAAATAAGATTTTGTTGTTAACTGACTTGCCTAGTTAAATAAAGGTTAAATAAAAAAAATATTCAAAAAAATAAAAAGAGCAGGCACAGTAACAGATACATAATGACATTTTTTGCCCAGGTGTGCAACGACCAGTAGACGTTGTGTAGAACAAGGTAGATTTTCTCACCGCCCACGTGCATCAGGTTTTCCAATACGATAACCGTTTCTCCAGTCCTACTCTTCAGTGCACCCCTGCGCTCATGTAGCAGGCCGTGCGCACAGACAGACGCTCCTGACAAGGCGAGCTCCAACTCCAGAAAGATGCAGAAAAAAAAGAAAGGCCTTCTCAATCCAAAATCTTTGTACAAGTAAATTTCATAAAATAGAGACTGATATCTAAAAATAATTGTTGTTATATACAGCATCCACCTTCACATAAAAAGTATTTGCTTTTGTAAACAGGATCAGGGTCATTAAAACATAAAAACTCTTAAAACTCTGATCTCCTGGATCACACATGAAAATGGACAGGCTGATTGGCAACCATCTTGGATTTGCACATTTGATGAGCTTTGTGGGCACTATGGTGTTGAATGCTGAGCTGTAGTCAATGATCAGCATTCTCACATAGGTGTTCCTTTCATCCAGGTGGGAAAGGGAAGTGTGGAGTGCGATTGCGTCATCTGTGGATCTGTTGGGGCGGTATGTGAATTGGTGTGGGTCTAGGGTTTCTGGCATGATGGTGTTGATGTGAACAATGACAAGCCTTTCAAATCACTTCATGGCTACCGACGTGATTTCTACGGGGCTGTAATAATTTAGGCAGGTTACCTTCGCTTTCTTGGGCACAGAGATTATGGTGGTCTGTCTGAAACATGTTGGTTTTACAGACTTGGCCAGGGAGAGGTTGAAAATGTCAGTGAAGACACCTGCCAGTTGGTCAGCACATGCCCGGAGCACACATCCTGGTAATCCATCTGGCCCCGCAGCCTTGTGTATGTTGACCGGTTTAAAGGTCTTACTCACATCGGCTATGGAGAGCGTGATCGCACAGTCATCAGGAGCAGCTGGTGCTCTCATGCATGCTTCAGTGTTGCTTGCCTCAAAGCGAGCATAAAAGGCATTTAGCTCATCTGGTAGGCTCTCGTCACTGGGCAGCTCGTGGCTGGATTTCCTTTTGTAGTCCGTAATAGCTTTCAAGCCCTGACACATCCAACGAGCGTCACAGCCTGTGTAGTAGGATTAAACCTTTGTCCTGTATTGACGCTTTGCCTGTTTGATGGTTCGTCTGAGGGCGTAGTGGGATTTCTTATAAGCGTCTGGATTAGTGTCCCACTCCTTGAAAGCGGAAGCTCTAGCGTAGCATCCACATTATCTGACCACTTCTGTATTGAGCAAGTCACTGGTACTTCCTACATTAGTTTTTGCTTGTAAGCAAGAATCAGGAGGATAGAATTATGTTCATATTTCCCAAATGGAGGGCAAGGGAGAGCTTTGTATGCGTCTCTGTGTGTGGAGTAAAGGTGGTCTGGATTTTTTTCCCCCTCTGGTTGCACATGTGACATGCTGGTAGATTTAAGATTTAAGTTTGCCTACATTAAAGTTCCCAGCCACTATGAGTGCCACTTCTGGATGAGCATTTTGTTGTTTGCTTCTGGCCTTATACATCTTGTTGAGTGTGGTCTTAGTGCCAGTATCAGTTTGTGGTGGTAAATAGACAGCTACGAATAATATAGATGAGAACTCTCTTGGTAGATAGTGTGGTCTACAGCTTATCATGAGGTATTCTACCTCAGGTGAGCAATACCTCGAGACTTCTTTAATATTAGACATCACGCACCAGCAGTTGTTGGCAAATAGGCCCCCGCCCCTCGTCTTACCAGACGTAGCTGTTCTGTCCTGCCGAAACACGGAGAAACCAGCCAGCTCTATATTATCTGTGTTGTCGTTCAGCCAAGTCTCTGTGAAACATAAGATATTACCGTTTTTAATGTCCTGTTGGTAGGATAGTCTTAGTCTTAATCATAGATCGTCCAGTTTATTTTCTAATGATTGCACGTTGGCCAATAATACAGAGGATAGTGGTCATTTACCTACTAATTTTGGGCCTTGTCTCAACAAAGCAGTATATCCTTTGGGTCGGACTCATTAAAGAAAAAAGCTTTGTCCAGTTCCAGTTCAGTAACCGCTGTTCTGATGTCCAGAAGCTCTTTTCGGTCATAAGAGGCGGTAGCAGCAACATGATGTACAAAATGAGTTACAAACAATGCAAAAAAACGAACAAAATAGCACAGTTGGCTCGGAGCCCGTAAAATGGCAGCCATCCCCTCCGGTGCCATCACTACAAAGATACAGGCATCCTTCCTAACTCAGTTGCCGGAGAGGAAGGAATCCGCTCAGGGATTTCACCATGAAGCCAATGGTGACTTTAAAACAGTTACTTACTTTTTATTTAACCTTCATTTAACTAGACAAGTCAGTAAAGAACTAATTCTTATCTACAATGACGGCCAAACGCTAACCCGGACAATGCTGGGCCACTCGGGAGCCCCAAGTTACAGAGTTCAATGGCTGTGATAAGAGAAAACTGAGGATGGATCAACAACATTGTAGTTACTTCACAATACTAACCTAAAAGACAGAGTGAAAAGAAGTAAGCCTGTACAGAATAAACATATTCCAAAACATGTATACTCTTTGCAATAAGGCAATAAAGTAAAACTGCTAAAATGTGAAAAATAAATGTACTTTATGTCCTGAATACAAAGCTTAATGTTTGGGGCAAATCCAACACAACACATTACTGAGTACCACTCTTCATATTTTCAAGCATGGTGGTGGCTGCATCATGTTACGGTATGCTTGACATCAGCAAGGACTTGGGTGTTGTTTCGGATAAAAAATAAATGGAATAGAGGTAAGCACAGGCAAAATCAGAGAGGAAAACCTGGTTCAGGCAGCTTTCCAACAGACCCTGGGGGGGAAATTCACCTTTCAGCAGGACAATAACTAAAACACTAGGCTAAATATACACTGTAGTTACTTACCAAGACAACATTGAATGCTCCAGAGTGGCCTAGTTACAGTTTAGACTTAAATTGGCTTGAAAATCTATGGCAAGACTTGAAAATGGTTGTCTAGAAATGATCAACAACCAACTTGACAGAACTTGAATAATTTTAAAAAGAATAATGTGCAAATATTGTACAATCCACGTGTGCAAAACTCTTAAGAGACTTACCCAGAAAGACTTAGAGCTGCAATCACTGCCAAGGGCACTGTATATGTACCATGTCTAAGTTGTAACATTATGACTTCTTCATTGGTTTGTTTTGTCAGTGAGAAAGGCGAATTTGGACATAAACCTGCCAACCAGACTTCAGACAAGTCTGCAAGCTTTGGAGACTGCATGGCATTTTGAAGCTTAAATGACCGTGAGGCATTGTTACTAGAGCCATCTATATATATATATATATATATATGACTCTGATTGTTACTTACTGGCAGCAAAGTGCCTTGTTACGCCTGACTGAGCTAGCTGCTTTGAAATAGGATACATTATCTATAATTATGGAGATCTTGGAGGAGGCTGTTGGCTGTCTCTTTCATCTTTCTGAAGTGCATCATAATGTGGTGATCAAATTAATTTAGGCCACTCAAAATTGGGCATTCCATTATGTGCTAAGCTCAGTGATTTCGTAAAGAGACCAGATCAGGGAATGTTACTCAACAAAAGTTTGCCAGAGTTCGAGAGTCAGTGAGACAACTCATGTGGAGTTGGTGTGTCCATAAAGCATGTCTATAAAGCATCAAATGTATGCATTTTTTTACATTTTACATTTGAGTCATTTAGCAGACGCTCTTATCCAGAGCGACTTACAGTAGTGAATGCATACATTTCATACATTTTTTCCCCATACTGGTCCCCCATGGGAATCGAACCCACAACCCTGGCGTTGCAAACACCATGCTCTACCAATTGAGCCACACAGGACCATGCACACTCAATGATTATTTTATAACAATGCATAGAAAAATAACACCATAATATTGGGATATTCTGCCACTGCCAAATAGTTCCACAAGCATCAGCAACATTTTTTAAAAAGCTATAATGTTCACAAGCAACTTGGTGTTTGGTTTTAAAACCTGAATATGTCCAGATGAAAGTCATTTTCTTTCACCAAGTGCAGCAAATATTTTGCCTGAAATGCCTTTTGACATCAACAGTGACTTTTATGTATTTTAAATAAAAAAACTAGCAGACTTTGCATGAAAAGGGTTAAGACAACTTTCAGAGGGGACCACAATGTCTCTTTGTCTTGCCTCCTTGCCTCTTGACTCCAAATCAAAGGTAGTTTAGAAAGTTAAACAAAGCTCAGATGAGGCTTACAGTTGTTTTGTATCGCAGCTCAGCCCTCATTTGTTGCCTTGGAATTTAAATGAAACGGTATGGTAATCCACTTTTCCCTGGCAAATTATTATTTTGAAAGGGCATAGTGTTTGGGATGCTAATTGCCCCCAACATTGTTTTCCTCCACCACTATCCCTCTGTTCACAACGCAAATAAACACAAGTAAACAAGGAAGGAAGTCTTTACACGACACTTTGGCGCACTTCAAGGGGAGATTTAACATACAAAGTCGCTCCTTTCTCTCTCTGTGTCCCCAGACCTGTTAAAATACATCGATTAAAGCGTCAAGAACGGATGCAGTCGTTTGACCAGAGCAGTTAATGTATATCATGTGTGCCTATTTGTGTTTACTCGCGCGGACCATTTTACGAGTGCGTGTTCGAAGATGGAGAAGTGCGCGCGAGACGTGAGCAGGCGCTCGTCGGGGGACTCAACTTCAAACAGACGTGGAACACATGAGATCCCAGCGACTTCAAAGAGAGCACGCGGTGAACACGCAGTGCCACTCAAACTTGGTTATGGACTTAAGTGTTTCCAAAAGCATACATAGTTGCAGATGTATTTCCCCCTGAGCACCGGATGTAGAATGAAGGAAATGCTAAATTACACATTTGCGTGTAATTGTATTAGTTATATAAGGAATGAATAACCTATTGATCCCAAAACAAAAGTGGATACAATTTACAGTTGATGGTGGATATTACAGCTATAACACACCTAACAACAGTAGAAATAATTGATAGGCTACCCCAACTGTCATTCCTAAATCATGTCACTTTGAATGGTGTAGTTACGCAAGATAGAACAAGAATTTACTCTCAGGACTTGAGACAGCTTCAGAGCTAAATCACCATGTTCCCGTTAGGCCTACTAACCACTGTAGGAAACCTAGATACGTTGCTTCCTAGGAATCCTTTTCAGCAAGGGGCTCTCTGAAAATAAGTAGTGGGATTGGGAAGCATTGACCTTTTCTTCTGAGTAGCCTATTATTACACTAGCTATAGCGACCCATTTAAATAGTTGGGAATGGCGTGCGATCGGCTGAGAAAGCTAATTTTTCAGGCTGAATAGTAATGTCCCAAGGCTAGGGCGGGCAAGGAGGAGGCGGGTTGCGCTCTTGATGCGGGTTAAAGACTTTCAATAGTCTCCCTAAAGTCAAACCCTCTGATCATGCCGATGCTGGCGCCTAAAAACAACATAACTTGTCTGCCTATTAGAGGGACTGACAAATCGTGACAGATTGTTTATACTTAGCAATTAGCGACGCAGACGCTTTCCAGAGAGCTAAATAGACTGCACGAAATAGTAATAGTTAAATTCGTGATTTTCGTACACAATTGAGATTGCATGAGCTGTGCTTCATTTTAGTGAAGAGAAAATGAAGAGAGAATAGCCTACTGTATAGAGTTATAACTGCGCGACACTGTGCGTGCGTCAATTAGGAAAATACGGTCATTAATCAGATAAATAATAGAGAACAAACAACTGAGTAAGCGTTGGCCCTATATCTCGCTATATAAAAAAACATGATACACATGTATCTATTAGAATAGGTCTATTCAAGTATACGCAGAGTAGACAGGTAAATCAATGACAGCCTTAGCTTAAATTGAACATAGGCTCCACGGTTGCCTCCACCACCTTCCTTGACTCCACATCATTGTTTACCTTAATGGTTGTAGTCAAAGGGAAAGATCCCAGTAATCCCTCCCCCAAGCCCGATAATTACCTCTAAATGACTGCGAAGGGCTGTGTGTTTCAATATGATTAGAGCCCTGCAGCCATCAATAAAAATTGCCTTGCAAAAGGCCGATCACATAAAGGAAGGCAGTAAATGTTGGCCAACATTCGAGAGTTTCTATTTCACTTTAACTGTTGAACATAATAGCATAATAAAGTCGTACAAGACATGATATAAGTAAATAGTATAAAAACCTATATAGGCTACAGCAGCCTGTATATTGATTTGATAATAAGTTCAATATAACATGAAACTTATAGCGTCCTCTGATGGGCCTATTTTTCTGACAGCGCAAACAGGAATAAGCACAGTTACCGATACTATAAGAGTACCACCACCACTGCCATAATAATAACATCAATAATATTAAGAATATTCAAAATTGTAATATAAATGATCGTATTGAAAAATTATAGTATTGAAAAAGTAAAACATTTTTCCCAATTTATGTTATACCATTCCAAGTGAAGTATTTGCACAAGTTTTGTTTACTTTAAGTTGTAAAATGTAGCCTAAAATGTTTACTTTCCCCTGCCAATCAAATAACCAAGCGTCACATCAGTTTTAGCTGAGATTCCTTCCTAATCGAATGGCTTCTCTACGTCCCACCCACCTCACATCTGATTGGACGGTGGCGTCCCCACGCCTGCCTTATAGCAGTGTTCGCAAGAATGTTCAGATAAACATGAGGATGCCACTAGCATAGGAGCAATCCAGCAATTTCTGTGACTCAACTTTTCAATACTTCGATTGTTTACCACCAAGTAAAGGCCGAATCTGTATGGCCCCAACTGTTGCCATGTCAGCTTTATCCGTTGGCTTGAAAACAGAAGACATTCCCTCACGTTCGGGTCTCGTTGGCACAGGAGAGATGCAGACCAATTTGAGCAGGGTGGCGGAGGAGACAGGGATAAAGCCCAAAGTAGCGATTCTTCCCTTCAGCGTCGAGGCTCTGATGGCCGACAGGAAACCGAGCAGGGACTTGACATCTCCAGAAAGATCATCCATGTCGGGGTCATCCCTGACGCTAGGCTCGAGGATGGGCTCGCTTTCGAGACTGGATAACTCGGCCCCCTCCCTGGCCATCGGGTCGCTGTTCTCAGTAGGCGACATTATGAACATGCCAGAAGACGCATTGGTTAAACCCGAGAGTCCAGAAAGTCAAGACCGAAATTCTTGGATACAGAGCCCTCGCTTTTCGCCTACTCCTCCACGTGAGCGTTCTCTTTCTATTTATCCTTCGTTAATGTGTGCGTAAAATCAACTGCGATAGCCCATAGAGCTTTACAGGAGGCATTTAGGTGAAACGTGTTGCATGATTTATAGCAACGTTGTATTGAGTTTGATAGTTTTAGTTTGGCCTATATCATTGCAGTTTAAGCACATAATAATTGGGTATTTTCGAACGTATCTGCTTTAACGAATTCCTATGTTAAAATCACGCTGCAGTTCCATAAAGTGTTTATTATTAATTCTGTACATCAAAACAACACAATTTGTACATTTCCGTCACCTTGAAAGCATGGGTTTTAACGATGTTTTCTGTCTTGGTTATTGCAGGAAGGCTAAGTCCCCCCTCCTGTCCACTGAGAAAGCACAAGACCAACAGAAAGCCCCGGACCCCTTTCACCACGTCACAGCTCCTGGCTTTGGAGAGAAAGTTTCGACAGAAGCAGTACCTGTCCATCGCCGAGCGCGCAGAGTTCTCCAGCTCGCTCAACCTGACGGAGACGCAGGTGAAAATATGGTTTCAGAACAGACGAGCCAAAGCCAAGAGGCTCCAGGAGGCAGAACTGGAAAAACTGAAAATGGCAGCCAAGCCAATGCTGCCTCCAGCGTTCGGGATTTCCTTTCCTTTCGGTGCGCACGTCCCCTCGTCTTATGGAGGGTCGCACCACTTTCAGAGGCACTCCCTGCCAGTGTCTCCCATGGGACTGTATGCAGCTCATGTCGGATACAGCATGTATCACCTCGCCTGACGTGAAGGAAGGACATATTTTGTGCCATGTAGACTATGAAGTGCTTCAACATAGACCCACATCACCAAAATACTATCTGGTGTTGCATATTTTGACTGGATAGCCATGAGTAAGGACTGCCTTGTAGTAGTGCTATGTTTTCCTCGGTATGTCAAGTATATACATCTACTTTGCCATTAGTTTGATACCACGGTTGATTATTGGGTCACTAAAACTCTCACTGGCTACCCGAGTCCACCCAAAAGTTAAAGTTAGACCATCCCAAAGTTCTACGCACCAGCATGGGGTTTTGCACCAACACACATAAGACCCAGAGGTAGGTTGGGCTTTCATCACTAATGTGGACTGTTGTCACTACAGACTAAGATGCGATACTTTTCACCTGCATTTTTGTCAATGCATAAAATAGTGGCTTACTGAATCCAAAGTCAATGAACGCTCTTTGTTAAATTAGAAGAACCACAGCATTTTTTTATATATTATAACAGCACTGTCTGTTGTTTGAATGATTCCCTTCAGAAGGGATTTGTGTACTGTAAAATACTGTATATTTGAAAAATATCCTCATTTATATTGAATATATTTGTGACATAAATTAACACAAAATGGATTATTCTTTTTCATTGAGCAGTTCTTCGTGTTGACTGACAGTACAAATGACTAGAATAGCCTATGATATGTAGACCTAATTTAAACTCGAACGTGCCAGCAGTTATTGAGTATTTAAAACATTGCACCAGGGTTTCTTACACGTCGTTGATTTAAGGTAATATTTAGTAACCATAATGATGTGGTTTCGACGTCAGAAAATATCGAGTTAAATGTTCAATGAGTGTAGACAGTGGTTGGAAAACTACAGGCTATTGGAAGACTATTTGTAATAGTGGAAAAAATTAAAATGCAGGGGAAATTAGTTATATGTAGGGAAAATAACTAACATGCAGGGAAAATAACTTATATGTAAAGGAAATAACTGACATGCAGGGAAAATAACTTATATGTAAAGGAAATAACTGACATGCAGGGGAAATGACTTATATGCAGGGAAAATAACTAACAGTCAGGGAAATGACTTATATATAGGGAAAATAACTAACGTGCAGGCAAATGTGAGGAAGAGTAGTCTCCCACTGGGCACGCACTGGTTGAATCAACATTGTTTCCACGTCATTTAAATGAATGTGGAACCAACGTGGAAGACGTTGAATTGACGTCTGTGCCAGTGGGCTATATTTCAGACCAATCTACTCTTAAATGTTATTACATTTTTCTATCCATGAACTTCATCAACAAAACGTAGGTTTATTAAAAATGTGTGCTCTGAATGCTATGGTTTACTGTAGTACAATCGAAAATAGGACTTAAGCCTGATATTTCCACTATCATTGTGGCAAAGTAGCCTAATTCAAAATTAAGCCTTTTTAAGTTAAAAATGCAGAAACTTTGAAAATAAATGCACACACGGGCGACTATGCAAAGACCGAATATAAGCAAATGTCATGCGTGCTTTGTCTGTGTAACCACTGTGGGGTAGCCAGTTTTTAATGTCTTTCCCCCACATTTTTGTAATTGTGAAAGAGCAGCAGTTTCTTGAACATTGCAGTGTAAGTGTTACAGCTATGAATTAGACCTGTCAAATGTCATTTCGCTGAGCAAAACGCGGAATGTATTTCTACAGCTGTTGTCCATTGCTTTGAAATAACTCACCCAGATTTTGTTGGCGCCAGAAAAGCTCAGGGGGGGACCAACATCTACAACCATCAGTTGTGCGGACTTAAACACTCCGGTAAATTAGAGATTGAGTCTAGGGCTAAATTGCCTGTAAACGATTCGGTGGAATGTCATTATCGACTAGAATTAGCCAGGTGACACCTACGTTATGGATAAGCCACGGTGTTAGGCAGACGTGTGTCATTCGACACATAAATACAGGCTTTTTGTCATTCCTCAATTGGGCACAGAGAGGGAAGATTTTTCAAAACCTAATACATGCCCATGTCAATTGCTGCAATCACGAAGACTTTTAGAAAAATAGGAAACTAATGTGGGCGAATTGCAGCCCGCTCCAAAGTTTAGAGGCGGCTTTGACCGGTCGTACCATTCAGGCAGGGCTTAAATTTGAGTAAAAAAATTGCCATAATGAACAAAGGCAATCTGCAGCAGAGGAACACCGGCTCCAGCAAGGCTGTAGCTGCAGGCAAGGCGGAACTTTTATTCCTAAAATGTCAATGAGGGTGACGTGTAACAGTTCTTCCCTGCTTGTGTTTCCTTTCCTTTACCCCTTCAGCATTCACAAGAAGTTATTGAGAACAAGGCCACCCGTTTCTGTGGGCGAAGAAAAAACGCTCATTTTACCGGATAAACAACACTAGATGTATAGGCTATGGCTGTTATGTTATTGTGAATTTGAATTGGCCCGAGATTCGCTCGAAGATACTAGGTTATAGGACTACACTGTCCTGCCATTTTTTGCTATAGGCTTGTAAAGTGCCTCGGGGCGAGTCACTCGCTCTATTTCACCCAGGAGGCATCAATTAATAAATAAGTCATGACAATAAGTTGAGAATCATACGGATGAACGCTCCGACTGAAAGGGAAAAACTTGACACAAAAGAGCCAAAGGGGATCTGTCGGTTCTTTCAAGAAGACTGTCTTTCTTTCGTTTTCCCCTCTATCTTGCCTGGAGCCAAAAATAAAACAAAACTCGCTTGTCTATGTCTTCCAAAGGATCACAACGGGTAGCAAGGAGAGAAACACTATTTCGTTTCTTGCCCCTCATAGGCGCCAGATCCCACTGTCAAGGGAGAAGGATGGCAATTATTTTAGTGCCTGTCTGGGATTGTGGTAAAATAAACAAAAATAAATATATAAATATATAAGTACAATGAATAAGAAGTTATTTCAACGGTATCGAGGCAGACACGTTTAGGATGCTTCCTCTACTGATCTGAATGTATTTCAAATAATGATAATATATTGAACTATTTTCTTATTTAAAAAAATAGGTAGGTCTATAGTGAGTATGCTTATTTCCTCTTGAAATATTAAGCGGATCACTACACGGTGGTGGGTAATATGAATATTATATTGGTAAGAAAATTCACGATGCCACGTTTTTTGCATTCTAATGTTTCAGAATGTATGCTGTTTGGTATGGAAATTGTTGTCCAGGTAATGCCATGAACGCATAGGCAAATGCATAGGCTATAGGCAAATGAGAACGTAAAACCATTCGATTACAAGCATTAAAGTGGTCCTCCAGCGATTTCTGAACTTTTACTGTTGAAAAGCGATATCCCAATTATAAATACAGTAAAGTAGTCATGCACACACTAAAGGTTAAACGAACATGTTTTGAGCAAAATAGTGTTTTTTAGACAACTGCAATTTTAAACTATAATGACATATTTCCAATCCTTTATCAAAATATGGGCAATAGGTTATACCCTTATTCAAGCGACTGACTACTAGAGTGTCAGCGCATCAAGGTCTGGCCTATTATCTACAGGCAATGTGAAACGTGTGTCTATGTCTGGGAAAAAAACTGAAAATGATGTTCAATTTACTACAGTTTACCTATTGGCTCAAAGTTGAGCATTCCTTTTAGTGGCACATTAAAACAGTAGACTGCATGACCATGCACTATAGCATGAGCCATCTTAATGGACAATTTAAAATTGGGACAATTAATATAGCGATATGCGGTATTGTATCAATATACCGTCACGAATAGCAACCAAAACTACAATATAACTAATTCAAACCTACCACAAGCAGAATTGCGGAAAAAAAATTATGCTCGCATTGCTTTATCAGGGCGATGTATCCATCACACTTAGTTATCTTACAATGCACCTTATTGTATAGGCCTACTTATGTATACATCATATAAGAATTATATAAGAATAATACTGTTAATAACTAGGCCTATTCATATTATCATCATCAATGTTAGGCATACTTTTATTGTTTTTCTAATGTATACCTATTCCAGTATATGTTAAGCTGTAGCCATTAATTGAACAGACTCAATTTGTACACCCTATTATTATTGCAGGCGGCCTACTCTGACGCTCGTTTGAATCCGTTTATAACTGGCTAACACTCAACATTTTACAAGTTGCACTAATGCCATGACTTTCTTTTTCTTATTATGGTTGTACCTAGCCTACTATACAGTATCAGTCACAGAACCATCAATTGAGAAATTGAAACCGAATTTGGACAATTTGGTTAAGTCAATATTTTATGTAGGATCGCGTAACTGGAGTGGCGCACACGTAGGCCTAATAATATTCTGATTACACATATTGTAGAAGTCTATAACCTATACAGGGCTAAAGGGACACGTTATATAAAGTGTTGCTAATAATTCGTATTTTTCAAAGCAATGACACAAGCAGTCGCGAGCGTCAATATTTTCTCCTCGTGTAGTTTCAAATACCACAACACCACCTTGTGTTGAAAGCGCGAGAGAGCAGCCTCCATCCCGCCTGCCTGTTCGAAAAAGGACTGTTTGGGGAGTGGGACCACTGTTCTAGCCCAGCACTATGCACTATAGGCTATTCCTGATTTAACAAATCACCTAATCACCTATAGCCCTTGATTAGTTGAATCAGGTTAGTTATGGCCTGTGTAAGTGGAACAAAAGTGCGCAGGCCCATGAGTCCCCCACGAGAGTCCTATAGACATGCATCATTTATGGCATGATTTTAGGGACACAACTTGCATTTTACAAAGGTTGTTATTGTAAACGTCAATAGTCCTGTTCAGGCCACTTCACAGAATTCATGTAATGTGCATGTTCACCGACGTAGCCCTATGTGTAGTACGTATGCCCATTGGGAAAGATAAATACTATTTTTCTATAGATATATAATTTTGTCATGATTTAAATAGTAACATAACGTGGTATTTTTATTCTTTACGCAAATATAATCAAACAAGACAATACGTTAAATATAAGGACAATAAGCCTACATACAATTGTTTGCGCATTTTAAAGCACGGTATGCTCTTGTTACCTGTGTGAAGTTTGTGCAAACCAACGCCATTTTTCCGGGCATAGGATTTTCAAGTAAACTTTTTTCAATTGTGTTTACACCTCCCGTTAAATTGAGTTTATTTGAACATCTTTAAAATGTTATTGTAGCCTAACCTTGTAGTAAAATGTATGGATTGTGTACACTGTACCTGCATAATTAGGCCTACTATGTAAATATTGTCTACAAGGTAATACCTACTACTACATTACATTGAATTTCATTTTCATTGTTGAGAAAAATGAATCAACTGGTAGCAAATTAAGACTGATCCTTAGAAATAGATGGCGAATTCGGACGTTTGAACGGGTCTCCAGAACGCATATATATGCCTTCCTCGGAAAGCATGGAGAAGTAAACATTTGCAGCAGTAACTTGTTGTGTATTTTATTACTATTTTCTTATTATTCATATTTCTTATTTTTAACTCTGCATCGTTGGGAAGGGCTCGTAGTCTACGCCTGTTGAATTCGGCGCATTTGACAAATACAATTTGATTTGAATTGAATAGTAATAAAGAAAGGCCACATGCATGTCTGTTGCGCAGAACTCAGACTGAATACACCTTCAAGACACTTCCCGATGTGCAGTCAAAATACTTTAGCCATAAAGTAATGGAATTTGAAAATTAAATTCCCTCCATTTATATAAAAAAAACATCTTAAAAAGAAGTGGGTGTAACAGTGTAGGTTCCGTCCCTCTCTTCGCCGCAACCCGGGCTCGAACCGTCACTGATTGAAATGCTATTAGCGCGCACCACCGCTAACTAACTAGCCATTTCACATCGGTTACATGGGCATTATTTTAAAACTGTGATATAGGTTACAGTTATTAGAGTTGTAACCTATATTTGACTGTAACCTTAGATAGCGAAGTTTGCCCATTTCTTGTAATGAACCTTCAGTCGAGATCACGCCTAGATATGCACTATCAGACATTATGCATCAGACAAAAGTATCTTCAGATGAAAGAGAAAAAAATAACACTCGGGTGAGAAGAGGTTCAGATTGATGGTGTTTTCTGAGGCAGCAATAGTGTTACTAGATTACTAGATTACAGTAGTGCCTACTTTACTTTCTGTTTTCTTGGTATATGACTTCTGGTATCCACTAGAGGTCAGGAGTGTCCTTTGTGTCATGACTTCTGGCATCCACTAGGTGTCAGGAGTGTCCTCTGTGTTATGACGGATGAATGGAAGGAGAATAAATGAGGACAGATGTTGCATAATCTTCTACTAAACCAAATTATGAAACTCAAATAAACCAAATGATGATGCTCTCTAAAACACGGAAATGTCCTTCAAGTAATTCTAAAGCAGTCTCTATAAGAAATACTAACAGAATGTTCCCTGAATGCTATAGCATTCATAAAGCATTACACACTGGTGGTAATATGCATTGTAAAATATGCCAGAAGTATTTATAATAGCTCATGGCTCCTTATGAACCTATATAAATGGCAATAATGCATTCATAAGGCGTTACAAAATGTCTCATAGAAACAGTTACCCTAACATTCTCTAAATTCTCTGAAAATGTTGAATAATATATTTTCATGCATAGGTGCACAACTCAGGCCCTGCGTCCTGCTGGTTTTAATTGATCTCACCCAGTGAACAGTGTTCAACCCTGACCAACTTTCACCTACTCTGATTAACTGACCAAATCTGATCAACCCTGACATACTCTGAATTACTCTGACCAACTCTGACCAACTCTGATTAACTCTGATTAACTCTGATTAACTCTGATTAACTCTGATCAACTGACCAACTCTGATCAACTCTGGCATACTCTGAATTACTCTGACCAACTCTGATTAACTCTGACCAAATCTGATAAACTCTGACCTACTTTGAATTACTCTGATCAACTGACTAACTCTGACAAAATCTGATCAACTCTGGCATACTCTGATCAACTCTGACCAACACTGACCTACTCTGATCAACTCTGATCCCATACACATAACCCAACACACTATTTTTTAATCAAGTGTCAACTCTCACCATCCTGGACATTCTTCTGTGCAGATCAAATGTACTTGTGCTGACAGGAAATCCACTATTGCAGGACTGATGGGCCCATATCCACAAAGCTTCTCAGAGAAGAAAATTGGTCCTAAGTTCTAAGAGATTCCTACTCTTATAGATAAAAATAAAACCTATGCATGAAGCCTCATTAGTCATAAGAGTCGCACCAAGTTGACAGGTATGTATTTAGGACACCTCATGAGCTGTCCTAACCAGTTAAGAGTTACCAGCAGGTGTCTTGATAATAGAAAAATGCAGCAAGTCAGGGGTTCTTGCCAGAGTGCGAATTACACCATGACATTCGTGGGTCTCTAGATTTTTTTATGGGCCTAATTATAAAGACGTCATTTAAACTGTAAAAATGAATTAACTTTAAATGTGCTATGAATTCAACCAGTCAAGATATTTTCATCTCACTTCAAAAAGAAAGCTACCTGTGCATGTTCGTTTTTGCATGGATGCCAATGAGTGTTGAATTTGGTCAACCAAGAAATGAATGGCTTATTTGCTACATGACATTTATTTGACTGATTTTAAGTTTCGTAATGCCTAAATTGTAAGTGTACTGATAAAAGTAGGACACGTGACATCCCGGCAACTTTGAGAAAAAACACTTTATATCGGAGTTTTTTCGAGATGGCTATGCATATTCATTTCATGAGGCTAGTAGCATAGCCATTGAATACAGGCGGTCGACGTCAACAACCTTCATCGAATATTAAAAAAGGATTACAATAATGAAATGTATCCAGCCCACCATGCCGCTTTGTGGACAAAGACTCCCATTGATATGGTGCATTCAAGACAACTGGGAACTCTGAAGAATACAAAATAAAATATTAATGTCAGTGATCTTCAAGTCGGGAAGTCGGAGCTCTAGAAAGAGGCCCGAGTTCCTGAGTTGTATTTCCGAGTTGGATGACTGTTAAAAAAAAAATTTCCCCAGTCGAAGCTCGTTTTTTTCCCAAGTTCCCAGTGGTTTTGAACATGGCATTAGGGCAGAGAGACATGTATCTTGTCAGTATATCCATAATCTTTGTGTGCAGTCACATTTACTCTGGTTGTCTAATCTTTAGACAAAATGTAATCATCAACAGTCCATAATATTGGGTTGCGACTCAATTGTCATTGTCAAATTTGGGTCCCCAGGTAAAACTAGTTGAGAACCACTAGTCTATGCTATATAGTTCACAGCTGGCGATGCCTCATTGCGATTGCCATTGTTGCAAATTGGGGAATAACCAATGAGCTTCATCACTATCTTTCCTTTGGATTACCTCAAACTGTCGTGATTACCAGCTGAGATAAACTTTTAGTTTGTCTGGGCAGTGTCTTGTCATCCTAAAACCTACTCTGAGCTGAGAGGTTTTTGTTGTCTTAAAACAGGATTCCTAACACCTTTTCTGAGGTGCTTTGTGGATATGGGACCAGGCCACATATCAGTGCGCCCAACGTTCTAACATCCAACCTTGATATATAAATGGAAAAACAAGGCCTGTAACAATAAGGTTAAATCATGATAATCACACTGAATAAATAAAGTAAGTTGATTAAAGCTGAAACTAGGCTGCACGGTCAGATAGTAAACATGCTTCAGTTGTTACCAAGTGGTTAGAACTGTCAGTTCTTTCGTTTTTTGATAAAGAGCACAACCTTGCCCATGTAAAGTTAGGTTATGTAAAGTATGCAGTTAGAGAATTTGTCCACAAGCCAATACAATGCTATAACTGTAAAGGATTTGGCCATGTTGCAAATATTTGCAGATGGAACGAGTGTATTGAAAATCGAAGTGAAGGTCAGTGTTGCAACTGTGGTGGGGAATACGATCCAGAGTTATTTTATTTTTTATTGAACTAGGCAAGTCAGTTATGAACAAATTCTTATTTTACAATGATGGCCTACCCCCAGCCAAACCCTCCCTGAACCCGGACAACGCTGGGCCAATTGTGCGCCACCCTATGGGACTCCCGATCACGGCCGGTTGTGATACAGCCCGGGATCAAACCAGGGTCTATAGTGACGCCTCAAGCACTGAGATGCACACGATGCAAATAGTCCAGGTAGCCATTTGATTACCTGTTCAGGAGTCTTATGGCTTGGGGGTAAAAACTGTTGAGAAGGAGTTTTGTCCTAGACTTGGTACTCCGGTACCGCTTGCCATGTGGTAGTAGAGAGAACAGTCTATGAAGTGGGGTGCTGGGGTCTTTGACAATTTTTAGGGCCTTCCTCTGACACCGCCTGGTGTAGAGGTCCTGGATGGCAGGCAGCTTAGCCCCAGTGATGTACTGGGCCGTACGCACTACCCTCTGTAATGCCTTGCGGTCAGAGGCCAGCAATTGCCGTACCAGGCAGTGATGCAACCAGTCAGGATGCTCTCGATGTTGCAGCTGTAGAACCTTTTGAGGATCTCAGGACCGATGCCAAATCTTTTTAGTTTCCTGAGGGGGAATAGGCTTTGTTGTGCCCTCTTCACGACTGTCTTGGTGTGTTTGGATCATTCTAGTTTGTTGATGATGTGGACACCAAGAAACTTGAAGCTCTCAACCTGCTCCACTACAGCCCCGTCGATGAGAATGGAGGCATGCTCGGTCCTCCTTTTCCTGTAGTCCACAATCATCTCCTTAGTCTTGGTTACGTTGAGGGATAGGTTGTTGTTCTGGCACCACCCGGCCAGGTCTCTGACCTCCTCCTTATAGGCTGTCTTGTCGTTGTCGGTGATCAGGGCCCACCACTGTTGTGTTGTCTGCAAACTTAATGATGGTGTTGGAGTCGTGCCTGGCTATCCAGTCGTGGGTGAACAGGCAGTACAGGAGGGGACTGAGCACGCACCCCTGGGGAGCTCCAGTGTTGAGGATCAGCGTGGCAGATGTGTTGCTACCTACCCTACCACCAGGGGGCGGCCCATTAGGAAGTCCAGGATCCAGTTGCATAGGGAGGTGTTTAGTCAAAGGATCCTTAGCTTAGTGATGAGCTTTGAGGGTACTATGGTGTTGAACGCTGAGCTGTAGTCAATGAATAGCATTCTCACATAAGTGTTCCTTTTGTCCAGGTGGGAAAGGGCAGAGTGGAGTGCAATAGAGATTGCATCATCTGTGGATCTGTTGGGGCAATATGCAAATTGGAGTGGGTCTAGGGTTTCTGGAATAATGGTGTTGATGTGAGCCATCACCAACCTTTCAAAGCACTTCATGGCTACGACGTGAGTGCTACGGGTCTGTAGTAATTTAGGCAGATTGCCTTTGTGTTCTTGGGCATAGGGACTATGGTGGTCTGCTTGAAACATGTTGGTATTACAGACTCAATCAGGGACAGGTTGAAAATGTCAGTGAAGACACCTGCCAGTTGGTCAGCACATGCCCGGAGCACACGTCCTGGTAATCTGTCTGGCCCCGCAGGCTTGTGTATGTTGACCTGTTTAAAGGTCTTACTCACCTCGGCTACGGAGAGCGTGATCACACAGTCGTCCGGAACAGCTGATGCTCTCATGCATGCCTCAGTGTTGCTTGCCTCGAAGCGAGCATAGAAGTGATTTAGCTCATCTGGTAGGCTTGTGTCACTGGGCAGCTCGCGGCTGTGCTTCCCTTTGTAGTCTGTAATCATTTGCAAGCCCTGCCACATAAGACAAGCGTCGGAGCCGGTGTAGTATGATTCAATCTTAGCCCTGTATTGACGCTTTGCCTGTTTGATGGTTCGTCGCAGGGCATAGCAGGATTTCTTGTAAGCTTCCGGGTTAGAGTCCCACACCTTGAAAGCGGCAGCTCTACCCTTTAGCTCAGTGCGAATGTTGCCTGTAATCCATGGCTTCTGGTTGGGGTATGTACGTATAGTCACTGTGGGGACGACGTCCTCGATGCACTTATTGATAAAGCCAGTGACTGATGTGGTGCACTCCTCAATGCCATCGGAAGAATCCCGGAACATGTTCCAGTCTGTGATAGCAAAACAGTCCTGTAGTTTAGCATCTGCTTCATCTGACCACTTTTTTATAGACCGAGTCACTGGTCCTTCCTGCTTTAATTTTTGCTTGTAAGCAGGAATCAGGAGGATAGAGTTGTGGTTAGATTTACCAAATGGAGGGTGAGGGAAAGCTTTGTACGTGTCTCTGTGTGTGGAGAACAGGTGATCTAGATTTTTTTCCCTCTGGTTGCACATTTAACATGTTGATAGAAATTTGGTAGAACTGATTTAAGTTTCTCTGCATTAAAGTCTCCGGCCACTAGGGGGCGCCACCTCTGGGTGAGTGGTTTCCTGTTTGCTTATTTCCTTATACAGCTGACTGAGTGCGGTCTTAGTGCCAGCATCTGTCTGTGGTGGTAAATAAACAGCCACAAAAAGTATAGCTGAAAACTCTTTAGGCAAGTAGTGTGGCCTGCAATTTATCACAATATACTCTACTTCAGGTGAGCAAAATCTAGAGACTTCCTTAGATTTCGTGCACCAGCTGTTGTTTACAAATATGCACAGATCGCCCCCCCCTTGTCTTACCGGAGTGTGCTGTTCTATCTTGCCGGTGCAGCGTATATTCCGCTAGCTAAATATCCATGTCGTCATTCAGCCACGATTCCGTGAAACATAGGATATTACAGGTTTTGATGTCCCGTTGGTAGGATATTCGTGATTGTACCTCATCTAATTTATTGTCCAATGATTGCACATTGGCAAGTAGTATTGACGGTAACGGCAGCTTTCCCACTCGCCTTCTCCGGGTCCTAACGAGGCATCCGGCTCTTTGTCCTCTGTACCTGCGTCGCTTCCTCTTGCAAATAACGGGGATGTCGGCCCTGTTGGGTGTTTGGAGAACGTCCTGTGCGTCCTCCTTGTTGTAGAAAAAATCTTTGTCTAATCCAAGGTGAGTGATTGCTGTCCTGATATTCAGATGCTCTTTTTTGCCGTAAGATACGGTTGCAGAAACATTATGTACAAAATAAGTTATAAATAACGTAAAAAAACACATAATAGCACAATTGGTTGGGCGCCCGTAAAACTGCTGCCATTTCTTCCCTCGCCATTTCTCCTGTGTTGCAAAAGGTTGCAAAAGTAAGGGTGGGTCATAGGATCTCCCACGTGGAGACAAGCTAAATAATTGTAAAAGGTGTGAAAAAGGTGGATATGTTAAAAAAAGTGGATTTTGTGGATTGTATTGCAACGGTTATTAATTATACTGCTCAAGTGTCAAAGAAATCCCCAAAATTGGAAATCATTGTGGCTGCGGCAGTAAAGTTTTTGGGCCTGAAAGAATTCACAGCGGGAGACCTGCAAGGGGTGCTAGGCTCATGAGCCTGTGTAGGGAGCACATTGGACTTTTGGTTAGTGTTTTTTGTTTTTGGTAGTTAGAATGAATTCATTCACCCAAAATATGTTTTGTTTTGGGGTTATTTTACTACCCCTTACAGTAGGTGGCGGCAATACACTTTATTAGTGTAGTCTGCCAATACACCTCAAAGGAGAAGTGGTTAGAACCCCTTGCCTTTTGGCAGATCCATTTGTGCTTTCAGGGTGGGTGAGAAAGGAGTTGGGTGTAGTTGAATCTGTGAAGGTAACCTGTAGTGGACTTGTGATATTTGTTTGTGTTACTTCTGACCAGAGGGAGAAGGTGTTACGCAACTTGGGTCAAGATCTGTTTCTTTGCTCTTAGGAACAGGGCACCATTGAAAGGAGTGATTTCTGGAGTAGCGTTAGGTGTGGAGGTGGAGCAATTGAAGTAGAAAATTCCTGGTGTTTGTGATGCCCGGCGTTTAGTGTGACGGAGACCCAGTGGGGAGCGGGGTGAAACAGAGGAGTCATTGTCAGTCCTTTTGAGTCACTCTCCACCAGACAAAGTCATGTTAGGATGTATCAGTTATCCTGTTAGAGGTTTTGTGGAGAATCCACTACGCTGTTTCAGGTGCAACATTTATGGTCATGTTACAGCAATGTGTAGGAGAGAGATTCCAAGATGTGGGAAGTGTGCAGGTGGGCATGGGACAGAGAATTGTGTAGTTTCAGTGGATAAAGTTGTGTGTCAATTGTAAGGGTGCTCATGTTGCTGGGGATCTGAAGTGTCCAGTCCGAGAGAGGCAGGTTGAAGTGGCCAGAGTCAGAGTAGTTTAGAGGGTGTCGTATGCTGAGGCAGTGAAGAAAGTGGCGGAGTAGGGGTCAAGGGTGAGGGATCCTGAGAGGAACCCAGTGAGTAGTAGATTTCTGCCAATACAGAGGGATAGGGTAACGAGTGAATTATGCTTCAGTAAGGGTGGCTTCTTAGCATTCATAGCAATGGTTATCAACTGTACCACAGAAATGGAAAGTAAATAGATGTTGTGGTGGCGGCTGCAGAGAAGTATTTGGGTATATGAGATTTGACTTCAGAAGAGTTCCAGGGTGTGTTGAGGGGTGGTGTCCCATCCTCCCATCCTCCCAGGCCTGGTGCAGGAGCAGATAGGGTCAAAGTACCTGGATGTATGAGATTTTACTACAGAAGAGTTAATTGGGTAGTGATTTATATTTTTTATGAAATAGTGGTATATAGGAGTAGGGCTAGTTGGTGGTGCAACTGTTTCTTTTAGAAACAGGAATATTGAAGAGAATTTAATGTAGGTAGGCTGTGCCTGGCTTCACACTTTAGTACAGTAGGTTGTGTATGCACCTTTAAGTTGGATGCAATCCACCAAACCAATCCCGAAGAAGAAGAATAAGAGCAGTTTAGTGGTTAGAACAGTGTAGTTCTGACTGATTCCACATCATAGATGTTCCATCCCCCATTTGGAATACTGAAAAGAATGGGCAACCACACCTCCTCTAATGGCCTTTTGTTAAATAATTGTTTTAACTTGTGTTAAAAGCTGCATAAAAATGTTGCAAAGTGCGCAAACTACGTAATGCCAATGACAAGAGGGGCAAAGCCTTTATCAGACATGCAATGTAATTAGGAGTTCTGCTCAACTCGAAGAGGGTGGAATACAATGAAACACAAATCTATTTGTGGCCAAATTTGTCAGAGGTATAATTACGATTGCTTGCCAGTCAGTTAGAAAATTTAAAGGGAAATATTTTCTTACGTGAACTAATGAGGCAGTATTTGTTTTAAGACACTAACGTTGTAAATGTGATGGAAAATTGCCTGAAACCCTCACAAATAAAAGCATTAAAACGCACATAAATACTGCTTCAGCAAGCCCTTAATATAAACAACAAGTGTCTGATCTTTCTTTTACAGGCCAATTTAATTCAGCAAACCAGAGAATGGTTTCTGCCACCCTTTGGCAAAATTACTGAGCTTTACAACGTGGCACATGCATTGTTTTAGTGCAATGTCACAGAACATAATCTGACCCCCTGACCCCCCAATGCGTGAGTGTTTGTTTGCTTTTTTGCATAATGACACGCAATAAAAGTTGGATAAGGCAAATATGTTACCCTGTAATGATTATCAGCATTGCAATTATGCTATATTAAGAGGAGGGGATTGGACCTCCAAACAAGCCACATGCTGACGGTTAAAGAGGAATTATCTTTTTAACAAGGTTGCATGTTTCCCTAATTAAACTTAATTTCATTCTATTACGATGAATATTACAAACCTAACATTTTCTGCCTTTTTTATTTTATTTTTACATTACTGTAACAAACTACTTCAACAGCATTGTCTCTGGTTTAAGGGTTCTTCCTTTAAAGGGGCAATCTGAAGTTCAAACAATAACAAAGCGTTAAACCCCACCCCTGATTTGTTAAAAAGCTAAGGGATGGGACTGGATAAATGTTATACCACTCTCAAATTCATAGAAAGGGCTATGTTGCAAGGACTAAGCATCAATGAGATCAAAATTGTAGTTTTAACCATGTTTTGAGGCTATACAGTGTTGGTTTACAATTACTTTGTTTACAAACAAAAGAGTAAAAAAACATATATTTTGGGTTCTCATGGGGTAATTGAACTAAGCTCATTAGTCATTTATAAGATATATTCTTCAAGAATATAAATCATGAATTTAAAAGTGAAATAAAAATGCATGTAGCAATAGCAGAGTGCCCCTTTAAAGCAGACTGGAACGTTGTCACTGCATTTAAACATAAACAGTGAAATACGGGATGGTCACCTTGGACCACCAATGCCTCTCCAAACACAAACCATTTGAAATAACTGGAAACAAAAGGGCATTACTGTAGTGGCATACAAAAACATTTGCAAACATTGTTGTCAAACATAAACAGTGATAACCAAACTCAACACATTTCTTCTCAAACAGCATGGTCAGAAAAGGGTTGCCCTCCTACGCTTGTGCAGCAACAGCATACACTACACAGGACAATTAGACTCAGCTGAATAGGTCAGGGGGTGTTTCTATACATTTCTACCTGTCCCACCCTGATTAGGGTTCCTTGAGAAACATTGGCCAACAATTTGGTTCCCACCCTGTCACAATAGATGAAACAGAACGTCATAGTGAACGAGAGGCAGATGATGTACAAAATGATAAGAGGAAAAGGTAGGAAACGTGTACTTTTGTATTTTTCGTCTGTTTTGTATATATTTCCATTTATTTTCAATCTCTTTTCCATTTGAAATTAAATATACCTTCCGGTAACCCAATGTGACTCAATGTGAGTCTCAATGTCACTCAATGTGGCACGGATCCGCTATTTTTTAGACCTTATAGCCAGATCCTCCATCAGAAGCTAGCCAGCTAATTAGCTACTAGCCATTTAGGCATTGTTAGCCACTTTCTTTCTGCACAGACACCAGACGTTTTTTTTAGCCTGGATAATACTTGCCAGCATCGGACTGTTTTCTCTGCTACAACGCCGGATTCCTGCTGTCTGGACCCTTTGTCGACACGGCGCCCCGCCGTACCACCACGACTGGTCCGCCGACTTAACTCCATCCGCTGTGCCCTCAACCGGCCTTCGCCGGACGTCGGAGCAGACTCTTCTACTTACCCTGGCCTGCTACTTTAAACGCTGTGTCTCCCGCATGCTAGCGTAGTAACGACTATCCCGCGGCTTCCCTGTTCCATCTATTGCTGTCCATCTATGATCACTTGGCTACATAGCTGATGCCTGCTGGACTGTTCTTTAATCACGGTACTCCATTTTGTTTATTTTTTGTTTATCTGTCGGCCACAACTCAGGGACTGTGTGTAGTTAACCGACCCTCTCTGCCCATTCATCGTCATTTTACCTGTTGTTGTTGTCTTAGCTGATTAGCTGTTGTTATCTTACCCGTTATTGTCTTAGCTAGCTCTCCCAATCAACACCTGTGATTGCTTTATGCCTCGCTTTATGTCTCTCTCAAATGTCAATATGCCTTGCACACTGTTGTTTAGGATAGTTATTATTGTCTTAGTTTACTGCGGAGCCCCTAGTACCACTCAACATGCCTCAGATACCTCCTTTGTCCCACCTCCCACACGTGATGACCTCACCCAGCATAACTAGCCCGTCCAGAGATGCAACCTCTCTTATCATCACTCGGTGCCTGGGTTTACCTCCACTGTACCCGCACCCCACTATTCCCCTATCTGTACATTATGCCCTGAATCTATTCTACCAAGCCCAGAAATCTGATCCTTTTATTCTCTGTGCCCATCACACTAGACGACTAGTTATGACAGCCATCCTACTCCTCCTCTGTTCCTCGGGTGATGTGGCGGTGAACCCAGGCCCTGCGTGTCCCCAGGCTCTCTTATGTAGAGGTCGACCGATTATGATTTTTCAACGCCGATACCGATTATTGGAGGACCAAAAAAGCCGGTACCGATTAATCGGACGATTTTTTGGGGGGGCTTGTATTTATTTATTTGTAATAATGACAATTACAACAATACTGAATGAACACTTATTTTAACTTAATATAATACATCAATTAAATCAATTTAGTCTCAAATAAATAATGAAACATGTTCAATTTGGTTTAAATAATGCAAAAACAAAGTGTTGGAGAAGAAAGTAAAAGTGCAATATGTGCCATGTAAAAAAGCTAACGTTTAAGTTCCTTGCTCAGAACATGAGAACATATGAAAGCTGGTGGTTCCTTTTAACATGAGTCTTCAATATTCCCAGGTAAGATGTTTTAGGTTGTAGTTATTATAGGACTATTTCTCTCTATACGATTTGTACTTCATATACATTTGACTATTGGATGTTCTTATAGGCACTTTAGTATTGCGAGTGTAGCAATATAGCTTCCGTCCCTCTCCTCGCTCCTACCTGGGCTCGAACCAGGAACACATCGACAACAGCCACCCTCGAAGCAGCGTTACCCATGTAGAGGAAGGGAAAAAACTACTCCAAGTCTCAGAGCGAGTGATGTTTGAAACGCTATTAGCGCGCACCCGGCCAACTAGCTAGCCATTTCATATCGGTTACACCAGCCTAATCTTGGGAGTTGACAGGCTTGAAGTCATAAACAGCGCAATGCATTGCGAAGGGCTGCTGGCAAAACGCAGGAAAGTGCTATTTTTAATGAATGCTTACGAGCCTGCTGGTGCCTACCATCGCTCAGTCAGACTGCTCTATCAAATCATAGACTTAATTATAACACACAGAAACACGAGCCTTAGGTCATTAATATGGTCGAATCTGGAAACTATCATCTCGAAAACAAAACGTTATTCCTGCTACATTGCACAACCTTCAGTGTTATGTCATAATTACGTACAATTCTGGCAAATTAGTTCGCAACGAGCCAGGCGGCCCAAACTGTTGCATATACCCTGACTGCGTGCAATGAACGCAAAATGACACAATTTCACCTGGTTAATATTGCCTGCTAACCTGGATTTCTTTTAGCTAAATATGCAGGTTTAAAAATATATACTTCTGTGTATTGATTTTAAGAAAGGCATTGATGTTTATGGTTAGGTACAGTCGTGCAACGATTGTGCTTTTTTCGCAAATGCGCTTTTGTTAAATCATCCCCGTTTGGCGAAGTCGGCTGTCTTTGTTAGGAAGAAATAGTCTTCACAGTTCGCAACGAGCCAGGCGGTCCAAACTGCTGCATATATCCTGACTCTGTTTGCAAGAGAAGTGACACATTTTCCCTAGTTAAAAGAAATTCATGTTAGCAGGCAATATTAACTAAATATGCAGGTTTAAAAATATATACTTGTGTATTGATTTTAAGAAAAGCATTGATGTTTATGGTTGGAGCAATGTGTACCTAAGCGATTATATGCAACGCAGGACAGGCTAGATAAACTAGTAATATCATCAACCATGTGTAGTTAACTAGTGATTATGATTGATTGATTTTTTATAAGATAAGTTTAATGCTAGCTAGCAACTTACCTTAGCTTCTTACTGCATTTGCGTAACCTCGTGGAGTGCAATGTAAAGCAGGTGGTTAGAGCATTGGACTAGTTAACCGTAAGGTTGCAAGATTGAATCCCTGAGCTGACAAGGTAAAAATCTGTCGTTCTGCCACTGAACAAGGCAGTTAACCCACTGTTCCTTGGCCGTCATTGAAAATAAGAATGTGTTCTTAACTGACTTGCCTAGTTAAATAAAGGTCTAAAAATAATAATAATAATAAATAAATAAAAAATCGGTGTCCAAAAATACCGATTTCCGATTGTTATGAAAACTCGAAATCGGCCCTAATTAATCGGCCATTCCGATTAACCGGTCGACCTCTACTCTCATGTGTTGACTTCTGTAACCGAAAAAGCCTTCGTTTCATGCATGTTAACATCAGAAGCCTCCTCCCTAAGTTTGTTTTACTCACTGCTTTAGCACACTCCGCCAACCCTGATGTCCTTGCCATGTCTGAATCCTGGCTAAGGAAGGCCACCAAAAATTCGGAGATTTCCATCCCCAACTACAACATTTTCCGTCAAGATAGAACTGCCAAAAGGGGGAGGAGTTGCAATTTACTGCAGAGATAGCCTGCAAAGTTCTGTCATACTTTCCAGGTCTATGCCCAAACAGTTTGAGCTTCTAATTTTAAAAATGAATCTCTCCAGAAATAAGTCTCTCACTGCCACCTGTTATAGACTGCCCTCAGCTCCCAGCTGTTCCCTGGACACCATATGTGAATTGATTGCACCCCATCTATCTTCAGAGTTCGTCCTGCTAGGTGACCTAAACTGGGATATGCTTAACACCCCGGCAGTCCTACAATCTAAGCTAGATGCCCTCAATCTCACACAAATTATCAAGGAACCCACCAGGTACAACCCTAAATCCGTAAACATGGTCACCCTCATAGATATTATCCTGACCAACTTGCCCTCCAAATACACCTCTGCTGTTTTCAATCGGGATCTCAGCGATCACTGCCTCATTGCCTGCATCCGCTATGGGTCCGCGGTCAAAAGACCACCCCTCATCACTGTCAAATGCTCCCTAAAACACTTCAGCGAGCAGGTCTTTCTAATCAACCTGGCTCGGGTATCCTGGAAGGATATTGACCCCATCCCGTCAGTTGAGGATGCCTGGTCGTTCTTTAAAAGTAATTTCCTCACCATCTTAAAACCTCTTATGGCTAGGGGGCAGTATTTTCACGGCTGGATAAAAAACGTACCCGATTTAATCTGATTATTAGTCCTGCCCAGAAACTAGAATATGCATATAATTATTAGCTTTGGATAGAAAACACTCCAAAGTTTCTAAAACTGTTTGAATGGTGTCTGTGAGTATAACAGAATTCCTATGGCAGGCAAAAACCTGAGAAGGTTCTGTTCAGGAAGTACCCTGTCTGAACATTTCTTGCCCTTGTTGATTCTCTCTATCTATTACAAGGGATCTCTGCTGTTACGTGACACTTCCCACGTCTCCAATGGGGTCTCAGAGCCCGGGAAAAACAGGAATGACGTAATTCAAAGCCCTGGCTGAAACACACGAGAGCAAAAGCTAAGTGGGCTATCAGTGGAGAAATGCTTAGGCTCGTGACCTGCCCCGCCCCCGTCTTTCGGTTTTTCCCTCAGTTTACAGACATGCAGATTCCCGGTCGGAATATTATCGCTTTTCTACGAGATAAATTGCATAAAAATTGGTTTTAAACAGCGGTTGACATGCTTCGAAGTACGGTAATGGAATATTTAGAATTTTTTTGTCACGTTCTGCGCCATGCGCACGACCGTGATTTACCATTGGGATAGTGTCTAGAACGCACGAACAAAACGTCGTTGATGGAACATAACGATGGATTATTTGGGACCAAACCAACATTTGTTATTGAAGTAGAAGTCCTGGGAGTGCATTCTGACGAAGAACAGGAAAGGTAAGACCATTTTTCTTATAGGAAATGTGATTTTGGTGAAGGCTAAACTGGTTGGGTGTCTAAATAGCTAGCCCGTGATGGCTGGGCTATGTACTTAGAATATTGCAAAATGTGCTTCATCCAAAAAGCTATTTTAAAATCGGACATATCGAGTGCATAGAGGAGTTCTGTATCTATAATTCTTAAAATAATTGTTATGCTTTTTGTGAACGTTTATCGTGAGTAATTTAGTAAATTCACCGGAAGTGTTCGGTGGGAATGCTAGTTCTGAACGTCACATGCTAATGTAAAAAGCTGGTTTTTGATATAAATATGAACTTGATTGAACAGACATGCATGTATTGTATAACATAATGTCCTAGGTGTGTCATCTGATGAAGATAATCAAAGGTTAGTGCTGCATTTAGTTGTGGTTTTGTTTTTTGTGACATTATATGCTAGCTTGAAAAATGGGTGTCTGATTATTTCTGGCTGGGTACTCTGCTGACATAATCTAATGTTTTGCTTTCGCTGTAAAGCCTTTTTGAAATCGGACAGTGTGATTAGATTAACGAGAGTCTTGTCTTTAAATAGCTGTAAAATAGTCATATGTTTGAAAAATGGAAGTTTTCAGATTTTAGAGGAGTTTGTATTTCGCGCCACGCCCATCATTGGATATTGGAGCAGACGTTCCGCTAGCGGAACATCTAGATGTAAGAGGTTAAATAAGCATGCCCCTTTCAAAAAATGTAGAACTAAGAAAAGATATAGCCCTTGGTTCACTCCAGACCTGACTGCCCTCGACCAGCACAAAAACATACTGTGGCGGACTGCACTAGCATCGAATAGTCCACGCGATATGCAACTTTTCAGGGAAATCAGGAACCAATACATGCAGTCAGTCTGGAAAGCAAATGCTAGCTCTTTCAAACAGATATTTGCATCCTGTAGCTCTAACTCCAAAAAGTTTTGGGACCATGTAAAGTCCATGGAGAATAAGAGCACCTCCTCCAAGCTGCCCACTGCACTGAGGCTAGGTAACACTGTCACCACTGATAAATCCACGATAATTGATCATTTCAATAAGCATTTCTCTACGGCTGGCCATGCTTTCCTCCTGGCTACCCCAACCCCGGCCAACAGCCCCGCTCCCCCCGCAGCTACTTGCCCAAGTCTCCCCAGCTTCTCCTTCACCCAAATCCAGATAGCAAATGTTGTGAAAGAGCTGCAAAACCTGGACCCGTACAAATCAGCTGGGCTAGACAATCTGGACCCTCTCTTTCTAAAATGATCCGCCATTGTTGCAACCCCTATTACCAGTCTGTTCAACCTCTCTTTCGTATCATCCGAGATCCCTAAAGATTGGAAAGCTGCCGCAGTCATCCCCCTCTTCAAAGGGGGTGACACTCTAGACCCAAACTGTTATAGACCTATATCCATCCTGCCCTGCCTTTCTAAAGTCTTCGAAAGCCAAGTTAATAAACAGATCACAGACCATTTCGAATCCCACCGTACCTTCTCCTCTGTGCAATCTGGTTTCCGAGCTGGTCACGGGTGCACCTCAGCCACGCTCAAGGTAGTAAATTATATCATAACTGCCATCGATAAAAGACAGTACTGTGCAGCCGTCTTCATCGACCTGGCCAAGGCTTTCGACTCTGTCAATCACCATATCCTTATCGGCAGACTCAACAGCCTTGGTTTCTCAAATGACTGCCTCGCCTGGTTCACCAACAACTTCTCAGACAGTGTTCAGTGTGTCAAATCGGAGGGCCTGTTGTCCGGACCTCTGGCAGTCTCTGTGGGGGCACCACAGGGTTCAATTTCCAGGCCAACTCTTTTCTCTGTATATATCAACGATGTCGCTCTTGCTGCAGGTGATTCCCTGATCCACCTCAACGCAAACGACATCATTCTGTATACATCTGGCCCTTCTTTGGACACTGTGTTAACTAACCTTCAAACAAGCTTCAATGCCATACAACACTCCTTCTGTGGCCTCCAACTGCTCTTAAACGCTAGTAAAACCAAATATATGCTTTTCAACCGTTCGCTGACCGCACCCGCCCGCCCGACTAGCATCACTACTCTGGACGGTTCTGTTCTAACTTAGAATATGTGGACAAGTACAAATACAGAGGTGTCTGGCTAGACTGTAAACTCTCCTTCCAGACTCATATTAAACATCTCCAATCCAAAATTAAATCTAGAATTGTCTTCCTATTTCGTGACCAAGCCTGCTTCACTCATGCCGCCAAACATACCCTTGTAAAACTGACTATCCTACCGATCCTCGACTTCGTTGATGTCATTTACAAAATAGCTTCCAACACTCTACTCAGCAAACTGGATGCAGTCTATCACAGTGCCATCCGTTTTGTCACCAAAGCCCCATATACCACCCACCACTGCGACTTGTATGCTCTAGTCGGCTGGCCCTCGCTACATATTCGTCGCCAGACCCACTGACGCACTGGCTCCAGGTCATTTATAAGTCTATGCTAGGTAAAGCTCTGCCATATCTCCGCTCACTGGTCACGATAACAACACCCACCAGTAGCATGCACTCCAGCAGGTATATCTCACTGGTCGTCCCCAAAGCCAACACCTCCTTTGGCCACCTTTCCTTCCAGTTCTCTGCTGCCAATGACTGGTACGAATTGCAAAAATCGCTGAAGCTGGAGACTTATATTTCCCTCACTAACTTTAAACATCAGCTATCTGAGCAGCTAACCGATCGCTGCAGCTGTACATAGCCCATCTGTAAATAGCCCACCCAATCTACCTACCTCATCCCCATATTGTTTTTATTTACTTTTCTGCTCTTTTGCACACCAGTATTTCTACTTGCACATCATCATCTACTCATCCATCACTCCAGTGTTAATTTGCTAAACTGTAATTACTTCACTACTAGGGCCTATTTATTGCCTTAAACCTCACACCATTTGCACACAGTATATAGACTTTCTTCTTTTTCTCTATTGACTGTATGCTTGTTTATTCTATGTGTCATTCTGTGTTTTATTTTTTTTTTTTGTCATTTAGCAGACACTCTTATCCAGAGCAACTTACAGTAGTGAATGCATACATTTCATAAATTTTTGATTTTTTTCCCCTGTACTGGTCCCCCGTGGGAATCAAACCCACAACCCTGGTGTTACAAATACCATGCTCTACCAACTGAGCCACTTCGGGACTGTGTTGTTGTTTGTGTCGCACAGCTTTGCTTTATCTTAGCCAGGTCGCAGTTGTAAATGAGAACTTGTTCTCAACAAGCTTACCTGGTTAAATAAAGTTTTTTTTTTTTTTTATAAAATAAAAAAACTTTCAAATATTCTAAGCCAGACCAGATAAACAAAACAGCCATCTATCTTGCCACAACCTAGTCCAACAATCTTATCCCAAGACCCAACTTTGGGTCCCCATCACTAGGCAAACAGTAATTTGAGCAAATACCTAATCTGCAAAGGGATTTGTGGTTAGACTTTACTTAAGTTGTTCTTATTTCTGTAAAGTACAAGTAACACTGTAATTACATTGTCAAATACTGTAATACTTCAGCTTCCCAACAGAGAGCGGCACTTAATCAAATATTTTGTATATCTTGGAAAGTCATTGCAGTTGTAAAACAGTGGGTGGCTTGTATTTGAAGTATGTATTTCTCTATGTGTGGATTATAATAATATCTATAGTTCCCCATCTTCTCTTTAACAGTGCAGCTTGATTCTTCCTATATACTTATTTTACTCCCTCTCACCCAGCAAACACAAATAGATAATTAAAGGTAGACTCAGCGATATGAGATAGATGCAGAAAGTAAATTGGGGCAATTTCTGCCAGGCTCAACTTCTCCGCTATGTTGGTGCCGTCTACCTTGCAGCGCAATGAGCATATGCACATGCGCAGATACTGTGTGAGAGCGAAGTCCTGCATCTCACTCATGTCAATATCTGCTCGTGGCAACGTTATTTCGCTGAGTCTACCTTTAATGCTTTCCGATTTCTACAGCTGCACTAGATGGAGGATCCGTGACACATACTGTATCTTAGGGGAGGCCTCCTGCCAAATCCCGAGAAAAGATATCTGGTGGATTCAAAACCTTGTGATGAGTAAGATTGATATCTTGTAAAGTATCAATTAAGTCGAAAAGTATTATACATTTTTCCCAGTTTGCCTTTGGAACACATGTAATATAAAATTGGTCCAGAATATACAGTGGAAATTGGAAACAGCTGACAAGCAATATCAGTTCACTCTCATAGTGGTTATAATAAGTACCATCTAACAGTGTGTTCCTACACTAAACCTATTCATGTGTGTTACCCATTTATCTAAAAATGTATAGGTATTTGATTTTTAGTAAGGACACTGTGAGAAAGTCATATATATGTTTAAAATGTTATTTAATTGACCTTTCTCACCTGTGTCAGACATGTAAGGCACAATCCATTCTGAGGGACTCCCAGCATCCCTTGTTTGATGAATATACAGTATATTGCTTCCCTCAGAGTGAAGATACAGGCTCCCCAAGTTCAAAACAAATAGGTCTAAACTCTCCTTCATGCCAGCTGCTATCAGCTTTCTCAATAAACTGTATTAATACGATTAGCTGTGTACATATTGTTGCATGTGTTGTTTTGGTGTATATTTATTGTCATGTACTCTGTGCTAAATTAATAGCCCCCTGGGGATAATAAAGAGTACTCTACAACAGATCTCAAAGGGGTGTGGAAACACAATCACCTAGATTAACAGGCTAGCAAGACAGAGGATGAGCAAGAGAATATGGTTTGTATGTTACAAAGAAAGTAGAAAATACTGCACCAATATTTCAGTAAAGCAGTATAATAGCTTATAGAGTTCATCATTTGATGGTTTCTGTTCAACAAATGTTGTGTGTTTAAGCAGATAGTATCACAACACCACCAACGTTTATTGGTGAAGTCTTCATCTCATGGTCTTGGCACACAATGTCTAGTCTGGGACATCATTTCGATAAACAGGGTAAGGGTCTTGGAACACAATGTCTCGGTCTGGGCCTTGGTCATGGACAAGAGCATGGTTTTTGTAGTCAAGATTCACCACTGAGTACGATCTCTTATCAGAGTATTTTAACTAACTAGGAGTGACAACTCAGAAGTGCAGGAAACTCCATTTTTCCATATGGAAGCCAGAAGGTGTGTCCCCCCCCCATTTTAACTGTCTTGGTCTGATCTACAGTATGGGTCTCTAGAGTCTTGACTTAATCTCTGCGAGAAACATTACGTTTGTCTGAATCCTAACAGTCTGAGAAACATTGTCCGATTGGCAAAACAACCAAGGCAAGCACAACTTGCTAGCGAATGGTTGCAATCAATTGAAATTGCGCTTGCTACTCACACAACACATTTGAAAGCTCACGCGCATAAAAAAAGTTGTTTTATTACATGCATATAACTAATACACATATGTATAGCCTACTGCACCAATTACAAGAAAATGCAATCATGATTAAGTATAGCCTACATCTGAACAAGATACATTACTAGAGTTTAGGTTAAAGACTAGGCCTAGTCATACAATCAGCATGAGGTAATCAATCTTTTCTCAGGGAAGTACGAGCTGGGACCTCAGTATGTATGAAGAGTTATGGAAACATACAAGATATTTGGATAAATAAGGCATGCCTTTTGAATGTGGTAGGTGGTAGGTAAGCAGCGGTAAGTGAGGCACACAAACATTTTGGTTTATTCTGGTAAAAGGTTTTCATCAGAATAGCTGGTATTCAGCTAATTTCCTGTGGAAAGTTCTCCATTTGAAATGTAACCACAGTCACATGCCATCTAACATGAGACCTCACTTGGACAAAAAACTCAAATCTTTAGGCTTACAGGTTAGAAATTAAACTATGTCGGCATGTTTCTTTAGCTACAGTTGTATGTGTGTGTGTGTGTGTGTGTGTGTGTGTGTGTGTGTGTGTGTGTGTGTGTGTGTGTGTGTGTGTGTGTGTGTGTGTGAAAGAGTTTACGTGCCCTCACAATTATATTCCTGTGTGTGTGTGTGTGTGTTGTGTATGTGTGTTTGTCTCTGGATGGGCTCATCTCTTCTCTTCCACCAGCAGCTGGAGCCTGTCCTCTCTGTAGTGAGGGGTACTCTGGCCAGTCTCAATGGCCTCACAGTCATCTGTAAAATACACTAGGTCCTGTGGGGAGGTCAAACAGTCACACTAAGGCATACACGACATCTCCAACTGCAGAATGCGATTGCACAGCTGACTGAAATGTCGACAGATAATAAACTACAGAAGCAATTATCTGAAATGCTCCAACTCACATGGTCATTGTCGTTATATAACGGTTGGCAAGACAGCACAAACAGACCTGGAACCAGGCTAGTTATTCCCTGCACCACATCCAGAGTAGGCTATGACAGACCTTTTTTTTCTTAAAAAATTAATTATTCTGGCTATGAGAGACAGCATGGTTCATTCCTCTGCAGAGCTGAGCAGACATACCCGATAACAGATTCTGTTGATGATTCTGTACAGGTTGGTGACTTTCCGCTTCAACAACACGATCCTGGGTCGCTCTCTGCAGTACTGCGTAGGAAGGTTCTCCATGACATAGAGGAAGTCACTGAGCTTAGTATTGATGCACGAATTCTATAGGGAAATAATAATGGTATTGTAAATCCTATAGCTCAATGGATATTATACTATTTTGAATGAAAAGGTTTCACATAAACAAGTTCAGTTACTGGGGTAAAACAATGTTTTTATATGAATTTAAATCAATTGTCAAGATATGTTTATAAGCTTTATATTGGCATCCAACAACATTATGGAATGTATGCATATTCTAGTCTACGTCAAACGTAGGTATTGCATCACCAACTCATTACAGCTGCTGCAACATAACCCAATGAGACATCAAATCAGATGCAGGTTCACTCTGTCAACTTTATGTTAAATATTGACGTTTGAGAATCTACCTTTTGTTCACATCAATAGGATGGTGTTGTACTATAACAACTCACTTGCACATCCAGAAACATCTTGGGCAGAATTTCAACGCACGTTTTCTGCAACAGAAAAAGTTAAAATTAGAAAACATTTGGTTACATTAGAAAACGGTTTAATCAAATCAATAATGTAATTTGGAATAGCTCACCGTGCGATGATAATTGTATAGTTTTTCCAAAAGGCCCATTATTTCCTTGCTCAAGCCGAGCACTCGGGAATAGCATGTCGGTGGTGCACAGTCAGCCAACCAAATAAAACTGAAGAAACACAACAAAAGTGTAAGTCTCATCTTTCAGCCGTTGTTGCGTCGGTCAAAACAGGCTTATTATGTTTAGGCAACTAGACAAGAGCTTTACAACACGAGTGTGCTTCGCCCAGCACCATTGCAGATTATAGTTGGACCGAAAAAAAAAAAGTGATGATGACGTCGAAGAAAAATATTTCACTCTCCTATGCATTTTGGAAACAAGTGTATGGAATATGATACGCCGTTTGGGTCTTTGCGTGTCAAAAAAGATACACGTCAAATAACACTATTTGATGCGCAACAAAGTGCATCATCCCATTTTGTAACAATCCACACATCACAATCAAAATGTATTAATGCATATTTTGTTAACCATCGTCCGCAAAATGATTTTGTTCACCCACACCAGAAGCGATTAGGACATGCATGTTGAAATATCAATACAAACTGAACCAATTATATTAATTTGGAGACAGGTCGAAAAGCATTAAACATGTATGGTAATTTAGCTAGCTACTTTGCTGTTGCAAGCTAATTTGTCCTGTGATATAACCATTGGGTTGTTATTTCACATGAAATGTACAAGGTCCTCTACTCCGACAATTAATCCACAGATGAGAAAGGAATTCGGTTTACCGTTTTATCGATCTCTCGCCTTCCTCAGGTTTCTTCTTATTTTGGATTTAATATGGCTGTTGGCAACCAACTTTATAGCATTACTACAACCTACCTAATGTAACCGATGTGAAATGGCTAGTTAGTTAGCGGTGGTGCGCGCTAATAGCGTTTCAATCAGTGACGTCACTCGCTCTGAGACCTGAAGTAGGGTTTACCCTTGCGTTGCAAGGGCCGCGGCTTTTGTGGCGCGATGGGTAACGATGCTTCGTGGGTGTCAGTTGTTGATGCGTGCAAGGGTCCCTGGTTCAAGCCCAGGTTGGGGCGAAGAGAGGGACGGAACTTACACTAACACCATACCGGACTCGAGAAAATGGATTTTGTCCTCCAACACCACACTCGATCAAGGCATGCAGGTTGAAATATCAAACCGAGGTAAAAACAGTTTCAGGTTGGATATTCGCCTGTAGTTTTCCTTGTAACACGGAACCCATACCGGCTGAACGCATGCGTCATCGTGCATACATTTATTTTGTCTTCCACACCAAACGCGATCACGACACGCAGGTTAAAATATCAAAACAAACTCTGAACCAATTATATTGATTTGGGGACAGGTCGAAAAGCAGTAAACATTTATGGCAATTTAGCTAGCTAGCTTGCACTTGCTAGCTAATTTGTCCTATTTAGCTAGCTTGCTGTTGTTGAAAGTTGCCAATCGCAATATAAAGTCAAGAGAAGAAAAAGCCTGGAAGGAAGAGAGATTTTTATTTATTTATTTTTATATCACCTTTATTTAACCAGGTAGGCAAGTTGAGAACAAGTTCTAATTTACAACAGAGAGAACTGGAAGGAGAGGCGGCCAAAGGAGGAATTGGCTTTGGGGGTGACAATTGAGATATACCTGCTGGAACGCATGCTACGGGTGGGTGCAGCTATGGTGACCAGCGAGCAGAGATAAGGCGGGACTTTACCTAGCAGGGTCTTGTAGATGACCTGGAGCCAGTAGGTTTGGCGACGAGTATGAAGCGAGGGCCAGCCAACGAGAGCGTACAGGTCGCTGTGGTGGGTAGTATATGGGGCTTTGGTGACAAAATGGATGGCACTGTGATAGACTGCATCCAATTTGTTGAGTAGGGTGTTGGAGGCTATTTTGTAAATGACATCGCCAAAGTCTAGATGACTACAAACGATTCAGTTGACCGTTTTATGTGTGGATTAATTGGAGGAGTAGAGGACCTTGTGCATTTCAGGTAAAATAACAACTCAATGTTTATATCCCAGGAAAAATTAGCTAGCAACAGCAAGCTAGCTAAATAGGACAAATTAGCTAGCAAGTGCAAGCTAACTAGCTAAATTGCCATAAATGTTTAATGCTTTTCGACCTGTCCCCAAATTAATATAATTGGTTCAGTTTGTATTGATATTTCAACATGCATGTCCTAATCGCTTATGGTGTGGGTGAACAAAATCATTTTGCGGGCGATGGTTAATAAAATATGCATTAATACATTTTGATTGTGACGTGTGGATTGTTACAAAATGGGATGATGCACTTTGTTGCGCATCAAATAGTGTTATTTGACGTGTATCTTTTTTGACACGCAAAGACCCAAACGGCGTATCATATTCCATACACTTGTTTCCAAAATGCATAGGAGAGTGAAATATTTTTCTTCGACGTCATCATCACTTTTTTTTCGGTTCAACTATAATCTGCAATGGTGCTGGGCGAAGCACACTCGTGTTGTAAAGCTCTTGCCTAGTTGCCTAAACATAATAAGCCTGTTTTGACCGACGCAACAACGGCTGAAAGATGAGACTCACACTTTTGTTGTGTTTCTTCAGTTTTATTTGGTTGGCTGACTGTGCACCACCAACATGCTATTCCCGAATGCTCGGCTTGAGCAAGGAAATAATGGGCCTTTTGGAAAAACTATACAATTATCATCGCACGGTGAGCTATTCCAAATTACATTATTGATTTGATTAAACCGTTTTCTAATGTAACCAAATGTTTTCTAATTGTAACTTTTTCTGTTGCAGAAAACGTGCGTTGAGTTTCTGTTTGTTTTGATATTTAACCTGCGTGTCGTGATCGCGTTTGGTGTGGGGGGACAAAATAAATCTATGCACGATGGCACAGCCGATTTGGGTTCCGTGTTAGGTGCATTACTGCCACTGACCTCGTTAGCCTTTCAGTCACCCACGTGGGAATAACCAATGAGGAGATGGCACATGGGTACCTGCTTCTATAAACCAATGAGGAGATGGGAGAGGCACAACTTGCAGTGCAATCTGCGTCACAAATAGAACTGACTTCTATTTTAGCTCTTGGCAACCAGACGCTCGTTGACGCACACAAGCAGTGTGGGTGCAATAATTGAATAATATAGATTTCAAAATGTATTTTGCAACGCGACACGAGCGATGTTGTCAGCCTGTTACATCCACCAACAGCAGTTAGGGACCGTCAACATAGTGATAAATCTAATTCTTCCAATTTCAATAGCTCTTTAACCATTACTCCTAAAACTTTCAAAACGGGTTGTAGCTAACCCGATGGCATAGACACACATTGCACACACTTTTATTTTTGTCGATTTACATTTCACACTAATTTAAATTATTTATTTACATTTTTGAATTTCAATAGCTCTTTGGTAATATGACCTTCTGACTTCAAACAAGGTTCAGAATGTCCGCTGACTACCCTTCTATATTGCACAATCAATCAATTCAATTTATTTATAAAGCCCTTCTTACATCAGCTGATGTCACAAAGTGCTGTACAGAAACCCAGCCTAAAACCCCAAACAGCAAGCAATGCAGGTGTAGAAGCACGGAAAAACTCCTTAGAAAGGCCGGAACCTAGGAAGAAACCTAGAGAGGAACCAGGCTATGAGGGGTGGCCAGTCCTCTTCTGGCTGTGCCGGGTGGAGATTATAACAGAACATGGCCAAGATGTTCAAAAGTTCATAGATGACCAGCAGGGTCAAATAATAATAATCACAGTGGTTGTCGAGGGTGCAACAGGTCAGCACCTCAGGAGTAAATGTCAGTTGGCTTTTCATAGCCGATCATTCAGAGTATCTCTACCGCTCCTGCAGTCTCTAGAGAATTGAAAACAGCAGGTCTGGGACAGGTAGCACGTCCGGTGAACAGGTCAGGGTTCCATAGCCACAGGCAGAACAGTTGAAACTGGAGCAGGAGCATGGCCAGGTGGACTGGGGACAGCAAGGATTCATGAGGCCAGGTAGTCCTGAGGCATGGTCCTAGGGCTCAGGTCCTCTGAGAGAGATAAAGAAAGAAAGAAAGAAAGAGAGAGAGAGAATTAGAGAGAGCGTACTTAAATTCACACAGGACACCGGATAAGACAGGAGAAATACTCCAGATATAACAGACTGACCCTAGCACCCTGACACATAAAATATTGCAGCATAAATACTGGAGACTGAGACAAGAGGGGTCGGGAGACACTGTGGCCCCGTCCGACGAAACCCCCGGACAGGGACAAACAGGCAGGATATAACCCCACCCACTTCGCCAAAGCTCAGCCCCCACACCACTAGAGGGATAACTTCAACCACCAACTTACCATCCTGAGACAAGGCCGAGTATAGCCCACAAAGATCTCCGCCACGGCACGGGCGGGGGGGGGCAAACCGGACTGGAAGATCACATCAGTGACTCAACCCACTCAAGTGACGCACCCCTCCTAGGGACAGCATGGAAGAGTACCAGTAAGCCAGTGACTCAGCCCCTGTAATAGGTTTAGAGGCAGAGAATCCCAGTGGAGAGAGGGGAACTGGCCAGGCAGAGACAGCAAGGGCAGTTCTTTGCTCCAGTACCTTTTCGTTCACCTTCACACTCCTGGGCCAGACTACACTCAATCATAGGACCTACTGAAGAGATGAGGCTTCAATAAAGACTTAAAGGTTGTGACCGAGTCTGCGTCTCTCACATGGGTAGGTAGACCATTCCATAAAAATGGAGCTCTATAGGAGAAAGCCCTGCCTCCAGCTGTTTGCTTAGAAATTCTAGGGACAGTAAGGAGGCCTGCGTCTTGTGACCGTAGCGTACGTGCACACCCTTTAGTTTGTCCATTTTCATCTGAAATGATTTTACATACATTTTTCGAACTTTCAAATTTCAATAGCTCCTTGGTCATGTGACCTACTGACTTCAAACAAGGTTCAGAATGTCCACTCAGTGGGCCTACACATTGCACACCCTTTAGTTTGTCCATTTTCATCTCAGGAGATTTTAATTTAAGTTTTCAAACTTTCAAATTTGAATAGCTCCTTGGTCAAAAATTCATACAGTATGAAGGATGAACATAGAAGTACATTAGATGTGCACTTAACCAAGTCTAAGGACATGTAATATCATTTTGTAGTTAAAACCTGTTGGGGCTAGGGGGCAGTATTTTCACGGCCGGATAAAAAATGTACCCGATTTAAACTGGTTACTACTCTTGCCCAGAAACGAGAATATGCATATAATTAGTAGATTTGGATAGAAAACACTCTAAAGTTTCTAAAACTGTTTGAATGGTGTCAGCGTTTGACATGCTTCTAAGTACGGTAATGGAATATTTTTACATTTTTTGTCATGAAATGCGCTCGCGCGTTACCCTTCGGGTAGTGACCTAAACGCACGAACAAAACGGTGGTATTTGGATATAACTATGGATTATTTGGAACCAAAACAACATTTGTTGTTGAAGTAGAAATCCTGGGAGTGCATTCTGACGAAGAACAGCAAAGGTAATCCAATTTTTCTAAGAGTAATTCTGAGTTTAGTGAGCCCCAAACTTGGTGGGTGTCAAATTAGCTAGCCTGTGATGGCCGAGCTATGTACTCAGAATATTGCAAAATGTGCTTTCGCCGAAAAGCTATTTTAAAATCTGACATAGCGTTTGCATAAAGGAGTTCTGTATCTGTAATTCTTAAAATAATTGTTATGTATTTTGTCAATGTTTATCATGAGTAATTTAGTAAATTCAACGGAAGTTTTCGGTGGGTATGCTAGTTCTGAACATCACATGCTAATGTAAAAAGTTGTTTTTTGATATAAATATGAACTTGATTGAACAAAACATGCATGTATTGTATAACATAATGTCCTAGGAGTGTCATCTGATGAAGATCATCAAAGGTTAGTGCTGCATTTAGCTGTGGTTTTGGTCTTTGTGACATATATGCTTGCTTTGAAAATGGCTGTGTGATTATTTTTGGCAGGGTACTCTCCTGACATAATCTAATGTTTTGCTTTCGCTGTAAAGCCTTTTTGAAATCGGACAATGTGGTTAGATTAACGAGTGTCTTGTCTTTAAAATGGTGTAAAATAGTCATATGTTTGAGAAATTGAAGTTATAGCATTTTTTAAGTATTTTAATTTCGCGCCACGCGATTCCACTGGCTGTTGACTAGGGTGGGACGCAAATGTCCACCTAGCCCATAGAAGTTAACTGGAATTGGAGTTGAATGTTTCTGATGACGTACAGTTGAAGTCGGAAGTTTACATACACCTTAACCAAATACATTTAAACTCAGTTTTTCACAATTCCTGACATTTCATACTAGTAAAAATGCTCTGTCTTAGGTCAGTTAGGAGAAAATTATTTATTTCAGCTTTTATTTCTTTCATCACATTCCCAGTGGGTCAGAAGTTTACATACACTCAGTTAGTATTTGGTAGCATTGCCTTTAAATTGTTTAACTTGGGTCAAACGTTTTGGGTAGCCTTCCACAAGTTTCCCACAATAAGTTGGGTGAATTTTGGCCCATTCCTTCTGACAGGGCTGGTGTAACTGAGTCAGGTTTGTAGGCCTCCTTGCACATTTTTTTTTTTACTAATTACTGTCCATGAGTAACCTCAACCTGTGAGTGTTTTGGCCAATAAAGTGCCAACTCAATTCTACCACTGACTAGTCTCTCATGCCCCTATGAACGGGGACACAGGGCAATAGTTTTTCATCTAAACCAGCCCTTTTTTACTGGAGTACACTAACCCCTAATTGGAGCTCTTTTCTTGACACACAGTAGCAGTTTACCAGATAAGAAGTCAAGAAGATCAAAAAGTAGATTGTTGTAAGGGTGTATTACGTCCTGTGCTGGCCCCATTGTCATATCCATTCTGGATTCTGAGTGGTGAAATCATAGCTGAAAAATACCTCTATGTATGTGTATGCTGTATGTGGGAATGTCTTTTGTCCGTCCTACATGTAGTGTTGGTACATTCCTCAACTGCATATACCATAAATTGCTATTGCAAATAGAAGTATTATGTTCAACAACTGACATTTTCAGATATTATTTTGATAAACATACTTTGGTGCTTACAATTATTTCTCTATTGTCATAGACTTGGTGGGCACTGTCATCTGTGATTTTTTTATATGACTTTAAGCACGTACTGATGAAACTGTCACTTAATTTTTTTTCTTCAAGTCTACAAACGCTCTACATTTATTCACTCTGTGATAGGGTTGAATCCTACATGCTACTTTTATTATTGTCCTGTAAATGGTTCAGTGCCTATAATTTAGGCTGTTTGTAGAATGGGGCATAAAGGAAATTACCGCTATTAGATTATAGTGATAAGGAAAACAGCATACAATTTTGGCCTTTGTATTCATTTGCCTATAACTAATCAGAATTCCATTATGTTTATATAAAAAAGAGAATACTTCAAAAGGAGAAGATCCTGCCATGGAAAAGACAACTAGGTGGACATAAAGTGGAAAGGAGGGGAAATAACTCACACCATGCAGCAGGACACCTTCAGCTGTGGGGTCTTTGTAATGCAGGTTTGATAGTTATATTTTCAATAATGAATGGTTTGCTGTTATGTGACAATTAGGTCAAAGACTCTATTTGATTTTTTAGTGTAGATGGCCAAGGAAGTTGCACAGAACTTCCACAACATCCCCTCCCAAATTGATATAGAATCTTCACAAAAACACATGGAGCAACTGCGAAAATAAATGGCTGAGGATATACTAAAAATGTCTGGTATGTAATGACATTTAATTCAAAGTAAATGTAAATTCTTTATTTTTATGTAGTTGTGTGGGACAGCCATATGTTCAGTTCATGCCTATGATTTCAGAGTTCAACAAAGCCAACAACTGCTTCATGTGTGCTGATAAAGATAAAGAACCTGGATGTGGCCCAAAGACTGAATGGGTTAGTAACTTTATTTAACATGTTTATAATCTTTTGACAACAGTGACGGCATGTAAGACAATTTATGATATAACACAATGGATGGCTAATTCGCCATACTGCATTGATATTATTTATAACGTGTTACGCTTTGTTTTGTTTTAGATTGAATGTTTTGCATGCCAACGGTGGTTCCAAGTGCTGTGCCTAAGAATGAAGACAAAAGAGTTCAACAGAGTAAAGAACACAAACTGGAAGTGCAGTCTTTGTTGATGAAAATGTATGCTATACCGCATCCACACTGAAGAGGATCCACACTTAAGAGAAAGTTAACACTGTGAAATGTTTCATACTTATTTGAAGTAAAGTGTCACTTGACATGTTGGAAAAGATTAAGGTCTACAATTTCTGTTTAATTTGTCAATATTCAATTTTTATTCATTGATTTTCTGGCCACCATTACTGTGGTTACATGTTCAGTATATGTATTGACCAGCAAACCCACTGCAGCCTACCTTACTAGCTCACTCTCTATCCCTGCTTTGGACAATTAATAACATGACTCTCGTACTTTGCCCTTTTCCTTTAAGGTTGATATTAACGATAAAAGGAGATATTATCTGTCTCTCTCCTATTGTGTACCGCTGTTAAATACTGTAGAAAAATAAAAAACAAGGAAAATAAGTACTTAGAACTACCAATTATTATAGATAAATATTAAAGAAAAGGGTAAACAACACTGGACTGAACCCCCTAATTGTCAAACTAATAAACTCAGCAAAAAAAGAAACACCCTCTCACTGTCAACTGCGTTTATTTTCAGCAAACTTAACATGTGTAAATATTTGTATGAACATAAGATTCAACAACTGAGACATAAACTGAACAACTTCCACAGACATGTGACTAACAGAAATGAAATAATGTGTCCCTGAACAAAGGGGGGGTCAAAATCAAAAGTAACAGTCGGTATCTGGTGTGGTCACCAGATGCATTAAGTACTGCAGTGCATCTCCTCCTCACCAGATTTGCCAGTTCTTGCTGTGAGATGTTACCCCACTCTTCCACCAAGGCACCTGCAAGTTCCCGGACATTTCTGGGGGGAATGGGCCTAGCCCTCACCCTCCGATCCAACAGGTCCCAGACGTGCTCAATGGGATTGAGATCCGGGCTCTTCGCTGGCCATGGTAGAACACTGACATTCCTGTCTTGCAGGAAATCACACACAGAACGAGCAGTATGGCTGGTAGCATTGTCATGCTGGAGGGTCATGTCAGAATGAGCCTGCAGGAAGAGTACCACATGAGGGAGGAGGATGTCTTCCCTGTAACGCACAGCGTTGAGATTGCCTGCAATGACAACAAGCTCAGTCCGATGATGCTGTGATACACCGCCCCAGACCATGATGGACCACCTCCAAATCGATCCCGCTCCAGAGTACAGGCCTCGGTGTAACGCTCATTCCTTTGACGATAAACGCGAATCCGACCATCACCTCTGGTGAGACAAAACCACGACTCGTCAGTGAAGAGCACTTTTTTCCAGTCCTGTCTGGTCAAGTGACAGTGGGTTTGTGCCCATAGGCGACGTTGTTGCCAGTGATGTCTGGTGAGGACCTGCCTTACAACAGACCTACAAGCCCTCAGCCAGCCTCTCTCAGCCTATTGCGGACAGTCTGAGCACTGATGGAGGGATTGTGCGTTCTTGGTGTAACTCGGGCAGTTGTTGTTGCCATCCTTTACCTGTCCCACAGTTGTGATGTTCGGATGTACCGATCCTGTGCAGGTGTTGTTACACGTGGTCTGCCACTGCGAGGACAATCAGCTGTCCGTCCTGTCTCCCTGTAGCGCTGTCTTAGGTGTCTCACAGTACGGACATTGCAATTTATTGCCCTGGCCACATCTGCAGTTCTCATGCCTCCTTGCAGCATGCCTTAAGCACGTTCACGCAGATAAGCAGGGACCCTGGGCGTCTTTCTTTTGGTGTTTTTCAGACAGTAGAAAGGCCTATTTAGTGTGCTAAGTTTTCATAACTGTGACCTTAATTGCCTACCGTCTGTAAGCTGTTAGTGTCTTTACGACACAGGTGCATGTTCATTAATTGTTTATGGTTCATTGAACAAGCATGGGAAACAGTGTTCAAACCCTTTACAATGAAGATCTGTGAAGTTACTTGGATTTTTGCTAACTATCTTTGAAAGATATAGTCCTGAAAAAGGGACATTTCTTTTTTTGCTGAGTTTATTAATGTACAACAATATAGAAGATACATGACTAGATGTTATGCAATATGTGTGTATATCCACTGCACAATTCTTAGGTGTGTAATTGACATGACCAAGGAGCTATTGAAAGTTAAAACTATGAAAAATGTACGTTACACCGTGTGATTTTACAGTACACAAATAAGAGTGTGCAATATATAAAGCTAGTCTGTGGACATTCTAAATTTTGTTTGAGTCCAGTAGGTCATATGACCAAGGAGCTATTGAACTTTTACATTTTGAAAAATGTATGTAAAAACGTGGGAGATGAAAATGGACAAACTGAAGGTTGTGCAATATAGAAGGTTAGTCAATGGACATTCTGCACCTTGTTTGAAGTTCATAGGTCACATGACCAAGGAGCTTTTGAAATTAGAAACTTTGAAAAACTTATGTAAAATCGAGTGAGATGAAAATGGACAAACCAAAGGGTGTGCAATATAGAAGGGTAGTCAGTGGACATTCTGAACCTTGTTTGAGTCAAGTAGGTCACATGACCAAGGAGCTATTGAAATGTAAAATCGAATGTAAAAAAAGTTTGTACTTTGTTTACGCTCCCTAACTAATTCAACTAGGAATACAAAAAGCGCTCACATTTCCACATGTTTATTTGCTTTGGAAAGCGAATTCATGTCCAAATCGTGAAAATAAAACCTGTGCAATGTTGTGCGCAATTTTTCCAACACTTATTTGTAGTCTTTGGCTCAAGTGGTTTGAAAGCTATTGATGTTTGAAGGCACGAATATTCAACTTGAAACTGTCTTTACCTCGTTAAATATCAAAACTCTGAACCAATTATATTTATTTGGGGACAGGTCGAAAAGCATTAAACATTTATGGCAATTTAGCTAGCTAGCTTGCAGTTGCTAGTTAATTTGTCATATTTAGCTAACTAGCTAGCTGTTGCTAGCTCATTTGTCCAGGGATATAAACATTGAGTTGTTATTTCACCTGAAATGCAGAAGGTCCTCTACTCCTACAATTAATCCACACATAAAATGGTCAACCGAATCGTTTCAAGTAATTTCTCCTTCTTCCACGCTTCTTTTTCTTCTTTGGACTTTATATGACGATTGGCAACTAACTTTCATAATAAGGTGCATTACCACAAGTGACCTCAGTTCATCTTTCAATCACCCACATGGGTATATGCTTCTAAAAACCAATGAGGAGATGGGAGAGGCAGGACATGCTCTTGACAACGCAGGTGCTCGTTGGCGCTCGCGAACAGTGTGGGTACAATGATTGAATAACATGTATGTGTACATTTATTTTGCAACACTCGTGCACGCGACGTGTCTGGTTTGGGCATGGTGTTATGCTAAGGACACACCGACAGTCATTGCATTACATATCCAGATGATGCTGCGAACAATTTTGCACAATGATGCTGTCGATATGTTCAAAGCGTTACATGCTGACCACACCACTTGCGCAGTGAGCGTTGCAAAATACATTTACACATACTTGTTATTTGAGTTTATTTGAGTTTATTTTATTTTTACAGGGACAGTGCACATTAATCAACGTTTCAGTAAAAGTGCCGGTTTTAGCCAGCCGGCTAATTTTCAACCGCAGTCCCTGGGCAGGTTATTAAAAACAATTACAATATAGACAATCATAGAACAGTGAGCACACGCAGAGTAACATAGGACAAGCAAGACATAGCATACAGACAGAGCAACATAGGACAAGCAAGATGTAGCATACAGACAGAGCAACATAGAACAAAAAGCAACAAGACAAAATCCATAAAAACAAAGTGTTTCCACACCTCACAAGCTACAGACAACATGGAAAGCGGCAATACACAGCTAGGGATTATGTTCACACATCTGATTGACCTTTAGCCATGTCTTCATGCATTTTGTGAAAGTGTGATATGTGGTGCAGTTATGTGTGTCTGATGGCAGTGTATTCCAGACATGGGACGCTCTCACAGAGAAAGCGAATTTACTAAAGGTGCTTTTCCTTAAGGGAACTATACAGTCACCTCTCATGGCAGACCTTGTGGATCTGCTGCCATATGTTTGGATTTTCTGTTTAACAAAAGTACTGAATGGAGGGGGAGCTAGGCCATTTAGGATCTTGAATACAAGACATGCGTCGGTGTATTGCACCAGATTTCCCCAACTCAGGAGCTCATGCTTTCTGAGGATGTAACAGTGATGATGGCTATTGGGCTTCCTATCGAGCACTTTGAGAGCCTGTTTGTAGACAGACTGAATAGGTTTTAATGTTGTATAGCAAGCTTGGGTCCAACTGGTCAAGCAGTATGTTAAGTGGGGGAGTATCATCGATTTGAAGTACAGTCTTGCTACCTCTGTGGTCAAACAATTTCGTATAAATCGGAAATTAGCTAGGTTGAATTTGGTTATTTGAATTACCTTTTTCACATCCTTTTTAAAAGAGAGGTTGGAATCAAGTATGATTCCAAGGTACTTAAAATCAGATACCACCTGGAGCTTCTCCCCTGACACATAGACATCTGGCTCAGTAGCATCTGTTGCCCTCTTTGTGAAGAACATGCAAACAGTTTTTTTCACATTGAGATGCAAACACGAGTCACTGAGCCACTTTGTAACCTGGACCATTACAGTAGTGAGTTCTTGTGCAGCTTGTTGTTTGCTCTTTGCATGCACATATATCACTGTATCATCTGCATACATTTGAACTTCAGACCCAGTGCAGACGGAAGGCAGATCATTAATGTACAGGCTGAACAAGAGGGGCCCCAGTATTGACCCTTGGGGCACGCCCACATCATAGCTAAGAGTGGGCGACAGCTCATTGCTCACTCTGACACACTGAGTTCTGCCTTCAAGGTATGATTTCATCCATCTCAAGGCATCGGGGGAAAAGTTGAACTTGGACAATTTTGTGATGAGAATCTCATGGTTAACAGTATCGAAAGCCTTCCTTAGGTCCAGAAACACAGCCTCAACATCGCCCCCTTTGTCCATCTTGGACTTCACATTTTCCAGAAGAAAGCAGTTGGCCGTTTCTGTGGAGTGTTTCGCTCTGAAGCCAAACTGCATGGAGTGTAATGTGAAGGGGCTGTTGTTGAGGTGGGAAATCAGTTGTTCTGCTACACACTTTTCAACAACCTTCGACACTACAGGTAGTATACTAATGGGCCTGTAGTTACTCACGTCAGCAGGGTCGCCCGATTTAAAGATGGCCGTTATTATGGCTGACTTCCATACCCTTGGAAACACCCCCAGACCAATAGATGTGTTGGTGACCTTAGTAATGGGGCCAATGAGTGACTCTTTGTAGTTTTTAAGAAAGGCAGAGTCCAGCCCAAACACATCTTTGGGTTTAGAGTTCTTTAGTGAGCTAATCACCTTGTTCACCTTTGACTCAGAAACCTCCCTTATGATGAAGACAGGTTGAGCGTCATTCACTAGCACTGAGCCCAATAAACCAGTGGAGGGGTTCTGTGTCAGTTCCTTGACAGAGTCAATAAAGTAGGAATTGAAGGCTATTGCTATTTCGACTGCATCCTGTGTTAGATTGTTATTCACCATGATTTATAGTCTTTTTGCAGTGTTACTATGGTCTTTCCCTGTTAACTTTTTTAGATTCTCCCAGATCAATTTTGAATTTCCCTTTGCCTCACCAATTATGTTAATAAAAAAGTTTGCCTTGGCCTGTCTGATTTCTTTCATCACCTTATTTCTCAACATTTCTATTCAATCATTGCACCCACATTGCTTGCGAGCGTCTGTGTGGCCAGGCACTAAAATAGAAATTGGTTCTATGTGAAGCTCAACAAGTCCGGCCTCTCCCATCTCCTCATTGATTTTTAGGAGCATATTCCCACCTGGGTGATTGAAAGATGAACTTAGGTCCACACTCTGTTCGGTTACAGTAATGCTGTAAAGTTGATTGCCAACAGCCATATCAAGTCCAAAGAAGTAAAATAAGCCTGAAGGAAGGTGAGATGATGAGAAACGAATTCGGTTTACCGTTTTATCTGTGGATTAATTGTCGGAGTTGAGGACCTTGTGCATTTCAGGTAAAATAACAACCCAATGTTTATATTACAAGGACAAATTAGCTAGCAACAGCAAGCTAGCTAGCTTAATTGCCATAAATGGTTCATGCTTTTTGACCTGTCCCCAAATTAATATAATTGGTTCAGAGTTCAGATATTTCAACCTGCGTTTTTGGATCGCTTCTGGTGTAGGAGAACAAAATCAACTAGCGCGCGATGCGCATGCGGACGCACGTGTGCATGCGGTTTGGTCAGCATGTAAGGCACTGCATCTCAGTGCTGGAGGCGTCACTACAGACCCTGGTTCGATTGCAGGCTGTATCACTGAGTCCCATAGGGCGGCGTACAATTGGCCCTCCGTTGTTAGGGTTTGCGCCATTTTAAACAAGAATTTGTTCTTAACTGACTTGCCTAGTTAAATAAAGGTTAAATATATATATATTTTTAAATGTATTGATAGTTATAACACATTGGTTGAAATGTGTTAAAAAATATATATTTTGGAACTGGCCAAAAACGGAGCTATAAGATGACTGCACTGTTGCAGATGTTTAACATACAATTGACAAGAACACTAAAATAATGTTTTTGATAAAAATGTTATTAATTTATCATAATTGCATTCATAAAATGTGTTAAAATATTGATAATGGTAAATACATATGTATTTAACAAGAAGTGCAACTCATTTGTTCTAATAAAAACTACCTGCCTAAAGACAAAGCCTGCAACTATCTGGCTATTTTACATTACTTGCTGACTATTTCAACCAAATTATTATAAATTATTCTGTTCATTTTTATCATACCATCAGTGAGTAACATACTGGTGGGACATTTAAAACCACATAGCAGAATCTAACAGGCCCCCCCCCCTACCCAGGTCCCAGATCTGTTTATGCTGTTTTAGCCATTGTCATCTGTAATGACACCAAACAGATCTGGGACCAGGCTTGGGGTACAGTTTAGGACCAGTAGGAATCTTCTGTACCCAGAATTGATCCTATGACCAATTTTTAGAAGACCAACCCGGACCAGAAACTCAGGGTTGGTCGTCTAAAACCACCAACAAACTCAGGGTTGGTCCGTGGGGGCCACCGACCCATTCTTCAGATTAAGGAAGTACCTCTTCTTCCTCTTCCTGTTGGTGGCTCCTGTGGTGTTCTGGGGCTTCAGCGGGGTGCGGAACACAAACACCCTCTCCCCCGTAGTGGGGATGTCCAGTACTACTGCATCGTACCCCAGGCCAGAGGGAGGGTTCTGCTGCAGTAGTAGAGTCAAACACAGCTTCACTGTCCACCTCTACTCCTCCTCCCACTGAAATCAGAACAGAGTCTTGGAGCTGTTCCGAGGTTGTGGTTTGGCTCATTCCAGTCGCAACTGGTTTGGGAGTGGGTTGTTGTGGAGTGGGTCGAAGAACTCCCTCCCTCCCCTTTTCCTGGACCAACACTTGAATGACGTCCCTGGGAGCCTTAGCTCTGGGTTTGAGGAACAGCCTCTCCAGCAGGCTCTGCCGCTTCTCCTGAAACCTGGAAAATTTAGATCATGACATTTCCTTAGGATTTCTGAAGCACCTACAGTGCATTCAGAAAGTATTCAGACCCCTTCACTTTTCCACAATTTGTTACATTACAGCCATATTCTAAAATGCAAACTTATATAAAAAAACAGAAATACCTTATTTACATAAGTTTTCAGAACCTTTGCTATGAGACTCGAAATTGAGCTCAGGTGCATCCTGTTTCCATTGACCATCCTTGAGATGTTTCTACAACTACAACTTGATTGGAGTCCACCTGTGGTAAATTCAATTGATTGGACATGATTTGGAAAGGTCCCACAGTTGGCAGTACATGTCAGAGCAAAAACCAAGCCATGAGGTCAAAGGAATTGACCGTAGAGCTCTGAGACAGGATTATGTCGAGGCACAGATCTGGGGAGGTTACCAAAGCATTTCTGCAGTATTGAAGGTCCCCAAGAACACAGTGGCCTCCATCATTCTTAAATGGAAGAAGTTTGGAACCACCAAGACCCTTCCTAGAGCTGGCCGCCCAGCAAAACTGCGCAATCAGGGGAGAAGGGCCTTGGTCAGCGAGGTGACCAAGAACCCGATGGTCACTGACAGAGCTCCAGAGTTCCTCTGTGGAGATGGGAGAACCTTCCAGAAAGACAACCATCTCTGCAGTACTCCACCAATCATGCCTTTATGGTAGAGTGGCCAGATGGAAGCCACTCCTCAGTAAAAGGCATATGACAGCTCGCCAGGAGTTTGCCAAAAGGCACCTAAAGGACTTTCAGACCAGGAGTGGCTTCAGGACAAGTCTCTGAATGTCCGCCAGAGCCTGGACTTTAACCCGATCGAACATCTCTGGAGAGACCTGAAAATAGCTGTGCAGCGACGCTCCCCATCCAAGCTGAAAGAACTTGGGATCTGCAGAGAAAAATAGGAGAAACTCCCCAAATACAGGTGTGTCAAGGTTGTAGTGTCATAACCAAGAAGACTCAAGGCTGTAATCACTACCAAAGTTATTTCAACAAAGTACTGAGTAAAGGGTCTGAATACTTATGTAAATGTATTATTTTGCAAGAATTAAAAACAAAACTGTTTTGATTTGTCATTATGAGGTATTGTGTGTAGATTGATAAGGAAAACCCCCAATTTATTCAATTTTAGAATGAGGCTGTAATGTAACAAAATGTGGAAAAAGTGAAGGGGTCTGAATACTTTGTGAATGCACTGTAATTAGCACACATACCAATAGGTTCCAATTGTCTCTACCAAGTTATTTCCTAGTAATTAGCACACATACCCATAGGTTCAATTCAATTAGGGTTCCAAAATTGGGTTCACAAAGGCTTTTGTTCTTTTTTAGTGGGACCAAAATGGATGTACCACTATGTTGCTATGCTTTATTGTTATCGAGGTATTAACCTTTTTAAATTCTCACAGACCCACCTGTCCTCATTAACATTGCATTGATAAGTTTAAGAGGGAGATAGAGAGAGAGACACAGCTGCATGTGAGCTCCTGCATTTTTCAGCATGTTTTTACAAAAATATAGATTTGGAGTTAGATACATTTTGATTTTTTAGCAGGGACATATACATGATGCTACCCCCCATAGCATAACCTTCACTCCAGATCAAAACTCCCAACCTACAAATTGATTTTGGACAAAATTACCTGGAAGGTTTCCTACTACCAAGGATTCCTTTTTCCAAGCTATACAGCGGGTGCTCTGGCAAACAAACAGCAGAGACCTGAGGACACCATCCAACCTGGAACTGAGTGAGTAATGTTTGGTCTGATGCTATTTTTAAAGCCAAGAAAATAATGTAATAAATACATTACAATGATATATTTTATTTTATGGGGACTGAATGCTAAAGCGGCAAAGCTTGCTAGGACAGAACAGATACAATTTCAATTAGCACAGAGGTGTGAAGTAAGAGGTGTCAAAGCCTTTGAGCCCAACAATTGCAGGAGTCAAGGCCTTTGAAGCCACCTTCCGCTGTTCAGAGACCATCCACTGGTATTTTCTAGAAGAAATCTGCCTCCAGAAAAAAGCTTTTCCCAAGTGGGTGTGACACCTACTCCTGTTGCCTGCTGCACTGCTGCTTGGATTCCACCTGGCGAGCTGTTCACCGTCTGCCCTGGCCTGTCTCCCCCTGTCTGGTACAGGTACCCTCGCCACAGTCCACCCTCTCTCCCGAGCTTTCGCTTACCTCCAGCACACACGCACTGTTGGGGCAAGTGACTCTGAACTTACAATGGCTAGCCCAAAGTCGTTATATTTTTTTCTTGTAACTTATGCTATTTGCCTCTTGAGTCCTGCATGCTTTGTTGACTATGAACTTTCTTGTTCACCCAACCGTGGGACAGACTATGTTTGTTCTCACACTTGGGTCTCTGACTCTCTATTGGTTACACAGACTCTTGGCCTCCCATCCTATTCTAACCACCTCTCGGCAGCTTTGTATTCATGTTACCTGATGAAATTGCTGTAGAATATGATCTTGTTGCTATCTAATGCACATTCAATGTCATAAATCAACACTGCAGAGCTCTCCCTGTCATATGCAGTGCAATGATTGTATTACTGCTGATGATATCTAGAAATGTGCATGTACACTCTGGCCCATCTACTGTTGCTAGCCCCAATTCTGACTTGTGCTCTGATATCTGCTTCACTGATTTCTGCTCTCTTAAAAGCCTGGGTTTTCTGCACGTTAACACTAGAAGCGTATTACCTAAAATGTATCAATTGAAAGTGTGGGTTCACAGCTCCAATCCAGATGTTTTGGTCATTACTGAGACGTGGTTAAGGAAGAGTGTTTTGAATACTGATGTTAACCTTTCTGGTTCTAACCTTTTTCGGCATAACAGATATTCCAAAGGGGGTGGAATGGCAATCTTTACCAAGGATCACTTTCAGTGCTCGGTTGTCTTCACCAAGTCTGTCCCCAAACAATTTGATTTGCTGGTTTTAAGCAGTAAACCTTCAAATAGCTCTTTGTTGACTGTTGCTGGGTGTTACTGTCCTTCATCAGCACTGGCCTGTACCCTACCTGCCCTAAGCTCTCTCCTGGCCCCTTACACTAAGTCTCAAATTGTCCTGCTAGGTGACCTAAACTGGGACATGCTTAAACCACATGACCAAGTCTTAAAGCAATGGAACTCCCTAACTCTTTCTCAGATTATTACCAATCCCACAAGGTATGACTCCAAACACCCAGAAAAGGCTACTCTCCTCGATGTTATCCTCACAAATAATCCTGAGAGGTATCAGTCTGGTGTTTCCTGTAATGACCTTAGTGATCACTGTTTTACAGCCTGTGTTCGTAATGACTGCTCAGTGAAACGATCTGTCCTGATTTGTCATAGACGCTTGCTAAAAAACTTTAATGAGCAAGCCTTCCTTCATGACCTGGCCTCTGTAAATTGATATAGAATCAGCTTGATCCCCTCTGTCGAAGATGCTTAGACCTTCTTTTTGGATATTTTCAGTGGTATTGTTAACAAACATGCCCACATAAGGAATAGAGAATTAGAAACAGGTTCAAACCCTGGTTCGACCGTAATCTTGCAGAGTTACTCCACCTCAAGAATTAAATTTGGCGAAAGGCTTGGCACACGCATACTCAGGCTGACTGGCTCTCATTCAGGCAAATGAGAAATAAGTGCACTCAGGCTATCCGGAAGGCCAAAGTTTAAGAGAGGGTCTCTCTCTATGGGTCTAACCCCAAGAAGTTCTGGAAAACGGTTAAAGACCTGGAGAAGGAACCCTCTTCCTCACAGCTGCCCATGTCCCTTAATGCTGATGATGTGGTTGTTACTGACAAGGAGCACATGGCTGAGAACTTTAATCACCACTTCATTAAGTCAAGATTCCTATTTGACTCAGCCATGCCTCCTTGCCCGTCCAACATTTCCTCATCTCCCTCCCCTTCTAATGCGACTAGCCCCGATGCTCCTCCCCCTCTTTTTCCCCTGCCCCGCTACAAATTTTCTCCCCCAAAAAACATCTGGGTGAGATGGTTTAGAGAATATCTCTGACCTTTTTAACTTGTCGCTCCTCTCTGGGAAGGCAGCCACGGTGCATCCTTTATTTAAAGGGGGAGATCAAGCTGATCCTAACTGTATAGGCCAATTTCTATTTTGCCCTGTTTATCAAAAGTGTTGGAAAAACTTCAATAATCAACTGACTGGCTTTCTTGATGTCTATAGGATTCTCTCTGGTATGCAATCTGGTTTTTGCTCAAGTTATGGATGTGTCACTGCAACCTTAAAGGTCCTCAATGATGTCACCATTGCCCTTGATTCTAAGCAATGTTGTGCTGCTATTTTTATTGATTTTGCCAAAGATTTGATACGGTAGACCATTCCATTCTTGTGGGCCGGCTAAGGAGTATTGGTGACTCTGGCCTGGTTTGCTAACTATCTCTCTCAAAGAATGCAGTGTATAATGACAGAACATCTGCTGTTTCAGCCACTGCCTGTCACCAAGGGAGTACCCCAAGGCTCGATCCTAGGCCCCAAGCTCTTTTCAATTTACATCAACAACATAGCTCAGGCAGTAGTACGCTCTCTTATCCATTTATATGCAGATGATAGTCTTATACTCAGCTGGCCCCTCCCCGGATTTTGTGTTAAACGCTCCACAACAAAGCTTTCTTTGTGTACAACAAGCTTTCTCTGCCCTTAACCTTGTTCTAAACACCTCCAAAACAAAGGTCATGTGGTTTGGTAAGAAGAATGCCTCTTTCCCCACAGGTGTGATTACTACCGCTGAGGGTTTAGAGCTTGAGGTAGTCACCTCATACAAGTACTAGACAGTACACTGTCCTTCTCTTAGCACATATCAAAGCTGCAGACTAAAGTTAAATCTATACTTGGTTTCCTCTATTGTAATCGCTCCTCTTTCACCCCAGCTGCCAAACGAACCCTGATTCAGATGACCATCCTACCCATGCTAGATTACGGAGACGTAATTTATAGATTGGCAGGTAAGGGAGCTCTCGAGCGGCTAGAAGTTCTTTACCATTCGGCCATCAGATTTGCCACCAATGCTCCTTATAGGACACATCACTGCACTCTATACTCCTCTATAAACTGGTCATCTCTGTATACCCTTTCGCAAGACCCACTGGTTGAAGCTTATTTAAAAAATCTTCTTAGGCCTCACTCCTCCCTACCTATCAGCCCTCATCCTCCACATACAACACCTGTTCTGCCAGTCACATTCTGTTAAAGGTCCCCAAAGCACACACCTCCCTGGGTCGCTCATCTTTTCAGTTTGCTGCAGCTAGTGACTGGAAAGATCTGGGAAAAAAACACTCAAACTGGGCAGTTTTATCTCAATCTCTTCATTCAAAGACGCAATCATGGACACTCTTACTGACAGCTGTGGCTGCTTCGTGTGATGTATTGCTGTCTCTACCTTCTTGCTCTTTGTGCTGTTGTCTGCACCCAACAATGTTTGTACCATATTTTATGCTGCTACCATATTGTGTTAGTACCATATTGTTGTCATGTTGTGTTGCTACCATGGTGTGCTGTCCTGCGTTGCTGCCATGCTACGTTTTTGTCTTAGGTTTCTCTTTATGTAGTGTTGTGGTGTCTCTTTTGTTGTGATGTGTGTTTTGTCCTATATCTTACTTTTTTTTTATCCCAGCCCCCGTCCCAGCAGGAGGCCTTTTGCCTTTTGGTAGGCCGTCATTGTAAATAAGAATTTGTTCTTAACTGAAATGACTAGTTAAATAAAGGTTAAATAAAAAATCTAAATGGTCAATATTCTGAGATTATGAGAATTTAATTGGGGCCTTAGAGAAAGTGTATCCACACTGGAAATAAAAGCTCCAGAAGAAAGTTGAGAGGGTCTTTGTCTTGCACTCACTGGTTTCAGTCCTGGTCCGTTGCGTGGGCTGAGAAATTCCTCCCCACCATATCCTCCCTCAGTCTGACAAGCAGAGATTTACCTGCTCCCCCTGGCCACCTGAGAAAACAGCCCAGAATGGAGAAGGAAATTAACTCTCTAGCTATATCAAGAATACATCTACAATGCATCACATTTCCGTTGATGAATGTTGTATGAGGGCCAGATGGATATGGATATTATGCTACTTAAGTTAACGTTCTCATGAACTTCCCTGAATAGACAGGCCAAGTCCCAGGCCAGGCATCCTCAAACAAAGAGCATTATTCACATAAACAACAGAGTCCAAACAGAATGTTGGCCAGGCCAGACAGAACGTTGACAAAAGTGTTCCATGCTCCTAGCCAATGTATCATAGGCAGATGAGAACGTATGATGCACAGAAGTAGTATTCTTTCCTCCTCAGTGAGATTCCATTGATTGTTTTCACTACTTCGACAGTGCTGTAAAATTGGGGGAATAACCAAACTTTTGCAGGTAGGTCTTTTCGCTGGTTCAGTCAAACGTTCTCATGTGAACAGAAATGCTAGCACCCCCCTGTATGATCAATAAAGTCTTAGCTTGCTACTAGATCCCTAAATGAATGCTGAAATGTTGAACCATTTCTTTGTAGTTTCTTTGAAATACTAGTCTTTGTGGCAGGCAATTTTTTGACAGGTAGCTAGTTACAATGGCAAAAAGGGGCCATATTCAAATTCCGTTGATAGGAGCCAAAATACATGATTCAACTGACATGATGAATGTGTCTTATAAGCCTTTAAGATGTGAAACAATCTGCATTCAGCGTTTACTGACAAGTAACACATTGTGCTGGTGTGATTCACTGACAGACACAAGCCTAAACATATGGTGCACGGTCATAAACTGCTCCAAGAGTTCTATTCTCTAGTGCAGTGGATCCCAAACTTTTTGTCCCGTACCCCTTCAAACATTCAACCTCCAGCTGTGTACTCCCTCTAGCACCAGGGTCAGCGCACTCTCAAATATTGTTTTTGCCATCATTGTACGCCTGCCACACACACACATTATACAATACATTTATTAAACATAAGAATGAGTGTGAGTTTTGTCACAGTGACAAAGAGCTCTTATAGGACCAGGTACCAAACAATAATATAATAATAATGAACAATTCTGCTCTTTATTTAGCCATCTTACATATAAAGCCTGATTTGTTAAGGAGAAGTTTATCTAAAGTTCCATGCATAACACTTGTATTTTCATCAACATTTATGATGAGTATTTCTGTAAATTGATGTGGCTCTCTGCAAAATCACCGGCTGTTTTGGAGGCAAAACATTACTGAACATAACGCGCCAATGTAAACTGAGATTTTTGGATATAAATATGAACTTTATCTAACAAAACATACATGTATTGTGTAACATGAAGTCCTATGAGTGTCATCTGATGAAGATCATCAAAGGTTAGTGATTCATTTTATCTCTATTTCTGCTTTTTGTGACTCCTCTCTTTGGCTGGAAAAATGGCTGTGTTTTTCTGTGACTAGTTGCTGACCTAACATAATCGTTTCGTGTGCTTTCGTAGTAAAGCCTTTTTGAAATCGGACACTGTGGTGGGATTATCAACAAGTTTATCTTTAAAATGGTGTAAAATACTTGTATGTTTGAGGAATTTTAATTATGAGATTTCTGTTGTTTGAATTTGGCGCCCTGCACTTTCACTGGCTGTTGTCATATCGAGCCCGTTACCGGGATTCCAGCCATAAGAAGTTAACTTCTTATGGCTGGATGGCAGTATTGAGTGGCTTGGATGAATAAGGTGCCCAGAGTAAACTGCCTGCTACTCAGGCCCAGAAGCTAAGATATGCATATTATTAGTAGATTTGGATAGAAAACACTCTGAAGTTTCTAAAACTGTCTGAATGATGTCTGTGAGTATAACAGAACTCATATGGCAGGCAAAAACCTGAGAAAAATCCAACCAGGAAGTGGGAAATCTGAGGTTTGTAGTTTTTCAAGTCTTGGCCTATCCAATATACAGTGTCTGTGGGGTCATATTGCACTTCCTAAGGCTTCCAATAGATGTCAACAGTCTTTAGAACCTTGTTTGAGGCTTCTACTGTGAAGTGGGGGAGAATAAGAGCTGATTGAGTGAGGTCTGCCAGCAGAGCATGAGCTTCAGTCATGCGCGCACCCGCGAGAGGTAGCTGAGTTCCATTGCATTTCTAAAGACAAAGGAATTCTCCGGTTGAAACCTTACTGAAGATTTATGATAAAAACATCCTAAAGATTGATTCTATACATCGTTTGACATTTCTACGAACTGTAATGGAATTTTTTGAGTTTTCGTCTGGCCTGCGCGTCGTGAATTTGGATTTGTGAAATGAAGCCGCGAACAAAATGGTGGTATTTGGACATTTGGATGGACTTTATCGAACAAAACAAACATTTATTGTGGAACTGGGATTCCTGGGAGTGCATTCTGATGAAGATCATCAAAGGTAAGTGAATATTTATAATGCTATTTCTGACTTCTGTTGACTCCAACATGGCGGATATATGTATGGCTTGTTTTTGTGTCTGAGCGCCGTACTCAAATTATTACATGGTGTGCTTTTTCGGTAAAGCTTTTTTGAAATCATGGGCTCCTCGTGATTGAAGGAACCAGATCCATCTACTAGGTTTGGAGGCATGTATTTGTCATCCCACTGGTCGGAGCTCGGAATCAGTCCGTACCTCACCATTTGTTGAGTCATCGATCTCTCTAGAGTCCTGGTGATTAGACCTCTCACACACGGAATCAAACAGCAACCACACATCAACACACTCATACAGGTGAAAGCGGCCCACAACACGGTGATCATAACATTTTTCCATTTTCCAAGCATACTATCAAACCACCCAGTCAGTGAGGTATCCACCCTAGAGTTCTCCGCTAACTCGTTAGCCAATGTGGTTAAACCGGCCAGGGAATGGGTCACTGATCCATCTGGAGCTGTATTATTAGGAATAAACGTACAACAATGAACCCCTATCATTCTACATACCCCACCCTTTTCTGCAAATAACATATTGAGAGCCAGCCTATTTTGCCAGGTCATGAGGGAGGTGCCGGATAATTGGTCAGAGATCCCCTTTACTGAATCCCCGGTTTCATTCATGAATCTCTGTTGATTTATAATAGATGTAATTAATCCAATCGACATTTTATTTATTATCAACCACCAAAAGAACGTAGTGGTAAAGCCTTCACCTATTTGATTCATAGCTTTGTATTCATCTGGAACTCCCCTCCTGGCCTACTCCCATCCTGGTCAAAACTCCTCCTGTGCCTACTTTGGCCTCCTATAACTGGCCTCTGATGACTAACTCGAACTGGTTGGACCAATAACACCGGGGCGCAAGTTCCTAACCACCCTTTTGGTAGTGTCTGTCTTATGCGTCCTTTGCTGGTACAAGCACACCATACATCAGTTATAGGTGCTGTGAGGTTACGAATTTTCTCATGTGCTTCCAAACCTAAGTCAGTCACATTAACTATTGCCTTACAGCCATTAAAATCACCTAAGTTCTTGGTGCCATTCTTGTATCTATAACACTGGTACTCACCAGGAGTTAAAGTGAATCGAGGTGGGTTGGTCGAGTACTTCAATGTGGCCAACCCAATCCCTGTACAGTTGGCTGTTTTCCTAGGGAATTGTTTAATGTTTACCTTAAATCCTACAACTTGACCTTCTTTGACTCCTATTCTATAAGTCACTCGTCCTTGATGGTCAGTGTGTTATATAGTGTATCTTTTACTTCTTATCAGTGACAACGGCGTCGTATAATTAGTACCGGAAGGTGGTGGATCTGAATGTATCAGAAAGGTTACCTAGACTATGATGCAGCTCAGAGTCCCTTATATTCCCAAAAACCACCAACCCTCTCCTGCCCTTAGTCTCTCTGCTAGGTACCACCCCATACTCACACTTCTAGGAGCACACACAGTGATGAAAGGTCGGGATAGGGGATCTTCGTTAAGGAGGTAACCCCCGGACCCTGTTGGTACTCGGTTCTTCTCCTAACTCTGTGTATGATCAGCAGTGCTTGTATGTGTTCCTACCTTTTTGCAGTGGGTAACGTAGACCCAGGTAGCTCTCTCAGCTATTCTTACGGCAAAGGCGGTGGTTAACAGAACCTGGTATGGGCCTTCCCAACGGGGCTGCTTCCAGTCTTTTCTCCTCAGGGACTGGATCCACACCCAGTCTCCTGGTTGGATTGAGTGAATCACCTTCTTCTGTAATTCACCTGTTGGACACAAAATCTTGGACATACGGGTATGGTTAACAAACAATCTTCTCATGTGTTCTGCTAGTATATCTTCAACTTCTATGTCTGCCTGTTCTGGTCTCCCTAACTCTGGCATTCTATATGGTCTACCTGATTAGCTAAAATTGTATCCATTATTTAAAGAAATAGATCCTAGTAAACCAACTCTAGGGATAATATCTGGACCTAATATTTTAGCTACCATAATCGTGTCTACCAAGTAAGTTGGGAACGCTTCTACCCATTTTAATATATTTATCTATTATTGTTAAACAACACTTCTTTCCCTCACTTCGGGATAGTTCAATGAAGTCCATTTCCAATTGTTGGAATGGATATTCTACCTTGGGGGTATTCCCACAGTTGTGCTTTCTGTCTATCTTGATGATTATTCTGTGCACAAATAACACATCTGGAACATTTAAAAAAAAAAGTAATTTGTAATCACGTATGCTACGAAGTGCTTCTTAAGTTTCCCTGCATTAAAGTCACCGGCCACCAGGAGCGCCGCCTCTGGGTGAGCATTTTCCTGTTTGCTTATGGTGGAATACAGCTCATTGAGTGCGGTTTTAGTGCCAACTTCGGTCTGTGGTGGTATGTAGACCGCTATGAAAAATACAGATGAAAACTCTCTAGGTAGATAATGTGGTCTACAGCTTATCATGAGATACTCTAACTCAGACGAGCAAAACTTTGAGACTTCCTTAGATATCGTGCACCAGCTGTTGTTTACTTAAATGCATAGGCCCCCGCCCCGTGTCTTACCAGAGGCTGCTGTTCTGTTTTGCCTATAGAGTGTATAACACGTCAGCTGTATGTTCTTAATGTCGTTCTGCAAAGACTCTGTGAAACTCGGTGAATCTGACACTATTTTGTATTCTTCTGGCCCTTCTTTGGACACTGTGTTAACTAACCTCCAGATGAGCTTCAATGCCATACAACTCTCCTTCCGTGGCCTCCAACTGCTCTTAAATGCAAGTAAAACTAAATGCATGCTCTTCAATCGATCGCTGCCCTCACCTACCCGCCCCTGCCCGCCTCTCCTCTTTTGCAACAAAGCATCCTTCACTCATGCTGCCAAACATACCCTCGTAATAGTGACTATCCTACCCATCCTTGACTTCGGCGATGTCATTTACAAAATAGCCTACAACACTCTACTCAGAAAATTGGATGCAGTCTATCACAATTCCGTTTTGTCACCAAAGACCCATATACTACCCACCACTGCGACCTGTATGCTCTCGTTGGCTGGCCCTCGCTTCATATTCGTTGGCTGGCCCCCGCCTTTTCTCAGCTCACTGGTCACCATAGCAGCACACACCCGTAGCACGCGCTCCAGCAGGTATATCTCACTGGTCACCCCCAAAGCCAATTCCTCCTTTGGCCTCCTTTCCTTCCAGTTCTCTGCTGCCAATGACTGGAACGAACTGCAAAAATCACTGAAGCTGGTCTCATATCTCACTAACTTTAAGCACCAGCTGTCAGAGGAGCTCACAGATCACTGCACCTGTACATTGCCCATCTGTAAATAGCCCATCCATTTACCTCATCCCCCATACTGTTATTTATTTAATTTATTTTGCTTCGTTGCACCCCAGTATCTCTACCTGCACACTCATCTTCTGCACATCTATCACTCCAATGTTTAATTGCTATATTGTAATTATTTTGCCACTGTGGCCTATTTATTGCCTTACCTCCCTTATCCTACCTCATTTGCACACACTGTATATAGACTATTTCTATTGTATTATTGACTGCATGTTTATTTATTCCATGTGTAACTCTGTGTTGCTGTTTGCGTCGTACTGCTTTGCTTTGAGTAATCCCAGTTCTGATGTCCAGAAGCTCTCTTCGGTCATAAGAGACGGTAGCAGCAACATTATGTACAAAACAAGTTCAGAACGAGAAAAAACAAACAAAATATCATGATATAGAGTGTTGGTTGAGCATGATGTAGAGTGTTGTTTGAGCATGATGTAGAGTGTTGGTTGAGCATGATGTAGAGTGTTGGTTGAGAGCCGATAAGACGGCAGCCCTACCCTCCGGCACCATCATACATGATTTCATAATTGAAATGCATTCCATTTTTTTCTGAATTTGGGCACTGTGAAAAAAACCCTGGTGGCATGTTTGGTGGGGTAAGTGTGTGTTTCAGAGCTGTGTGTAAGTTGACTATGCAAATAATTTTTAATTTTCAACACAACAATATTTCTTATAAAAATAAGAAGTGACACAGTCAGTCTCTCCTCAACTCTTAGCCAAGAGAGACTGGAATGCATAGTATTTATATCAACCCTGTGATTTAAAATGAAGAGCAAGATGTGCCACTCTGTTCTGGGCCAGCTGCAGCTTAATTAGGTCTTTCCTTGCAGCACTCGACCACGCTACTGGACAATAATCAAGATAAGACTAAACTAGAGCTTGCAGGATTTACTTTTTGGAGTGTGGTGTCAGAAAGCAGAGGGAGCAGCGTTCCCTCTAAGCTGCACATGGAACTGCCGCACAGAAGTATTATCAGCCCACACAGAGAAGCACGAGATTGAACTTCACTCAACACGATCAACGTTTCCCTTTACTGTAGGAATTGTGGTCGAATCAACACAATATTAGCCACTTTCAATGCAACATACCGAAACAAAGTGATCTATGCATGACTTACTATGCAAAAATAGCTTTGCACGTCAGGCTATGCACGCCAGCAGGAGCCTGGGGGTAGCCCCGTAGCCCCATGCAAAAGATTTTGTTGTAGGCAGAAGGCATCGGAGTATGATTCTATTGCATTGACATGCATGACTCAGCCCGTACTCTACACAGACCGGTGCAGCATCACCAATCAGTGCTGCAGTAGACCTATATGCAAATAGACAATTGACATATATGGATCTGTGCCATTCCCTTTGAACTGGAATGTTTTACAGCATGAGTAGATGCACTTCTTTTGAGATCAAAACGAGAGCTACATGTAGCCATGTGTGCACATTTGTTCATATCCTTTGCTAGTTAGTGAGTTAATAGCCCAGTTATAGATCATTTGTAGTCAGAAATGGGGGAGTGATTGCACATTTACACAAGTAAGATTAAGCACACATGGTGTTGGGTATAGAGTGGTCTCAGTTGAGTAACTGTGGCCTAATCACTTAACCTAACTAACTAATTTCCTAACTTTAGCTAAACCCCTTCATTCTCTGACGTCTCCAACATCTCTCTCTAGGTCCTGGAGGAGATGCGTAGTGAGCGGGAGGTAGAGCTCCAGAACCAGACAGACGGCCTGGCCGTGCAGGTGGCCGCCCTCCACTATCAGAAGGCTGAGAGGAGGACCAGGGTCCTGGAGACCTCCAGAGCTCTGCTTAGCGTCCAGAGCATGCTTACTGAGGAGCTACACGCCAGCAGGAGCCTGGGGGTAGCCCCATAGCCCAGTGCATCCAGGACCACTGTCTGGTAGGTAGGACACTGCTGGGGCATGTAGGATGCTTTGGCATGCACTGTCCTTCTCTGTGGCCTTCCCTGTGGCTCAGTTGGTAGAGCATGATGTTTGCAACGCCAGCATGGTGTGTGCAACGCCAGGGTTGTGGGTTTGATTCCCACGGGGGGCCAGTACAAAAAAATGCATGAAATGAAATGTATGCATTCACTACTGTAAGTCGCTCTGGATAAGAGCGTCTGCCAAATGACTAAAATGTAAATGTAAAATGTCTGTAGGCCGATTCACACTTTAGTGATGAAAGATTACATCAATGGCTAAATTTGATCAAACCCGCCTGAACAATTTGGTCACACGACACACACACAGGATACATAAGATATCCTCAATGAATTAAGTTGTTATGAATCCATTGACCCATTTGGCTGTGACTACAGGGTTTGGAAGAAGCTGAGCTCCAACTCCAGAGAGAACATGTAGAGTTGGCGAGTCTGGTCTGGACCAACCAGACCGACCCAACACAGACCACCCAAAGACCGAGACCACTCTGATCATGAAGAGGAAGGGAGGTTGTTTCACATAGAGCGTCACAGTCGCACGGCCACTATCCTTCACGAGGCGCTATAGAAGTGTGATCAGGTCACCGGTTAGCAGGCAGAGAGGTGGGCTTTACTCACTGTGGACCAAGGACGTATCCAAAATAACACCCTGTTCCGTATATAATAACACCCTGTTCCCTACATAGTATCCTACGAGGCGTCGAACAAAAATGGTGCACTATATAGAGTGCCATTACAGATGCAGACCAAGTATGCCTTACGTCTGATCTGAACATAGGGCTTTACAAAGGCTTGATCACTTTGTTTGCATTAAAATGTGGCTCTACTGTAATAGTAACACAAGACAGTAGCTTTTTCTATTTACATTTTGTTATTATGTTATTTTGACCTGGTGCTTTGACAGGCTCTAAGCTGTCAACAATGCACATCTCAAAAAGGAGTGTGCAGTTATCCATATAGCAACTTCTCTCCCACTCCTATCCTCCATCCTTTCATCCATCCATCCTTCCATCCCATCTCTTCCAGGCTACAAGAGGCCAACGCCAGGAGTCAGGCTATGGAGGATCTCAAGGAGCAGCTGTAGCTGAAGAGACTCTACACAAACTGTGACCAGGTGATATAGCCATCATAAAATTGTGATTCTCCGATTGCTTTTTAGTCCAGGAGCAAGCTTAATCTGGGTCTGAGACACCCACTCTATTTGTTGGCAGTTGTAAAGAGCAGGTCTTTTCCCTTCATCCCTCTTTTCTCTCCATTCCCCCCAGGATCTGGAGTTTGCGGCCAGGCTAGTGAGGCAGAGCCAGGTCTCCACTGAGGTTCTCCTAAAGGCTCTCCATCTTCTCCTCCCAACCCTCCCTGAGTCTAAGCTGCTCTCCCTCATCGATGCCCTCTGCCCCAAGCAACCTGTCCTTCCCGCTTCCGCAGAGGAGGAGAGCACAGGGTAAGAACTAGCAATAGTTGTAGTCTTATTGGTCATGGATTGGAATGTTTTTGTTTAAAGGCAGAGTGTGCAATATTACATCATCAACAGAGCAGGGCGACTCCCTGCTTACAGACATTAAGACTTCAAGACTGCTCCCATTGCCTCTTCCCAATTTACGCCCTCCCTGATGAACTGCTAATATTGCCAGTGGAAGATTTGAACTTTGTTGTTGTTGATGTCTGTAATCAGAAATCTGCCCTACTTTGTATGATTAGTAAGATAGTGCCGACATATATGGCAGCTTTGCTTCTAGCTCCAAAGCAAATTTGCAGTATTTTTTTGTGTGTGTTATTTCTTACATTATTAGGCCAGAATTTTTTTTTGTGTTATTACATACAGCCAGAAATAACTTTTGGATATCAGAGCGGCGGTAACTCACCAGCATTACGACCAGGAATACAACTTTCCCGAATTGGATCCTTTGTTCGTACCCCCCAGGGAAATTGATCTTATTCCAGTGGCTGCTTCAAAACACTGCCGGCGGAGAAGAGGTGGACTTCTAGTCCGACTCAGGAGGTGTGCACACCATCCACTGCTTCCGAGTATATTACTCGCTTATGTTCAAATAATAAAGTAGACGATCTCAGGGCGAGGATCTCCTTCCAGAGTGACATCAGGGATTGTAACATACTCTGTTTCACCGAAACATGGCTCTCTCGGGATATACTGTCCCTGTCCATATAGCCAACTGAGTTCTCAGTACACCGCTTAGACAGACAGGAATAAAGAACTCTCTGGGAATAAGACAGGCAACAGTGCCTCTTCAACCTCAGGAGGCTGAAGAAATTTGGCTTGGCCCCTAAAACCCTCAAACTTTTACAGATGCACAATTGAGAGCATCTTGTCGGGCTGTATCACTGCCTGGTACGGCAACTGCACTGCCCACAACCGCAGGGCTCTCCAGAGGGTGGTGTGGTCTACCCAACGCATCACAGGGGGTAAACTACCTGCCCTCCAGGACACCTACAGCACACGATGTTACAGGAAGGCCAAAAAGATCATCAAGGACAACAACCACCCGAGCCACGGCCTGTTCACCCCGCTATCATCCAGAAGGCGAGGTCAGTACATGTTAATCAAAGCTCGGACTGAGAGACTGAAAAACAGCTTCTGTCTCAAGGCCATCAGACTGTTAAGTAACCATCACTAGCCGGCTTCCACCCGGTTACATAACCCTCCCTCCACCTTAGAGGCTGCTGCCCTATATATGTAGACTTGGTATCACTGTCCACTTTAATAATGTTTAAATAATGTTTACATACTGCTTTACTCATCTCATATGTATATACTGTATCCTATTCTGCTCTATTTTAGTTAATGCCACTCCGATATTGCTCAATGTAATATTTATATATTTCTTAATTCCATTATTTTAGGGCTGTGAAATGTTACTGTTGGAGTTAGGAACACAAGCATTTCGCTACACCTGCAATAACATCTTCTAAATATGTATATGTGACCAAAACAATTTGATTTAATTTGATGTCATATTGACGATTCTACCTTTAAGCTCTGAGACACAACCTCTCTGCCTGGCCATTGAAAACTCAGTTTAAACTTTAATCAAGTATTGAGAATAGTGTATATAATGTCCTGGGTGTCTAACGCCAATTTGAACTCTCCACTTGCATCCAGTAAGTGAAGTCATACATAAGCTCACTATTTAGCAAGCTCCAAAATAGCAATCCCACTAGAGCAGGTATTTCCAAACTGGGGTTTACCCCCAGCGGTACGTGCAATGCCGTTGGGGGTACACCAAATAAAAATGTGATTCACGTTTAAAAATATATATATATATATATGTTTGTTTAAACCAAAAAAACAAAATCTTCACATTTTCAAACGAGGCTATACATTTGGGTGAGTTTTTTTTATCGTCTGAGAAGCCTCATTTCACTGCCAAAAATAAAATTAAACCATCAGCGAAATAACAACAATGTCAAATACAGTTTGCCAAGTCAAATAATTAACATCCAATCACATTAAGCGTTACTCTCTCGCAGGAAACCTTCAATCTTGTGCAGACATTTAGAAATGAACTGTGTCCATTTTAAAAATAAGTCATGGGAGTTTTTTGAGTGAGAATAAAGACGACTTTCGAGTAGTAAGACATGTATAAAAGCAACAGATAGCATTAATAAGAAGGGGCTAGAAGCGTCTTAATCAATCAATCAAATGTATTTATAAAGCCCTTCTTACATCAGCTGATGTTACAAAGTGCTGTACAGAAACCCAGCCTAAAACCCCAAACAGCAAGCAATGCAGGTGTAGAAGCATGGTGGCTAGGAAAAACTCCCTAGAAAGGCCGGAACCTAGGAAGAAACCTAGAGAGGAACCAGGCTATGAGGGGTGGCCAATCCTCTTCTGGCTGTGCCGAGTGGAGATTATAACAGAACATGGCCAAGATGTTCAAATGTTCATAGATGACCCGCAGGGTCAGATAATAATAATCACAGTGGCTGTAGAAGGTGCAACAGGTCAGCACCTCAGGAGTAAATGTCAGTTGGCTTTTCATAGCCGATCATGCAGAGTATCTCTACCGCACCTGCTGTCTCTAGAAAGTTGAAAACAGCAGGTCTGGGACAAGGTAGCATGTCCGGTGAACAGGTCAGGGTTCCATAGCTGCAGGCAGGACAGTTGGAACTGGAGCAGCAGCACGACCAGGTGGACTGGGGACAGCAAGGAGTCATCAGGCCAGGTAGTCCTGAGGTATGGTCCTAGGGCTCAGGTCCTCCGAGAGAAAGAAAGAGAGAGAGAATTAGAGAGAGCATACTTAAATTCACACAGGACACCGGATAAGACAGGAGAAATACTTCAGACATAACAGACTGACCCTAGCCCCCTGACACAAACTATTGCAGCATAAATACTGGAGGCTGGGACAATGCTGGCCAAAAAAACTATTCAGATAATGCCTTCATCAAACAACACTGTTTCACGACGCATCAGTGACATGGCAGGAGATGTTTTGAAGCAATTACTGCTTCGCATACAAGGCAGTGAATTATATATGCATTACAGCTGGATGAGTAAACAGACGTGGTCGGCCTGGCACAGCTCCTGCTATATGTCCATTACATTTATGGGGGGTCAATTAAGGAAGACATCCTCATCTGCAAACCACTGGAAACCAGGACAACATTAGAGGATATTTTTAAGTACGAAACAGCTTTGTGATATCAAATGGACTTTGGTGGTCAAGATGTGTTGATATCTGTACTGATGGAGCAAAAGCCATGACTGGGAGACATAGTGGAGTGGTAATGCGCGTGCGAGCAGTTGCTCCCGACGCTACTTGGGTACACTGCAGCATCCACCAAGAGGCTCTTGCTGCCAAGGGAATGCCTGACAGCTTGAAATACGTTTTGGACACTACAGTGAAAATGGTTAACTTTGTTAAAGCAAGGCCCCTTAACTCTCGTGTATTTTCTGCATTACTCACTGATATGGGCAGCAACCTTGTAATGCTTTTACAACATACAGAAGTGCGCTGGTTATCAAGGGGCAAAGTATTGTCACGTTTTATTGAATTGAGAGACGAGCTTAAAGTTTTCTTTACTTACCATAATTTTCACTTGTCTGACCACTTGCATGATGATGAGTTTCTCACACGACTGGCCTATCTGGGTGATGTTTTTTTTTAATCTCCTGAATGATTTGAATCTAGGATTACAGGGACTCTTCGCAACTATATTCAATGTGTGGGACAAAATTTAGGCTATGATTAAGAAGTTGGAGATCTTTTCTGGCTGCATTATTAAGACAGACTCTTTTCAATACAATCCAACATTGCAGAGTTATGTGCATCCTTTCAAGCACACCCTTCTCATTAACCTGTGGTGAGTTATTGATAAAGGAATTGATATGTTTAAAGTAATGACAAAAAAATTCCACCCTGAAACGTATAAGACTATGTGAAATGTATTAGAATTATAAGACTATAATCCAATAATGTATGTGTGAGACAAGTTAAAGGTGAGAAATGTATGGTTGAGAAAACAAAGGACAATTGAACTACACATTACCTGGTTGTAACTCTGAAAACCTACGACAGGAAAGAGGCCCTTTCCAAGGCCCCTCTAATCTAGGGAGGAGAGACACGGCTAGAAACTGCCAGGCTGGTAGAAAAGTGATAAACTGTGGGTGGGTGTGTGTGGGGGGGGGGGGGGGAGTTAGAAAATGACTGTGTATGCATTTTTGACTTCAGAACTCTCGTGAATAAAGAATAATGAACCTTTTTCAGAATCTGAGACTTTGCCTAATTATTATTAAACCCAGGGTCTTACAAACATTGAGAATTGGTCAAAGATTAAATGATTGTTTAGTTATCATCATTGGGATTGAAAATTCTCGTGATGACTTGGTCCTTCAAGCCGGATCTCAATACCTGCCTCTGTCGTCCCAAGGAACTGCTGAAAACCGTGCACGGGTGGATCAGCAATCCGTAAGATTAAGACCTGACCTCTGAAATTGGGGGTCTACTTCAGGCCAGTGGTGAAGTGGTACACGACAGAGGCAGTGATGAGATCTAACCTACATTGAATTCTCAGCTGCAAGGATAAGGTCAGTGGTCTTTATTCACAGATTTTGGGGAAAAGTACCTGGGCTAAATTCTGAGAATTCTTTTTATGGATTCTTGTGTAGTTTAGGCATTGATCTCTAATATCCGAAGGGTGTTTTTATCTGGTGACCTATCTTGAGAAATTTGTGAAGAGAAAAGTTTTAAAGGTAACGAAGTGTTCTGTGCAAATGGAAGATAGGAATTGGGTGTAGAGCCAACCTGTAATGGCCGTTGTAGGAAGTGGACCAAAATGCAGCGGGTACGTGAAGGCTCATATTTATTTTATGACGAACATTACACAAAAACAACAAAACGAAAAAACTAACGACAGCTAGACAGTCTTGCAGGCTAAACATAACAATGCAAAAACAACCTCCCACAATTCCCACAACAAACACACCCCTATACATAGGACCTTCAAATCAGAGGCAACGAGGAACAGCTGCCTCCAATTGAAGGCCCAATCCCAATTAACTAAACACCCTAGATCTAACATAGAAATACACAACATAGAACCTAACCAAAAACCCCAGACAAATCTAAACAAACACCCCTCTACAAAACACATATACCAACAAACCCTGTACCACATAAAACAAACACCCCCTGCCACGTCCTGACCAAACAATAATAACAAATAACCCTGGTCATGACGTGACAGTACCCCCCCCAAAGGTGCAGACCCCGGATGCACCTCACAAAAAAAATATCTACAAAAATAAACCCCTCAAACTAAAGGGAGGGAAGGGAGGGTGGCTGCCATCTCCAACGGTTCCTGTGCTACACCCCCCCTCCCCAAACCTCCTACTGTGGAGATGGCTCAGGCTCTGGCCTTAGTCCCCCACCTAACCAGTCCACCCCTGCTGAATACCTCGGCCTGAAGCGCGTCACTGTAGACCTCGGACTGTAGGGCGACTCTGGGAGCTCCGGACTGTAGGCCGTCTCACTCGGTTCCGGACTGTGAGCCATCTCTAGACGGGGCATTGTCGCCGGACACTCTGGACGGGGCACTGTTGCCGGACACTCTTGCCAGAAGTTCTGGACGAGGCACTGTTGCCGGACGCTCTGGACGAGGCACTGTTGCCGGACGCTCTGGACGAGGCACTGTTGCCGGAAGGCCTGATGCGTGGGGCTGGCTTAGGACACGCCGGACTAAGGACACGCACCACAGGGCTAGTACGAGGAGCAGGGACAGGACGAGCTGGACTGGGCTGACGCACTGGAGGCCTGGTGCGTGGGGTGGTAGTGGAGGTACCAGACTGAAGACACGCACCTTAGGGATAGTGCGAGGAGCAGGAACAGGATGAGTTGAACTGGGCTGATGCACTGGAAGCCTGGTGTGTGGTGCTGGCTTTGGATGTGCCAGACTGGAAACACGCACCTCAGGGCTAGTGCGAGGAAAAGGAACAGGACGAGTTGGACTGGGCTGAGGCACTGGAAGCCTGGTGCGTGGGACTGGTACTGGAGGTATCAGACTGGAGACACGCACCCCAAGGCTAGTGCGAGGAGCGGGAACAGGACGTACTGGACTGGGCTGATGCACTGGAAGCCTAGTGCGTGGGGCTGGTACTGGAGGTATCAGACTGGGGACACGCACCCCAAGGCTAGTGCGAGGAGCGGGAACAGGACGTACTGGACTGGGCTGATGCACTGGAAGCCTAGTGCGTGGGGCTTGTACTGGGAGGTATCAGACTGGAGACACGCACCTCAAGGTTAGTGCGAGGAGCAGGAATAGGGCATACTGGACTGGGTTGACGCACTGGAAGCCTAGTGTGTGGTGCTGGCTTTGGATGTGCCAGACTGGAATGAAATAACACATAGAAACATGTAGAAGCGGAAAAAAAAGTGTTAAACAAATCTAAATATATTTTATATTTGAGATTCTTCAAAGTAACCACCCTTTGCCTTGATGACAGCTTTGCACACTCTTAGCATTCTCTCAACCAGCTATGAGTTAGTCACCTGGAATGCATTTCAATTAACATGTGTGTCTTGTTAACCTCTACGGGCTAGGGGGCAGCATTGAGAATTTTGGAAAAAATATGTTCCCATTTTTAACTGCCTCCTACACCAACTCAGAAGCTAGAATATGCATATTATTGTTCAGGTTTGGATAGAAAACACTCTGAATTTTCTAAAACTGTTTGAATGGTGTCTGTGAGTATAACAGAACTCCTATGGCAGGCAAAAACCTGACAAGGTTTCAAGCAGGAAGTACCCTGTCTGACAAGGAGTCGTGCGTCTTGCATCTTTTTATTGAAAAGTAAGGATCTTAGCTGTAACGTGACAATTCCCAGGGCTCCAATAGGCTCTCAGAGCCCGGGAAATAACTGAAGGTTTACGAGGGAGCCTCAGGCTGAAACACATTATCACCTTTTGTAAGTGTCGACTCAGAGGACCTTTGAATGAGGCGCGTGCACGAGTCGCTCCTGAGGAGAAATTTTATTCGGCTGTTTAGGCTCAATGCATACTCCCGGTCGGAATATTATCACTTATCTACGAGATAAATGGCATAAAAATTGGTTTTAAACAGCGGTTGACATGCTTCGAAGTACGGTAATGGAATATTTAGACATTTTTGACACGCCAATGCGCCATGCGCGGGACCGTGAAGAAGCATTCTGATAGTGTCTAGAACTCACGAACAAAACGTCGCTGTTTGGATATAACGATGGATTATTTGGGACCAAACCAACATTTGTTATTGAAGTAGAAGTCCTGGCAGTGTATTCTGATGAAGAACAAGCAAGGTAAGAACATTTTTCTTATAGGAAATGTGATTTTGGTGGAGGCTGACCTGGGTGGGTATCTAAATAGCTAGCCCTGTAATGCCGGGCTATGTACTTAGATTATTGCAAAATGTGCTTCATCCGAAAAGCTATTTTAAAATCGGACATATCGAGTGCATAGAGGAGTAATGTATCTATAATTCTTAAAATAATTGTTATGCTTTTCGTGAACGTTTATCGTGAGTAATTTAGCAAACTGTTAGTAAATTCCCCGGAAGTTTGCGGGGGTTATGCTTTTTCTGAACGTCACATGCTAATGTAAAAAGCTGGTTTTTGATATAAATATGAACTTGATTGAACAGACATGCATGTATTGTATAACACAATGTCCTAGGTGTGTCATCTGATGAAGATCATCAAAGGTTAGTGCTGCATTTAGCTGTGGTTTGGGTTTATGTGACATGATATGCTAGCTTGAAAAATGGGTGTCTGATTTTTTCTGGCTGGGCACTCTCCTGACATAATCTAATGTTTTGCTTTCGTTGTAAAGCCTTTTTGAAATCGGACAGTGGGGTTAGATTAACGAGATTCTTGTCTTTAAATAGCTGTAAAATAGTCATATGTTTGAGAAATTGAAGTAATAGTATTTCTAACGATTCAAAAATCGCGCCACTGGATTTCAGTGGCTGTTACGTAGGTGGGACGAGTTCGTCCCACATACCCTAGAGAGGTTAAAAGTTCATTTGTGGAATTTATTTCCTTCTTAATGCATTTGAGACAATCAGTTGAGTTGTGACATGGTAGGGGTGGTATACAGAAAATGCATTTGAGACATTTGGCAAAAGACCAAGTCCATATTATGGCAGGAACAGCTCAAATAAGTAAAGAGAAATGACAGTCCATCCTTACTTTAAGACATGAAAGTCAGTTAATCTGGAAAATGTCAAAAACTTTGAAAGTTTCTTCATAGGCAACCCGAAAAAACCATCAAGCGCTATGATGAAACTGGCTTTCATGAGGATCGCCACAGGAAAGGAATTCCCAGAGGTACCTCTGCTGCAGAGGATAAGTTCATTAGAGTTACCTGCACCTCAGATTGCAGCCCAAATACATTCTTCAAAGTTCAAGTAACAGACACATCTCAACATTAACTGTTCAGAGGACACTTCGTGAATCAGGCCTTCACAGTCAAATTGTTGCAAAGAAACCAACACTACTAAGGACACCAATAAGAAGAAGAGACTTGCTTGGGCCAAGAAACACAAGCAATGGACATTAGACCGGTGGAAATCTGTCCTTTGGTCTCATGAGTCCAAATTTGACATTTTTGGTTCCAACCGCTGTGTGTTTGTGAGACGCAGAGTAAGTGAACGGATGATCTCTGCATGTGTGGTTCCCACCGTGAAGCATGGAGGAGGAGGTGGGATGGTGTGGGGGTGCTTTGCTGGTGACACTGTCTGTGGTTTAATTAGAATTCAAGGCAAACTTAACCAGCATGGTTACCACAGCATTCTGCAGCGATAAGCCATCCCATCTGGTTTGCGCTCAGTGGCACTATGAGTTGTTTTTCAGCAGGACAATGACCCGAAACACACCTCCAGGCTGTGTAAGGGGTATTTGACCAAGAAGGAGCGTGATGAGTGCTGCATCAGATGACCTGGCCTCGACAATCCCCTGACCTCAACCCAATTGAGATGGTTTTGGATAAGTTGGACCGCAGAGTGAAGGAAAAAATAAATAAAATCAGCCAACAAGTGCTAAGCATATGTGGGAACTCCTTCAAAACTGTTGGAAAAGCATTCCTCATTTTTATATTTTTATTATTTCAACATTATTTAACCAGGTTGGCCAGCTGAGAACAAGTTCTCATTTACAACTGCGACCTGGCCAAGACAAAGCAAAGCGACAAAAAACAACAACACAGAGTTACACATGGGATAAACAAACGTACAGTCAATAACACAACAGAAAAATCTGTATACAGTGTGTGCAAATGAAGTAAGGAGGTAAGGCAATAAATAGGCCAATAGTGGAGAAGTAATTACAATTTATCAGTTTACAGTGGAGTGATATATGTGTTGATGAGGATGTGCAAGTAGAAATACTGGTGTGCAAAAGAACAGAAAAACAAAAACAAATATGGGGATGAGGTAGGTAGTTGGTTGGATGGGCGATTTACAGATGGGCTGCGTACAGTTGCAGAGATCGGTAAGCTATTCTGACAGCTGACGCTTAAAGTTAGTGCGGGAGATATAAGTCTCCAACTTCAGTGATTTTTGCAATTCGTTCCAGTCATTGGCAGCAGATAACTGGAAGGAAACGTGGCCAAAGGAGGTGTTGGCTTTGGGGATGACCAGTAAAATATACCTGCTGGAGCGCGTGCTACGAGTGGCTGTTGCTATGGTGACCAGTGAGTAATATTGAAGCTGATTGAGAGAATGCCAAAAGTGGGCAAAACTGTCATCAAGGCAAAGGGTGGCTATTTATAAAATATATTTTGATTTGTTTAACACTTCTTTGGTTACTACATGATTCCATATGTGTTATTTCATAGTTTTGATGTCTTCACTATTATTCTACAATGTAGAAAATTGTAAAAAATAAAGAAAAACCCTTGAATGAGTATCCAAACTTTTGACTGGTACTGTATACCTGGAAGTGAGTCGATGATGAAGGTCTGGAAGCCTTTCTCCACCACCATCCCCCCACTCTGCAGGGGTGCTATCCCAGATACGGAGTCCCTGATGGCCAGCTTGGACAGGTTGGTGCCCCCCGGAGGCCCAATGTTGTGGATGAGGAGGAAGAACGTCAGATGGGGGAACTCAGTCCCCGCCTCCACCTGTGTCCCAAAGGATCATATAGATAATAGTGCAATGGGAAATATGAGGACATGAGAGAGCGAGAGATTATATATATTTAGTGTTGAGGACATGATATGATAGCTGTGAAGCCTTCCACTTTGACTACAAATGTCGCATGGGCACACGTATAGACTACCAGATATCTGGTCAACATCAACGGTAACAAGCAATAAGCAAAAGAAGCCTGTCCGTTACACAGTCAAGAGGACTTACCTGGGCAAATTTGTGAAATGTGAGTCAACACTGATGGCTGTGCATCACTCTGAACCTGAAAGAAAATACAAAAGTAGACGCTACATGTTTTTTTTTGCTTCACAAAACCATGTATGGAAAATTGCATCATTATTTTCCATTAGTATTTTTTTACCACAACCCCTGGGGCTGTGTGTGTGTATGTGTAACAGGGTTGGTTATGTTTCCACTTGCCTCTAAATAAATGTGTACTTAATGTTCAAGCATTCGTATTGGTTGGTTCAACTGATGACAATAAGGTGTGTTGTGATTGGCCCCGCTTGCAGATAGGGGGAGATCGCGAACGTCAGGTCTTCCCAGTATGAAAATGTGATGCAAGGGGTAGGTCACGTTCTGAATACTGTTTTATATTTTATATTTTACAATGTGTACAAGTTTGCTGTACGTTACTGATTTGTACATGTGTGGGTATATGGTACCTGCTAGGGATTGAGGGGCTTTATGGAATGTGCTTTGGCATATGATTGCTGTAGATAAGTGTTAGCTAGCATACACCGTTGTAATGGTCACATAAGCCCACTGCTAACACAGTTGTCTTCATGCTACAGCTTTTGCCATCGACAGCCATCAGTATCATTAAGCCCTGCACAACTACCGTGCTGTTTCTCATTTAACAACAGGTATTTACACATGTTATATTTTGTATTGTATTTTTGTATTTTGTGACCCCAGTATGAAAATGTGATGCAAGGGCTTTTGCCATCGACAGCCATCAGTATCATTAAGCCCTGCACAACTACCGTGCTGTTTCTCATTTAACTAGTAAGTGGCAATGCTTTCTTCTCTACAATGGATTTGACCTCCGGCTACTACAATGTGAAAATGCATGAAGACGACAAGAAGTTTACAGCCTTCACTTCTCCTTTTGGGTTATATGAATATAACCGTCTTCCACAAGGACTATGCAACAGCCCAGCTACATTCATGAGGATGATGTTGAGCATTTTTGGGGATCAAAATTTTTCTAGCCTCCTATGCTACCTGGACGATGTGCTGGTTTTTGCCCCGACTGAAGAACTTGGATTGCAACGCTTGGAGTCAGTTTTTGAGCGTCTCAAAGCCCATAATCTGAAATTGTCTCCAAAGAAATGCCATTTCATGAAGAGGTCAGTGCGGTTCTTGGGGCATGTCATCAGTGAAGGAGGTGTGGCCACAGACCCAGAAAAAGTGACGGCTATTACAGGGATGACAGAGAAGGATCTCATGGAGGATAACACGGACGTGCCTTCCCAGGGGAAGATTCGGTCCTTTCTTGGAATGATAGTCTATTACCAGCAGTTCATTGAGGGGTGCTCCACCATCGCTAAGCCGCTGCATGGGCTGACAACGGGGACGAAGGCACCACGCCACGGGAAAGGCAAGAGGAAAAGAGGAATACATAGGAAACTCACAGCAGCAGACTGGACTAGTGAGTGCAAACAGGCCTTTAGTCAGTTGAAACAAGCTCTCCTCGATCAGGTCATGCTAGCCCACCCTGATTTTAGTAGACCTTTCTTGCTGTCTGTAGACGCATCTAGTAATGGATTAGGTGCTGTCCTTTCCCAGGTGCCAGAGGATGGGTCTGCAGCCAGACCGGTAGCATTCGCTAGCAAATCACTTACTTATGCACAGTCAAAGTATCCTGCCCATAGGTTAGAGTTTTTTGCTTTACGGTGGGCTGTCTGTGAGAAATTTAGTCATTGGCTAAGGGGCAAGCCTTTTACTGTATGGACAGACAACAACCCATTAACGTACATCCTGTCCAAGCCCAAATTGGACGCCTGTGAACAGAGATGGGTTGCTAAACTTGCTCCATTCGAGTTTGACATCAAGTACATTCCCGGTCCCAAAAATGTCATTGCTGATGCACTCAGTAGACAGCCATTTGTGCAGCCGAGTGCTCTCAACCGCATCACAAGGGTTCCATACAAGGCCTTGCTGGAAGAAGCTGCGGGAGTACGTGCTGAGAAGGTGCAAGATGTGTTCCGCTGGTCGACCCACCCATTCGACCTCGAAGGCTGCTCACCGTCAATTGAGGCAGATGCCTGTGAAATTGTCATGGACTGCCAAACCTCCTCCTATCCTTCTCCTGGTTCTCTGTCAAAGGAAGCGGTGTCAGCAGTCCTGAGGTCGCAAGGGGAGGCTGGTCTACAGAACTGTGCGCTGCTACTGCCTCAGCTCACTCAGTCACTGGTGCCGTCTGAGGTGTCAGATGTGAGAGTGCTATCCCGTGACGACCTGATATCAAAGCAGCGCCAGGATGACGCTCTCGCCAGAGTTGTCTTCTACGTGGACAGGGGCCGTAGACCTTCTAGGAGGGAACGTGGCCATGAACCACTCGAGGCTCTGCGGATTCTGAAGACCTGGGAGAAGCTCACTCTGAAAATGGGTGTACTGTATCGCGTTACCAAAAGTTTGCTTTCAAAGAAGAAGACGTACCAGTATGTAGTACCCACCTCAATGAGGGCGACAGTTTTGAAGGGTGTCCACGATGAAGCCGGTCATCAGGGGCAACAGCGGACGTTGTACTTGACAAGACAGAGGTTCTTCTGGCATGGTCTGGAGTCGGATGTCAGAGAGTATGTCAAGACCTGCAAGAGGAAGTGTTCAGTAAGGCCCCCGAGCCAGAGGCCAGAGCTCCACTGGAGAACATCATCACGACTGAGCCCCTCGAGTTGGTGTGCATGGACTTCTGGTTTGCTGAAGACTCCAACAACAAGTCCTTGGATGTCCTGGTCGTCACTGACCATTTTACTAAGATGGCCCATGCCTTCTTGTGTCCGAACCAATCAGCTAAAGCAGTGGCCCTTCAGCTATGGAACAACATCTTCTGTGTGTATGGTTTTCCTCGTCGTATCCACTCTGACCAAGGGGCCAACTTTGAAAGTAAATTGATTGCTGAGTTGTTGAGTGCTGCAGGAGTCCAGAAGTCGCACACAACTCCCTACCATCCAATGGGGAACGGGGGAGTCGAAAGGTTCAATAGAACGCTGGGAAACATGATCAGGGCTTTACCTACAAGAGCGAAGCACAGGTGGCCCCAGAAGCTGAAGTCGTTGACCTTTGCCTACAACTGTACGGTCCATGAAACCACGGGCTACGCCCCTTTCCAGTTGATGTTTGGGAGAACCCCACGTCTGCCTGTCGACATGATGTTTGGTACGGTGCTGCAAGACTCAGAGGTTGTAGACTATGACGAGTACATAAAGTCCCTGACGAGAGACCTAAGGGAGGCCATGGAGACGGTACAGGTGTCGGCAACCAAACAGCTGAAGAGGCATGCGGGCCTCTACAACAGGAAGATCAGAGGGGCTCCAGTGGAGGTCGGTGATCGGGTGCTGCTGGCGAATAAGGGTGAACGTGGAAAGAGGAAGCTGGCGGATCGTTGGGAGAACAACCTCTATATTGTTACGGAGAAGAATAGCGACATCCACATCTTCAATATACAGAACATGTCGACTGGCCAGGAGAAAACGGTCCACCGTAATCTGATAATGCCTGTAAACTTCTTGCCTCTACCTGACACTGCCTTGGAGACACCTAATATGGGAGACCGTGAGGATCCGAGTGAGGAGATGGAGGACTCATCCGTGAACGATATACCAGAAATGGACATTGGTGAGAGGACTGGTGTGTGGGTATCAGAACAGACCTCGGGGGAAGGACAGCCGGAGCACTCTGAAAAAGAAACCCCAGATGTGCTGGAAGATGAGCCACTGGCGAGGGACCCTCAGAACTCACCATATTCTGAGGGTGCCACTGGTGGCACAAGCGTGTCAGAGCTAACCTTTGGAGAAGAAATGTCAGAACCCTCTGAAGAAGAAAGGCATTCTGAAGATGCCGCTGGTAGCACAAGCTCCAGCAACAGTCACAGAACCCTTGACCTTGACTATCCACCGACTGTGGAAAGTGACCCACCAGTGGTGGTTGTAGGTGAACAGGTTAAACGTAATAACTCTGTTAGGCCTGTCAGGTCAGGGGCTGGTCGGGTTAAGAAACGCCCAGTGAGACTCATAGAGACCATGCAGACACAGAGGGTTTTTCATACAGAATTCATTAGAATACCTGTGTGGGTGTAGGATTATAATCCAAGTCTGTAGCCCATTTCTTTTCTATATATTTATTTTTTTCTCATTCAAGAGACCCCATGGGGGTCATGGGTCAGAGGTCAAGTAGACCAAGGTTTTTCTGTGAGGTTCTCATTGTCACTGAGTGTACTGAACATGTAACAGGCATGTTTTCCTACGGGGTCTTTGAATTCCCCTAATTCTCTTTGGAGAATAGTCTTTGCACTGGAATATTTGGTGACATATTTATTGCAAGGTATTGCATACCTCATTTTGTTTCTTTATAGTGTGCAAGTGTAATTCAGCAGGGGAGAATGTAACAGGGTTGGTTATGTTTCCACTTGCCTCTAAAGAAATGTGTACTTAATGTTCAAGCATTCGTATTGGTTGGTTCAACTGATGACAATAAGGTGTGTTGTGATTGGCCCCGCTTGCAGATAGGGGGAGATCGCGAACGTCAGGTCTTCCCAGTATGAAAATGTGATGCAAGGGGTAGGTCACGTTCTGAATACTGTTTTATATTTTATATTTTACAATGTGTACAAGTTTGCTGTACGTTACTGATTTATACATGTGTGGGTATATGGTACCTGCTAGGGATTGAGGGGCTTTATGGAATGTGCTTTGGCATATGATTGCTGTAGATAAGTGTTAGCTAGCATACACCATTGTAATGGTCACATAAGCCCACTGCTAACACAGTTGTCTTCATGCTACAGCTTTTGCCATCGACAGCCATCAGTATCATTAAGCCCTGCACAACTACCGTGCTGTTTCTCATTTAACAACAGGTATTTACACATGTTATATTTTGTATTGTATTTTTGTATTTTGTGACCCCAGTATGAAAATGTGATGCAAGGGCTTTTGCCATCGACAGCCATCAGTATCATTAAGCCCTGCACAACTACCGTGCTGTTTCTCATTTAACAACAGGAATAAATGATGCTCAACTGAGACCAGTGGCTGATGTGATTTATTAGGAGAAAACACAACGCAAGGAGAGTACGATATACATCTGTTACATATGTATGTGTGTGTGTACTTGTGTGTGCATTTATGCAATGTGCATGCTTACGTGAGGCAGAGTGTGACCAGTGATGTATCTGGTGAGGCTTCTCTTGCGGCTCTGGGCTCTACGCTGCATGATGTTAGCCTGGTGGCTTATGGAGGCATAGAGGGACTGTCCCCAGGGGCCTGCTGCTGGGGCCAAAGAACAAAGAGGACCCTCTTCAGCACAGAAAGCCAAGGGACCACATTGCCCTTGTTGTCCTGTGAAGGACCATTAGTTAACATATAGTAGCGTACAGTGACTGTACACATCTGATGACTCAATGGGTTTGAACACATGTAACAGCTTAATCATTGGCTACTTACAGCTGAGTGTCACTTTGGATGTTATGCCCTTATCGCTACCCTAGGGATAATACCGGATTAAAATGTACCTGATAAAAATTGGGCTGAGTAGATAATAACAAACCATTCATCTTCTTCAAACTCGGCTCTGCTGATTTTCCAGCAGGGTCGTGATGAAATGGTCTGGGAGTGTGCTGATGAGGGGGGAACTTAGTTAAAAACTAAACAGAAACCGGTCAACTACTGCATCTCAGGCAGACGGATGTAAAACCCTTCGTTGAGCATGGAATAGGACAGGCACAGAAATAAAGGAATTGCACTCACTCTGTCGACCACTTCCAAATGGGTTCTGTAAAGTTCCCCATGAGAGTAGGGAGCTACAGAACGCGGGATGTTTATCGTTGCTGTCCCCCAGGATAGCGGTATGGCATGGAGTTTCATGATGAGTTACATTGTAGAACCCATACAAATTAAAAGGGAGGTGTTGTAGACATTGTATCCGAAATATATGCCTATATTCTAGTTGAAAACAGAGGAAAATAGAGAATACAGTGACTTCCACGAAGAAATGTTCCTGAAGAATTCGTTTGTGCCCTAAAACTTTCACTACTTCTGAAATCCGTTACATCTTGCATCCTCCTGCTACTGTGAACGAAAGTCGCACATACAACGTGAACATTGTAATTGTTCTCTGATAACACAACATTGTGTAATAATATATCAAAAAATGTGTAAAGGAAAATAGACAAAAAACAGTAGGCTAAAGTTTGTACACTGTAAAAACACTGGTCATGGAAGTTGGTCATCCAAACTTCCTTGAAGACTTCCCCAAAAACTATGAAGAAAATGACAAGCTCCACCCCTAAACGTGCGTATCATCAAATCTGTTCAATGATTGGTTGAAAACACCATCTGTGAAACACCGACTGTTAATCTAAAAAAAAGTGACTTTGTAACCTTGGTGCCTTAGTATATTGTTGTTTTGTTATTTGCCGTGTCATACCTCAAGTTATTACTTTCTCTACCATAAAAATATTTTAGAAGTAACTTTTAGGGTTGTTTTCTGTAGCGCAATGCTGTGCGATGTTTATCCATGATCAGTTTGAGTTGTTGTCCTGATTCATTCTTTCAGACATAGCCTAAAATCTTTTTTTTTCTGGAGAAATGCGCGTTTTTCGGCTATTTTCTTCCATTGCACCAGGGAATTATCCCAAAAATGAACGACCAGGATATGATTACTGAATGCTCCAATGACGTCTTGGTTCAGTTTGCCGAATATTTGCACATATGTACAGGATATGTATGCGGGGGTTTTCTGGAATCATAGCAGCAGCCCTTCTGTATGTGTTTTACCTAAAGCCTATGCTTCTAACTCGACAAGTAAGTTTGTAAAGGTGATTATTATTAGTTTGTGTCATAGCACGTTGGTTGAAATGGCCAAATACTGCACTGAGAATACTAACAGCAATATTCAATAACAGTGCAGTCATAAGCGCACTATTTGGCAAACATCAATGTAATATTAGCACTATTTCAACCAATGCGTTGTAACTGTTTAACAACGTAAAATCTGGAGTAGTCCTTTTGAATACACCTCGGTAAAAATCTATCGTTCTGCCCCTGAACAAGGCACTTAAAATCTAATTGTATTGGTCACATACGCATGTTTAGCAGATGTTATAGCGGGTGTAGCGAAATGCTACCTACCCACTGTTCTCTGGGCGCTGAAGACGTGGATGTCGATTGAGGCAGCCCTCCGCACCTCTCAGATTCAGAGGGGTTGGGTTTAATGCGAAGACACATTTCAGTTGATCAACTGACTAGTGTTAGGGTTGAACTGGCTATTTGTATGCATAACCTTTATAATATACCGGGGAAGCTATGCTACAATATTAAGTATATAAAATACGGGTAAATTAAATGTTGAAGACAAGAACTACAACCGGCAACAGGAAGTGCGTCACGAGGCTGGGACCAGCCTGCACGCCGACGATAGGAGGAGCAAGTTTAAACCACGCTCCTCCTCGCTCTGACAGGCCAGCATTGAGCAGGAACTAATTCTGTCAGAGAATAAAAGAGAGAACAAAGGAGGAGTCGTTCTCTTTCCTGTTTGCCCTGCGAGGTGTCACAGAGAGACCGTATACGAACGACACATTTACCATACACGTGTTTGCATTAATTAAAGTACAGCTAAATCATTAGTTACTATGTGCTGACTATTTTGTTCTGTTACCAGAAACGAACTGTCACAACTTTAACACTAGGTATCCCCTTTCCATATTCATATAATCTATGCACTGATAGTTGAACTGTCTTCCTTTCCACCAGGACTATGATGCCAGAAGACTGTTTGAGGGAGACGACCGGGATAGGGAGAACAACCAAAGTGACTGTGTCAGCAAGAAGAGATTGAGATAAACGTCAGCTTCAAATGAGAACAAGTGTTTGTTGTTTAAAAAAACTAAACCATAACATACAGTATGTGTAAATAAAAGCTTATTTGGCTTTCATTGACTTTCCAAAACAATTCACTGTGTTTATTAATTTACCAGGAAAAGAAGCCACCCATGAGCAGCGATGTGGCTGCTTTTGCGTCACGGGCAAAGGTGGTGTACCCCATCAACCAGAAATACAGAGTAAGATCCTTTATTTAACTAGGCAAGTCAGTAAAGAACAAATTCTTATTTTATAATGACGGCCTACCCGGACAACGCTGGGCCAATTGTGCGCCGCCCTATGGGACTCCTGAACCCGGCTGGTTGTGATACAGCTTGGGATCAAACCAGGGTCTGTAGTGAGGCCTCTAGCACTGAGATGCAGTGCCTTAGACCACTATGCCACTTGGGATATCTGTTTATATTACAGACTTCATACCACAGAAGCTATAAAAAGTTCTAACCAAATCTATCCAGATTGTAACCCTAATTGGAATGTAAGTTTGCCTTCATTCCAAGAGCATGGGATGGGGTTCAAGGGATAGTTCAGCACAAATACATATTTCAATATTTCTATTTCCCTTTCCTTGAAAGCAGTCTATGGCTGAACTTTTCATTTTAAGACCACATTAAATAGGACTGAATACATCTGGCAAACTTTGACTTTGATGCGAACTGTCCCTTTAATGTCAATTCCCAACGACAGCCCTTAGCGGATGGAGCCTCCATCCCATCGCTGCACGAGCAATCCAAGCTTCCCATCCTCCCCAACGGAGTGTCCTCATCTGACTCTAGCGGAGTCACTGAGCCATGACCAGGACAGATAGATATTCAGTTAAAGGAATAATTCAGAGAAATTACATATTAAGATGTGTGTTTTCTTACCTTGAAATCAGTCTACACTCTTAGAAAAAAGGGATCCAAAAAGGTTATTTGGCTATCCACATGCGAGAACCCTTTTGGGTTCCATGTACATCCCTCTGTTGAAAGGGTTCTACATGGAACCCAAAAGGGTTACTCAAAGGTTTTTCCCATGGGGTGTATAAGAGTGTATAGACAATCCTCACTTTAATGTAGATAAACTATCCCTTGGACTGGATCATCAAAGTTCTAGCTGTGTATGATGATGTCATATTTCTGAGTACCTTTAATGCGTTCTACTGTAAGTACAAGCTGTGTTTCTAGTGTAGCTGTTATCATTGTAGATTTAAGTGCAGGATCTGCCTATACTGTCTGGCTCTGCAGGAACGTGCAGCAACACTGTTCACATGTCCTGGAGGAGAAATGTGTGCTGGGTGACCTCTTTCTTTCATCACACACTTGCAAACAATTTATAATGCTAACTGTTCATAATATGCATTGACTGACTGGTCTGTTGTGACAAAGCTCTTAAAAGAAAAGGAGAAAAAAAGCAAGAATGGACTCTACCTACATGTGTATTTATCCTACTGTTTTACCAAACTAAGCCAAATATTCATAATGTGTTATGAATGCACTTATGCCTATTATATCCCCATATAGCATTATAGGACATGATATAAGCTTTTTTTGTGCATTTCTATCGATAATACTTGCTATGCAATGTCAAATCAAATAAAAATGTATTTGTCACTTGTGCCGAATACAACAGGTAGATCTTACAGGGAAATGCTTACTTACAAGCCCTTAACCAACAATGCAGTTTTAAGAAAATACCTAAAAAAGTAAGACATAAAAATAACAAATAATTGAAGAGCAGCAGTAAAATAACAATAGTGGGGCTAAAAACAAGGGGTACTAGTACAGAGTAAATGTGCGGGGGCACCGGTGTCGAGGTAATTGAGGTAATATGTAAATGTAGATAGAGTTATTAAAGTGACTATGCATAGATAATAACAGAGAGTAGCAGCAGGGTAGAAGGGGGGGGGGGGGGGGCAATGCAAATAGTCTTCGTAGCCATTTGATTAGATGTTCAGGAGTCTTATGGCTTGGGGGTAGAAGCTGTTTAGAAGCCTCTTAGACCTAGACTTGGTGCTCCGGTACCGCTTGCCGTGCGGTAGCAGAGATAACAGTCTTTGACTAGGGTGGCTGGAGTCTTTGACAATTTTTAGGGCCTTCCCATGACACCGCCTGGTATAGAGGTCCTGGTTGGCAGGAAGCTTGGCCCCAGTGATGTACTGGGCCGTACGCATTACCCTCTGTAGTGGCTTGCGGTCGGAGGCCGAGCAGTTGCCATTCCAGGCAGTAATGCAACCCGTCAGGATGCTCTCGATGGTGAAGCTGTAAAACCTTTTGAGGAGGACCCATGCCAAATCTTTTCAGTCTCCTGAGGGGGAATAGGTTTTGTCGTGCCCTCTTCATGACTGTCTTGGTGTGCTTGGACCATGTCAGTTTGTTGGTGATGGGAATGCCAAGGAACTTGAAGCTTTCAACCTGCACCACTACAGCCCCGTCGATGAGAATGGGGGGGGGGGTGCTCGAAGTCCAGGATCTAGTTGCAGAGGGAGGTGTTTAATCCCAGGGTCCTTAGCTTAGTTTTTATTTAACTTAACTAGGCAAGTCAGTTAACAAATTCTTATTTACAATGACGGCCTACCAGGGAACAGTGGGTTAACTGCCTTGTTCAGGGGCAGAAGGACAGATTTTTACCTTCTCAGCTTGGGCATTCGGTCCAGCAACCTTTCGGTTATTGGCCCAATGTTCTAACCACTAGGCTACCTGCCGCCCCTGCCAAGCTTTGAGGGCACTATGGTGTTGAACGCTGAGCTGTAGTCAATGAATAGCATTCTCACAGTTGTTCCTTTTGTCCAGGTGGGAAAGGGCAGTGTGGAGTGCAATAGAGATTGCATCATCTGTGGATCTGTTGGGGCGGTATGCAAATTGGAGTGGGTCTAGGGTTTCTGGGATAATGATGTTGATGTGAGCCATGACCATCCTTTCAAATCATTTCATGGCTACAGACGTGAGCGCTACGGGTCTGTAGTCATTTAGGCAGGTTACCTTAGTGTTCTTGGGCACAGGGACTATGGTGGTCTGCTTCAGACATGTTGGTATTACAGACTCAGACAGAGAGAGGTTGAAAATGTCAGTGAAGACACTTGCCAGTTGGTCAGCACATGCCCAGATTACACGCCCTGGTAATCCGCCTGGCCCTACGGCCTTGTGAATGTTGACCTGTTTAAAGGTCTTGCTCACATCAGCTGCGGAGAATATGATCACACAGTCGTCTGGAACAGCTGATGCTCTCATGCATGTTTCAGTGTTATTTGCCTTGAAGCGAGCATAGAAGTTATTTAGCTCATCTGGTAGGCTCGGGTCACTGAGCATGTATCAAATGTTGGTGGGTCAAAATCTCAAGACGATATCTCCCTTACTTCTCCTGTTTCCTTGTGGTAGCTCTTTCTCCAAATTCTCAGAATTATACTCAGCGGTCGGTTTCCAAGATAAAAAGGATTCAGATTTTTACATCAATGTCTTCTCCTGCAGGATATACTGATATACTGTGGCACGAAAAAATATGTGAACCCTTTGGAATTGGCTGGATTTTTTGCGCTAAATTGGTCATCAAATTTGATCTGATCTTCATCTAAGTCACAACAATAGACAAATATAGTGTGCTTAAACTAATAACACAAATTATTGTATTTTTCTTGTCTATATTGAATACATAATTTAAACATTCACAGTGTAGGTTGGGAAAAGTATATGAACCCCTAGGCTAATGACTTCTCCAAAAGCTAATTGGAGTCAGGAGTCAGCTAACCTGGAGTCAAATCAAATGAGACGAGATTGGAGATGTTGGTTAGAGCTGCCTTGCCCTATAAAACACATTCACAAAATTTGAGTTTGCTATTCCCAAGAAACATTGCCTGATGTGAACCATGCCTCGAACAAAAGAGATCTCAGAAGACCTAAGATTAAGACTTGTTTACTTGCATAAAGCTGGAAATTGTTACAAAAGTATCTCTCAAAGCCTTGATGTTCATCAGTCCACGGTAAGACAAATTGTCTATAAATTGAGAAAGTTCAGCACTGTTGCTACTCTCCCTAGGAGTGGCCCTCCTGCAAAGATGACTGCAAGAGAACAGCGCAGAATGCTCATTGAGGTTAAGAAGAATCCTAGAGTGTCAGCTAAAGACTTACAGAAATCTCAGGAATGTGCTAACATCTCTGTTGACGAGTCTACGATACGTAAAATACTAAACAAGAATGGTGTTCATAGGAGGACACCACGGAAGAAGCCACTGCTGTCCAAGAAAAACCTTTCTGCACGTCTGATGTGCACCTGGATGTTCCACAGCGCTACTGGCTCAATATTCTGTGGACAGATGAAACTGCAGTTGAGTTGTTTTGAAGGAACACCCAACACCTTGTGTGGAGAAACAAATGCACAGCACACCAACATCAAAACCTCATCCCAACTGTAAAGTATGGTGGAGGGAGCATCATGGTTTGGGGCTGCTTTACTGCCTCAGGGCCTGGACAGCTTGCTATCCTTGACAGAAACATGAATTCTCAAGTTCATCAAGATATTTTGCAGGAGAATGTTAGGCTATCTGCCAATTTAAGCTCAACAGAAGTTGAGTGAAGCAACAGAATAGCTTCAACAGTAGAAAATACACCTTCTGTAGTGGCCCAGTCAGAGTCCTGACCTCAACCTGATTGAGATGCTGTGGCATGACCTCAAGAGAGCAGTTCACACCAGACATCCCAAGAATATTGCTGAACTGAAACAGTTTTGTAAAGTGGAATGGTCCAAAATTCCTCCTGGTCGTTGTGCAGGTCTAATCTGCAACTACAGAAAACGTTTGGTTGAGGTTATTGCTGCCAAAGGAGGGTTCACATAAATCCAAGGGTTCACATACTTTTCCCAGCCTGCACTGTGAATGTTTACACGGTGTGTTAAATGAAGACATGAAAACATATAAAACGTTGTTTGTGTGTTATTAGTTTAAGCAGACTGTGTTTGTCTATTGTTGTGACCTAGATGAAGATCAGATCAAGTTTTATGACCAATTTATGTAGAAATCCAGGTATTTCCAAAGGGTTCACATACTTTTTCTTGCCACTGTATGTTTACATTCTGAAATAAGGATTGTCTCTTTAGTGATATTTCTCTCTCTTGTCATTGTAGGAACTGGATGCATTGAAGAAAGAACTGTCAACCAGGCTATTTGCCTTCTAGAGAAACAAAGATCTAAGTTCAGACACTTGTAGTCTGGAGGAGACCCAAAAGAACCCAGAAAGACCTATTGGAGCCCGGCCTTCAAATGGTACCCAAGTAGACTAGCACAATCAAACCTTTCAACACGCATAGTATGTAATTCACATTATACAAATTGAAACACCAAATCTGAACCATATTATTTGCTCAGGCAAGTAAGACGTGATTTAAAATGGGGGGAATTAAGTTTATGGGGAAACTTTTAAAAATACATCTTGAAGTTTGTGGGAATTTTTTTCAGAAAAAGATCTTAAAGTTTGGTGGGAACCTGTAAGTACTGTATGTGTCGCTCCACAGACAAAGGGCTTTAGCAAACAGGTGGCAGGTGGCCAGAGACTGCTGGGCAGGTCCAGTATTCTCCCTAGAAATGAGACCCAGGATGTTATCCACACCCTCATCCACTGTCTCCTATTGGTGGAAAACCAGTTGACTGAGACTCAGGCCGCAGACATGAAGGTGAGATACTGTAAGAATGAGTCAAAATAAGGGAGAGACATCATCTCTACTCAATACATTTCTATCTGGACGTTCTGTAACGTTGCAGTCTTCTGTATAGGCCCCAGGTTTCACTCATCATGGGTCGTATTCATTAGGTACCAAACTGAAGAAAATGGACTGAAACAAGGAGGGATAACCTGGACTTGATCAATAAGAACCACTTGTTTTTGCTTTCCATTATAAAACATTTTGCTACAGTGTGCCTTAATGAATACATCCCCATTTTTAATACTGTTTGTTTGACCCGCTCTAGGTATGGCATGCACGTATCCAGTATTATAGGCTTCTCAGATCTAGCTACACAAGTCAATTTAAATTTGATCAAATTTATTCATAAAGTCTTTTTTACATCAGCAGTTGTCACAAAGTGCTTATACTGTAACCCGAACTAGACCCCAAAGACATTGCAAAAACAAAAGCAATGCCAAGGCGGTAAGGCTTGTTTCTAGATCCATATCTCTCTTCCCACCGGCTCTCCCAGAGGACACAGGAGAAGCTGCTGTGGTGGGAGGAGCTGAAGGGTGTGCTGCGGGCCTAGCAGGCCCTGCTCTGGCAGGAGGCATCCCTCAGACAGGGCCTAGTGGCCCGAGGCCTAGAGCAGCTGAACAGTGACGGACACCTGACCTTCGCCACCATGGAGAAGACCCTGGCCGAGCTGCAAGCTGCCCTGACCGATGGGCTCCAGCACTGCAGTGAAGGTGACTCATGACGCAGACACAGATGCATACTAGTTTTTCGTTAATCTGTAAGTGCACTGCTAACCGTGGGATTCCTGACACATTATTGTTATTGGCCATCAACTCCAAATAGCCAACCGGTGAAGCAAAGAAACTGGTGTGTGTTTTTAACAAAAGAGTGACCTCCTTGAATTCAATATCAGGTCAAATATTGTGTAGTAGATTAGCATTCTAGTTCATGTGAAATCAGTACCCAGAGGGTAGAATTTGGAACATAGTGTCATAATGACGTCTTTGCAACCAGTTATGCCCACTGGGAAGTTGTGTAATTCTGTAATACCCTGCTGGACGTCCCTCCTGAGGAATATGGTGGCAATCTTTCAGTATTATGTGGCCTAGTTCCTCATCTTAAATGAACTGGTCTTAAAATAGCCTATTTTACAGCCTCTTCTCCATTGCTAACAAGATTGAATCAAATAAATGTATGGAAGTCTCAAGTGATTAGTCACCAATGCAAACCAAAATAAAATATCATTGTATAGTAATACAGTTTTGACATAGGGAAAGGGGGATACCTAGTCAGTTGTTCAACTGAATGCATCTCCCACATTTAACCCAACCCCTCTGAATCAGAGAGGTGCGGGGGCTGCCTTAATCGACATCCATGGCACCTAGGAAACAGTGCTTTGCTCAGGGGTAGAAGAAAATATTTTTACCTTGTCAGCTCTGGGATTCAATCCAGCAACCTTCCGGTTACTAGCCCAATGCTCTTCTAACCACTAGGCTACCTGCCGCCCCATCATAAGTACATTTGTAGTAATGAAATGTACTACTCGACTATAAATGGTAAGTGCATAATGATACACAGAAGAATTAAGTGAATTGTGTTAAACTGGTCATATTCTGTGCCGAATCAGCAACTTAGTGTAGTAGCATTGTGATCAAAACTACATGTAACTTCATTTTTGATACAGAATGCAGGGGTAAAGACCAAGGAGCTTGAGTATGAAAAGTGCAAGAAGATCGACTCCAAGAAGAAGAAGCTCTTGAGGAGTCAAGCGAAGGAGAGAAGCCGTGTCTTGGATTCTGCACAGACTCACAGTGACCCACAGGAATTTGTGAAGGTCAATATCTCTCTTTTAGTAGGCTCATTCGTTCCGTCATGTGGCCAGCGCCACAACAATAGTAGTAGTAAACTACTGTTCACGTTGATCTATTCAATCACTTCACTATAAAGGCTACTTTGGATGAGGGCCACCTCTGTGTAAGTCTATAACAGTTATCCAGTCTCATTACATTACATTGTTAATTGCTCCTGATAGCTGCATGCTCCAGGTTTAACAGTTACATTTTCCTCTCCAGTTGTATCAAGAGCAGGTAGCCAGTGGTTAGAGTGTTGGGCCAGTAACTGTAAAGGTTGCTAGATTGAATCCCTGAGCAGACAAGGTAAAAATCTGTTGTTCTGCCCCTGAAAAAGGCAGTTAACCCACTGTTCCTAGGCTGTCATTGTAAATAAGAATTTGTTCTTAACTGACTTGCCTAGTTAAATAAAAAAATATTCTGAAACAGCAGAGCAGTGACTTGGAGCTGCAGCAGGATGGTAGAGTGGCAGAGGCAGTCTGGGGTCTTTGGAGGGTAGGTTGTCATTAATGGTACACTACATGATCAAAAGTATGGGGACATCTGCTCAGTTGAACATCTCCTTCCAATATCATGGGCATTAATATGGAGTTAATCCCCCCTTTGCTGCTATAACAGCCTCCACTCTTATGGGAAGGCTTTCCACTAGATGTAGGAACATCGCTGTGGGGACTTACTTCCATTCAGCCACAAGCGCATTAGTGAGGTTGGGCACTGATGTTGGCGATTAGGCCTGGCTTGCAGTCGGTGTTCCAATTCATCACAAACCTATTTGATGGGGTTGAGGCCATAGCTCTGTGCAGGCCAGTGAAGTTCTTCCACACCGATCTTGACAAACCATTTCTGTATGGACCTTGCTTTGTGCACAGGGCATTGTCATGCTGAAACAGGAAAGGACCTTCCACAAAGTTAGTAGCACAGAATTGTTTAGATGCTGTAGCATTAAGATTTCCCTTCACTGGAACTAAGGGGCCTAGCTCAAACCATGTAAAACAGCCCCAGACCATTATTCCTCAACCAAACTTTATAGTTGGCACTATGGATTGGGGCAGGTAGTGTTCTAATGGCATCCGGCAGACCCAGATTTGTCCTTCGGACTGCCAGATCGTGAAGCTTGATTCATCACTCCAGTCCAATGGCGGTGAGCTTTACACCACTCCAGCCGATGCTTAGCATTGCGCATTGTGATCTTAGGCTTGTTTGCAGCTGCTCGGCCATGGAAACCCATTTCATGATGCTCCCGACTAATAGTTCTTGTGCTGTTGTTTCTTCCAGAGACAGTTTGGAACTCGGTAGTGAGTGTTGCAACCGAGGACAGATGGTTTTTACGCACTTCAGCACTCGGCGGTCCTGTTCTGTGAGCTTGTGTGGCCTACCACATTGTGGCTGAGCATTGTTGCGCTTAGACATTTCCACTTCACAGTAACAGCACTTAGAGCTCTAGCACTTACAGCTCTAGCACAGCAGAAATTTGTTGAACTGACTTGTTGGAAAGGTAGCATCCTATGACGGTGCCACGTTGAAAGTCACTGAGCTCTTCAGGAAGGCCATTCTACTGACAATGTTTGTCTAGGGAGATTGCATGTGTTGTGACTTTACTTTCATTAATCTGTTAGTTATCTAATCAACTAACTTTTTAATTGTTACCCGATTAAATTAATCATGTAACAATTAACTCATTCGAATTTGGGGCACCACGAGAGCAGTTCTTTAAAGAGTTACAATCTACCGAATTAAACTCTAAAGGTCTTATCACATCCATAAACAGTCAACTTATTAATCATAACCTCGTATCATATCATCATTCTGAACAGTATCTGCAAAAACCTGTATCTGCAAAAACCTGAGCCTTACTTATGATTCAGTACTACACAAATTGGTTTAATTATTTATTTACTAGCTAACTAAATGGTAACACAGGATAAACATACACACTTAATACATTAGAAACAGGTCACTAGTGGACTGACACAATATGGCAGCTTGTTACAAAAGAGGGGGGCAGAGAGGGACAGAGACATAGTACGTTTAGAAACTACTCTCACAGTAATCATATACTTTGCACACGAACCACCGCCCGTTTGGAGTAAGAAATCATGAATGTATTTACATGTAAATGCCTTGGTTCTTCGTGTATTTCTGTCGGAACCAGGCCGCCTTGGAAATGGATTTCAGCCTCTGCTGTCGTCCGGTATCCGGTGACAGAGTTTATTCTGCTTCCATTCGCTCTGGAAGATGCTTATTTGAAGATAGGCTAGCCAGCCGTGTCGATGGTTCTCAGGGTGATGAGAATAACATACTAAGGTGATTTGAGAAGAGTAGTAGAATGGTCCCACTTAAATTTGCTTCTCTAGATACTTTACTTAGGACAGCTAATCAGCAGTACCAGTGATTGTCCGGGAGGTGACTTTATCGTCTCTACCTCGCGTTGAGATTGAGTTCGAACCACTTTGGATGTGAGCTGCAGCTCCACGTCTTTCTAGTCTGATATGTTCATTCTTAACCCATTTTTTTATACAGTTCATTCAAAAGGGCGGTTCCGTCAGGCTGACACACTCTCTGACCTCACTCAAGGGGGCGGTGAATACTTACTTGAACAAAGTTATAGAAACAATTTCCTCTTATAGTTTCTAAAATCACATCCCTCTCTTAACAAAAACACTCATCATTTTTCATATTTCATGCACAACGCATCGGAAGGACACTTCACACTTATAGTGTGTATACTTTTCAAGTTACAGTATATCCTTTATAACATTTTTAATGACATCACAAAATAACAACCGAAATGACATTATTATTATTCTTTAGATCGCCTCTGACCATTCCCCACATTCTATGTTAGAAATATTTTTCCAGTATTTGTTTTAGAACGTGTTAGAGTTTTGGCGGGAAAAGTGTCTGAAACAAAGGCACATTCCTGTGTTGATCATTGGAGAGGGAGATAGGTGAATGTTCTGTCCTTGATTTACAACAGGGTGTGAGCTGTCAACTCCCACCAGTTCCCTTCTCCCCCATCTGTGGGTGAGAGAGGGTCTGCTGGAAGTAATTTGTTGCCAAGCTGATCTGACCCATTTGGATCCTTACAGGACAGTCATGACACATGGCTGGCTGTGTGTTCGATTTTATACAACTGTCAGCAACGGGTATGGCTGAAATAGCCAAATCCACTAATTTGAAGGGATGTCCACATACTTTTGTATATATAGTATATTTCATGTAGAACCCACCTAACGTCACAATATGACAACATGACGTCATAGTCGCAACACAATCAGAACGATTGGGAACTATTTCGCGCTGGGAAGATTTTTACATGACACCACCCAACTTTTTAACCTATTGTATGCGTTTTGTATGCGTTTTGTACTGTTTACTTCATTCGACCTGGTCAAAGAGGTTGAGGAGTCCCCTCGTTTTTGTCTATTGATATACCCTAGCCAATACCCCCAAGCAGTCAGCATTCGCCTTGTAGCACTGGTCTTTCTTATTTCTCATGGTATATCACACATGCTTTAGTATCTCCAGAGGCATCATGCCAGACCAGGATCAGAGGCTATGGTTGGATCAAGATGGTGACCTGGCTGCACTGCTGCAGCAGGCAGAGGCCAATGCCAAACGGCAACTGGAGGGCCTACGGGCTCAGCTGGAACAAGATGGACAGGTAGGAATTCTTCCAGACCTAGAAATGTAATGAATAGAGCTGACTCAATTTCTTATTTTACCTGACAGACATCCTTTCTGCTCAATACATTTCTATCTGGACGTTCTGTAATGTTACAGTCTACTGAACAAGCCCCAGGTTTATCTCATCATGGGTCGTATTCATTAGGTACCAAACTGAAGAAAACGGAGTGAAACAGGGAGAGAATACCTGGACCAATAAGAACCACGTTTTTGCTTTCCATTATAAAAAGTCTTGCTACTTTCTGCCTTAATGAATACACCCCTGGTTTTAATACTATATTTCTGTTTGACCCGCTGTTGGTATGGTGTGAGGAGGTGGCCCTGGCCTTCCTCAGACACCTAGATGAACAGCAGTTGAAGATCCTCAGAGGCATGGTGGTCAGACAGAGGTACGTGCTGAATTTATTATTATTTTTTAAATTTAACTAGACAAGTCAGTTAAGAACAAATTCTTATTTACAATGACAGCCTACCCTGGTGACGCTGGGCCAACCTTGCACCGTCCAATCACAGCTAGATGTGATACAGCCTGGATTCGAACCAGGGACTGTAGTTTGAAACTGAGATGCAGTGCCTTAGACCACTGCACCACTCAGGAGGCCACAGGTGAACCAGGGAGCCACATCAATCCATGCTTTTGCCTGGCAGGTGTGCCAAAGTATATAATAGAATATTCATAATTGACAACTTAATAGATTTAATACAATATGTTTAAGTGTGTTTAATGTACATTATATGATTCAGTGTCTTTGAAATCAATGACAAGATATGCATGTGGACATATTGACCTATCACTATTCTGTTCTATTTTGATCTGTTCTATTCTAACCCAGCCACGAGGGGATGTTGATCGAGAATAAACAGTAACTACTGCTGGCTGCGGTGCAGAGGCACTTTTTGGCCAGACACTTCTGCCTAAGGGTCCTGAAGGAGATGAGGCTGTCCAAGCTCAAGGTGCTGTCTCAGAGTGACTTCAGGTCCCTACTGGCTCTAGTGAACCAGACCCAGGCAACAGTCAGCCCAACAAAATCCAAAGCTTAGCATCAGGTCCAGTAACACTTCCACTTACAACAATAATAAACTATACTGAACAAAAATATAAATTGTTTGTCCCGTTTTCCATACGCGTATTTCTCGCAAATTTTCTGCACAAATTTGTCTACATCCCTTTTAGTGAGTATTTCTCCTTTGCCAAGATAATCCATCCACCTGACAGGTGTGGCATATGAAGAAGCTGATTATTAAACAGCATGATCATTACACAGGTGCTAGAGACAATAAAATGGCCACTGTAAAATGTGCAGTTTTGTTACACAACACAATGCCACAGATGTCTCAAGTTTTGAGGGAATGTGCAATTGGCATGCTGACTATAAGAATGTCCACCTGAGCTGTTGCCAGAGAGTTGAATGTTAATTTCCCTACCATAAACCACCTCCAACGTTGTTTTAGAGAATTTGGCAGGTTGTCCAACCATCCTCACATCCACAGACCACTTGTAACCACACCATCCCAGGACTTCCACATCTGGCTTCTTCACCTGCGGGATCGTCTGAGACAAGCCACCCCGCCAGCTGATGAAACTGAGGAGTATTTCTGTCTGTATTAAAAATGTACTGATTGGCTGGGCCTGGCTCCCCAGTGAGTTGGCTCCACAGGCCCACCCATGGCTGCGCCCCTGCCTAGTCATGTGATATCCATAGATTAGGGCCTAATACATTTATTTCAATTGACTGATTTCCTTATATGAACTGTAACTTAGTAAAATCATTGAAATTGTTCCATCTTGCGTTTACATTTTTGTTCCGTTTATTTCTTACAACAATACAACCTTCAAAAGCATAAGGAGATGAAGACGTTAGTTTTGTCCAGAGTTTCTCAAGCCATTCCCAGGCGGTGCACATTTCTGTTCCAGCGCAAACATGTCTAATTGCCTAGCCCTTGATTAGTTGAATCAGGTGTGTTAGTGGACACTCTAAGATCCCCCTAGGAACTAATTGACAAACTGCTTTAGAGGCATTCACTGAGTATACAAAACATTAAGAACACCTGCTATTTCCATGACATAGATTGACCAGGTGAATCCAGGTGTAAGCTATGACTCTATATTGATATCACTTGTTAAATCCACTTCAATCAGTGTAAATGAAGGGAAGGAGACAGGTTAAATAAGGGTTTTTAAGTCTTGAGACAATTGAAACATGGATTGTGTATGTGTGCCGCTCAGAGGGTGAATGGGCAAGACAAAATATTTAAGTGCTTTTGAACAGGGTATGGTAGTAGGTGCCAGGCGCAACAATTTGTGTCAAGAACTGCAACGCTGCTGGGTTTTTCACGCTCAACAGTTTCCCGTGTGTATCAAGAATGGTCCAACACCCAAAGGACATCCAGCCAACTAGACACAACTGTGGGAAGCATTGGCGTTACCATGGACCAGCATCCTACTGGAATGCTTTCAACACCTTGTAGACACCATGCCCCGACTAACTGAGTCTCTTTTCAGGGCAAAAGCGGGGGTGCAACTCAATATTAGGAAGATGTTCCTAATGTTCGCTATACTCCGTCCAACTATGGCTCTGTTTGAGACTGTCAAGTTGTCCCTGTCACCTTGTCACTGTGCTCTGTCACTCACCTCCCTATGTCTCCATCTCTCCTTCCAACAGGATCTCAGTGCCAGAATCGCCAAGACGCACCTGGGACTGGAGACACAGCTGATTGGCCATCGTTTTCAGCAGGAAACTGGAGACGGAGGCGGAGTTCCTGCAGGCCAACATCCAGCTGCTGGTGGGACACGCCCTCAGCCAGAGCCTCTGGCAGCAGATGGATCAGGACCCTCCCAGTTCCCCGCCCCAACCTGACCACAGCAGGAATGTACCAGATCCTCTGACCTCATCCAGAAACAACCCCTCGGCCACTGTTTCCTAAACTCGGTCCTGGGGACCCCAAGGTGTGCACGTTTTGGTTTTTGCCCTAGCACTACACAACCGATTCAAATAATCAAAGTTTGATGATGAGATGATGATGTGCGTCTATATCTCGCTGGGTTTTTGTAGAATCACTTTGTGACATCTGCTGATGTAAAAATGGCTTTATAAAAAACATTTGATTGATTCATTTAGTTAATTATTTGAATCAGCTGTGTAGTATTAGGGCAAAAAACAAAATGCACACCCCTTAGGGTCCCCAGGGCTGAGTTTGGGAAATGCTGCCCTAGTCCCTACCCCCTAGGCCAGACATGGGAAAACTACGGCCCATGTGATTATTTTGGATTAAAGTTGAATGAATAAAACCAGCTAGAAATGAGAAGTGACCTAGGCCTATATGTGTTTTAATAACCACCCATTTTGCCATAGATGGGATATGTGATCTATTCTCATTGTTTATGCTTTGTGTATGTGTAGAGCCAGCTGACGGTGGTGGCCTCAGCGTGTATATGTGACCAGGGATACGCTTAGTGCTCTGGTCACCAGTTACTACTCTCAGATCCAAGGCATCACCAAGGGCCTTCAGCAGCAGCACTCTAACAGGGCCAGAGATGAGATCTAGATTATATTATAAACTGGGTGGTTCGAGCCCTGAATGCTGATTTGCTGACAGCCATGGTATGTCAGACCGTATACCACAGGTATGACAAAACATGTATTTTTACTGCTCTAATTACGTTGGTAACCAGTTTATAATAGCAATAATTCACTTTGGGGGTTTGTGGTTTATGGCAAATATACCACGGCTAAGGGCTACACACAATACTCCATAATGACAAAGCAAAAACAGTTTTTTGGAATTATTTGCAAATTTATAAATAAATAAAAAATAATATTACAGTTACATAAGTATTCTGACCCTTTACCCAGTACTTTGTTGAAGCACATTTGGCAGTGATTACAGCCTCGAGTCTTCTTGGGTATGATGGCTATATTTGGGGAGTTTCTCCCAATCTTCTCTGCAGATCCTCTCAAGCTCTGTCAGGTTGGATGGGGAGCATCCCTGCACAGCTATTTTCAAGTCTCTCCAGAGATGTTTGATTGGGTTCAAGTCCAGGCTCTGGCTGGGCCACTCAAGGACATTCAAAAACTTGTCCCGAAGCCACTCCTGCGTTGTCTTGGCTGTGTACTTGGAGTCGTTGTCCGGTTGAAAGGTGAACTTTCGCCCCAGTCTGAGGTCGCTCTGGAGCAGATTTTCATCAACGATCTCTCTGTACTTTGCTCCATTCATCTTTGCCTCGATCCTAACTAGTCTCCCTGTCTCTGCCACTGAAAAACATCCCCACAGCATGATGCTGCCACCACCATACTTCACCGTAGGAATTGTGCTAGATTTCCTCTAGACGTGACACTTGGCATTCAGGCCAAAGAGGTCAATCTTGGTTTCATCAGACCAGAGAATCTTCCCTGTAGCTCAGTTGGTAGAGCATGGTGTTTGCAACACCAGGGTTGTGGGTTTGATTCCCATGGGGGGCCAACACAGAAAAAAAATACAAAATGTATGAAATTGTATGAAATGTATGCATTCACTACTGTAAGTTGCTCTGGATAAGAGTGTCTGCTAAATGATGTAAATGTAAAAATGTAAATGTTTCTCAAGGTCTGAGTGACTTTAGGTGCCTTTTGGCAAAATCCAAGCAGGCTGTCATGTGCCTTTTACTGAGGAGTGTCTCCTGTCTGGCCACTCTACCATAAAGGCCTGTTTGATGGAGTGCTGCAGAGATGGTTGTCCTTCTGGAAGATTCTCCCATCTCCACAGATGAACTCTGGAGCTCTGTCAGAGTGACCATCGGGTTCTTGGTCACCTCCCTGACAAACCCCCTTCTCCCCCAACCGCTCAGTTTGGCCGAGGCTGCCAGCTCTAGGAAGAGTCTTGGTGTTTACAAACTTCTTCCATTTAAGAATGATGGAGGCCAATGTGTTCTTGGGGACCTTCAATGATGCAGGCATTTTTTGGTACCCTTCCCCAGATGTGTGCCTTGACACAAACCTGTCTCAGAGCTCTACGGACAATTCCTTCGACCTCATGGCTTGGTTTTTGCTCTGATGTGCACTGTCAACTGTGGGACCTTATATAGACACGTGTGTGTCTTTCCAAATCATGTCCAATCAGTTGATTTTACCACAGGTGGACTCCAATCAAGTTGTTGAAACATCTCAAGGATGATCAATGGAAACAGGATGTTCCTGAGCTCAATTTCAAAGTCTCATAGCAAAGGGTCTGAATACTTATGTAAATAAGGTATTTCTGTTTTACAGTTTTTTTATACATTTTCAAACATTTCTAAAAACCTGTTTTCGCTTTGTCATTATGGGGTATTATGTGTAGATTGCTGAGGATTTTTTTTATTTAATCCATTTTAGACTAAGGCTGTAATGTAACAAAATGTGGAAAAAGTCAAGGTGTCTGAATACTTTCCGAATGTACTGTATACCACACCCCGTCGGATCTTATTGCTTAATTCTACTCTACTCTATTTGAGTTGAATGGGGGCGTTTCATGCAGACAGAGTAAGCGCACTGTCTGTAAGGGCTAAATCCTAAATGGAGATACTATGGCCTTTTCTCAATTGCATAATCCTCGCATCCTTTCTCCTTGTTGCCTTCTCAAAACTCAATGGATGAAAAAAACAGAGGTCCCTCCCCTCTGACCGTCTTTTACAATTGGTTTTGAGAAGGAGACGAGGAGCGAGGAAGCAAGGAGTATGCAATTGAGAAAAGGCCACTGTATGCATAACTCAAAATGTAATGTAACTCACGCGTCTTCAATTGATTGAATTTGGGCCTAAATTAATACGGCTGTCACTGTCACAAAGGGGTGGAAACGACGAGAGAGCAGCCCTCAGATTAACAAGGCCCTGCTGAAGGAGCTGGTCAACTGGGGGAGAAAGCCCATGTCCACTGAGTTTCACCAGAGGTACTGTTTCTCTACTAATCAATTGTTGTTAACATATTTTATTCCTTTGTATTCTCTCTTATGTCTTGGCATGCCAACAAACAAACATGAGCTGGCTACATTTTAAGCATGTGCTGATTAAATACTGTATGTACAGACCTGGATTCAAATAGTATTTGTAAAATACTCTGAGTGTTTGTTTGATTGAGCCTGCCTGGGGTGGGCAGGGTTTGCACTTTTCGGAGTATTCCCATTGGTTCCATTGCAGCCAGGCAACCTCAATCAAGTGCAGCTAAAGTTCACATAAAAAAGCTAAATAAAACAAATATTACTTGAATCCAGGTCTGATACTGTGAATATATTATACAGAGAAAGGCTCACTCTTTTTCATTGTACGCTACAAACAATACTTATATAGAGTTGAACTGCAGAAGAAGAGGATGTTGGAACAGTATGACTTGGAGCTGGAAGTTGCGTGTGAAACTTTGAGAGCAGGAAGTTATCCCAGCAAAAAAACATGGAGAAATTCAAAGGACAGTTACAGGTAAGAACCACTCTATACAACCTGAATGACATTGTGGTTCTTGATTATGATCATTTAGATGTGAAAGCAGAGAATGTTCGTAAGAGTTGGCAAACATTTTATTTGAAGAATGATATATAGTTTACTAATGGTTAACAAACTATTTATGAAAAAACAGTAAATTAGCAGCCTTACCAACAGTTGCATAATGCATTTTTGTGTTTGCTCCATCAGGAGGCAGAAGAGGCCTTCATAGCTAAACTGTCTGCCTTAGCCCGGATCCCACTATCCTGCAAAGAGCTTGATACTGAAGATGACATCATAGGCAAGGACTTACAGCATGCTATACTACACTACACTGCACTATAAAAGTAGAAGCTACCACACAGTTTTCTTCTTTATTTTATGATACTGTTTGTGAGTACTAATTGCATTATCAATGTCACATTTTTACAGAGGAGGAGAGTCCGACATTGAATCCAACATTCTGGAAGTGGCGGGAGCGTGAAACTCTGCTCACCAATCCAACACTAGACAATTGGAACACAACAATGTTTAATTAATACCTGAAAGTGTAGCTCTGTGATGGAGGGGGGGGGGGGGGGGGTGTACTGGGCATTTTCGCTGTTTTCACGGGTAATATAACCCTTTTTAAAGCTCTTTATGTAAAATCTTTTTTTTTTATCATCCCAAATGTAATGCTGCCATTTTCTGGTGCATGTAAATAAAACAGAAAAAAATAACTGTATATTACTTGATCTGTATCACTGCATATACACTGAACACAAATATAAATGTAAAGTGTTGGTCCTGTGTTTCATGAGCTGAAATAAAAGATCCCAGAAATATTTCATATGCACAAAAAGCTTATTTCTCTCAAATGTGTGCACAAATGTATTTACACTCGTTAGTGAGCATTTTTCCTTTGCAAAGATAATCCATCCATCTGACAGGTGTGGCATATCAATAAGCTGATTAAACAGCATGATCATTACACAGGTGCACCTTGTGCTGGGGACAATAAAAGGCCACTCTAAATGGTGCAGTTTTGTCACACAACACAATGCCACAAAAGTTTTGAGGGAGCTTGCAACTGCCAGGCTGACTGCAGAAATGTCCACCAGAGCTGTTGCCAGAGAATTGAATGTTAATTTCTCTACCATAAGCCACCTCCAACTTCGTTTTAGAGAATTTGGCAGTATGTCCACATATAACCACACCAGCCCAGGACCTCCACATCCGGCTTCTTCACCTGTGGGATCAATCTGAGACCAGCCACCCGGACTGGGTTTGCACAAACTGTCAGAAACCATCTCAGGGAAGCTCATCTCCGTGCTCGTCATCATCACCAGGGTCTTGACCTGACTGCAGTTCGGCATCGTAACCGACTTCAGTGGGCAAATGCTCCCTTTCAATGACCAATGGCATGCTGGAGAATTGTGCACTTCAAGGAAGAATCCTGGTTTCAACTGTACCAAGCAGATGGCAGATAGCGTGTATGGTGTCGTGTGAGCGAGCTGTTTGCTGATGTCAACATTGTGAACAGAGTGGCCCATGATGGCGGTAGGGTTATGGTATGGGCATGCATAAACTACGGACAAGTCCATTTTATTGATGGCAATTTGAATGCACAGAGATACTGTGATGAGATCCTGAGGCACATTGTCGTGCCATTCATCACCTCATGTTTCAGCATGTTATTGCACGGCCCCATGTCGCAAGGATCTGTACATAATTTCTGGAAGCAGAAAATGTTCCAGTTTTTCCATAGCCTGCATACTCACCAGACATGTCACCCATTGAGCATGTTTGGGATGCTCTGGATCGACGAGTACGACAGAGTTCTCCAGTTCCCGCCAATGTCCAGCAACTTCGTACAGCCATTGAAGAGGAGTGGAACAACATTTCACAGGACACAATCAACAGCCTGATCTATGCGATGGAGATATGCCATGCTGCATGAGGCAAATGGTGGTCACACCAGATACTGACTGGTTTTCTGATCCTCAGATTTTTTGCATTTGTGCAGATGGTTAGTCTCTTTATAGTGGTCTAGGGGTTAGCAAGACTGAAATATACACCTTTTCATAATCAACCAACCTATTTAATAATCAACCATCAAGTGCTTACTTTGACATAGGTGACCAAAATACAATGAGAGCAGTCAACTGCAATCTAAAGTGACTTCACAGTTACTTCACACGAATTGCATGCGCTATAGTCACAGCACCACTAAGGGATCCAGAGTGTCAAAGTCACGAGGACAGACGTCTAATAGCAGTATGTCTATGCATTTCACTGGTTACATTTCTTCAGCCCCATCCCAAAACAATCAAATTACAGACTGCCCCTTTTAGTATAGTTCTGTACTATTGAGGGTGTTGTGACAGTATTACCCAGTATCTACACTGAAGACAAAATCACTTGAATAAATAGGTCTACAGGAAAACATAATAAAGCATCACGATTGCATGGGGATTGTCACTACTATCAGGTTACAAAGCTCAGCAGTAGTGTTACTTTCAAAAAGCATGAACCCAGGATAAAGGGACTGAGTGAATGTGGTCTGGACTCTGTGGAGGAGGGTCATTGTTTCAGAGACACTGTAGAAGGACAGAGTACCTGCCTTGTGATCCAGGTCCACTCCTACTCTGGAGAACTGAGGGCGTGATACTTTAGTCACAACATTATTGTGTCTGAAACTATAACTACCACTAGAGTAATATAAGGATCCAGGATTTGTCATTGTTTCCGAATTTACTGTCATCACCTGCTATTCTGATGATGTCTTTAGATAAGACGGCTGTATAAATCTGCCCTTCACTCCTCTCCACCTCCCAGTAACACCCTCCAGGCAGACCCTCTCTACACAGAACCTGGAAAAAGCTGGTGAATCTGTCTGCATGGAAAGGATGGAGTTGGTTTAATTCTGTATTTGTCAACTTTCTGTTCCCCTCAGACAAAGCGAGGTATGTGTGTGCTGTGTTTGGGTCCAATGTGAGCTGACATGAATCTAGAAAAAGAGCAGAGACCAATGAGAGGAGTTAGAGTATCTGACTTAACTTATTGTTTTATCTACCCTCTTTGATTATAGATCAAATCAGAGCAATACCAAGAGTCAGATACTGTGTCTAACTAGTATTTGGCTATATATTTCTATCTTATGGTTTATGAGGAGTGTCAATAAAAAGAGATTAAGTTACTTCAAGATAAAGACACTCACATTATACGAACTGTTCTCTGGTCTTTGGCTTTGGAGGCAGTAGAACATCCACTGTATTCACTGCAGACACAAACACATTCACAGAGAGAATGTTATGATCATATTACACATACATAAAGCAATGGCTATAAGACCTCATTGGTCTAAAGTGTTTCACAATTTGTTTTAGTATTATTTTCAACCCACCTCTATAGGATATATCCTTTAATGAATCCTTGACAACGATGCTGGGTAAGTCTGAAGTTATACTGGGGCTGGAGAGAGACTGATAACTCTAGAGAGAGAGGGAGAAAAAAACTGTCAATCTGGCAACTGCTGGTCTCCTGCCATTGTCCTTGAGAGAGTTTCTCACAGAATGGACAGTAAAGTATCTATTCTATTCTTTCCATATCACCTGTATCAAGGCATTCTAGTTACCTGGAGGAAATGGATGTGATCCTCTGTGTTTGAGAGCTGCTCCAGCTCAGCGCTTCTCCACCTCAGCTATCTCCTGCTCCAGTTGCTCTAGGTGTCCCTCAGCACGACTTATTTGAGCCTTCTCTTGGGCTCTGATCAGATCCTTCACCTCAAAGCGCCTTCTCTCAATGGAGTGGATCAGATCAGTAAATATCCTCTCACTGTCCTCCACTGCTGCCTGTACAGAGCGCTGTTAGGACAGAGAGAGAGAGAGAGAGAGAGAGAGAGAGAGAGAGAGAGATAGAGAGAGAGAGAAGACAAGACCACTGTTAACTGGGGGCCAATAGGACCCTGTTCCCCACATTGGGGCTCAACGGGATTGGAGAGTGGCCTCTCTCATCGGCTGACTGGAGGAGAGAAGTGGAATTGTCTCCTCTGATCAATAATACTCATCTTGAGAGATTTCACAGCCTGTTGGAGCTCTTTCAGCACATTTACTCTCTCCTGGACTCTCTGCTGGATCTTCTGCTGACTCATGTCCAGGTACCTCAGTGGACAGCAGTCTTCATTGAGATATCACGATATTTGATAAATAGTTCAATAGTATAGTAAAGTGATTTAAGGCCCATAGAGGGTAGGGATTCAAATGTTATGGAAGTTCCTTAAAAAATATATATTATCTATGTTAATAGTTGAATGATTATTGTTTTTACAGTACATGTATCAGGGAGCTTAGACTGACTTTTGGATAGGATTAGGGTGTCACCTGCTTGTCAAACATCTCATTTTAAAATCATGGGCATTCATATGGAGTTGGTCTCTCCTTTGCTGCTATAACAGCTTCCACTCTTCTGGGAAGGCTTTCCACTAGATGTTGGAACATTGCTGCAGGGACTTGCTTTCATTCAGCCACAAGAGCATTAGTGAGGTCAGGCACTGATGTTGGGTGATTAGCCCTGGCTCGCAGTCTGCGTTCCAATTCATCCCAAAGGTGTTCGATGGGGTTGAGGTCAGAGATCTTTCCAGGCCATTTTGTTCTTCCACACCGATCTCGACAAACCATTTCTGTATGGACTGCTTTGTGCACGGGAGTATTGTCATGCTGAAACAGGAAAGGGTCTTCCCCAAACTGTTGCCACAAAGTTGGAAGCACAGAATTGTCTAGAATGTCATTTTATGCTGTAGCGTTAAGATATCCATCCACTGGAACTAAGGGGCCTAGCCCGAACCTTGAAAAACAGCCCCAGACCATTATTCCTCCTCCACCAAACTTTATAGTTGTTACTATGGATTAGGGCAGGTAGAGTTCTCCTGGCATCTGTCAAACCCAGATTAGTCTGTTGGACTACCAGAGAACACGTTTCCACTGCTCCAGAGACCAATGGCGTCGAACTTTACACCACTCCAGCCAACGCTTGGCGTTGCGCATGGTGATCTTAGGCTTGTGTGCGGCTGCTCGGCCATGGAAACCCATTTCATGAAGCTCCCAACGAACAGTTCTTGTGCTGACGTTGCTTCCAGAAGCAATTTGGAACTCGGTAGTGAGTGTTGCAACCGAGGACAGATGATTTTTACGCGCTTCGCGCTTCAGCACTCAGCGGTCCCGTTCTGTGAGATTGTGTGGCCTACCATTTCGCGGATGAGCCTTTGTTGTTGCTCCTAGAAGTTTCCACTTCACAATAACAGCACTTACAGTTTTTTTGCCTTACAGAAATTTGCCATACTGTTTGGTTTCAAAGGTGGCATCCTTTGACGGTGCCACGTTCAAAGTCCCCTTACCTGTTTCTCAGTCCTCTCTGCTGCAGCTGACACTGCATCATTATTTATGCTGCAGTAGTTTATGTGTCGGGGGGCTAGGGTCAGTCTGTTATATCTGGAGTATTTCTCCAGTGTCCTGTGTGAATTTAAGTATGCTCTCTCTAATTCTTTCTTTCTTTCTCTCTCTCGGGGGACCTGAGCCCTAGGACCATGCCTCAGGACTACCTGGCATGATGACTCCTTGCTGTCCCCAGTCCACCTGGCCGTGCTGCTGCTCCAGTTTCAACTGTTCTGCCTGCGGCTATGGAACCCTGACCTGTTCACCGGACGTGCTACCTGTCCCAGACCTGCTGTTTTCAACTCTCTAGAGACAGCAGGAGCGGTATAGATACTCTCAGTGATCGGCTATGAAAAGCCAACTGACATTTACTCCTGAGGTGCTGACCTGTTGCACCCTCGACAACTACTGTGATTATTATTATTTGACCATGCTGGTCATTTATGAACATTTGAACATCTTGGCCATGTTCTGTTATAATCTCCACCCGGCACAGCCAGAAGAGGACTGGCCACCCCTCATAGCCTGATTCCTCTCTAGGTTTCTTCCTAGGTTTTGGCCTTTCTAGGGAGTTCTTCCTAGCCACAGTGGTTCTACACCTGTATTGCTTGCTGTTTGGGGTTTTAGGCTGGGTTTCTGTACAGCACTTTGAGATATCAGCTGATGTAAGAAGGGCTATATAAATACATTTGATTTGATCATGGCCTTTATGTTCATCCATTGTACAAATATAACAAACCCACTGCTGATCGGTACGGCAGTATATATCCAGCAGTTTGTCATGACGAGAGAAGATCTTCTCCTGTAGATGTGGGGTGGCTTTGACCAGATTGTGTTTCTTTAGTCCAGGAATATCACAGTGAGGCTGGAGGTGAGTCTTACAACAGCACCAGACATACCAGACAGGACATGAGGGCTTTCTGCTTTCTGGTCCCAGTGCAGAAATCACATGCCACATCTCAGGTCCAGCATAGTACAGAGCAGGAGAAGCCTGAAGTCCTGTCTTCTTCAGTTTTTCCACCACGTCAGCCAAAATGTTATTTTTCCTCAGAGCAGGCCTTGGATTGAAGGTCTGTGTGCAATTGTCATCATCCTGATCTCAGCAGCCTTCAATACAGCTCCTACAGTAACTGTGTCCACAGTGAATAGTAACCGGCTCATTCAATAGATCCAGACAGACAGAACAACAGAACTGGTCCTGGTCCAGCAGAACTCTCTGTTGTGCCATTGGACTGTTGTTGTTCACTCTCACACAGACAGACAACTGAGCGACTCAGATCAGTTTTATTTTCTCAGAAACTGAAGAAAGTTTGTAGGAGGTACTTCTTGTCTTCTTCTTCTTGTAACTTTCCGATGCATTGCTGCCTTTCACAGGTTGGCGTAGGTATTATACATTTATATATCTCATATTCCAGCCTCACACCAGTAAGTGCAGGCCAGTGGTATAGAGAAAAGCCAAAAGCTGTCAAGCTATTTCGCACTGCCGGTCATAATGAACCCAAGAGAGTTTCTAGTGAAATTGTAGCCAGCTCACAGTACAATTCCCTCCTATTCTCTTTATACCACCTGCATTATAGCAGGACATGCTGTACAGACTCCACCTCCCAACATTTCTCACACTTCCCATCTGGATGTTTCCCTACTAAAGCTAACCCACCTCCCAATCCACAATGACCTAACCTCAGCCTTGTTATCAGGAACCCCATCTCCTTTCACTCCCCAGGTACCCACTGACCTTCCTCACAGAGTTCTGGATAGAGAAAAACAATCCTCCGTTCTCCTTTCTCTCCCACTCATGTTACCACTTCTGAATCATCCCCTTTGCTATGATGCGCTTACATTCCATCCTCCCTAACGGGACCACCACATCTACCTCCTCCCTCTTCAGAGCTGCCTTAGCTTTCTTATCTGCTGCTTCATTTCCCCCTAACCCCTACATGGGCTGGGACTCACAGAAAACATACCTTACTCACCCTTTCTGCCCCACCCCATAAAGTGCCATCAGTAGCTCGATTAACAAATCTTTGGACGTGCCCTAGACTTCCATTCGCTCAGTACAACCAGGAGAGTGGCAGACTCTGAACACAAAATTACCCTGTCAGGCCCCACTTCTTCCACCCACTACAGAGCCCATATTTGTGATAGCATTTAATCAAAAAAGACTGAAAGTCCATCAGACAGCTGCTTACCCTGGTGTATCTGAAACTGGGAAACATGTATCCCAAACCCTGCTCTCTCACTACCCGGGACCCCACGCCCACTGTAAATGAGCCTCAACCACCCCAGAAGAATCTCCAAAGTCCTCAGCCTGCATTTCATCCAAAGTTGTCATGTCAACATCCATCATGTCAACATCCCCCTCTTTCAGACCCCCCATTCCTGCATTTGGGTCACACACTAGGGGGACTTCCTGGTTCTGAGAGAGATCGAGATAGAGAGAGGTTTTGTGGAGTGGCACATTTTTCTAACTCTGTATTGCCCACTATGCACCACCACACCATCCTTGCAAGGAAATCTGGGCAAACTGTAAAGGCACTTAGCTGATTCTGGTGGATGAATTGCTATGTTGGCTCACAATGTGTAACTCACTAGGACTGACATCTAATAAAGCAGTTGGTGGCTGACCTGACTGGAGTATCTACATGTAAACTTACTAGAAAACTCAATGATAAGAGAACTGTAAATTAAAGTCATCCATTACAATACAGTAATTACCTTGTAGCAGTGGTTAGAGATAGTTTATAGTTCTTTACTATTGAGGGTGTTGCAACATTATTACACAGTATCTATATGTGAAATGACTCAATAACACCATGGTAAGATATCTGTTGGAGAGAGATCTGTTGGACAGAGCTCATTGTGGCCTTGTGTCCCAAAGAGATGAAGAGAGGATTATTACCTATTAAGTTAATTACACAGTGTGATGAAAGACAATTATTAACTATTAAGTAAATGACATGGTATGATGAAGAGACAATTATTAACTATTAAGGTAATTACACAGTTTGATGAAGAGATGGTTGTTAACTATTAAGGTAATTACACAGTATATTATAATTTTCTTCAAACATTGTACAAACAATTGCCAGAAATTACCTGCTACTATCATGTTATTTCTAGGCAAAAACATCATAATTTATGTACTGTAGAATAAAATCTTATATAAAAGCGCTTTCCTGTACCATCCACTCATTTTATGGATCGAAAGGGATTCCATCCTCGGTATATAATAGATTTATTCCTATATGGCTGACAGGTGAAACTGACAGAGATGTAGAAGCTGAAAGCTTTCCTCTCCTCTCAGTCTAATGGGGTTTTAAGTATTGGCCTTTATGGATGCTAATGTTTGCTAATGATGACAGATCCACGAGGAGAACTGGCCGGTCTGTGTGTCTCTCTCTCTTTGTGTGTGTGTGTCTGTGTGTGTGTGTGTGTGTGTGTGTGTGTGTGTGTGTGTGTGTGTGTGTGTGTGTGTGTGTGTGTGTGTGTGTGTGTGTGTGTGTGTGTGTGTGTGTGTGTGTGTGTGTGTCTGTGATCAGGTCGTCCACGCCAAGCTAGATGTTGTTGAGGAGTCTGAATTATGAAATCATACATTTTTAATCTGTTTTCTCCTTTACACACTCAAACACACTTTTGTCATCTGACAGCCTAAAAGAAACACTCCCACACTCCATGACACACAGAGATATATTGTGCCAACCTTTATTTTAGTCTAGTGTATGATTAATATGATTAGCCTACATGTAGCCTCTAGTTTGTGTTGACATTTCAGGTGTCATAAAGCTATTCTATTCGGGGAGATCATACTTAGTTGAATGGTTGCTTTTTTGAGGCTCCTTTGGGGACTTAGGGACTAGTGAGAGGATGACCTGGTTTCTAATTTTCTACTCTCAGCCTGGTCTGTAGATACCCGTTTTATCAGAGCTCATCCAGGCAGATGAGAATTAACTGTGCAGTGGATTGGATCTTTCTTTCCAAAGGAATATCGTCCTTTTATTAATTTGCAGACAATATGCTACCTGAGGTCGTTTTGCGATTCTCAAAGTCAGTGCTGTTATTCTAACGGAGGTGCTGCTGTTGAAATTCAACTATTCTCTGCCCAGAGATAACAGGTAGGCTAGCTAAGTCTCCTACTTTGTGTAACTGTTATTTAAAACCTGACTGTTGATCAAATATTGTTTCTAAATAGGCTAGCCTACTTTAAAGGCTTTTCAACCTTTTCAACAAGCACAAGTGAAGATGATTTCATGTTCTCATGGGATGGATTATTAATTGACACAGACTGGATTGACTCCATGACTGTTTTTGATTCTGCTCTCCCAATTGCTAAACTTTTAGTGCTTCTGAGATAACTTAAAAACGACTACATTTTCAGATTAATGTATGTCATATGTGCTGTTATATTTGTTTATTAAGATGTCTTTTAAAACGCTGCTATTTAAGTTTGGCTTTTCATTTAGCCTACATTTTTTTTCTGGTTCATTTCGAGTTAACCGGTGTACAGTATATGATAGGCTATGCAGCATCTCCTCGTCATATCATCTGGTCAGTTATTTTAAGGCTCAAATTAAGGTCACCTGCTGTAAAGTGTGACTCTCAGTCAGATAGATAATTTTACATCACTGAAGTAAAACACCAGGGTCCACATATTTTTGATTTGAATTAAATAAAATTGCAAGAGGGTGTATGCTTCGTTAATTAGCTATAGATTGTGATTTCTTGTTATTTTGATACATGATAAATAATATTCTACTAATATGTTCTTTAGGCTAGCTGTAACGGCTGTCATATAGAGGGGACCAAGGCGCAGCGTGTTGAGTGCTCATAATTACTGTTTATTAAACTCAGAACACTAAAGAAAATAACAAAGAGAAAACGATCAGCCAACAGTTCTGTCAGGTACTGAAGACTACACAGAACACAACTAAACAGAATTCAACTGCCCACCAACACAATAGAAAAAACCCCAACTTAAATATGATCTCCAATTAGAGACAACGCGAACCAGCTGCCTCTAATTGGAGATCATCCCAAAAAACTCCAACATAGAAATAGAAAACTAGAACTAAACATAGAAATAGAAAACATAGAAAACCACCCAAAACACCCCCTGTCACGCCCTGACCTACTCTATTATAGAAAATGACATCTAACTAGGGTCAGGACGTGACACTAGCACACACTTTAAACTCGCTCAGTGGTATTCAAGTGGTAATAAATTAGTGGTAATAAATGAGTGGTATTTATCCTAGGAGTTATTTCCAACCACTTTGATTGTTCTCACATCTCCTGTTGATTTTATTGTTGATATGAAGGTGATATTGGCTCATGGCCAGCCTGCAACAGGAGTATCCCCTGGTCCTGCTGGGTATTCTGGAGGAGCTGTCCGCTATGCGCCACTGGCTCTCCTTCCAGGACCTGTGTCGAATGGTCAGCACCCGCTTCGACCTGCAGCACCTCACAGAGCTTAGGAGCCTGCTGTTCTCCGCAGCCTGCCGCGACCCCTGTTTCCCTGCCACCCTCTTCAGAGACAGGGTCACCCCCAAGGGACTGGGGACATCCCCGATAGGCGTGGCAGCTGACATCGTCACTATATTCAACCTCATTCAAATGACGGGTGGGGCTCCCGATGAGGCCCAGGCTGCTCAGCCAATAAAAGCAAAGCCCACCCCTCACATCGACCAATCCCCAGAGCCCTCTCTGCAAAGCTCTTTGCCTATCACTGACGAAGTGAGATTCTCCAGATGTGATAGGGTGCGCACGCTTTCAGACTCTCAGACCATCTCAGGCCCCATCGACTCAAGCTTGCTCTGGCCCAAATCAAATTACTCGTTCCGCAAGCGCGCCAGTCTCCCTCCCGATCCCCTCTCTCTTGTCTCCTCATCCCCTCCGAGCCGTGCCAGGGCTGTGTCTTTCGACTGGCGCCACAACACCCCACTGTTCGCTGGCAGCGGCAGCATCCCAGGCATGCAGAGCATCTATCTCCCCCTGGAGACGGACAGCGAGTCCTCCAAGGATTCCCTGAGCGGAGACTCGGCACCCAGAGATCCCGGATCGGAGCCGGGATCGGAGCCGGGATCACAGGCGGGATCACAGCCGGGATCGGAGCGGCATTCTTGCGTGAAGAAGAGAGACATCTTCAAGAAGGACTTCCACAACCAGTCGCAACTTGTTCCCCAGGTGACCATCAGTACTGAGTCTCAGACTCCAAGAGGAGGAGTAGGCCGAAGAGGGAGGCAGGAACTTTTTTCCAACCGCAGCTTTGAACTGCTATCCAACCCGTATCCTTCCCCCACTGTTGGTCGGTCTTCGCCGGAGCGCCGGGCCAAGCATGAAAGCCTGGACGACCTCCAGGACTCCACGTACTTTGGCCCAGGGGATACTATTCAAGAATGGTCCCCCCTCCACCTCCAACCCCCTAGGGCCCAGAGGCCAGGGTGGGCCGACAAGAGCCTGAGTCTGGATGACAGGGTGGTGGGCTTAGCGGGGGTGGGTTTAGATGGCTCCGAGGGCTCTCTTCAGGTGAGACTCACTCCCAGCCCCACCACAAACAACATTGGTGGGGGGTTGTCCCCTCCAAAGGGATGGGAGGGGAACATCATTCCCGCACTTGGAGGAGGGGGGTTGACGGCCTGCAGCAGGGGCACCCAGACCGACACCATGCCGGACTCCCGGCGCCTGCGAAGCCTGGTGCACGCCGACCGGCTGTCCTTCATGACCTCGATGGATGACCCCGACATGATGGGCGAGGATGACATCAGCGCCATCTTCCGCTTCCTGGACGACATGAGCATGTGCGGCTCCACGGGGGTCCTCCACCCCCACGACGTGGGCCCCTCGGCAGCCCAGGACACCCCAGAGGCACGGCGCGGCCGCCTGGGCCAGCTCCAGAAGCTCTTTCACTCCCTGGATGGCAGCGACGATGGTGGCCTCAAGGCCAGCGTATGTAAACTCCTCCTGAGAATGGGTCAGATCGAGCGACGCCTGGAGTCGCTGTCCGAGGTCAAGGCTGAGATCTCCCAAGTTCTCTCCTTTCTCCAGCGACTGGATGAGAAGATACAAGAGCAGGCCATTAGAGGGGGAGGAGGGAGTGGAGGTAGGTGGCTGGGACCGCCCAGCGGTGGTGGGTCTTCCCTGGGTAGCTTGAGCCATTCGCTCACTCCTGGGTCTGGTGGCTCCTCAGAACCCCAGCCCCTGTCTGTGTCTGGGCATTCGTTTGGCAGCCTGGACTGGAACCAGTGGGGCAGCAGCCAAGGGAAGACAGAGACAAACGGAGGTCTGAGCGAGACCGAAGGGGGGAAGAAAGGGGTGCTCTCTCGGCTGGCCTCCTCCAAGCCTGAGGAGAAAAGTGGCGTAGACTCCAAACGTCCGAGCGTCGTCTCCAACTCGTCTGCGCGGGATTGGACGGTGTCGTTCTCGAAAAGTAAAGATGGCAAGGCCCAGCCCGGGAAAAAACGGCAGGTGATGTACGACCTTCGCCAGTGCAACATTGTATGTCAGTGTGTGTTTGTGTGTGTGTTGGTATGCACGCATCAATTTGTTTGGAAATGTTTGGATTCGTTTGGGAGTAACTGAGTATGTGTGTGTTATTGAGTGTGATCATTTTGTTAAGTCGGGAGGTTAACTGTGTTTGCTGTAAAGCAGTCTCAGGGTCCAACCTGTTATCTGCTCTGTATTTTCATGTGTTGGAGTTTGGGCCTAGCCTGGTAAAGGAGACTGGTTGCTACTTCTCACGTTTCATTTCACATTAAGTTATACAGAATGTGAGCTATTGTAAGATCAGTCAGGTTCAGTTGTAGAAAAAGTACTCAATTGTCATACTTGAGTAAAAGAGTAAAAGTAGAGATCCCTTAATAGAAAATGACTCAAGTAAAAGTGAGTCACCCAGTAAAATACTACTTCAGTAAAAGTCTAAAAGTATATGGTTTTAAATTGACTTAAAAAAGTAAAAAGTTAAAGTAAGTGCTAAAACAAAAATTCTGTATATTAAGCAAACCAGATGGCACAATTCTTGTTTTTTTATTTACAGACAGCAATGGGCACACTCCAACACTCAGACATAATTTACAAATGCTGTATTAGTAAGCCCGCCAGATAAGAGGCGGTAGGGATGACAATGCATAATATTTATAGGTGTATCTATTGGACCATATTGTTGTCCTGCTTGAGCATTCGATATGTAACAAGTACTTCTGGGTGTCAGGGAAAATGTATGGAGTAAAAAGTACATATATTCTTTAGGAATGTAGTGGAGTAAAAGTAAAAGTAGCCAAAAATATAAATAGTAAAGTAAAGATACCCAAAAAAAACTACTTAATAGTATTTTATAACACTGGTCGGGTTTCACAAGGCTAGTTTGGACCTGTGTGTGTCAGAATAAGGAAATCTAAGCTCTGTGGATTTTGGGGTTTTAGGCAGAGATGGGAAAAGACTAATACTCAAATCTAAAGCAGAACTTGAGTCAGACATGTAATTAGCTGGCCTGTTGGTCAGACTGTGGTTTAGGTGGTCAGTTGAATACATAGTCGATTAGTATAACCCATGGCTCTTTTACTTTCAATGCAGGAATGTCTTTCATCGTACACTCTTCGAAAAAAGGGTTCAGCTGTCCCCATAGGAGAACCCTTTTTGGTTACAAGTAGAATCCTTTTGAGTTCCATGTAGAATCCTCTGTTCAAAGTGTTCTACATGGAGCCAAAAAGGGTTTCAACTGGAACCAAAAGGGTTCTAGCTGGAATCAATAAGGGTTCTTCAAATGGTTCTCCTATGGCGACAGCTGAACTCTTTTATGTTCTAAATAGCACTTTTCTAAGACTGTAATCAGTAATTTTCCACTTAGGATAAGAAGGCAAGAGAAGGTCTGCTTGTGTGTATCCAGTTTGATCACGTTTATTCCAATATTACAACTTTTGTTTCTGCCTTTACATTTGCTCTATTGTTCTCTCTTCCTCCTTCTCATCCATCCGCATTCTCTCTTTCACATCTCTGACTCGCCCTCCATGCAGATGGACCAATCAAACAACTCCGCCCAGAGTCATAAGCTCCCCCCTCAGAAACACTCCCACCTGGTGGAGCCAGTGTTCAGCTCCTCTCTCTTGCGTCAGAAGGGTGGCGGGTTGACCAATCCTGGGTTGTCCTCTGGGCTGCCCTGTGACCCCAGATTGGCTGGGGGGAGAGGAGGAGCCCCGATCTGGACCGTGGAGGACAGAGAGGCCAGAATGTCCCCTCTGGAACTGCAGGTACATTAGGACCTTATTGGCCTTTTGGTGACACTTTCCTTTAATTAAACCACAGACCACATTTAAACTGCTTGCGCGCCCAGTTTGAGACCCCTGCTTTCCAAGAGGAAATATTTTGTTGTTATTATGAGCACTTAAAATGTCTTATTATAAGCTTAAATGTATTAATATGCTGTTTATTCAACAGACTGAAAACAGATGTTATTCAGTCAGGGTCATTATGAGATGATGCTTATAACTGCATCATAATGCATTCGGTAAAGTTTCACAGAGCTTTCTCCTAAAATGATATAAACCAGGATTAGTCATTAAATCTTTAGAAAACATATATTCAGAAAATGTATTTTCACTGGGATTCAAATGGAACTCCCAGTGAATAAGACTTTTAACAAAGAAACTCGAACAGTTATCTATCTGACTGTCTAACATCTGGCATGATAGAGTGGTGGCGACCTTATGTTTTGTCTTGTAGGCCCAGGAGTCTCTAAACCCCAATAATCTGGAGTTTTGGATGGAGGACATCTACACGCCAGGTTACGACACACTACTGAGGCGCAAAGAGGCTGACCAGCGCAGAGCCAAAGCCTGCAAGCTGGGGGCGCTCATCTTCACAGCCATTACAATAGTCCTTGTCATCGTCATCCCCATCGCCACAATGAGCTCCTGAGGCTCTGATTGGATATCAGACAGGAAACCACCAAACAAAGACTGACTTGATTGGTTGATTAGTGATGACGAGATGCAGGGATTCTGAAGTCTGAATGCAGTGTTTATCTTATATATAACAATTTTTTTCATATAACGATGTAGGGGACTAGTATGCCCTACATATACCATGCTTTTGCACCACTTCTCTCAGGAGAGAGTAATAACAAAAGACAAAGCTAAACTAATGCAAACTCTTTGTGAATCCCCATGTTATCACAGTCAGTTACGCCCTTGAGTGCTATTTTGGCCTTATCCTTTTGCCCGCAAACCCTACAGGGCTCATTTCTTTCAAGCACAACTGAAAAAATTCTAAATTGTAAAAAGCACAGCATTTGTGTGGGTCTACTGTCTGACTTTGAATGCCTTTGTTTCTCATTAAGCAGTATGGTGCAGTAAGTTATGTTGAATAAAACAACTTTTGATTTCATAGTGGTTTTTCAAGAGTGGGAAATCTGGGATTTCCGCAATTTTTCGCTGGCTAAGGCAATGTATTTGTTTCAAGAGATATGCCACCCCTGTTTACAGGGCCGGTCCTTGCTGTTCTGTGCCCTAGGCAAGACCAAAAAATGCCATCCCCCAAAACTAGAATAGTGCCAGTAAGCAAAATCACATTGAAAAGACATCTAAAATATGTATTTTCCAGACATAAAAGTTAGGTTCAATTTAGGTCTGAAGGAAAGGTGAAAATATGTATTTTTCATACGTTTAAAATACATATTTTCCAGGACGTTGAAAAGGCATATTTTCCGGACGTTGACAAATACATATTTTCCTGATGTTGAAGTAAGGTTTATTTTCGGTTCTACTGAAAGTTGAAAATACTTATTTTCCGGATGTTGAAAATACGTATTTTTAGGATATGTTGTTTGTTAACATGACAGTACATTTGTTTTAGGTTATGCTATTTGATCGGAGAAACCTGCATGATGTTAAAAGTGTCTTAGGTTAGGCTATTTGACTGAAGAAACCTGCATGATGTAAAAAGTGTCCTTGTCATTAAATTGTCATATATTTTATCACCAGCCTGTAGGCTACAGAAAAGGCAACGTGCTCTTTCTACCATATCCGATATCTGCTACACAGGGGTGCAACTTTCACTGGGGACGGGGGGACATGCCTCCCCCACATTCTGAACTTGCATTTTTGTTCCCCACAGTTTTACCATTGGAATGTGATACAAAACTAGGCAACGGTGTGCTTTAGGACCATGCGGATGCTTCCGAGCGGTCGGGTAGGCTGTTTGGAATGTTTATTCGACTGGTTAAAAACAATACAATAATTATAATTTTGTCCCCCCCACTTCTAAAACCAAAGTTGCGCCCCTGCTACTACATGATTTATGTTTTACATTGGTGGAGCACCGCAGCAATGCATCTCTCCAACAGAACCCCGGAGAGGCATGCTGGGAATGGACAAGCAAAATATTTTGCGCCGCTGCCTTTGACAAAGTCGGCACTGCTTATCACAGAACGGTATCAATGTTCACCTAAAAAGCCCATATGCTACTGGTTGAAAGAAATTGCCATTGTTTTGGGGCCAGATTATGTGAGGCTTTATGTGTTGTTGTTGGAGGTGCATCTTGGTCAGTTAGCTCAGAAAATGCCGCCCTCATCAGTCTGCCGCCATAGGCGGACGTCCAATCCTGCCCAATGAGCGGGCCTGGCCGTGCCTGTTTGTTTAGTTGTTGTTGATGTTTTGGTTCTTGGGGATATGGAAAAAGGATTCCTCTGCTGCCAGGAACCACTTTGTGAATAGGGGATTCACTGTGTAATCTAATTTGTGTGATACCACTCTACCATGTTACTGTATGTACACACACACGCACGCACATCACATCACATTAATAAAATCAAGGCCTGTATAATACACACAGCCAAAGTTCCTATGACGTGATTGCCAGGGAACCTCACCCACCCACACACGCAGAATGTTGAGAGCATTGCTTCCTCTTAAGTGGATGTGTGTCGACGAAGTGGTCCCCTCGAGTCTAGTTGCAGATCCATTACCGTTGTTGTGTTGGAGCCACAGGAAAGCTGTTGTGCTCAGCACAACGCTGCCAGTCTGTGGGGATTCAGTAATAGTAATGACCTGAAACTTCTCCACACCCTTGGATCCCAAACGTATCAATGGGACCCATCTAAAGCTTTTGGGTCTTTTCCTGTGACCCACTAAATACAGACAAGCTAGATCCCGATTTTAAGGAACAACACAAAAGGGGTTTCCTGCAGTCAACCATCTTTGCTCATACCGGATGCACATCAAAAGCGTTATTAGGCGCCTTGTACACAACACAGTTTTTGTTTTGCGTTAAACAATAGACTTGATGTTTTGTTACAACGAAAGGCAGAACACATTGCCCTTTCCTGCAGTAAAATGACTAAATCGCCTTCTAGAGCCCTCATGGTGGAATGTTATTAATATTTTCAGTGCTTAAAAACCTCTTAAGTATCTGACCCCTTTTTGTCAATTTTCACCTAAAATGACATACCCAAATCTAACTGCCTGTAGCTCAGGACCTGAAGCAAGGATATGCAAATTCTTGATACCATTTGAAAGGAATTACTTTGAAGTTTGCGCAAATGTAAAATTAATGTAGGATAATATAACACATTAGATTTGGTAAAAGATAATACAAAGAAAAAAAAGATGCATATTTTAAAAAATGTTTCCATCATCTTTGAAATGAAAGAGAAAGGCCACAATGTATTATTCCAGTTTAGGCGCAATTTAGATTTTGCAGCGGACATGCAAAGTTTTAGACTGATCCAATGAACCATTGCATTTCTGTTCAAAATGTTGATTCAAGTCTGCCCAAAGGTGCCAAATTGGTTTATTGATACATTTTCAAGTTCATAACTGTGCATTCTCATCAAACAATAGCTTGGTATTATTTCACTGTAATAGCTACTGTAAATTGGACAGTGCAGTTAGATTAACACAAATTTAAGCTTTCTGCCCATATCAGACATAGACATATCAGATATGTCTATGTCCTGGGAAATGTTCTTGTTACTTAGAACCTCATACTAATCACATTAGCTGCACGTTAGCTGCACGTTAGCTCAACGTCCTGAGGTTGAGACCGATCCTGTAGAGGTTAACTTGTAAATCGGGAGGTGCCAGAACAAAAAGTGAGCGTGAGAGATGGTTGAACTCGGGAGCTCTGAGGTCCTGGATCGCATGAGAAATAAAGCCACACATGTATATCGTCACATTTATGTAGTGGCATTGAGCAGTAGAGTAGAGGCACTTACAGAAGTTGCACATAAGAGGAACATTGTTTAGTAGCCTAGGGTCTGGGAAAAATGTCCTTTTATAAATGCATTTCATGCAATTCTACATGACTGGAGGCTTTGGCAGAATATTTTTTCATACCGCACAAATTATTGAAATGACAGGCTACTTTGACACTAACAAACTGAGAATCTGAGATCAATAAAAATGACCTTGTTTTGAATACATCAATAGCCTAGGCCTAGGTGTGTGGAGACATATTGGCTACAATATGATAAGGAAACTATAGTCCTTAAAATGCTCTCCAGTTTCACTGACTCACCCAATGATGAGCAGCTCTCTCGCTGGTGATAGCCGATGCGCTGGTGCCAAAAGCCTACCTTACTCTTGTTTTACTTTGTACACCAATATTTGGAAGTTCATCAAATATTTTGGTAGCCTACAGCAGGCTCATGTCTATCAGAGCAGAGAAAGGGAGAGAGAGATCATATAAAGTGATTGTCATTCTAGTTCTGTGAGAGACTCATGCGTGCTTCTCACACAGCCACTGCCAGGCGTTGGTCTCAAACATGCTGTAGGTTACAATGTTGCGCAAACCATAAGCCCAGGTCAGCCCAACTCTTAGAATATCAGGCCCAGGCTGAAAATCAACTTTTTCACACTGTGCTTTTCAGGGGGAAGGAGAATTAACAAAGAGGCAACTCGAATGAACTTTGATCTATTTTAATAGAATTTATACATGCCATGAGGTACCGGATACAGATAGGTTCCGGAGAAAAACAGAGATGTGCCGACCCTGTTCTGGCAGGATCCAGCTCAAGATAAGCACTTTCACAATTAAAAACATTATTTTTTTTAAATATCAGATTCTGTGTCAAACAGTTTTGTTATACATTATTTCAGTCTTCTGTGATGTATATAAAGTGTAATATTGGAATGCAAATTCAACATGGAATATATCTACAGAGGTTAACCGTTTGTCTGTTACCCTCAATATTGTTATTCCTGAGTCTGATAGTGACCCTGACAGGGGAGATGAAGGCTTTTTCTCCTGTACCCTCTTTACTGTAAAATACTTGATCCAGCCACACTGTGTTACAGGTAGTTTCATGTTTCACTCTAATCAGTTTAACTCATGTGTGAACACATGCTTGTAGGTGGCGGGAAGCCCTATTAGCATCATACCTGTGGATAGTATGCATTAGAGTTGCAGGATTGGTCTGTGTTAAAGTGCTACAGCGGATGGAGTATTGTGTGTACAAAGAATGCGTACAGATTTAAGTGATGTAGGGCAGAAGGAGTGGTGCGTTTTAATAGAAATCTGTTGGTAAAACTCTTCACTGGCATGATAGGTGGTGGCTTATTTCCCAAAATGCCTTCTCTGGGTTGTTTGGTAAGGCAAAGTTATTCCATATTCTCTTTCCATATCACAGTCTTTGTAAGACGGATGCCAAGCTTCCTAGAGAGAAATCTCACTAACTTCTCTAGTCAGTCCAAGACAAAGTAGACTGATTTGAGAGGAGAGAGAGAGTTCCGGCAGTTAATTGATGCTTGATTAGTGGAATATTTGCCGAGCCACGGAAAGGGGCCTCTAGCTGTTGTATAAATAATAGATATAGACAAAGAGTCAGTATTTTTGACTGACAAGTCCAATGATCTCAAATCAAGACTAATGGATCTACAGTAGTGGAAGAGCAATGTGAAACACAAAGAAGACAATTATGAGTGAGCGACTAGCATAGCAGAGTTAATGCTCGTGGTGTGTGTACAGGTGTGTTTGCCTATTTGTATGTCGTCCTATTTTTTACAAACACATACAATTTTGATCCAAATGTGTTTGTATGTTAGCGTGTGTCCGCAAGTGAGTGAGTGTCTGTCCTCCTCATTATATGGCACAGTAAAGCTGATGCAGGGCCCAGATACACCAGCATGGTTTGATTAATGATTCTGTGGGGTATGTCCCATGTGTGACAGACAAAGTAAAGGAGAACAGGCAGCAGTGTCTGAGTAAAGACCTGATAATTCACAGACACTCCACCCTATATCTCTTTGGTGTCTTACACCCCAGAGCCTTGAAGAATGTAACATGGAACATTTCTCTCTAATGCATTCTCTCTTTTTTTCTACCAACACTGGTTACAAGGCAGTTATATGTTCCCTATTCCAGGGTTTCCCGAACTCAGTCCTGGGGACCTCCCTGGGTACACATTTGTTTTTTTTGCTCTAGCACTACACAGCTGATTCAAGTAGCCAACTCATCATTAAGCTTTGATGATTTGAATCAGCTGTGTAGTGCTAGGGCAAAAAACAATACGTGCTCCCAGGGGCCCCCAGGAGCGAGTTTGGGAAAACCTGCCCTATTCGAATGTATTTAGCCTCTCGTTGTAAGCGTAGTTACACTCCAACTCTCATGGTGGCGATAATGCCCAAATAGCTGCCATCTGCATAGTCAGAAAACCCACCCGAAGAAACGCCTTCTTTCTCGGCGCCTGGTTTTTGAAACGCTTGGAAAAGTTGGGACCAGACAGGTGTGGTAGCTTGCGTTGCTAGAGACAACGTAACCCACTTATTGTCACGATTTATAATAGATGTTGCCTTTGATAGCAGCTGGAAACATCAGCCGTGGGACACTGTTCCAGGAAGGACCAAAGTCCGTAACTATCTGCTCATGTTTATTTTCAATATATTTGTATTTTTTATTAAAGTTAGCAAACGTTAGCTAGCTATAGTAACTAATACCATGCTTGCTTTCTAAAAAGTGGAGGTGAGTCCGTTTCAATCTGTTTTGCTAACTTTGGCAGCTAGGCTAGCTATCTATTATTTATAATCTTGCTAACGTTATAACTACCTACCAAATAAATAAAGTCGGAGAGAAAAAGCTATTCTAGAAACAGAGTTTCTAAAACATACTGTACTGTCTTTGCTAGAAAATCTTTGAAGTCCCCTGCTGGGTTTCTGTCACGTGACCGTTCCCCCATGTCCTTTTGTCACCTTGCATTATCAGGACATGGAATCGACAGTGCTGAACCTGCACAACCATTTCCAGAATCTGTGTGCATGCTCCGATATTCTCAATGAGGGCCTCGAACCACGTAAGTGACCAGTGGAGCATGCTTTTGGTGGATTGTTGAATCAGTGCCCATGCCATTGCATATCAGAGATGGCAGGTTTTCAGCAGACCAGAAACTCGCAGGTTGTTGCTGGTTGAAAACCCATGTGTAATGACATTGAACGATTAACTAGCAACTGGAGGTTCGCTGGAGTGAGTATTCCAGGTGCCCTTGCACAAGACACTTAATGACCCCAAAATTGAAAGGGGGTGGAGGTAGGTTTGAAAAACGCTAACTCATCTAAAATGGATAACAAATTACTTATTGCTCATTCACTTAGACAAGGCGGAACCCTTGCCCATCTTTGTAGCCACCTACCTGAAAGAATGTTGGCATCATTGCCCCCCCTCTTCACCCCTCACCAGAAAAACCATAGGGGAGATTGACTTCAAAAGAGTAAATTTGGTCTGAATGAGATAAAAGCAGATCTTCAACCAATAACCATCCCCTTGGCCTTATTTCTTTGATCAGAGTTCATCCAAATGGCTCTGAACTTCCAGGACTGCAGGAGGAAGTGGCTGCAGTGGGAGGAGGAACTGGGAGCCTGCAAGGAGGTGCTGACCAAAACAGAGACTGAGAGGGGGGCTCTGGAGATAAAGCTGAAGCACGCCCGCAACCAGGTGGACGTGGAGATCAGACGGCGCCAGCGGGCAGAGGCAGAATACGAGAAACTGGTTGGTAAACAGTTTATAAGACTGCTACAGTACAGGTCGCAGGTGATTCTACGTCAGAATTGTACATGTTGTGGTGGCTTCTATTGCGTTATGCTGCTCATTTGTGATGTTTATTGTCAAAAAGAGGACAAAGTTTGAAGAAATCTATGGTTAGGTTAATTAGTTACTAGTTATGAGTTGGTAAGAAATTCACAAAACCACACACTGTTTGGGTGGCTATGACATTGTGGGGTAATTTCCTGATCTCTGTGTGTAGGAGCGTCAGATCCAGCTGATCCGAGATATGCTGGTGGCGGAGAGCTCCAGCAGCAGCCTCCACCTGAGTGAGGAGCAGCGCTCTGCCCTGGCCTTCCTCAACGCCCACTCCCAGGCTGCTCAGGCTGCCAAGAACAACACCAACCTCAACACCAGCCACAAGTACTGTACACCCCTTTAGTAGGCCCTCATCAGCCGTGTCTGGCCTGCATTCATTGGAGCACCCAAAGGAAAATGTTTTGAAATGCAAAACAAAAATATATGTTTCTTTTAGGACTTCATTGGATATGCCTACCTGTTTTGGAACGTTTGATTCAGTTTTGTGTTTAGTGAATATGACCCAGATTGTTCAGGTTCAGAACAGGGATCGTAACCAAGCCTTCCGTCATGTCTTTCAGGTTAACCACCATAGATGAATCTGCTTCCTTGTTGTCAGACATTAGCTATGACAAAACAGATGATTCTCTGGTAATATTGCGTTTTACATTTTCACCTTGTCCCCAAGGGGACATTTGTCTTGGACATCATAGTGACACATCACAAAAATACATGAAAACAATATGCCAAAATAGAAAAAGTGACAAACAGATATAGCCACACTAATAGTACCTATATAAACTATTGGGTTGTCATCGCTCTATATTTCCTGTAGGATTGGGACTCTTCTATGATGAGAACAGTGCGACTGAGAAAACTGCAGAAAAGGGTGAGTGGAGAGTTACTGTTTAGTTTAGAGCTTGACAGATCCTCAATGGAAATGTACGTACATTTTTTGTTATCATTTTATATCTAAAGTGTCTGTAGTCAAGGATAGTGTGGGAATGTAGTGCTACAAGGCTCAGTCATTTGGAAGTATTGTTAGCTCAGTCATTCCTATTTGTTTCCACAGCGTTCCTCCAGAACCCTTGCTGAGCCTCCCCAGCACGTGGTGAAGAAACCCCGCTCCACTGGCCGTACTTTCGAGAGGGTACATACATTCAGTCTGAAACTGCAATCCCAGAAGTTGTTTATGTGACTTCAAAATGAGGGGTATTGAACAAAATAAATTAATAAGTGATTGGATCTTCTCTAACCAATCGACGTTGATAACGTCATCATGTAGGCTGGCTCCGACCCAAATAATCGGTTTCTGGAACCAATCAGAACAGTCAGAATGTGTTCGCATTCTAGACATGTTTTATTTATTCTTATTTAACCAGGTAAGTTGACTGAACATTCTCATTTACAGCAACGACCTAGGGAATAGTTACAGGGGAGAGGAGCGGGGGATGAATGAGCCAATTGTAAGCTGGGGTTGATTTGATAAATCCAGAAGAGTAATATACTTGTTGAACATACAGTAGCTATAGCCATTGTGGGTTTTCATGGTCATCACTCACTGCTAAGTTTGTCAAGGTCCCAACATCGGTGTAAAGCTATTCTGCTACAGGGTTTTTGATGTTAGCATGCACGCGCATCACTCAAACGTTTGCGTGTAAACAAAACATTGCTCTGTAGACCTTTATCAGTTGCTTCAAATTGTTTAAAACAAAATGATGCTTCTGTTTTGCTTTCTCCTTTTTCAGCATTATTTCATGTGACTCAAGTTTTATATATGTATTATTACAGGTGAACGAGTCCATAGTGACCAAGACCACCATCACAGTGCCCGTCAATGGAGGTCCGGTAGAGGCCGTGTCCACCATGGAGACAGTGTCTGGTTACTGGACAGGCAGCAGGAAGAGGACCGGTGAGACGGCACTAACAAGCCTACAGTACCTTATTCTTGACAGCCATGTTCAGATGCGCATAATGTATCAAGATTTAAAATTTGAAGAAAATTAGGTAGTTCTTCCAGTTTGAGGGGTAAAAACTTGACGTTCTCTTGTTTTTCCAGTTGCTCAGGGCTGGGACACTACTTCTATTGACCAATCAGAGACAGCTAGCAAGGTTCCCAGCACCCCATGCAGTAAGGCTCCGCCCCCAACCAAAACACCCAGAGCCAAAGTGGGGGCCCGAAAGCACGAGTTCCTTGCCAAAACGGTACACGTTCTGTTATTACTTTTGTTTGTAACACACTTTTGTCTGTAATACACTTGTTGTTTCGTGGGAATCTAATTTGCATAATAAAAATTCCCATCAAAATCCATCAGTTTAAGCTAGAGAGATATGTTTTTTTCCATTGGATGCATCTCAATCCACCGCATCTGCCTATGTCACACTTTCGCATCAGGTGACAGAGCTAGAGCGATGTTTGTCAGACCATGAAAATCGGTCTTCTCATGAAACGTCTTTAGCGTCCGAAAGGTTTGGCCTACAAACCTGTGTCACCAGCCTCTGTCTCTCCTGTCTGTCACCAGCCTCTGTCTGTCCCGTCCCCTCTTCTACCCTCTGTCTGTCCCATTTGTCACTAGCCTCTGTCTGTCCCGTCCCCTCTCCTCACACAGGTGATCAGGTCAGAGTTCTGCGTGCCGTGTGGAAGGAAGACCAAGTTTGGGAAGCTCTACCTGAGGTGCCAGGACTGCAGGCTGGTGGCTCACCCAGAGTGCCGCGACCGCTGCACCCTGCCGTGTAACCCTATCTCTACAGGCAGCACCCCCATCAGGACCAGAGAGGTATTACACCTGGGGAGTTATATATTCTTAGATTGACAACACTTCATATTTGCAATGCTTATACAGCAATAACTAATAATGATTTTGTATTTATGATTCCGGGTCCTGGGTATGGTTAGATGGATTATGACTGATTTGTATCGCACCACATGTGTTTTGAATGCCTTCTCCAAATGTCCCATGCCATGAGTGTTTATCTTGTGTTGCAGCCAAGCACCCTTGCAGACTACGCTCCCTCCTCCTCTCCCATGATCCCTGCCCTGGTGGTCCACTGTGTCAAGGAGATTGAGCACAGGGGTTTACACGAGGTGAGCAGCCATTTCAGCTCTTAAATGTTGGCACTTTAGCACATACAAAATTCACTTTACTTTTTTTTGTTTTACAAATGTTTAGTTTTTACCTTGATAATTTTCATTGAACTGATGTCATCGTTCCTATCCTGACTGCCAGTTAATATTCCATCCCATTCTTTCTCTCTCCCTCCCTGTCAGACGGGTCTGTACCGTGTGTCGGGCGAGGGGCGCACAGTGAAGGAGCTGAAGAAGAGCTTCCTGCGGGGGAGGACAGTGCCTGCCCTGGCCAAGGTGGAGGACATCCACTGTGTCACGGGCCTCCTCAAGGACTTCTTGAGAAACCTCCCGGAGCCCCTCCTCACCTTCCGCCTCAACCGCGACTTCATGGAGGCTGCAGGTCCGTCTTCAGCTGTTAGCTGACGCATTGGTTTCTTCACCTTGTAAGTAGTCTGGAGCTCTTCTTATGTCACTCCTCTTGTCTTGCACACAGAAATCCAGGACAATGGCAATAGCCTGTCGATGATCTACCAGACCATCAGTGAGCTGCCCCATCCTAACAGAGACACTCTGGCCTATCTGTCCATCCACCTGCAGAGGTATGGCAGAGCTTCAATCCACCTCATAGTTACTCCATCAAACCGCCATTTAAGGCACAATCTGTAACTTGCAAAACCAGTCAAAAGTGGTGCCCCTGCCTGCACGTGTTTGTAAACTGTAGTGGTGGATGTTGGGCAATGTAACTGTCAATGTTATTTAAATTCTGTAGTAACTGCCCCCCATAATTAAAGACGAGTTTAAAAGCAAGTCCTGATTTCACAATGCACCGGAGGAGCTTGAACCTGACTTGAATCTCTCTGAAATGGTTGACGATGTTCTTTCAGGGTGGCCCAGTGTGTACTAGACACCAAGATGGACATCACCAATCTGGCAAGAGTGTTTGGACCCACCCTGGTGGGTCATGCCATCCCAGACCCAGACCCCATGACCATCCTGCAAGACACCAGCAGACAACCACGGGTATGTAGAGATCTATACAAATATATATTTAGACATACATATGTAAAATAATACTCAGACCCTAAGCTGAATTTAAGTTATTTCTACATTATGTGGACACTTATTTATCGGCTGTAGTTGAACAGAATATTGTTATTATGTTACAGTACCCTTTTGAATACGCAATAACAATGATTCTCTCCACACAGAAAAGTACTGTTCTTTCTACACAAGGCTATTCTTAAGTGGTGAAAACAGTTTTTAGAGATTCCTATTGATGTACACAGGTGATGGAGTGCTTGTTGGACCTTCCTTATGAGTACTGGAGCCAGTTCACAGTGGAGCAGCACACCCATCCAGACAATGTGGTCAAAGACGATGCTAACTGCTACAACACTCCAGACCACAAAGGTAAGCAGCTTTGAGAACCCGTCTCTCCTGGCCTATAGACATACAGTAGTGTCAAAGAAGGTCTAAAATACCAAACATACAGTATCCTTTACCATTGCTATGTTAATAGTTTAAAAAGTTACTTAATTCAGTACATGGCATGCTCTTAGTTTCACTTTGGAGCTACAGTACAGTTTCACACTGGTGTGTGTGGGTGTGTGGGTGTGGGTGTGTGTGTGGGGGTGGGAGTTATAAAATGACTGTATGCATTTTTGTGTGTAATGCTTGAATGTGATGTGGAAATACGGGGTGGGCAATTTTCCAAAATGATTTCACAATATTGGCCAGTCTGAAATAATAATTTTCTCCTAAATATGTTAATTCTCTGACCACACAGTGAGCATGCTGGGACCAGTGACCACTCCAGAACACCAGATGACTAAAACACCCTCCTCCAGCTCCCTGTCCCAGCGCATGAAACAGACTTTCTCCAGCACCACAATGTAAGCACCACACTCTAACCATAGGGCACATCTCAAATGGGTCTAATGTGTTTAGGGCTGTCCCCGACAAAAAAAAATCTTGGTCAACCGAGAGTCGTCTGGTCAAAATTTGAAAACTTGTATTTTTCCATATATAAACAAATCCTATATGTTTTAATCAAATCAACTATATGCACTGATCTTGTCTGATACTTTAAGTGCACTGTTTGATCAAACAGTGCACTTATAGTCACACTGCACTTCTAGTCCCAATAGTCACACGCATGACTAGAGGGAGTCCGACCGCAATTGATTTGATTGTGCCGGGCTGGACTCAGACTTGCAGCTCTGTGTTAAAAAAAATGACAGTGAGTGACTGTGACCAGCATCCGTTGTCTCTCTCTCCCTTAACCGTGCTGCAGCGACCACCACAGAACATCAACAGTGCTTATTGCTTTGTCTGTGTTGCTGAAGCTGCAACATAATTACAGTCATTTCTGACTGAAAAGTTATGTTACCGAAATCCCTCATTTGTTTAGGAAAAACATTCCCTATTCCCTCAACACTCTCTTTACACGTGACACATATGCATCGCATGCACGTGACCAATAGGGCCTGAACTATATCATAATCGCATCAATAAATTGCTTATAACAAACTCTGAACACGTAGCACATGTGACAGCAAAATGGATGCAGAGGACGTGACAAATAAACTTGAAACTGGGCAATGTTTACTGCTTCCTCGGGAGGTAAAGGGGAAGTCAGATGTGTGGAATGAATTTGACTAGTTGTGGGAAATACTGGAGATCAAGAAAAATAAGTTAAGGAGCAAGCTTTGAGTGCATATTATGTGTGCCGAACAGATTCTGTGTAGATTACAATATATTTTTCTCACCATTTGTAACAATGAATGTAATTTCCAAAATGGAACTTTATTTATTTATTTAATTATTGTTTACGCTAATTATTCTTGGGTCGCTTATTTTAACTAAAATGCTTGATTGCATTTCAAATCATGAATGTCTCATATGCTGTGTGATGACATGAACAAATAAATGATTGATTGATACAGTAGCCTATATAAGTATTGAAATATAGGCCTCAGTAAGTTATGGTATTAAGTTGGTTTCCTCTCTCCTCACTTTTCTTAGACAATTAAGACAAGGGCTGTTTTCTCATCTCCTAACTCCGCTGCTGCCTCCGCCACATTGTTCTCAACACAGATATGCTGGTTTACTTTGCTATTATGCACATAGCAACATGGTCTAGGAAAATGCACTGATGTTTCAGAACAAGAAAAATAGAAAGCACATTTATTATAAAATAATATTTTTGTTAGTGTTGCACCATTGTTCTTATGTAATATAACCATATAGAATTTCAGTAGCACATGTCATAGAGTGATGGACTGTGCCACCCCCACGGCCTCCACAATGGATTAGTCCACTCAGACAGGCGCGAATCAGGCAGGTGTCTTGTACACCATGATTTTTTGTTGTTGTTGCTACTGCTCAACTATGGAAATCTCGGTCAACCAACAGCCTATTGACCAAACAATCGACCAGTCAACTAAATGGAGTCAGCCCTGAATGTGTTTATTGGGTGATAAATCTGCCTGAATGTATTTTTAATATTCTCCTTAGCTTGGATTAGATCTGTTCTTAATTTGCTTAATCTGTGGTTATATCAGAGTGATGGAGTTTAATGTTTTTTATTCTTATATACATTTACAGATTTGGAAGCAAGAGCAAGGCATCCACTAGCTCAAGTCGCCAAGAAGGCTTCTTTGCCTCCCCTCAGCTGAAGTAATGGTAAAACCACGGTATTATGGTGAAAAGTAACATTATTTTAAACTCTTTTTCTAACGAACCAATAATGAGGTTATGTGGTCAAGGAACAAAGCTGTTCATTTTTACATAGCCACTGTACATGGGAAACCACTGCAATGTCATAATGCTTTTTTACCATTTTATATCAAACATATTTTAATGTATTTTCTGTGCAATATTAGATTTTGCTTTAAACACTGTCATTCTTGTTAACACATTACTACTGTAATATGGGAAACTACTGCCGTATATTTTATACCAATTTATATCAAACTTATTTTAAACTTTATTTTCTAACGAACTATGCAATATTTGATTTTGCTTTAAACACTAATGACTTGAAATAGCTTTATTTAACGTTAAACTAAAATCACTATTACACAATCACTTAGCCTAAAATATCAACATAAAAAGGATATTGAGGTTTGAATCTCTATTTAATGGTATACCTTTATATTTACGATAATTAATCAGTATGGTCTGATCTGTCTAATCATGGAAGAAAGAGTAACTGTTAGCCAGTGTGAAGTTGCTGCTACATCAAACCAAGGACCTTCGGTGATCTGACATGGGCTCAAATACTTTTATCAAATCTTTAAGTACTGTTATCATTTACTTTAGCCTGCCTGGAGTGCCAAATGGACAGGATTTGCAGTTTTGCCACTATTCTATTAGTTCCATAGCTAAAGTATTTGAAACCAGGTCTGGTATTGACCAGTATACATTACAGTACGTAAAGTGTTGTGTAATGCATAAGTTGATGATTAGGTTTATAAATGACGCATTGGTAGTGGTACTCTTTTATTCTGTGATTGTAATCACAGAGTCGGAGGGACACTAGCATTGGATTGGAACAGAATTTTGTAAATCATTTTTACAGTCCTGTAACCGTTAATGTGATCTGTATTTTGGAATACAATGGTTGTTTTTCTTTATTGATGATTTAAGTAGTTTTTTTGTGGTAAAATAATCATGCTAACCTTATTAGATAACACATAAGAGGGGATTATGTAAACTTTCTAACCAAAGATGGCAAAGAACATCAGAATGTCCCTCAGGCTATTTCTGTAGAATTTGAAAAATGGTTGTAATTGTCCTGTTATTTATACACAATTCTCACAAAAAAATGTACAACTTGATGGGAAGGTGATGTAAAAAGAGTTGAAGATTTCAATACAATAACACTGAAGTGATTTCTCTTTCAGGTGTGTTCGTGTCAGTCACAGAATACACCTTTTATTTGTCATTAGCTGAGTATTGTCAAGGGGGTGCACCATTTGACACACCATCAAAATGCACTGTTTATACTATCTTTCCCCCTCTAAGAAATGCAATTTGTTGATCATGTGAATATAAAGTTCGTACCAATTTTTTTTTTTGTATGCTCAGTTTCTTGTTCATGAGGACAGGATTAAAGGGATATTTCACTCAAATCAGTTTTTCCAATAGTTTCAGATCTAAAAAAAATTGTCTGAAGTTTACTTCGTCTCATTCTACCGGTTGTATAGATTCAGGCTATATCTCAATCCCAAATAAAAGGAAGAGATTAGTGCCCAATTATATTATTTTCCTTTCAACTGTTGTACTGGCTTATTTTATCCTTACTAGCACATATTTTGAAGACTGCAACTATTTTTGAGGAAAGTTATTGGCTACTTGCAATGATCGGGATATGCAAAGTCTCATTAATGTGCACCACATCCCATTTGAAACCAATGTACTTCCGCCAGACCTCATGCGTAATCTATGCATGGCGTATTTCACATCTAAGATGTTTGGAGGGGAAGAGAGAAGGCGTGATGGAGATGGAAGGGGGTGGAGAGAGAGTTTGGACCAGCAAATCACTTTATTTCCTCCAATTTGGTATCAAACACAGGCTGCTGCTACAGAGTGCCTGCTACTGCTGTGGTGCCCCATTAAAACAGAATGTATTGCTGCCTTAAGAGCAGCACACATGACATATTTTCTCCTCTCGCTCTCATTTGCACTTCTTATCCCTGGCTAGCTGTTTACGGTTAGAATTTTTTTCTCACTGGCTGCTGTCAGACAAGCTCGTCAGAGTGGCTCATTACAGGCCCAAATGGGCGGAGATATCACCTTGCCTACCTACCCATCAGCGCCTGGCATAAACGCCTCTTGTCACCTGAGAGAATGCCTCAGACAGTTACAGTGAGGGAAAAAAGTATTTGATCCCCTGCTGATTTTGTACGTTTGCCCACTGACAAAGAAATTATCAGTCTATAATTTTAATGGTAGGTTTATTTGAACAGTGAGAGACAGAATAACAACAACAAAAATGTTATAAATTGATTTGCATTTTAATGAGGGAAATAAGTATTTGACCCCCTGGATTGTGTGATCACCTTGTTTGCAATCCACATACATCAGGTGAAATAGAAGTATTGGTACCATGAGTGTGTTCAGAATTTGTTATTTTTATTTATTTATATATACATGAATATTGACCATGAACATCACCATACTCCCATTGACTATAATCAGCGATCCTGCTTTCAGAAAACATCGCCTGCAGTACCTGGACGGCTGTGAACTTGAAATCCTCAATGACAGGGGCCAGTCGTTCTCCCCTGATCCAAGTCTATGGAATACGCCTACACCTTGCCATCTACTGGACAGGTCATGTTGCTACTTCTACACTGTCAGTGAAACAGAGCTGAGTAAAATACATTAATAAAGGTAAATAAGATTTCAAAAATGATAGAGCCTTCATATAACTTGTAAGTAGTAAGTACATGCATTTATTTGACACTACTCAAAATAACAACTGACCACACATGTACAAAACATTAAGAACAGCTGCTCTTTCCATGCTCTTTAGACTGACCAGGTGAATCCAGGTAAAAGCAATGATCCCTTAATACTTGTTAAATCAACTTCAATCCGTGTAGATGAAGGGGAGGAGACAGGTTAAATAAGGATTTTCTGACAATTGAGACATGGATTGTGTATGTGTGCCATTCAGAGGGTGAATGGGCAAGACAAAATATTTAAGTGCCTTTGAACAGGGTATGGTATTTGTATTTTTATGGATCCCCATTAGCTGCTGGAAAGGCAGCAGCTACTCTTCCTGGTATTAGGGGCCAGGCGCACCGGTTTGTGTCATGAACTGCAACACTGCTGGGTTAACAATAAAAGGCCACTGTAAAATGTGCAGTTTTGTCACACAACACAATGCCACAGATGTCTCAAGTTTTGAGGGAGAGTGCAATTGGCATGCTGACTGCAGGAATGTCCTCCAGAGCTGTTGCCAGAGAATTGAATGTTAATTCCTCCGTCCAATGACGCTTTAGAGAATTTGGCAGTACGTCCAACCGGCCTTACAACCGCAGACCACATGTAACCACGCCAGCCCAGGATCTCCACATCCGGCTTCTGCACCCGCGGGATTGTCTGAGACCAGCCACCCAGACAGCTGATGAAACTGAGGAGTATTTATTCTTCACCTGTGTTATCATCTGAGGGGGAGTAGTTACAATCATATCGTCCAATTATGTTTCAATTAGTATGCTGTCTGCAGGTTTAATGCTAAATTCATAATATATTAGCCAAACAAAGTATATATCTCTGTGTAGTGTTGGCTGTTCTCTAAAAAATTATTTGAGATCCTGAATATAGTAAATCAAAGCTCTGGTAACATTTGTGTCCTCTGCATTGGTTGGTGTTGTCTATACGCTTGTCATTAGGAGCCAATGGAAGCTAAAAGCTTATCTAAAGAATACGTTTGAAAGTATTATTGAGGGAATAGCTAAACAAGGAAACCCAACACTTCTCAATAAGATCTATACAGAGCTCTACATCACAGAGGGTGGAAGTGGAGAGGGCAATAAGGAAAATGAGGTGAGAGATTGAGACAGCATCCAGCAGAAAAGCAACACAAGAGATACCAATCAAATGCAATGACATCTTTAAACCCTTACCTGGACAAGACAAATCTATCAGAAATATGCCGACAACGGGAGTCCCTGGCATTGGAAAAACAATCTCTGTGCAGAAGTTCATTCTGGACTGGGCTGAAGGAAAAGCAAATCAGGAACTTCAGTTGATATTTCCACTTCCATTTCGTTTTTGGAAATCAAAGAATCAGGAATCTCCAACTATGACAAGTACAACATTCTGTTTGTCTTTGGTCTGGATGAGTGTCAACCTCCTCTGACTTCAAAAACAACAAAAAATGGTGTGATGTCACAGATTAAACCTCAGTGGATGTGCTGTTGACAAACGTCATCAATGGGAATTTTCTCCCCTCTGCTCTCCTCTGAATAACTTCATGACTTGCAGCAGCCAATCAGGTCCCTCCTGAGTGTATTCACCAGGTGACAGAGGTACGAGGATTCAATGACCCACAGAAGGAGTACTTCAGGTGCAGATTCAGTGATGAGAACCTTACCAGCAGAATCATCTCACACATCAAGGAGTCTCCATATCATGCGCCAGATACCCAGTCTTCTGTTAGATATCAGCTACAGTTCTTGAAGACATTTTGAATTCAGATAGGAGAGGAGAGATTCCCAAGACTCTGACTGAGCTGTACACATACTTCCTGGTATTTCTGTCCAAATTAATGAATGTGAAGTATCATGGGAAAAATGAGACAGATCCCCACTGGAATAAAGAGAGCATCATGACAATAGAGAAACTGTTTTTTCAACAGCTGGAGAAGGGCAATCTGATATTCTAATAGGAAGAACCTGAAAGAGTGTGGCATTGATATCAGAAAGCGTCAGTGTTCTCAGGAGTGTTCATCAAGATCTTCAGAGAGGAGTGTGGTCTGTACCAGGAGAAGGTGTACTGCTTTATTCATCTGAGCATCCAGGAGTTTCTTGCTGCTTTATATATGTTCCTATCATTCACCAATAACAATGTGAGTCTAAAGGCTGTACAATAATCAACCTCTACACTGCAGCTGACACTGTTCTTTCAGAATAGTTGAAAATGAAAATCCAAGTAAATTATGGAAGTGTCTGAAGCTGTTAGGTTATAGTAACAGATTAAAGACCAACGCTCTCAATCTTAGCTTAGACATTGGAGGAAAGGTTACATCAGATAAGACCATGGTTGCAGACAGTCTGAATAGCTTTTTTACAACTATAGCTAATACATTAGTTAGCAAGTTACCTAGTCACTCAGGTTGCTATGGGGAGAGTCATGTCCAGCAGTTTTACTCACAGCAGGGGATTCAAGTAGATTATTTTTTATTTGAAAAGGTGTCTGAGTAAACTGTGCTAGAGAGGCTGAAAGAACTTGACCATTCCAAAGCAACGGGCCTTGACAGCATTCCCGGCAGATTTCTAAAGGACGCTGCGGTAATTATCACCCCCTGTGTAATTCACATTATGAATCTGTCTATTGAACTAGGGTGTTTTCCCAGTGAACTAAAACTTGCAAGGGTCATTCCCTTATAAAAAAAAGGGAATAAGTTAGATCATGGAAACTATCGGCCTGTCTCAATACTGTGTGCTTTATCGAAGGTCATGGAAAATATTATGTTCAAGCAGATTGATTTCCTTGCATTACCTATTCTATGAGCTCCAATCTGGCTTGAGGAAATCCCATTCCACTGACACCTGCCTACTATATCTGAATGACCACATAATGAAGGAAGTAGACGGAGGGAAATTTTGTGGTATGTGTAACAGATGTATATCGTACTCTCCTTGCGTTGTGTTTCCTCGTAATAAATCACATCAGCCAGTGGTCCCAGTTGAGCTTCATTTATTTCTGTTGTTAAATGGGAAACAGCACATTAGTTGTGCAGGGCTTAACGATATTGATGGCTGTCGATGGCAAAATCCCTTGCATCACATTTTCATACTGGGCGAACAAAATACAAAAATGAGATGTTAGATCTCCAAAAGGCGTTCGATACAGTGGATCATGAGATTCTGTTCATCAAGCTAAGAGCCATGGGCTTTAACAACTTAGCAGTAAAATGGGTTAGCTCTTACCCGCAAGGAAGAAAACAGATAGTTGATGTGAGTGGGACCCTTTCTAAACCCAAAATCTTGAACTGCGGGGTACCCCAAGGGAGTGTGCTGGGTCCACTTTTATTTCTGTTGTATATTTGCTATTGTATATTTTATTTATATTGTATATAAATGACCTTTTCCTATATGCAGATGATTCTGCACTGTTGGTTTCCCACAAAGACAAAAATGTGGTTGAGAAGCGCTCAGTGCTGAACTTCTGAATGTCAGTAAATGGCTATATGACAATAAGCTGTCACTTCACCTTGGAAAAACAGAGTCCATCTCGTTCGGGTCCAAAGTGAAACTGAGGAAATCCCCAGATTTTAAGGTGGTAGTAGGTGTCATAGTAGTGACAGCAAAATACTCTGTTAAGTATCTTGGATGTGTGCTAGATAACCATCTGACAGGGGAGAGCATGGCACAAAATGTTATCGCCAAAGTGAACCATAAAATTAGGTTCCTGGCTAGAACCTCCAAATACCTGGATAGGAATGCAATGGGACATTGGCAGGGGCTCTTGTTCAGTGCCACTTCAACTATGTATGTTCTTCCTGGTACTATAGTGCCCCCAAGATATAAAAAAATAAATTGCAGACATCTCAGAACAAATTAGTCAGGATTATTATTAAACTTCCAGCACTTACGCATCTTGACTATTGCCACTTTGAAAGCCTTTGATGGCTAATAGTGAATGAGAGAGTCGCTCAGATAAAATGATGTCTTGTACATAAGATTGTCCACTGTATGGTCCCCAGACACTTATGTAACTACTTTAACTTAGTAAGGGATAACCATAACTATTCCATTAGGAGTGAAACTGACATTGTTTCTTTTAGATTTAAAAGTGGTATGGCGAAAGAAACATTTTTATACTCAGCTGCCATTCTTAGGAATAATCCTCCAAAGAATTTGAAACTTATAACCTCCATAGGTAGTTTCAAGTTCTCACTGAAAAAATGGCTAAATAGTAGCATGTCTCAAAAGTGAGTGGTAAGATTAAAGTAGGTGGCGGAGAAGGAAATGCCCGGGTCGGAAGTTTACATTCACTTAGGTTGGAGTCAATAAAACCTGTTCTTCAACCACTTCACAATTTCTTGTTAACAAGCTATAGTTTTGGCAAGTCGGTTAGGACATCTACTTTGCGCATGACACAAGTAATTTTTCCAACAATTGTTTACAGACAGATTATTTCACTTATAATTCACTGTATCACAATTCCAGTGGGTCAGAAGTTTACATACACTAAGTTGACTGTGCCTTTAAACAGCTTGGAAAATTCCAGAAAATGATGTCATGGATTTAGAAGCTTCTGATAGGCTAATTGACATCATTTTAGTCAATTGGAGGTGTACATGTGGATGTATTTCAAGGCCTACCTTCAAACTCAGTGCCTCTTTGCTTGACATCATGTGAAAATCAAAAGAAATCAGCCAAGACCTCAGAAAAAAAACTGTAGACCACAAGTCTGGTTCATTCTTGGGAGCAATTTCCTAATGCCTGAAGGTACCACGTTCATCTGTACAAACAATAGTACGCAAGTATAAACACCATGGGACCACGCAGCCATCATACCGCTCAGGAAGGAGAAACGTTCTGTCTCCTAGAGATGAACGTACTTTTGTGCGAAAAGTGCAAATAAATCCCAGAACAACAGCAAAGGACCTTGTGAAGATGCTGGAGGAAACAGGTACAAAAGTGTCTATATCCACAGTAAAACGAGTCCTATATCAACATAATCTGAAAGGCTGCTCAGCAAGGAAGAAGCCACTACTCCAAAACCGCCATAAAAAAGCCAGACTACGGTTTGCAACTGCACATGGGGACAAGATTGTACTTTTTGGAGAAATGTCCTCTGGCATCATGAGGGAGGACAATTATGTGGATATATTGAAGCAACATCTCAAGACATCAGTCAAGAAGTTAAAGCTTGGTTGCAAATGGGTCTTCCAAATGAACAATGACCCCAAGCATACTTCTAAAGTTGTGGCAAAATGGCTTAAGGACAACAAAGTTAAGGTAATGCCCTGAACTCAATCCTATAGAAAATGTGTGGGCAGAACTGAAAAAGCGTGTGTGAACAAGGAGGCCTACAAACCTGACTCAGTTACACCAGCTCTGTCAGGAGGAATGGGACAAAATTCACCCAACTTATTGTGGGAAGCGTGTGGAAGGCTACCCAAAACGTTTGACCCAAGTTAAAGAATTTAAAGGCAATGCTACCAAATACTAATTGAGTGTATGTAAACTTCTGACCCACTGGGGATGTGATGAAAGAAATAAAAGCTGAAATAAATCATTCTCTCTACTATTATTCTGACTTTTCACATTCTTGTGAAGGTGTATGTAAACTTCTGACCTCAACTGTGTGTATATATATATATATATATATATATATATATATATATATATATATATATATATATATATATATATATATATGATTGATTGATTATATATTAAGGGTATGTGAGACAAGGAAGATGTACCTGTTCATAGTTTATTAGGAACAGAAATAGTATTAATTATTGGATGCTGTGAAACAATCAAAAATTGTCTGTCATTGTCTGTTGTCATTACAATCGCCGCCTAACCTGGTTGTATTCCCCCTTTCCCTCTTCAAAAGGACCGCAATGGAAGTAAGTTGTTAAGCTTTATTGTGTTATCCTTGATGATTTTGTTAAATTGTATGTGGAGGCGTCACCAGCTGGATTTTACAAATTGTCAAATAAATTAAATCAATCAATCAATGCAATGGACAAGGCTTTACAGAGTAAGAATGGCTGGCTGGAGCTGTCCCTCCTCTTCCTTCTGGGCCTCTCACTGGAGTCCAATCAGACTCTCCTCTGCGGCCTTCTGACATGGACAAGAAGCCTCTCACTGACCAATAAGAGGATAGTCAAGTACATCAAGGAGAAGAGAGAAATACCCTCCTCAGAGAGATGCATTAATCTGTTCCACTGTCTGAATGAGCTGAATTACTATTCTCTGGAGAAGGAGATCCAACGCTACCTGAGTTCAGGACGTATTTCAGAAGCCAACATTTCCCCTGCTCAGTGGTCAGCTCTGGTCTTTGTCTTGCTGACTTCAGAAGAGGAGCTGGATGTGTTTGACCTGAAGAAATACTCCAGATCAGAGGAGGGTCTCTGGGGCTGCTGCCAGTGGTCACAGAGGAAGGCTTTGCTTCTCTACCCTCAGCTCTGAGGTCAAACCCCTCCCACCTGAGAGAGCTGGAACTGAGTCACAATCACCCAGGAGATTCAGGTTTGAAGCTGCTCTCTGGTGGACTGGAAGATCGACATTGTAGACTGGTGTCACTCAAGTATGTTGAGGGTTTGTGTCAATCAGGATTCATGTTAGACTCAGGACCAGTTTGTTGACAGTTTGTGTGTGCACTTGTATGTGACTGCATAAGTGTGTATAAGTAAAGTATGATGTCTGTAAGCTCACACTGGATCCAAACACAGCATACAGACAGCTCTCTCTGTCTGAGGAGAACAGAACAGTGAAATAGTTGAGAGAAGGGCAGCCCTATCCTGATCACCCAGAAAGATTTCAGGACATCAATAAGGGATCAAAACTTTCACCTGGATCCACCTGGTCAGTCTATGTCATGGAAAGAGAAAGTGTTCCTAATGTTTTGTATACTCAGTGTATTTCCTCTAGCTATGTCTATGAATATTTACAGGTCTATGAATACGTTTTGGCCTATATGTGTTTCTGTCTGTGAATTCCTGATTGTTCTTCCAATTTCGATGCAGCACACCTTCTACCTCAGTTAAAAATGGACAAACACAAAAGTCTGGAAGGTTGTATATGGTGTATATTGTATCCTCCTTGTTGTAATAACAGTTATCGCTCAGCCTAAAGATGAACAGACTGGCCTTCATCTGAAATGTAACATGCCATTCACCCTTCCCCGGCTAGAAATTGTTGAATTTGTCAGTGTCATTTAGATTGATGTTTATGTTTTTGTAACGTAGGCCATACCAGTGTTATTACATACTGGCCATGAACCAATCATCAGTAACCCTTGTGGCTCTGTGTAATCTGAGGGAAATATGTGTCTCTAATATGGTCATACATTTGGCAGGAGGTTAGGAAGTGCAGCCCAGTCTCTCTCTCTCTCTCTCGTCTCACTTGGGGGGTGGCGTGGGAAAGAGAGGCAACGCAGGGCAGATCAGACACATTCCATATAGACACCCCTCTATCACTACCGCTGCTGGATAGTTATGTAACTAAACAACACGGTGAAAAATCAATTTGGTCAGCACACCTTTGTGTAATTACAAATAATGGCCACTAGGGGGTAGTGTTGTACTATGTGAGTCATTATCTGTCATCTCATTGAGCCTAGCACGAACACACTCTTTTCCTAGAGCACCATCTCATTTGGGATAAGTTCTCGATAGTTGCTGGTGGTTTAGAGGAAATAGTAAGTTCTTGTCTTGTCAAATGCATAGGTCTGTTTGAATTGAAAAAAGTATTCACACGGGTAGATGTAGCCTACAACATGAGTTGCTAATTTGCCAACTTTCCTCCAGGATAGAGCTACAGGGTGTGCAGGCTTTTTTCCCAGCCCTGCTTTAACACCCTTGGTTCTTCCAATCAGCAGCTCAACAGGACCTTTATTCAGTGAATTTGGAGAGTTAATGTAGGAATGGAACAAAAGTCTGCAAACTATTCAAGAGGAGGGTTGGGAAGTAGGCAACCTCTTATGTACTGCATCTCAGATGACATATATTACATTGCTGTTGAACAATGTTGTCGATTTTCAAGACAGAGTCCACAAGACACAGAACTCTTTGTTATTTTGCAAAACAGTAAATGTCATTGCTTTCTCAAAACATATACACAACAATTACACTGTAAAAAGTGTGAATACATTCATAAAAAGAACGCAACTGCCTTCAAAAAGATGAACACAACATTTTTCTGTTGAGTCCAAGCACACAAAACAGAAAGTTAGTCTGTCTTTTAAAAAATCTCAGTAGATCAATACATTTTCATTGCAGTCACTAAATCATGATGATCGAAATTGGAAGTACAACTATGTCAAGGTGCATATTTATGAGAAATTAGTCTCCTTTTATGCACATTTCACTAAACAATTTCATACCCATCAAATTAAATATTATTCCAGATTTTTTATTTGTTTAAATAAAAATAACCACATTGTGTGCAAGATTCATTCATCGGTATCATCACAATCCAATTCCACGTATTCAATACATTGGCTGATTTGCTCATTGTTTTGTAGACTTTCCATTGGCGCACAGAAACACAATCCACGGTATAAATAAGGAAAGGTGAATACAATGGAGGAACACAACTGATATGACTGGATAGGCCTCAATCCACACCAAAGCAAAGCTCTATACTGGAAGGTCACAATGTTTGAGATATAACCCAACTTCCTCCTCTGCATCTCAACATAGAATCCAAAAAAATGCTTGTACGCGATTGAGAAAAACTGTAAGATCATAACCATAAAAATAGAATATGTTCTATAGATGATATTTCTATGGTTAAGATCCATCTGTCTTGGTCGAGACCCCCAGGGTCAATATTGTGTGAAGTGGATCAGAATTCATACATAAATACATATTCAATCTACATTGAGGTACGCATCTACCTCAATATACGTGTACTTCATGTGTATGTTCAGGCTTGATTTACACGGAAGAAAAAATGTAGGAGGCATGGTCTCAGTCACCCTTCATCAAGTCTCACGGCGGGTGGATGATGACAAATTAAAAAACAGGGAACTTCAGACAAATATGTTTTCATCAACATGATGTGAGATGCCACAGCACTGAGCAATGGAGTCTTAATGCTATCCCTCTGTGGCACATGCTGTAACATCCTCTGTTCAGGAATAAAGAAATAGAGGGGCTTTTGTCTTAGGGTGGGGATGTCCTAAAATGTGCAATGTACAGGTGGGCCACGCTTATTCCTTGTTATGTTGAACACGAAGCAGCTAGGGAGGAAAGGTTCATATGTCTATGATGTCATTAGCTGTGTGTCTATGAAGTTATTGTTGCACCAAGGCTTTCTAACGTACCAGGGCCCAATGACATCCAGCAGGTGGATAAACCTTAAGATTGCTTGACAATGATTGGAGAAGGCAGATGGCTGCATAAAAGGTAGTGGAAAAGATGAACCACACACAGGTTTCCATTTGCTTTTTACAGTTACTTGATAGTTACTGCAGTCTGCAGCATTTATGCCTATCTTTTTGTGTTAATCTATGCTAATGTTAGCATTGTGTGGCTATATTAAAGTACTAAAAGCCTGGGTTGTGTTCATAAGGCACCAAATGGAAGAAAAAAGACTGAAACAGGATGCGACTAACTGGACTTGTCCAAAACATTTTAAAACCTTTTCCAATTGGTTCCCCAATGGACACAACCCAGATCGCACTTGCAGGTATTCTTGTCCCCGAAGAGACTGTCAAGGTAAGAAAAAAATTAACAAAATATTAAACTTGTTTGTGAAGGGTCACAGAACATTGACTGTTGCTCTGGATGAAATCCAAAGGCTAGCAGTACAGATTAATTTACCATAAGATTTGGACAATTCAGTTCAAGACGGTGTAATAAACTGGTCTCCTCTCCAGCATAGGGTAATTTGTAAGTGCAAGCCATGAACCGATTGTTCAACAACCTTGGCATATAAATATGAACCCCAGGGATGCCATCATGCATACATGTCTGTCACGTCCTGACCAGTAAAAGGGGTTGTTTGTTATGGTAGTTTGGTCAGGGCGTGGCAGGGGGTGTTTGTTTAGTGTGTTTCGTTTTTTTTGGTTAATGTTCTATGTTCGTTCTAGATTTCTATTTCTATGTTTAGTTAATTGGGTTGACCTTCAATTGGAAGCAGCTGCTCCTCGTTGCTTCTAATTGAAGGTCCTATTTAAGAGGGGTGTTTTTTTTCTATAGGATTGGTGGGTAGTTGTTTCCTGTTTAGTGTTTGTTGCACCTGACAGGACTGTTTCCGTCGATTTTTGTTTTGTGGTCAGTTTCCTTCTCATAAAATAGAAGATGAGTATACACATTCCCGCTGCATTTTGGTCTACTTCTTATTTGACCATGCTGGTCATTTATGAACATTTGAACATCTTGGCCATGTGCTGTTATAATCTCCACCCGGCACAGCCAGAAGAGGACTGGCCACGCCTCATGGCCTGGTTCCTCTCTAGGTTTCTTCCTAGGTTTTGGCCTTTCTAGGGAGTTTTTCCTAGCCACCGTGCTTCTACACCTGCATTGCTTGCTGTTTGGGGTTTTAGGCTGGGTTTCTGTACAGCACTTTGAGATATCAGCTGATGTAAGAAGGGCTATATAAATACATTTGATTTGATTTGATACTCCTTACGACGGACGTAACAGAACTACCTACCACCAAAGGACCAAGCAGCAGAGGAAGGAGCAACAGGAGAAATACAAGGAGTCATGGACTTGGGATGAGATCCTAGCTGGAGAGGGACCATGGAGGAAGACTGGAGAGGACCGGGAACGCTATGCAGGAACACGGGGATTGGAGCACCGGGGAGAAGGATGGACATGGGCGGATGAACGAAGATTTTGGGAGGACAAACGACGGGAGCTGGAGGAGACTGATAGGCAGCCCCAAAAATGTTTTTTGGGGGGGGGCACACGGGAAGATTGGCTAGGTCAGGCTATAGACCTGAGCCAACTCCCCGTGCTTATTATGGGGAGCAGCGGATCAAGAGAGCACAGTGCTATGCGGAAGTGCGCACGATCTCGCCCATGCGCATGCACAGTCCGGTGCGAGCGATTCCAGCCCCTCGCAAATGCCGTGCTAGAGTGAGCACTCAGCCAGAAGGGGTTGTGTGCTCCAGACCTCCAGTGCTTATTCATGGCCCAGTGTATCCAGTTCCTGCTCCTCGCACTAGCCTTGTGGTGCGTGTCCCTAGTCTGGCGCTTCCAAAGCCAGCACCACGCACTAGGCTTCCAGTGTGTCAGCCCAGTCTAGTATGTCCTGTTCCTGCTCCGCGCACTAGCCTTGAGGTGCGTGTCTCCAGTCTGGTACCTCCAGTACCAGCCCCACGCACCAGGCCTCCAGTGCGTCAACCCAGTCCAGTACGTCCTGTTCCTGCTCCTCGCACTAGCCTTGAGGTGCGTGTCACCAGTCTGGTACCTCCAGTGCCAGCCCCACGCACCAGGCCTCCAGTGCATCAGCCCGTCCAGAGCTTCCGGCGACAGTGCCCTGTCCAGAGCTTCCGGCAACAGTGCCCCGTCTAGTGCCGGCCCACCGTCCGGAGCCAGCGGAGACGGCCTACAGTCCGGAACCGGCGCAGCCAGAGTCGCCCTCCAGTCCGAGGTCTCCAGCGATGCGCATTAGCCCGAGGTCTCCAGCAACGCGCCTTAGCCCTGAGTCTTCAGCGGGGGTGGACAGGTTAGGTTGGGGACTAAGGCTGGGGCCTGAGCCACCTCCATAGTTGGAGGATTGGGGAGGTGGGGTGTAGCACGGGAGCCGTCGGTGACGGTAGCCACCCTCCCTTCCCTCCCTTTAGTTTGGGATTATTTTTGTTTTGGTTTCTTTTTGTTTGAGGTGCATCCGGGGTCTGCACCTTTGGTGGGGGGGGGGGGGGGGGGGGGGGGGGGGTACTGTCACGTCCTGACCAGTAAAAGGGGTTGTTTGTTATGGTAGTTTGGTCAGGGGGTGTTTGTTTAGTGTGTTTGGGGTTTTTTTGGTTAATGTTCTATGTTAGTGTATTTCTATGTTCATTCTAGGTTTTCTATTTCTGTTTAGTTAATTGGGTTGACCTTCAATTGGAAGCAGCTGCTCCTCGTTGCTTCTAATTGAAGGTCCTATTTAAGAGGGGTGTTTTTTCTATGGGATTGGTGGGTAGTTGTTTCCTGTTTAGTGTTTGTTGCACCTGACAGGACTGTTTCCGTCGATTTTTAATTTTTTATATTTTTTTATTTTTTTTGTTGTTATTTTTGTTTGTGGTCAGTTTCCTTCTAATAAAATAGAAGATGAGTATATACATTCCCGCTGCATTTTGGTCTACTCCTTAAGATGGACGTGACAATGTCTCCTGTTATGAATTTTATACCAATTGAAACCAATGGGCATTTAACAAGCCTCCAATGTGTCTGCCCACCTCTGACCATCCTCTTACATGCATGGCTCATGCTGACAACCCCCACAACTCTACGCAGAGAAAATAGCTTTTGTACACATGTTTGGCCATTTTTATTAATGGCACATTGGCCATTTTTATTAATTTCCTGTTAATTGCTTGAGCATACATGTTTTACAGAATGCAAAATAATGTATCATTTTATTTGGATAAAGCTGAAGTTGGAATTCTCATGAAAAAATCTGTGACAAAGAAAAGGCATTACGGAGATAAGCAAATAGCAGGGTTGAGTAGAAGCAATGGAGAATTTACATCTAAGGAAAAAAGCTTTTTTCTTGGTGAATAAAAGGGCTTGTAATGAAATATGCTTTTCAGACAGTATTACAACTAATTAAACTAGTTCAATCAAAACGTCGGAAAGAGAGAAAGCTCTTTTTACTGACTTGTCAGTTTAGAAGAATGAGCACACTGATGTTTTGTAGAAGATTGAGAATGTTCCCTAAACAAAAGTCCCTGTCTCATCTTCACCCATCTAACTTTCTCACTTTAAAGCTCATTCGCTCTCTCACTCTTTCACAGAAATACATGAACAATAATACATTTGTAGTCATTCACTGATCTATTCAGAAATGTCCTTTGCTTGTCTGTAAAATTAACAACAAAGAGTTTCATGAGTTTAAGTCCCAATGCACAATGCTAGGTTGTTGTGAAAGCATATAGGCTCTCTAGTGCCAGGTAGAAATTGTTTGTAAGCAGTAGGCACAGATCTAGGATCAGCTTACCCCTCGCCCAACACAAACCTAATACCAGGTTTTTAGGGGCAAAGCAAATAGAACTAACCCTGCCATAATATCAGGGTGCGGTTTGACCTGCACACTGTATTGCTGGGGGATTTGATGAATCACAGTCGGAAACATCATTGTGCTGTTGGGTGAAATGTTTATTTTTAGGGACATTTGGTCAGACATTTGGGAAATATGGGTTGATCTGTGTCTGTCTGAAGGGTGGAATTGATGTGCTGGAATAATTATATACACAAATGTATAGTGTAAATGTTTGAGGTCCTCCAGTCAGGGGTGAGGGCGGGGATGAGACTATTTACTTTTCGTTTTTTATGTTTATGGTTTGGTGGTGCTGGTAGTTATGGGTAGTTTAATGCTGTGAGCTGTGTGTGTGCTGGTCCTGGTAGTTATGGGTAGTTTAATGCTGTGAGCGGTGTGTGTGCTGGTCCTGGTAGTTATGGGTAGTTTCATGCTGTGAGCGGTGTGTGTGCTGGTCCTGGTAGTTATGGGTAGTTTAATGCTGTGAGCGGTGTGTGTGCTGGTCCTGGTAGTTATGGGTAGTTTCATGACCAGAGCACCCACTGTGGGAGAGCACCCTCTGACCAGAGCACCCACTGTGGGAGAGCACCCTCTGACCAGAGCACCCACTGTGGGAGAGCACCCTCTGACCAGAGCACCCACTGTGGGAGAGCACCCTCTGACCAGAGCACCCACTGTGGGAGAGCATCCTCTGACCAGAGCACCCACTGTGGGAGAGCACCCTCTGACCAGAGCACCCACTGTGGGAGAGCACCCTCTGACCAGAGCACCCACTGTGGGAGAGCACCCTCTGACCAGGCACCCACTTACCAGAGCACGCTTTGACCAGAGCACCCTCTGACTAGAGCACCCACTGTGGGAGAGTACCCACTGTGGGAGAGCACCCACTGACCAGAGCACCCACTGTGGGAGCGGACATTTGTATTGTCTGTATTGTATTGTTGTTTGTAAGAAGAAGTATACAGTATATAAAATAAACAAATAAAAATCAACTTGCAGAATAGAAAATGGCCACCTTTGGCCTTCAAACAGCACCACCATACGGATACTTCCCCTCACAGGCCATTCTGTTATTAAAGGAGGGGAATTAACCAACCTGCCTCCTCTGATCCCTTTCAGTGAGGTGAGCTAGATCGAAGGGTGTAATTCAACAACCATGTTGCTCCCAAACAGAAACCCTGCACACACAATAGCCAGAGAGGTTGCTATTACGCAAACTTTAATTGCTTAATTTGAATTATAAAATTATATTTTTATATTCTCTCCCGGTATCAAAGGTAACCTGCATTGTATTGGGAAATGGCACTCAGCAAATGAAGTGCAGTAGCATTCATGTTAAAGAAAGAAGGGGAGGCTGTTTGGAGTTATTCAGCATGTTCTATGTTTTGTTGGAGACTCAACACTTGAATGACAATGGGTAAAAATTATCACGGTTTAAGATTGCAATCCTGAGAAGAAGAAAAAAAACGATTCTTGTGGGACTGTTGTATATGGCCAATGCACATGATAATAATCAAACAGCTATGGTCATGTGAATTGTTGTTTCTTACTCTGACTATTCATATAAACATACTCATTGTCAGCTTGGATCATATTGTTCAATATTCAGTACTGTATCTGGTTAAATTAGTAAAAAAAAAGGCTTTTGTAAAGACAAATTATTCTAGGTTGCATTTAAATATTAAATTTGATTGTACCTCAAAAGGGACTCGCATGTACTTTTGCCTCGTCTCTGTCTCTCTGTCTCTCTGTGTCTCTATCTTTCTCTCTCTCTTTCTATGTGTCCCGCTTTCTGTCTGTCTGTCTCTCTCTGTCTCTCTCTGTCTCTGTTTCTGTCTGTCTCTCTGTCTCTGTGAGTGTGTGTGAGTGTGTGAGTGACAATGTGTGTATGCATGTGCGTGCATGAAACCTAAGCATTTAGCCTTTAAATTCATTCAATGTCAGAGTTCAGCTATCTTTAGTAACATTTTCCAAAGTAAATGTGTCATATTGCATCTCACAACCCATCCTTGTTTTCAATTAATACAGGTTTGAGTGTGAGAAAATACCTGCAAAGGAATCTTTGAAGTGAGAGGAATTGACACACAAGCACAAGGAGACTAAGGATACTAATACATTAATGAGGTAGATGCATGAATAAATGTATAAATGTATGGAGTCTCAGTGGGTTCCATATTACCCGACAGACATTATAGATTCAGAATGATTTGAGAGAAATTAAGCACATGTGTTTGCAACAACATTCTCACCTCCTTCACATTTTAATGGTTCTATATTTTTAATTCACTTTTTTATTCTAGTGCTTCTTTTTTAAACCTGTTTGGGCTAGGCATCCTGCTAACGGGACAACTTCCGGTGAAACTGGAGGGCGTGCAACAACAAAAAAATATGGATATTAAACATTTAGGTACATACAAGATTCTTATATCTGTTGAAAGCTTTTATTCTTGTTTATCTAACTGCACTGTCCGATTTACAGTAGCCATTACAGCGAAAGCATGTCATGCGATTGTTTGAGGACGGCACCCCACATCAGAATATTTTTCCACCGGCACAGGTTTCATAAATTCACAAATAGCGATTAAATATTCACTTACTTTTTGAAAATCTTCCTCTGATTTGTCATCCAAATGGTCCCAGCCATAATATGTAGTGTCATTTTGTTTGATGAAATCCTTCTTTATATCCAAAAAGTCTGTTTAGTTGGCACCATCGATTTGAGTAATCCACTCGTTCAACTTGCAAAGAAAGAATCCAAAAATCTACTCCTAAACTTTGTTTCAACAAGTCAAAATATGTTTCTATTTACTCCTCAGATACCCTAAAACGTAATCAAACTATAATATTTCTTACGGTAAGAAGTGTGTTCAATAGGTAACCGATTTTAGCAGGTGCATTCTGTCTTCATCGCACGCACATATACAAATTTCCAAGACTGTGTCCCTGTACTAAAACTCAGATTTCTTATTCGTTTTGGAAGTTACAAGCCTGAAACCTTGAACATAGACTGCTGACACCATATGGAAGCCATAGGAATTACATCCTGGGAGCTAGAATTCAGTATGCTCCTACACTTTCCAATGTAAGAGCATGGGCTCTCAAAATAATTACATTCTGGTTGGTTTTTCTTTGGATTGTTTCCTACCATATCTATTGTGTTATATTCTCCTAAATTATTTTAACATTTCCACAAACTTCAAAGTGTTTTCTTCCAATGGTACCAATTATATGCATATCCTGGCTTCAGGGCCTGAGCAACAGGCAGTTTACTTTGGGAACGTCATTCAGGCGAAAAAGGGCCCCTTTCATTTAGAAAAAGGGGCCTAGCCCTAAGATTAATATGATGTATCACTTCAAAACAGCTATAACTGTAAGGGACCAAATTATTATTTAGGTAATATGCTTCTATTTTGAGCGTAAGGGGTCAGTGGAAGACCACAGGCAGTAACGTACCTTCATGATGATTGACAGGATCACATAGTATGAGGAGAATAACAAAGAACACAATGTCACAGAAACACAGCTGTCTGTTACAGCAAAGCTAGGATTCATTTGCAATGATTATTAATGTCTCTTTGGATTTTCTTCCCAACAGCATGTGTCACGGATCCCTCCGGAACTTTCATTATGCACACCTGGCTCCTATTCCCAGTGATTAGTAATTGTATAATTGTGTCCTTGGTTTACCATTGTCCTGTCGATTATTGTTACAATGTCCGTTGGTTGTGTGAGTGCCTGTGCTGTGTGTTTTGGCTTTCGTGCCATTGTGGATTGAGCAGATTATTACGGGTCTCGTCCCGTGTGATAATCATTGTGCTCTTGTGTTATTTATTCAAGGTTCTCCTCGCTCTTTTGTTTGGGTTTCAACCCTGTGTCTTGTATGGTGTTTGTTTGGTCTTCGTCCCGGTGCCTTTACACGGCATGCTATGATTTGGGGAAATAAAAACCTCTATTACGCATTCCTGCGCCTGTCTCCCGACCCTTTATACCGTCGTGACAGAATAATCGAAAATTACAGGAGACAGCGAGAATGGCCCGTCCGACAATGCTGCAACTTGTCCGTCCGGCGCCACCGCATAGCTGCAACTGGGCCGTCCGACGTCGCCACAATGGGTCCGTCCAATGATGCAACTTCAGCAGCTGCAATTACATTTACATCATTTTACATTTTAGTCATTTAGCAGACGCTCTTATCCAGAGCGACTTACAGTAGTGAATGCATACATTTAAAAAAAAATGTTTTCCTGTGCTGGCCCCCCGTGGGAATCGAACCCATAACCCTGGTGTTGCAAACACCATGCTCTACCAACTGAGCTACAGGGAAGGCTGTAGGCCCATCCTATGCCGCCACAACCAATTCTTCCGACGCCACTGCTATTGGTCCGTCCGATGCCTCCGCAACTTCGGCAAAGGCAACTGGCCTGTCCGACAACGCCGCAACTTTGGCAGCTGCATCAGGTTCTAATCGATCCGCGCTGCATTCCTGTGATTGTCCTCGAGGCCAGTTTCATTGCGCTGCTGGTGCTGTCACAGATCCCTCCGGAACTTTCATTATGCACACCTGGCACCTATTCCCAGTGATTAGTAATTGTATAAGTGTGTCCTTGGTTTACCATTATCCTGTCGATTATTGTTACATTGTCCGTTGGTCGTGTGAGTGCCTGTGCTGTGTGTTTTGGATTTCGTGTCATTGTGGATTGTGCAGATGATTACACTGAACCAATGTGGAAAACTGATTGGATTTTCAAAAAGTCATCAACGTAAAGGAATTGCATCTTTTGTTCACTCAACTTTTAACCTAAATCCAATGATGTGAAATATTTTGTTGACTTCAAGTTGAATTCATGTTAGTTGACAACTCAACCAAATCCAAACTAACTGACATCTGTGCCCAGTGCAAAGGAAGTGCATTCTCTCATACTACTCTCACAGGTTTACTTTTTGGAACATTTATTTATAACCAACTTAATACATCTAGATGTTCCGCTAGCGGAACGCCTCGCCAATATCCAATGGTAGAGCGTGGCGCGAATTACAAACTCCTCAAAAATCCCAAAACTTCAATTTTTCAAACATATGACTATTTTACACCATTTTAAAGACAAGATTCTCCTTTATCTAACCACATTGTCCGATTTCAAAAAGGCTTTACAACGAAAGCAAAACATTAGATTATGTCAGGAGAGTACCCAGCCAGAAATAATCACACACCCATTTTTCAAGCTAGCATATAATGTCACAAAAACCAAAACCACAGCTAAATGCAGCACTAACCTTTGATGATCTTCATCAGATGACACTCCTAGGACATTATGTTATACAATACATGCATCTTTTGTTCAATCAAGTTCATATTTATATCAAAAACCAGCTTTTTACATTAGTATGTGACGTTCAGAACTAGCATACCCACCGAAAACTTCCGGTGACTTTTTACTAAATTCCGGTGACTATTTACTAAATTACTCACGATAAACGTTCACAAAAAACATAACAATTATTTTAAGAATTATAGATACAGAACTCCTTTATGCAATCGCGGTGTCCGATTTTAAAATAGCTTTTCTGTGAAAGCACATTTTGCAATATTCTGAGTAGATAGCCCGGCCATCACAGGCTAGCTATTTTGACATCCACCAAGTTTGGTACTCACTAAACTCAGATTTACTATAAGAAAAATTGGATTACCTTTGCTGTTCTTCGTCAGAATGCACTCCCAGGACTTCTCCTTCAACAACAAATGTTGGTTTGGTTCCAAATAATCCATAGTTATATCCAAATAGCGGCGTTTTGTTTGAATAACTAAATTATTCAATTTACAAAGAACGCCAAAAACACATGCAAGCTTCTTGGCATATAAACAACAAAACAAGGTTCAGAAAAAAAATGTTGTTTGTGCGTTCAAGACACTATCCGAAGGGTAACGAAGGGTGATGCGCCGGCGCATATCGTGACAAAAAATGTCAAAATATTCCATTACCGTACTTCGAAGCATGTCAAACGCTGTGTAAAATCTATTTTTATGCGATTTTTCTCGTAAAATAGTGATAATATTCCGACCGGGAGTCGTTGTTTTCGTTCAAAGACTGAAAATGTAAAATGGACTGGTGCACGCGCGCACCCGTCTCATTGTTCTCAGATCGACCACTATCCAAATGCGCTACTGTTTTTCAGCCATGGACTGCAAAGTCATCATTCAACGTTCTGGCGCCTTCTGAGAGCCTATGGGAGCCTTAGAAAGTGTCACGTTACAGCAGAGATCCTCTGTTTTCAATAAAGAGGGTATAGAAGGCCAAGAAATGGTCAGAGAAGGCACTTCCTGTTTGGAATCTTCTCAGGTTTTGGCCTGCCATGTGAGTTCTGTTATACTTACAGACACCATTCAAACAGTTTTAGAAACTTTAGAGTGTTTTCTATCCAAATCAAACAATTATATGCATATTCTAGTTTCTGGGCAGGAGTAATAAACAGATATAATCGGGTACGTTTTTTATCCGGCCGTGAAAATACTGCCCCCTATCCATAACAGGTTTTAAAGTTGGAATGACAGTTGTGTTTGTGATGCTCACGTTAGCTCACGAATGTGAGGATGTTTGTGTTGGAAAAAAACTGCAAGCCGTTCATAAAAAAACATGTCTCGTTCTTTCAACATAAAACTGCCTATAATGTTGTGTAGCTATTTCTCATTCATTGTCTCATATCAATCAAACAAGTTCCCAGGCGCTGCATGCTAATGACTCAATTGGGTAGTTCTGTTGTCTGTAAGGAAATGGACAGGCTGTAGGTTGATATAGTGTGCAGCTTGGTCCTTTAGGTGTTACCAGGCAGCTGAACCATGTTAGTGGGCATGTGGGTATGATTGAAATCCAAACCCAACCCTCAAATGTCCAATGATTTAGCAACATCATTAATACATTTCCTAAATCTTGCAAATCTCTGTTTTGGAAGACACTGGCTTAAAACTTCTTCGGGGTCGGTGTCCCTTCCACGGGACGGTTGTGCAAACATAGGCTAATGCGATTAGCATGAGGTTGTAAGTAACAAGAACATTTCCCAGGACATAGACATATCTGATATTGGCAGAATGCTTTAATTCTTGTTAATCTAACTGCACTGTCCAATTTACAGTAGCTATTACAGTGAAAGAATACCATGCTATTGTTTGCAGAGAGTGCACAATTTTTAACAAAAAAAGTTATTAATAAACAAATTAGGAATATCTGGGCAGTCTTGATACAACATTTTGAACAATGCAATGGTTCATTGGATCAGTCAAAAACTTTGCACATACACTGCTGCCATCTAGTGGCCAAAATGTATATTGCACCTGGGCTGGAATAATACATTATGGCCTTTCTCTTGTGTTTCAAAGATGATGGTACAAAAAAAATACAAAAGAATGGTTGTTTTTTTCTTTGTATTATCTTTTACCAGATCTACATTCTCCTACATTCCTTTCACATTTCCACAACCTTGAAACGGTTTCCTTTCAAATGGTACCAAGAATATGTATATCCTTGCTTCGGGGCCTGAGCTGCAGGCAGTTAGATTTGAGCATGTCATTTCAGGCGAAGATTTTCATAAAGGGGTGGATCCTTATAACCAATGTTATATTATTTACACTTTGTAGTCAATTTGGCTCTAAAATTAATGTTTCTGACTACTATCGATGCCACACAGGCCCTTTTCATCAAAATACGCTCCTATTTAAACAAACACTTTTTAAACAAACATATGTTTTGACACTTTCTACTGCCTTTTAACACAAATGCTCTGTGGCGTAAAGGAAACAGAAGCCACACGAGCTCTGATAGCAAACATGGGCGTGCTTGTGGTGACCAGACGCCAGGAGCAGATCTCAGAACAGTTGTCAGGGTGAGACTGGGGGATTGTCCCAATGCAAACAGTAAGGGCTGGCTGCCCTAGGGAATGTCTCACTGTCCAAGACCGTCTGACAGCAGACTATATCACTGCATGTGGACAAACGCTCAGATCTGATGCACAAATTTACCATACACCATAAACAATCCCGTTATTGAAAACATAATACAGGGGCATTCTAACACACACGCTGTACTACACATGTGTACACAACCACACACACCCACACACATAGAGGCATGTGCATGTGTACACTTGCCACGTAGCAAAGGACAAGCGTGCCCGCACACACACACACACACACACACACACACACACACACACACACACACACACACACACACACACACACACACACACACATGGAAGAGGTTAATACATGCAGGACCCAACGCTTAGCCTTCTAATTGCCTCGTACAGTTAAATTAATCCCACCTCTGCTAGAACCTCACACAATGAATACCCAGAGTTGACAGGCAGAAGAGAAATAAGAGGCCAGACATGATCACCTTCTCTCTCCAGAGTGACCAAGATCTCAAGTAGTAAGAATTAAAATATTCAAGTTAAAGTGGATTGAAAATAAATCAATTACTTTTTCGGAGTCTAGAAATCAAAAACACGTATGGCGTTTATTGTTCACTAATGTGGTATTATTCTAAAAGTAATTAGAAGATGCAGTGGCCCAATCAAACCAGTGGGCTTTCAGAGTGCATGGTGGACACCAGGAGTAATTAAGGATGAAGCGGTGACTCTAGCTTAATTTATAACCTACACAACGCAAGAAAGAAGTTACGCAAAATGACAATCATGTGTACTTGCATTGAGTAACAACTTGCAGGGCTGCCCACCTAGACTATGTAAGGAAATGTTTGTTATAAGTTCGTTTTTTTCTAGGAAACATATGTTTCGTGTTGTCTTTTCCATGACTAATGAGAAAATGGCAAAGTCAATGAATGTGGTGCTATGAGGGTTGTCTTAAAAAGTAAGCGCTAACACTTGTTCAGTATCAAAATGCATTTGAGGACCAACGATCCAGAGAGCACCAGTCTCAGTTAAAGGCCCTCATTCTCTAAACCCTATCGTCCAAGTCACCTAGGGCCCGTTTCCCATATTTTCCATTGATCGTGCTTTTCTTAGTCCAGGACCAGGCTTAATCTGTTTCCAAGAGACCAGCTGCCAGAATAAAAAATTTTTTTTTAAAAAAAACACTTCAAACCAGCCCCAATAGACATCTAGGATTAGGTTAGTTTCCTTTATACAGCTACATAAGGCCACAGAAAAAAAATTGGATACAGGCCTAAGAGACGCTTATCTCCTCAGAGACAGGTTGTTTGGGGACAAACCTCTGATAAGACCGGGTGTAGATAAGGTTAGAGATCCTAGAGTTGAAGCTTGGGGTCTGCAGGGAGATTCTTAACAGTGATATGGCATGAAATTAACAATTTTATTTATTTTTATTTAACTATGCAAGTCAGATAAGAACAAATTCTTATTTACAATGACGGCCTACCCCGGCCAAAACCTAACCCGGACGATGCTGGCCCAATTGTGCGCCCTCCTATGCGACTCCCAATCCCGGCCGGTTGTGATACAGCCTGGAATTGAAACAGGGTCTGTAGTGACGCCTCTAGCACTGAGATGCAGTGCCTTAGACCGCTGCGCCACTCGGGAACTATGACACAACACCATGGTCAAGTCACACTGGAAAATGAATTACACTGACTCTTCCTTCCTCGGCTTCAACCAACCAACACAATCCTTTATTGAGTCGCTTCCACTTGCAATAAACACAGCTGGTGTTCCTGTGTCAACAGGAAGAGATATTGCGAGTGATGAAGACTACCTCATTGGTAATGTCCCTGCGGCCTCTAGACTTATACACTGAAGTAGCAGTGACTTATACACTGAAATACCAGTGACATACACTGAAATATCGGTGCCCTGCACATTGACTCTGTACCGGTACCCCATGTATATAGCCTCGCTATTGTTATTTTACTGCTGCTCTTCAATTATTTGATACTTTTATTTCATTTTTTTTCTTAAAACTGCATTGTTGGTTAAGGGCTTGTAAGTAAGCATTTCACTGTAAGGTCTACTACACCTGTTGTGTTTGGCACATGTGACAAATACAATTTGATTTGATTTAATTTTACTTAAACACTGAAATATCAGTGACTTATACACTAAAATATCAATCACATACAATGAAATACTAGTGACTTATACACTGAAATACCAGTGACTTATATACTTAAATATCAATGACATACAGTGATATATCAGTGACTTATACACAGAAATACCAGTGACTGAAATATCATTGACATACACTGAAATATCAGTGACAAACACTGGAAGGCTACGTACAATGCTACACACCACAGTTGGAGGTATACATGTCCCTCCAGTGTCTCTGAACCATGTTACAGATCAATTTGACTGTGGAAGAGCAACGTACATCTCCCAAGTCTAATACTATACCGGACACTCTATCCAGCATATCACTGACACAAAGAACATCAGACACATCAACAACTGGCCAATGGGAGAGTACGACAAGCTCTGTCTAGCACTGCAGTAATTGCCTCTTAGGGCTAGGGGGCAGTATTTTCACGGCCGGATGAAAAACATACCCAATTTAAACAGGTTACTACTCTGTCCCAGAAACTAGAATATGCATATTATTAGTAGATTTGGATAGAAAACACTCTGAAGTTTCTAAAACTGTTTGAATGGTGTCTGTGAGTATAACAGAACTCATATGGCAGGCAAAAATCTGAGAAAAAGTCAAGCAGGAAGTGGAAAATCTGAGGTTGTAGTTTTTTCAAGTGATTACCTTGACTGTATACAGTGACTTAGGGTTAATTTTGCACTTCCTAAAGCATCCACTAGATGTCAGCAGTCTTTAGAACGGTGTTTGAAGATTCTCTGGTGAATTTGAAGGTTATACCAGCTGTGGTAAACTGGTGTCCCATTATAAGGCATGGTCTCAAGTCACGCGCAAGGACTTGGGAGCGAGCTGAGTTCATATTCCCTCCTAAACAGAACGAATTGGTCCGGTTGGAATTTTATTCAAGGTATATGATAAAAATAACCTAAAGATTAATTCTATACATCGTTTGACATGTTTCTACAAACTGTAGTATAACTTTTTTGACTTTTCGTCTGGACTAAGTAAGCACGCGCGTAGTGGATTTGGATAGTGAACCTAACGCACAAACAAAATGGATTATTTGGAAATAAATATGAACTTTATCGAACATGTATTGTGGAGCTGGGATACCTGGGAGTGCCTTCTGATGAAGATAATCAAAGGTAAGTGAATATTTATAATGTAATTTCTTAGTTTTATTGACTCCAAGATGGTGGGTTTCTGTTTGCTAGTTGTTAGTGTCATCTGGGCTGTACTCAGATTATTGCAAATTGTGCTTTCGCCGTGAACCTTTATTGAAATCTGACAAAGCGGTAGCATTTAGGAGAAGTGTATCTATAATTCTGTGCATAACACTTCTATATTGATCAATGTTTACGATGAGAATTTACGTACTATGTATGCTCATTGTGCTCTTTCACCGTTAGGTTTGGAGGGAAAACATTTCTCAACATTATGCGCCAATGTAAAATGCTGTTTTTGGATATAAATATGAACTTTATCGAGCAAAACATACATGTATTATGTAACATAATGTCCTAGGAGTGTCATCTGATGAAGGTCGTCAAAGGTTAGTGCTTCATTTAGCTGTGTTATGGGTTTTTGTGATGCATCTAGTTGCTTGGAAAATGGCTGTGTGGTGTTTCTTGTGAAGTTTATTTCCTAACATAATCTAATTTTATGCTTTCGCCGTAAAGCCTTTTTGAAATCGGACAATGTGGTTAGATTAACGAGAAGTTTATCTTTAAAATGATGTAAAATAGTTGATTGTTTGAGAAAATGGAATTATGAGATTTTAGCTGTTTTAAATTTGGCGCTCTGATTTTCCACTGGCTGTTGTCAAAATCAATGCCGTTAACGGGATGAGAACGGGAAGGGGTCGCCAACAGGTTAAACCTTCAGGTACCGCAGACGATCTCAGAAACATGGACCGGCCATGCAACAATACAGTTTTGCTGCAGCCATCATTGAATCTGACATCTCCTTGTAGCCCTTGTGGCGTGCCTTCCAACAGCTTGTCACCCGGGAGTGTGATATTAGGTTGTTATTTTATGACTTGGAATGTTCACGCTTGCCTTGTTGTAGGCCAAAAGTAACTCAGGCTGCTCTCACTTTTCAGTTGGTTGCTTGTAGCCCGGCACCGCAACCGGTCCCACAGGGGCTCGTTAGAAAAAGAGATGTTTGGGCTTCTTCTCACCACCTCAGCACAAGCTTCTCACACTATATAGCACAGCGAGATGAGAAGAGATTCATGTTAGTGGGCTTACGTCATCTGACTTCAGATCTTTCACAGTGCTGGGTTGAGTGGAGATGCCTCGTGTTCATCTGCCACATTTTGTTTCATAGTATACCAGTGGAATTGTTGATTTCATCATGTTGTATGTATAAAAGATGATATTTCAATAGTGAAATATATAGAAACCAGGTCTCACAAAGAAATGATGTATTATCTCTATTCAATAAATAATTGTCACTGACTACAGTTTGGGAAATGTATCATCTAAAACCATCCAAAGGGGTTTGACACACTTGTGTAGAAGTTTAGCCAAAGCTTCAAACTATCTTCGTCAAGGCATATTTGTGACAACAAGCTAACATAGAGAGGAGTTGGTTAATGCAGACAGACGGGACCACCAGGATTAACTCATTTAACTCATACTTTTCCAGTCTAGATTTTTAAGTCGCTTTAAGTCATTTTAAATCACATTAAGTCGTATTAAGTCCTGAGTTATTTTTTCATTGTTTGACAGAATTTGGCTTTCTCCCTCCACTTATCTCACTACAGCGTTATCTGAAAAACAGATCTTTGGGGGATTTTTGCAGGGAACTTGGAGGTAGCTTTGAGGTTTCCCTCATCTTGATAATGGCTTTAACTAGGATAATCAAGCAGCTTGCTTTATGGCTAATTGGAAATCAAACAGGCCATGTGAGGGAGAGATTAGACTTCTGAGGAGTACGCCAACATTAAAGAGACCATTTTGCTCTCTGTCAGATCATTTGTTCTAAATCTGGATTGGACAGAAAGTGTTTAATTCAATTTAACTCACTTTAATTTACTAGAGGAGGATGAGATGTATCAGGGATTATGCTGGGTTATGTTTATAGTTCTCTAGTAGTGGGTTCTCACATTCACAGCAGGTATTCTCCCTATCCATTTTGGTAAAAACAAAAGCTGAGGGATAGGGCTGGAGAAACATAACCACTCTCAAATTCATTGACTGAGCTATGGAAGCAATGACTGACCATCCATGATATCAAAATGATAGTTTTAACCATGTTTTGAGGCTGTACACTATTTGTTTGCATTTACTTTGTTTATAAACATTGAAGTAAAACAAGCTTACATTTTGAGTTCTCATGGGGTACGACAGTTGAACTAAGCCCCTGAGGCATGTATAAGTTATAATCTTCAAGAATCAATGGGTACCTATCATTGATCTATAAAGAAAATGGATGTAGCAACTGCTGATTGCCCCTTTAAAGAAAAGTGCATACTTAAGACAGGTTATTTATGAAACTACTTCAGACCATGATTGTGTTAGCAGCACCCCCACCTAAACCTTGCTTTTCATCTCTATTTGGAATTGAAGTCTCCCTTCAGGAGCCAGAAGACGACTGGCCATCCCTCAGAGCCTGGTTCCTCTCTAGGTTTCTTCCTGGGTTCTTGCCTTTCTAGGGAGTTTTGCCTAGCCACCGTGCTTCTACATCTGCATTGCTTGCGGTTGGGGCTTTAGGCTGGGTTTCTGTATAAGCCCTTTTTACATCAACAAATGTCACAAATTGCTTATACATACATTTGATTTGATTTGATTTGATAGCAGAGGCAACCCTATGCGCATCACCATTGACAGGTGAGGTAGAGGGAGGTAGGGTTAGCACAGCAAACTCTATGCCTATAACCAGGTCTTAAAGAACCAGATAGCCTGTTGGCCAAGAGCAAAGATTAGTCTAATTATGTACATATTATAATTCAGTAGCTACTGCACTTTAAACATCTCTGAAAGGGACACTTTTCTAAAAGGCAACATCAAAATGCATCAATACTTCTGAAGAAAAGTCCAGGAGTGATTGGCTCTAGAATCTGAGGTTGGCAAGATGTGGTATAAAGTAATTTCATTACATAGCTTTATGTGGAATCCACATGCATGCAAGCACACACACAAACATGCACACACACAAACACACACGTACACACACACACAAACACACACATTTCACCAAAATCGATCAAAAAACTGTTTCACAGCTCCTTTCCCTGAGGGGAGAAGTTAGCAGCGCTATAGCTTCTGCTGCCAGCTTGTCGGATTTGAAGTTTATGAAATATATCAAACCAGGGCCGACCCCCTCAGGGAACATGTGCCATCCAAAGCTCCGCATGCATTCGCTGCCGTCGCACAAGCTGTCACAAACACTCTGCTTAATTTGCAAAGCATCACACATAGGGGAAAATAGGAAACTAGTGTAATCTTCTCCGTGTGTGAATACGCATCTAAATCAGCCGGAATGCTGCTGGTGTTACTGTGAGGACAGAGAGTAAGGGCCTTATGTTTTGAATGTATCTATGTATCCAGTATTCACATTTATTGTAGATGACACCACAGGTTTCAAGTAGAAAGAAAAAAAGGCTAGCCAGGCAGACACCAGTAAGCACGCTAGTGTGCGTGTGCGTGTGTGTATATGTGTGTGTGTATGTATCTGCGTCTTTTGGCTGTCTTCCATCCTAAAATGATTACCAGATTTACTCTAACAGTCAACATGTTCCAAACAATTTAATCTGTTTGAATCAATGTTTAACAACATATTTTTTCAATGTTAATTACTGTTGATGCAATCCTTTTTTTATGTGTACTGAACGAAAATATAAATGCAACATGCATCAATTTCAATGAATATACTGAATTACAGTTCATATAAGGAAATCAGTCAATTGAAATAAATTAATTTGGCACTAATCTATGGATTTCACATGACTGTGCAGGGACGCAGCCATTGGTCGGCCTGAGAGGGCATAGGCCCACCCACTGGGGAGCCAGGCCCAGCCAATTAGAATGAGTTTTTCCCCACAAAAGGGCTTTATTACAGACAGAAGACTCCTAAGTTTCATCAGCCGTCTGGGTGGCTGGTCTCAGACGATCCCTCAGGTGAAGAAGCTGGATGTGGAGGTCCTGAGGTGGTCCTGCACGTGGTCTGCGGTTGTAAGGCCGGTTGGACGTTCTGATAAATTCTCTAAAATGACGATGGAGGTGGCTTATGGTAGAGAAATGAACATTAAATTATCTGGCAACAGCTCTGGTTGACATTCCTGCAGTCAGCATGCCAATTGCACTCTCCCTCAAAACTTGAGACATCTGTGGCATTGTGTTGTGTGACAAAACTGCACATTTTACAGTGGCGTTTTATTGTCCCCAGCACAAGGTGCACCTGTGTAATGATCATGCTGTTTAATCAGCTTCTTGATATGCCACACCTGTCAGGTGGATGGATTATCTTGACAAAGGAGAAATGCTCACTAACAGAGATGTAAACAAAGCGATCAGACAGGTGATAGAGCCGTTTTCACAGTCAACACAGTGCTTGGAGAGAACCTGGGTCCTATGTGAGATAGATAGAGAGTGATAGCATGGCCATGGGCGTGTTTGCATGTTTATTAAGAGAGTGTGTGCGAAGGAAGGTGATAGCATGGTTATGGGGTTGACTCTTTTGCAATCAGACAGGTGATTGAGCTTGCAAGAAAGGCATTTCAGAAAGGCATTTCACTGCAGGCGAAATTAAAACTTGAAACTTGAGACTTGAAACTTGATATCACCTCTGTAATGTCAGTCAGGTAACACTGTCATGGCAAACTATGCATCTATGCTTAGACAACAATTCTCCCTCCCTTCCTCCCTCTGCTTCTCTCTTCTCCATTCTCCCTCTTACCTCCACTTATCTATCCATTTCTCCTTCTCTTTGTCTCCTTCTCTCTGGCTCCTTCTCGCTGTCTCCTTCTCTCTGTCTCCTCCCCCGACTCCTTCTTTCTGTATCCTTCTCTCTCTCTCTCTCTCTCCCTCTCTCACACACTTCTATATCTGTCTATCGTTGATTGTTAAGTCTCATAGATACACACACCTTTGGGGTTTCAGCTAAACGTTGATTTAGAATCTTTAACTCCCCCCCACTGCAGAAATGCCTTTCTCCCCCCTCCTCCTCCTCTTCTTACCATGTCAGACCATAAACAGCTCAGTAAAAATACACTCACAAAAGACGCCCCTGTCTCCTAAAATGTATAAAGCTTTGTAATGAAGAGGACTTGTGCCTGGAGCCACAGCTCTATATCTCTCTCTCTTATTTCATTTTTTAAATATATTCAGATTGGCATTTGGAAAATAGGAGAATCGAATGTCTGGCGTTATATCAAAGGGAATGCTCTTTAATTTAGAGACGTACGCATCTGCATATAAATACAGTGTGTTGGTGAATTTGAATAGTTCTTTGCAATGTGTGGTGCAAAACAAGCAGGCTTAGTGTTGAATTTAAACCAAGACTTTAATAGAGCATGATGAAAAGAACAGGTGTCATGCATGTTTTTGACTCGAGCTAGCCCGTGACATCAAATCTGCGTCTTCCCTCTAAAGATGAATAAATACTATGCCCTAATGCCATGTATAATTAATTATATATTTCCATTTTTTAGTAATGTGACACCAGTATGGAGGTATTTAAATACATTTATCAAAAAATGTTTTCAGTTATGACATATTTCCATATCTAAATATGAGAAGAAGCTATTTGAGGCAGTGCTTCTCCCTCAAAAGGCTGAAAGGATTTGGCATGGCCACTCAGATCCTTAGGAACTTTTATAGCTGGAGAGCATCCTGACTGATTGTATCACCGTCTGGTATGGCAGCTGCACCGCCCTCAACTGGAAGGCCCTACGGAGGGTGGTGCGGACAGCCCAGCGCATCACTAGGGGTGAGCTCCCAGCCATCCAGGACGTACACAAAAGTAGGTGGACACCCCTTCAAATTAGTGGATACGGCTATTTCAGCCACATCAGTGGCTGCCAGGTGTACAAAATCAAGCACACAGCCATGCAGTCTCCACAGAAAAACATTGGCAGTAGAATGGCCTTACTGAAGAGCTCAGTGACTTCCAACATGGCTCCGTCATAGGATGCCACCTTTCCAACAAGTCAGTTCATTTCATTTCTGCCCTGCTAGAGCTGCCCCGGTCAACTGTAAGTGCTGTTATTGTGAAGTGGAAACGTCTTGGAGCAACAACAGCTTAGCCGTGAAGTGGCAGGCCACACAAGCTCACAGAATGGAGCCGCTGAGTGCCGAAGCGCGTAGTGCGTAAAAATCGTCTGACCTCGGTTTCAACACCCACTACTGAGTTCCAAACTGCCTTTGGAAGCAACGTCAGCACAATAACTGTTCGTCAGGAGCTTCATGAAATGGGCTTCCATGGCCGAGCAGCCTCACACAAGCCTAAGATCACCATGTGCAATGCCAAGCGTCGGCTGGAGTGGTGTAAAGCTCGCCTGCATTGGATTCTGAAGCAGTGGAAACTCGTTCACTGGAGTGATGAATCACGCTTCACCATTGTCCGGCGGACAAATCTGGATTTGACGGATGCCAGGAGAATGCTACCTACCCCAATGCATAGTGCCAACTGTAAAGTTTGGTGGAGGAGGAATAATGGTCTGGGGCTGTTTTTCATGGAACAGGGTTATGCCCCTTTGTTCCAGTGAAGTGAAATCTTAAAACTACAGTATACAATAACATTCTAGACAATACTGTGCTTCCAACTTTATGTCAACAGTTTGGTGATGGGCCTTTCTTGTTCCAGCAAGACAAGGCCCCTGTGCTCAAATCGAGGTCCATACAGAAATGGTTTGTTGAGATTCGTGTGGAAGAACTTGACTGGCCGGCACAGAGCCCTGACCTCAATCCCATCAAACACCTTAGGAATGTATTGGAACGCCGACTGCGAGCCAGGCCTAATCGCCCAACATCTGTGCCCGACCTCACTAATGCTCTTGTGGCTGATTGGAAGCATGTCCCCGCAGCAATGTTCCAACATTTAGTGGAGGCTGTTATAGCTATAAAGGGGGTACCAACTCCATATTAATGCCCTTGATTTTGGAACGAGATGTTCGACGAGCAAGTGTCCACATACTTTTGGTTATGTAGTGTACATGCCAGAGATGTCTGAGAATTGCCCTAAAAATTGTCAAAGACTCCAGCCAACTGAGAAATGGACTGTTCTCCATGCTCCCGTCCGGAAGATGGCACCAACATACTCCTAAACAGCTTCTGTCCCCTGGCCATAAAGCTGTTAAATGAATAACTACTGCTCCCCTCACACCTACGCTGCTGCTAAAATGATTATTGATTTGATTTATTACTACCACTACCGCTGCTGTTCACGGGATCCTACACTAAGACATCAAGAAACTGCTGTGGTTGAAACCAGCCTATAGCCCCGAAGTTCATATTAATGCACAACCATTGCTCTCCATGCATCTAAATGTTTCATTACAGGCAGAGCGCAGAACATTTCTCAGCCTGTATGTGGCCGCTCGCCGCCAAGCGCCTTCTGAAGGGAAAGGTAAAGCATGACTAATTGAAATAAATGAAAGAGTGAAGAAAAGAGGAGGAGAAGAGAGGTGATCAAGTACAGGGCCTGCCCCATTCTCTTCATCTAGCCAAAGGGAAGGGCGTATTCCTCTCTGTATTCCTCCCCAGCTTTGCTTTGACAGTTGACAGTCCTCCATACCTCCGTTTCTTTCACTCCCCCTCTCCAATTCCTTTATTTATTTATCTATTAATGTACTCATCAGGCTACGAATGAAAAGTGAGAAGTGGTTGACTTGTTGTTGTCCGTGCCCTTCCTAGACAATGTGCTGACGAGGATGGGAAGGGGAGCTTTTTACATGTTGAAAGTATGTTCTTAACTAACGTTTTGTCAGGGCGGTTTTCTAACACACCTTGTGCTATACCACATCATTCAAAAGACCCTATACATCAAATATCTTATTCTGCACTATGCGTTTATAGTCCAGAAAGGTTATCTTATGTTAGGTATTTGGAATACACAGAGGAGAACGACTGCCCCCTCTCATTGAAGCCATGAAGTTCAAGGCTGGGGTACTGCAGGTTGTTTTTTCCAGAAAGCAGGATATCCCATTATAGTGAAAGGGAAAATGACAATCTTCGTGGTCAATCCTTGTGTAAAAAAAAGGACAGCACTGAGCTTGCCTGCAACGTCACTTCCTAGAGTAGCTCAAACTGCGCATTCGATATTTCCAAAACGACACTTCCTGATCATCAAATGTGCCACTGAGACTTCATATAGGAAACAATGGGGTGGCGTCATTGATGGCTCTGTCCATTCTTTTTACAGTCTATGGGTATATCACATTATATACAGTATATCTAGCAGACCAATAGAGGGAAATACGCTTAGCCCCTTGTCTATATCACAGGATGGAGAGATTAAACTGAATTCTGAAGTGATTAAGGAAGCTCAAGCATGTGACAGGTGCATACACACAAGCATACACACATAGACCCCCCCCCCCAAACACACACCCACCCCCTGCCAGCAGCCTCAAACCCTTTACATCACTGAACTTTCTTCCAGTCCGACACTGCAGGTGTGTTACCACAGCAACAAGCTTTTTCATTTGGAGCTGGGCTGATATCCTCATTCCGTATGCAGATACTGCTCCGCTCTCTCGCTTGACAAGTCAATCTTACTTTCATCTAATTTCTTACTTCTGATTGGCTTGTTCTTCACTGCTGAATGACAATGAGGAGTGAACTACATGTACTCATACTCTGTGAGTGTGTATTTGTGTGTGTGTGTGTGTGTGTGTGTGTGTGTGTGTGTGTGTGTGTGTGTGTGTGTGTGTGTGTATGATGTGTGTATGATGTGTGTGTGTGTGTGTGTGTGTGTGTGTGTGTGTGTGTGTGTGTGTGTGTGTGTGTGTGTGTGTCTGTCACAATAATCTGTGATAGTGTGTTGTTGTTACACCTGTTGCATGCTTGAATGTCCCAGTTGAGGACTTTGTCAAGGTGAAACAAATGATACAGGTGAATATGATGGCATACAATTTGAAGAGCGGAAGGTGGGGGGATTTCAATGTTATGCTATGGTTTATGGGTCATTAAAGTCTGTCTCCATCCCTTAGCGAATGAGGGACATTCGATATAACAAAGTGACTAAATGTGTCTTAACTCTACATAACAGTGCACATGTGTACAGTAGGTGTGTATATATTCTCTATGATTATACTGTACATGTGTGCCTTTTTAAGTGCTTCTATACATATGTGGGGAAAAAAGAGAAGCAGAGAGAAAGAAGCCGATTGAGCGTGTTTGAACACACATGTGCGCATAGGCTCCATGAGTTTCTTATTAGTCGAAGCTCAGTCTGTTTTGCTTGACTTTCTCAAGATCCCCAGGGGGCTGGAATTATCGACTGTCCCCCTGTTTCCCTCCAACCTGTGTGCTCAGGTTGTCTGCTTCGCTGAGCTCCAAAGGACGGCTAATGCATCCTGGGAAGAGAAAAGAAGGCAAATGGAGTTGTGATTCACTGGGAAGTTAGCTCTACTTATCTCCCGGCTGATCTGCTAAATGACATCCACTGTGTATATAGTGATGGAAATGATGAACGGAGATGTACTGTGTGGAAGAAGACACAGAGAATACCTATTAGTGACCTCACTCACACAAAACACACACACACACACACACACACACACACACACACACACACACACACACACACACACACACACACACACACACACACACACACACACACACACACACACAGTCATTGCTGATGTCCCATGTTATAGAGACATTGAACCACTGGTCACTTCCGGTTTCATACTGTGTATTTAAATACTGTCATAGCTTATTTCTACTACTGCTTATTTCTACTGTATTTTAGTTACACTGTTTATACACACTGCATATTTATTTATATATTGGATTCTTGACATAGCTCACTCTAATACAACTACTGCTATACATATAATTCTTAGTTAATCTTGTGTAAATTCTGCCAGTGTACATACTGTACAGTATGTATAGATTGCATTTTGATACTGCTACAGTGCTATTTGTGTTGTTAATTGGATTTGTCACGCGGTTCTTGATTTCTTGCTTTTACTTTGTATTTTAATTGTTTGACATTTGACTGCATTGTTAGGAGCTAGTAACATAAGCATTTCACTGCACCGCTATAACACCTGCTAAACTATGTAGTTGACCAAATGTCACATCCTCACCCTAGTAAGATGTCATTTTCTGTAGTAGTGTAGGGCAGGGCGTGACAGGGGGTGTTTTCGTCTGATCTATGTTTTCTAGTTCTATGTTTAAATTCTAGTTTCCTATTTCTATGTTGGATTGTTTGGGGTTGATCTCTAATTGGAAGCAGCTGATCCTCATTTGCCTCTGATTAGAGATCATATTTAAGTAGGGGTTTTTCTCATTGTGGTTTGTGGGTTATTGTCTTTTGAGTAGTGTGTTGTCCTCTGCGTCACGGTTTGTTGTTTTCCTATTTTCAAGTTATTAGTGTATTGCATTCAGTTTCACTTATAAGAAATATGTTGAACTACGAAAATGCTGCATCTTGGTCCGTTCCTTCAAACAGCCGTGACACCAATAAACTTTGATTTGAGTGCGCTCTAGCTGGTCTGTAGCTGGTCTGTAGATTTTGCGAGATTTTGGCAAGCAATACCCTTTTTTATTTACCCATTGTCAGATGATATCTGGATATGGACATGCTAGCTGTTCTGGTAGACTTCCATTCATAGCAAAACTTCAACTTCTTTCAAACTGCACACAGGGACATAACATTGTTATCCATGAGTTCATCTGACTCTGGGAAACTAGAAAAGTGTCTTAGCTGAAGTGTCTAAACATGTCCAAAATCTCAAACAATCCCTTTAACAGGATCTATATATATTTTTTTATTTCACCTTTATTTAACCAGGTAGGCTAGTGGAGAACAAGTTCTCATTTGCAACTGCGACCTGGCCAAGATAAAGCATTGCATTTCGACACATACAACAACACAGAGTTACACATGGAATAAACAAAACATACAGTCAATAATACAGTAATATAATATTGCATCAGATGTCTACTTAGCTATGTAAATACCATGTGTCACGTCCTGGCCAGTAGAAGGGTTAATTGTTATTGTAGTTTGGTCAGGACGTGGCAGAAGGTATTCGTTTTATGGTATTCGGGGTGGTGTGTTTGTTGTAGGGGATTTGATTTGTGTATTCCGGGGTTTTTGGGCACTGTTCCTTGTTATGTATGTCTATGATTGATCTAGCTGTTGTATGTCTATGTGTGGTCAATTGGGGTTGGGACTCTCAATTGAAGGCAGGTGTTGTCCATTGGCCTTTGATTGAGAGTCCCATATATTAGGGTGTGTTTGTATGTGTCTTTTGTGGGAGATTGTTTGTGTGCACTGCGTTTGTTTGAGCCGGCAACACTGTTGCCGTTGTGAGTATTGTTTATTGTATTGTTTTGTTTTGTTTCAAGTGGATACCTTACATGTTTTATCAGTAATAAACATGAGTGTCCACAATCCCGCTGCATTTTGGTCCTCCTTTCCTCAACACGACGAAGAACGTGACACCATGTGCATACATACAGTATTCATACCCCCTTGACTTATTTCACATTTTGTTGTGTTACAAACTGAATTCAAAATGGATTAAATGTGAAATCAATTTTTTTCAATGTTTTAGCATTTATTGAAAACGAAATACATAAATATCTAATTTCCATAAGTATTCTCACCCGAGTCAATACATTTTAGAATGTATTGGTAGCGATTACCATTGGTAGCGATACCTTTTGTAGCGATTAAAGCTGTGAGTCTTTCTGGGTAAGTCTCAAACTTTGCACACCTGGATTGTACAAAATGTATTTTTTTTATTCTTCAAGCTGTGTGAAGTTGATTGTTGATCATAGCTAGACAGCCATTTTCAAGTCTTGCCATCGATTTTCAAATCGGTGTAATTCAAAACTGTAACTAGACGACTCAGGAACATTCAATGTCATCTTGTTATGCAAACCAGGTTTTCCTCTGGGATTTTGCCTGTGCTTAGCTCAATTTAGTTTATTTTTATCCCCCAAAAAACTCTACTCCTTGCCAATGATAAGCATACCCATAACATGATGCAGCCACCAACATGCTTGAAAATATGAAGACTGGTACTGTGTTGGATTTACCCCAAACATAACGCTTTGTATCAGGACATGAAGTTAATTTATTTGCCACATTTTTTTGCAGTTTAACTTTAGTGCCTTATTGCAAAAATATATATGTTTTGGAATATTTTTTTCTGTACGGACTTCCTTCTTTTCACTCTGTCATTTAGGTTAGTATTGTAGAGTAACTACAATGTTGTTGATCCATCCTCAGTTTTAAACATTGGCCTCATGGTGAAATCCCTGAGTGGTTTCCTTCCTCTCCGGCAACTGAGTTAGTGACATTCAATACCATTGCAAACAAAAGTTTCTATTGGACAAATTCAGGTATGTTTATCCCTGTTTTGTTCTGTTTGCTTCCGTTTAAGAAATGTTTTTCAACAGAATCAGTGGAATGAATCCACCCCTGATCACACGTAAACACAGTTCACTTTCATAGCAGCCAAGTTGTGTTCCTTCTCACATCTATGGCTCTCCACCTCTCACCTCTTCCCTTTGCTTGTGGACTTCAATAAACAACACATCAGCTGTATGTGACCAAGCCAAACCAATGCACACAGTCTACATTGTTGTCACCATATTAGCTAAATTAACATCATAGTCAGCATAGCTAATAGAACTAACGTGTTAGTAAACCTGCTACAATCATGCAGTAACGTTTGTGTACAGTCAGTAAGCGGTTACACCGGCGCACCCCTGTGGCAGTGAATTAGTAATACCAAAAGCTTACCTTGACTTGGAAGAGTTACAGTGTTGTGTTGGAAAGTTATAGCCAGCAAGCTAACATAGCATTCCTCTGTTTAATCAGGGTGTTTCAGTAGGCGAAACTAGCTCACTTCATTTGATAGCTAAGCAAGTGAAATTGAAAGTGAAAAAGAAAGACAAAATCTCTCTCTCTATTTCTCTCTTGCTTTTCCTTAATTTTGGAAGAAATGTATTTGTTCACAACTGTTCAACTATTGTCTTTCTCTTTCTTAGAGTAAACTACTCACCACCTTTTATATACAGCAGTGCTAGCTAGCTGTAGCATATGCTTTCAGTACTAGATTAATTCTCTGATCCTTTGATTGGGTGGACAACATGTCAGTTCATGCTGCAAGACCTCTGATAGGCTGGAGGACATTGCCATAAATACTGTGTAAGTGTATGGAAGGGGTTGAGAACCATGAGCCTCCTAGGTTTTGAATTGAAGTCAATTTACCCAGAGGAGGACAGAAGCTAGCTGTTCTCCGGCTACACCATGGTGCTACCCTACAGAGTGCTGTTGACGCTACTGTCATGACATGGCCCTTTCTTTGGTATAGATCGTGGCACCCCCCTCTCTCTCTCTATCTCCTACATCCAGGTTCTGTTATCTCAGGTCATAAATTCCTGGAGGAGACTCTCTCCCCCTGGCCATGCAGAAAGAGAGACACATAGAGAGAACAAAGGATTTCACATGGCAAACTCCTAAATTGACAAAATTGGAATTTGATATGAAATGTCCACTTGTGAGAAGGTGGGAATGGTCCGTGGACACTAAAGGGACGGCTATGACGAGTGTGTTTCATTTGGTGACCTCAGAGAGGACAGGAAACACACATAACTATAGCTCTGAATATGTATTTCTGATTTATGGGGTTTGCATCTAATTATTGTATAAAATGAATGAGTAAAGATGAAACTATTTGTGAAATAATGTAAGGTGATGTTAATCCTTTAACCTCTCTAGGGTAGGTGGCACCAAATCGTCCCACCTACGTAACAGCCAGTGGAATCCTGTGGCGCATTATTCAAATACCTTAGAAATGCTATTACTTCAATTTCTCAAACATATGACTATTTTACAGCATTTTAAAGACAAGACTCTCGTTAATCTAACCACACTGTCCGATTTCAAAAAGGCTTTACAACGAAAGCAAAACATTAGATTATGTCAGCAGAGTACCCAGCCAGAAATAATCAGACACCCATTTTTCAAGCTAGCATATAATGTCACAAAAACCCAGAAGACAGCTAAATGCAGCACTAACCTTTGATGATCTTCATCAGATGACACACCTAGGACATTATGTTATACAATACATGCATGTTTTGTTCAATCAAGTTCATATTTATATCAAAAACCAGCTTTTTACATTAGCATGTGACGTTCAGAACTAGCATACCCCCCGCAAACTTCCGGCGAATTTACTAACAATTTACTAAATTACTCACGATAAACGTTCACAAAAAGCATAACAATTATTTTAAGAATTATAGATACAGAACTCCTCTATGCACTCGATATGTCCGATTTTAAAATAGCTTTTTGGTGAAAGCACATTTTGCAATATTCTAAGTAGATAGCCCGGCATCACAGGGATAGCTATTTAGACACCCAGCAAGTTTAGCATTCACCAAACTCCGATTTACTATTAGAAAAGTTTGATTACCTTTGGTGTTCTTCATCAGAATGCACTCCCAGGACTTCTACTTCAATAACAAATGTTGGTTTGGTCCCAAATAATCCATAGTTATGTTCAAACAGCGGCGTTTTGTTTGTGCGTTCAAGACACTATCCGAATGGTAAATAAGGGTTACGAGCACGGCGCATTTTGTGACAAGAAAATTCTAAATAAATTCTAAATTCCATTACCGTACTTCGAAGCATGTCAACCGCTGTTTAAAATCAATTTTTATGCCATTTTTCTCGTAAAAAAGCGATAATATTCCGACCGGGAATCTGCGTTTAGGTAAATAGACGACAGAAAATAAAGCACAGGATCGACTCGTGCACGCGCCTAAGCCCATTATCCTCTTATCGGCCACTTGCCAAAAGCGCAAATGTGTTTCAGCCTGGGGCTGGAATGACATCATTCAGCTTTTTCCCGGGCTCTGAGAGCCTATGGGAGCCGTAGGAAGTGTCACGTTACAGCAAAGATCCTCAGTCTTCAATAAACAGAGACAAGAAAAACAAGATCTTGTCAGACAGGCCACTTCCTGTTCAGAATCTTCTCAGGTTTTTGCCTGCCATATGGGTTCTGTTATACTCACAGACACCATTCAAACAGTTTTAGAAACTTTAGGGTGTTTTCTATCCAAAGCCAATAATTATATGCATATTCTAGTTACTGGGTAGGAGTAGTAACCAGATTAAATCGGGTACGTTTTTTATCCGGCCGTGTAAATACTGCCCCCTAGCCCTAACAGGTTAATGAAAGAGAATTGTATTCCCTTCAAAGTTTAACTAAGTCATTGGCCCACCCCCGTGAGCAAAGACATGATCTGGCATCATATACCCGCCTTTTCAATTGTAATGAATAAAACCCCCTCCTGAGGAAATCCTCTTCAGACCACGCATACCTCGATGGACACCGAGGGGGCACAGGTTGAGTTTAGACCACAAAAACCTCAGTATAAGCTAAGGTTGTAATGGTTGTTGAATTCCTAACCAAACCACCTGCAGCATTGGCTACACGGCTGGAAATGGTTAAACTCTGAGACTATCGATCCCTACAGAATAAGAGCAAATCTTAGATAGTAATTACTAGTCTGCAGCTAGAAATTACATCAACCTGGGATGCGCACCAACAACCACCGAAACATCAATTCTATGAGAACATTTCTGAATGGTACTCTGAAGTATACATTCTAACCACGAAAGACTTTGATCTTCAGGGAAGCAGAGAGAGAGACAATGATGAACTGACTCTCCAACAGAAGGACTGATGATTCCAACAGAGATCACAACAACACACTGGGCGTAAATATATATATTGATTGCAATTATTCCCGAATGAGTGAGCGTTCATGTGCAAAGGATTAGCCTTTCAATTAATAGAATTATCAATTGTGTAATGACTCCTTTTGTCTTTCCCGCCCTTTTCAGTCCACACCCACTTCCCTTTGTCCACCAAGCCGTCATATCGGCTTAGCCCACTAGGGAACCTCCCCTATCATTTCCTTGTAACCATAACTGTTGTTTGTTTATGCATTTCTGTGATTATTTAGTTAGTTAGTAAATCAATTATTAAGACAATTGGTGTATGGATGATTCATAGAAAAGGCTGGGTTCGTGCAGATAACCAACAATTTACGATGTTTGGAATAAGACTAACGTGAGGTAAAGAATAAATCATTAATAAGAAGACTAATTGATCAGATTTTAAAATATCTGAAGAGTTATATTAGTAAAATTGTTTTACAATTTTTATTTTTATGAAATTCACTGAGGAGGATGGTCCTCCCCTTCCTCCTCTGAGGAGCCTCCACTGTTGCACACAGATTGAGTCCATGGAACTTATTATGTGACTTGCTAAGCAAATGCTTACTCCTGTACTTATTTAGGATAGCCATTAGAAACTGGTTGAATACTCATTGACTCAAGACATTTCAGCTTTTCATTTTGAATTAATTTGTAAACATTTAAAAAACATAATTCCACTTTGGCATTATAGGGTGTTGTGTGTGGGCCAGTGAAACAAAATGTCAATGTCTAAATTTAAATTCCGGCTATAACACAACAAAATGTGGAATAAGTCAAGGGCTGGAACAAAAAACACAGTCGCCTTCCCATCCAGGGTTTCGTCATCAACTGCACTACACATTTCCCAAATGGGACAACAAAGATACTGATTGATATTGATTGCATTGACAGTGCCTTCAACTCAATCTATCCCTTAATCAGTACTCAGTAGGGGATGGGGACAGAATCATGTGATTGTACCACAACGGTTTGCTACTACCAGCAACCGCTGACCACTTCCCTCTGATCTCAGTACACACAGATCAGAGAGAGAGAAAAGCAGGGTTTGTTGACATAAAGCCAGGTTCCAGCATTTTAAGACAACAAGAAAAAGACACATCAAAGACAGAAGATGCCCTTTGTTCTGGTTCGTCTTTGGTTGTAATAATCTCATAAAAAGTGCACAACAAAGGACCATATTGGCTCTGCCATAGACAAAGTACATTTGATTCACAGTGGGGGTGCCAGTAGAGGGGTGGGAGGGGGCTGAGCTAATTTAGAATGATGGATCCAGGGGGAGAGTTACAGCTGGTTGCTTGTGGAAATTAGACTGATATGGATATTAATGTTTTAGTTTAGATTGAAGGCTTCACACAGTGTAAAGTGCAACAGATTATACCGATTTTGCTCCAATATGAATTGTCTGTAATCTACATGGAACTGATGTGTAATATCATGGAACTGATGTGTAATAGCATGGAACTGATGTCTAATAGCAGGGGAATATGTGTCTTGTTACATTTTATGGTTCTGAAATAAGTGAGACCTCTGGCTGTAAACACTCAATGCTGAGAAACGACCAATCAAAGCTGTTGGTCCTTAAATCAAACTGCGAAAGCCTCTGGAAAGGGCACTATGAATCCAATAAATGATGAAATCAGTTAAATAATATCCTATTAACAGATAGACTGACCAAACGAACACAAGTGGCTTGCATCGTGGCCAACCAATAGTAGAAACTCTATTGCGAGATAGAATAGTAGAACACACAATGTGCAATTTCGAAACTTGGTTGTGCATCAGCAGTTTCTTCTTGTTACACTGAGTATACAAAACACAGAACATGAGCTTCAACTTCCAACACTGCTTGCATCATGGCCAACCAATAGGAGGCAGAAGCTCGAGCCAAGCTATGGAAGAGGAACCAATAGGAGAGTAGATAAATGTCACAGCCAATAACGTTGCTCTTTCTCTGTCTGTCTCTTCCTGTCTCTTTCACCTGACTGAGTACTTTTGATGGATGGGCCTATTTGGTGAGGACCCTATAAATAATATTCAGAGTCCTCGTGTTACAACATGGCACCTCATTATGAGATCCCCTGTGCGACACTCACACACATGCACAAATGCACATGCATGCACGTACGTACACACACACTGACAGATGGGACAGAAGTGACGGATGACTGACAGTGTCAATGCCACAGGGCCCACTGGGGAATGACTAGGGTTAATAAGAGGAAAAACAGTATCCCTCCCTCCCTCACTCCCTCCCTTTCTCATATGGAATTAATTCAATAGGCTACAGTGCAGTACCTTCCACTGAACTTAGAATATTAAACATATATTCATCAGGGTTGAAAAGAGCTCAAAATTCATGTCACATGCAGGTGTACACGAGGTGGTAAACTCGCCTGAGACCCAAAGACCTGAGCTAATGCCTAGGCTATTCAGCAAACTAACACAGTCTCATAGCGCGCAAAAACAGATTCAAACCCTGGTCGGTCACACAGGCAGTTTCTTTATCCCTGCTTCTCCTTCACTTGGTAATAAACATATATCTCCCTCTCTTCAAACACCTTTCATCCCTTCCTCTCTCTCCTTTCTCCTTTCTCTCCTTTCTCCTGTCTTTCCTTTCTCCTGTCTCCCCTTTCTCCTCTCTCTCCTTTCTCCTCTCTCCTTTCTCCTGTCTCTCTCTTTCCTCCTATCTCTACTTTCTCCTCTCTACTTTTTCCTCTCTACTTTTTCCTCTCTCCTTTCCCCTCTCTCCTTTCCTCTCTCTCCTTTCTCCTCCCTCTCCTTTCTCCTCTCTCTCTTTTCTCTTCTCTCTCCTTTCTCCTTTCTTCTCTATCTCCTTTCTCCTCCCTCTCCTTTCTCACCTCTCGCTTTTCTCTTCTCTCCTTTCTCCTGTCTCTCCTTTCTCATCTCTCTCTTTTCTCCTCTCTCTCTCCTTTCTCCTCTCTCTCCTTTCTCTCACTTTTCTCCTCTCTCCTCTTTCTCCTCTCTCCCTCCTTTCTCCTCTCTCTCCTTTAATTATCAGCTTGTTCCCAGAAGCCTGAGAGAAAGAGTACCATCACATTACCGTGGCAACCATTTGCTTATAATTCAGTGTCCTTTTGTTGTGCAGCTGGTGAATAGAAAGAGGAAGTAGCGTGAGGGCCACTGAGAGACCATCCATTACAGAGGAAATATGAATTCTAATAACCCATCGTAATGTTTTTGTCCTCCAACCTTTCTCCTTCCCTCCCTTTCTCTTTCTCCTGAGTCTCCATTCTTCATCCCTTTTTCTTTTCCCTTTCTCTTAGTAGTGTAAAATGGGTCAGAGAGCGACTTCATCAAAAGGTAGTTCACCATTCTCAACGGAGAGATAGAGAGGTTTTTCTACCTTAATGGAGCTGCCCTCAAAAGATACATTTTTAAAAGGAGGAGGGAAGGTACTTTATTTCAAAATAGGGTTTTGTGAAAGGGAACCATGAAATCAAGGTGCTTTATTTCATGAGGGGTACTATTGGTGGGGGCCCTCGCTTGCACCGGCTCTGTGGATGCATCATGTACTAATGACAGGCCAACACAAGAGCATGCTAAGTGGTGCTAAGAGGTACTTCAGATGGGAAAGGGACACTCTATTGTGATGTTTGTTTCGTAATATCCATCGGAAAATTATCAGGATGAAACAGAAATGGAGAATAAGACGTAAAACGTTTTGACATTTACTATGAATATCAATATATTCCCATACATTTCTTTCTGATGGTGTTACTCTAAAACAGATGACCTACGATTTGATCAGTGTCATACATCTGCACACATGTACTGTTGTTAAGCATGCACTGTTGTTAAGAATGTACTATGCAAATGTCATTGCAAGTCTCATTGCTAAAATTGTATCACTTTGTGTACACCAAATCAACAAGTAATTTGCGTAATATGGGCTTGTAAGCACGCACGCACCCACGCACGCACGCACGCACGCATGCACGCACACACACACACACACACACACACACACACACACACACACACACACACACACACACACACACACACACACACACACACAAACACACACACAACAATTGTACCTCAGGCAACAATATTCTGGCAAATGCTGACTGCGCCATGTAAATTATGTTACACAAATGAGCCTTTCCTAATGAAACACTTGAATTGACTAAAAGAGGTGTCTGGAAGCAGGGTGAGAAGGGTACCAGTGCTGTCGTGCCAGCTAGCTTAGTGTAACTGCACAGCAACAGCAGCAGAACGCCTAAGGTAATGTTAAGGATGATGAATATGAATAAAGCTGTGTGTTTTTTAAATGAGCTATTACAGGGAACATGGAGCTTAGTGATTTTGATAGGAATGATTTATTTCCTGCTGTCTCCACATGCACTAACACACACACACACACACTGTTCACCTATGAGAAATGCCTTGTCCTTCCTGTACAAGGCTAGCACCGGCGGCTAATTCCGTGTTTCATCTGTTCGGCCCAAAGGGAAATGCTATCATCCTATAATTTAGAAAACACCTTCTTTAAAGTTAAATTAAAATAAAAAACCTTTCATTCTACCAGAAGGTGCCTAAAATAATTAAATTAACGTTTATTTTAAGTGCATTTAAACATCTCAATGGACCCTACAGTAAAACAGTGTAACCATTTTGAGTGAACCCACATTGATTGAGTGATTCATCAGTTGCTTGTTTGTTTGTTTGATTGATTGATTAAATTAAGGCCGGAGTGTTGGGTCATCATCCCAAAGGTGTGATAGCCTAAGTTATGTTTGTAAGCACTGTACTACGCTGTCTTGTCACCATCAGTAAAGTAGCCACCCTACTGTAAATAAGGGCTAAATTCCATCTGCATCGCTGAAGCGTTGCAGACTGAAGCGTTGCAGACTGAAGCGTTGCAGACTGAAGCGTTGCAGACTGAAGCGTTGCAGACTGAAGCGTTGCACACTGCGCAATATAAAAATAAAGGTCATTCCAGATTGAGCTGACATTTGCAGTGTTTACCATGAATGAAGTGTCTGCTAACGCGAGAACATTGCATTTAAATTTAAATCACACTGTAAGGCTGAATTTCCACAATGCGGATTGAATAGAGCCCTAGTTTAAATGTACTGCAGCAACCCATGACATCAAGTCCCTCAGACGAGCTGTTTCAGCCAAAGCCATTAGGGACAACAACAGGTTAATTTGTTCAGCCCTGGTGTCACTAATAAAATTATACCTCACACCTGCATGTATTGGGGGACAGCGGTGTGGGAAGTAATGAACAACACTGAATGGATTAACTTCCCAATGTCACAGTAGAGGTCCCATAACGTAATGTAGGTGTGAACTAATGAAGACTTTATTTAGCAGGGGCGGAGGTACGATGGCAGGTGATTTAATGAAGAGAGACGCCTGGGGGGCACGGGAAGCCATTTTAATAACACAAAAGTACACCCTGCTGGGTGTGAGTGTGTGATTGTGTGAGTGAGTGAGTGAGTGAGTGAGTGAGTGAGTGAGTGTGTGTGTGTGTGTGTGTGTGTACCTACCTTGTTATTTTATTCCCCACCTAGTCTGACAGTATGCCACTCCATTGGGCCACAGGAGGAATGTGTGTGAGAATGTAAGAACCTCTTCCATATGGTCTGCCTTGTATGTGTGTGTGTGCATGTGTGTGTGTGTGTGTTCTTTCATGTGTGTGATCATGCCTGCATGTGTTTGTATGTGTGTAAGTATATACAGAATGTGTTTGTATGTGTGTAAGTATCTACAGTGTGTGTGTGTGTGTGTGTGTGTGTGTGTGTGTGTGTGTGTGTGTGTGTGTGTGTGTGTGTGTGTGTGTGTGTGTGTGTGTGTGTGTGTGTGTGTGTGTGTGTGTGTGTGTGTGCTATCTTCTGGGTGGTAACACACAGGCTACAGTATCAGCATGTGACAGAAATAATCCACTGATTCACCTTGAGAAGACTAACACCAGCACAATAATTGCAAGCTCTCCCTTTCTCTTCTTCTCTGTCACTCTTCCCTTTTCTCTCTCTCTCTCTCTCTCTCTCTCTCTCTCTCTCTCTCTCTCTCTCTCTCTCTCTCTTTCTCTCCCCTTCTCTCTCTCTCTCTCTGCTGCTCATAACTAAATCACTCTCTTTCATTTCCTCTCACATTCCCTCTCTTATAGCTTGGCTACTTGCCGTAGCCAATTAAATCATGTCCTCTTATCTTCTCCCTTGCAGATCTTCTTCTCCATGACAGACTTCTGCCAAAATGGAAACTATTCCAGCCTTTCTTGATACTGACCATACATCAATATGATTTTAATCTACATCAAATAAATATCAGGAGAGATTTCACAGCTTAGTCTGTGAGGTGAACACAAGAGAAACACAAACACGAACACAAGCATTGATTTTCCAAAAACTGCCCAGAAGAGTGGAAGTGCTTTAGAGTATTTTATTGTAGTTTAGGGCAACAGAAAGCATTCAGCCATGCAGTAGAATTACAGCGGTTGCAAATACAGAAGTGGCTAATACATTCTTTATTCTCCTATTTCACCTAGTATTTACAGAAAAATCTGTTCTGCCCTCTGTTCTTTGAAAATAAATATGTGCAACAGTAAAAGGACTATTCTGAATTGTATCATATTACCCAGTCGTTTCTGTTTTAATTCCACAGTCTGGGAATCAGAGATATTATGAAGTATGACACAAACCACACCCTCTATTCCAGACAACGAGGTCAGACACCACCTTCCTTCTCCATTTATCCACCCCATCATCCCTTTTTCATATCATTGCTTCATATCATCCCTTCATTCCACCTCAAGGCAGCGTTGCAGTGAGTGAAGGGTAATTCAGCGTATTTATGACAGATCTGGGTTGCTTCTCCTGATCGCCTCAGCGGGAGCCTGGTGTCTTCTGGTGCATTGGTATAGATCTTGCGCACACAAACACAGCCACACACACACACACACACACACACACACACACACACACACACACACACACACACACACACACACACACACACACACACACACATATTTATATTACATTCCTATTACTATTAAACTCCTATTACTATTACACTCTGATTACTATCTCACTGCTGTTACTATTACAATCTGATTACTGTTAGACTGTGATTACACTCCCATTACTATTACAGTCTGATTACTGTTACTATTACAATCCTATTATTATTACACTTTGATTACTCTCCCATTACTATCACACTCATAATACTGTTACTATTACACTCCAATTACTATTGGAGTGTAATAGTAATAGTAATTGGAGTGTAATAGTAATAGTAATTACACTCCAATTACCGTTGCTATCCTCGTCTGCAGGACATTTCCTGCTGTGCTCTCTCTTTGATCACGTAAAAGTCCTGCTGGAACTGCTTGAGGATGCCCTGCACCATTACTGTCCCAGACTTGTACACATTGACAGAGGTTGTTCCAATTAGTATTCTGAGTTTCCACCCTTGGTCAATACCCTCTCTCGACATAGGGGTAATGTGCTCTAGTATCACTGTGCCATGCCAGGGGTTGGTCTGTGGAAAATTAAGTTGCTTACGTTGCCCTCTTTGTAGCAGTCAGCAAATAGTGTCTCTGGATTGTCCTTGAGGAGCTTTTTTTTGTACATATTCCTTGCAGTGTAATTGTTAATATACATGGAGTAATCCAAAGGCATCTGCATTCTGTTGGTGGGGGCTCAAGGGTTTTTACACATCTGACTTCACACTTCAGTGCTAATTGAGGGTTCCGCCAGGTTTGTTTTGTCCTATCAGCTTAGTAGCTTAGTATACTTATTTACTTAGCTTTAAATTACAAAATGACTGTATTTTACTTTTTGGCTTCAGAAATAGCTTCAGAGTGAATATTACTCACTCAGATTTGTGTTGGATGGTATTTCCAGGTTCTGCGGTGTTTCTTCTGCAGGTCTTGGGACTCCCGAGTGGTGCAGCGGGCTAAGGCACTGCATCTCAGTGCTAGAGGTGTCACTACAGACCCTGTTTTGATTCCAGGCTGTATCACAACTGGCCATGATCGGGAGTCCCATAGGGCGGCGCACAATTGGCCCAGAGTCGTCCGGGGTAGGGTTTGGCTGGTGTAGGCTGTCATTGTAAATAAGAATTTGTTCTTAACTGACTTGCCTAGTTAAAAAAAATAAAAAAAATGGTTAGAAGTTTTTTCTTGATAGTCCATTCAGGTAATTTTGTCCAAATCAAGGTTTTAGGTGAGGAATTTTGATTTGGATTAATGTGAGGTTAGTGTCCTGTACGTTTATCCAAATCTAATTCTATCTTTTTTACAGAAGAACTCAGGAGCCCATGAACTCTCTCTCTCTCTCTCTCTCTCTCTGCATGCTGGGAGTGTTTGGTGCATGCTGGGAATTGTGTGACTGAGTGTGAGTGGTGTGTAGAGTTAGATATCTTGGTTTTTCTTTTATGTTTCCCTTTCTTGGTGCTATCTTATTTTTTTCTTCCTATTCATTATTAAGGTTATCATTATTTTTATTTAGTTGTTATGGTAGAATTAAGTATATTGTTTTTTGTGTCAAAATTACCCTGATTTTGGCGGGGATGGTGACCTAGATGGGGACGCCATTCCTGTCACTTCGGCGCGGCTTTAGGTGTGTTACTGAAGCTACTGTCACTGTGGAGGAGTTTCTGGTCGCCGTAGGAGAGAAGGTAGGATATGAGAATGTTGCTTATGTGTCATGGATGAATAAAGCGGTGGTGGTTTTTCTTAAAGAAGAGCGCCTTGTTGATCGTATGGTTGAGTATGGCGTACTTCTTAAAGGAATGTTTATTCAAGTTACGCCGCTTTTTTCTCCGTCAACAAGGGTAACGATTTCAAATGTACCGCCGTTTATTCCCAATGAGCTATTGGAGCGCGGGTTATTGTGGTTTGGGAAGTTTGCAAGTTCAAATAAGATTGTCCCATTGGGTTGCAAACACCCGGCTTTGAAACAGGTTATGTCGTTTCGGCGACAGGTGTTTATGTTTTTGGACTCACCAGAGCAGACTTTGGAGTTATCGTTTAAAGTCAAGTATGACGACAGACTGTATATGGCTTATGCTAGTACGGGTAGTCAACGGTGTTTTGAGTGTGGTGATGTTGGCCATAAGCGACATGCTTGCCCAAAAAGGGAGAAGGCAGAGGGAGGGGCGCAGGTGGTCCTCGTAACGCCTGGGCCCACTGATGAAGGAAGAGGTGGGCCAATAGCGGTAGAGCAGCCACAAGCACTTATTGCTGAGGAACAAGTTGTCTGTGTTGAGGGCACGGAGTTGCAACTTGTACCAGAGGGTTATGATATGCAGCAGAAAAATATTGTTGTAGAAGGTAAGGATGGATTTGAAGAGCCATTTCCTCAGACTGGTGAGGAGGTGCCCAGTACGAGTGCTGAGTACAGGAGGGGGTTCAGGTGGGGCTAGTCTCCCAGGTAGTGGAGGAGATGCCTGGTATGAGTGATGGGGTGCAAGTGGGGAGTGTTGAGAGGGATGTGGTAGAAGGGAGTCAGGGGTCTGTGGCCTCAGTTGAGGAGGAGCAGGATATGGATAACTCTATTGATAAGATAGCAGCTGGTGACGACTTAAATGTACAGTCTAGAGGAGATAAATGGGTTCCTGGATCAGACTTTTGGGAAATCTGTCAAATTGGCAGATTTTTTTGATGTTGATAAGTTTGTGAGGTCAGCTGTGATGTTACAGAAGACGGTGGGGTTAGATCAGTTGAGTGAGAAGCGTTTTCGCATGAGGAAATGTGTTACTGCTGTCACAGCAGCAAAGGGTAGTGGGAAACGTGGTCAGGTTAAGAGAAAATTTAAATAATGATGATGATCATGCCTCATAGGGTGTCTTTTTTCTCTTTGGTTTCTCTGTGGTTTCTTCTGCTTTTCCTTTCTCTTTTCTATATGGAGGTACTAAGGGTAGGTTCTCTTTTCTATATGGAGGTACTAAGGGTAGGTTCTCTCAATATCAATGGAGGAAGGGACAGGAATAAGAGGGCTTGGGTATTAGAAGTAATAAAACAGAAAAGACTTCATGTAGTTTTTCTACAGGAGACACATAGTGATGAGGCTAATGAGGTTGACTGGGGTATGTGGTGGGAGGGGCAGCATATACTCAGTCATGGTACTAATTTCAGTGCTGGGGTGGCAATTTTGTTTTCCTCAGGCTTAGGGGTGACTGTGGTATCTACAACAGAGATTGTCAAGGGACAGGTTTTATTGGTCAAGGTGGATGTTATGGGTTTTCTATTTTTTTTTTAAATGTTTATGCTCCTAATGAGGGTACAGAGCATATTGCTGTATTTGATCAAATAAAGGAAACCGTAAGACAGTGTCTTAAACAGCGTTTGACATGCTTCGAAGTACGGTAATGGAATATTTTGAATTTTTTTGGTCACGAAATGCGCCGGGCGCGTCACCCTTCGTTACCCTTCGGATAGTGTCTTGAACGCACAACAAAACGCCGCTATTTGGATATAACTATGGATTATTTGGAACCAAACCAACATTTGTTATTGAAGTAGAAATCCTGGGAGTGCATTCTGACGAAGAACAGCAAAGGTAATCACATTTTTCTTATAGTTAATCTGAGTTTGGTGAGTACCAAACTTGGTGGGTGTCAAAATAGCTAGCCCGTGATGGCGAGCTATCTACAAAGAATATTGCAAAATGTGCTTTCACCGAAAAGCTATTTTAAAATCGGACACCGCGATTGCATAAAGGAGTTCTGTATCTATAATTCTTAAAATAATTGTTATGTTTTTTGTGAACGTTTATCGTGAGTAATTTAGTAAAGTCACCGGAAGTGTTCGGTGGGAATGCTAGTTCTGAACGTCACATGCTAATGTAAAAGCTGGTTTTTGATATAAATATGAACTTGATTGAACAAAACATGCATGTATTGTATAACATAATGTCCTAGGAGTGTCATCTGATGAAGATCATCAAAGGTTAGTGCTGCATTTAGCTGTGGTTTTGTTTTTTGTGACATTATATGCTAGCCTCTTGGCATTCCCCTAGGATAGGGGGCGCCACAGCGCATTTTGAAAGAAATTCGTGCCCATTTTAAACGGCCTACTACTCAAACTCAGAAGCTAGGATATGCATATAATTGTGGATAGAAAATACTTGTGGATAGAAAACACCCTAACGTTTCTAAAACTGTTTGAATGGTGTCTGTGAGTATAACAGAACTCATATGGCAGTCAAAACCTCGAGACCGATCGTAACAGGATGTGGAATTCTGAATTGTGGACTCAACTTCACATCTTTGCCTATTAATCACATCCAGTCTTTACAAAGTGGTTTGAGCCTTCTACTGTGGAAATTGAATGAATGACACGCTGTTGAAATTGGTCACATGAGGAGGGCACATCACCATTATGACGCCGGCGGCCCTGTCTACCCTCCCCTTTCGAAACGTTTTGAAACACAATACAATCGTCCCCCTCGAATCTTATTGGCTCTCTTGTTGAAACAGGCTCTGAAGATTTATGTTATACAATGTTTGACATGTTTGAACGAACCTAAATGGGAAAAAAATATTTTTTTGTCGAAATAGCTGTCCCGCGCCCGACTGAGCTTTTGGATCAGCCTTCAGACGCGCTAACAACAACAAGCTAATGGAACATAAAGGATGAACTTTTTCGAACGAAAATACATTTGTTGTGGACCTGCGATTCCTGGAAGTGCTTTCTGATGAAGACAACCAAAGGTAAGGGATTATTGACAATAGTATACAAGACTAGATGTGATATGCGATTGTTCCAAGATGGCGCAGAGCTGTATTTACTAGGTAATTTTCTGAGTATCGCAAAGTGTGATTACCCAGTAAAGTTATTTTTAAATCTGGTATTACAGGTGCTTTCAAGAGATATTCATCTATAAATCTTAGAATGACAATATTACATTTTAAAAATGTTTTCGAATAGTAATTGAGTAAATTGTAGCACTGTTTCCACGGATGCATTTGAGGGAAAATAGTTAGTCAACGTTACGTGCCGATGTAAAATGCTGTATTTATATATAAATATGAACTTTATCGAACAAAAGAATGCATGCATTGTGTAACATGATGTCCTAGGTGTGTCATCTGATGAAGTTTGTAAAAGGTTAGTGCTGCATTTAGCTGTTTTTTGGTTATTTGTGATGCATGTGGTTGGTCGGAAAATGGCTATGTGGCTACTTTTACGATGTACTCCTCTAACATAATCTAATGTTTTGCTTTTCCTGTAAAGCCTTTTTGAAATCGGACAACGTGGGTCGATTCATGAGAGGTGTATCTATAAAACGATATGAGACAGTCCTATATTTGAAAAAAATATATATTACATTTCGTTATGCTAATGTCGATAGGAGTTTTTCGCTGGATGTTCGTCAGACCTTCAAGAGGCTAGCTTGAAAAATGGGTGTGTGATTATTTCTGGCTGGGTACTCTGCTGACATAATCTAATGTTTTGCTTTCGCTGTAAAGCCTTTTTGAAATCGGACATTGTGGTTAGATAAAGGAGAGTCTTGTCTTTAAAATGGTGTAAAACAGTAATATGTTTGAAAAATGGAAGTTTTCGGATTTTCGAGGAGTTTGTATTTCGCGCCACGCCTATCATTGGATATTGGAGCAGGTGTTCCGCTAGCGGAACGTCTAGATGTAAGAGGTTTTAAGACAGAGGGGTGTATGGTTTTAGGGGGGGACTGGAATTGTACAGTAGATTTTACTGTTGACCGCACCGCTGAAGAACCTCATCTGTGGTCAGCCACTTGCCTGTCTGGTTTATTAACTGAGTTTGAGTTTTCTGATGTGTGGAGAGTAAGGAATGCAAAAGTTAGGGAGTACACATGGTTAAAAGTTAATGAAGGTGGTGTCAGTGCAGCAAGGTTAGACAGGTTGTATGTATCTGATCACTACTGTAGTAGGGTTGGAAGGTGTGATATTACTCCTGTGGGTTTCTCTGATCACCATATTGTTACTGTTGATATTTACTTGTCCTGTCCACGAAGATCATCACCTTACTGGTATTTTAATGTTCAATTGTTACATGATGTCATATTTTTGGGAGGGTGTAGTGGAGAAAGGGTGTGCCAGACTGTCAAGGTGGAAATGGGTGCTACCCCAGCTGTCTTATAGGGGAAGGGTACTGGTAGCTAAAAATCTTGCTGCCTCTACCCTGTGGCACAGACTAATGATTTTACAGCCACCCAGGGCTGGGAGCCAGGAGCTGATCGGGTCAATCAATCTGATACAAGAGCTTCAGAGGACCTTTGTCAATTTCTTCTGGTCTGGACAGCACTGGATTAAAGCTGCAGCACTGTACCTGCCATTGCACGAGGGTGGGCAAGGCCTTGTGGACATTTTCTCCAGGATCATGGCTTTCTGGCTTCAAGCAGCCCAGAGACTGTTGTACAGTGACGGTTCTAGCTGGGTCGACACAGCCTACACATTGATAAGGAGAGTGGGCTGTTTGGGCTTAGTCAAGCACCTTTTCCTCTTAAAGCTGGAGGGGGTGGTTTGCCTGGCCTGACTCCATTTTATGAGTCTGTTATGCAGGCTTGGAGAGTTCTTGTCAAGTCCCGTAAGGCCGGCACGCCACCAGGGATTTGGCTTTTTGAAGAGCCTCTTTTTCACAAACTGCCTATTGAAAGAGGACAGCTGACCCTCAATGGAGGATAATACATGGAGCTATAGCCACCAATATGCATCTGGTACACCTGGATCCTACTTTTGGGGAAGGGTGTCTATTTTGTGCTGAGTCTGAAACTCTGGCACATCTGTTTTTGCAGTGTTCCGGGTTGGTCGGGATGATTGGCCTGATCACTTCTTGGTTCTCAGCTTTGGGAGAGGTTTTCTATTCCCAACTGTTTATATTTGGGCTAAAGTACAGGTTATTCGGGGACAGCCTATTACAAACTGGTTACCAATATTGATCTGTTTATGAGTATATGGGATATTCAGAGTCTGCTGTGTTTAGTTAGTGTGGAGGTGTCACGAACTTCAAAATGAGCGGACCAAGGCGCAGCGTGCATTGAGTTCCACATCTTTTTAATACAAAGTGAAACTAGAAACAAAACCACAAAACTTACAAAGAATGTGAAGACGTAGTGCCCAAACACACTAACACAAAACAATATCCCACAACCCAGGTGGGAACAATGGAGAACTTAAGTATGATCTCCAATTATAGACAACGATAATCAGCTGCCTCTAATTGGGAACCATACCAAGCTCACCAACATAGAAAATCTAAACTAGAACACCCCCTAGTCACGCCCTGACCTACTACACCATAGAGAACCAAGGGCTCTCTATGGTCAGGGCGTGACAGGAGGAGGATTTGGTGTTGTGTTTTTAATTGATGTGTAACTATGGTTTTGTATGAGGTTTTATTGTTGTGGGTTCCCAGACCCAATAAAGATGATTTAAAACTCAAAAACTCTCTCGCTCTCTCTCTCTCTTTCTTTTCCTCTCTTTCTTACTCTCTCTCTCTTTCTCTCTCTCTATTGCACACACACCAACAGGCACAACTCTCTCACAAGGTGTAACTTTTTCTCTATCTGTGTCTCCTCTCTCTGCAGTGATTGCAGGCACAGTTGCAAGCTGTTCCTCCATTTAGCCTACACATGTTATATTTGGTAATTACTCCTGAGTAATGGAGACTGCTGTGGCCCCATACACACCATTAAACTCCACTTCACTGAGAGAGAGAGAGAGAGAGAGAGAGAGAGAGAGAGAGAGAGAGAGAGAGAGAGAGAGAGAGAGAGAGAGAGAGAGAGAGAGAGAGAGCACTCCCCCGTGTTGTTAGCAGCACACCACATGATCAACATCATTACCTTTGTCGGATACTGAATAATTAATTGGTCTAATTCAATAATTAATTGGTAGTTGCTTGGGTCAATGTTTTTCTGGTCATTACACATTGTGTCTTTTGATGGATCTCTTTTCCGAACCTTTTAGGAGAATTTGATATTTCTTAATTGTGATCTTTGGAATATAACGACATGCTGTCACATTGTTCTTATACCATATTGGTCATATTCAGAATGAACCCTGACGAAAATCATATGCAGAATGAACCCTGACTAAAATCATATGCAGAATGAACCCTGACTAAAATCATATGCAGAATGAACCCTGACTAAAATCATACGTAGAATGAACCCTGACTAAAATCATATGCAGAATCAACCCTGACTAAAATCATACGTAGAATGAACCCTGACTAAAATCATATGCAGAATCAACCCTGACTAAAATCATACGTAGAATGAACCCTGACTAAAATCATATGCAGAATCAACCCTGACTAAAATCCCAATTCCACCTCTCACGCCCTTTGAATTGGTGAAAACTCCAAAGACCTAAACGATAAACACAAGTGTAAGACCAAACCCATAAAATGCTATATAATGTGTCTATTTAAAAGCCATTGATGAGTTGGCTATTGAACGAGTGCAGCAGGAAGTAATGAGGTTGTTATTATGCTTTATAGTGTGTGAAACACATGGTTGTGGATATTGACCTTTTCAAAATGGCCATGCCATTTTAGTGGGTGAAAGTTATTAGAGTCCTTAAAATACTTAAATGCACTGCAATACCCATTAGAAAGAGTATTGGATTGGAATGAAATGCTCTCATATAGGAGGAGCGATAGTGCTTTACGCCTTACAACCTATACCACCAATCTGTAACTATAACCACCCTCTGCAGTTGAGGGTGAAAATTATGAGCCAGCCAATGGTCAGCTCCCTCTACTCTAGTCAATCCCCAACCAAAATAACTGCACCTATACCCAATCACCATTACCCTAACCACTAAGCCAATGACAACAGAGAGAGAGAAATAAGCCGAGAGAGAAAAAGAGAAAGAGAGAGAGAGCATGAGAGAGAGCAGATCAGAGACAGACAGACAGAGAGACAGGATCCTAAACAGAGAGAGAGATCGCACGAGAGATTGTGAGAGAGAGACAGGATCAGAGACAGAGACAGACAGAAATCTTAACAGTATATTTGACCTCTCAGCTTCCCTATCAAATCAAAAAATTTCAAACAGAAAACCGAAGAAAATGAACAACAATGACAAATGATTTGATGAAGAATACAAAAACCTAAGAAAGAAATTGAGAAACCTGTCCAACCAAAAACATAGAGACCCAGAAAACCTGAGTCTACGCCTTCACTATGGCGAATCACTAAAACAATACAGAAATACACTACGGAAAAAGAAGGAACAGCACGTCAGAAATCAGCTCAATGTAATTGAAGAGTCCATAGACTCTAACCACTTCTGGGAAAATTGGAAAACTCTAAACAAACAACATGAAGAATTATCATCTCCAATCTGTTTGGCTCTGTAACAAATAACAAACAGCGAAAACACATACATGATCAAATATAAATGTTAGAATCAACTATTGAAGACTACCAGAACACACTGGATTCTCCAATTACCTTGAATGAACTACTGTCACGGCTGTTGTAGGAAGGAGGAGCGGACCAAAGTGCAGTGTGTGTGTCGTTCCACATTTTTATTGAACTGTGAAACTATACGATACATACAACATAAATTGAACGAACAAAACAAACCGTGACGCAGAGTTACAAAATACACCTACTCAAAATCAATCTCCGACAAACCCAGGTAGAAAAAAACCCTACTTAACTATGATCTCCAATTAGAGACAACGAGGACCAGCTGCCTCTAATTGGAGATCATCCCAAACAAAACCCCACAAAGAAATACAAAACTAGAACATGACAACATAGAAAAACTAAACTAGAAAACCCCCGTCACGCCCTGACCTACTCTACCATAGAAAATAACAGCTTTCTATGGTCAGGACGTGACAATACCCTCCCCCAAAGGTGCGGACTCCGAACGCACCTAAAAAAAAACTTTAACAAAAACACAGGGCAGGTTAGGGAGGGTGACAAATGTCTATGGCGGCTCTGGTGCAGTACTCAGAACCTTCTCAACCCACGAATCCTCCAGCAGAGGAGGCGGCTCCGGTTCGGGGCGTAACCCCCGCTCCGCCCGCTGATCCCTCCGCTTTTGTGTCACCGGACTGTGGATCATCAGCGGAGGTTCTGGACTGCCGACCGCCACTGGAGGTTCTGGACTGCAGACCGCCGCTGGAGGTTCTGGACTGCGGACCGTCTCGGGAGGTTCCGGACTGCGGGCCGTCTCGGGAGGTTCCGGACTGCGGGCCGTCTCGGGAGGTTCCGGACTGCGGGCCGTCTCGGGAGGTTCCGGACTGCGGGCCATCTCGGGAGGTTCCGGACTGCGGGCCGTCTCGGGAGGTTCCGGACTGCGGGCCGTCTCAGGAGGTTCCGGACTGCGGGCCGTCGCTGCAGGCTCTGCGCCATGGATCACCGCTGGAGGCTTTGTGCCATGGATCGTCCCTACAGGCTTCTTGCCATGGATTATCCCTACAGGCTCCGGGCCATGGATCATCCCTACAGGCTTCGTGCCGTGGATCATCACTGGAGGCTTCTTACGTGGAGCCGGAACAGGTCTCACCGGACTGGGGAACGTCGCTGGAGGCTCCGGACTGGGGGACGTCACCGGAAGCTCTGGACTGGGAACTGTCGCCGGAAGTTCTGGACTGGGAAGACACACTGGAGGCCTGATGCGTGGGGCTGGCACAGGTGGCACCAGACTGGTAACACGCACCTCAGGGCGAGTGCGAGGAGCAGGAACAGGACACATCGGACTGGGCAGGTGCACTAGAGACCTGATGCGTGGGGCTGGCACAGGTGGCGCCAGACTGGTGACACACACCTCACGGTAAGCACGAGGAGTTGGCTTAGGTCTCCAACCTGACTCTGCAAATCTCCCCTTGTGCCCCCCACAAAAAAATTTGGGGGCTGCCTCTCGTGCTTCCCTTGTTGCCGTGCTCTCGCTGCCTCCACCTGTTCCCATGGGAGGCGCTTTTCTCCTGCCCCTAAATCCTCCAAAGCCCTGGATATACTCCTCCTTATCTCCTCAATATTCCACTGGTCCATACCACGCTGTTTGGTCCTTTGGTGGTGGGAGATTCTGTCACGGCTGTCGTAGGAAGGAGGAGCGGACCAAAGTGCAGTGTGTGTGTCGTTCCACATTTTTATTGAACTGTGAAACTATGTGATACAAACAACATAAATTGAACGAACAAAACAACAAACCTTGATGCAGAGTTACAAAATACACCTACTCAAAATCAATCTCCCACAAACCCAGGTAGAAAAAAACCCTACTTAAGTATGATCTCCAATTAGAGACAACGAGGACCAGCTGCCTCTAATTGGAGATCATCCCAAACAAAACCCAACATAGAAATACAAAACTAGAACATGACAACATAGAAAAACTAAACTAGAAAACCCCCCTGTCACGCCCTGACCTACTCTACCATAGAAAATAACAGCTTTCTATGGTCAGGACGTGACAACTACAAGACAAAATATAAACTCTCCAACCCAAAAAGGCCTGTGGTGTTGATGGTATCCTCAATTAAATTATAAAATATACAGACAACAAACTCCAATTGGCTATACTAAAACTCATTAACATCATCCTTAGCTCTGGCATCTTCCCCAATATTTGGAACCAAGGACTAATCATCCCAATCCACAAAAGTTGAGACAAATTTGACCCCAATATCTACTATGGGATATGCGTCAATAGCAACCTTGGGAAGATCCTCTGCATTATCATTAATAGCAGACTCATACATTTCCTTAGTGAAAACAATGTACTGGGCAAATGTCAAATTGGCTTATTACCAACTTATCATACGACAGACCACGTATTCACCCTGCACACCCTAATTGACAAACAAACAAAACAAAACAAAAGCAAAGTCTTCTCATGCTTTGTTGATTTCAAAAAAGCCTTCAACTCAATTTGGCATGAGGGTCTGCTATACAAATTTATGGAAAGTGGTTGTGGGGGAAAAGCATATGACATTATAAAATCCATGTACACAAACAACAAGTGTGTGGTTAAAATAGGCATAAAACATGAACAGTCTGCAGCACCCTGCCAAACCCTACTAGGATCTAACTTCCACAAAGCTGTGAACGATCTGAGCGACAATGCAAGAAGGGCATTCTATGCCATCAAAAGGAACATAAAATTCGACATACCAATTATGATCTGGCTAAAAATACTTGAATCAGTTATAGAAACCATTGCCCTTTATGGTTGTGAGGTCTGGGGTCTGCTCACCAACCAAGAATTCACAAAATGGGACCAACACCAAATTGAGACTGCATGCAGAATTCTACAAAAATATCCTCAGTGTACAATGTGAACCACCAAATAATGCATGCAGAGCAGAATTAGGCTGATACCCACTAATTAGCAAAATTCAGAAAAGAGACGTTCAATTCTACAACCACCTAAAAGGAAGCAATTCACAAACCTTCCACAACAAAACCATCACCTACAGAGAGATGAACCTGGAGAAGAGTCCCGTAAACAAGCTGGTCCTGGGCTTTGTTCACAAACACAAACAGACCCCACAGAGACCCAGGACAGCAACAGAATTAGACCCAACCAAATCATGAGAAAACAAAAAGATAATTACTTGACACATTGGTAAGAATTAACAAAAGAACTGAGAAAACTAGAATGCTATTTGGCCCTAAACAGAGAGTACACAGTGGCAGAATACCTGACCACTGTGACTGACCCAAACTTAAGGAAAGCTTTGATTATGTACAGACTCAGTGAGCATAGCCTTGCTTTTGAGAAAGGTCACCGTAGGCAGACCTGGCTCTCAAGAGAAGACAGGCTATGTGCACACTGCCCATAAAATGCGGTGGAAACTGGGCTGCACTTCCTAACCTCCTGCCAAAGGTATGACCATATTAGAGACACATATTTCCCTCAAACTACACAGATCCGGCAGGTAGCCTAGTGGTTAGAGCGTTGTAACCGAAAGGTTGCAAGATCGAATCCCCGAGCTGACAAGATATATATATCTGTCGTTCTGCCCCTGAACAGGGCAGTTAACCCACCGTTCCTAGGCCGTCATGAAAATAAGAATTGGTTCTTAACTGACTTGCCTAGTTTAATAAAGGTAAAATAAAAAAATAAAACAATAAAAGTTCAACAAAGAATTCAAAAACAAACCCGATTTTGATAAACTCCCATATCTACTGGGTGAACTACTACAGTGTGCCATCACAGCAGCAAGATTTGTGACCTGTTGCCACAAGAAAATGGCAACCAGTGAAGAACAAACACCATTGTAAATACAACCCATATTTATGTTTATTTATTTTCCCTTTTGTACTTGAACCATTTGCACATCGTTACAACACTGTATACAGTTGAAGTCGGAAGTTTACATACACCTTAGCCAAATACATTTAATCTCAGTTTTCACAATTCCTGACATTTAATCCTAGTTAACAAGAAATTTGTGGAGTGGTTGAAAAATGAGTTTTAATGACTCCAACCTAAGTGCATGTAAACTTCCGACATAAACTGTACATAATGACATTTGTAATATCTTTATTATTTTGGAACTTCTGTGAGTGTAATGCTAACTGTTCATTTCTATTGTTTATTTCACTTTTGTATATAATCTACTTCACTTGCTTTGGAAATGTTATATGTTTCCCATGCCAATAAAGTCCCTTGAATTTAATGGAATTGACAGAGACAGAGAGCAGAGAGAGAAAGAGAGAGGGGGGGGGGGGCAGTCAGTATGTTGGCATCTGTCAGAGATTGATGGCTGTGGCTGTCTTGTGACAGGTCCATCTCTCTTTTTTAAGATGTGAGGAAAGATGGACTCCAGGTTGTGACACACCTCATCAGAGAACACCTCATACAGCATATTGATTTACAGTCCCACTGGTTCTCTCTTTCACACTTTACACCGGCTTCACTCTCACCCTTCACTTCACACACACACACACACACACACACACACACACACACACACACACACACACACACACACACACACACACACACACACACACACACACACACACACACACACGGCGACAGTCTAAAACGTCATCATTTAATGAAACAAATAAACAAGTGAGAAAAGGAGGGAGGGTTGAGACTGAGAGAAAGGAGGCGACACGCTTTCATATGAAATGCAATTAAAACACAGTGGACTCATTTCAGGGGAACCGTCTTCTCTTTCTCTCCCTCTCAGGTTTCATGAAACATTTTAGAATATGGTTCAGTGTCATTATCCTCGCAAGGGGAGGGTGCCCAAGTATTGAAAACAGGAGTGCCAATCATTTTGAGACCTATCTTTTGTAGATATTTTGTATTCCTCGTTAACAATAGAAACGTCTAGACAGTCATTTTTACGACATACGGACTTAGTCTTTCACCAAATAGAGCTATCTACTGTATACCACCCCTACCTCCTGTCTCAGCCTCCTGTATCTGTGCTGCAATCGTTTGTGTCGAGGGGCTAGGGTCAGTTTGTTATATCTGGTGTAATTCTCCTGTCTTATCCGGTGTCCTGTTTGAATTTAAGTATGCTCCATCTAATTCTCTCTCTCTCCCTCTCCTCCCGGAGGACCTGTTAGATTACTTACTAGATATTACTGCACTGTCGGAACTAGAAGCACAAGCATTTCGCTACACTCGCATTAACATCTGCTAACCATGTGTATGTGACCAATATAATTTGATTTGATTTGATTTGACCTGAGCCCTGGGACCATACCTCAGGTCTACATGACCTGATGACTCCTTGCTGTCCCCAGTCCACCTGGTCTTGCTGCTGCTCCAGTTTCAACTGTTCTGCCTGTGGCTATGGAATCCTGACCTGTTCACCGGACGTGCTACCTTGTCCTGGACCTGCTGTTTTCGACTCTCTCTCTCTACCGAACCTGCTGTCTCGAACTCTGAATGCTCGGCTATGAAAGCCAACTGACATTTACTCCTGAGGTGCTGCCCTGTTGCACCCTCACAACCACTGTGATTATTATTATTTGACCCTGCTGGTCATCTATGAACGTTTGAACATCTTGGCCATGTACTGTTATAATCTCCACCCGGCACAACCAGAAGAGGACTGGCCACCCCTCAGAGCCTGGTTCCTCTCTAGGTTTCTTCCTGGGTTTCTGCCTTTCTAGGGAGTTTTTCCTAGCCTCCGTGCTTCTACATCTGCATTGCTTGCTGTTTGGGATTTTAGGCTGCGTTTCCATATAGCACTTTGTGTAAAAAGGGCTTTATAAATACATTTGATTGATTGATTGATTGATTGATTGATTGATTACCTTATCACAACACAACTGATTGTCTCAAATGCGTTAAGAAGAAAATAAATTCCACAAATTAACATTTAACGAGGGACACATGTTAATTGAAATGCATTCCAGGTGACTACCTCACAAAGCTGATTGAGAGAATGCCAAGAGTGTGCAAAGCTGTGGGTTGTAGTGGTCGATGTAGTTGTGACAATGTCCCAATCCCCAGCAATAGTGTCATGAAATAGAGGTGAAGGAGTACATAGCCTACAGAGGCAAAGTCAAAGTAAATATACAAATTAGCGGATAAGTCATACAACTGCAAATTCTGTGTCACCGACCTCTTCCTCAGTTCCTGAGGGTGAACAGCAGAACACCTGTGGAACTACACATACCGAAACCCTGCTCAGGCTCAGATTTAGCTGCTGCTTATCCTTCAAGTAAACAGGCTACAATTGATGTTGCATTACTGACATGAGTTACCTCTAGCAACAATTCTCACATTGACAACTGCTTATTGTAAAGAATGAGAAAGGAACTGCTTCTTGTCAAGAATGACAATAACTAACATTCTAAACTACTTCTACAGAATTGTGTGCATCACTTCTCTTTTTCCACATCTTCCACCAGTGTCAGCAAAATAACCTGCATTTTCCCAATGAATGATATACAGTCGCACGCAGATTATGAAACTAGGCTCCTATTGCATGTGCTACTTGTCAACTCTCCCCCAAAAGTTATTCCTGATAAGCATTGCTTTGGCATGTGTGAGTGTGTTTGTGAAGCAGGCACGTGTTTGAATTATAAAATACCAAGGGGAAGTGGGTGAGGCAGAGCAGTATGTCTCCTTTTCATTAGTGGGCTTATTCGAAGGTCTCATATGCCCTTGTTTGAAACAAGTCCAGTCTCGCTGACTCTAAATAGCTGATGCATTATTCAACAATCCTCTGGTCTTCTAAATCAAAGAGTTCTCTAAAATATTACACTTTGAATATAGATTTACCTATCAAAACTTGGCCAAATCCCGCAACCCATTTCTCAGCACAGACACTTGATTATACAAACATATCAACAATACAGAGAGGGTATTTAACCATGTAGGACACAGAAATGGAGGACAAAGTAACCTTTTACTGCAGTGGGCTAAATCAGGGTGCTTCTTGGTAGTCTTAAAAAAAATCTACTTTGAAACAAACATATACACCTCACACACATGGTTATGGGTTTAAAAAAAGAAGACACCTGTACCATGTCTGATATAGAGTTTAAATGTATTCAATTTTAAGTTTGCATCTCAATATTACACTTTATATGCATCACAGAAGACTGAAATACAACAAAACTGTTTAACATAGAAACACCGGCTTTTAGGCTTAAAACAAAAGTTTATTCATTATGAAATGTAGGAAAATATTGATAACATTCCACCCATGAGGCCACTAGAGGGCGATTTTGTCATTTGATTGCAGAAAAGGACTACGAGTATGTCTCAGCCAAAGATAATTTAACAAACATCCCATCCCACTACATTAGGATTATATTCATTCTGGAACTTCAAACAAGCTAGCCTGTTAATAACATTGTGTGTAGGTAACACTCCACAGCGCTAACAGGTATTTGTGAATCAGACCTCAGGATAAGACCCAGATGTAGACAGCTCAAAGTAATAAAAGTGTATTACAAAAACAGGGGTCAGGCAAACGACAGGTCAAGGGCAGGCAGAGGTCAGTAATCCAGAGCAGAGTCCGAAAGGTACAGAACGGCAGCCAGGCTTAGGGTCAGGGCAGACAGACGTCATTAATTCAGGGCAGTGTCACAAGATACAGAACGGCAGGCAGGCTCAGGGTCAGGGCAGGCAGAATAGTCAAAACCAGGAAAATTAGAAAACGGGGACTAGAGAGAAAAACAGGAATACGGGAAAAACACTGGTAGGCTTGACGAAACAAGACGAACTGGCAACAGACAAACAGAAAACACAGGTATAAATGCACAGGGGATAATGGGGAAAATGGGTGACACCTGGAGGGGGATGAAGACAAGCACAAGACAAGTGAAACAGATTAGGGTGTGACAAATACATATGAATTTGTCTCTAAGAGGGTTTATTCAGACTTCTCTCAAAGCTAGGCTAAACTTACTTTAAACTCAAAGTAATCCCTTTGGTATATGCCTTGGAATGAAACTGAGCAAAAACCATACTGTTATAAAGGTTTTGAACGTACAGCGTCCATTTTAGGACAGTCAAACATCCATGGAAGTTGTGTCTGTCATAATATGGACACCGTACATACTATATCTCTTGACAAATAATTAAAACGGTGATTGGATGGACTTTAGGGAACACATAGAAAGTGGACAATGTCACAAATCCTTCCTAAGAGTAAGAATAGGTTTTCCACCCACTAAAGAGAAAGATGTTTCCCCCAATATATCAAATGTCTTTTAGCATTGTATGTGAAAATGTATCATATGTGAAAAACTAAGTAAAGACAATAATTTGTGAACATCCATGAAACTTGTTGTTAGTTCTTACACAGAGGTAAATTAACAGAGTGACCTCAAGGACTAGCAATCACTCATATTCATGACTAGCAATGACAAAGTAAAAGATCCAGAGTATATAGGTCTAAATCTTTCCAAAAACAGGTGGCTGATTTGGCAAGACGGGTGAGAATGTATTTCTCCTCCAATCTATCCCCTCCACTTTATTTTCCATTCGAAACCATGAGTGTAATTACATGGGTAATATATGGCTTTGTGGTTACCATGGTGGCATCACACTTTGCAGCTTTGAGAGTCATCAAGTGTCTGTGAATTAACTGGCCAAAGCTTGAACATTAACTCCCCCCGTTTAAACAGGACAAAGCCAGGCAAGTGAGAAAAGTTGACCCCCTAAATGTCTGTCAACCTGTGTACAACTTTGTGCTGTGGTAAATTGTGTAAGTGAATGTCTTACTTGGCTGTAATCTGTAAAAGGGACTCTATGGAATCTGTATAGATTATTTGTTCTGTATTTGTTCTTAACTGACTTGCCTAGTTAAATAAAAAATAAAGGTATAGATCGACACTCAAATAGATCATGCTGCATCACCAGTGGTGTTTCAATGGAGGTCCAACATAGTACAGAGTAAACGCACCATTCAACATGCCATCCTCAGCTAGAGTGTTCAAGACCTTGTCTTGTCTTCCCTCACACCTGGTTTCAATTCCATCAATTACATGTTGTGTATTTAACCCTCTGTTCCCCCCCATGTCCTTGTCCGGAATTGTTGATCGTAAGAGTTGTGCACGTGATGTCTGGCGAGCGAAGGGCTTCGTTACATTGTATTTATTTATTGTTTTTGTTCACTGTGATTTTTATTATTAAACTGCACCGTTGTAACACAGTCTTTGCTCTCCTGCGCCTGACTTCTCTGCCGCCAGTACGCACGCATTACAATACTGCCAAGGATATGGTGATTTCGTTATCTTGCCTCCAAACCATTGGTCGTGTAACATATTAGATTCGACATGACTGAGCATGAAAATATGTTCTATTAGCCACGTTCACTCTCGCATGTCCACATCAGTCTCTCTTTGTATGAATCTGTGTTATTCACACACATGATAGCTGGATGAGAGTTGTTTTCATCAGTGACAGCCTTGGGGTCAGGAGCTGTAAGCAGCTATTTATTAAGTTGACTCAATAGTGATTCAATTTCTTTTGGCTCTAAAATTACTCCATAAAGCTAGCTTTAGAATTTTGGGAAAACTGAAATCCACACTTCCTGATTAAGAGTCTAAGCGGAGCTCATCTGTTTGCGACTGGAGGGAAGGTAAATAGCTCAGCTTCTCTCATGTAGCAGGCAATAATATCCTCCAGATATGTTTTTAATAGGTATCATCATTAAAACATTTGGCAGTTCGAGGATTAGGAAGACTTTGAGGCAGTTTCAGGGGAATGGATGTTAAGTCGGAGACTTCAAGTTTGGGGGTAGAGAAAGGAGTACACACTACACAGACTGATGAAGTTGCTCTGTTTGTCACCTGAAGATAGAACATGTTCTGTCTGGTTATGTTGTGCAGAAGCACACACTAGCGCTACTTGAGCTCAGCTTCCTGAATGGGAAAAGGAAAAGGTCAAAGTAAAGACATTGAATCAGTCTTATGTCTCTGTATCAACTGCAGCTGACTATCGCCACGCTTATACTTATACATGAGAAGCCATAATAGTTTATTCACATGGATTAACTATAGAAATGGTCTAGAAACAAAGTTGGAATTGCACAAATTACTTTTTTCTTACTTGACCTATATCTTTCACTCAAACAAAACTCAAATTCCCCCCTCCCCGTCTGGGCTTCTACACCAGAAGAGAAGCGCACGCACACACACACACACACACACACACACACACACACACACACACACACACAAACACTTTACCCTTTCTTTCAATCTCCCAGCCATCTACTCTTCACTGGAGTACCTGTGTGTGTTTTTGATAAAACATTTGTGATAAATAGTACAGTGTCTTCCCATCTCTTTGAGTGCCACTCAATCTGACAAAACATCAAGTGCCTCCTCTTCAAATCCTTTGATTAGTACACATAACTGGAACACATAACTGGACTTCAAATCCTTTGATTAGTACACATAACTGGAACACATAACTGGAACACATAACTGGAACACATAACTGGAAGCCCCTGTACAGGCTTTGTCTCTTTTTCATAAATTAGACATCTGACAGTTGAGCTACGCCAACAACATGTCACCCAATAGTGATTCTACCTGAGTCTGAAGGGATAACTTTTAATTTAAAAAATGAAATTTCTTTGTTGTTTTTTTCCCAATGCAGAAGTTGTTCTCCAAAACACTGCAATAGCGGATGGTACAAGGTCGGATTATCACAATATTGGCAAGCTTGTACAAAAGTAAAAGTAATGATCACATATTGAAACAAGGGGCAAAATGTGAGCAGAATATCTAGTTTGATAGATAATGCTGTCAGAGCTGCAACTAGCATTACACTTTATGCTTGTCCTTGGAATAAGACATAGCCTAGTCAGCAGACACAATATTGGATTCATGTTGATAAACTGATGTAGCCTATACAGTATCTCAAAAGTGGCAGTTGTGGAATATGTTGGCTGTTGATATACAATATGGGATTCAGGTGACACCAAATCAGGCAAGAGAACCTTGCTAGATTGGTTGGTGGAATTTGGGATTGATTTCTGTAATACCTCCCTGAGTGCTGTGGATGGATGTCATTTTCCCAATCCAATGTTTGGTAACCATCCTCTAAAACACATTTGTTTGCCTAAACTCAAACTGATTGATACTGATTAACACTTGAATGATGTACTACATTTTGTTGTTGTTGTACTGCATTTCATTGATGTTGTTGTTGTTCTATAATGACCCGTCATTTGGTTAGTGAAATAACTCAAGTTTGGTTGTTTTTAGAGAGTAGTATGTGTGAAAATAGCTAAAAGTGCTAACTGGCTAATTGGGGCTGAGTTTGACCAGAGAATTAACAATGGAGAAGTTAAAGCTATCTGAATCTTCATTCAGGACCACTTTACTGAATTAAATTGCTGTGACAATCAAAGATCATACAAATTTGTGATGGGTCCGCACTCAAAAAGATATTGCCTAAAGCTTACTTTACTTATTTACTTATTTTTTATATGTATTTTTAATTCCATAAAATGCAGAATACTGAAAAAAGCCTTTGAAGTGGTATCCTTTTGAGGCATCAATAGTTCTCTCCATCAATACAAAGACCACACTGTCTGCTGAACCATGTGAACAGCTGGCATGCTTTACAGTCAACACAGAGACAGCATTTAGATAAAAACATATATGAATATTAATGTTGATAAATTATTATTAGCCCATTGGTGATAATGTCCCACTAGGAAGGTCCATCAGATACCGTACCTTGCCTCACGAATTGCAAAAATCACTGAAGCTTGAGTCTTATATCTCCCTCACTAACTTTAAGCATCAGCTGTCAGAGCAGCTTACTGATCATTGCACCTGTACACAGCCCATCTGTAAATAGCCCATCCAACCACCTCATCCCCATATTTAAAAAAAAAATCGCTCCAGTGTTTAATTGCTAAATTGTAATTATTTTGCCACTATGGACTGTTTATTGCCTTACCTCCCTAATCTTACTACATTTGCACACACTGTATATAGATTTTTCTATTGTGTTTTGACTGTACGTTTGTTTATCCCATGTGTAACTCTGTTGTTTGTGTCGCACTGCTTTGCTTTATCTTGGCCAGGTCGCAGTTGTAAATGAGAACTTGTTTTCAGCTGGCCTATCTGGTTAAATAAAGGTGAAATAAATAAATAAAAATCTCCTCTTCTGATTTCTGCTCTCGTAAAAGCCTGGGTTTTCTGCACGTTAACACTAGAAGCTTATTACCTAAAATGGATCAATTGAAAGTGTGGGTTCACAGCTCCAATCCAGATGTTTTGGTCATTACTGAGCTGTGGTTAAGGAAGAGAGTTTGGAATACTGATGTTAACCTTTCTGGTTATAATCTTTTTCGGCAAGAGAGATCTTCCAAAGGTGGGGGAGTGGCAATCTTTACCAAGGTTCACCTTCAGTGCTCGGTTGTCTCCACCAAGTCTGTCCCCCAAACGATCAGATTTTCTGGATTTAAGCATTAAACTTTCAAATAGCTCTTTGTTGACTGTTGCTGGGTGCTATCGTCCTCCATCAGCACTGGCTTGTACCCTAACTGCCCTAAGCTCTCTCCTGGCCCCTTACACTAACTCTAAATGTGTCCTGCTTGGTGACCTAAACTGGGACATTCTTAAACCACCTGACCAAGTCCTAAAGAAATGGGACTCCCTAAATCTTTCTCAGATTATTACCAATCCCATAAGGTATGACACCAAACACCCAGAAAAGGCTACTCTCCTCAATGTTATCCTCACAAATAATCCTGATAGGTATCAGTCTGGTGTTTTATGTAATGACCTTAGTGATCACTGTTTTACAGCCTGTGTTCATAATGGCTGCTCAGTGAAATGACATGTCCTGATTTGTCATCGACGCTTGCTAAAAAACTTTAATGAGCAAGCCTTCCTTCATGAACTGGGCTCTGTAAAATGGTTTAGAATCATTTTGATCTCCTTTGTCGAAGACGCTTGGAGCTTCTTTTTTGATATTTTCAGTGGTATTGTTAACAAACACGCCCCCATAAAGAAAATGAGAATTAAAAACAGGTTCAGCCCCTGGTTCGACCGTGATCTTGCAAAGTTACTCCATCTTGAGAATTGCATTTGGCGAAAGGCCCGGCACACGTGTACTCAGGCTGACTGGATATCGTTCAGGCAAATGAGAAATAAGTGCACTCAGGCTATCCGGAAGGCCAAAGTTAGTTACTTTAAGGAGCAATTCTCTCTCTGTCGGTCTAACCCCAAGAAGTTCTGGAAAACGGTTAAAGACCTGGAGAATAAACCCTCCTCCTCACAGCTGCCCATGTCCCTTAATGTTGATTATGTGGTTGTTACTGACAAGAAGCACATGGCTGAGCTCTTTAATCACCACTTCATTAAGTCAGGATTCCTATTTGACTCACCCATGTCTCCTTGCCCGTCCAACATTTCCTTATCTACCACCACTTCTAATGCGACTATCCCTGATGCTTCTGCCTCTTTTTCCCCTGCCCCGCCACAAAGTTTCTCCCTGCAGGCAGTCACAGTCAGGCAGAGTCCGAGGTGCTAAAGGAGCTCCTTAAACTTGACCCCAAAAAACAATCTGGGTCAGATGGTTTAGACCCTTTCTTCTTTAAGGTTGCAGCCCCTACAATCGCCAAGCCTATCTCCAACCTTTTTAACCTGTCTCTCCTTTCTGGGGAGGTTCCCATTGCTTGGAAGGCCTTTATTTAAAGGGGGAGATCAAGCTGATCCTAACTGTTATAGGCCCATTTCTATTTTGCCCTGTTTATCAAAAGAGTTGAAAAAACTTGTCAATAATCAACTGACTGGCTTTCTTGATGTCTACAGTATTCTCTTGGGTATGCAATCTGGTTTCCATTCAGGTTATCGATGTGTCACTGCAACCTTAAAGGTCCTCAATGATGTCACCATTGCACTTAATTCTAAGCAATATTGTGCTGCTATTTTTATTGACTTGGCCAAAGCTTTTGATACGGTAGACCATTCCATTCCTGTGGGCCGGCTAAGGAGCATTGGTGTCTCTGAGGAGTCTTTGGGCTGGTTTGCTAACTACCTCTCTCAAAGAGCACAGTGTATAAAGTCAGACAATCTGCTGTCTCAGCCACTGCCTGTCACCAAGGGAGCACTCAAAAGCTCGATCCTAGGCCCCACGCTCTTCTCAATTTACATCAACAACATAGCTCAGGCAGTGGGAAGCTCTCTCATCCATTTATATGCTGATGATACAGTCTTATACTCAGCTGGCCCCTCCCCTGATTTTGTGTTAAATGCTCTACAACAAAGCTTTCTTAGTGTCCAACAAGCTTTCTCTACCCTTAAACCTTGTTCAGAACACCTCCAAAGCAAAGGTAATGGGGTTTGGTAAGAAGAATGCCCACTCCTCCTACAGGTGTTATTACTACCGCTGAGGGTTGAGAGCTTGTGGTAGTCACCTCATACAAGTACTTGGGAGTATGGCTAAAAGGTGCACTGTCATTCTATCAGCACATATCAAAGCTACAGGCTAAAGTTAAATCTAGACTTGGTTTCCTCTATCGTAATTGCTCCTCTTTCACCCCAGCTGCCAAACTAACCCTGATTCAGATGACCATCCTACCCATGCTAGATTACGGAGACATAATTTATAGATCGGCAGGTAAGGGTGCTCTCGAGCAGCTAGATGTTCTTTACCATTCGTCCATCAGATTTGCCACCAATGCTCCTTATAGGACACATCACTGCACTCTATACTCCTCTGTAAACTGGTCATCTCTGTTTACCCGTCGCAAGACCCACTGGTTGATGCTTATTTATAAAAACCCTCTTAGGCCTCACTCCCCCCATCTTAGATATCTACTGCAGCCCTCATCCTCCACATACAACACCCATTCTACCAGTCACATTCTGTTAAGGGTCCCCAAAGCACACACATCCCTGGGTCGCTCGTCTTTTCAGTTCGCTGCAGCTAGCGACTGGAACGAGCTGCAACAAACACTCAAACTGGACAGTTTTATCTCAATCTCTTCATTCAAAGACTCAATCATGGACACTCTTACTGACAGTTGTGGCTGCTTTGTGTGATGTATTGTTGTCTCTTCCTTCTTGCCCTTTGCGCTGTTGTCTGTGCCCAATAATGTTTGTACCATGATTTATGCTGCTACCATGTTGTGTTGCTACCATGTTGTTGTTATGTTGTGTTGCTACCATTCTGTGTTGTCATGTGTTGCTGCCTTGCTATGTTATTGTTTTAGGACTCTCTTTATGTAGTGTTGTGTTGTCTCTCTTTTTGTGATGTGTGTTTTGTCCTATATTTATATATTATTATTCTTTTTTTTTTAGTAAGCAGGCCCCTGTCCCCGCAGGACGCCTTTTGCCTTTTGGTAGGCCGTCATTGTAAATAAGAATTTGTTCTTAACTGACTTGCCTAGTCAAATAATGATTAAATTAAAAAATGTAAAACACATGGGGCCCATGTACAGTGGGCCTAAGGGACAAAGTAGTCTAGGTTTGTGTACACCCACCATAACTACATTTTCAAATTATTTTGCCCCTACATATGGCCACCGTACACAGGTTTGATCTTCGTATTCCTTGTTTCCCCTCTGAGGTTAGCCTTTCAATTCCTCAGCCATGAGAATAACTTTGTGGGGACAGCTTGCACATGGCATATACCTATATAATAATGGCACATGGCCATGCAGAAACGCATTGTGTTTTTCTCTTTTTGATTACGTAATGCCATCTTGCTGATGGCTGTATTAGGACTAGAGTCGCTTACTATGAATGCCAAAAAGACTGAAATGAATTCACACAAATGACAGGATCAAGATAATCTCAAATGTATAAAATTACATAGCTAGTAACATTAAGATATGTGAATTCTTCTTTCAGTCTTACTTAGAATTAATTAGTTCAAGGCACTTTTTTGGGGCCATATTGGCATACTAATAAGTCTGTTGCTGTCATGGAAACAGCTAGGTGAAATGGTGTTGTTTAAAGGAGAAAATATGGTGAGTGGGAAGAAGAAAGAACAGTATATATTGTTAGACTGAAATTCAAATATGTTGTTCTTTACCATAATAATTACAGAAAGTTGTGTCGGCAAGCAGCATTGTCTGATTCTACACCACCTCATAACTCTTAAAGGGAGTTAAATTAGAAAGAAAGCAGATGTAAAACATTCAGAGAGATGCAGTACACAACATTTTTGATGTTCTTGTGTATATTACACACCTTCATTTTGGCAGCCTCTTCGAGTTGCAAGTTCTCTGTGTGTTCTGATTGAGCTGCAGCCCAGGTGTCTCCCAGGAACGTCAGATCACCTGGCGGGAACGTCTTCCTCATTCCTGATCACAGCGGGAACCCGGAAGGACACTGGGAATCTCATCTATCTGGTGGGCACCAAGATGCTGGCGCCAAGGCGCTGGAAGAAGACGCTGTCTGATGAATACCGGCTGGGCCTGGGTCTGAAATGCTATCAGTCCCTGCTGTTTGCAGGTTTGTTCACCATGCCAAAACGGTGCCAATCAATGGCCATCAGACAGAGAAATATCAGAGGTCCAACAGGTATCAAAGAGACAGGTGGGAAAGAGGGGTTTGTCGATACAGTCCAGAGGGGAAGGGAGGTTTGTCTATGCAGTCCAGAGGGAAAGGGGGGTTTGTCAATACAGTCCAGAGGGAAAGGGGGGTTTGTCTATGCAGTCCAGAGAGAAAGGGGGGTTTGTCAATACAGTCCAGAGGGAAAGGGCGGTTTGTCTATGCAGTCCAGAGAGAAAGGGGGGTTTGTCTATGCAGTCCAGAGGGAAAGGGGGGTTTGTCAATACAGTCCAGAGGGGAAGGGAGGTTTGTCTATGCAGTCCAGAGGGAAAGGGGGGTTTGTCAATACAGTCCAGAGGGAAAGGGGGGTTTGTCTATGCAGTCCAGAGGGAAAGGGGGGTTTGTCAATACAGTCCAGAGGGAAAGGGGGGTTTGTCTATGCAGTCCAAAGGGAAAGGGGGGTTTGTCAATACAGTCCAGAGGGAAAGGGGGGTTTGTCTATGCAGTCCAGAGGGAAAGGGGGGTTTGTCAATACAGTCCAGAGGGAAAGGGGGGTTTCTATGCAGTCCAGAGGGGAAGGGAGGTTTGTCTATGCAGTCCAGAGGGAAAGGGGGGTTTGTCAATACAGTCCAGAGGGAAAGGGGGGTTTGTCAATACAGTCCAGAGGGAAAGGGGGGTTTGTCGATACAGTCCAGAGGGAAAGGGGGGTTTGTCGATACAGTCCAGAGGGAAAGGGGGGTTTGTCAATACAGTCCAGAGGGGAAGTCGTGTGATGATTCGATTTTCTCGTCAATAATCTCCTCATAGGTGGCTAGAATAGACCGAGTCTTATCCACAAAACGATTATTCAACCTTTAAAAATATTGCAAATACATACACAAAGATTATTAACTTAACTATGCAACAACGCATTCATATATTACGTGGCAACTTAATGACTAGCAACGTAGCTGCTGTTCAAATGTGTCCCACATAAAAGTGGTGGTTTTGAACAAGCAGTATCTGGACTGAAAACATAATATTTATATTGACTGTGTCAAGCAAGCCTCCATGATTAAAAGGCAAGACAAGAGACAAGTATAAAAATACTTAGAGAGGGATAGATAGATAAAGAGAGGCTCTGGGTGAAACACAAACCCTTATCAAACGCCTGTTCATCAAAAACAAGGCTTTAATCAACCGTATCACACGAAGGAGGAAATTAACTACGGTTATCTCTTCATTTGAGACAGGATATCAGATCATGTTGATAATCGTCTTTCCTGGTCTTTGAATATGGTCTTAGTCATTTCAATTTATGTCCATTGCCAGACTTTGGAGGGTAAAGGACAACTAAAGAATAGGCTCAGATTGATGAGAAGATGTTGGTTTGAGTGTGGTTTCTTCCTGTGGAAGCTGTTATCATGTTATTTTGGATGAGGTCATGTCATTCAGGGGGGCTGGACTGTTGCTGGAGGAGGTCATGTCAGTCAGGACAGCTGGATGAGGTCATGTTAATGAGAAGGGCTGGACTGTTGCTGGATGAGGTCATGTCTGTCTGGACAGCTGGACTTGCTGGATGAGGTCATGTTAATGAGGATGGCTGGACTGTTGCTGGATGAGGTCATGTCAGTCTGGACGGCTGGACTGTTGCTGAATGAGGTTATGTAAATGAGGATGGCTGGACTGTTGCTGGATGAGGTCATGTCAGTCTGGACGGCTGGACTGTTGCTGGATAAGGTCATGTTAATGAGGATGGCTGGACTGTTGCTGGATGAGGTCATGTCAGTCTGGACGGCTGGACGGTTGCTGGATAAGGTCATCTTCATGAGGATGGCTGGACTGTTGCTGGATGAGGTCATGTCAATCTGGAGGGCCGGACTGTTGCTGGTGTCCAGTTGGATTACAGAATCTCTCTCTATTTCTCACTCTCTTTACCTTTGTCTCTCTCTCTGTCTTTCTTTCTCTGTCTTTGTCTCTCTCTCTAATCCTTTCTTTCAACCTGTCTGTCTCTCCTACCCTCTCTCAGCATATATTAGCCTTCTACATGAATCCAATTATATGACAGGCGGTGGTTGGTGTGGTAACAGACAAGAACCATCTCATCCACCACTAACATGGATATACATATAGAGACAAAGAGAGGGAGGGTGAGAGATCCAATGTACTGTAGCCATGCAATTATGTTACATCCTGTATGCTGGCATCATAGTTAGGGCCCCCTGCGGTGCAAGCGGCTCAGGGACAGCCTCTCGTTGTTTAATCCCTATCTTTAAATTGACAGACTGGTAGGAAAGTCTCCAAAACGACCCTATTGTCCTCCCACTTAGAAAAAGCAAATTGCAAAGCTTTATAGATCCGCTCTCCAGACAACACGTTACACCCAGAGAATGGAGAGAATGAAGAAGCACCAACACCGCAATGTAACATCTGGCTTTTCCAATTTTTTCTGACCGAGCCAATAAAAAAAGCTATGCATACCGAATTAAAATAATGTGAAAAAGGAGGAATATAAACGGGAAGCGGTATCGATCCAGTTGAGACTCATGTAAATTAATTGGAGAGAGAAGGAAAGCTTTCTCCAGTCTAGTGCTCAACTGACACAGCTGGAGAAGGGCCTTTGGCTTGCCTTTATACCAATTAGTTGAAGCTTAAGTGCAAAGCCTGTTGGGCAGGGCCGGCCCAAGTCTGGTTCAGTTTTGCTTGGCTCATGTGCTTACTTTGTGTGTGTACGTGTCAGTGTCTGTGTTTATGTTGTGGTGGGAGCGTATGTGTGTGTTTCTGTGTGTGTGTGTGTGTGTGTGTATACGCGTGCGTGCGCCTGGGTGGTGTGTGTGTGTGTCAGTAGACCACCTTAATTAGACTTGTGAATTGCACAGACACACAGAAACACATACAAACACACACATACACACACAAACACACGCACACAGACAACACACACACACACAGACAACACACACACACACAGAGACAACACACACACACACACACACACACACACACACACACACTCACCCCCACAGCCCAAGGCATGGCTGAGCGCTCTGGCAAATCTTCACAAAGAGAGGAAAACTCCCTTGAGGACTCGGGAACAATAGCATTTCGTCCCTCTCTTTAATAACCCCAGCATCTCTCCGTCTTTCTCTTTTACTTTCTGCCCCCCATCTCTATCACTCTACCTCCCTTTCTATATCTCTTCTCTAATTACAGCTCCTTTGTTCTGTGCATTCATTAAACACTGTCTTACATATTGGTGCCAGGGATCAATGGTTGCCAACGGTAGCAGCTCCCAGTATGCATTGCCACGTGTGGCCGTCTTTTAATGAGTCAGTTTCTATCCTTCTATCTGTCATGCATGACCAATGAGCCTTCTCCGATTTCACAATCACAACAAGGATCAGAATGTGATGAAAAGGATAATCACAACAAGGATCAGAATGTGATGAAAAGGATAATCACAACAAGGATCAGAATGTGATGAAAAGGATAATCACAACAAGGATCAGAATGTGATGAAAAGGATAATCACAACAAGGATCAGAATGTGATGAAAAGGATAATCACCATCACTGACAATTATCAGCACCATCAATCACAACAAGGATCAGAATGTGATGAAAAGGATAATCACAACAAGGATCAGAATGTGATGAAAAGGATAATCACAACAAGGATCAGAATGTGATGAAAAGGATAATCACAACAAAGATCAGAATGTGATGAAAAGGATAATCACCATCACTGACAATTATCAGCACCATCCACACTATGATGCATATTATTAGTTATGGTTTTCAAAAACACACAATTACAAGAGTGTAAGTTTGATTAGAATAAACAGCTTTAGGCATTGACTATCACTTTCTAATTCAAATGAATAGTTTTAGCATGTGGATTACACAGTTATTCTAATGTTCTACCAAAGGTTTGGTTTAAAACAACCCCCTGGAGGTGCTATTAGGTATTGATGCACTAGAGGGAACCAGCAGGGTATGTAAGGCCCCAAAATGATTTTAATAACAAATCATTTGAATCGCAATGCACAACACATTAATGGCTACAGTTTTATCGAAACCTTTGCAGAGGTGTTCTGGTTCTGAGGATTGGGACAAAGGATTGGGACGAGGATTGGGACGAAATAGGCTTAGCCACCTCAGTGTACCTACACCCACCTTGTCATTTGTTTATCAACCGTGGACAGGTCATCCACACACACACACACACACACACACACACACACACACACACACACACACACACACACACACACACACACACACACACACACACACACACACACACACACACACACACACACACACACAATAACCAAAACAACAACCAAATAATTTTTGGGGCAAAAAATGTACTCCAGGTTGCGGTGGTCAGTCCAGATGAGAAAAGGGTGTTTAGCCCCCTCAAGCCAATGTCTCCATGCTTTCAACGCTTCAACCACAGCCAACAACTCCCGGTCCCCCACATCATAGTTATACTCCGCTGGGCTGAGCTTCTTCGAGAAGAAAGCACAGGGGCGGAGGTTCGGTGGCGTGCCCGAGAGCTGTGAGAGCACGGCTCCTATCCCAGCCTCGGATGCGTCCACTTCCACTATGAATGCCAAAGAGGGATCCGGATGGGCCAGCACTGGAGCCGAAGTAAACAGAGCTCTTAGTTGCCCAAAAGCCCTCTCCGCCTCAGCCATCCACCGCAACCTTACAGGACCCCCCTTCAGCAGTGAGGTAATGGGCTCAGCAACCTGACCAAAACCCCGGATAAATCTCCGGTAGTAATTGGCAAACCCTAAAAATCGCTGCACCTCCTTTACCGTGGTGGGACTCGGCCAATTACGCATGGCTGCAATGCGGTCCCTCTCCATCTCCACACCTGATGTGGAAACGTGATACCCTGCTGAAAGAACAGGCATTTCTCAGCCTTGACGTACAGGTCATGCTCCAACAGTCGTACAAGTACCTTGCACACCAAAGACACATGCTCGGCGCTTGTAGCGGAGTAAACCAGAATGTCATCGATATACACCACTACACCCTGCCCGTGCAGGTCCCTAAAAATCTTGTCTACTAAGGATTGGAAAACTGATGGAGCATTCATCAACCCGTACGGCATGACAAGGTACTCATAATGCCCTGTGGTGGGACTGAACGCTATCTTCCACTCGTCTCCCTCCCGGATACGCACCAGGTTATACACACTCCTGAGATTCAGTTTTGTGAAGAAGCGCGCCCCATGAATTGACTCAATTGCCGTGGCGATAAGAGGTAGTGGGTAACTGTACCTCACCGTGATTTGATTGAGACCTCTATAGTCAATGCACGGGCGTAAACCTTCATCCTTCTTCTTCACGAAAAAGAAACTCGAGGAGGCGGGTGAAGTAGAGGGCCGAATGTACCCCTAACGCAGGGATTCAGAGACATATGTATCCATAGCCACCATCTCCGCTTGCGACAGGGGATACATGTGACTCCTGGGAAGCGCAGCGTCTGCCAGAAGATTTATCGCACAATCCCCCCGTCGATGAGGTGGTAATTGAGCCAAATCGGCATATTCTGGGGGGGGGGGGGGGGGTGTGCACGGTGGAGACCTGGTCTGGACTTTCCACCGTGGTAGCACCAACAGAAACCCCTATACACCTCCCTGAGCACTCTCGCGACCACCCCGTGAGAGCCCTCTGTTGCCAGGGAATAGTGGGTTTATGCATAGCCAACCAAGGAAGGCCTAGTACCACAGGAAATGCAGGAGAGTCAATGAGAAAGAGACTGATTCTCTTCTCATGACTCCCCTGCATAACCATAGCCATAGAGATTGTGGCCTCCTTGATTAGCCCGGAACCCAATGGTCGACTATCTAGAGCGTGTACCGGGAAGGGTCTAACTATAGGAAAAATGGGGATACCTAACCTAATGGCTAATGCTCTGTCTATAAAATTTCCAGCTGCGGCTGAATCGACGAGCGCCTTATGCTGGGAATGTGGGGAATACTCAGGGAAATGAACAGGCACAAAGAGTTGATCAACAGAGGACTCTGGATGAGTGTGGTGCAAACTCACCTGGGGTGGCGCCAGAGTGCCATGCCTGTTGCCTCGACTCCCAGAGGAACCAACACGGCACTGACCGGCAGTGTGTCCTCTGCGGCCACAGATGGCGCACATGATGGATCCTCCTCCAGTCTCCCTATGCGCAGCCCCTCCAAGCTACATGGGCACCGGAGCGGGGGTGCTGGATGATGGAATCAACAGAGCCCCCTCTGGACGTCCGCGGGTGACCAGCAGGTTATCCAACCGGATGGACAAATCCACCAGTTGGTCAAAGGAAATGGTGGCATCCCTGCAGGACAGCTCACGTCGGACGTCCTCTCGTAGGCTGCATCGATAGTGGTCGATGAGGGCCCTGTCATTCCAGCCTGCTCTGGCTGCCAAGGCCCGGAATTCCAGAGCGAAGTCCTGGGCGCTCCTCGTCCCCTGTCTCAAATGGAAGAGCCTCTCCCCCGCCGCTCTGCCCTCAGGTGGATAGTCGAAGACGGCCCTGAAGCGACGGGTGAACTCCTCGAAGTGGTCTGGCGCCGTGTCTCCTTCTCTCCACACGGTGTTTGCCCACTCCAACACTCTCCACACGGCGTTTGCCCACTCCAACACTCTTCCTGTGAGACAGGAGATGAGGGCGGCCACTCTCTCCCCTCCTGAGGGAGCTGGGTGCACAGTGGCCAGGTAGAGGTCCAGTTGTAACAGAAATCTCTGGCACTGTGCTGTCGTTTCATCATACTTCCTGGGAAGGGAGACGCATCCCACTGGAATTCATTCTGGATGGAACGGGTGGTGACAACCCCAGTTGTCCTGGTCGAGGCACTGGAGAGACTTCCTGTCTCTCCCAGCGGTCCATGGTCTGGACAACACGATCCATCATGGCACCAAGATGATGTAACATGGCCGAATGTTCCTGGACGCGCTCCTCAACTCCCTTAACCGGGGTACCTGCTCCTGCTGACTCCATGGTAGGTGTGTAATTCTGTCAATATTGGGTGTATGAGAGGCGAAGTCGGGTGCAGGAGAGAAGCAAAATGTAACCAAGCGCACTTTATTATAGTTCCAAAATACGAGAGCACTACATAAATCAAAATGCGCCCAAACCACGGAACATAACCAAAGTAAAGCGCATAAATCAAACACCACGAAAAACATGAAACAATTACACACAAAACATGATGGGAAACAGAGGGTTAAATACAAGTAGATTGATTGGGGAAATGATAACCAGGTGTGTACGGAAACAAGACAAGACAAATGGATAATAGAAAAATGGAGCGGCGATGGCTAGAAAGCCGGTGACGTCGATCGCCGAACGCCGCCCGAACAAGGAGAGGAGCTGACTTCGGCGGAAGTCGTGACGGCTGCCTTTTGTTTTACTGACTGTGTATATACCACTGCCTCGTGTTTTACTTACTGTGTATATACTGCTGCCTCGTGTTTTACTTACTGTGTATATACCGCTGCCTCGTGTTTTACTTACTGTGTATATGCCGCTGCGTTGTGTGTTATTTACTGTGTATACACTGCTGCCTCGTGTTTTATTTACTGTGTGTATTCTGCTGCCTCGTGTTTTATTTACTGTGTATATACTGCTGCCTAGTGTGTTATTTACTGTGTATACACTGCTGCCTCGTGTTTTATTTACTGTGTGTATTCTGCTGCCTCGTGTTTTATTTACTGTGTATATACTGCTGCCTAGTGTGTTATTTACTGTGTATACACTGCTGCCTCATGTTTTATTTACTGTGTATATTCTGCTGCCTCGTGTTTTATTTACTTTGTATATACTGCTGCCTCGTGTTTTATTTACTGTGTATATACTGCTGCCTCGTGTTTTATTTAATGTGTGTATTCTGCTGCCTCGTGTTTTATTTACTGTGTGTATACTGCTGCCTAGTGTGTTATTTACTGAGTAAAACTTTTCACAAAGTTTACTTGATGAAATTCAGAAAGAGGTACAGTTGAAGTCAGAAGTTTGCATACACTTAGGTTGGAGTCATTAAAACTTGTTCTTCAACCACTTCACAAATTTCTTGTTAACAAACTATAGTTTTGGCTGGTCGGTTAGGACATCTACTTTGCGCATGACAAGTAATTTTTCCAACAATTGGTTTCAGACAGATCATTTCACTTATAATTCACTGTATCACAATTCCAGTGGTTCAGAAGTTTACATACACTAAGTTGACTGTGCCTTTAAACAGCTTGGAAAATTCCAGAAAATGATGTCATGGATTTAGAAGCTTCTGATAGGCTAATTAACATAATTTTGGGTCAATTGGAGGTGTACCTGTGGGTGTATTTCAAGGTCTACCTTCATTCTCAGTGCCTCTTTGCTTGACATCATGGGAAAATCAAAAGAAATCAGCCAAGACCTCATAAAAATATTGTAGACCTCCACAAGTCTGGTCCATCCTCGGGAGCAATTTCCAAAAGTCTGAAGGTACCACGTTCATCTGTACAAACAATAGTACGCAAGTATAAACACCATGGGACCACGCAGCCATCATACCGCTCAGGAAGGAGACGCGTTCTGTCTCCTAGAGATGAGCCTACTTTGGTGTGAAAAGTGCAAATCAATCCCATAACAACAGCAAAGGACCTTGTAAAGATGCTGGAGGAAACAGGTACAAAAGTATCTATATCCACAGAAAAACTAGTCCTATATCGACATAACCTGAAAGGTCGCTCAGCAAGGAAAAAGCCAAAGCCAGACTACGGTTTGCAACTGCATATGGGGAAAAAGTTCGTACTTTTTGGAGAAATATCCTCTTGTCTGATGAAACAAAAACAGAACAGTTTGGCCATCATGACCACCGTTATGTTTGGAGGAAAAAGGGGGAGGCTTGCAAGCCGAAGAACATCCCAACCGTGAAGCATGGGGGTGGCAGCATCATGTTGTGGGGGTCCTTTGCTGCAGGAGAGACTGGTGCACTTCACAAAATAGATGGCATCATGAGGTAGGAAAATTAAGTGGACATACTGAAGCAACATCTTAAGACATCAGTCAGGAAGTTAAAGCGTGGTCGCAAATGGGTCTTCCAAATGGACAATGACCCCAAGCATACTTCCAAAGTTGTGGCAAAATGGCTTATGGACAACAAAGTCAAGGTATTGGAGAGGCCATCACAAAGCCCTGACTTCAAACTTATAGAAAATTTGTGGGCAGACCTGAAAAAGCGTGTGCGAGCAAGGAGGCCTACAAACCTGACTCAGTTACACCAGCTCTGTCAGGAGCAAAGGGCCAAAATTGAACCAACTTATTGTGGGAAGCTTGTGGAAGGCTACCCGAAACATTTGACTCAAGTTAAACAATTTAAAGGCAATGCCACCAAATACGAATTGAGTGTATGTAAACTTCTGACCCACTGGGAATGTGATGAAAGAAATAAAAGCTGAAATAAATCATTCTCTCTACTATTATTCTGACATTTCACATTCTTAAAATAAAGTAGTGATCCTAACTGACCTAAGACATGGAATCTTTTACTGGGATTAAATGTCAGGAATTGTGAAAAACTGAGTTTAAATGTATTTGGCTAAGGTGTATGTAAATGTCCAACTTCGACTGTATATACTGCTGACAATTTTTTTTATGCTCTATGTAAAATAACAATCAGTATCAAATATATGCAAAAATAAAGAAAAATACTATTTCACGGCACTTTTATGAAGGCAAAAAATGTAGTAGGGTGGTTGGTTGGGGTGGATGGGTAGACGTATAACGCATACGTCTAGCAACCTAAAGGTTGAAAGTTCGAATCTCATCACAGACAACATTAGCATTTTAGCTAATTAACAACTTTGCAACTACTTACAACTTTTTTGCTACTTTGCAATTACTTAGCATGTTAGCTAACCCTTCCTCTTCCCCTAACCTTAACCCTTAACCTAACTCCTAACCTAACTCCTAACCTTAACCCCTAACACCTTTTCTAGCTAACATTAGCCACATAGCTTACATAATCCATAACAAATTTGAATTTGTAACATATCATACATTTTGCAAATTTGTAACATATTGAATGAATTGCAAATCGTAACATATTGTACAAATTGCAATTTGTAAAATCATACGAATTGTAATTTGTAACATACCATACGAAATGGATGATGGACATCCACAAATTAATATTTTTACATTTTAGTAATTTAGCAGATTTATTTTATTTTATTTCACCTTCATTTTACCAGGTAGGCCAGAAGAGAACAAGTTCTCATTTACAACTGCGACCTGGCCAAGATAAAGCAAAGCAGTGCGACACAAACAACAACACAGAATTACACATAGAATAAACAAATATACAGTCAATAACCCAATAGAAAGTGTGTGCAAATGAGGTAAATAAGGGAGGTAAGGCAATAAATAGGCCATAGTGGCGAAATAATGACAATTTAGCAATTAAACACTGGAGTGATAGATGTGCAGCAGATGAATGTGCAAGTAGAGATACTGGGGTGCAAAGGAGCAAAAAAATAAATAACAGTATGGGGATGAGGTAGTTGGATGGGCTAATTACAGATGGGCTCTGTACAGGTGCAGTCATCTGTGAACTGCTCTGACAGCTGGTGCTTAAAGTTCGAGAGGAAGATATAAGTCTCCAGCTTCAGTGATTTTTGCAATTTGTTCCAGTCATTGGCAGCAGAGAACTGGAAGGAAAGGCGGCCAAAGGAAGAATTGGCTTTGGGGGTGACCAGTGAAATATACCCACTGGAGAGCGTGCTACGGGTGGGTGTTGCTATGGTGACCAGTGAGCTGAGATAAGGCGGAGCTTTACCTAGCAAAGACTTATAGATGACCTGGAACCAGTGGGTTTGGCGACGAATATGAAGCGAGGGCCAGCCAACGAGAGCATACAGGTCGCAGTGGTGGGTAGTATATGGGGCTTTGGTGACAAAACGGATGGCACTGTGATAGACAGCCTCCAATTTTCTGAGTTGAGTGTTGGAGGCTATTTTGTAAATTACATCGCCGAAGTCAAGGATCGGTAGGATGGTCAGGTTTACGAGGGTATGTTTCGCAGCATGTGTGAAGGAGGCTTTGATGCGAAATAGGAAGCCGATCCTATATTTCATTTTGGATTGAAGATGCTTAATGTGAATCTGGAAGGAGAGTTTACAGTCTAACCAGACATCTAGGTATTTGTAGTTGTCCACATATTCTAAGTCAGAACCGTCCAGAGTAGTGATGTTGGACGGTCGGGCAGGTGCGGGCAGCGATCATTTGAAGAGCATGCATTTAGTTTTACTTGCATTTAAGAGCAGTTGGAGGCCACGGAAGGAGAGTTGTATGGCATTGAAGCTCCTCTGAAGGTTAGTTAACACAGTGTCCAAAGAAGGGCCAGAAGTATACAGAATGGTGTCGTCTGCATTGAGGTGGATCAGAGAATCACCAGCAGCAAGAGTGACATCATTGATGTATACGGAGAAAAGAGTCGGCCTCAGAATTGAACCCTGTGGCACCCCCATAGAGACTGCCACAGGTCTGGACAACAGGCCCTCCAATTTGACACACTGAACTCTATCTGAGAAGTAGTTGGTGAACCAGGCGAGGCAGTCATTTGAGAAACCAAGGCTGTTGAGTCTGCCGATAAGAATGTAGTGATTGACAGAGTCGAAAGCCTTGGCCAGGTTGATGAATACAGCTGCACAGTATTGTCTCTTATCGATGGTGGTTATGATATCATTTAGGACCTTGAACGCTCAAGGCTGAGGCTGAGGTGCATCCATGATCAGCTCGGAAACCAGATTGCATAGCTGAGAAGTTACGGTGCGATTCAAAAAGGTTGGTGATCTGTTTGTTAACTTGGCTTTCAAAGACCTTAGAAAGGCAAGGTAGAATAGATATTGGTCTGTAGCAGTTAGGGTCTAGAGTGGCAGCTTTCCAATCTTTGGGAATCTCAGACGATATGAAAGAGAGGTTGAACAGGCTAGTAATAGGGGTTTCAACAATTGCGGCGGATAATTTTAGAAAGAGAGGGTCCAGATTGTCTAGCTCGTCTGATTTACAGGGGTCCAGATTTTGCAGTTCTTTCAGAGCATCGGCTATTTGGATTTTGGTGAAGGAGAAATGGGGGAGGCTTGGGCAAGTTGCTGAGGGGGTGCAGGGCTGTTGACCGGGGTTGGGGTGGACAGGTGGAAAGCATGGCCTGCCATAGAAAACTGCTTATTGGAATTCTCAATTATAGTGGATTTATCGGTGTTGACAGTGTTTTCTAGCCTCGGTGCAGTGGGCAGCTGGGAGAAGCTGGGAGATCTTATTCTCCATGGACTTTACAGTGTCCCAGAACTTTTTGGAGTTTGTGCAACAGGATGCATATTTCTGTTTGAAAAAGCTAGCCTTTGCTTTCCTAACTGCCTGTGTATATTGGTTCCTAACTTCCCTGAAAAGTTACATATCGCGGGGGCTATTCGATGCTAATGCAGTACTCTACAGGATGTTTTTGTGCTGGTCAAGGAAAGTCAGGTCTGGAGTGAACCAAGGGCTATATCTGTTCCTGATTCTACATTTTTTTTAATGGGGCATGCTTATTTAACCTGTTGAGGACAGACGTTCTGCTAGCGGAACCCCGTTCCGCCAGCGGAACCCCTAGCCAACAGCCAATGGCATCGCACGGCGCGAAATACAAAACCAACTAAAATACCACAATTAAATTTTCTCAAACAATCAACTATTTTACACCATTTTAAAGATAAGACTCTCGTTAATCTAGCCACATTGTCCGATTTCAAAAAGGCTTTACAGCGAAAGCAAAACATTAGATTATGTCAGGAGAGTACCCAGCCAAAAATAGTCATTTTCAAAGCAAGCATACATGTCACAAAAACCCAAACCACAGCTAAATGCAGCACTAACCTTTGATGATCTTTGATGATCAGCTAAATGCAGCACTAACCTTTGATGATGCAAGAGCATGTCCCAGTTTAGGTCACCTAACAGTATGAGCTCTGACGATAGATGGGGGCAATCAATTCACATATTGTGTCCAGGGCACAGCTGGGGGCAGAAGGGGGTCTATAGCAAGCGGCAACGGTGAAAGACTTGTTTCTGGAAAGGTGGATTTTTAAAAGTAGAAGCTCAAATTGTTTGGGCACAGGCCTGGATATTATGACAGAACTCTGCAGGCTGTCTCTGCAGTAGATTGCAACTCCGCCCCCTTATGCAGTTCTATCTTGTCTGAAAATGTTTTAGTTAGGGATGGAAATTTCAGGGGTTTTGTGGCCTTCCCAAGCCAGGATTCAGACACGGCTAGGACATCAGGGTTAGCAGAGTGTGCTAAAGCAGTGAATAAAACAAACTTAGGGAGGAGGCTTCTAATGTTAACATGCATGAAACCAAGACTTTTACGATTACAGAAGTCAACAAATGAGAGCGCCTGGGGAATGGGAGTGGAGCTAGGCACTGCAGGGCCTGGATTAACCTCTACATCACCAGAGGAATGGCTAAAGGCTATAAGAACTGCTTGTCTAGTGCTTTCGGAGTAAAAGGTGCAGGTTTCTGGGCACAGAAGATTAGATTCAAGGCATAATGTACAGACAAGTGTATGGTAGGATGTGAATACAGTGGAGGTAAACCTAGGAATTGAGTGATGATGAGAGAGGTATTGTCTCTAGAGACACCATTTAAACCAGGTGAGGTGTGTGGAAGGTGGAACAAAAAGGTTAGCTAAGGCATATTGAGCAGGGCTGGAGGCTCTTCAGTGAAATAAGACAATAATCACTAACCAAAACAGCAATGGTCTTAGATGGTCTTATCCAGTTCGACTTACAGTTAGTGCATTCATCTTAATATAGCTCAGTCGTAGTAAGTACAGTACATTTGTACTCAATAAAGTAGCTATCAGCAAAGTCAGTGATAGTACATACCATACGAAAGGTAACATTCAATACTAACTGGAGTGTCGCGGACTATGTTACGTCTCCCACTGAGTCCAGGTTGCTTCCACCACAGCAGAGCTCATTTTCCACCACAGCAGAGTTCCTTTTCCCACAAAGCAGAGTTCATCTTCCACCACAGCAGAGCTCTAGTTTAAAACCTGGTATGCCAAACACGCTCACAGTAAAGTAATATCAGCAAACAGACATTAATAAAACAGCATGCAGTATACACACACACCCTGTTAGCAACATTCATTGGAAAATCATAAGTTGAACTGTGTTGCCTAGGGTTAAGTTAGTGCCTAATGCCTAGGGTTAAGTTCAGAGGGATAACTGTCTTGTGGCAAGCAGAACCCAAGTTCAAACCAAGTCCACCATACATCGCCAAGCCATTGCCAGCACCATAGATACCGGCCAGTAGCAGCGCATAGCAGGTACCATGTAAACATTTGCTGTCAGTATACCCACAGCCAGTACCAGCTAGCACACAGCTAACACACAACAATGCACAGAACTGCTCTAGCATTAATTAATACTGCAATGATCCCTCCAACCCCCTCCCTCCTATTACCCCAGATCTCACAATACAGGTCCCCCTGGTCCACAAGAAGAAAATGGTTGCTAATACGGATGCCATACCCATAATGCTGTATCTATATGAGCGTGTCATTGGTTTTTAATACAACACTGACAGTAGAGAGCTGAATAAAGATGTCCTGTTGTGGGTGGTGTGACGGGGTATAGGGCATATGTCTGACTCTAATTACAGCTGTGCATTGAGCACTCCTCAGGAATCAGAAGGGAGGAGGGTAGAGGACAGGGGGAAGCAGGGAGGAGGGAGTTTACTACGTGTCCATATGCTTCTGGGATGGGAAATTTTCTTATTGGCAAAGTCTCTCGGTTGGGTGGAGTTTTGGGATGTCTGCCAAGGATGAGTGGTGTGTCTTAGAGACAGAGCAGAGAGAGAGAGAGAGAGGAGAGAGAGACAGAGAGATAGAAAGAGGGACAGATAGATAGCGAGACAGATATATATATATATATATATATATATATAGCGAGGGAGAGAGAGGAGAGAAACAGAGACAGAGAGAGAGACACTGTATATATACATTAAAATTTGACATTTGTAATGTCTTTATTCTTTTGGAACTTCTGTGAGTGTAATGTTTACTGTTCATTTTTATTGTTTATTTCACTTTTGTATATTATCTACTTCACTACTATCTACTGTTAACATATGTTTCCAATGCCAATAATGCCCCTTGAATTGAATTGATAGAAAGAGAGACAGAGAAAGAGAGATAGAGAGAGAAAGAGTGAGAGAGACAGAGAGATAGAAAGAGAGACAGAGAGATATATAGAGAGACAGATAGAGAGACAGAGATAGAGGAGAGAGAGAATAGAGAGAGAGGAGAGAGACAGAGAGAGAGATAGAGAGACAGAGAGATAGATGAGAGAGATAGAGAGACAGAGAGATAGAGACATAGATAAAGAGAGAGACAGAGCGATAGAGAGAGATACAGAGAGGAGAGAGAGACAGAGGGGAGAGAGAGAGATAGAGAGATATAGAGACAGAGATAGAGAGAGAGACAGAGGAGAGAGAGAGGAGAGAGACAGAGAGATAGAGACATAGAGAGAGAGAGACATAGATAAAGACAGAGACAGAGCGATACAGAGAGAGACAGAGGAGAGAGAGACAGAGAGAGGAGAGAGAGACAGAGAGGGGAGAGAGAGACAGAGAGATAGAGAGAGACAGACTGGGCTGCACTTCCTAACCTCCTGCCAAATGTATGACCATATTAGAGACACATATTACCCTCAGATTACACAGAGCCACAAAGAATTCGAAACAAATCCAATTTTGATCAACCCTAATATCTATTGGGTGAAATACCACAGTGTGCAATCACAGCACCAACATTTGTGACCTGTTGGCACAAGAAAAGGGCAAGCAGTGAAGAACAAACCATTGTAAATTCAACCTATATTTATGTTTATTTATTTTCACTTTTGTACTTTAACTATTTGCACATCATTACGACACTGCATATAGACATAATATCACATTTGAAATGTCTTTATTCTTTTGGAACTTTTGTTAGTGTAATATTTACTGTGAATCTTTTAATGTTTATTTCACTTTTGTTTATTATCTATTTCTTTTGCTTTGGCAATGTAAACATATGTTTCCCATACCAATAAAGCCGTTAAATTGAAATTTAATTGACAGAGAGATAGAGGAGACAGAGAGAACAAGCTTTATGTAAGGAGTTAGAACACAATTAGCTCAACAGTAAATATATACATTGTGCAATATATGCACTCTTGTGAGGCTTGATCCCACTCCATGTTTATATGATCATTATAGTGGCTCTGTGGTTCAATGGCCCCTCAGTTTAGCATTGAGGGTGACAAAAACCAAGCTAATATTACATTCAGATGTACATGAGTGAAGCAGTGGGTTCTTAAACCTGGTGACATTCACGGAGACACACTTGACATTTTCCCTTAACTACCCAGGTGACAAACCGTTTTTTGTTCAATTATGGTACACGAAATAGAGGCGCTCTAAAACATGCTAGATAAATGGGCTATTGCCCTACTGCATAAGATGGTAGGGGTGGGAGTGGGATATCCTTTAAAAACAACACAGCCAGTCATAACAAACATACTGTCAGTCATAACAACACAGTTCAACAACACAACAACATGACAGCGCACCTGTTACCAGCAGCATTCGTGCAGCGAACTAGGGGTAGTTATCCCTCGCTGATATAAAACTTGTAACCTATGGCTCTTGACTAACACACTATGAAGTCCAAATGTCATTTAAGGACGTTATAAAGCCATGAACAAATATAAAGTGCACTGTTTTGTGACATAAGCCCCTACATAAGACATCCAGAATGCATTATGAACAGGTGTTTCACAAAAACGTTTGCCATTAAGTTGAAAGAATATAACAAAAACAAAACTGCAGCCACATGCCCCAAAAATATTTTTATTCAACCAACACCATGTTATTAATCTCAGATCTGCTCGGTTGGAATTGTTTTTGGCCTGTACTGTAATACTGGTCCGTCTTCCCATTGTAATATAAACACAGTTGTCCTGTCCTTTCATTTCTGGTGATTTATTGTTCCTGTTAAAGAAAGCTCCTGTTCCTCTAGTTGTTAATCCTTTCTCTTCTCTTTCTCATCCTCCCTTCCCTCCCTCACTCTTTCTCGATTTAGGTGTGAAGAATAATTAGCTGATGCTGAGGACCAGTGGTCTGGACTGCAACCTCATGGGGATGCGGACAGTCACTTTTCTCTGCACCAAATGTCCCTGGCTAGATGGCCACACGCCACACATCCGCAAGTAGGCCACGCTGCATTAATGAGAGTGGCGTGTTCGTCTAGTCGCCAGAGGAAAAAGGTTTTTGGCCTCCACTTCAAAACATTGTTTTCAACAAACCACAGTTGGAAAACAAGACGCATTTGGAAAGCGTCAGCCGTGTGTTCAACACACACATTCAAAGAAAAAGTGGCTCTTGCTAAATATCACTTGTCCCCTCCAGGGTAAGGTGTTCGATAAGAAGAACACAATTTTCACTATGAGGGGAGAAAGAGACTTCATGATACTGGCAATCTGTGGTGTAAAAAGTACCCAATTGTCATACTTCAGTAAAAGATACCTTAAAATAAAATGACTCTAGTAAAAGTGAAAGTCACCCAGTAAAATACCACTTGAGTAAAAGTCTAAAAGTATTTGATTTTAAATATACTTAGGTAGCTAAAGTAAATGTAATTGCTAAAATATACTTAAGTATCAAAAGTAAAATGAAAATAATTTCTAATTCCTTAAATTAAGCAAACCAGATGGCACTATTTAAAAAAACGGTTTTATGGATAGCCAGGGGCACACTCAAACACTCTGACATAATTTACAAACGAAGTGTTTGTGTTTAGTGAGTTGGGCAGAACAGAGGCAGTAAGGATGACCAGGGATGTTCTCTTGATAAGTGCGTGAATTTGACAATTTTCCTGTCTTCCTAAGCATTCAAAATGTAACGAGTACTTTTGGGTGTCAGGGAAATTGTATGGAGTAAAAAGTATAATACTTAATTTAGGAATGTAGTGAATTAAAAGTAGTCAAAAATATAAATAGTAAAGTACAGATAACCCAAAAAATGACTTAAGTAGCACTTTAAAGTATTTTTACCTAAGTACTTTACACCACTGCCCAAATGCCTTCACACCAGCACATTAGCATACTTTATATACTGTTACACATGCACTTATCACATAGTATTCCATACATAAGTTAAGGCCATGCAACCTGAGTTGAAACCTGAGTGAGATGCGCATGTACAGTTCATCAACAGAAGCATGCACCATATATTTATGTGGTGGACACTTGATACGGTCACATGATATTGTTGTGGTATATTACACAAAAGCATGTTATGACCACACATATCAATATTCATTTTATATAGAAATATTTTGCTAAGTCTTGCTAAGTGGATGGGTCTCTACAGAAGGTCTAAAAGGTACAGCCAAATGGTTATTTGCATAGTGTCAGAAATAGATAGTGTCAATATAAATACAATTTAATAAAACAGCATGTACAATAACAATATCAATAACGATAGTGATAGACAATCAGGGGTAAAGCGGCAGAGCAGCAGGATAAAATAAAAATAGTAGCAGCAACGTATGGCGTGTGTGTTAGGAGAGTCACTTGAATAGAGGCACTGCAGATAGTGCTGGTGACTGGTCCGTCCGAACCACGCATGAACAAGGGAATCTATATTCGGAGAGCCTGTTTCTGTCCTGCCCTTGACTTTGGTGCAGGGCATGTGATGTCCATAGCCTCTTCGTCGCAAAACTCCCTGATATTCTCAAACGTTTGTCTACAGTAGCTGTGTCCAGTCCAGGTGGTGATTGTACAGGTAGACCATCTATGGGAGGGAGGATGTCAGCGTTGCGCAGCAGCTGAAACCTGGTCCCGACTGAGTCCGAACGTTCCTTGGCAAAAACAACACCAGGTTCCAGAGCATCAAAGCTGTGAAACAGGAAATAACCAAAACGATTTAGAAGACATCACAACCTTGTTCAACATCAATTCACCTCCCAAGTTTAGATAAGAATAATAACCAGATACAATGCAATGAAAAGTATATTCAAGTGTTGTTGCCAGCCATAGCTTTTCACAACACCAGCAATCTCAGACAAAGTGTTCACTCTGGTCTTTCTGAAGCCCTGCTTGATGAGGCATGTGAGATCAATAAAAGTAGTGCCAATCATGGCATCGATTCCTTGTAGAGATGCCACACTGGTGCTTTTGACACATGGGATGGCAGCACCTTTGTGTCCTGGTTGGCGTCCTGGTAATACTATTGCATTATCCTCTGCTGCAAGTCCTCATGCTTCAGGTATAATCTGTGCTTGCTTGGGCCAGCTCTCTTTTTGATGCGAGGCATTAGACCATTTTCCTTGTATGACTGGTGGAGGAGAGTCAGGCATGTTCTACTGATGCTGAAAGACAAATTCCAGATACAAATATTTAAGCAGTATACAATAGATGCGAATTGGCGTTCTAAGATATTGCTACCCACAGTTCATACACGTAATGTTAGCTAGCCAGCCATCTAACGTCAGCTGGCTAGCTAACAACAAGCTTTAACTAGCAATACAAACCAATTGTCATAGCTAACTAAAGTTAACCAAATTGGTTCAATATTAGCTAGTTAACATTAGGCTATAACTAGCAATGTGAAATGGCATTCTGAGAAAACATCACTAACGTTACACACACTTCATACACATAAGTTAATGTTAGTTAGCAGGCCAGACATCTAACCTCAGCTAACATTAGCTAGCTAACAGCAAGCTTTAACTTGGGGTCTTTTCTTTAGACGTGTAACGTTAGCTAGCTAGCTAAAAAATGAACTATAATCCCAATCAACAGAGTAATGTTACTAGCAATACAAACCGATTATCATAGCTATCTAAAGGTAACCAAATAGGTTCAATGTTATCTAGCAAGCCAGCCATCGAACTTCAGCTGGCTAGCTAGCAGCAAGCTTTAACTTGGGGTCTTTTGTTTAGACATGTAACGTTACCTAGCTAGCTAGAAAATGAACTATAATCCCAATCCATAGAGTAACGTTACTAGCAATACAAACCGATTGTCATAGCTAGCTAAAGTTAACCAAATATATTTTTTCCTAAATCAGGGATTTCCTCATCGTCTGATTCATTTTCAGAGTCAGAGAGGGTCAGAATGGCACGATCGTCCTACAAAAAGTAGTGCATCACAAAGTTTTCCCACTGACCTTTGCCGATAGCACCTGATAAATTCAGGGCAGCAATGTTATTGAGATCAGGAGCAACATATGTTGCAGTTCTCCATGGCAAAAGTTATATCTTTCAAAAAAACATTGTGACATGGGACATACGCCTAATTTCCTGAAACGGGTCACATATTAGGCCCAGCCTTTGGAAATGTGGTTTTCCTAGATATGGATACCATATTGAGATCACTACATCCGATGGATCTGGATACTTCTTTCAAGCAGATTTCTGCAGCATTAGTAAAAATGTGATCAATACATGTTGATGATTTCATTCATATGCTGTTTGTAACAAACCTGGTAGGTTGACTAATAAACTGAACCAGGTTGCAGGTACTGGTTTCAGTTTGCTTTTTCTTGATTGGGCAGCTTAAAACTAGTATGGGCAATGTGGGACGCTAGTGTCCCTCCCGCGGTACAGCCAGTGAAATAGCAGGGCGGCAAATTCAAAACAACAAAAATCTCATAATTCAAATTTCTCAAACATAGAAATATTTTACAACATTTTAAAGATAAGATTCTCCTTAATAACCTGTTAGGGATAGGGGGCAGTATTTACACGGCCGGATAAAAAACGTACCCGATTTAATCTGGTTATTACTACTGCCCAGAAACGAGAATATGCATATAAGTATTGGCTTTGGATAGAAAATACCCTAAAGTTTCTAAAACTGTTTGAATGGTGTCTGTGAGTATAACAGAACTCATATGGCAGGCAAAAAACTGAGAAGATTCCTTACAGGAAGTGGCCTGTCTGACAATTTCTTGGGCTTCTTGACTCTCTTTATTGAAAACTTAGGATCTCTGCTGTAACGTGACACTTCCTACGGCTCCCATAGGCACTCAGAAGTCGGGAAAAAGCTGAATGATGTCTTTGCAGCCCCTGGCTGAAAAACATTAGAACCTTTGGTAAGTGGTCTATCAGAGGACAATGAGACTGAGGCACGCGCACGAGGCGAACCCCATGTTTTTATTTTCTCTGTCTTTGAACTAAAACAGGGTTTCCCGGTCGGAATATTATCGCTTTTTTACGAGAAAAATTGCATAAAAATTGATTTTAAACAGCAGTTGACATGCTTCGAAGTATGGTAATGGAATATTTAGACATTTTTTGTCACGAAACGTGTCGGGGCGTCACCCTTCGGATAGTGTCTTGAACGCACGAACAAAACAGAGGATATTTGAACATAACTATGGATTATTTTGAACCAAACCAACATTTGTTATTGAAGTAGAAGTCCTGGGAGTGCATTCTGACGAAGAACAGCAAAGGTAATCAAACTTTTCTAATAGTAAATCTGACTTTGGTGAGGGCTAAACTTGGTGGGTGTCTAAATAGCTAGCCCGTGATGGCTGGGCTATCTACTCAGAATATTGCAAAATGGGCTTTCGCCGAAAAGCTATTTTAAAATCTGACACCGCGATTGCATAAAGGAGTTCTGTATCTATAATTCTTAAAATAATTGTTATGTATTTTGTCAAAGTTTATCATGAGTAATTTAGTAAATTCACCGGAAGTTTTCGGTGGGTATGCTAGTTATGAACATCACATGCTAATGTAAAAAGCAGTTTTCTTTATATAAATATGAACTTGATGGAACAAAACATGCATGTGCTGCATTTAGCTGTGATTTTGGTTTTTGTGACATATATGCTTGCTTTGAAAATGGCTGTGTGATTATTTTTGGCAGGGTACTCTCCTGACTTAACCTGTTGGGGCTAGGGGGCAGTATTTGCACGGCCGGATAAAAAACTTACCCGATTTAATCTGGTTACTACTCCTGCCCAGTAACTAGAATATGCATATAATTGTTTGATTTGGATAGAAAACACCCTAAAGTCTCTAAAACTGTTTGAATGGTGTCTGTGAGTATAACAGAACTCATTTGGCAGGCCAAAACCTGAGAAGATTCCAAACAGGAAGCGCTCTCTCTGACCATTTCATGGCCTTATTGATCATCTCTAACAAAAACAGGGATCTCTGGCATGACGTGACATTTTCTAACGCTCCCATAGGCTCTCAGAAGGCGCCAGAAAGCTGAATCGTGGCTTTGCAGCCCATGGCCGCCGCTGAAGACTCCGGACCGCCGGCCGCCGCTGAAGACTCCGGACCGCCGGCCGCCGCTGAAGACTCCGGACCGCCGGCCGCCGCTGAAGACTCCGGACCGCCGGCCGCCGCTGAAGACTCTGGACCACAGGCCATTGCTGAAGACTCTGGACTGCAGACCGTCTCAGGAGGTTCCAGACCGGGGACCGTCGCTGCAGGCTCCGTGCCATGGATTATCACTACAGGCTCCGCGCCATGGATTATCACTGGAGGCTTCGTGCCATGGATCATCCCTACAGGCTCTGGCCCTGGATTATCACTGGAGGCTTTGTGCCATGGATCATCCCTACAGGCTCCGGGCCATGGATCATCCCTACAGGCTTCGTGCCAGGGATCATCAGTGGAGGCTTCGGACTTTGGATCATCACTGGAGGCTTCTTACGTGGAGCCGGAACAGGTCTCACCGGACTGGGGAGACGCACTAGAGACTGGGTGTGTAGAGCAGGCACAGGGTGTACTGGGCCATGGAGGCGCACTGGAGGTCTGGAGCTTAGGCTGGCACAACCCGTTCTGGCTGTATGCTTACTTTAGCCCGGCAAGTGCGGAGCGCTGGCACAGGACAAACTGGGCTGTGCAGGCGCACTGGCGACATAGTGCGTAGAACTGGCGCAGGATATACTGAGCCGTGGAGGCGCACTGGAGGTCTGGAGCGTATGGCTGGCACAACCCGTCCTGGCTGGATCCCCCCTTAGCCCGGCAAGCGTGGGGAGTTGGAACAGGCCGCACTGGTTTGTGCTGGTGAACTGGGGGTACCGTGCGTAGAGCTGGCACAGGATAACCTGGGCCGAAGAGACGCACTGGAGACCAGGAATGCTGAGCCGGCACAATTCTTCCTGGCTGAATGCCAACACTAGCATGGCAACTGCGGGAAGCTTGTACCGAGCGCACCGGGCTGTAGCTGCGCACTGGCGACACAGTGCGCATCCCCGCATAACACGGTGCTTGCTCGGTCACTTGCTCCCCACGGTAAGCATGGGGAGTTGGCTCAGGTCTCCACCCTGACTCTGCCAATCTCTCCGTGTGCCCCCTCCCACCAATTTTTTGGGGGGGCTGCCTCTTGTGCTTCCGTTGATGTTGGTTCTCCCCGGTCCAGCTCGTCTTCCCAGTAAGCGCACGCTGCTTGGCTTTCTTGTGGTGAGATCTTCTGTCACGCTCGCTATCTTCGAACTCCCGATCATAAATAAACCAAGGCACAGCGTGCATGGAATTCCACATCTTTTTAATGAAAATGAAACTCACCAAAACAACAAACAGGAGTAAAACGAAAACGTGACGTTCTGGGGCTGCTCAAAGGCAGCTACACAAAAACAAGATCCCACAACATAAGGTGGAAAAAAGGGCTGCCTAAGTATAATTCCTAATCATAGACAACGATAGACAGCTGCCTCTGATTAGGAACCATACTCGGTTAAACACAAAGAAATAGACAAACTAGATTGCCCACCCCACATCACACCCTGACATAACCAAACTAGAGGAAAATAAATGTCTCTCTAAGGTCAGGGCGTGACAGGTATAGATTGAATAGGACCCTTTTCTAGGAGAATCTCTGTCGCCCCCCTCATGGCCCCAAATCTTTCACCTCCCAGTTGTTTCCAGTAAAATCAACTGACAATAGAGAGCCCTTGTTTCTCTATGGTGTAGTAGGTCAGGGCGTGACGAGGGGGTGTTCTAGTTTAAAATGTCTATGTTGGTGTTTTGGTTTTGGTTCCCAATTAGAGGAAGCTGGTAATCGTTGGCTCTATTTGGGGATCATATTTAAGTAGCTATTTTTCCCACCTGTGTTTGTGGGATATGGTTTTGTGCATGTGCACCACGTAGTCACGTTTCGTTGTTCGTTTATTGATTTATTTGCTTTTGCTTAAAGTTTCACTTTGTAATAAATATGTGGAACTCAACATCCGCTGCGCCTTGGTCCGCTCATTTCCAAGACCGTGACACTGGCTGTCACATCGTTGGACAGCCCCTTGAATAACTGAGGACCATTATCTGTTGTGATGCTCCAGGGAAGGCGGTGGTGGGGATATAAATCTGGACGTAGCAGACGTGCATCAATAAGAGCAGACAGGAAGACTTTGGGTATGTGGCAGAGGTGATCCATCCTAGCAGCAGAGATATTGAAGGTAGGAACCAATTAAGGTTTTAAAGCAAATAGCTGATGCTGCGAGACAAAGGTAAAAAACACGCAGAGATGGTTTGTCAGTCTATTCCTGGTGTTGTGTATATTGAATGATTGTGTAATAGTACAGTGGACAAGGCACAGTCATTCAACATACACAACACCATTTTCAATGAGAATTATACTGTGATCATACCTACAGTGGCAAGAAAAAGTATGTTTACCTTTTGGAATTATCTGGATTTCTGCATAAATTGGTCATAAAATTTGATCTGATCTTCATCTAAGTCACAACAACAGACAAACACAGTCTGCTTAAACAAATAACACACAAATTATTGTATTTTTCTTGTCTATATTGAATACGTCACTTAAACATTTACAGTGTAGTTTGGAAAAGGTATGTGAACCCCTAGACTAATGACTTCTCCAAAAGCTAATTGGAGTCAGTAGTCAGCTAACCTGGAGTACAATCATTGAGATGAGATTGGAGAGTTTGGTTAGCGCTGCCCTGCCCTATAAAAAACACTCACAAAATTTGAGTTTGCTATTCAGAAGAGGCATTGCCTGATGTGAACCATGCCTCAAACAAAAGAGATCTCAGAAGCCCCAAGATTAAGAATTGTTGACTTGCATAAAGCTGGAAAGGGTTACAAAAGTATCTCTAAAACCTTTATGTTCATCAGTCCACGGTAAGACAAATTGTCTATAAATTGAGAAAGTTCAGCACTGTTGCTACTCTCCCTAAGAGTGGCCATCCTGCAAAGATGACTGCAACAGTACAGCGCAGAATGCTCAATGAGGTTATGAAGAATCCTGGAGTGTCAGCTAAAGACTTACAGAAATCTCTGGAACATGCTAACATTGCTGTTGACGAGTCTACGATACATAAAACACTAAACAAGAATGGTGTTCATATGAAGACACCACGGAAGAAGCCACTGCTGTCCAAACAAAACATTGCTGCACGTCTGAAGTTTGCAAAAGAGAATCTGGATGTTTCACAGCGCTACTGGCAAAATATTCTGAGTACAGATGAAACGAAAATTCAGTTGTTTGGAAGGAACACACAACACTGTCTATGGAGAAAAAAAGCCACAGCACATCAAAACTTAATCCCAATTGTAAAGTATGGTGAAGGGAGCATAATGGTTTGAAGCTGCTTTGCTGCCTCTGGGCCTGGACAGCTTGCTATCATCAGCGGAAAAATGAATTCCCAAGTTTATCAATACATTTTGCAGGAGAATGTAAGGCTATCTGTCCGCCAATTGAAGCTCAACAGAAGTTGGGTGATGCAACAGGACAACAAGTAAATCAACAACAAAATGGCTTCAACAGAAGAAAATTCGCCTTCTGGAGTGGCCCAGTCAGAGTCCTGACCTCAACAAGATTGAGATGCTGTGGTATGACCTCAAGAGAGCAGTTCACACCAGACATCCCAAGAATATTGCTGAACTGAAACAGTTTTATAAAGAGGAATGGTCCAAAATTCCTCTTGACCATTGTGCAGGTCTGATACGCAACTACAGAAATTGTTTGGTTGAGGTTATTGCTGCCAATGGAGGATCAACCAGTTATTAAATCCATGGGTTCATATACTTTTCCCACCCTACACTGTGAATGTTTACATGGTGTGTTCAATAAAGACATGAAAACGTATAATTGTGTGTTATTAGTTTAAGCAGACTGTTTGTCTATTGTTGTGACTTAGATGAAGATCAGATCAAATTTGATAACCAATTTATGCAGAAGTCCAGGTAATTCCAAAGGGTTCACATACTTTTTCTTGACACTGTATATCTACAACATGATTTTGTGTGTACTATGCAGCAATCTTAGCATAACCAGTGGATGTAAATCATCTTGGCAAATGTATCAATGATTTTCAATGATTGATTATAGCCGAATGGATGTGTAAGGTGGGGGACTAATTGAGAACTAGAGAAAGTATATTTCCTGAAGAATATGTGTATCCTTGCTTTTTTTAGTAAAATAAGTTGTAGTGGGCATAAAAAGTTTTATAGCAGTATCGGTAGTGACTGCAGTAGTAATGGTAGTGGTAGTGACTGCAGTAGTAATGGTAGTGGTAGTGACTGCAGTAGTAATGGTAGTGACTGCAGTAGTAGTGGTAGTAACTGCAGTAGTAGTAACTGCAGTAGTCATGGTAGTAGTAGTGAAAGCAGTAGTCAGGGTAGTAGTAGTGAAAGCAGTAGTCATGGTAGTAGTAGTGAAAGCAGTAGTAGTGGTAGTAACTGCAGTAGTAATGGTAGTAGTAGTGAAATCAGTAGTAATGGTAGTGGTAGCAACTGCAGTAGTAATGGTAGTAGTAGTGACTGCAGTAGTAATGGTAGTAGAAGTGAAAGCAGTAGTAATGGTAGGAGTAGTGAAATCAGTAGTAATGGTAGTAGTAGTAACTGCAGTAGTAATGCTAGTGGTAGTGACTACAGTAGTAATGGTAGTAGTAGTGAAAACAGTAGTAATGGTAGTAGTAGTAACTGCAGTAGTAATGGTAGTGGTAGTGACTGCAGTAGTAATGGTAGTAGTAGTGAAAGCAGTAGTACAGTGGTTTTTCCTTTAAAAGTTGTGGCGTACAGCAACACAGCTTGCGGGGTGCCGCAGAATTCTATGACACATTCTATTTACCACAATCTACCACAAACCGTTGCGGCATAAGCTCAAAACTGTTAAAGGAAGAACCACTAATTGTAGTGGTAGTAACTGCAGTAGTAATGGTAGTAGTAGTGACTGCAGTAGCAATTGTAGTAACTGCAGTAGTAATGGTAGTAGTGAAATCAGTAGTAATGGTAGTGGTAGTGACTGCAGTAGTAATGGTAGTAATAGTGACGACAGTATCAATGGTAGTAGTAGTGAAAGCAGTAGTAATGGTAGCGGTAGTGACTGCAGTAGTAATGGTAGTAGTAGTGAAAGCAGTAGTAATGGTAGTAGTGAAATCAGTAGTAATAGTAGTGGTAGTGACTGTAGTAGTAATGCTAGTAGTAGTGACTACAGTAGTAGTGGTAGTAACTGCAGTCGTAATGGTAGTAGTAGTGACTACAGTATTAACGGTTGTAGTGAAAGCAGTAATAATGGTAGTGGTAGTGACTGCAGTAGTAATGGTAGTAGTAGTGAAAGCAGTAGTAATGGTAGTGGTATTGATTGTAGTAGTAATGGTAGTAACTGCAGTAGTAATGGTAGTAGTGAAATCAGTAGTAATGGTATTGGTAGTGATTGCAGTAGTAATGTTAGTAGTAGTAGTAGTGAAAGCAGTAGTAATGATAGTGGTAGTAACTGTGGTAGTGGTAGTGACTGCAGTAGTAATGGTAGTAGTAGTGAAAGCAGTACTAATGGTAGTGGTAGTGATTGCAGTAGTATTGGAAGTAACTGCAGTGGTAATGGTATTATGGTATTGTGGTATTAGGGCAATAATAATGTTGTGGTATTAGGGTATTAGGGCAATAATAATGGTATTATGGTATTAGGGCAATCAGTGGTAATGTTAGTAGTAAAATCAGTGGTAATGGTAGTGGTGACTCAAGTAGTGTGTAGTTATCCTGTTGGGGCTAGGGGGCAGTATTTGCACGGCCAGATAAAAAAACGTACCCAATTTAATCTGGTTACTACTCCTGCCCAGTAACTAGAATATGCATATAATTAGTAGATTTGGATAGAAAACACCCTAAAGTTTCTAAAACTGTTTGAATGGTGTCTGTGTATAACAGAACTCATATGGCAGTCAAAACCCTGAGACAAATCCTGACAGGAAACTGAAATCTGATGTGTGGATATCACTTCAAACATTTGCCATTGAAACACACAGGGGCTTATTAATCATTTAGCACTTCCTATGGCTTCCACTAGATGTCCCCAGTCTTTACAAAGTGGTTTGAGTCTTCTCCGGTGAAAACTAACCCAAAGAGAGGCTGTGGAGCTTGGTCACAGGTGGATTTACTACAATGATGCGGCCGCCCATGGCTACCCTCCCCTTTCGAAACGTTTAGTAAGACAATGCATTCGTCCGCCTTGAATATTATTGAAGCTCTGGTTGAAAAAGGCCCTAAAGATTTATGTTATACAACGTTTGACATGTTTGAACGAACTTAAATATTTTTTTTTTGCACATTCGTGACGACAAGTCCCACACACCACGGTACATTTTGAGTAGCTTTCGGAGCGCGCTAACAAGAAGGAACTATTGGGACATAAATTATTAACTTTTTCGAACAAAACTACATTTGTTATGGACCTGGGATTCCTGGAAGTGCCTTCTGATGAAGATAATCAAAGGTAAGGGAATATTTACAATAGTATTTTTGATGGTTGATGGTTCCAAGATGGCTCTAACATGTATAGCCTAGCCTATTTTTCTGAGCATACCACATCGTTTATTGCAAAGTGTGATTTCCCAGTAAAGTTATTTTTAAATCTGGCAAAGCGGTGGCATTCACGAGATGTTAATGTATAATTCTTTGAATGACAATATTACATTTTAACAATGTTTTCGAATAGTAATTTTGTAAATTGTAGCGCTGATCACCGGAAGCATTTGAGGGAAAAGATTTTCTGAATGTCACGCGCCGATGTAAAATGCTGTTTTTATATATAAATATGAACTTTATAGAACAAAAAATGCATGTATTGTGTAACATGATGTCCTAGGAGTGTCATCTGATGAAGATTGTCAAAGGTTAGTGCTGCATTTAGCTGTGTTTTGGGTATTTGTGATGCATCTAGTTGCTTTGAAAATGGCTGTGTGATTATTTCTGGCTGGGTTCTCTCCTAACATAATCTAATGTTTTGCTTTTGCTGTAAAGCCTTTTTTGAAATCAGACAACGTGGTTCGATTCAGGAGAGGTGTATCTTTAAAACGGTGTAAAATAGTCATATGTTTGAGAAATTGATGTTATAGCATTTATGAGGTTTTGCATTTCGCGCGACACAATTCCACTGGCTGTTGATTAGGGTGGGACGCAAATGCCCCACTGGCCCAGAGAGGTTAAACTATTGGTAGTGTGCTCTAAGCTATAAATAGACAGGGCAAACCCATTTTGGTGATTTCTGAAATATCATCAAAATAAATAATTGCAGCACGTTTTTTTCAACTCATTCAGCTGTTTTTACCTGATTAAGTACAGTACCATTGGAAATTAATGTTGAAAGTTATATTTATATTCCTGAAACTTAACTTCAAGTTATGCTGTCGCCGCTTCCTGATTACAAGATATTTTGATAAATAGCCCAATGTCAAAACAGTGTTTTAACGTGACAAAAGTCTTTACCTGTCACATCTATAAACAGTCAACTTAATAATCCTAACCTCGTATCATATCATCATTCTGAACAGTCGTAACCTCCTGCATCTGACAAAACCTTAGCCTTACTAATGATTCAGTACTTCACCAATTGGTTTAATTATTTAGTTACTAGCTAACTAAATGGTAACACAGGATAAACAGACACACTTAATACATTAAAAACAGGTCCCTTAACAACAATTTTATCTGCTTGTTACAAAAATATGGAGAGGGTGAACGAGAGAGGGACAGAGATACCTAATTTGTATATTTAGAAACTACTCTCACTTACAGTAATCATATACTTTACACACGAACTGCCGCCCTCTTTGAGTAAGAAATCATGAATGTATTTACGTGAAATGCTGGGTTCGCCGGATCTCTCTCGGTGGACGGGGCTGCCTTGGAAAGGGAGTTGGGCCTTTTCGCAGGACGCTTGTAAGGCTCTGATTGTCCAAAAGGGTTCTGTTGTTCTCCTCTGTAGTTGTCCGGTGACTTGTGTAGTCCTGAACAGAACTACAGAGTTTATTTTCCTTCCATTCGCTCTCGAAGATGGTTTGAGCAGAGTAGTAAAATGGTTCCACTTAAATTCGCTTTTGAAGATACTTTACTTAGGACAGCTAATCAGCTGTACCAGTGATTGTCCAGAAGGTGAGTTTATCGTCTCTACATCGTGCTGAGATTCAGAGTTCAGACCACTTTAAACGGGCAGCTGCAGCTTGACGTCTCTCTGGTCTGGTATGTTAATTTCTTAATATTTCCTTTATAACATTTTTAATGATATCCCAAAGTAACAAACAAAATGACATTAGTGTTCTATAGATTAAAAAAGAGACTAAATAAATGCTCTTAAACACAAATTAACTGGGCACTCTAGATTAGTGCCTCCATAGTGTCTGTGCAGCAGGCTGAACGGTTGATGTCCCCTACTATAAAGAAGATAGTAGCCTGCTTTCAAATGCTGAATAAGTTAACCTCTTGGCGTTCCCCTAGGATAGGGGGCGCTACAGCGATTTTTGTAAAACATTTGTGCCCATTTTAAACGGCCTCCTACTCAAACTCAGAAGCTAGGATATGCATATAATTAATACTTGTGGATAGAAAACACCCTAAAGTTTCTAAAACTGTTTGAATGGTGTCTGTGAGTATAACAGAACTCATATGGCAGTCAAAACCCCGAGACAGATCGAAACAGGAAGTGGAATTCTGAATTGCAAACTCAACTTCATCACGTTGCCTATTAATCACACCGTGAGCTATGGTTCATTGAGCACTTCCTATTGCTTCCACTAGATGTCCCCAGTCTTTACAAAGTGATTTGAGTCTCCTACTGTGAAAACTGACAGAATGACACGCTGTGGAACGTGGTCACACGGAGAGGGCCATCACCATTATGACGCCGGCGCACCTGGTTACCCTCCCCTTTCGAAACGTTTTGAAACACAATGCAATCGTCCCCCTCGAATCTTATTGGAGCTCTCGTTGAAAAAGGACCTACAGATTTATGTTATACAACGTTTGACATGTTTGAACAAACCTAAATAAGAAAAAAATGCATTTTGTTGAAAGAGTAGCCCCGCGCACGTCGGAACTTTTGGTTCAGCCTTCAGAACGCGCTAACAACAACAAGCTAATGGAACATAAAGGATGAACTTTTTCGAACGAAAATACATTTGTTGTGGACCTGGGATTCCTGGAAGTGCCTAAGGATGAAGATAATCAAAGGTAAGGGATTACTGACAATCGTATACAAGACTAGATTTAATATGCGATTGTTCCAAGATGGCTAGCCTATTGCTATTGCTAGCCTATTGTTCTGAGTATCTCATCCCCTTTTATCGCAAAGTGTGATTACCCAGTAAAGTTATTTTTAAATCTGGCATTACAGGTGCTTTCAAGAGATATTCATCTATAAATCTTAGAATGACAATATTACATTTTAAAAATGTTTTCGAATAGTAATTTAGTAAATTGTAGTGCTGTTTCATTGGATGCATTTGAGGGAAAATAGTTAGTCAACGTTACGCACCGATGTAAAATGCTGTTTTTATATATAAATATGAACTTTATCGAACAAAAGAATGCATGTATTGTGTAACATGATGTCCTAGGTGTGTCATCTGATGAAGATTGTCAAAGGTTAGTGCTGCATTTAGCTGTTTTTTGGTTATTTGTGATGCATGTGGTTGGTTGGAAAATGGCTATGTGGCTACTTTTACGATATACTCCTCTAACATAATCTAATGTTTTGCTTTTGCTGTAAAGCCTTTTTGAAATCGGACAACGTGGTTCGATTCAGGAGAGGTGTATCTATAAAACGATATAATTTGGAAAAAAAATTGAAAAAAAAAATTATTACATTTTGTAATGCTAATGGCGATATGATTTTTCGCTGGATGTCCGTCCCGAGGCCGCACAGGGGTTAATTTATACTCAATACAATCAAATCTGATACAAAAATTAACTTTATTACATATGATATTAACAATATTATAGCACTGAACACTGATAATGTTGAACACTGATAATAATGAAAATAAAATAATCCAAACATTGAGGGAATATCTTGCCAAAAGGAGAGGTTTGAATGGAGAACCCACAAACAAAAATACTTGACAGATGGTTAAAAAAATATATCCTAATTCAAATAAATGTATGCACTCATTCATTTAAATTTAAGATGATATACAATGAAGACCAATACATTTTTTGACAGATAAATTCTAGACATTGCCGTTGGCAGCACAGAGTCACACTAATAGAAATCCCATGCAACCTTGTTTAGTTTGAACACTGGAATTTGAGATATAATCTACACCTCGATTAGGCTGTTAGAAATCCTCATTATTTAGGTTAATGACTTTTCAATTTGAGTGTAATTATTTCTTCATAGTCTACATTTTCTCATTCTAAACTTCTAACATGAGTGGGAGGGGTGTGACTAAGTGACAATGACCACACGAGGTTAGGCAGCAATGGTAGTGGCAACAATCAATGACAGTCAAAATTGTTTGTTTCATAAAATGTTATATTTAGTACGGTTCCATTTCCTAATAAACAACTCTGGACAGGTACATCTACCTTGTCTCACATACCCCTGTATATACACAAGACAAATCACACTATGATACAATATAGGCACGAAAAGGCAGACCATATGCCATGCTGGGCATTTTCTTCTCACCTACGTACTGTGGTGTTACGACTCTCTTGAGACATTTAGCATTTTTTTCAATGAGTACTTGAAACTGCCTATGGAGGTTCTAAGTTTCAAACTATGTTGAAGACTATTCCAAAGAATGGCAGTTGAGTAAAAAAAGTTATTTTTCCCCATACCACTATTAAATCTAAAAGGAACAACGTCAGCTTCACTCCTAGTGGAATAGTTATGGTTATCCCGGACCAAGTTAAAGTAGTTACATAGGTACCTGGGTACCATACTGTGGACAATTGTATGTACAAGACACAATTTAATCTGAAAGGCTCTCTCCTGCACTTTGAGCCATCTGAGGCTTTCAAAGTGGGAATGGTCAAGATGTGTATGTGCTGGAAGTTTAAGAACAATCTTTCTGAGATGTCTGCAGTTTGTATTTAATTATCTTGGGATTATTTTGGGGGCACTATTTTACCAGGGAGAACATTTTTTATTTTATTTCACCTTTATTTAACCAGGTAGGCCAGTTGAGAACAAGTTCTCATTTACAACTGCGACCTGGCCAAGATAAAGCATAGCAGTGCGACAAAAACAACAGCACAGAGTTACACATAAACAAACGTACAGTCAATAACACAATCAAAAAGAATAATAGAAAAATCTTTGTTGTGTGTGTAAATGTAGAAGAGTAGGGAGGAAGGCAATAAATAGGTCATAGAGGCGAAATAATTACAATTTAGTGTGATAGATGTGATAGATGTGCAGATGATGATGTGTAAGTAGAGATACTGGGCTGCAAAAGAGCAAGAGGGTGCGTAATACTATGGGGATGAGGTAGTTGGGTGTGCTATTTACAGATTGGCTGTGTACAGGTACAGTGATAAGTAAACTGCTCTGACAGCTGATGCTTAAAGTTAGAGAGGGAGATATAAGACATCAGCTTCAGAAATCTTTGCAATTCGTTCCAGTCATTGGCAGCAGAGAACTGGAAGGAAAGGTGGCCAAATTAAGTGTTGGCTTTGGGGATGACCAGTGCAATATACCTGCTGGAGCGCATGCTACAGGTGGGTGTTGCTATGGTGACCAGTGAGCTGAGATAAGGCGGGGCTTTACCTAGCAAAGCATGCATAGTGGCACTGAACCCCTCCCAATGCCACCATTGCATTCTTATCCAGAAATTTGGAGGTTCTTGCCAAAAACCTAATTTTATGGTTCCTTTAAGAGAACTTTTTGTGCCATGCTCTCAACTGTCAGATGGTTATCTAGCATACATCCAAGATAATTAATTGCTTTGAGTACTATGTTACCTACTACCACCTTAAAGTCAGGGGATTTCCACAGTTTCACTTTGGACCCGTACAAGATGGACTCTGTCTTTCCAAGGTGGAGTGACAGCTTATTGTCATATAACCATATCATATAGCCATATACTGACATTCAGAAGTTAAGCACTGAGGGCTTTCTCAAGCACTTTTTGTCTTTGTGGGAAACCAACAGTGCAGAATCATCTGCATAGAGGAAAAGGTCGGATGTTCAGGCAGACTTCAGATCATTTATATAAACTGCTCAAAAAAATTAGGGGAAAACTAAAATAACACATCCTTGATCTGAATGAATGATATAATCTTATTAAATACTTTTTTCTTTACATAGTTGAATGTGCTGACAACAAAATCACACAAAAATAATCAATGGAAATCCAATTGATCAACCCATGGAGGTCTGGATTTGGAGTCACACTCAAAATTAAAGTGGAAAACCACACTACAGGCTGATCCAACTTTGATGTAAAGTCAAAATGAGGCTCAGTAGTGTGTGTGGCCTCCACGTGCCTGTATGACCTCCCTACACCACCTGGGCATGCTCCTGATGAGGTGGCGGATGGTCTCCTGAGGGATCTCCTCCCAGACCTGGACTAAAGCATCCGCCAACTCCTGGACAGTTTGTGGTGCAACGTGGCGTTGGTGGATGGAGCGAGACATGATGTCCCAGATGTGCTCAATTGGATTCAGGTCTGGGGAACGGGCGGGCCAGTCCATACCATCAATGCCTTCCTCTTGCAGGAACTGCTGACACACTCCAGCCACATGAGGTCTAGCATTGTCTTGCATTAGGAGGAACCCAGGGCCAACCGCACCAGCATATGGTCTCACAAGGGGTCTGAGGATCTAATTTCGGTACCTAATGGCAGTCAGGCTACCTCTGGCGAGCACATGGAGGGCTGTGCGGCCACCCCACACCATGACTGACCCACCGCCAAACCGGTCATGCTGGAGGATGTTGCAGGCAGCAGAACGTTCTCCACGGCGTCTCCAGACTCTCACGTCTGTCACATGTGCTCAGTGTGAACCTGCTTTCATCTGTGAAGAGCACAGGGCGCCAGTGGCGAATTTGCCAATCTTGGTGTTCTCTGGCAAATGCCAAACGGTGTTGGGCTGTAAGCACAACCCCCACCTGTGGACGTCGGGCCCTCATACCACCCTCATGGAGTCTGTTTCTGACCGTTTGAGCAGACACATGCACATTTGTGGCCTGCTGGAGGTCATTTTGCAGGGCTCTGGCAGTGCTACTCCTGCTCCTCCTTGCACAAAGGTGGAGGTAGCGGTCTTGCTGCTGGGTTGTTGCCCTCCTACGGCCTCCTCCACGTCTCCTGATGTACTGGCCTGTCTCCTGGTAGCGCCTCCATGCTCTGGACACTACGCTGACAGACACAGCAAACCTTCTTGCCACAGCTCGCATTGATGTGCCAACCTGGATGAGCTGTACTACCTGAGCCACTTGTGTGGGTTGTAGACTCCGTCTCATGCTACCACTAGAGTGAAAGCACCGCCAGCATTCAAAAGTGACCAAAACATCAGCCAGGAAGCATAGGAACTGAGAAGTGGTCTGTGGTCACCACCTGCAGAACCACTCCTTTATTGGTGGTGTCTTGCTAATTGCCTATAATTTCCACCTGTTGTCTATTCCATTTGCACAACAGCATGTGAAATTTACTGTCAATCAGTGTTGCTTCCTAAGTGGACAGTTTGATTTCACAGAAGTGTGATTGACTTGGCGTTACATTATGTTGTTTAAGTGTTCCCTTTATTTTTTGAGCAGTGTAGAACAGAAGGAAAAGTAGACACAGCACACTCCCTTTGGGTACCCCACAATTCAAAGTTTTGGGTTTAGACAGGGTCCTATCCATCATCTGTTTTCTTCCTTGCAGATAAGAGCTAAACAATTTCATGGCTAAGTTATTAAAGCCCATGGCTCTTAATTTGATTAACAGAATCTCATGATCCACTGTATCAAACACCTTTTGGAGATCTAACATAGCCATACTACAACATTTTTCTCCATCTGCTTCCTTCCTGATGTGGTCAGTTAGATATAGTAGGCAAGTGTCGGTGGAATGGGATTTCCTAAAGCCAGATTGTAGTTTATATAGTAGGTTATGTAAGGGAATATAACTTTCAATCTGCTTGAACATAATATTTTCCATGACCTTCGATAAAATACACAGGATTGAGACAGGCCGATAGATTCCATAATCAAGCTTATTGCCCTTTTTATATAGAGGAATGACTCTTGCAAGTTTTAGTATACTGGGGAAAATCCCTAGTTCAAAAGACAGATTTACAATGTGAGTTACACAGGTGCTGATAATTACTGCAGCATCCCTTGGAAATCTGGCACGGATGTTGTCAAGGTGTTGCTTTGGAATGGTCAAGTTCTTTCAGCTTCTTTAGCACAATTTACTCAGACACTTTTTCAAACAAGAAAGCATCCACTTGAGGCCCCTTCTGTGAGTAAAACTGCTGGACTTGACTCTCCCCATAACATAACATAATTGACCGGGTAACTTGCTCACTAATGTATTAGCTATAGTTGTAAAGTAGCTATTCAGACTGTCTGTAACCATGGTCTTGTCTGATGTAACCTTTCCTCTAATGTCCAGGCTAAGATTTTCAGCTTTGGTCTTTAATCTGTTACTGTAATCTAACAGCTTCAGACAGTGTGCTTCCATAGTGTGCTCTGATTTTTCCTGTTCTTGTCAGGAACTCAAAGCAGCAGGAGGGGTGAAGTCAGGTGCAGGAGACCAAGGGCCGTGAACACACGTTTTAATAGGCGAGCCCGAAAACAGAGTAGGGGCGCAGCCCAGAAAAACTCGTATGCCTTAACACACAAAAATGCAGAGGGAATGCCTAAACCCCAACCTAACCAAACCAGACAAAAACAATCCCCAAACCTAAACAGAGAGACTAAATAACCCCCCCACTAATGATCTAACACAATACAGGTGCACACATAAACCAGACCTCACGACCGCCGAGCGCCGCCCGAACGAGGAGAGGCGCCACTTTCAGTCGACGTTGTGACAGTTCTCAACCATTTTGTCACAAAAATAATATTTATTGGCCTTCTCAATCATCCTGTTAGCCTCATTTCTTAATTTATTATAGTCTATATGCCCTGGTTTTCCTGAACTCCAGAAAGCATTCATTTCATAGCTTAATTGCCTTTAAAATGTTATTGTTTATCCATGGTTCTGTTCTTTGCTTAATTCCCAAAAATTATCTAGAGCCAGCTTGTCAACAGCATCTAAAAAAAAAGTATTTAAAATTGCATTTCAATACAGTAGATCAGTCCAATTTGCTCAAACAATTAACAAAACATCTGTACTATAGTTTCTTATAGACCTGATTTTTTTGTTCTGAAAAATTAAAATGGTTTTCTGAACCTTCCTACTACAGAAAATTATGGAATGATCACTGAGCCCATAGTTTACAAACCCCACTCTTTGATATCCTTGATCTATTCAACACCAACACAAGGTCAATGATGGTTTGGCCAGAAGGACATACTCTGGTGGGCTCATTAATCAGCTGTTGTAAGGCAAACAGATTACAACAATTCTTAAGAGCTGTAAAAGTAGCATTGTCCTTTTTAGGCATGTGTGTATTAAAATTTACCACTAACAATAACCTTGGATTTAACAAAATCCGTACAGTTGGCGCAAGTCTCCTCCAACAATTAATAAAACTTGTACTGGCCTGGTGGTCTGCAACAGGTTCCGATTCTAATGGGCTTCCATTTTGGTAATAGAATGTCTAACCACACAGCTTCAATCTTGTCATGGCTTAAATCTGATCTGCAGTTGAACCCAATATCTGAATTTACATATGTACAAATTTCCCCGCCTTTGCGATTGCTGTCTCTTCTAATTACTACATAATTTTCAACGTCAATCAGAGCGTTTTTTATCGAACCATCTAGTGATGTTTCGGTAAAGCAAAGCACTTCCACCTTACAGTTACTGGAGAGTAGGCACATTTTATCGGTCTTGATCTGATTGAATCAAGGCATGATACGTTACCCTTACATCCGTTCTGGGTAGCAATGTGTACAGTTGCTGGAGCATCAGTCACAATCAAAACAAAGGTACAAAATGTTCTGGGCGATGATCTTGTAGAGCCAGTTCAACATTCTGAAATAAAAATAGTTAAGGGAGCAGCTCAATGATTTTAAACAGATGAAGTGGAATCCACAATTTGATAATGCTTAATTTATACAAACACAAGAGGCCCTGCCTGTCCTCAGGCAAAGGTCGCTAAGATGAACTTCAAGGCTGCCCACCCCTGTCAAGGTAATACGTTGAAATAGTATGGCAGTCTAGCAGTGCCACAGCACACTCAAGGCAAACCAATATATGCACACACGAACAAACTAATAAGACACCAACAAACTAATAACACACACACCAACAAACTAATAACACACACACCAACAAACTAATAACAAACACCAAAAAACTATATCTCACACTGACCGACACACACACACACACACACACACACACACACACACACACACACACACACACACACACACACACACACACACACACACACACACACACAGGTCATGGCCAGCATAGTAACACAAGAGTCCCTCAAGCCTCATGGTGATCAATCTGAAAGGGGAGGTGGTAAACACAATTCTCTCTGTCCTTTCAAGGAGCCGATCTGTCCTTGCAAGAAACAGAGGTACTTTAAAGTGACATTAAGCAGTTAAAACAATAAATGTAAGGACCAATGCTGGAGTAGAGAAGCAGGTACGCAGAGTTGAACATTTAATGACACAGACAAGGAACAAGACAGGAACAGCGTCAGCACACGGGTAACAAAACGACATACGAACGTTATGCGGAAGCGGGGAACAGAGCTGGGGGACAGACAGATATAGGGAAGGAAATAACACAGGTGATTGAGTCCAGGTGAGTCCAAATGATCGCTGATGCGTGTGAAGTGGGAAGCAGGTGTGCGTAATGCTGGGCAGCCTAGCACCCAGCGCCAGGGGAGGGAGAGCGGGAGCAGGCGTGACAATAAAAAAGTGTCCTCCCCACCCCTGTTTCTGTAAAAAGGTGAGGGATATTTGGAGTTCTGACAGGGTACGACAGTTGAACTAAGCTCATGAGGCATTTATTTCTAAGTTATATTCTTAAAGAATCAAATGGGTACATTTCATTAATTCAGAAGTCCAAAAATGAGACAACTGCAGATTGCCCCTTTAAATGAGCAGCTGAGAGAAGACAAATGGGAATTAGCTGTTATTGATCAGAGAGAGAGGCCATTTTCCTCCTTGGTTTGCTATAGTATGGACACAGACAGCTAACCGATGAGTCATACAACAAGCGTATCATTATCCGACTCTACTGATTGCCTATTACAGATATGATGAAGAGCTGGTGTATAGAGATTAATTAGGCCCTCATCACGGAAAATGCTGAGGAGAGAATCGGTTATGAACGTGTGTATGTGTATGTGTGTGAGTGTGGGTAATTGAATGTGTGCCAGTATGTGTGTGGGTATGTGCGTGTGTGTGGTCCAGCATGTGTGTGTGTGTATGTGGTGTGTGCTTTCATTGGTAAGTGTGTGTGTAATTGTGAATACGTTCCAATGTGTGTGTACGCTCAAGCTCATGAGTGTACATGTGGAGCGTGACATAGAGCTGTGACTTTGGTAACAGTAAACACACAACTGAGAGCTCATTAGTGACTCCTCTTTCCCTCACCACCCTGGACTAGTGACGGTCTTCTCATTAATGGCTCCTCACCCCATCACTACCCTGGTCTAGTGACGGGCTTCTCATTAATGTCTCCTCTCCCCCACACTACCCTGGTCTAGTGATGGGCTTCTCATTAGTGGCTCTTCTCCTCTCCCCCTCAACACCCTGGTGTAGTGATCGGCTTCTCATTAGTGGTTCCTCTCCTTTCCCCCTCACGACCCTGGTCTAGTGATGGGCTTCTCGTTAGTGGCTCCTCTCCTCTCCCCCTCACTACCCTGGTCTAGTGACAGGCTTCTCATTAGTGGTTCCTCTCCTCTCCCCCTCACTACCCTGGTCTAGTGATGGGCTTCTCATTAGTGGCTCCTCTGCCCTCACGACCCTGGTCTAGTGACAGGGCTTTATCAGACACATACACTACATGACCAAAAGCATGTGAGCACCTGCTCTTCGAATATCTTATTCCAAAATCATGGGCCTTAATATTGAGTTGGTCCCCACTATGTTGCTATAACAGTGTCACAACTTCTGCCGAAGTCGATGCCTCTCCTTGTTCGGGCGGTGCTCGGTGGTCGACGTAACCAGTCTTCTAGCCATCATTGATCCATTTTTCATTTTCCATTGGTTTTGTCTTGTCTTCCTACACACCTGGTTCCATTCCCATTCATTACATGTTGTGTATTTAACCCTCTGTTTCCCCTCATGTCCTTGTCAGAGATTGGTTAGTTTGTATGCTCGTGTATTATGGATTGGTGCGCAACGGGTTCTTGTACCCACTTATATTTATTATGTACTTTGGTTTTGGAGTTTTGTTAACTTCTTTGTAATAGGGGACAGTATTTTCACGTCCGGATAAAAAATGTACGCGATTTAATCTGGTTACTACTCCTGCCCAGAAACTAGAATATGCATATAATTAGTAGATTTGGATAGAAAACACTCTAAAGTTTCTAAAACTGTTTGAATGGTGTCTGTGAGTAGAACATAACTCATATGGCGGGCCAAAACCTGTCTGACAATTTGTTGTCCTTCTGTTGCATCTCTATCGAAATTACAGCATCTGTGCTGTAACATGACACTTTCTAAGGCTTCCATTGGCTCTCTAAAGCCGCCAGAAAGTGGAATGGGGTGTCTGCTGTCTCTGGGCAAAGTACAGCAGCAGAGTTTGTAAGTGATCAGCCTGGGGACAGTGAGACTGAGATGCGCAGTCACGAGACATTTCAATTTTTTTCTTTCAGTCTTTGAATGAATACAACGTTGCCCGGTTAGAATATTAACGCTATTTTATGAGAAAAATAGCGGAAAAATTGATTTTAAACCGCGCTTGACATGCTTCTAAATACAGTAATGGAATATTTGTAATTTTTTTGTCACGAAATGCGCTCGCGCGTTACCCTTCGGATAGTGACCTGAATGCATGAACAAAACAGAGGTATTTGGATATAACAATGGATTATTTGGAACCAAAACAACATTTGTTGTTGAAGTAGAAGTCCTGGGAGTGCATTCTGACGAAGAACAGCAAAGGTAATCCAATATTTCTAATAGTAATTCTGAGTTTAGGTTGCCCCAAACTTGGTGGGTGTCAAATTAGCTAGCCGTGATGGCTGAGCTATGTACTCAGAATATATCAAAATGTGCAAAATTTCGCCGAAAAGCTATTTTAAAATCTGACACCGCGATTGCATAAAGGAGTTCTGTATCTATAATTCTTAAAATAATTGTTATGTATTTTGTCAACGTTTATCATGAGTAATTTAGTTAATTCACCGGAAGTTTTCGGTGGGTATGCTAGTTCTGAACATCACGTGCTAATGTAAAAAGCTGGTTTTTGATATAAATATGAACTTGATTGAACAAAACATGCATGTATTGTGTAACATAATGTCCTAGGAGTGTCATCTGATGAAGATCATCAAAGGTTAGTGCTGCATTTAGCTGTGGTTTGGGTTTTTGTGACATATATGCTTGCTTTGAAAATGGCTTTGATTATTTTGGGCTGGGTACTCTCCTGACATAATCTAATGTTTTGCTTTCGCTGTAAAGCCTTTTTGAAATCGGACTTCAAGGAGAAGTGTATCTTTAAAATGGTGTAAAATAGTTGTATGTTTGAGAAAGTTGAATTATGACATTTTGTTGTTTTTGAATTTGCCGCCCTGATATTTCACTGGCTGTGTCCCGCAGGTGGGAAGTTAACTTGTTATGGGAAAAGGGCAGTATTTACACGGCCAGATAAAAAAACGTACCCGATTAAATCTGATTATTACTCCTGCCCAGAAACTAGAATATGCATATAATTATTAGCTTTGGATAGAAATCTCTCCAAAGTTTCTAAAACTGTTTGAATGGTGTCTGTGAGTATAACAGAACTCATTTGGCAGGCCAAACCCTGAGAAGATTCCAAACAGGAAGCGCCCTCTCTGACCATTTCTTGGCCTTCTTGATCATCTCTATCCAAAACAGGGGATCTCTGCTGTAACGTGACATTTTCTAACGCTCCCATAGGCTCTTAGAAGGCGCCAGAACGTTGAATGATGACTTTGAAGGCCATGGCTGAAAAACGGTAGCGCATTTGGTAAGTGGTCGATCTGAGAACAATGAGACTGGCGCGATTGTGCACGAGACGACTCCATGTTTACATTTTCAGTCTTTGAACGAAAACAACGACTCCCGGTCGGAATATTATCGCTTTTTTTTTCTTATAGTAAATCTGAGTTTGGTGAGTACCAAACTTGGTGGGTGTCAAAATAGCTAGCCATGATGGCCGGGCTATCTACTCAGAATATTGCAAAATGTGCTTTCACCGAAAAGCTATTTTAAAATCGGACACCACGATTGCATAAAGGAGTTCTGTATCTATAATTCTTAAAATAATTGTTATGTTTTTTGTGAACGTTTATCGTGAGAAATTTAGTAAATTCACAGGAAGTGTTCGGTGGGAATGCTAGTTCTGAACGTCACATGCTAATGTAAAAAGCTGGTTTTTGATATAAATATGAACTTGATTTAACAAAACATGCATGTATTGTATAACATAATGTCTTAGGAGTGTCATCTGATGAAGATCATCAAAGGTTAGTGCTGCATTTAGCTGTGGTTTTGTTTTGTGACATTATATGCTAGCTTGAAAAATGGGTGTCTGATTATTTCTGGCTGGGTACTCTGCTGACATAATCTAATGTTTTGCTTTCGCTGTAAAGCCTTTTTGAAATCGGACAGTGTGGATAGATAAAGGAGAGTCTTGTCTTTAAAATGGTGTAAAATAGTCATATGTTTGAAAAATGGACGTTTTCGGATTTTCGAGTTTGTATTTCGCGCCACGCCTATCATTGGATATTGGAGCAGATGTTCCGCTAGCAGAACGTCTAGATGTAAGATTAAAGCACATCTTGATTATTTCCTTTGAAATCCATTGTGGTGGCGTACAGAGCCAGAATGATGCAAATTGTGTCACTGTCCCAATACTTATGAACTCTCTAGGGACACCAGGTTAGCTTGGAGGGAATTCCAAGACCAGTGACCTGAGTAATAAATCATTTTTTCCATGCTCTGTTCTGATGTTCGGGATTGTTAGCATAAAACAGGATTGTTAATTAAACAAGTGAGAGAGCTTTGGGAGCCTTTTCTCTGCAGACATGTACTGTACCTTTAGTAGCTTGCCCAGGAGATTTCTTTTAGGATCCATCTTGAGCCTTCTCAACCAGATCCTCATCCACAGAGGGTCCAGGGGAGTCTGCTGCTGCTGCTAAGGCAGCCTGCTTAGGGGCACTGGCACCTCCCGAGGAGCCTCTCTTCCTCGTACCTGGGACAGCGCTGGAGCTCCTGGAGCTGAGGGAGTTGGGGTCTGCCTCGGCCTGCCTCAGTGGAGATCCCTGCTGGGGAAAGGCAGTGGCATAGAGTACAGGGGAGGCCTCTTTGGGTTTGAGAGTGATGCACTGGCAAAGGGGGGGCCTTGGGTGCCTGGGAGAGTACCTCCAGGGTGATGGTGTGGGGTAAGAGGGGCAAGGAGGCAAAGGGGAAGACCCTCAATATGACGGAAGTCATACTCTTCTCCTCCTGGAGGGCGGAGCCTGTGGCCTGTCTCTGGTCAGATTTGGGCCATGGTGGAGTCCTCTGGTTAGCTGGTGGAGGAGGCCTGCTCTTCCTGCAGCTGTTGCCTGCAGAGCCTCTTCTCACACATGCTCTCCTCGAAGGTCTTCACCTTCAGGCTGGCACCAGATGCAGCATCACTCCTACCATTAGCAGGGCTGGCCTAAAGACAACAGGACCACAGAGATATTCAGTAATTAACCAAACATTCAGAGCAGAACTACTTATTTGGATCTAAACTATTCAGACAGAAGGACACATGATAGGAGGTATAGCAGTCTTACCTCAGTAGCAACAGCAGCAGACAGCTGGCTTCTCTGTCACCTCAGATGTCTTCTGGGTGGTAGTGCTAGCAGCTGACAGGGCGGAAAAAAATGTGTGGAAGTCTTACTACTATACAAAAAACTACAGCTAGTGGTCAGGACACCTTACATTGAAATTGCTATGAACAATTAGAAGCACATATGAAATAATTAGTTTTGACCATAGCGCAAAAGTTACAAGGAGAAGCTGGTTTGTTGATGCGCAGAACGCAGGGCTTCTTGGCGCCTCCCTCTCCAGAGTCTGAGGCAGAGCCTGGCCTTTTCCTGTTGGATGCCTCCTGTTCATGGGCCTGCATCCTGGCTGCCTTCTCACTGCGGATCTCCTCCAGGGTTTTCACCTTCACTCCTCTGACAGGAGGGGCCACCCGCCTGGGCATGTCTGGGTGGGTGTGTTCCCAGGCCTGGGAGGTACCTGGAGCTGCTTCCACAGCCTGCTGCTTGGCCTTCCTGAGGCTGGGGCCCTGGCCCTTCTGCAGGTCCTCCTCCAGATTCCTCTTGGTGTGGAGGATCTCTGGTTGCAGGTTTGAGACTGGTTGCAGGTTTGGCAGTGACACTTCTCTTTGGGGGCTTGGTGGAGGTGATTGTGTCAGGGACTGAAGGGAGATAGTGCTCCCCTTGATCTTGAGCCTGTCCCTGGGACTTCTCCTGCCTGATCTCCTCCAGGGATTTGATGTTGATTGCTTCCTGTGTTCTAGTCTCGTTGTAACTCTCAGCTGAGGGAGAAGTTTCAGATTAAAAGACAATTATTTTTCAAATTATGAAAAAAGGAGAATAGTTTGGTAGCCAATGAAATGTATTTACTGGACAATATGTAAAACAACAAAACCCAAAAAATCTACTATTAGAATAATGGCAAAGACATTTTAAGAGAAAAAAATTGCAGGCTTCATAGCTAACCTGCTGACCACACCACTTAACTGCATGCGCATGTTGATTTTGTCCACCCATATAGACACGATCAGGACACACAGGTTGAAATATCAAAACTAACTCTGATCCAACTGCATTAATTTGGGGACAGGTCGAAAGCTATTAAACATTTTTGACAATTTAGCTAGCTAGCTTACTGTTTCTAGTTAATTTGTCCTGGGATATATATGAAACTAATGGCGCATGAGCGGATGGCTGCCGTTTTGCGGGCTCCTAACCAACTGTACTATTTTGTTCATTTGTTTGCGTGTTTGTAATTTATTTTTGTAACAAATTTTGTAGATAATGTTGCTGTTACCATATCTTATGCCCAAAAATCACTTCTGGACATCAGAACAGCGATTACTCACCTCGAACTGGACAAAGATGTTTTATGTAACGAGTACGACGCAAAGGATATACTTTGGAACGGGCCCAAATCCCCATCATTTACGTGAAGACGGAGGAGAAAAAAAAGGCAGAGGTCGGGCTGCCTTCTGAGAATGTGTAGGCGAGTGAGTAAACCTCCACTACCATCCGTTCTATTGGCCAACGTGCAATCATTGGAAAACAAAATGGATGATATCCTGTTAGGGCTAGGGGGCAGTATTGAGAATTTTTTGAAAAATATGTGCCCATTTTTAACTGCCTATTACACCAACTCAGAAGCTAGAATATGCATATTATTGTTCAGGTTTGGATAGAAAACACCCTAAAGTTTCAAAAACTGTTTGAATGGTGTCTGTGAGTATAACAGAACTCATTTGGCAGGCAAAACCCTGAGACAGATTCTGACAGGAAGTGGATACCTGATGTGTTGAATTGACTTTGAGCCTATGCCATTGAAAAACAAAGGGGGTTAGGAATATTCTGGCACTTCCTATTGCTTCCACAAGATGTCCCCAGCCTTTACAAAGTGTTTTGAGTATTCTACTCTGAGATCTGACCGAATAAGAGTCATGGAACGGCGATGGCCCATTAGACACCTGGCGCGCGATTTGATGGTGGGTACTCTCATTCCGAAACGTTTTAAAAGAGAACCCAATGGTCCGCCTTGAATTTTATTCATGTTCTCGTTAAAAAAGGCCCTAATGATTTATGCGATACAACGTTTGACATGTTTGAACGAACGGAAATATATTTTTTCCGTTCTTGAAGTGAAGTGAAGTCCGGCTGGCTTAGGTCATGTGCTACAACACGGAGGTTTTTGGACATAAATGATGAGCTTTTTTGAACAAAACTACATTCGTTATGGACCTGGGACTCTTTGGAAGTGACATCTGATGAAGAGAATCAAAGGTAATGGATTATTTACATAGTATTTTCGATTTTAGATCTCTCCAACATGGCGGTTAGTCTGTATCGCAATGCGTATTTTTCTGGCGCAGTGCTCAGATTATTGCAAAGTGTGATTTCCCAGTAAGGTTAATTTTAAATCTGGCAAGTCCATTGCGTTCAAGAGATGTAAATCTATAATTCTTTGAATGACAATATAATATTTTAGCAATATTTTCTAATATTAATTAATTATTTTGTTGTCATGACTTGACTGCCGGTATTGGAGGGAAGTGATTTCCTGAACATCAACGCCATAGTAAAACGCTGTTTTTAGATATAAATATGAACTTGATAGAACTAAAAATGCATGCATTGTCTAACATAATGTCCTAGGAGTGTCATCTGATGGAGATTGTAAAAGGTTAGTGCATAATTTTAGCTGATTGTATGGTTTTGGTGACGCCTGTCTTTGAATCGACAATGCATTACACACAGCTATTGTCAATGTACTCTCCTAACATAACCTAACTTTATGCTTTCCCCGCAAAACCTTTTTGAAATCGGTAAACGTGGTTAGATTAAGAAGATGTTTATCTTTCAAAGGCTGTAAGTTAGTTGTATGTTTGAGAAATCTGAATTTTGACATTTATTTGGTTTCAAATTTGCCGCTCTTGAAATGCACCTGCTGTTGATAGGGTGCGCCACGGGGGGCACGCTAACGTCCCACATAGCCCCAAGAAGTTAAACAATTGAGACCTATCCTACCAACGGGACATTCAAAACTGTAATATTTTATGTTTCACTGAGTCGAGGCTGAATGACGACACGGATAATATAGAGCTGGCATGATTTTCCATGTATTGGCAGGACAGAGAAGCTAAGTCCTGTAAGACGAGGGGCGGGTGTGTGTCTATTTGTAAATAAAAGCTGGTGTGCAATATCTAATATTAAAGAAGTCTTGAGGTATTGCTCGCCTGAGGTAGAGTACCTTATGATAAGCTGTAGATCACACTATCTACCAAGACAGTTCTCGTCTATATTATTGGTAGCCGTCTATTTACCCAACGAAGTGGTCAGATGACACGGACGCTGTGCTACAGGACTGTTTTGCTAGCACAGACTGTATATGTTCTGGTATTCATCCAATGGCATTGAGGAGTATATCACCTCAGTCATCGGCTTCATCAACAAGTTCATCGATGACATCGTCCCCACAGTGACCCTAAGTACATAACCCAAACAGAAGTCATGAATTACAGGCAACATCCGCATCGAACTAATGGCTAGAGCTGCCGCTTTCAAGGAGCGGGACACTAATCTGGATGCTTAGAAGAAATCCCTCTACGCCCTCAGATGGACCATCAAACAGACAAAGCGTCAATACAGGCTTAAGATTGAATCCTACTACACCGGCTCTGACGCACATCAGATGTGGCAGGACTTAAATTATTACGGACTACAATGGGAAACTCAGCCACAAGCTGCCCAGTGACGCAAGCCTACCAGACAAGCTAAATGCCATTTTCTGCTCGTTTCGAGGCAAATAACACTGAAGCATGCATGAGAGCACCAGCTGTTCCGGATGACTAAGTGATAACGCTCTCGGTAGCCGATGTGAGCAAGACCTTTAAACAGGTCAACATTCAATAAGCCGTGGGGCCAAACGGATTACCAGGACATGTACTCAAAGCATGCGCGGACCAACTGGCAAGAGTCTTCACTGACATTTTCAACCTCTCCCTGACCGAGTCTGTAATACCTACATGTTTCAAGCAGACCACCACAGTCCCTGTGCCCAAGGAAGCGAAGGTAACCTGCCTAAATGATTACAGCCCCATAGCACTCACGTCAGTAGCCATGAAGTGCTTTGAAAGGCTGGTCATTGCTCACATCAACAGCATCATCCCGGATACCCTAGACCCACTCCAATTCTCATACCGCCCCAACAGATGATGCTCCCTTTCCCACCCTTTCCCACCTGGACAAAAATAACACTTATGTGAGAATGCTGTTCATTGACTACAGTTCAGCATTTATCACCATAGTGCCCATGAAGCTCATCACTAAGCTAAAGACCCTGGGACTAAACACTTCCCTCTGCAACTGGATCCTGGACTTCCTGACGGTCCTCCCCCAGGTGGTATGGGTAGGCAACAACATGTCTGACATGCTGATCTTCAACACTGGGGCTGCTCAGGGGTGGGTGCTTAGCCCCCTCCTGTACTCCCTGTTCACCCACGACTGCATGGCCAAACACGACTCCAACACCATTATTACGTTTGCTGATGACACAACAGTTGTAGGCTTCATCACAGACAACAATGAGACAACCTATAGGGAGGAGGTCAGAGACCTGGCAGTGTTGTGCCAGGAGATCAACCTCTCCCTCATTGTGAGCAAGACAGAGGAGCTGATCGTGGACTACAGGAAAAGGCGTACTGAACAGGCCCCCAATAACATTGACGGGGCTGAGTGGGTCGAGAGGTTCAAGTTCGTTGGTGTTCAAAACACCAATGAACTATCATTGTCCAAACACACTAACACAGTCGTGAAGAGGGCACGACAACACCTTTTCCCCCTCAAGAAAATGAAAAGATTTGGCATGGGTCCCCAGATCCTCAAAAAGTCCTACAGCTGTACCATCGAGAGCATCCTGACCGGTTGCATCACTGCCTGGTATGGAAACTGCACGGCATCTGACCGTAAGGCACTACAGATGGTAGTGCGTACGGCCCAGTATATCACCGAGGCCAAGCTTCCTGTCATTCAGGAACTACAGTTGAAGTCGGAAGTTTACATACACCTTTGCCAAATACATTTAAACTTAGTTAACAATTCCTGACATTTAATCCTAGTAAAAATTCCCTTTCTTAGGTCAGTTTGGATCACCACTTTATTTGAAGAATGTGAAATGTCAGAATAATAGTAGAGCGAATGATTTATTTCAGCTTTTATTTATTTCATCACATTCCCAGGTGGGTCAGAAGTTTATATACACTCAATTAGTATTTGGTAGCATTGCCTTTACATTGTTTAACTTGGGCCAAATGTTTCTGGTAGCCTTCCACAAGCTTCCCACAATAAGTTGGTTCAATTTTGGCCCTTTGCTCCGGACAGAGCTGATGTAACTGAGTCAGGTTTGTAGGCCTCCTTGCTCGCACACGCTTTTTCAGTTCTGCCATCACAAATTTTCTATAGGATTGAGGTCAGGGCTTTTTGATTGCCACTCCAATACCTTGACTTTGTTGTCCTTAAGCCATTTTGCCACAACTTTGGAAGTATGCTTATTGTCATTGTCCATTTGGAAGATTCATTTGCGACCAAGCGTTAACTTCCTGACTGATGTCTTGAGATGTTGCTTCAATATATCCACATCATTTTCCCATCCCTTTTGTGAAGTGTACCAGTCCCTCCTGCAGCAAAGCACCCCCACAATATGATGCTGCCACCCCGTGCTTCACGGTTGGGATGCTGTGCTTTGGCCTGTAAGCCTCCCCCTTTTTCCTCCAAACATAATGATGGTCCTCCAAACATAACGATGGTCATGATGGCCAAACAGTTATATTTTTGTTTCATCCGACCAGGGGACAGTTCTCCAAAAACTACGATCTTTGTCCCCATGTGCAGTTCCAAACTGTAGCCTGGCTTTTTTATGGTGGTTTTGGAGCAGTGGCTTCTTCCTTGCTGAGCGGCCTTTCAGGTTATGTCAATATAGGATTCGTTTTACTGTGGATATAGATTCTTGTACCTGTTTCCTCCAGCATCTTCACAACGTCCTTTGCTGTTGTTCTGTGATTGATTTAAACTTTTCGCACCAAAGTACGTTCATCTCTAGGGGACAGAACGCGTCTCCTTCCTGAGCGGTATGACGGCTGTGTGGTCCCATGTTGTTTATACTTGTGTACTATTGTTTGTACAGATGAACGTGGTACCTTCAGGTGTTTGGAAATTGCTCCCAAGGATGAACCAGACTTGTCGAGGTCCACAATTCTTTTCTGGGGCTGTGGCTGATGTCTTTTGATTTTCCCATGATGTCAAGCAAAGAGGCACTGAGTTTGAAGGTAGGCCTTGAAATACATCCACAGGTACACCTCCAAGTTGACTCAAATTATGTCAATTAGCCTATCAGAAGCTTCTAAGGCCATGACGTAATTTTTTTGAATTTTCCAAGCTGTTTAACCTGTCTGGGCTAGGGGGCAGTATTTTCACGGCCGGATGAAAATGTACCCAATTTAAACAGGTCACTACTCTGGCCCAGAAACTAGAATATGCATATTATTAGTAGATAAGGGCCTTTTTCAATCAGAGCTTCAATAATATTCAAGGCGGACGATTGCATTGTCTTACTAAACTTTTCGGAACGAAAGGCTACCCACGGGCGCCGGCGTCATAGTAGTAATGGCCCTCCCCCTATGACCAACTTTCCAAGCCTCTCTTTCGGTCAGTTTCTACCGGAGAAGACTCAAACCACTTTGTAAAGACTGTTGACATCTAGTGGAAGCCTTAGTGAATCCTAACTCACGATGTGTTTCATAGGCAAAGTGTTGAAGGTGATTCTACAAATCAGATTTCCACTTCCTGCACGGAATCTTCTCAGATTTTTGCCTGCCATATGAGTTTTGTTATACTCACAGACACCATTCAAACAGTTTTAGAATCTTCAGAGTGTTTTCTATCCAAATCTACTAATTCTATTGCATATTCTAGTTACTGGGCAGGAGTAGTAACCAGATGAAATCGGGTACGTTTTTTTCCGGCCTCGCAAATACTGCCCCCTAGCCAACACACACATGCACATCCATGCATAACACACATAGAGCCAGTATGCTGACTCATCTACTCTGCCATCCATCTCATGAATGAACCACACACACACACACAACTTATTTCCAATTCCCCGTGTTAGGATCAAAGTGATATCGTCTTCTGATGTACCCTGCCCTATTTCATGACCTTAAGCTTTCAGTGTTCTCATTGACACACACACTCCTACATGAACACACATGCATGCTAACAAAGCTCACAGAGACAAATACAGAGTGCACAGCCCTTCATGTTTGTTACGTATGCCTCTAGGAAGAGGGAACGCAACACCCTGCTACAACGCAACTCTCCGTGGAGTGAAAGAGGTGTGGAACTGTAGGTGCGAGTAAGTATGACAAAAGGCAGAGAATTTACCGTTTACAGGGAATTTATTCCTACACACGGTAAATTTGGGGAAAAGGGGCTGGACGGAACCAAAGCAAAGAAAGTAAATGTCAAAGCCCCCTCTCCTACCTTACCTGCCTACCCACTACTTACCTAACTAGCACCACCTGGTACACTAACCAAAATACAGGGTGTGGTCCGCCCAGGTATGACCTAGTAGGCATAGACAGTGAATACTACGGGTTATGTATGCCTGCGTGCCTCTTGCCTAAGCACTCCCCAGGTGCCTTCCCCTTCCCCCCTGGGAACAAATGAAACAGAATAATACAAACTATTTCAATAATCAAAAACACTGCCTCCTATGGGGACACACATACCGTGGAAGCAGCGGCTACAAAGTTCTTATCAAAAACCTGTCTCTCAGCAATAACCAGCGCAGGACACACTCATCTCTATCTGAGAAACAACCAACCCAGGATATAACCCTCAGCTCTATCTGAGAAACAACCAACCCAGGATATAACCCTCAGCTCTCTTCTGAGCAACAGAACACTGGCTTATATGCTGGAGAAGGAGGCTGTAATGGGATACAGCTGTGTCCTGACGAGGGGGCGTGGTCAGCTCTCCAATTAGCAATGGGGGCCGACCAATCAGGTGCTTGGGGGAATTTCAGGAAGCCATCCTGAAACACACACATACATACAAAACCACAACACAGAAACTGGGGAATGTAACACACCCACCACAAAACCTACAGTTTGTGATAACAAATCCTAACGTATCCCCAGTTACTAAACCCTTGATACTGCGTCGGCAACCACATCCACCGAATCCTTTACATAGGCTATCTGTACATTGTATCCTTGTACAATCAGAGCCCACCGCATAAGGCGGCGGTTCTGATTGTACATTTGCTTCAAAAACACCAAAGGATTATGGTCCTTGAAGACCAGTATAGGCAAGGCACTGGAGCCCGCATATACTTCAAAGAACTATAAGGCTAGCAATAAAGCCAGCGTCTCTTGTTCAATAGTGGAGTACCTTGACTGACACGAGTTCAACTTATGGGAGAAGAAACTGACAGGCCGATCGACTCCATCTTCATCTTCCTGCAAGAGAACCGCACCCACCCCGAATATACTAGCGTCTACCTCCAACTTAAAAGGTTTGTCAAAGTTGGGGGCGGCAAGCACTGGGGCACTACAAATTTAACACTTTAGCGGACTCAAAAGCATAGTTACAGTCCTGGGACCACTTAACTGGTATCTTGGGACTAAGCAGAGATGTAAGGGGAGCTACTACCATCAAGAAATTCTTACAGAATGTACGATAGTACCCTACCATCCCCAGGAATCTGCGCAACTGGATGCGAGTCGTGGAAGCAGGAAAAGCAACAATTGCTTCCACTTTACCAGTTACTGGGCGCACTTGACCTCGTCCCACTTGTTTTCCTAAGTAAGTCACTAGCCTTCCCAAACTCACACTTGGCAAAATTGAGGGTTAAAGAACACACTTTTCAAAGTGGAGAGATGATCAGACCAAGTAGACGAATGAACCACCACATCGTCAAGGTAAGCAGTACAATTTGGCACATCTGCGAACACAATGTTAACTAGGCGCTGAAAAGTAGCAGGTGCATTACACATTCCAAAGGGCATCACAGTGTATTTTACGAAGTTATCAGGCGTTTTGAAAGCCGAGATATCCGAAGCTCGAGAGGTCAGAGGCACCTGCCAATAACCTTTTAGCAAATATAACTTACTAACGTAAGCAGCAGAGTCAAATCTATCAACGCAGTCATCTAAACGAGGTAGAGGAAAAGAATCAGACTTTGTAACTGCATTTACACAAAGATAGTCCGTACATAAGCGGGACGTACCGTCTGGCTTAGGAACAAGAATACACGTGGAACTCCAGGAGCTGATACTGGGTTTTGCCATGTCATTCTGTAATAAATAAGCTACCTGTCACGATTCCCACCGACGGTGGCGCCCCCTCCTGCTCGGGTGGCGCTCGGCGGTCGTCGTCACCGGCCTATTAGCTGCCACCGATTCCCTTTTGCTTTTCCCTTTTTTTATTTTGTGACACCTGTGGTCAATTAGCCATTAGAGGGGCTATTTAGTTTAGCTGGCCCGCTCCTGTTTGTGCGGGATTAATGATTGTTTCTTTGACAGACGGCTTATGTTCGTGTCGACGTTGTTTTGACGCCGTATGTACTTTCTCCCCTGTGTGTGGGAACATTTGTTTTTTGTGTGAGTGTATATTAAAAACACCACTACCCTGTGTTCGCTGCTTCCTGCGCCTCATTCCTCCTCCACGACTACCAAGCCGTAACACTACCTCACTTTTCATTACGTCCCTTTTCTTTGCATTAACCCGGTATGGATGCTGACGTATAGGAGCAGCGTTGCCCACATCCACGTCATGTTCCAAGATGGACGTGCGACTTGGAACGTCCTGAAACACATTGAGAAAACTATTTATCAATAGGATAAGATCATTAGTTTGATCGTTATCCAAATGTTCCATTTGAGAGGGTAACCTTTTCAGCATCTCTGAATTACATAAACGTTCACATTGCTGTAACGTATGGTGTAACTCCAACCCATCCTCCTTATCCTCCTCCAGGTCCCAGCCAGGCTTCAGCACCACCGCAGCCACATTGGAGACAGCTGGCTGGACCGGTTTACCTGAGGAACTGTTGGGAGAACCACGCACATAATATGCTTTTAGCATGTTAACATGACACACAAGAAGAATGCCTCCGTTCTGGGGTCTTCATCACATAATTGGTGTCACTGAGTTTCTTTTCCACAAGATATGGTCCAGAGAAACGTGCCGACAGAGATGAGCCAGGGATTGGCAACAAAACTAAAACTTGATCCCCTGGTGCAAAAGAACGGCCAACAGCCTTTTTGTCATAATGCAATTTCCTGGGTTTTTGAGACGAGGAGAAAGACTGTTGGGCTAACGCACATGAGGTGTGCAGTCTCTCCTGCATCGTACTGACAAAATCTAACACATTTTTAGGGAGTAGGAGATAAGATATGGGTGTAGGAGATAAGATATGCTCCTTCAAAACTTTCAGCGGACCCCGTGGGGTGTGTCCAAACACAAGGTCAGAAGGGCTGAACCCTAAGGACTCTTGTATTGTTTCCCTGATAGCAAATAGGACAAAGGGCACCCCCTCATCCCAATCGGTACTGGTATCCATGCAAAACTTGCGTAGCATTGACTTTAGCGTCTGATGCCAGCGTTCGATAGCCCCTTGACTCTCCGGATGATACGGACTGGAGACCTGTTGGGGATAGGGGCAGTATTGAGAATTTTGAAAAAAATATGTGCCCATTTTTAACTGCCTCCTACACCAACTCAGAAGCTAGAATATGCATATTATTGTTCAGGTTTGAATTTTCTAAAACTGTTTGAATGGTGTCTGTAAGTATAACAGAACTCATATGGCAGTCAAAACCCTGAGACAAATTCTGACAGGAAGTGGATACCTGATGTGTTGAATTACCTTTAAGCCTATGCCATTGAAACACACAGGGGCTTATTAATCGTTGAGCACTTCCTATGGCTTCCACTAGATGTCACCAGTCTTTACAAAGTTGTTTGAGTCTTCTACTGTGAGAACTGAACGAACAAGAGCCTTGGAACGGTGGTGGCCGACAAGAGTCTGGCGCGCGAGTTCATGTTGGGTACTCTCGTTCCAATACGTTTTAAAAGAGAATGCAATCGTCCGCCTTGAATATTATTCATGTTCTGGTTGAAAAAGGCCCTAATGATTTATGCTATACAACGTTTGACATGTTTGAACGAACGTAAATATTTTTTCACCCCTCTTTCATGAAGAGAAGTCCGGCGGGCTTAGATCATGTGCTAACAACACGGAGCTTTTTGGACATAAATTATGAGCTTTTCGAACAAAACTACATTTGTTATGGACCTGGGATTCCTGGAAGTGACATCTGATGAAGAGAATCAAACGTAATGGATTATTTACATAGTATTTTCGATTTTAGATCTCTCCAACATGGCGGTTAGTCTGTATCGCAAAGCGTATTTTTCTGGGCGCAGCTCAGATTATTGCAAAGTGTGATTTCCCAGTAAGGTTATTTTTAAATCTGGCAATCCGGTTGCGTTCAAGAGATTTAAATCTATAATTCTTTGAATGACAATATAATATTTTACCAATGTTTTCGAATAGTAATTATTTAATTTGTTGTGCTGATTTGACTGGCGGTATTGGAGGGAAAAGATTTCCTCAACATCAACGCCATAGTAAAACGCTGTTTTTGGATATAAATATGAACTTGATAGAACAAAAAATGCATGTATTGTCTAACATAATGTCCTAGGAGTGTCATCTGATGGAGATTGTCAAAGGTTAGTGTATAATATTAGCTGGTTTTCTGCTTTTGGTGACGCGTGTCTTTGCATTGACAAAACATTACACACAGCTATTTTCAATGTACTGTCCTAACATAATCTAACTTTATGCTTTCGACGTAAAGCCTTTTGAAATCGGACAACGTGGTTAGATTAAGGAGATGTTTATCTTTCAAAGGGTGTAAGATAGTTGTATCTTTGAGAAATTTGAATTATGACATTTAATTGTTTTCAAATTTGGCGCTCTTGATATTTCACCTGTTGTTGATAGGGTGTACCAGGGGTGGGACGTTTGCGTCCCACTCTATTCAACAGCCAGTGGAATCGCATGGCGCAAAATATAAATACCTCAAAAATGCTATAACACCATTTTAAAGACAAGACTCTCGTTAAGACATTTGAGAACAGTTTTGACATGAAGTTGGTTCCCTGATCAGTTTGGATTACTTTAGGGAGTCCAAACGTAGAGAAGAACTTCACTAGTGCCTTCACCACAGTCTTAGCCATTATAGTATGGAGAGGGACAGCCTCTGGGTATAGAGTAGCACTGCACATTATTGTTAGTAAGAACTGATTACCTGACCTGGTTTTCGGCAACGGACCTACACAATCGATTATCACTCTTTCAAATGTTTCCCCCACCACAGGAATCGGGCAGAACAGCGCACGAGGAACTGTTTGATTCGCTTTCCCAGTGAGTAGACATACGTGACATGTTTTAAAAAATTGGACCACGTCCGACTTCAAACCTGGCCAGAAAAATGTCGAAGGACTCGATTATAAGTCTTTGTGATCCCCAAATGTCTGGACCATGCCTGGTCATTGGCGAGTGACAGCACCTGCTGTCGGAATGGTGTAGGAACAACCACTTGACACACTTCACTCCAGTCACTAATGGTGTCATGACCTGCCCATTTATGCATCAAAACTCCTGCTTCCATAAAGTAGGCGGTCTCTCTAGTTTTAGCTTCCTCGATGGAAATTACCGAAGCAAAACATTTGCGAAGACTGGTGTCTCTCTTTTGACATTCAATCACCTTCTCGGGGGTGACAGACAAAAGAATGTCAGGTAACTGGGGTGCGATTCCGCTTTCCCCTGCCTTAGTTTTTACGGGAGTAAAAACTGTCGGCATTGCAGAAGGAATACTCGGTGCATTGTCTTCTACCTCAACATTCTCAAAAATGGAACTAGCCAAATCCACCACATCTCCTAGCTTGCGAGATTGTGTCCTCGTTAACACACAAGTTAGAAAAACATGTTGAAATGCTTGAACCAATTTATCATCTGCCATTCTGATTTCTGGGTTGTCTACTACCTCTAACACGGGAGTAACGTTACCACCAGCGATATCATTCCCTAGTAACAATGTGACTCCTTTTACTGGCAGTGTAGACACTACACCAACACGGAAACGTCCTGATACCAAATCTGACACCACGAGTACCTAGTGTAATGGTACAGGTACTGTTTTTGTCTCTATACCCTGTAATATGACATGCAAGCCACAATACGTTTCAGGAGACCAGGGTAAAGCATCAGTAACAATTACTGACTGCACCGCCCCGGTGTCTCGTAAGATTTGAATGGCCTTTTGATCCGCTTGTTCTCCAGTTAAGGAAACATAACCAGCAGAGATAAACGGAGCATAGACAGGATCCAGTTTCCCAAATGCTGAATCAATAACTCTGTCCAAAGGATGAGCCAAAGACTTGACTAAACCCACACTTTTCATTTTAGGGGATGGTGACAGCGACTGTTTCGGTTTATTTTTCAAAACCGGGCAGTCCGCAATCATGTGACCCTTTTGGTGACAGTAAAAACATTCACGGATTTCATGAAAAGGCTTAGGGTTGTCAGAAGAAAAGCGACCTGAACAAGGCACTGATGACGTAATCGTTCGGCCTTCAAAACGAGGCGCACCAAAGACAGTCTTGTGTGTCAAAGCGTACTCATCTGCCAACACTGCTGCCTGGGCCAATGTCGCCACTTTCTGTTCATTTAAATGAATTACAATTCTATCAGGGAGATTGCTTCTAAAATCCTCCCGAATATCAGCAAAGGTGTTAGCTTTGCTGGTTGAACACCAGCGATTAAACAGAGACTCTTTGTCCTTTTGTGGTTCCTGAAGCGCTGCCTATAAGCTTCAGGCACCAACTCATAAGCCTGCAACACGGTAGTTTTAACTGTATCATCGTGTGAGAGAGCAGCTACAATCAGTGTTTAATTGATATATTGTATTTACTTTGCCACCATGGCCTATTTATTGCATTACCTCCCTTATCTCACCTCATTTGCACACATTGTATATAGACTTGTTTTTCTACTGTATGTTTGTTTACTCCATGTGTAACTCTGTGTTGTTGTATGTCTCGAATTGCTTTGCTTTATCTTGGCCAGGTAGCAGTTGTAAATGAAAACTTGTTCTCAACTTGCCTACCTGGTTAAATAAAGATGAAATAAAATAAAAAATACTACTTCCTTTCCCAGACAATTTACATTGTAACAGGAGTGGCCAAACCTCGAGTGGCCAATGCAGCGCAGCGGCCACAAGCTCAAACGCAGAGAAATAGGAATCAACTTCCGACTCCCGGAAAGGAGCTATATTTTTACTCACATTTTTACTCATATTTTTACTCACATAAAGCTATATTTTTACTCACATTGAAGTGGGCTTGATGATGAGCAGGTTGTCGGATCCTCACCTCCTTGTCGATTTCCATTCTCCTCATTTCTAAATCGAAATTCATCTGTCTCTATCTTTTTGCTCCATTTTTAAATGAGCCAGCCTCACCGTCAGCCTAGCGGTCCCATCTGAACGACCCAAACAGAAGATAAAGGGTCAAATCGGGGCAATGTAAAGGGGGTACGAGCAACCCCTTCCTCCGCCCTGTCCTCCGACTTGATATCGGAAGGTCTACCCGTCTCCTCTCCTGAAGCCTCCCTCTCCTCATCTTTCAACGAGAACATTTGTTCTCTCACTAAACCCTCCCTGACTAGCACCAAAAGCTCAGCCTGCAAGGCTTTCTCAGGGATGAAGAATCCATAATGGTCAGCTATAGCGAAAAAGTCTACTTTCCGAAACCTCACCAACCGATCAATAGAGGGCGCTTCAAAAATCTTGGAAATGGCTGAGGCAGCCATTTTGTACACTGCAGTCTACTGAACACACAAACTAAACATGTCACCCAAACTCACAACCTACCATCACACCTCAATCACCAATCACAGAGAGCTCAGTGCAGCAAGGTCCGGTGGGTTTAATGGAATCCCGGATGAGCCCCCATTATGTTGCATTCCCCCTCTGAGGCGTACGTAACAATGTTGGTGTTGAGTATCAGCTGTTGTTTTTTTCTCTGTCTGTATCTCTCTATCACTCTTTTCCTCTCCACCGCTTCCTCGTTTAGACCATTTTATCACTTATTTTATTTCTGTGTTTTCTTTCTGTCTGCATCGTTAGGAAGGGCCCATAAGTAAGTATTTCACTGTTAGTCTACACCTGTTGTACAAAGTAAGTGACAAATAAAATTTGATTTGTTTTATTCCATTGTTGTTTAGCTTCTAGGAATGTGAATCTTTGAGTTTTCTTTTGAACTCTAAATGTCCTCAAACTGACATACACAAATATGTTGCACCTACATGATTACAGGCATCATGTTTGTTTGTGTGTGAGTGCAGCGATTGAAATCAGTTCATGTGTGTGTGTGTGTATTCATGTCCATTTGTATGCGTGTGTCGGTTAGCGTGTGTGTGTGTGTGTGTGTGTGTGTGTGTCGTGAGAGAGAAAGTGAGAATAAGAGCAAGACCATAGAGACCAATTAAATTTGCACCCGATACATGATAGGACGTGAACGCTGGTACCCGGCTGCAGCTGCCATTTGATCTCTGCATCAGGTGGTATTCCGGTTTCTTTTCAAAAGAGAGATCACAGTATGGCACACCCAACTTCTGTCTCTTTACCTCGTTTCATCATAGTCTTCTTCATCCTTACCACTTGTTTGCTTGATGTCATTATCAACATCATTAGCTACATTATCACAATAATGTCATGGTGTATGGATTACGTGAATATGCCATCAGAGAGGATGAATATAAGTATATACACTGAACAAAAATATAAACGCAACATGTAAAGTGTTGGTGCCATGTTTCATGAGACTGAAATAAAAGATCCCAGAAATGTTCTATATTCACAAAAAGCGTATTTCTCTAAATGTTTGTGCTAACAATGTTAGCACAAATATTTAGTGAGCACTTCTCATCCCTGTTAGTGAGCACTTCTCCTTTGCCAAGATAATCCACCCACCTGACAGGTGTGGCATATCAAGAAGCTGATTAAATAGCATGATCATTACACAGGTGCACCTTGTACTGGGGACAATTCTCTGGTACACTGGAGAAGTGTGCTCTTCATGGATGAATCCTGGTTTCAACTGTACCGGGCAGATGGCAGACAATGTGTTTGGCGTGGTGTGAGTGTGCGGTTTACCGGTGTGAACATTGTGAACAGAATTCCCCATGATGGCGGTGGGGTTATGGTGTGGGCAGTCATAAGCTACAGACAACGACCACAATCGCAATTTATCAATGGCCATTTCAATGCACAGAGATCCCATGACGAGATCCTGAGGCCCATTGTCGAGCGATTCATCCGCCGCCATCACCTCATGTTTCAGCATGATAATGCACAGCACAATGACAAAAGGATCTGTACACAATTACTAGAAGCTTAAAATGTCCCAGTTCTTCCATGGCCTGCATACTCACCAGACATGGCACCCATTGAGCATGTTTGGGATGCTCTGGATAGACGTGTACAACAGCGTGTTCCAGTTCCCACCAATATCCAACAAAATCACACAGCCATTGAAGAAGAGTGGGACAACATTACACTGGCCACAATCAACAGCCTGATCAACTCTATGCGAAGGAGATGTGTCGCGCTGCATGACGAAAATGGTGGTCACACCAGATACTGATTGGTTTTCTGATCCACGCCCCAACCTTTTTTTAAAGGTATCTGTAAGCAACAGATGCATATACAGTGCCTTCGGAAAGTATTCGGACCCCTTGACTTTCTCCACATTTTGAAACTTAACAGACTTATTATAAAATTGATTCAATATTTTTTTTCACAACAATCTACACACAATACCCCATAATGAAAAGGCAAAAAACGGTTTTTAGAAATGTTTGAAAATTAATTAATTAATGATTTGGAAAGGCACACACCTGTCTATATAAGGTCCCACAGTTGACAGTGCATGTCAGAGCAAAATCCAAGCCATGACGTTGAAGGAATTGTCCGTAGAGCGCCAAAACAGGATTGTGGCGAGGCACTGATCTAGGAAAAGGTACCAAAACATTTCTGCGGCATTGAAGGTCACCAAGAACACAGTGGCCTCCATCATTCTTAAATGGAAGAAGTTTCGAACCACCAAGACTCTTCCTCAAGCTGGCTTACCCAAATAGTGCAATCGGGGGAGAAGAGCCTTGGTCAGGGAGGTGACCAAGAACCCGATGGTCACTCAGACAGAGCTCTAAAATTCCTCTGTGGGGATGAGAGAAACATCCAGAAGGACAACCATCTCTGCAGCACTCCACCAATCAGGCCTTTGTGGTAGAGTGGCCAGACGGAAGCCACTCCTCAGTAAAAGGCACCTAAAGACTCTCAGACAATGAGAAACAAGATTCTCTGGTCTGATGAAACTAAGATTGAACTCTTTGGCCTGAATGCCATGCGTCACACCTGGAGGAAACCTGGCACCATCTCTATGGTGACGCATGGTGGTGGCAGCATCATGCTGTGGGGATGTTTTTAAGCAGCAGGGACTGGGAGACTAGTCAGGATCGAGGCAAAGATGAACGGAGCAAAGCACAGAGAGATCCTTGATGAAAACCTTCTCCACAGCGCTCAGAACCTCAGACTAGTGTGAAGGTTCACTTTCCAACAGGACAACGACCCTAAGCACACAGCCAAGACAACGCATGATTAGGCTTCGGCACAAGTCTCTAAATGTCCTTGAATGGCCCAGCCAGAGCCCGGACGAACATCTCTGGAGAGACCTGAAAATAGCTTTGCACCGATCCAACCTGACAGAGCTGGAGAGGATCTGCAGAGAAAATTGAGAGAAACTCCTCAAATACAGGAATGCCAAGCTAGCATAAAGGTATGCCAAGTAGGATCATACCCAAGAAGACTTGATGCTGCCAAAGTAAAGGGCCTGAATACTTATGTAAATGTAATATTTCTGTTTTTTTATTTGATAAATTAGCAATCATTTCTAAAGACCTGTTTTTGCTTTGACATTATGGGGTATTGTGTGTAGTTTGAGGGGGAAAAAAACAATATTATACATTTTTAGAATAAGGTTTAACGTAACAAAATGTGGAAAAAGTCAAAGGGTCTGAATACTTTCCAAAGGCACTGTACAGTACTAGTCAAAAGTTTGGACACACCTACTCATTCAAGGGTTTTTCTTTATTTTAATTACTTTCTACATTGTAGAACAATAGTGAAGACCTTAAAACTATGAAATAACACATATGGAATCATGTAGTAACCCAAAAAAGTGTTAAACATATCAAAATATATTTTTGATTCTTCAAAGTAGCCACCGTTTGCCTTGATGACAGCTTTGCACACTCATGGCATTCTATCAACCAGCTTCACCTGGAATGCTTTTCCAAAAGTCTTGAAGGAGTTCCCACATATGCTAAGCATTTTTGGGCTGCTTTTCCTTCACTCTATGGTCCAAATCATCCCAAACCATCTCAATTGGGTTGAGGTCAGGTGATTGTGGAGGCCAGGTCATCTGATGCAGCACTCCAACACTCTCTTTCTTGGTCAAATAACACTTACACAGCTGGGAGGTGTGTTAGGTCATTGTCCTGTTGGAAAACAGTTGATAGTCATACTAAGCACAAACCAGATGGGATGGCGTATCGCTGCAGAATGCTGTGGTAGCCATGCTGGTTAAGTGTGCCTTGAATTGTAAATAAATCACAGACAGTGTCACCAGCAAAGCACCCACACACCATCATACCTCCTCCTCCATGCTTCACGCTGGGAACTAAACATATGGATATCATCTGTTCACCTCACAAAGACACGGGGGTTGGAACCAAAAATCTGAAATTAGGACTCATCAGCCAAAGAACAGATTTCCACCAGTCTAATATCCATTGCTCATGTTTCTTGGCTGAAGCAAGTCTCTTGTTATTATTGGTGTCCTTTAGTAGTGGTTTCTTTGCAGCAATTCGACCATGAAGGCCTAATTCACACAGTCTGCTCTGAACAGTTGATGTTGAGATGTGTCTGTTACTTGAACTCTGTAGTATTTATTTGGGTTGCAATCTGAGGTGCAGTTATCTCTACTGAACTTATCCTCTGCAGCAGAGGTAACTCTGGGTCTTCCTTTCCTGTGGCGGTCCTCTTGTGAGCCAGTTTCATCGTAGCGCATCTTGTTTTTTGCGACTGCACTTTAAGAAACTTTCAAATTTTTTGAAATTTTCCGCATTGACTGACATTCATGTCTTCAAGTAATGACAGACTGTCGTTTCTCTTTGCTTATTTGAGATGTTCTTGCCATCATATGGACTTGGTATTTTACCAAATAGGGCTATCTTCTGTATACCACCCATACCTTGTCACAACACAACTGATTGGCTCAAATGCATTAAAAAGGAAAGAAATTCCACAAATTAACTTTTAACATGGCACACCTGTTAATTGAAATGCATTCCAGATAACAACCTCATAAAGCTGGTTGAGAGAATGCGAAGAGTGTGCAAAGTTGTCATCAAGGCAAAGGGTGGCTACTTTGAAGAATCTCAAATATAAAATACATTTAGATTTGTTTAACACTTTTTTGGTTACTACATGATTCCATATGTGTTATTTCATAGTTTTGATGTCTTCACTATTATTCTACAATGTAGAAAATAGTAAAAATAAAGAAAAACCCTTGAATGAGTAGGTGTGTCCAAACCTTTGACTAGTACTGTATGTATTCCAAGTCATGTGATATTGACTGATTTCATTATATGAAGTGTAACTCATAAAAATCTTAGAAATTGTTGCATGTTGCTTTTACATTTTTTGTTCAGTGTAATAACATAATAATAAAATGTGTGTGAAAGTATGAATTGATGTAAAAAAGAAACATAAATCAAATCCAACTACCATTCATTTACTTATTTTCAGCTTCTTGTTCTCTGATTAATTTGGATCATCTTCGTCATCACCTTAACTTTTAACTTCTTGAAAATGTATAGTGCAAATTGCATCATGTTTGAAGTTAGTACGACAAATTGAGCTGTATCAACGCATGGAATTCCAATCTAATTTATAATGGAATAGATTCTAGCATCATCAATGGGAAATTAGCGATGTTATAATGAGGGTGGGAAGGGACAACATTGTTAAGCAGTGGGGGGAGCAATTGCGATGGTGGTCTTTCTCTCTCTTGTCCCTAGCAGTTTGCCCAACATCTGCACGTCTGATATGAGGTGGATGATGGATTATAGTCAATCACAGGTAACCATCCACAACTAATGTGTATATAAGCTAATGTGTTAACAGCTGCAGCGGTACTGTTTGTGTGTGTGTGTGTGTGTGTGTGTGTGTGTGTGTGTGTGTGTGTGTGTGTGTGTGTGTGTGTGTGAGCTCAATTGTGCGGGAATTGTCAGACATTTCAGTCTTGAGCGCTTGGCAGATTCTGACTGAAATTCATCTGTTTTAAACTACTACTCTACTGCTGTTTTAGTTTTTTAAAGATGTTTTTAAAAATGTCATCAAGGCAACGGATGGCTACTTTGAAGAATCTGAAATATAAAATACATTTAGATTTGTTTAACACTTATTTGGTTACTACATGATTCCATATGTGTTATTTCATCGTTTTGATGTCTTTACAATGTAGAAAATAATCAAAATAAGGAAAACCCTTGAATGAGTAGCTGTGTGCAAACTTTTGAGATGTGTGTATATATATATATATATATACAGTGCCAGTCAAAAGTTTGGACACACCTAATCATTCAAGGGTTTTTCTTTTTTTGTAAAATGTTCTACATTGTAAAAATAAAAAAGTACAGATACCCCCAAAAATCACTTAACCTGTTGTGGTATAGGGGGCAGTATTTTCACGGCCGGATAAAAAACGTACCCGATTTAACCTGTTGGGGCTAGGGGGCAGTATTTGCACGGCTTGATAAAAAATGTACCCGATTTAATCTGGTTACTACTCCTGCCCAGAAACTAGAATATGCATATAATGTCCATAGCTAAATGCAGCACTGACCTTTGATGATCTTCATCAGATGACACTCCTAGGACATTTATGTTATACAATACATGCATGTTTTGTTCAATCAAGTTAATATTTATATCAAAAAACAGCTTTTTACATTAGCATGTGATGTTCAGAACTAGCATACCCATCGCAAACTTCCGGTGAATTTACTAAATTACTCATAATTAACGTTCACAAAATACATAACAATTATTTTAAGAATTATAGATACAGAACTCCTTTATGCAATTGTGGTGTCAGATTTGAAAATAGCTTTTCGGCGAAAGCACATTTTGCAATATTCTGAGTACATAGCCCGGCCATCACGGCTAGCTAATTTGACATCCACCAAGTTTGGCCCTCACCAAACTCAGATTTACTATAAGAAAAATTGGATTACCTTTGCTGTTCTTCGTCAGAATGCACTCCCAGGACTTCAACTTCAACAACAAATGTTGTTTTGGTTCCAAATAATCAATAGTTATATTCAAATACCTCCGTTTTGTTCGTGCGTTCAGGTCACTATCCGAAGGGTGACGCGCGAGCACATTTCGTGACAAAAAAATTCAAAATGATCCATTACCGTACTTCGAAGCATGTCAAACGCTGTTTAAAATAAATTTTTATGCTATTTTTCTCGTAAAATAGCGATAATATTCCAACCGGGCAACGTTGTATTCATTCAAAGGCTGAAAGAAAAAAATGGAGAAGTCTCGTGAAAGCGCATCTCAGTCTCACTGTCCACAGGCTGACCACTCACAAACAGAGCTGTTGTACTTTGCCCAGAGACAGCAGACACCCCATTCCACTTTCTGGCGGCTTTAGAGAGCCAATGGGAGCCTTAGAAAGTGTCACGTTACAGCACAGATGCTGTATTTTTGATAGAGATGCAACAGAAGGACAACAAATTGTCAGACAGTGCACTTCCTGTATGGAATCTTCTCAGGTTTTGGCCTGCCATATGAGTTCTGTTATACTCACAGACACCATTCAAACAGTTTTAGAAACTTTAAAGTGTTTTCTATCCAAATCTACTAATTATATGCATATCCTCATTTCTGGGCAAGAGTAGTAACCAGTTTAAATCGGGTACATTTTTTTATCCGGCCGTGCAAATACTGCCCCCTAGCCCCAACAGGTTTTAAAAAACCATCACTAACATTGAGTGGCTGCTGCCAACATACTGACTCATCTCTAGCCACTTTAATAATGAAAAATGTATGTAGTAAATGTATCAATCCACTTTAAACAAAGCCACTTTATATAATGTTTACATACCCTACATTACTCATCTCATATGTAGATACTGTACTCTATACCATCTACTGCATCTTGCCTATGCCGTTCGACCATCGCTCATTCATATATTTTTATGTACATATTCTTATTCATTCCTTTAGACTTGTGTGTATGAGGTAGTTGTTGTGAAATTGTTAGGTTATATTACTTGTTAGATATTACTGCATGGTTGGAACTAGAACCACAAGCATTTCGCTACACTCGCATTAACATCTGCTAACCAAGTGTATGTGACAAATAAAATTTGATTTGATTTGAAATTCGGCCCGTGGGCCGGCAGTTGGGGAACCCTGATGTAGAATAGGTTTGTATGTAGACCTACTGATAGCTAGCTGTAGTTGTATCTAATAAATAAACTCTTTAGGCTAAAAGTACTTTAGGCTGAACGTTTCCTGAAGAAAATATGATTTGTTTGCTAGCTTGTTTTAAAGTATCAATGGTTTTGAAATACGTTATAGTAGTGGTAGTGTCTGCAGTAGTAATGGTGGTGACTGGTTATAGTTGAAAAAGTAGGTAGTTGAAAAGATTGATTGATTTATTGATTGATAGCCTGAACATGTGAATGTTAGTTTGTTGTCTCTAGCATGAACGGTTCAAGAGCTAAAATTATTGTTGGTGGGTAATATATGCTCATTTATGTTAACTTCTTGGGGCTATGTGGGACGTTAGCGTGCCACCCGTGGCGCACCCTATCAACAGCAGGTGCATTTCAAGAGCGGCAAATTTGAAACCAAATAAATGTCAAAATTCAAGTTTTTCAAACATACAACTATCTGGCACCCTTTGAAAGATAAACATCATCTTAATCTAACCACGTTTACCGATTTCAAAAAGGTTTTACGGGGAAAGCATAAAGTTAGGTTATGTTAGGAGAGTACATTGACAATAGCTGTGTGTAGTGTATTGTCGATTCAAAGACAGGCGTCACCAAAACCATAAAATCAGCTAAAATTATGCACTAACCTTTTACAATCTCCATCAGATGACACTCCTAGGACATTTTGTTAGACAATGCATGCATTTTTAGTTCTATCAAGTTCATATTTATATCTAAAAACAGTGTTTTACTATGGCGTTGATGTTCAGGAAATCGTTTCCCTCCAATACCGGCAGTCAAGTCATGACAACAAAATAATTAATTAATATTAGAAAACATTGGTAAAATATTATATTGTCATTCAAAGAATTATAGATTTACATCTCTTGAACGCAATGGACTTGCCAGATTTAAAATTAACCTTACTGGGATTCACACTTTGCAATAATCTGAGCACTGCGCCAAAAAAAATACGCATTGCGATACAGACTAACCGCCATGTTGGAGAGATCTAAAATCGAAAATACTATGTAAATAATCCATTACCTTTGATTCTCTTCATCAGATGTCACTTCCAAAGAATCCCAGGTCCATAACGAATGTAGTTTTGTTCAAAAAAGCTCATCATTTATGTCCAAAAACCTCCGTGTTGTTGCACATGATCTAAGCCAGCCGGACTTCACTTCACTTCAAGAACGGAAAAAATATATTTTCGTTCGTTCAAACATGTCAAACGTTGTATCGCATAAATCATTAGGGCCTTTTTTAACCAGAACATGAATAAAATTCAAGGCGGACCATTGGGTTCTCTTTTAAAACGTTTCGGAATGAGAGTACCCACCATCAAATCGCCCGCCAGGTGTCTAATGGGCCATCGCCGTTCCATGGCTCTTCTTCAGTCAGATCTCACTGTAGAACACTCAAAACACTTTGTAAAGGCTGGGGACATCTTGTGGAAGCAATAGGAAGTGCCTAAATATTCCTCCTTCCCTTTGTTTTTCAATGGTATAGGCTTAAAGTCAATTCAACACATCAGGTATCCACTTCCTGTCAGAATCTGTCTCAGGGTTTTGCCTGCCAAATGAGTTCTGTTATACTCACAGACACCATTCAAACAGTTTTTGAAACTTTAGGGTGTTTTCTATCCATATATAATAAGTATATGCATATTGTAGTTACTGGGTAGGATTATTAACCAGATTAAATCGGGTACATTTTTTTATCCAGCCGTGAAAATACTGCCCCCTATACCCTAACAGGTTAATTTAAGTAGTTATCATTTATAGTGTAGACCAGAGCTGGACCAGAGCTAGTGCAAACCAGAGCTAGCTAGCTATGCCCAGGACCAGAGCTGGACCAGAACTAGCACAGACCAAAGCAGTAGTTGTGGTCAATAGTTGTGGTCAGTAGTTGTGTAGTTGGGTTGCAGGTTCTTTGGGCCTTACAAGAGAGAATACAGTAGACGGCACACGTCTAACGTGTGATTTATGACACTATTTTATGGTCCGGAGGTTATGCCCATATAAGTACATCCTGTCCGGAAGTTCTCACCGTATGAGTGAGTGCTTATGCCCATATAAGTACATCCTGTCAGGAAGTTCTCACACTCTCGAGTGAGTGTTTATTTAACCAGATATTGCATCTGTTCCTTAGAAGTAAAGCTGTCATGATGATTGATGTGTAGGGACCTCGTTGAACTGGGGAATACGTTTGAACATTTCAAAGAGTATGGCCCCCTCCCCCTGCTGTAATGAACTTAGGGCTGTTGTGTATGAAACAGTAATGTCCTGGGGTATTGGAGGCAGCCTCAGTATAAGTAAGTGCTGTCAACACTACAAGCGACCTCGATAAACCCCAGAACACAAAAAAAATTAAACATGGATTTTGTGATCAGTGACACACACGTGATGACCGTAACAACGGAAGCAGGACCTCGGTTGAAACATAGAGAAAGGGAAGAGTATAAAGCATCAATATACGATGTGCCAATAAAGCGTTTTCTAAATATGTATAGAACCTAAATACCGCCCGCAACGGTGTTGAAAGTGTGTTGATGTCTAATAGACAGCTATGGGGTTATCTGTTTGATTACCCGGCCTGTAGAGTGAAACTCTATACTGTAGCCAAAGGAGAATAATATACAGACCAGACTTTAGGAGTGGACTACAGGCTTGAAGACTGGCATGTGTTTTTCAAGGTGGTGTCTCCCGAACTGAGAGTTATCACAAAGGGGTATAGCTTGTTCACGGGCTACGAGACCCGTTGGGAAGGTGCCCCTGACTCCCCAGGAAGAATATTTCATAGTGTGAAAATACAAAGAAAGAATGGACTTCCATGTGGGTGCGTGGAGTTCTATATCAGCAACGAGAAAATCCGCAACGAAAACATCCGTGAAGGTGGCCTGACTGGGGATTTTAGGTTGTGTATGCTTATTTCTTTTAAAAGTTGGGATATAATGGAATTGAAAATGTTAGAGTTAGTGGATGCTCTTTTTGTACAGAGCCAACAATGGCAGAGTATTGTTCAACAAAGGAAGTGCATTATATATACGAATCCTAATGATTAGGATTCAAAGGAACCCCAGGAGGTTTAGCCTCAGAAGGGTCATCCCCGAAAAAAACTAAGTACGCAGCTGTTACGTTAACCACACCCCGATACCAAAGGAATGGTTCAACAATAAAAGGGGTGACCATAAAGTCTCTGGTTCTTCATTTCAGCATATACCATGGATATTCATATACCATATCAGGACTCCGATACGTCATGGGTACCAGACCCTAAGGACTCTATGCCTCACAGCCCTCCTTTCTACTCCCCCCCCAGGCAAGCACCCTGACATCCCGTACATGTACACAGTCTGAGGATGTGTTTGATGGGGTGGTCAGTACTATTTTTGTGGACACCATCAAGGCCTCTGTAGCCGCACTTTTAGATGTGGTGATTGAAGAGTATATAAGAGAAAAATGCATCGGTTGTGAGATCAATCACCCCAGCCAACGACGGCATCCGTGTTTATATGACCCACCCCGGTACTACTTCTTCAACCATTTTGAGGAGCTGGTGAAAAGACGGTGGTCCAGCCGCTTTATACCATCGATGGTCAGAGCCCTGGAGTCTATGGGTCTTGTGCCATCTATTCCCAGAGTTTACAGTGTAACTGTGGCTTTCCTACATGAACTGAAGGAGGTGATCTACATCCACGAGAAACTCAAAGATATCTGGCACACACTGGTGGACGACAACAAATACAAGGAAGCATTGGTGGCTGATGTGGTGACTTTATGGTTCAATAAACCCCAAGAGAACAAGTAACAATATATATTTTTTATTTAGATGTAAAGCAATATGCATACGATGTTAGAGAGAATAAATAAAAATTTTAAAAAAATCGAGAATTTACAAATGTTATGCAGCAAATTATTGAAAATAAAGTGAACAATGTATCGCTCTACACAACCCACAATACAGGGGTTAATGCAGAGCGTGTGCTAAAAATGGAGCAAATCATGAGTCATGTAAGACATATGGGCGAGACTCTACAATGGACACAACTGGTATCCCGTCTTGTGGATGATTCTGAAGAACTAGAAACTTTGTCTAAGATTTTAGTTTATTTGTTTGAAACACCGTTTAGTTGTAACGTATCATATTTGTTGTTTATATACTTATATAACGGATGTGTGTGTCATAAAAATTCAGCAATATAAGCCTGTAAATGTAAACCAAGTATACAAGGTGTTGTATGCATGGGTCAATGAGAAAACGGGTTCTAATATCCTGCTACGTATCCTGAAGTGTATGGATGCGTAATACTTAATGTTTGCAAAAATAAAATGCAAAATGAAATGTTCTCGTTATTTGAAAGGGGCTCATTAATGTTATTGTACATTAGAGAGGCAAGAAGGATGGCGGAGCAGATGTTGAAAAACATTTATTGTACCCCCTCTAACCCAGGGTCTTATAGGGGGAAGGAGAGTTTCCAGAGAGCTTTAGCCGAAGAAACAGGTAGCAGGTTCGGCGCTGCTCAAGTGAATGAATGGCTAGCAGAGCAGGATGCTTACACTCTGCATAAATCTGTGCGAAAACAATTTCCACGAAATAGAGTTTTTTCTACTCATCCCTTGTCCCAGTTTCAGGCAGATCTGTGACATGCAGGCCCTTGCAGATGAAAATGATGGAAATCGTTACATGCTAACGGTTCTAGATATTTTCTCTAAAATAGCATTTGTAAGGGTCTTAAAAAATAAGAGTGGGGCAGAGGTGACCCGGGCCTTTAACTCTATCTTGAAGGAAGGAGGAGCACCCGAGAAAGTGCAGACTGACGGCAGTAAAGAATCTTTTAATAATACTTTTCAGAAACTCATGAAGAAGAACAATATCATACATTTTGCTACAGGTTCGGATTTGAAAGCTTCAGTTGTTGAACGCTTTAACAGAACTTTGAAGGAGAGGATGTGGAAATACTTTACAGCTCACAACAACCATAGATATGTGGATATAGTTCAAGAGGGTTACAACTACAGCTACCATAACGGTATACGGATGAAGTCCTCCGAGGTCTTTTCTGAAAACTCTTTTCAAGTCTTTAAAAATCTGTATGGTTTGTTCCCCCTTTCGCCGTAAGAAAAAGAAAAAGAAATTAAATTCATAGTGGGGGACTTGGTAAGTATATCCAAGTTGAGGGGTGTTTTCGTCAAAAAATATGAGCAAGGTTACAACAGAGTTGTTCACAGTTACCAAATGTCTACCACGTATACCCCCTGTCTACAAGTTAAAAGATTATGATGGGGAGCTTATAGACGGCTCCTTTTCTGAGAAGGAACTACAGAAGGTACAGTTGGGTAAAGACAAAGTCTTTCCCACGTTGACCCAGGATCAAAAGAGAGAAAAGGGTAAAAAATGGGTGTTGGTCAGTTGGAAAAACTGGCCCCAAAAGTTCAACAGTTGGGTATTAGAGGACGAGGTGGTGGAGGCAGTGGGGGTTAACTTAAACCCTCATGCATGATAAAAACACCATCATTCGAGTGTACACAGGAGTGCATCATGGAGCACAATGGATTCTACCTGACTCTCCCCACTAATGCGTCTGCACATATATATATATGAATAACCAAAGTTCGAATTATACAACCAATTTTCCAAAGCCTATAGAGTTATCAGAGGCCTGGGAAGTAGGTCTCAGCGAGATTACATACCCCCATAGTTGGCATAATATCATGGATGAGGACCGTGATTTTTATTGCAAAGGATATCGGAACACCCAAAGCTTATAAAGCTTAAAAAGGGTTCTATAGAAATGTAGAGAGGATCATCTCAGAGTTGAACGCCCTCCTAACCCTGAACAATATAGAAATACTCTTGAACTACAACCCTATTCATAAACGTGTATAAATCTCAGGGAATGCTGATGGGGGTATAAAGACCAGTGGTAATTTAGCCTACATGTTGGGGATGAGTTCCAATAAATGGAGGTATGTGAGAGAAAAATTATTCGCAATCCCTGCGGATATAAATGCAGGGTTTTACAACATATTTGTGTATACCGACATCATATCCTATCAAAGGGTAGGAGACCGTTAGGTGCCCCTCCTGAGAACAGTTCATATAGAGGGAAAGGATGGCGATGTAGTCACTGTTAACTATGACAAGCCGCACTATGTACCTGTAAGCAAGAAATATATTGAAAACATTCTGGTCGAGCTTAAAACGGATCAGAACAAAAATATTGAATTTACTTACGGTAAAACGATTGTAAAACTCCACTTTAGACCCACCAAAACTTCTCTACATATCTAATATATTATTAGTGTTATATATATATATATATTATAAACATAATACAAATAAATTAAAATGGTTATGGTACACCGAATGCACTCAAATCCATCATATCATATTATTAACACCACAGACTAGGCCAAAGTCACTGTACAACCTTTCCGAATGCACTCAAATCCATCATATCATGTTATTAACACCACAGACTAGGCCAAAGTCACTGTACAATCATCCTGGCATCAGAAAACACATCCCAAACCGATATGTCTCATACTATGTTGATCAAGTGGGTAATGAATTGCCCGGCTATCATGGATCCCCGACCATGTATGGTTCGGGAATAGGAGGTATATTTCGTAACCTCTTTAGGATGGTTTTATCGTTTATGAAGAGAGGCCTCAGCATAGCGAAACCACATTTAAAATCAGCGGCCAAAAATAGTGTAAGTGAGGTTGTAGCCAATGCTATGACCAGACGGGCTTCATCAGATCCCAAGCATCAAGAAGGCTCGGGTCTTATGCTGTTGTCTCGAAGACCAAAAAAGAGACCTCCGGGTATAAGGCGCAGGCCAGCCCCTAAAAAGCGGAGGTTAACTGTTAAAAGAAACTCAGTAAGTCAAAGACGACGTAAAGTGAGGAGGTCTGAACCAAAAACGGCAAAAGGAAAACTCAGAAGTATTTTCTAAAAGAACAAGCAACATGTCTCTTTTACACCGCATGTCCTCTGAAGCTATAAAGACAGAGCTCGATCTTTTCACGGCCCCCTTAACCCAATTTTCAATAGATAGGTCCTGTTATGTGGAGAGCCCCACTCTCTGCCATTACAGACAACGGTCCTATATAATTTTTCCTCCCAGGCCATGGTGACAACTACCTGGACCTCAACAACACCTTATTGCATTTACCTCTCAAAGTGACCAAAAGAGATGGTACTAATATTGCAAATGATGCCAAAGTGAGTCTCATGAATTATCCCTTGGCAACCATCTTCTCCCAAGTGGATGTGACTTTGGGTGAACGCCTTATCAGTCAAAGCAGTGCCACATATCCTTATAGGGCTATCCTGGAATGTTTACTAAACTACTCCAAAGACACTCTGAAGACACAATTCAGCGCCGGGCTGTTTAGCAAGGATACTGCAGGAGTATCTATGGAAGACATAGATCCCACCACCGGTGATAACAAAGGATTGGAGGCACGTGCTCACTACTGTGCTGAATCTCGAGAGTTTCATCTGCTAGGGACTATACACTCTGACATTTTCATTCAAGAACGTTTACTCTTAAATTCGGTTGATTTAAGGCTAAAATTAACCACAGCCAAATATGAGTTTTGTCTGATGTCTGCCCAAGACGGTAACTTTAGTTTAAAGGTGTTGGGGGCTACGCTTTTTATTTAAAAAAGTGTCTGTATCTCCAGCCGTTCGTCTGGGTCATTCACAGGCTTTGATGAAAGAAAATGCCCTTTACCCTTTCCAAAGAATGACCATGAAAACATTTAGTATACCGGTGGGAAGTAGAATCTGTAGTCAAGAAAACCTTTTTCTAGGCCCTTTACCCCGCTACATTGTTATAGTCTTGGTTGATCACGCCTCTAATACGGGCAGCTTACATAAAAAAACTTAAATTTTCAACATTTCAATGCAGAGTACGTAGCTCTCTGTCAGGACGGTCGTCAGGTCCCTGTTGAGGCTTTCCAACCACAATTTAATAACACCATATCGGTGCGAGAATTTTACAATCTATTCCTGGCTACCGAGAGGCATCTAAAAGATCTCTCTTTACCTATTGACAGAAATGATTTTGCATAGGGTTACACATTGTATAAGTTCAATTTATCACCTGATGATGACACCTCACGAAATCGGTCTGTGGTGTCCCAAGGTAACCTCCAGCTGGAAATGCGTTTCCGTACACCTTTAGCTTGTACAGTTAGCATGATTGTTTATCCATGCTCGGATTCAATCTTGGAAGTGAATGGCCGAAGACAAGTCTTAGTGGATTATTATTAAGATATTAAGGATCGTTGAGCAAAAACATGAATACCCAAGAGCTAGAATGTCTCATGAGCCGCTTGATTGGAAAACAATTTTGTGGAGTATGGGCTTGTGATGAACTACCTATTGAGAAATGGAAGGACCGACCGGCCATGTTTATTTCCAATACCCATCCTAAACACATGCCAGGAGAACATTGGCTAGCTGTGACATTACAAGATGAAGGAGGAAGAAAAATCAAAAAAAAAATATTCCTACGGCTTTCCCCAGGTTTTTCACATTTCCCCACATCTATTAAATTACCTCTGTTTTTTTGGTGCCTGCTGTTCTGAGGAATCCTGGATAATGCGGGTCCTATCCCAATGTCCTCTGGCTTTGTAGATTCTGCTTGGCTTGTATAGCTATCGTTGTATAGCTATTTGACATTGTTTTAACATATTCTATCAAAAAAGTATAACTACTTAAAAAAATGTATAACGGGGGTCATACCGTATCCATAACAGAGAGCATGTTCTTGAATCCAATCGCCCTTCTCGGGCCGGGGTGATTCTGCGCGGTGCACTTCTGCCAAAGTATTATGTGATGACTGTCCTGCTCGGCTCAGGTTACCAATGACCACAATCCTGCAGAGAGATTTCATCCCCACCAGATGAGAAGGGATCTCAAGGGATAGGAAGATGTGGGGGTTTATGACCCCTCACGCCATTGTAAATCTTAGGCAACAGACTAAAATCCTTTGTCCTCTCACTATGGAGAACCAGCCTCAGAACATTAAACATGCAATAAAGGGACTTTGGAACAATGGTTTCCGTCAGCCACAATGGTGGTCATGACGATAGATGGAATATGAAAATTAATGTCATTTTTGTCTGGTTATTAAAGGTTAAAGGACGATGTTATTAAGGAAACATTGTAACTTTAACCTGTCTGGGGTATGTGGGACGATTTCGTCCCACCTACGTAACAGCTACTGATATTCCAGTGGCGCGATTTTTGAATCGTTAGAAATACTATTACTTCAATTTCTCAAACATATGACTATTTTACAGCTATTTAAAGACAAGAATCTCGTTAATCTAACCCCACTGTCCGATTTCAAAAAGGCTTTACAACGAAAGCAAAACATTAGATTATGTCAGCAGAGTGCCCAGCCAGAAAAAATCAGACAGCCATTTTTCAAGCTAGCATATCATGTCACATAAACCCAAACCACAGCTAAATGCAGCACTAACCTTTGATGATCTTCATCAGATGACACACCTAGGACATTGTGTTATACAATACATGCATGTCTGTTCAATCAAGTTCATATTTATATCAAAAAACAGCTTTTTGCATTAGCATGTGACGTTCAGAAAACGCATAACCCCCGGCAAACTTCCGTTGAATTTACTAACAGTTTGCTAAATTACTCACGATAAACGTTCACAAAAAGCATAACAATTATTTTAAGAATTATAGATACATTACTCCTCTATGCACTCGATATGTCCGATTTTAAAATAGCTTTTCGGATGAAGCACATTTTGCAATAATCTAAGTACATAGCCCGGCATTACAGGGCTAGCTATTTAGATACCCACCCAGGTCAGCATCCACCAAAATCACATTTCCTATAAGAAAAATGTTCTTACCTTGCTTGTTCTTCATCAGAATACACTGCCAGGACTTCTACTTCAATAACAAATGTTGGTTTGGTCCCAAATAATCCATCGTTATATCCAAACAGCGACGTTTTGTTCGTGAGTTCTAGAATGCTTTTTCACGGTCCCGCGCATGGCGCGTTGGCTTGTCAAAAATGTCTAAATATTCCATTACCGTACTTCGAAGCATGTCAACCGCTGTTTAAAACCAATTTTTATGCCATTCAACTCGTAGATTAGTGATAATATTCCGACCGGGAGTATGCATTGAGCCTAAACAGCCGAATAAAATTTCTCCTCAGAAGCGACTCATGCACGCGCATCATTCAAAGGTCCTCTCAGCATCCACTTACAAAAGGCGATAATATGTTTCAACCTGAGGCTCCCTCGTAAACCTTCAGTTATTTCGCGGGCTCTGAGAGCCTATTGGAGCCCTGGGAATTGTCACGTTACAGCTAAGATCCTTACTTTTCAATAAAAAGATGCAAGACGCACGACTCCTTGTCAGACAGGGTACTTCCTGCTTGAAACCTTGTCAGGTTTTTGCCTGCCATAGGAGTTCTGTTATACTCACAGACACCATTCAAACAGTTTTAGAAAATTCAGAGTGTTTTCTATCCAAACCTGAACAATAATATGCATATTCTAGCTTCTGAGTTGGTGTAGGAGGCAGTTAAAAATGGGAACATATTTTTCCAAAATTCTCAATACTGCCCCCTAGCCCAGACAGGTTAAGAGTTTTCCTAGTATATGGTTGATGTTTATACATTGTACGTTGTGTGGAAAATGTCCAAATCAAAGCAAATGTTTTGGTAAAGATGAAATGTGATATTAGTTGTCTAAAATTAGATTGGAGTTAAATCTAGAGCTTGCCTCTTAACTTGGTACGCCCAGAGAATTGCCCTAAAGGAGGTTATGCCCACTTCTGACCCGAGGGTATAAGACATGTGAGTTAAGAATTAACATATCAGACTAAGTGACCCGAGCTGCAGCCAAGGTCTAAAAGCCAACGAACCCAAAACGCAACACATGGTTGAAGACAAAGAAATATTTTTTCTACCCATGCTACGGATGAGTAGCTGTGTCTAAGCGGGTGAATTCAAGCCCGAACACCCGGTCTCCACTCCCCATCGAATCGTGGTATCTACGCTGTTTCATTACTACGCTTTGAGCTCTGAGCTACAGAGCTGTCTGTCCTCAAGAGACCCCTTTCAGAGCAAGGGCGAGGAATCAGACCACTAAGTCAAAAGGACACTGACATCGTGAGGATAACCAGAGAGTTGTGCCGGAGAAATGAGTCATTGAGAAGCCTAAACGACCCACGCGGAGCTTCCCATCTGAGACTTCCAACACGTATTTACATCATTATATTCTGACCCATTAGAGCGGCAGTTCGGGGCAAGGCTAGGGTTAAAATAAGCATTGCTGACAAATGCACCCAAATGTATATTTCTGTCGTGTACTTTCTCTTTTTCTCTCTCTTTTAAATCCCCATTCTGGGTAACACGCGCCATAGTGTGTTGGCCTTTTTATACTAAGTTCTAATCAATAGCCTAGACTGTGTTTTGTGTATGTGTATCTTTTATCCTCATTTTAGCTTTCTAGTAAATAAATAATCAACTAAAATTGGTGTGGTACGAACTCATTGGTGGGACCCGGGTTTGTGCAGATTCCCCGATTATGCGACGTTCAGAATGAGACTGTAGAGGAAATTGATTAATTAGCGACTGTTGTAAAATCGATATTCTGATATTGTTTGAGTTAATTTGGGAAATAGAAACTCAATAAAACTCATTTTCCCATGGTGCCCCAGGTTAATGAGTTAATAATTGCTTAATTCATTTAATCACGCAGTTAGAAACCTTTAATCATTCGTTGAGCAACAGTCGTCACATTAGCTAATACAACGTCACGACAATTGTGATGCACCTTAGGTGCTAGATTATATAGTGCTTGGGTGGAGGTTCAAGGGAGTGAGTAGCTGTGTGTTAAAGCGGTGCATTTGTGTTGTTTAGAGTTATGGGAAAGCTGTTTCTACAGAACAGTAAAATATCGTCTGTTTCATTACCCTCGAAGTCATTCATAGGTAGAGTCCTTAATGCATCATGTATCCTTGTTGGGGAGCGGTCCGCTGTAAACACAAGATTAGCTTTTTAAAATAGTTTACACACTTTTTCTATTAACGTATAAATATTATTACGCATTTTATTTTTGGCCTTACGTCGAAAATAGCTTTTGGCCGAAGGGCTGCATAAAGAAACACCAGTGCCGGCCGTACAGAACGGTAGAATATCGTCTGTTTCAGCGCTCCCGAAGTCATTCATAGGTAGAGTCCATAATGCTTCAGGTATTGTTGTTGGCGTTCTGTCCTCTGTAAACACAAGATTAGCTTTTTAAAATAGTGTACACACTTTTTGTTTAATGTCTAAATATTATTACGCATTTTATTTTTGGCCTTACGTCGAAAATAGCTTGATGGGGTCGGGCTGCGTAAAGAAGAACAGGCCGCTGTTCGCTCCTCTGATTCCTCATCAGAGATGTTTATAACAGCTAATGTTGGATGATCCAAATCAATTATTCCCGGTAGCAGCTGTGTAAATGTCGGGTATCCTATAGACGTTTTTAAATAATATAAAAATATATTTATACGAAATATATACATTTTAACTTAAAAAAATACATACAATTGACATAAAAACATACCTGAAAATTCGATGTCCTCCACTTTTAGAATATCTGTAAAAACCATATAGAACAACGGTTTAATATTTGAGGAAACCTTATTAGAGAGAGAGAGAAAGAGAGAGAGAGTTCCAAACAGTGCAGTAATTTCTAACAGGTAACATCAAACAATTCCCACAAGCTACCTAACGCATACAAAATATAATATATTATTTCCACATCCTCACCTTCAAAATTCTCCATGTGTAAAGGCTTGCTGAAAGACTTGAAAAGAGTTTTCAGAGCAAACTCTGGGACCTGACTGAGCCAATGTATGGAATGAACTTACAGACCGGGGGATAACTCATGTTTTTCTTTTCTTGGGAGACAACCTATGTGCAAATGACCCGATAGTGTTGGTATTGTTTCGTAAAAAAACATTGTTTTTAAACCTTAGGGGGTGTCTAGCTATATTCTATGCTGGTTGGCGGGATAGACTTTTGATCCCTCACAGCCTCGGGAAATAACGGCTGTTTTCTTTGAGAGCTTTATGTGCAAATGACCCCCTAATTTTGAATTGTTTCATATAGAATTGCAGAGACACACACCTTTCCCAGAAAGCCTTTCTCTGAGACAGACAGATATCTAGACAGAGAGAGAGAGCCTGATATTTCAACCTCTTTGAAGGTAAATGAGATGCTCGGGAAAAACGTTTGTTTTGAGAGCCTTATGTGCAAATGCCCTGCTATTATTGAATTGTTTTAAAAACACCTGCAGAGACACACACACACACACACACATAGACACACACCCTCCAAAACCCCCATTGTTTTGAAACACACACACACCTGCACACACATATCTTTCCTGAAGCGTTTCTCTGAGACACACACACTTAGAGAGAGAGAAAAACTGAGATTCCATTCGTTAAAGGTGAGATAAAATTAAAAACCTTTATTTTATTCTAAATCTTTAGTATAGACCTTTTAAACATGTTATAATTAATTAAACAATTTTACTGCGCAATATTTAACCAAGCCAGAATGTTTTTATACACAAAAAAAGTTATACAACAGATATATTATTACTGCACAGTACTACACTGTAATACCCTTTAAATGCTTATATTAATAACTGTCTGTTGTAGGAAAGACTGTATTCATATAAAAATAAAAAAACATTGTTTTAAAACAACTGCAGAGACACACCCCCCCCCGAAAAAACCATTGTTTTGAAACACACACACAGACACACACACACACACACACACACACACACACAACTGTTTCCCAGAAGCTTTTCTCTGAGACACACACACACACACACAGAGAGAAAAACTGAGATTCCATTCGTTAAAGGTGAGGTACAATTTTAAAACCCTTTATTTAATTCAAAATCTTTAGTACCGACCTTTTAAACATGTTATAATTAGTTAAACAATTTTACTATTCCTGTCTTACAGAAAAAGGGGAGGCTATATGGTCAACCAACACTTCCATCAGTCTCTAAATCAAACTCTTCCAGACAGCTCTTCCTCGCAAGATATCCCGCACACTCTAGGTTCCGTATGTTTTCTTTCCCTGGATAGATCAAATGTCTTGCCTTTAGACCCTGGGTCTGTCTTAAGGATAGAAGCGCCCAGCGGCGTAATTGTTCACGATATTGGAAAAGATTGTCCAGCTGTTTCACCATGTCCAGGAATACATGATAATCGCCCCACTTAAAGCTGAAGACAGGTACAAAATAGTTCACCGCAGTGCAAGCTTTTGAAAATAGATACGAACTAACCGATTTTGTAGCATTGGAACTATTGAATTGGGCACTTCCTAAAATTGTCACTTTGGAGTCTGGACTATATGCCACTGAAGAGATTCTTATGGCTTTTAAATCATCTCACCCGCAGACTTGTTTTTCCAGCACGTACCCAGGCAGGGTTGTCCCACTCAGGACGTGTTTGATCTGGCATAGCGCCAGCTGTATCTAAAGCCATTCTCTCATACACAGCGCAGGAGAAAAACTCCCGGGTTATGTTTGATAAAGAGTGCTGTGGCTGCTGTTTGTGAAAATCTTCACAGTTGAAAACTCCGGTTGGAAAATGTAACCATATGTCCGTCACTCATATCCAGCACTCCATTAAAACAATCAGGGGCATCACACAGAATGTCTTCAATGTTTTTGTCATTGTGTTCTTGACACGAGGCACAAAGTACAACTACAATTCGTCTAGGAGACATGTTTAATTTGTTATTTAATGTTCTGGGTTTATTTTAATTTCTTATTTAGGGGTTTATCGAGGTCGCTAGTAGTGTTGACAACGCTTACTTATACTGAGGCTGCTTCAATACCCCAGGACATTACTGTTTCATATACAACAGTCCTAAGTTCACTACAACAGGGGGAGGGGGCCATACTCTTTGAAATGTTCAAACACATTCCCCAGTTCAACGAGGTCCCTACACATCAATCATCATGACAGCTTTACTTCTATGGGACAGATGCACTATCTGGTTAAATAAACACTCACTCGAGAGCGTGAGAACTTCCTGACAGGATGTACTTATATGGGCATAAGCACTCACTCATACGGTGAGAACTTCCGGACAGGATGTACTTATATGGGTGTACCCTCCGGACCATAAAATAGTGTCATAAATCACACATTTGACGTGTGCCGTCTACTGTATTCTCTCTCTTACATTACAGACATGGTCAGTACTTGTGGTCAGTAGTTGTGGTCGGTAGTTGTGTGGTTGTGGTCTGTAGTTGAGGTCAGTAGCTGTGTGGTTGTGGTCTGTAGTTGTGGTCAGCAGTCATTAGTTGTATGGTTCAGGAGTTTTGTGATCAGTAGTCATGTGATTGTAGTAAGTAGCTTTGCTCAGTGGTGGTCAGCAGTTTTGGTCAGTAGTTGTTGTCAGTAGTTATGGTCAGTAGTTTTGGTCAGTTGTTTTGGTAAGTAGTTGTGTGGTTCAGTGTTTGTGGTTTGTAGTTGTGTGGTTGTGGTCAGTAGTTGTGTGGTTCAGTGTTTGTGGTTAGTGGTTCAGTGTTTGTGGTTAGAAGTTGTGTGGCTGTGGTCTGTAGTTGTGGTCAGGAGATATAATCTGTAGTTATGTTGTTGTGGTCAGTAGTTGTGTGGTCAGTAGTTGTGTGGTCAGTAGTGTGGTTGTGGTCAGTAATTGTGCTCAAAAACAGCTGTAACCTTTTATCAGAATAAGATATTTTATTCCGCATTCAGATTTGAAAAGCATGGAAGTAGATCAAGATGTCATACCTTCTAACTTTTTGTCTAAGTTGTTAGAAAAGTGGTCAAAGTAGCTGATTTGTGGCAAAAGTTGCATTGCTGCAGTTAAAACTTCTTAATGCTTGGGGGCAGTATTTCGACGTCTGGATGAAAAGCGCGCCCAAAGTAAACTGCCTGTTACTCAGGCCCAGAAGCTAGGATATGCATATAATTGGTAGATTTGGATAGAACACTCTACCATTTCCAAAACTGTTAAAATAATGTCTGTGATTATAACAGAACTGATATGGCAGGCAAAAACCTGAGGAAAATCCATCCAGGAAGTGGGACTTTTTTGATGTGGGTATTTTCAATTGAATGCCTATAGAGTATCTAATGGGTTAGGACCCAGCTTGCAATTCCTATGGCTTCCACTAGATGTCAATAGTCTTTAGACATTGTTTTAGGGTTGTTTTCTGAAAAATGAAGAAGAATGAGACCTTCCTGTTAGTGGACTGTAGAATCATGCAGTGCTGTTTGCGCGCGTGACCGAGTGCGCGACCCTCATTGTTTTTCGTTTCTATTTTTATTTTTTTACTTTTTATTTCACCTTTATTTAACCAGGTAGGCAAGTTGAGAACAAATTCTCATTTACAATTGCGACCTGGCCAAGATAAAGCAAAGCAGTTAGACACATACAACAACACAGTTACACATGGAGTAAAACAAACATACAGTCAATAATACAGTAGAAAAAAAAGTCTATATACAACATGAGCAAATCAGGTGAGATAAGGGAGGTAAAGGCAAAAAAGGCCATGGTGGCAAAGTAAATACAATATAGCAAGTAAAACACTGGAATGGTAGATTTGTAGTGGAAGAAAGTGCAAAGTAGAAATAGAAATAATGGGGTGCAAAGGAGCAAAATAAAGAAATAAATACAGTAGGGGAAGAGGTAGTTGTTTAGGCTAAATTATAGATGGGCTATGTACAGGTGCAGTGATCTGTGAGCTGCTCTGACAGCTGGTGCTTAAAGCTAGTGAGGGAGATAAGTGTTTCCAGTTTCAGAGATTTTTGTAGTTCGTTCCAGTCATTGGCAGCAGAGAACTGGAAGGAGAGACGGCCAAAGGAGGAATTGGCTTTGGGGGTGACCAGAGAGATATCCTGTTTAGGATAGGGGGCAGTATTTTCACGGCCGGATAAAAAACGTACCCGATTTAATCTGGTTATTACTCCTGCCCAGAAACTAGAATATGCATATAATTGTTTGATTTGGATAGAAAACACCCTAAAGTTTCTAAAACTGTTTGAATGGTGTCTGTGAGTATAACAGAACTCATATGGCAGGCCAAAACCTGAGAAGATTCTAAACAGGAAGTGCCCTCTCTGACCATTTCTTGGCCTTCTATAGCCTCTTTATCGAAAACAGAGGATCTCTGCTGTAACGTGACATTTTCTAAGACTCCCGAAGGCTCTCAGAAGGCGCAGGAATGTTGAATGATGACTCTGCAGTCCCTGGCTGAAAAACAGTGGTGCATTTGGATAGTGGTCGATCTGAGAACAATGAAACGGGTGCACGCGTGCACGTGAAGAGTCCATTTTACATTTTCAGTCTTTGAACGAAAACAACGTCGCCCGGTCGGAATATTATCGCTATTTTACGAGAAAAATCGCATAAAAATTGATTTTAAACAGCGTTTGACATGCTTCGAAGTACGGTAATGGAATATTTTGAAATTTTTTGTCTCGATATTCGCCGGCGCGTCACCCTTCGGATAGTGTCTTGAACGCAAGAACAAACGCAGCTATTTGGATATAACTATGGATTATTTGGAACCAAAACAACATTTGTTGTTGAAGTAGAAGTCCTGGGAGTGCATTCTGATGAAGAACAGCGAAGGTAATCCAATTTTTCTTATAGTAAATCTGAGTTTGGTGAGGGCCAAACTTGGTGGGTGTCAAATTAGCTAGCCGTGATGGCCGGGCTATGTACTCAGAATATTGCAAAATGTGCTTTCGCTGAAAAGCTATTTTAAAATCTGACACCGCGATTGCATAAAGGAGTTCTGAACATCACATGCTAATGTAAAAAGCTGTTTTTTGATATAAATATGAACTTGATTGAACAAAACATGCATGTATTGTATAACATAATGTCCTAGGAGTGTCATCTGATGAAGATCATCAAAGGTTAGTGCTGCATTTAGCTGTGGTTTTGGTTTTTGTGACATATAGGCTTGCTTTGTAAATGGCTGTGTGATTATTTTTGGCAGGGTACTCTCCTGACATAATCTAATGTTTTGCTTTCGCTGTCAAGCCTTTTTGAAATCGGACAGTGTGGTTAGATTAACGAGAGTCTTGTCTTTAAAATGGTGTAAAATAGTCATATGTTTGAGAAATTGAAGTTATAGCATTTATGAGGTATTTGTATTTCGCGCCACGCGATTCCACTGGCTGCGTCCCACCTTGCCCAGGGAGGTTAATGCGAGTGTATCAAAATGCTTGTGCATCTAGTTCCGACAATGAAGTAATATCCAACGAGTAATCTAACCTAACAATTTCACAACAGTTACCTTATACACACATGTGTAAAGGAAGGAATAAGAATATGTACATAAAAAAAATATATGAATGTATGATGGCATAGGCAACATGCAGTGGATTGTATAGAGTACTGTATATACAGATGAGATGGGTAATGTAGGATATGTAAACATAAATGTGGAATTGTTTAAAGTGGCTAGTGATACATTTACTACATACATTTTTCCATTATTAAAGTGGCTGGAGTTGAGCCAGTATGTTGGCAGCAGCCACTCAATGTTAGCAATGGCTGTTTAACAGTCTGATGGCCTTGTTTTTCAGTCTCTCGGTCCCTGCTTTGATGCACCTGTACTGACCTCACCTTCTGGATGATAGCGGGGTGAACAGGCAGTGGCTCGGGTGGTTGTTGTCCTTGATGATCTTTTTGGCCTTCCTGTGATATTGGGTAGTGTAGGTGTCCTGGAGGGCAGGTAGTTTGCCCCCGGTGATGCGTTGTGCAGACCTCACTACGCTCTGGAGAGCTTTACGGTTATGGGCGGAGCAGTTGCTGTACCAGGCGATGATACAGCCCAACAGGATGCTCTCGATTGTGCATCTGTAAAAGTTTATGAGTGTTTTTGGTGACAAGCCGAATTTCTTCAGCTTCCTGAGGTTGAAGAGGTGCTGCTACGCCTTCTTCACCACGCTGTCTGTGTGGTTGGACCATTTCAGTTTGTCCGTGATGTGTACGCCGAGGAACTTAAAACTATCTAACCCTCTCCACTGCTGTCCCGTCGATGTGGATAGGGGGGTGCTCCATCTGCTGTTTCCTGAAGTCCACGATCATCTCCTTTGTTTTGTTGATGTTGAGTGTGAGGTTATTTTCCTGACACCACACTCCGAGGGCCCTCACCTCCTCCCTATAGGCCGTCTCGTCATTGTTGGTAATCAAGCCTACCACTGTAGTGTCATTTGCAAGCTTGATGATTGAGTTGGAGGCGTGCATGGCCATGCAGTCGTGGGTAAACAGGGAGTACAGGAGAGGGCTGAGAACGCATCCTTGTGGGGCCCCAGTGTTGAGGATCAGCAGGGTGGAGATGTTGTTACCTACCCTCACCACCTGGGGGCGGCCCGTCAGGAAGTCCAGGACCCAGTTGCACAGGGTGGGGTCGAGACCCAGGGTCTCGAGCTTGATGATGAGTTTGGAGGGTACTATGGTGTTAAATGCTGAGTTGTAGTTGATGAACAGCATTCTCACATAGGTATTCCTCTTGTCCAGATCGGTTAGGGCAGTGTGCAGTGTGATTGCGATTGCGTCGTCTGTGGACCTATTGTGGCTGTAAGCAAATTGGAGTGGGTCTAGGGTGTCTTCTTGATCACGGAAGTGAGTGCTACGGGGCGGTAGTCATTTAGCTCAGTTACCTTAGCTTTCTTAGGAACAGGAACAATAGTGGCCCTCTAGAAGCATGTGGGGACAGCAGACTGGGATAAGGATTGATTGAATGTCTGTAAACACACCAGCCAGCTGGTCTGTGCATGCTCTGAGGATGCGGCTGGGGATGCCGTCTGGGCCTGCAGCCTTGCGAGGTTTGACACGTATAAATGTTTTGCTCACGTCGGCTGCAGTGAAGGATTTGGTAGCGGGCTGTGTCAGTGGCACTGTATTGTCCTCAAAGTGAGCAAAGAACTTGTTTAGTCTGTCTGGGAGCAAGACATCCTGGTCTGCGACGGGGTTGGTTTTCCTTTCATAGTCCGTGATTGACTGTAGACCCTGTCACATACCTCTCGTGTCTGAGCCGTTGAATTGCGACTACTTTGTCTCTATACTGACACTTAGCTTGTTTGATTGCCTTGCGGAGGGAATAACTACACTGTTTGTATTCGGTCATGTTTCCGGTCACCTTGCCCTGATTAAAGCAGTGGTTCACGCTTTCAGTTTTGCGCGAATGCTGCCATCAATCCACGGTTTCTGGTTTGGGAATGTTTTAACCTCTCTAGGGTATGTGGGATGAAATCGTCCCACCTACTCAAGAGCCAGTGGAATCCCGTATTCAAATACCTTAGAAATGCTATTATTTCAATTTCTCAAACATATGACTATTTTACACCATTTTAAAGACAAGACTCTCGTTATTCAATCAAGTTCATATTTATATCAAAAACCAGCTTTTTACATTAGCATGTGACGTTCAGAACTAGCATACCCACCGCAAACTTCCGGTGAATTTACTAAATTACTCACGATAAACGTTCACAAAAAACATAACAATTATTTTAAGAATTATAGATACAGAACTCCTTTATGCAATCGCTATGTCCGATTTTAAAATAGCTTTTCGGCAAAAGCACATTTTGCAATATTCTGAGTAGATATCTCGCCATCACGGGCTAGCTATTTTGACACCCACCAAGTTTGGCACTCACCAAACTCAGATTTACTATAAGTAAATTTGGATTACCTTTGCTGTTCTTCGTCAGAATGCACTCCCAGGACTTCTACTTCAATAATATATGTTGGTTTGGTTCAAAATAATCCATAGTTATGTTCAAATATCCTCTGTTTTGTTCGTGCGTTCAAGACACTATCCGAAGGGTGACGCGCCCGGCGCGTATCGTGACAAAAAAATTCTAAATATTCCATTACCGTACTTCAAAGCATGTCAACCGCTGTTTAAAATCAATTTTTATGCGATTTTTCTCGTAAAAAAACGATAATATTCCGTTTTAATGGACTCTTCACGTGCACACGCGCCCCCGTCTCATTGTTCTCTGATCGACCACTTACCAAATGCACTACTGTTTTTCAGCCATGGCCTGCAAAGTCATCATTCAACGTTCTGGCGCCCTCTGAGAGCCTATGGGAGCCGTAGGAAGTGTGACGTTACAGTAGAAATCCTCAGTTTTCAATAAAGAGAGTGTAGAAGGCCAAGAAATGGTCAGAGTGGGCACTTCCTGTTTGGAATCTTCTCAGGTTTTTGCCTGCCATACGAGTTCTGTTATACTCACAGACACCATTCAAACAGTTTTAGAAACTTTAGGGTGTTTTCTATCCAAATCAAACAATTATATGCATATTCTAGTTTCTGGGCAGTAGTAATAACCAGATTAAATCGGGTACGTTTTTTATCCGGCCGTGCAAATACTGCCCCCTACCCTAGAGAGGTTAATAGACGCTGTGGGTACAACATCGCCGATGCACTTGCTAATAAACTCGCTCACCGACTCAGCGTATTCGTCAATGTTGTTGTTCGCCACAATGCGGAACATATCCCAGTCCACGTGATCGAAGCAATCTTGAAGCGTGGAATCCGATTGGTCGGACCAGCATTGAACAGACCAGCTTCCTGTTTTAGTTTCTGCTATAGGCTGGAAGCAACAAAATGGAGTCGTGGTCAGCTTTTCCGAAAGGAGGGCGGGGCCTGATATGCGTCGCGGAAGTTAGAATAGCAATGATCTAGGGTTTTGCCAGCCCTGGTAGCGCAATCGATATGCTGATAGAATTTAGGGATCCTTGTTTTCAGATTAGCCTTGTTAAAATCCCCAGCTACAATAAATGCAGCCTCAGGATATGTGGTTTCCAGTTCACATAGAGTCAAATGAAGTTCGTTCAGGGCAATCGATGTGTCTGCTTGGGGGGGATATATGCGGCTGTGATTATAATCGAAGAGAATTCTCTAGGTAGATAATGCGGTCGGCATTTGATTGTGAGGAACTCTAAGTCAGGTGAACAGAAGGACTTGAGTTCCTGTATGTTGTTATGATCACACCACGTCTCGTTAATTATAAGGCATACACCCCCGCCCTTCTTCTTACCAGAAAGATGCTTGTTTCTTTCGGCGCAATGCGTGAAGAAACCATGTGGCTGTATCGACTCTGATAGCGTGTCTCGAGTGAGCCATGTTTCCGTGAAACAAAGAATGTTACAGTCTAACGTCTCTCTGGAAGGCTACCCTTGCACGGATTTCATCTACCTTGTTGTCAAGAGACTGGACATTGGCGAGTAATATGCTCGGGAGCGGTGCGCGATGAGCCCGTCTACGGAACCTGACCAGAAGACCGCTCCGTCTGCCCCTTCTACGGCGTCGTTGTTTTGGGTCGCCGGCTGGGATCCGATCCATTGTCCTGGGTGGTGGTGGGCAAAACAGAGGATCCGCTTCAGGTAAGTCATATTCCTGGTCGTAATGTTGGTGAGTTGACGTTGCTCTTGTCGTGTCTTTGGCTATGCCGGATTAAGTGATATGACATGCTAACCTATAAAATACTTTCTCTGTAATTAATATTACCTGATTAAGCTAATCATGTAAATGTAATTAACTGGAAAGTCGGGGCACCACGGAAGAACGTTTATAGAGCCGTTATCTTCCGAATAAACTCTTAAAATACTTAGTAATATTTTACATCGACAGCAGTCAATATTAACCCTTATCTTATTTTCAGTCTCATAATGAAAGTTGTAAATTCTTGGCTATCTTCACGAACCCTGGCTAACAAGTTGAATCAGCAATACAAAATTGGGTTTAATTATTTATTTACTAAATACCTAAACTAATCACACAGAATTACAAATACACAGAATACAAATGATGTCATACAGAAAATGTCCTGGTGGACGGAACAGATATGACGGCTGGTTACACAAAGGAAAGGGGGTTGGGCTTGAATGAAAGAGTGGGAAGACTTAGGAACAAACAAACAGCAGCTATGCTATCGTAAATACATTATCTTATGCATTCTAAATTACCGCCCATTTGGAAAAGGAAAATGCAATAAATATTTACTCTGAGCTGCGCTTCGGTAGATTGGTCGTAGATGCTGGCCGGGTTGGCCAACAGATCTTCCTGTCCTCGGAAGAATGTCTCTGGTGGTAAATTGGATACGTGGTGGTATCTTCGTCCGTCTGTTAGACTGGATCCGTCGTCCGTCCTTTCCTAGCCCACGTCTACAGCGGCCGCTGCTAACTCAACGGCTAGGAAGTATCACTTCTGTAGTGAATAAGCTCAAAGTTCATACCATTCGCCACCAAAGCTCACGCCGTGGTTGGCTTAGTTCTGTACTTGACATGTGTGTCCTTCTAACGTAGAGGCTGCAGACCTCACGTACTGGAACAACGTGGTTATCTTTTTGTCAAAGGCTTATATAGTGGAGAGGGGGAAGGATGTGTTTCATCGTTTATAACCCCGGTCTCTTCACAGGGGTGGGCCACTGATCAAGCAGGGCACTTTCCTTATGAAAACCCAAATCTCTCATTTGGAAGCTAAAATTACATTTAATCTCCTAACAAACAATTTCAATATCAAACATTTCAATTGCATAACAATTCCATGTTACTCTGATAACTAGAGGGTGTATACTTTCTCAGGTACAGTTTATGTCATCCTGTCATCAGTCAATGTCTCAGATGACAACCGAACTGACATACATACTCATTACGTTCCCAAGCATATTTCCAACTGGTTTTATTACCAAAATATGGTTCCTTTTCCCCATTTGTTTGATGTTCCCAGACTCTCTATATTTAACACAGGCTATTCAAGTCCTTCAGTAGGGTCAGAGAGGGGAAGGGAGAAAGGTATTTATGGGTGGGCGTCATAAACCTTACCCACAGGCCAACGTCATGACAGTCCCCCCATGTTGGGTTCAATCTTGCGATTAAACTGCATGTTGTAAACCAACATAAAAATGAACGTGGGTTGTCCTGGTTGTGGATCATCGTTGTGGTCCCCATCTGGCGGTCGACCCGGGTAGGGTGTCTGCAAATGAAGAAGTCTGCTCCGTGGCTCGGCAGCGGATGTCCGGATTGGGATCGCCGTTCCGGACCCGTCGTCTGGTCGTCCAGACTGGAATATCTGGGCAGTAACTTAGGCAGATGTTAAAAAGTGATCCTAGCATAAATCCTAATTGGATGTTCTGTTGTGCATGTGCGTTTATGCTTACACAATCGCGCATGTCAAGGGAAGAAAACCAAGTATCCTGGCAGATTACAACTTGTTCAGAATGAGTCTGACATAGTCAGGTAATTTTCAGGTCAATGCCTGGAGGTCAGTCAGAATTGGTGTCAAGGGAGTCTAGTAGTTTTCTACAAGTCAAGGTGTCTTCCACTATTGTAGTGGCGGTAGGTATGAAGTCTATTTCATAGCTATGTTATCCACGGAGGAGCTAACCTCACGACGGAAGTACTCTAAGTATTAGACCAGTCGTACGTGGTGTGATCATGGTTCATGACTTCTAATAACTTTTCTCCTGAACGGAGGGTTCTATTTATTAGTGGCATGTGTTAACCATTGGAAGAGTGCAATGGAGATTCCCTTCCCCGTGTTGCACTCTGAGTGACTCCTATGTCGCTATTATCAATAGCAATTTAACTTGTAAGGTTACTAATCCTCTTACTGAGTGTTGCTGGACTGACTGTGGTATTGGTACTGGTATTCAAGGGGTCCAGTTGTCCTACCTATTTATTCTGAAATATTATCTACTGGAACACATGATTGGAGCATATTACTAGTTGTATTGTAGTTGAACCTACACATGGCAAGGAATGATTATTGTTGCCATTTGTTTTGGTGGTGGACAAGTCCCTTGGACTTCCTTTACAACCAGTGTGGTACATCTCAGTACTATCTTAGATGTGTTCTAAGATAATCCCCCTCTAGGTGTTTGTCTGCTCCTTACTGTTCTCATAGGGGAGTTTACAACTAGATTTGTTTTATGCTCTGGTGGCCTCGTACGGTGTTGTCCGTAGTCTCGACACCCCCCACCGGCCTCGATGAGGCTCACCATGGGTCTGGGCTACTATTCCCCCCCTTTGTGTCTCGGGACCCCCCCACCAGCGGGTGGTGTTGGTGTCCGAGGCGCAAACGAAAAGGTCGGACCCTATGTACGAGTTGTCAGTGGCCGCGTTATTATGAGAATGGCTGTAACCTCTCAACCAAATCTCCTGGTGTTTGTGCTTCAACACCCTCAGTGGCTGTCGAGGTCTGTCAGTCACCACCGCGTCCGTGTGTGGCAACCTCTTCAGTACCTGCAAACTGAGACGAGGATATCGGTCTGTGATATCGCAAAGTGTTTCACCAGTGGGAGTCATCGGGTCAGTTGCTGGACTGACGCCATTAGTGTCATTGTAAGGGGTGACAGTCCCCAACAAAGCAGAAGGTGTATCATCGGAAGCAGAGTGTACTCTGCGCATCAATGTTTTTCTTGCTGAGACGGCCACAGTGCTTGCGGAAGTGTCCGAAGGGCAAGAGAAGTTCATCTCAACTACCGTATTGCACGACTGCAAGGAGGAGGGAAGTTGCTCATTCACAGAGACAGCTGGCTCGAAATCATGAAAAGAATGGTCAACCAGATTGGCTGATGGAATGTGTCGAGATATCTTAATATCTCCTTGGATCGGATTCTGCACCAAGAGGTTTCTAAACGTCTTTTTCCCAAGGGGTGCTTTCGACAGATACCCCTCGTGAATGACTGCGTTGCAGCTAGCGTTAGGTGAAGACAAGGTGGTCAGTGGAGAAGGCACCGTGGCCTGTGACCATACCTGGTTGGTTTTCCAATCCATCAATGGGAGTAATCGATCCATCAAGTCTGCTCCAAGTAGCAGGGGTACAGTTTCGAGGCTGGTAACTTACACAGGGTGAACGAGCGATACGTCCTTGAACTGTAGTTTTAGCATGACTCTCAACGTGAGAGGCGAGGTAGTCTGAGTGACCCCTCGAAGTGTAGTTTCGCATCGCTCCACTTTTAACCAACGTTTAGTTGGCTTCAAAGCCCTTTTGAGATCATCAAACAATGTTTGAGAGATGAGTGATATTGTCGCACCCGAATCAATTAGCGCATGACAAGTTAAGCAGTCCTCCAGGACTGTTTCCAGGTATGGCCGTTTAGATTCGTGGTTAGTGGACATATTCCCCACAAAGTGGAGTGGTCGTTCGCAACGACGTGATGTGCCATTTCTGTTCAAGGTGGAAGCAGATTGACTTTTCCGATTTTGAGTGGGCTTGGCTTTAACGAAGCTTTTGACCTTTTTCTTCGCAACTTTTGTATCAGAGTCTATAGACGAAGCCCGGGGGCTTGTTTCTTGATCAAGCGGGCCCTGGATAGGGTCTTGAATGAGAGCGGGAGAAATTTGAACTTTAACGTCCTTGCTATGGGTGTTAATTTCTGCGGACCTGGTGTCCGGTAATTCCCCGTCTAGTCCTTGTGACTTATCTTTTACCCTTTTCTCAAATTGTTCTCGCTTTAGTTCTTCACGTAGTGGAACTTCTGGAGAACATTGGTCTACGTTTTGATCGTCCTTCAACCCTTTGTTACCCTTGTGCTCTGACACTTTGTGTGGGTTAGGTGCAGGAACGTAGCGAACAGGTCGATTGTAGCGGTAGTCGTTTTGAAGGCGAAGTACTTTACAGTTATTTCGACCGCGGCAGTTATTGGAATCATGGTTTCGTGGTAGAAACTGTTGTTGTGCGTCATCTCTCGACGCTCCAATACCTGATAATGCACCCTCTAACTGGAGTGAGTGCTCCTGGTCAAACTTCAAAACCGAGTGGTCAGGGCTCTTAGTTTTGCGAGCTTTTGATGCCTCAAAAGCTGTGCTTGCAAGCTCTCTGAGTTGTAAGATAGGCAAGCCAACGTGGGCTGCAGGGCCCAAGTAGGTAATGAAGGTGGGATACATGTTCGACAGAAACATTTGTTTGAATGGTAACAGCTCTTCCATTCCTGTTTCCGTGAGTAGGCCAAAGTAAGCTGAATGAAGCCTATGGTAAAAAGCTTGTGGGTGTTCGTTCCGAGCTTGTTTGACCGTGTTAGCCAGTGAGCTATCGTGTTTGCGAGTCGCAGAACCACTGAATTCTAATTTCAAAGCTGTGGCAAGTTTAGCGTAGTCATTTAGCACGTGTTGCTGTTGTAGACGAATGAACCTTGTCACGTGTCTATTCGACGTTCGCTTCAACAGGTAAACCCTGTCAGAACCCGTAGCGTTCGGGTAGCCACCCAACGCGTCCTCTATGTCAGCTAGGAACGTCTCAGTATCGTTTGGCTGACCTGGAACGGGGTCAAAGGTGGGGAAATTCTTGATGAGTTTGTCAAGGTATTCCGCGCCAAGCGGGCGGAGAGGATTGGCTTCATCCTGTGGAGAAATTGGGGCCGACAGGCCAAGAGGAGAAGCCAAGCTTTGGCTTTGTTGGCCAAGAGGCTCCATATTACTCAGTGCCGAATGGCCAAGAGGAGAAGACTGAGGGACACATGATGGAGGCAATGTCTGAAACCTATCGTCTTCACTCCTTTGAGTACCGGACTCCGGTTGCTTGGATGGGTAGTCACGCTGTAGAGCGTGACCATTCTGGACTTCCTCCAGATGGTACCTAAGGGTGGTCTTCTGCTGCATTGCAGAGTCCACTTGAGCGCTTAGAGTACCGATTTTGGACACGTGAGTGTCACCTCTGCTCCTTTTGGTCTCAAACTTATCTGTCATGGTTTGCAGATAGAGGTCTTGAGTACGGAGCGAGAGATTCAGTGATGAGATTTCCTTTGCTTGCTTAGAAATCAATATTTCCATCCTCCTCACCTGAGTTCTCTCATCATTCATTTGGTCAGCAACTTCAATAAGTTCTGCTGATTTGTCATCCAACTTAGTCATTGTGTTCATCAACTGATCGTCTTTGGTCTGCAGAATTTGGAGTAGAACATTGTTACCTTGAGTAACGTTCAACAAAACTGCCTGCATGTTATCAAATTGCGCGTTCCTGTTTGTAGATAACTCGACAGATTTATCTAGTTTGGCGTGGACTACATCGCATTTAGTTTTAGCTAAATCGAGTTGTTCCTGCAGATGACGATTTTGTTGGAGAGTTTGTGCTCGTTCATCGTCATAAGTATTTGCAATTACTTTTAATTCTTCCGATTTCAAACACAGTTCCTTGGCTAGCAGAATGTTTTCATTTCCTGCTTTTGTCAATAGTTGCTCTGTTCTCTCCACCTTTGCCCTCAGTTCTCTCCACCTTTGCCCTCATGTTAGCCATGTTTTGCACGTGCTTCAGCTGTGCACTGTGGTATTGGATCGATGCCAACCTTTGATGGCGATACATAAGTGCTAAAGTGGAGAGAACCGTCACAAAGCCTGTGTTTGATGGTTGATTTTGGAGAGCGTTCGCAATTTCGGCTGTGTTTTCGCTAATGTCATAATTAGGGTTGGTATCCCTGCTGAGGTCAGAGATCAATCCTTTTATGGGTGGAGGTTTACTAATTAGCGGAGGAGTGGTGACCACCTCCTTTGGTAGCTTGCACATTATTAGAAAAATTTAGAGGAAAGATTTTCCTATATTTTTTTTTTCAATGTTTGGGTTTGGAATTCATTGGAAGCTGCAAAGACAAGTTTAATCTATTTATAGATGTTGACGAACCATCAGTACTGTACCAGTAATGTGGAAGTTGGACATGAATGAATTTGCAAAAGCAAATTGAATGAATTAATCAATGCCAATGATTAATCCTACCTGGGTAGGCTATCTGGGTATTAAACTTGAATTAACCTGAGAGGTTGCTTTATCCAGGTTAATATGAGAAGTTTTAAAAGTGTCTCATTTGATTGGAAGAACATTAAGGTATGTTCAAAAATTTAACTTATTAAATGAGACGATAATCCATACAATCTCCATTGATTGGATTTCATAAGTGTAAACAGTCGATCAAATGTTGGAAACACTCCCCACTATGGTACACTTCTTCCTTGGGCCGAAGCCACATGGGATTCCCGCGGGGGCGGGACTTCTGTCAGGACTGGATTACTGAATGGGTTTTGCAAAAACCAAATTTTACTGATTGATCAATTTTAATGATAAATCAAACCTGTATAGGCTATTTGGGATTTAAACTTTAATTAACCTGAGAGGTTTATTCATCTAGGTTAATGTGGGAAAAAGATTACAATGTCTCATTTAGAAAACTCATCAATTTGGATATTATTTAAAAGATCCACTTGAGAATGTAAATCTGGCAATTTCACTTATTAGTTCAATTGAATAAGACATCGATATCCGTCTGGATATCATAAGTAACGACTTGAGTGTCACCTGACTAATTCTTCTTGAAGGAAAGTACTGGTGACTCTTCAGAGGTCCCTGCTGGCACACGCTGAAATCAAGCAGAAGTACCCAGGGCGGGACTTCCGTTCAGCAAGGCGGAGGATTTACAATGTGGCACATAACAAAATGGCTGTTTTCACTTTTGTTATCTTAGCATCTCGAGCACTCTAATGCTACTTTATGCCTGAAAAATGCACAACATAGGATTCCCTAAGCAAGGGAAAGGTTTTACTTATAACGTATTATGTTCAAACCCTTTTCGGTGATATTTGACGATGTTTTAACCGGAACTCGCGGCAAACAACGAAATGCACCGTGGTCTACTCGCAACGAAACGCGAGAGAGACAGAGAGATACTTATCGCTGGTCAAGCTAATCTCTCCTAAATTTCAATCGGCTGGCTCTTTGTCCTCGCTCGAGAAATTAATAATGACCTAGCCAACACGCGAGGCAGAAATAGCCCAGCGTTTGGCCAAACGCGCTATTTCTCAGATAGCTTTATCAGCCCTCATACAGAAATGTATAGCTTACACTACCCACTGACTACGTCAGAGCACAACACGGAGGCGATTCTCCAGAGCACACACGCACCAATAATTCCGGTCTACAATTCCCATAATGTGTATAATAAACTTGGTATATTATGTAATCTGCTTTTCAATTTTATATAGGCTGAATCAAAATGAAAGCGTCATCCTATTTTAGATTCCTCACACGGGGGCTCCAAATGTGTTTTTATCAAAATGACCCAACGTGCGTTTTAGTTTTAGAGTCCACACAGGGTGCGCCAAATATGTCTGTTCAATGATCCGAAAAGGGTGTGAACAATGTTAAATTCTTAGGAAGCAGAGTATACTCTGGGCTAACAAGTTGAATCAGCAATACAAAATTGGGTTTAATTATTTATTTACTAAATACCTAAACTAATCACACAGAATTACAAATACACAGAATACAAATGATGTCATACAGAAAACGTCCCGGTGGACGGAACAGATATGACGGCTGGTTACACAAAGGAAAGGGGGTTGGGCTTGAATGAAAGAGCGGGAAGACTTAGGAACAAACAAACAGCAGCTATGCTATCGTAAATACATTATCTTATGCATTCTAAATTACCGCCCATTTGGAAAAGGAAAATGCAATAAATATTTACTCTGAGCTGCGCTTCGGTAGATTGGTCGTAGATGCTGGCCGGGTTGGCCAACAGATCTTCCTGTCCTCGGAAGAATGTCTCTGGTGGTAAATTGGATACGTGGTGGTATCTTCGTCCGTCTGTTAGACTGGATCCGTCGTCCGTCCTTTCCTAGCCCACGTCTACAGCGGCCGCTGCTAACTCAACGGCTAGGAAGTATCACTTCTGTAGTGAATAAGCTCAAAGTTCATACCATTCGCCACCAAAGCTCACGCCGTGGTTGGCTTAGTTCTGTACTTGACATGTGTGTCCTTCTAACGTAGAGGCTGCAGACCTCACGTACTGGAACAACGTGGTTATCTTTTTGTCAAAGGCTTATATAGTGGAGAGGGGGAAGGATGTGTTTCATCGTTTATAACCCCGGTCTCTTCACAGGGGTGGGCCACTGATCAAGCAGGGCACTTTCCTTATGAAAACCCAAATCTCTCATTTGGAAGCTAAAATTACATTTAATCTCCTAACAAACAATTTCAATATCAAACATTTCAATTGCATAACAATTCCATGTTACTCTGATAACTAGAGGGTGTATACTTTCTCAGGTACAGTTTATGTCATCCTGTCATCAGTCATAATGTCTCAGATGACAACCGAACTGACATACATACTCATTACGTTCCCAAGCATATTTCCAAATGGTTTTATTACCAAAATATGGTTCCTTTTCCCCATTTGTTTGATGTTCCCAGACTCTCTATATTTAACACAGGCTATTCAAGTCCTTCAGTAGGGTCAGAGAGGGGAAGGGAGAAAGGTATTTATGGGGGGGGGTCATAAACCTTACCCACAGGCCAACGTCATGACACTCATATCCAATAGTTCCTCCTGACTGTATGTAATAAAACCTAAGGTTACCTGGGGTAATAATGTAAGAAATAACACATAAAAAAAACAAATACTGCATAATTTCCTTGGAACGCGAAGCCTGACGGCCATCTCTGTCGACGCCGGAAGTGACTATTAGGGAACAATGAAAGAATGTGTTCTAAGTGTATGCATATTCTTCTCTGTTTCAGCACCAATTGGTAGATTTAAGTATACTCTTGTAGATTAGTGTACATAGAATTGTAATAGGGAGAAGAGTGTACAATAGTAAGCCATATCTTGGTCTGCGCTCTTCTCAATAACGATTTAATTAGCCTACATTTATTTTTTTATTATATCAACTGTTACTAACAATCCTCATCAGCAATTACACAACCTTGACGGCATTTTACAGAGGAAGCAAATGAAGGTAAACGAAACAATGTAATTAAATGGAATAAAAATGTAGGCTTTTGAACCTGAAGGGATCTAACAGTCAATTGGTTGAATATGTGTGGTTGTAAGGCCTATTGATGCTCAATACTGATATTTAACATGATAGACATAGGAGACAGAGAAAGTCGGGGTAGCCTGTAATTAAGACGTTCGAGAGTGCAATTCCCTGCAAGTTCAAAGGGCATACAATTTAAATACTGCATAATGCATTTCATAAACTTTACTGTGGGAAAGTGTATATGTTGATATGCTTCAGTTTGCTTTCACATTTGTCTCCAGCGATTATAAGGTAAAATAGATTTAAAACGAGTGTCATTTATATTTATCTGTACACATCTCCGCTACACATTCATTTATTCGAGCTCCACCCCAAACTAATAGTGGGTGAATACAATGCTATTCTCATGCTTAAAGGCCATGTTGCAAGTTAAATTTGCCAATATAAATTGAATATACACCCCTTGTCGATGGCAATACAAAAAAATAATGCGTATTTTTTCCCCCCAGGCTGCTAAAGAAAAAACATGTGTGAAGCACGTGCGCTAGTAAGCAACGCCTCCTCAAGTGCATGATTCAGTCTGGAGCTGACGGGACAACCTCTGGTGAAGACGCCAGTTTTACAAACAAGTAGTTATTGCTCCTCGGCCTAAAGTCCTAGAATTAAACTAAAATGATCTGCTTGAAGGTTATTGTCTAATTTATACATGTACATTTTTGTTGGTAAAAGGAATGAACTTCGCATTGCTAGCTGGCTTCTGACTTATTCATCGTACTTTACTAGCAACTGGCAAGCTGTATCAGGCAGCTTTAGATGCGAGTGGAAAACAATTCAAGTTCATAAAAAGTCCATTAGCTAGCTAGCTATATTGAAACTTCTTGGTGAATGTTATCTAACTCCCACCATCAGTCTGAGTTCACCACCTTAGCTAGCTAAGTGGACTGTAGCTAGGTTTCTAGAAAATAACAATGCTATATTTTCTAGCTATAATACTGAATATCGTGAACACTTTTTGTCAAACTTCTTCATTCCCCTGCCTGTTTATTGATGCACTGGTGACAAAAATGTGGAAAATTAACATGCCCCTCTTGATATCACTGCAAATAGGCTGTTTTGTGTGTATTAGGTAGTTGTTGTGGAATTGTTAGATTACATGTTAGATATCGCTGCACTGTCGGAACTAGAAGCAAAAGCATTTCGCTACACTCGCAATAACATCTGCTAACCATGTGTGTGACCAATAACGTTTGCAAAATTATATGATGATGGTCCCAAAGGAAGGTTCTCTGGGGGACCTTTGTGTAGTTCCCTGGAAATTACCTGGAAATCAGAACCATGTTAGGACCTTTGTATGACGTTCTCAGAACGTTCATTTTAATTTGCCAAATTATGCCACAGAACAACTTGGCAGAACCGTCTCTGTTTCGGTGATGGTCTTAGTTTTGATGATGAGGCTGCCACTGACACGGCCACCGCTAACAAGGCCGCCGCTGAGAAAACAGGGGAAACTGAAGTACTAACATTAATTGGTAATTGCCTTGCAGAGGTGAAGAGCTCACCTCCCGTCACTAATTTCTGATTGCCTAGGATTGGACAAACCACTCCTCCTCCAATACAGCCACTGATTACCAAAACCACAACAGTCACAAATTGTCCTGCCCCTTGATCCTCATTGATGTGGAAAAAGTAATCTGCAAGTTATGAGCAGTCAGCAGTTCACACACCAAGTAGGCTACTGGGAAGACAGGCAGTACTTAAAGTATATTATGCACTTAAAGCACTTAAAGACAGTTCTAGACAACAACAGATTAAGACAAAAATTGTACTTATCACTCCTGAAAATATCCGGAGTCCTCTAGCTCTAAAAATTTACAACCATAAAGGGACATTTCATGATGGTCAAAGGGACGTCGCATGATGGTCCCAAAGGAAGGTTCTCTGGGGGACCTTTGTGTAGTTCCCTGGAAATTACCTGGAAATCAGAACCATGTTAAGACCTTTGTATGACGTTCTCAGAACGTTCATTTTACTAGTCATTAGGACGTTGCGTGATGGTCCCAAGAAAACGTCCACGCAAACAAAAATGTGTCATTAGGACTTCCCCGGAATGTCACGAAATGGTCGCCTAAAGTGGTCAGGACGTTGTGTCATAGTTCCCTGGAGGTTTAGTCTAGTTCCTGGTTTGTCCTGGGGACCTCCCTAATTTGTTTTTAGGATGTTCTCGGGACGTTGTTTTGTGGTCCCCGGACTCACTGACTGACTGACTGACTCATTCATTCACTTGACTGGAGTTGTGGTTGTATATTGGTGGGGTCAATTGTGTCATTTGAATGTCTTGATATTACAGCTAAAGTCAGGAATGTGGTTTGGTGTGTAGTCAGCTACTACTGAAGTATGACACTTGATATGCATGAAAATAGAAAAAGAGTGAATATTACATTATTGGTTAAAGTTATTTCACTATTAATTGACTTTTTTAATGAATAGTCCTAAATATATATAAATAAATAAAAATTATTTTGGACAAATCATTCACTAACTCCTAAACCTCAACTACATATTGTAATGAATACTGTGAAAATGTATCAAGTTGAGGAGACATACAGTACATAGAGCTATGACTAAATGGAACTCTATTCCACATCAAGTAACTGAAGCAAGCAGTAAAATCAGATAAAAAACAGATACAACTACATCTTATTGTGCAACAAGGGCTGTGAAGAGACAAAACAAACACACACACGATAACACACGCACATTGTCATGTTGTAATATTGTCGTATTATACATTTTGTAATGTAGATACTCTATGTAGTGGTGTAATAATGTGTTGCATGATGTACTGTTTTATAAAAAAAATATGTAATTGTCTTAATATTGTTTGGACACCAATTTTGTAAAGATAGTAAGTACTTTCACATAAGTCAGGAAGTTACAGCTTGGTTGGAAATGGGTCTTCCAAATGGACAATGACCCCAAGCATACTTCCAAAGTTGTGGCAAAATGGTTTAAGGACAACAAAGTCAAGGTATTGGAGTGGCCATCACAAAGTCCTGACCATATTCCTATGGACAATTTCTGGGCAGAAATTAAAAAGCATGTGTGAGCAAGGAGACCTACAAACCTGACTCAGTTACACCAGCTCTGTCAGGAGGAATGGGTCAAAATTCACCCAACTTATTGTGGGAAGCTTGTGGAAGACTACCCAAAACATTTGACCCAATTAAACAATTTAAAGCCAATGCCACCAATTTGTAAGTCGCTCTGGATAAGAGCGTCTGCTAAATGACGTAAATGTAAATGTAAAAATTACTGTAAAGAGGATGTCAATATCCTTAACTCTGATATAGTCCCACTGTTTATTGAGATAAAACAAATCTCTCGTGGACAGACTATGTTAACATAAATGGTACCGTAGCATCTGGCAACAGACTGTGGGATCCGATGACTCTCCTTCCTGAGCGGTATGACGGCTTCGTGGTCCCATGGTGTTTATACTTGCGTACTATCATTTGTGCATATGAACGTGGTGCCTTCAGGCATTTGGAAATTGTTCCCAAGGATGAACCAGACTTGTGGAGGTCTACAATATTTTTTCTGAGGTCTTGGCTCATTTTCTTTAGATTTCCCCATGATGTCAAGCAAAGAGGCACTGAGTTTGAAGGTAGGCCTTGAAATACATCCACAGGTACACCTCCAACCGACTCAAATGATGTCAATTAGCCTATCAGAAGCTTCTAAAGCCATGACATAATTTTCTGGAATTTTCCAAGCTGTTTAAAGGCATAGTCAACTTAGTGTATGTAAACTTCTGACCCACTGGAATTGTGATAGTGAATTATAAATGAAATAATCTGTCTGTAAACAATTGTTGGAAAAATGACTTGTGTCATGCACAAAGTAGATGTCCTAACCGACATGTCAAAACTCTAGTTTGTTAACAAGAAATTTGTGGAGTGGTTGAAAAACAAGTTTTAATGACTCCAACCTAAGTGTATGTAAACTTCCGACTTCAACTGTACATAAAGATAAGGGTAAAGTGACAAAACAACATGATAGATAATAAACAGTTGATGCAGCGTATGTGATGAGTCAAAAAGGGACAATGCACATGTCTGGGTAGCTATTTGGTTAGCTATTTAGTAGTCTTATGGCTTGGGGGGTTCAGTGCCTTGCAAAAATCTTCATCCCCCTTGGTGTTTTTCCAATTTGTTGCATTACAACCTGTAATTTATATTGATTTTTATTTGGATTGTAATGAACATACACAAAATATTCCAAATTGGTGAAGTAAAATGAAAAAAAATTACTTTCAAAAATAAAATAAATGTAAAAACTACTGATCCCTTTGTTATGAAACCCCTAAAGATCTGGTGCAACCAATTACCTTCAGAAGTCACATAATTGGTTAAATAAAGTCCACCTGTGTGCAATCTAAGGGTCACATGATCTCAGTATATAAACACCTGTTCTGAAAAGCCCCAGAGTCTGCAACACCACTAAGCAAGGGGCAAAATCACTAAGCAAGGGGCACCACCAAGCAAGCTGTCACGTCCTGACCAGTAAAAGGGGTTATTTGTTATTGTAGTTTGGTCAGGGTGTGGCAGAGGGTGTTTGTTTTGTGTGTTTTGGTGTTTTTTGGTTTATGTTCTATGTTATCTATTTCTGTGTTTATCTAGTTCTTATATTTCTATGTTGTGTATTTTGGGGTGATCTCTAATTGGAGGCAGCTGAATCTCGTTGCCTCTGATTAGAGATCACATTTAAGTAGGGGTTTTTCTTCATGGGTTTTGTGGGTAGTTGTTTTTCGTATTATCCTTGTGTCCTTACGGAACTGTTGGTTGACGTTGATTTAGTTTGTTTAAAGTGTTCACTTATATAAATAAAAGAAGATGAGCATGATACCCGCTGCGCCTTGGTCCACTTTCTACAACGCGCCTGACAAGCGACACCATGAAGACCAAGGAGCTCTCCAAACAGGTCAGGGACAAAGTTGTGGAGAAGTACAGGTCAGGGTTGAGTTATAAAAAAATATCAGAAACTTTGAACATCCCACGGAGCACCATTAAATCCATTATTAAAAAATTGAAAGAATATGGCACCACAGCAAACCTGCCAAGAGAGGGCCGCCCACCAAAACTCACAGACCAGGCAAGGAGGGCATTAATCAGAGAGGCAACAAAGATACCAAAGATAACCCTAAAGGAGCTGCAAAGCTCCACAGCGGAGATTGGAGTATCTGTCCAGCAGATCACTTTAAGCCATACACTCCACAGAGCTGGGCTTTGCGGAAGAGTGGCCAGAAAAAAAGCCATTGCTTAACCTCTATGGGCTAAGTGGAACGCTTATATCGGGTACGTTTTTTATCCGGCCGTGCAAATACTGCCCCCCAGGTTAAAGAAATAAATAAGCAGACACTTTTGGTGTTCACCAAAAGGCATGTGGGAGACTCCCCAAACATATGGAAGAAGGTACTCTGGTCAGATGAGACTAAAATTTAGCTTTTGGCCATCAAGGAAAACGCTATGTCTGGCGCAAACCCAACACCTCTCACATCACCCAGAGAACACCATCCCCAAAGTGAAGCATGGTGGTGGCAGCAGCATGCTGTGGGTATGTTTTTCATCGGCAGGGACTGGGAAACTGGTCAGAATTGAAGGAATGATGGATGGTGCTAAATACAGGGAAATTCTTGATGGAAACCTGTTTCAGACTTCCAGAGATTTGAGACTGGGACGGAGGTTCACCTTCCAGCAGGACAGTGACCCTAAGCATACTGCTTAACCCCTGGTTGGGCTCCGTCCCGTATGCGGGACGGACATCCAGCGAAAAATCCTATCACCATTAGCATAACGAAATTAATATTTTTTTTTTCAAACATAGGACTATGTTATATCGTTTTATAGATACACCTCTCCTGAATCGAACCACATTGTCCGATTTCAAAAAGGCTTTACAGCAAAAGCAAAACATTCGATTATGTTAGAGGAGTATATCGTAAAAGTAGCCACATAGCCATTTTCCGACCAACCACATGCATCACAAATAACCAAAAAACAGCTAAATGCAGCACTAACCTTTGACAATCTTCATCAGATGACACCCCTAGGACATCATGTTACACAATACATGCATTCTTTTGTTCGATAAAGTTCATATTTATATATAAAAACAGCATTTTACATCGGCGCGTAACGTTGACTAACTATTTTCCCTCAAATGCATCCGGTGAAACAGCGCTCCAATTTAGTAAATTACTATTCGAAAACATTTTTAAAATGTAATATTGTCATTCTAAGATTTATAGATGAATATCTCTTGAAAGCACCTGTAATGCCAGATTTAAAAATAACTTTACTGGGTAATCACACTTTGCGATAAAAGGGGATGCGATACTCAGAAAAATAGGCTACCGTTACAGGTGAAATAATCTGTCTGTAAACAATTGTTGGAAAAAATTACTTGTGTCATGCACAAAGTAGATATCCTAACCGACTTGCCAAAACTATAGTTTGTTACCAAGAAATTTGTGGAGTGGTTGAAAAATGAGATTTAATGACTTCAACCTAAGTGTATGTAAACTTCCGACTTCAACTATATATACTGTATTTTAGTCATGGCTCATCCTATATAACTACTGCTGTAAACACCTTTTTTATTCACATACTGTCCATACTGTCTACACACACCATTATATGTTTGTATTTATATTCTGGTCTCTGATATTACTAATTCTGATATTTCTTAATTTATGGATTTATGTGTGTATTGTTTTGTTTATTTTTATTTGTATTGCTATGTATTACTGCAGTGTTGGAGCTAGAAACACAAGCGTTTCACTGCACCTGCTATAACATCTGCAAATTTGTGTATGTGTGTCACGTCTTGACAAGTAATAGGGGTTCTTTGTATTGTAGTTTGGTTAGGATGTGGCAGGGGGTATTTGTTTTATGTGGTTCGGGTGGTGGTTTGTTTAGAAGGGTGTTTGATTTATTATTTCCGGGTTTTGGGTTTTGTTCTATGTTTTTTTGTATTTCTATGTTCTCTCTAGTTTAGTATTTCTATGTCTAGGTAATTGGGTGTTGGACTCTCAATTGGAGGCAGGTGTTTTTAGTTACCTCTGATTGAGAGTCCTATATATAGGTATGTGTTTTGTTTGTGTTTTGTGGGAGATTGTTTCTGTGTATAGCTTCAAGCCTTACAGGACTGTTATTTGTCGTTGTTTCTTTTTGTGAACGTGTTTATTTTTGGTTCACCTTCTTTGCCAACTAAATAAAAAAGAAGATGAGTGCACATTTCCCCGCTGCGTCTTGGTCCCCTTTATCCGACGACAACCGTTACAATGTGATTTGCTGATGGGATGACAAGGGATGTTTTCTTGACAAGTGTGTGATGTTCCAATGTAATGGGTACTTTTGGGTGTCAGGGAAAATATATGGAGTAAAATGTACATTATTTTCTCTATGAAGTAAAAGTAAAGTTGTGTAAAACATTAATAGTAAAATAAAGTGCAGATGCCCCAAAAAACGACTTAAGAAGTACTTGAAAATATGTTTACTATAGTATGGTACACCACTGGGCGATTTCCATATTGAGCATGTCACTCGTACTTCCTGTTTGAGTGTTTGCTTGTAAGCATGAATCAGCAGGAAATGGTTATTGTCAGATTTGCCAAAGGGAGGGCAAGGGCCTTGTATGCGTTTCTGTATGTGGAGTAAAGGTGATTCAACTGCTGATTGTCGCTTTCATATTTATTTTCATTGCATTGATTCAGTCAGAGAAGTCTTGCCACTCAAAGGCCAAAGGGGTATATCAAAATAAAAATGTATCCATTCAGTTACAGCACACTCTGACACAAGGAATGAGAATACATTTACAAAGGTCAAAACAGGGTCAAATTTATACTGGAACTTGCTCATTCGTAAACACACAAATCCATCATTCAGTTACAGCACACTCTCACATAAGGAATGAGAATCAACTTTATACTGGAACTTGCAAGCAGGGTATCATGAAGTTGGAAAAAGTACAGTAAAAATGGTGAAAAGTACAGTCTTCACGGCACTTTCCATTTTGAGCTCTACTTTAAAGTATGCTTTCAGCTTGTTTTAGCTCCCCTCTCATGGTTCCCCTGCCTCGCATCTCTCCTCACAGTTGATATCTCAGCACTCTGGAGTACCAGCGGTTCTCATTAGCGACAGGGTAGAGGTGCGTGCGTGCGTAGCAGGGGCAGAAATGGACAGAGGCTCAGCCCGTTGCAATTTGCAGGGCCAAAGATTTCACCACAGCTTGGACCTATGAAATAGCTTCATAATTCATTTTTTTCATGATATGCTGATTTAGGTATATGGAGGGTTGTGCAATGGCTAACTTAAAGCTTGCCGAACTTATGGAACTTAAACCTCCTCTTCAATATTTATCTTTATTTGCAAGTAGGCACCTCCATCAGTGACCTCATAAACCTATCCTTCAGTGGTTAAGCTGAGGACTCATTCCATGACCTGTTTAGTAATTTCACACATAACCTTTGGGAACAGGAAAGAGCTAGCTCCCAAGGCACTGAGGAGTCAGCATGCTGTTACTGTTGCCTTTCGACTTCTTATTCAACTTCTAATCCCAAGACAGAACGAGGGATACAGTTCAGTCTTTAAGCAGGTTATACAGCTTCCCGGGTGTCTGATTATAATTACATAATAATTCCGTGTTTAATACATAGTATTGTGCAAATCACATTTGTTGCCTCAGTGCACTTTGCCAAGGCATGTGATATCATGTCTCCTTCCAGTCTTTACAATATAAGAACATATAGTTCTATTCTATTCGTACGGTTGTTGAGAGAAGTTTTCCAGTCTAAGCTAGTACACTTGATTTATGTGAACTTCAATAATAATTTAAATTGAGTACCTTTTCCCAACTTTCCCACGTTGAGATCTTTCATTTTCAACTATAGTTATTGTTTTGAAGCGCTGGGAGACATGCTGATGATGATTGTCTACAGAAAAGAAAAGGCAATTTGAGAGTATTTTAAGAGAGATTGATATGAAGGTGAAGTTGCCCATGGACTGATTTAAGGTAAATGTTTACTGAAAACATAAATGAGCACTTGTCTCTCAAATACATCGTTACAGTTGTTGGTTAGCTAGCTATCTGGCCATTTTTTTCCATATTAGCATACATGAGGCATCAGGCAAAACACCTCAAAATGAGACATGATATCAAGAACAAGAACGAGCTGAAACGAACCGCTTACGATTCACCACATGGCAGTTTCTTGTCATTGTTGCTAGCTATCTGGCCATCCAGATCCATACCAACACACATACCATACCAACACGTAATCAGATCTGGGTATCACCCCTGCTCTTTCACCCCATCTTTCTCTTACCCTCACCCTGTCTTTTTCTACACCTTGATCTATCCCCCTATTTTTCACCATTCCTTAAACCCCCGATTATTCTCTCTTTCCCCATATCCCTCTTCCCTCTCTCTCTCTGTCTTGCATCTGCTTACAGTATTCCCAGGGGCTCCAGGGGGCCAGAAGGTTCCATGAATTAATCATGAACATGGGCCCCCCAGACTCTGTGATCATCACCAACCTGTTCCAAAACATGTTGCCAAGCCACATCTCCCTCCCTCGCATCTTTCCGCATCTATAAGCATTGAAAATATAAGTAAATAAATCATTAGGAGTTCCGACAAGGGAACACACACGCACACACACACACACACACACACACACACACACAATACATGAGAGACTGAGATTGATCTTACCTTATAGACAGGAGTATGACTTCTTATGTGTTATGTTGTATTATATATTTATATTGTATTATATTTTTATATTGTATGTTGTATTATATTTTCTATGTTTTGAAAGTATAATGACAAAGCTTTTTTTTACAGTTACAAGATATCTCTTCAATGAGGAAAAGGGAACTGAGTTCTTCTTTGCTACCACCTGCCTCAACAATCAACAAAATAATGATTACACTGGGAAATAGAAGGAACACTAACATCCTTTCCCACAAAAGTAATGCAGTTAGCAGTTTTGATTGAATATGGCTCAGTCAGTCCCACACACTTGGGGGAGACTGATCCAGAATCCATCCTCCTCAGACCTCAAACCTCACATAATCTTAACTCTGAACTGAAATCAATGGGTGAGGTCTGAGGAGGAGGAATGACGGTGTTCTAATATGGACGGAGAGGCTTATGGTTTTCACAATGTCCTAAGACCCTCACAATCACCACTCAGTCTAATGGCCTGGTCAGTGCTGGGCTATTGCCTGCTGTCCATCTCTCTACCAACACAATAGAGCCGTAATGAAAGACTGGCGAAAGAGAATTCCATTCTTCTCCAGAGAATCCCATTCCTTTCTTGAGGTGTCTGGCTTATATCAGATGGTGTAAAAAGGGCTTTATAAGTAAATGTGATTATGAATTTGTTGGATTGCTGGGAAGGATCTTTAATAGGGTTGCAAAATTCCGGTAACTTACCCAAACATAAGACATAATGCTTGGTTGATTCACCTTTGCTCGAATCTCATCTCCATATTCTACAATCTCTCTCTCTCGCTCTCGCTCTCTCTCTCTCCCCCCTTCTACTCTGTACTTAATTCTTTCTCTATGCACTCACTTTTTCTGTGTAAAAAGTCATTATGGCAGTATGATGAAACTGCTGAACGGTGTCCATTTTAGGACACCCTCAGCTTCAAGCCTGACACATCACCCCTCCTGAGTCAATTATGTTGACGATTGATTCAAGGAGAGATGAGAAGCTTGAGGCCGGTTGTGTCCTAAAATGGACACCATACTACTGAATAGCGATAAAGAGACATTCAGAATCTATTTTAGGTTGAAGCCAAAGTAGCTTTTTTTTAAATAAGTTTTGTTAGAACTGGTCTCTGTCCTCTCTCTGGCTTCATCTTCCTTTCTCTTTCTGTCTTTCTCACTCTCTTTCCTACTTGTATATATTCTCCTGCCACATTTTCTCTGTTTCTATCCCCCCTCCCACTCTCTCTATATGCCTTTTTCCAGGAAAGATGCCTGGCATATGTCATGTGCCAGGATAGTATCAAGTGCTCCAATACCAGGAGAAGGTAAAAACACAGACATTGGCACAGCATGCAAAGCACTGAGGGTGGTGCTGTAGCATACCCAATAACGTCAGAGAAACACAAACATATGTCCACTTCAATTTCAGCCCCAAGCCAGTTCCTGGTCTAGCCTTTATCCCTTGGAGTCCACAGATCTGAAAGGATGGGATAGGTGTGAGCTATATAGTGATTGACTCCAACCTGCCCTCCAATAGGCCAAATGGGGCTTCTGCCCTTTTGACTAGACTAGACCTATCAAATCCCTTCTAGATCTGTGAACTAAAAACACACGTGGATGTATAAATTCTGCAGCAGATGAACACTAAGTGAAAGGTGTTAACTAAAGGGAGAGTGTGTTCCTGCAGATGTACTTTGGCAATGTAAGATAATGTTGAGGCTATCATGTCACAACCTGATCTGTTTCACCTGTCCTTGTGATTGTCTCCACCCCCTCTCGAGGTTTCACCCACCTCCCCATTATCCCCTGGGTACTTATACCTGTGTTCTCTTTGTCTGTTGCCAGTTCATCTTGTTTGTCAAGTCAACCAGCGCTCCTGCTTTTTCCATTCTCTCCTTTTTCTCGCCCTCCTGGTTTTGACCCTTGCCTGTCCTGACTCTGAGCCCGCCTGTCTGATAGTACGAACTGGCCATGACTGACCCAGCAGACCCAGACCCAGGCCAACTGCAAAACGCTATCTCAACCCAGGGAGCCACCATTGGTAGGCACAAGGAATTGCTTCGTGGCCTTGGGAAGGGGGTCCAAACGTTGGCTGAACGCCATGATCAGGCATTTGGGAGGCCACCTACCATAGTGGTAACCCCACAGCTCCTCAGCAACTCAGCTGCTAGCAGCGCCGTCTCATTGGTCACTCCACCTTCTCGGGAGCCACGCTTACCTCCTCCGTAATGCTACAATGGAGAGGCGAGCACCTGTCTGGCATTCCTAGCTCAGTGTGCCCTCGTCTTTGAGTCCGGAAGCTAATCCAGCTTCAGCAGGACTCCCGTAGTGTAGCTGTTTCTGCAGTGGATTTCTGCACGTTGGCAGCGGAAAGTGCTTGGAATCAAGAGGCACTGTTTGATTTGTTCCTGCATGGCATCTCGGAGGAGGTCAAGGACGAGCTTGCAGCCCGGAAGTTACCTACGGAGCTCGATTACCTCATCGCTTTGAACATCCGTATCGATGGCCGATTACGGGAACGATGGAGGTAGAGGAAATTGGATTTCGCTCGCACGCCCAGGGATCCCACCTTGCCTCCGAGTCATCCCAGAAGCTCCCGACTGTCTCATTGCCGAGAGAACCCGAGGCTTCCCGACCTGCCCCGAGGGCTGCCGAAGATGGCCGAGTCACCGCTTCCTGAGCCTATGCCACTAAAAAGAGCTGGGCTGTCGCCAGCGTAATGGCAATACAGGATCGACACAAAAGAGTTGTCTGTATTGCGGGACTCTTGGTCATTTCGTCTCCTCTTGTCCTTTAAAAAAAACAGGCTCACCGGTAGGAGTGAGTACTCTGGTGGGCCATATATAGAACATTCCTGCTTCCCCTGCTCGCACCCCTTTTCATGCCATTCTGAGTAGGAGACCAATCAAAATTTCACCGGGTTCTCATTGACCGACGAGAGCTTTTTGGACGCTACCCTGGCATCCAAGCTGAACATCCCCACTCAGCCCCTCTCCATTCCCATGGACGTTAGAGCGCTGGACGGGCGCTCTATAAGCCGAGTTACCCACAACACCCCTCCCATCAACCTACATGTGTCAGGGAACCACAGCGAGGCTATCCAGTTCCTGCCCATCAAGTCCTCTTAGATTCCTGTGGTATTGGGATTCTCCTGGCTCCAGTGACACAATCCCCTCATTAACTGGTCTACTGGTGCAATCATGGCTGGAGCCCATTCTGCCACACCCATTGCCTGAAGTCAGCACAACCTGCCCCAGGATGTCTTTCCGGGAGCTCGGAAGGTGCCCCGGACCTCTCCACCATTCCCGCGGAGTACCAGGACCCCCGGGAGGTATTTAGCAAGGCCTGGGCCACTTCGATCCCTCTGCACCGACCTTATGATTGCGGGATTGACCTTCTCCCTAGCACGACTCTGCCCCGTGGACGACTGTGTTCTCTGACAGGACCAGAAGCGATGGAGACCTACATCTGGGACTCCCTTGCTGCAGGATTCATCTGTCCTTCTTCTTCTCCTGCCCGTGCATCGACTACCGGGGTCTCAAAGACATAATGGGGAAGAACCGCTACCCGCTACCAGTCATCTCCTCGGCCTTCGAGCCGCTCCAGGGGGCCACCGTGTTTTCCAAGCTGGATCTATGGAACGCCTACCACCTGGTGTGAATACGGGAAGGGGACGAGTGGAAGACCGCTTTTAACACGGCCAGCGGTCACTACGAGTATCTGGTCATGCCATTTGGCCTTACCAATGCCCCTGCTGTGATCCAGGCTCTGGTCAATCATGTCAATGATGTTCGACATGTTGAACCGGTTCGTCTTTGTCTACCTAGATAGCATCCTCATCTTCTCCCGTTCCACCCAAGAACATGTGCTCCACATCCAACAGGTTCTCCAATGCTTCCTGGAGAGCCAGCTGTTTGTAAAAGCAGAGAAGTGCCAGTTCCATCGTTCCACCATCCATTTTCTGGGTTTCATCATCGCCGCAGGGAGTGTGCAAATGGATCCCGGGAAGGTGAGAGCGGTGATGGATTGGTCCCAGCCTACTTCCAGGGTGCAGCTGCAATGCTTCCTGGGGTACTCCAACTTCTATCGCCGCTTTATCCGGGGTTACAGCACCCTGGCTTCCCCCCTGTCTGCACTCACCTCGTCCAAGGTTCCGTTCACATGGTCTCCAGCTGCTGACCGGGCATTCCGGGGCCTCAAACATCTCTTCACCACAGCTCCCATCTTGGTTCATCCGGACCCTTCCCGTCAGTTCATGGTGGAGGCCAATGCTTCTGATATCAGAGTGGGGGTGGTCATGTCCAAGCGTTCTGCACTGGACCTCATTTTTACATTTACATTTTTGTCATTTAGCAGACGTTCTTATCCAGAGCGACTTACAGTAGTGAATACATACATTTAATTTTCATTTCATGCATTTTTTTTGTCAACGCCACGGAAAAGAACTACGATGTGGAGAATTGTGAGCTTCTCGCAGTGAAGATGGCGTTGGAGGAATGGAGGCACTGGCTGGAGGGGGCGGAACACTCATTCATCATGTGGACCGACCACAATAACCTGGAGTATTTCCGCACTGCCATGTGCCTTAACTCCAGGCAAGCCAAATGGGCACTGATGTTCACACGGTTCAACTTCTCCCTCTCGTACCGGCCGGGATCCAAGAATGTCAAGCAAGATGCACTGTCCCGCCGCTATAGCCCCATGCGTACCACCCCAGAGCCCAAGACCATCCTTCCCACCTCGTGCCTAATGACGGCACTCAACTAGGGTATAGGAAAACTGGTCCGGGAGACGCAGCGATCCCAGCCGAACCCTGGGGGGCCCTGATAATTGGATGTTTGTGCCTGGCGCTGTCCGCTCTGAAGGTCCTGGAGTGGGCCCATTCCTCCAGGCTTGCTTGCCACCCGGGCTCCCGTCTAACCCTGGTCTTCATGCAACAACGCTTTTGGTGGCCTACGATGGTTCCGGATGTCACCGCGTTTGTCTCCGCCCGCACGGTCTGTGCTCAGAATAAGACTCTTCTGCAAGCTCCGGCTGGTCTTCTTCAACAACTGCCTGTCCCTCACCGACCCTGGTCCCACATAGCCCTGGATTTTGTCATGGGTCTCCCCCATCTGAGGGCAACACTACCATCCTGACTGTGGTCAACCGGTTTTCCAATGCCGCTCACTTCATTCCTCTCCCCAAGCTACCCTCGGCCAAGAAGACCGTCCAGCTCATGGTGCAGCACATCTTCCGGATCCATGGACTGACCGTGGACATGGTCTCTGACCGGGGGCCTCAGTTCTCGTCCCGGTGTTGTAAGGACGATCTGCACCCTCATTGGGTCGTCTGCCAGCCTGTCCCCTGGGTTCCACCCCAAGTCCAAAGGCCAGTCGGAGCGAGTCAACCAGGATCTTGAGACTACTCTACGCTGCCTGGAGCCCGGTCGGCCGTCCTCAAGACCACCTCCAGGTATCGACTACAGGTAGATAGCCATCGGACCCCGGCTCCCTGGTATCGTCTCGGGCAGAAGGTATGGCTATCCACCCGGGATCTGCCCCTCCAGGTGGAATCCCGCAAACTCTCACCCCGGTTTATTGGCCCATTTCCCATATCCAAGATTATTAGCCCCTCTGCTGTTCGTCTTCTGCTGCACCGTACCCTTCATATACATCCCACCTTTCATGTGTCCAGAGTCAAACCTATGTCTCACAGCCCTTTGTCTCCTGTTTGCTGCCTGCCTGCCGACCTGTACCTCATTAACCTCTCTAGGGTCGGCGGGACGAAATCGTCCCACCTATGTAACAGCCAGTGGAATCCTGTGGCGCGTTATTCAAATACCTTAGAAATGCTTATACTTCAATTTCTCAAACATATGACTATTTTACACCATTTTAAAGACAAGACTCTCGTTAATCTAACCACACTGTCTGATTTCAAAAAGGCTTTACAACGAAAGCAAAACATTAGATTATGTCAGCAGAGTACCCAGCCAGAAATAATCAGACACCCATTTTTCAAGCTAGCATATAATGTCACAAAAACCCAAACCACAGCTAAATGCAGCACTAACCTTTGATGATCTTCATCAGATGACACACCTAGGACATTATGTTATACAATACATGCATGTTTTGTTCAATCAAGTTCATATTTATATCAAAAACCAGCTTTTTACATTAGCATGTGACGTTCAGAACTAGCATACCCCCCGCAAACTTCCGGTGAATTTACAAAAAATTTACTAAATTACTCACGATAAACGTTCACAAAAAGCATAACAATTATTTTAAGAATTATAGATACAGAACTCCTCTATGCACTCTATGTCCGATTTTAAAACAGCTTTTCGGTGAAAGCACATTTTGCAATATTCTGAGTAGATAGCCCGGCATCACAGGGCTAGCTATTTAGACACCCAGCAAGTTTAGCACTCACCAAAGTCAGATTTACTATAAGAAAAATGTTATTACCTTTGGTGTTCTTCGTCAGAATGCACTCCCATGACTTCTACTTCAATAACAATGTTGGTTTGGTCCCAAATAATCCATAGTTATATCCAAATATCCTCTGTTTTGTTCATGCGTTCAAGACACTATCCGAATGGTAAAGAAGGGTGACGAGCACGACGCATTTCGTGACAAAAAATGTCAAAATATTCCATTACCGTACTTCGAAGCATGTCAACCGCTGTTTAAAATCAATTTTTATGCCATTTTTCTCGTAAAAAAGCGATAATATTCCGACCGGGAATCTGTGTTTAGGTTAAAAGACGAAAGAAAATAAAAGCATGGGGTCGACTCGTGCACGCGCCTCAGCCCATTGTCCTCTGATAGAGCACTTGCTCTATCAGAGGCCAAAAGCGCTAATGTGTTTCAGCCTGGGGCTGGAATTACATCATTCAGCTTTTTCCCGCCTTCTGAGAGCCTATGAGAGCCGTAGGAAGTGTCACATTACAGCAAAGATCCTCAGTCTTCAATAAACAGAGTCAAGAAGCTCAAGGAATGGTCAGACAGGCCACTTCCTGTAAGGAATCTTCTCAGGTTTTTGCCTGCCATATGAGTTCTGTTATACTCACAGACACCATTCAAACAGTTTTAGAAACTTTACGGTGTTTTCTATCCAAAGCCAATAATTATATGCATATTCTAGTTACTGGGCAGGAGTAGTAACCAGATTAAATCGGGTATGTTTTTTTTCCGGCCGTGCAAATACTGCCCCCTATCCCCAACAGGTTAAAAATTTGATTAAAAGAGAGATTGATGCAGCACCTTTATTCGCATGGAAAATGGATGAAACCACAGACATCAGCTGTCACACACTCAGTTATCGTCAGGTATGTGGATGATCAGGGCTTTATTCAGGAATGTTTCTTGGGAGGTTCAGCTTTAATATTGCGGATAGATTGTTGCTTCCATCAATGTAATTGTCTGCATCATTTCCAATCCCCCATATATTTTTGGGGTAAATATATATATCCATATACATACATACTGTCACGTTTGTCGTATGATGGAGACCAAGGCGCTGCGTGTGTATCGTTCCACATTTTATTATAACTGTGAAACTATGCAAGACATACAACAAAACAACAAACCGTGACGAAGAGGTGCAACATACACTAACTCCTAATAATCTCCCACAAAACCTAGTGGGAAAAACAACAACTTAAATATGATCCCCAATTAGAGACAACGATGACCAGCTGCCTTTAATTGGAGATCATCCCCCAAAAAACAACATAGAAATACAGAAACTAGAACCACACAACATAGAAAATTTGAAGTAGACAAAACCCCCTGTCACACCCTGACCTACTCTACCATAGAAAATAAAAGCTTTCTATGGTCAGGACATGACTGTACCCCCCCCCCAAAGGTGCGGACTCCGAACGCAAAACTGAAACATAACCCCCCCCCCCCCCAAAAAAAACAGGGAGGGTTAGGGTGGGTGTCTAATGTCGGTGGCGTCTCTGGTGCAGGACGAAGAACCTTCTCATCCTGCGGATCCTCCTGCATCGGAGGCGGTTCTGGTGCGGGACGAAGAACCCTCTCATCCTGCTTATCCGCCAGCATAGGAGGCGGCTCCGGTTCGGGGCATAGCCTCCGCTCTGCCAGCTGATCCCTCCGCTTTTGTGTCACCGGACCGGGGGTCATTGCCGGAGGTTCTGGACTGCAAACCGCCGCTGGAGACTCCGGACTGCAGACCGCCGCTGGATACTCTGGACTGGAGGCTCCGGACTGGGGGACGTCGCTGGAGGCTCCTTGACTGGGGGACGTCGCTGGAAGCTCCGGACTGGGGGCCGTCGCTGGAGGCTCCGGACTGGGGGCCGTCGCTGGAGCCTCCGGACTGGGGGCCGTCTCAGGAGGCTCCGGACTGGGGGCCGTCTCAGGAGGCTCCGGACTGGGGGCCGTCTCAGGAGGCTCTGGACTGGGGGCCGTCTCAGGAGGTTCCGGACTGTGGGCCGTCTCAGGAGGTTCCGGACTGGGGCCCGTCTCAGGAGGCTCCGGACTGTGGGCCGTCTCAGGAGGTTCCGGACTGTAAAATGTCGCCGGAAGCTCCGGACTGGGAACTGTCGCCGGAAGCTCCAGACTGGGAACTGTCGCCGGAAGCTCCAGACTGGGAACTGTCGCCGGCAGCTCCAGACTCGGAACTGTCGCCGGAAGCTCTGGACTGGGAACTGTCACCGGAAGCTCTGGACAGGTGGCGCCAGACTGGTAACACGCACCTCAGGGCGAGTGTGGAGAGCAGGAACAGGACAAACCGGATTGGACAGGCGTACTGGAGGCCTGATGCGTGGGGCTGGCACAGGTGTCGCCAGACTGGTAACACGCACCTCAGGGCAAGCGCGAGGAGCAGGCACAGGGCGTACCAGGCTGGATAGACTCACTGGAGGCCAGGTGCATGGGGCAGGTACAGGATAAACTGGGCCGTGGAGGCGCACCGGTGGTTGAGCGTAGAGCTGACACAACCAAATCAAATCAAATCAAATTTATTTATATAGCCCTTCGTACATCAGCTGAAATCTCAAAGTGCTGTACAGAAACCCAGCCTAAAACCCCAAACAGCAAGCAATAATTGTGAAAGAAGCACGGTGGCTGGGAAAAACTCCCTAGGAAAAACTCCTGAGAAAGGCCAAAAACCTAGGAAGAAACCTAGAGAGGAACCAGGCTATGAGGGGTGGCCAGTCCTCTTCTGGCTGTGCCGGGTGGATATTATAACAGAACATGGTCAAGATGTTAAAATGTTCGTAAATGACCAGCATGGTCAAATAATAATAATCATAGTAATTGTCGAGGGTGCAACAAGCACGTCCGGTGAACAGGTCAGGGTTCCGTAGCCGCAGGCAGAACAGTTGAAACTGGAGCAGCAGCATGGCCAGGTGGACTGGGGACAGCAAGGAGTCATCCTGGCTGGATGCTGGCTGGATGCTTACTTTGGCTGGATGCTTACTTTCGCCCGGCAAATGTGGGGCACTGGCACAGGACGCACAGGGCTGTGAATGTGCACTGGTGACACAGTGCGCGGAGCCGGCGCAGGATATCCTGGACCGAGGAGGCGTACTGGAGACCAGGAGTGCTGAGCTGGCACCACCCTTCCTGGCTGAATGCTCACTCTAGCCCGGCAAATGCGAGGCGCTGGCAATGAGCGCACCGGGCTGTGAATGCGCACTGGAGATACAGTGCGCATCACCACATAACACGGTGCCCAACTGGTCACATGCTCCCCACGGTAAGCACGGGGAGTTGGCTCAGGTCTGAACCCTGACTCTGCCAATCTCCCCGTGTGCCCCCCCCCCAAAAAAATGTTTTTGGGGCTGCCTCTTGTGCTTGCCTTGATGGTATAACGCCTCGTAATATTGCCGTTCTGCTCTCGCTGCTTAAATCTCCTCCTTTGGACGACGATAATCCCCGGGCCTTGTCCAGGGTCCTGCCCCATTCAGGATTTCCTCCCAGGTCTAGTCCTCCTGACCACGCTACTTGGTTCGTTGAAGGGGGGAGATTCTGTCACATTTGTCCTATGATGAAGGAGACCAAGGTGCAGCGTGTGTATCGTTCCACATTTTATTATAACTGTGAAACTATGCAAGACATACAAATAAACTAATAAACAAAACAACAAACCGTGACGAAGAGGTGCAACATACACTAACTCAAAATAATCTACCACAAAACCTAGTGGGAAAAACAACAACTTAAATATGATCCCCAATTAGAGACAACGATGACCAGCTGCCTCTAATTGGAGATCATCCCCCAAGAAAACAACATAGAAATACAGAAACTAGAACCACACAAAATATAACATTTTAACTAGACAAAACCCCCTGTCACGCCCTGACCTACTCTACCATAGAAAATAAAAGCTTTCTATGGTCAGGACGTGACAGTACATACATACGTACGTACATACATACATACATACATACATACATACATACATACATACATACATACATACATACATACATACATACATACATACATACATACATACATACATACATACATGCCCATATATATATGTATACATGAACATTCATACATATATATACACATACAGTTAAAGTCAGAAGTTTACATACATTACACTTAGGTTGGAGTCATTAAAACTTGTTTTTCAACCACTCCACAAATTTCTTGTTAATTAACAAACAATAGTTTTGGCAAGTCGGTTAGGACGTCTACTTTGTGCATGACACAAGTCATTTTTCCAACAATTGTTTACAGACAGATTATTTCACTTATAATTCACTATCACAATTCCAGTGTGTCAGAAGTTTGCATACACTAAGTTGACTATGCCTTTAAACAGCTTGGAAAATGGCAGGAAATGATGTCATGGCTTTAGAAGCTTCTGATAGACCAATTGACATCATTTGAGTCAATTGGAGGTGTACCTACCTTCAAACTCAGTGCCTCTTTGCTTGACATCATGGGAAAATCAAAAGAAATCAGCCAAGACCTCAGAAAAATATTGTAGACGTCCACAAGTCTGGTTCATCCTTGGCAGCAATTTCCAAATGCCCAAAGGTACCACGTTCATCTGTACAAACAATAGTAAGCAAGTAAAAACACAATGGGACCACGTAGACGGCATACCGCTCAGGAAGGAGACACATTCTGTACGTTGGTGCGAAAAGTGCAAATCATTCCAAGAACAACAGCAAAGGACATTGTGAAGATGCTGGAGGAAACGGGTACAAAAGTATCTATAACGAGTCCTATATCAACATAACCTGAATGGCCGCTCAGCAAGTAAGAAGCCCCTGCTCCAAAACTGCCATAAAAAAGCCAGACTATGGTTTGCAACTGCACATGGGGACAAAGATCGTACTTTTTGGAGAAATGTCCTCTGGTGTGATGAAACAAAAATAGAACTGTTTGCCATAATGACCATCATTATGTTTGGAGAAACAGGGGAGGCTTGGAAGCCGAAGAACACCATCCCAACCGCGAAGCACAGGGGTGGCAGCATCATATTGTGGGGGTGCTTTGCTGCAGGAGGGACTGGTGCACTTCACAAAATAGATGGCATCATGAGGTAGGAAAATTATGTGGATATATTGAAGCAACATCTCAAGACATCAGTGAGGAAGTTAAAGCTTGGTCACAAATGGGTCTTCCAAATGGACAATGACCCCAAGCATTCTTCAAAAGTTGTGGCAAAATGGCTTAAGGACAACGAAGTCAAGGTATTGGAGTGGCCATCACAAAGCCCTGACCTCAATCCTATAGAAAATTTGTGGGCAGAACTGAAAAAGTGTGTGCGAGCAAGGAGGCCTACAAACCTGACTCAGTTACACCAGCTCTGTCAGGAGGAATGGGCCAAAATTCACCCAACTTGTTGTGGAAGGCTACCCGAAACATATTACCCTAGTCAAACAAAGCCAATGCTACCAAATACTAATTGAGTGTATGTAAACTTCTGACCCGCTGGGAATGTGATGAAAGAAATAAAAGCTGAAATAAATAATTCTCTCTACTATTTATCTGACATTTCACATTAAAATGAAGTGGTGATCCTAACTGGCCTAAAACAGGGAATTTTGACTAGGATTAAATGTCAGGAATTATGAAAAACTGAGTTTAAATGTATTTGGCTAAGGTGTATTCAAACTTCTGACTTCAACTGTACATATATACATATATACATACTTAAAAAAAAATATATACCTTTATTATTCCCCGCAAACCCTACCACCCCTTCCCCAATTGTTTTAAACTAATAAACAATAACACTGAGGCTTCTACCTTCAGTTTATCCATATTGTACACATTTTACAGACACAATCTATTTTACAGTAGTTATATTTCATTTGTTTTTAGTCCTTCCTCTATTTCTGACATCCATCCAGTTTGATTTCTATTTTTAACTCCGCTGTTTCACAACATTTCTTAACCTATATACATTTTACAGAACCTGTAAATAAATGTTACATTAGTTATTTTGTTATTAGTCCCACCCTTCAGCTCCATTCAACCCCTTCCATCTGTCTCTTAACACCATCCATTTTGGATTTCTATTTGCCATATATGTTTCTGTGCTGTGCTGTGCTGTGATGCGTCACAAAAGTACTGAACCTTTCTATTCTCATAGCTTCTACAGATTTTAAATTAAAGATAAACATTTTTGCTAAAATAAATATTATATTATTGATTGATTGACTGTGACTTTTCAAATCACCCAGCATTGCTATCTGCAGCGTTAGTTCCAGGTAAATGTTGCAATTCTTCAGCCATTCCTGGACCTGTGACCAGAAACGACCTACATACATTATGGACAGTACCGAAATAAATGATCTAATGACTCTGCCTCCTCACAGCAAAATGTGCAGAGCTGGGAAGATTATATCCCCCATATATATATATAACATTCAATTGGTTGCAAGAATTTTGTATAATAATTTAAATTGAAAAATTCGAAGTTTTGAATCCAGCGTGTGCCATGGAATAGGTACATCGAAAATCTCTTCCCAACTATTTTGCAATTTATATGGCACAGCTGTCAATTTTTTGGTCCTTATATCAATTTAATTTATGTTTTTATTTATCAGAATTTTCTTTAAACATTTATGGTCTTTAATGCAGGGCTGACAGACAAGTTCCTTACTTTTTCCACATTCTACTTGCCTCTTCCATTTTTGTGGTAAAGCTGCAATTAGATGGTTGCAATTTTGGGTAGAGCAGACATTTCCATATGTCTGTGTTAGCTGCATGTGTGACATAACTCCACCAGTCCTATTTATGATATAATTTTCCAAAATTATACCTTTTTTTAAAATGTATCGAAGAATACGTTTTTTTAATCAATTAGTACATTTCAGTTTCACCACAATATTTGTTGTATTATTTGTTCTGTCTTTTCAGGTGGATTAAACTGAAATTGCAACCAAATGTCTAAGGCTTGTTTAAAAAATAACGATATTTTGGAGATTATTTCATTTTCAATTAACCGAAAGTGAGCAATTTGGCTACTTTGATGTGTCAACTGGGCGAGATAGGCAGTCTGTGTTTGACTTTGTGCATTCTGAGATGTCTGAGTTTAACTTCATGGAGAAACTTGGTGCCTAAACCTATTATGATGCTGCTGTAATGGCTTCGGACTTAAATGGCCTGCAGGCAAAAAGTAAAATAGTAGCTCCGGGTGCTACTTCTGTGTTCCATTACTATTCACACCGGCTCAATCTATTTCTGAGTCAGAGAACGAAGTCCATTCCCAAAGTTAAGGTTTTCTTTGCAACACTGGGCAGCTTCACATTTTTTTTGCAAGTCGATGAAAAGGGTGATGTTGCTTGTACAGGCTGGATGTGCATGCTTGCCGAAAAACACATCAACGCATTGGAATTTGACTTCGAGAATTGTCAACACTGTGGCGAAAAACTATGAGCAACTTAAGGACACCTTCACCTCTATCATAGAGCACCCTGCAATGGATGATGACACCGTGTCATATGCAGATGGTTTCAAGGCAAAGCTGGAAGATTTTTGATGTATTTTTTTTACTTGTGTTTGACATGGATGCAGACTACTGTAAGAGAAGAGTAGAGAATCTGACAAGCACAATGGAGGAGCACAAGTGTGATGTAGCATTCGGAGCCATATCTGAGAAGGCAGCAAGCACGACAGAGGATCCAGAGATTCTAGATCAGCCTGTCAGGCACATATACAGTAAAGATGAATTAGTGATAACAAGCATTGAGGTTAATTACATCTCAATCAATTCAGGAAGTAAACTGGAACAATGTTGGGTATGACAATACTATCCTACGTATCATATTGTAATGACCTTAACACAACACCTAACAACCTCGTCAAGAGGTTTAGATTTCTTGGAGTAACGGCTAAGGTGATGGGTTGACAGTGGCTGGACCCGGTTCGAGTCCCAGGCCGAGGCTACAACCCAAAATCGCTACAACATTTTCTCTATGCTATTCAGCCAATCAAAAACACTGTCTATTTGTCTCAATATATCACAGTATTTAACTAAGTTTGTATGGCTTATTAATTCTATAAATGCAAATTATATTTAAATAAAAACATGGTTATAGATACAAATACTTGAAGATAAATGTTTGAGATAAAAGGGTATAATAATTTTTTTAAATTATAATTTTTTTAAATTTACATTATGTACATTCTTTTTTCTTATTAAACTCTTGTCGTTTTTTCATGAGAAGTTATTCCCCACAAAAACATATGTTTTTTCTCTCCATTAGAAATGGTGTATATTAAACAAGTTTTATGAAATAATAAAATACAGTTTAAAAAAATACTGGAAAATAAGAAAGAATTACTATATTCTATAGTATAGGACGAGAAGGAAAACAGCCATTTTCCTTTAGGCATATATTAACACTAGAAGTGCTAATGGTGTCATTTTGACGGCAAAATTATGAATTTACATTTTTATGTACTCTGCTATCTTTTATATGTCCCCTTTCGACGGAAATTCAGAATTTTCCTTGACATGGAATTGAGCCCAACCTTGGCAATCAGTGACAACTGCACCCCCTCCCGTGCTCTGCGACCCCTGATGAAAAATTCTCCTTTTACTGCCCATACAGAGTCTCAGTAGACTTCAGAGGGAAATAGAGGCTAACCATCTGTCACCTGACCTCTAGTAACAGTGCTATATACAGTCCAATGGACAGGATCACCAGGATGCTGATCACGTTTTTACACTTTACAGTGATAAAATTAAACACAGGAAGATCTGTATTTCACTGCACTTTACTAGAAGACCTGCAGGTCCTGACAGAGACCAATGGGGCATTTTTCATGCTGCAGTTGGAAACAGGCAGTCAGACAACTTTGGGATTAAAATATTTTTGTTGTCCTGCAGATTATTTGGAAACAGTTCTTTCTGCTTTGTACGAGTTAGTCTACCTTTTGTATACAAAGCACACCTTTGTTGCATTATTCACACACTCTCCTCTTGGGCATGCAAGATCAAGCGCACCTAGTAGCCTACCCATACAGTGCCTTGAATAAGTATTCTCCCCACTTAGACTTTTCCACATTTCGTTGCGTTACAACCTGGAATTTAAATGGTTTAATTGGTAATTTTTTTGTAAAAAAAAACGAATAGATCGTTATTACAATAGAATGCACCCCCTTGAGGATATACATGTAATAAACACCTTTGGCAGACATTACAGCTGTGAGTCTTCTTGTTTATGTCTCATAAGAGCTTTGCACAGTTGTATTGTACAATATTTGCCCATTATTCTTAAAAAAATTATTCAAGCTCTGTCAAGGTATTGGGGATCATGGCTAGACATTAATTTTCAAAACTTGCCATAGATTGTCAAGCAAATTGAAGTCAAAAATGTAACTTGGCACCTCATGAACATTCACTGTCTTCTTGGTACGCAACTCCAGTGTAGATGTAGCTTTGTGTTGTAAGTTATTGTCCTGCTGAAAGGTGAATTCCTCTCCCTGTGTCTGCAGGGAGACTGAAGCAGGTTTTCCTCTGAGATTTTACATGTGCTTAGCTCCATCCTGTTTCTTTTTATCCTAAAAAACTCCCCACTTTTTGCCAATGTCAAGCACACCCATACCATGATGCAGCCACCACCATGCCTGAAAATAAAGAGGCAGTTACTCATTGATGTGTTGTGTTGGATTTGCCCCAAACATAAGACTTTGCATATAGGCCAAAAAAGTGTATTCCTTTGCCGGAGTCGCCTCTTCACTGTTGACATTGAGACTGGTGTTTTGTGGGTACTATTTAATGAAGCTGCCAGTTGAGGACTTGTGAGGTGTCTGTTTCTCAAACTAGACACTCCAATATACTTGTCCTCTTGCTCAGTTGTGCACCGGGGCCTCCCACTCCTCTTTCTATTCTGATTAGAGACAGTTTGCGCTGTTCTGTGAAGGGAGTAGTACACAGTGTTGTACGAGATCTTCAGTTTCTTGGCAATTTCTCCCATTCGAATAGCCTTCATTTCTCAGAACAAGAATAGACTGACGAATTTCAGAAGAAAGTTCTTTGTTTCTAGCCATTTTGAGCCTGTAATCGATCCCACAAAGGCTGATGCTCCAGATACTCAACTAGTCTAAAGAAGACCAGTTTTATTGCTTTTTTAATCAAACAACAGTTTTCAGCTGTGCTAACATAATTGCAAAAGGGTTTTCTAATGATCAATTAGCCTTTTCAAATTCTTTCAAAACCAAGGACATTTCTAAGTGACCCCAAACTTTTGAACGGTAGTGTATATTGATCACCCTTCTTTGTCTCCATCTATTTTTTTAAACCTAGCTCAAGTGAGATTGCAAGTTTCTCCAACTCCGCTCTCTACAATCTACTTCTAGCCTATTGGCTGATATAGCCCAGTAACACTGATAGTCTAATAAAATATAATGGGCCAGGTAAGAATCTCTGGAAATGTAACCTATTTCTTAGGTTATTTTTGCGCATTTGATATTGCCTATAGAGCGCAAAATTGCTGGGACCATGGCTGGCAAGTGAGCTGCGTCACATTATATGGACTGCGACTGGGTTCGTAATCAGTTATTGGGTTAACGGGTGGGAGTCAGACAGAAAGCCAGTGGGTGTGGGCGAGAGCAGTATGAAAAGCTGTGTGCAGGAGAGATGGATGAATAAATCAGTCCCTCGCAGACGTTTACACTGTGCATTTAAAATACTTGTCTGAAATACTATTTTACTGAGAGCCACAATCTCTCTCAATTTCAAGAACGAGCAAACTATTAAAAAATGTGTGTCTGCTTTGATGTAAACCTCACTGATCAGCCTTGTGTCACTGGGGCTTACGTGTTGGCATTAGAACTCATCTGACCGGTTTTGGTGTATTTGGGAGTGTCAAAACTAGTCAGTTGAGTTCTAATGCCAACTCGTAAGCCACAATGTGGAATGAAGACTTTTACTTTCATTTTTTCTCCAGCTGCCTTGTGAAGAGTTGGTGTTGTAAACTTGACATTTTCTTAATTCTTTGATTTCTTTCTCACACTAACTGAGCTAATATATTCCTTCAAGCCATTGTTCTAAGACCTGGTTTGTTCAGAAGAACTTTGAATATTGCACTTAAATTCCATTTGTGATGACACACGCTGTGTGACCAAAAGGGATCAAATCTGACAAGTTCTCTACTCTAATAACAGCTCAATCTAATGTTTTACAGACTGAAGATGCAGATGCAGAAATGGCCACCAGGAATGTAATCTCAGATTCTGGTAAGCATTTCACCTTTGAGATTGTTATTTGATAAACCAAATTTAGGTGCTGTTAAATGTTGTGCATACTGTTGGCTGTGTTCAGATAAACATTAAGGACACACCTACATAGTATTGCATTCATTCTTAAAGGCTGCCTATAAAGCAACACTTTATCTGTTTTCCCACTGTCACATGAGGAACTGCAAAGAGTCTCTGTTTATTTATCTTTAGCCATGAAGGTGAGGTGAGTTGGCTAAGGCGCATTGGGCATTACTCAGACTTTGATAAATTGAAAGTTGGAAGGACAGCTTTAAACCTGTATTCAGAATGGAACAATTAAAATTGGATAAACCATCTCTCTCCCTCCCTCTCTCTCTCTCTCAGAGGACTTCCTCCAACTCTCTGAGATGAGGATTATGCGGCTGGGGTGCAGAGAATCTGGGAAGAGCTCAGCAGGAAACACCATCCTGGGCAGAGAAGAGTTTGCTTTAGGGACAACCGTTCAGTGTTTGAAGAGACAAGGAAAAGTAGCAGGACGGCAAGTCACTGTGGTAGACAATCCAGGATGGTGGAGGAATCACACTGTAGAAGAGACTCCAGAGCTGGTTAAAGATCATATTGTGAACAGTGTGTATCTCTGTCCTCCAGGACCCCACACTCTCCTCCTGGTCATACGGGTGGATCCTTCATTCACTGAGAAAAACAGAAAGGCAGTAGAGGAACACCTTGAGCTTCTCAGTAAGACAGTCTGGAGTCACACTATAGTGCTGTTCACCTGTTGGGACTGTCTGGGAGACACAAGGGCAGCACATTGAGAGTGAAGGGCAGGCCGTCCAATGGCTTGTTGAGAAATGTGGCAACAGGTATCATGTGTTCAACAATAAGAACAGGGGTGATGGCACACAAGTCACAGCGCTGCTGGAGAAGATAGGGGATATGGTGGAAGGAAACAGAGGAGGCCATTATGAGAAAGATGAAATAGAAAACTCCCACCACCAGCAGCCGCCCCAGACACACCATGTCTACAAGAAGGAGAGGAAAGACAAGGGCAAGGGGAAGAAGCTCACCAAGGCAGAAAAAGACACCCCAAGCACACCCCAAACACATTCTTAGTTTTAAATAACCTGGACCCAGAGCTGAAGAACCTGTTTAACATGTGTGGCATCTCTGAGGCCCAGCTCAAAGACAAGAAGACCTTCAAGGTCATCAACGACTTCATCGAGAGGAAAGGAGGGGTGGTGGCCGTCAAGGTGGAGTTCCGTAGTCAAGCCCCACCACCTCCTCCACCCTCTCAGGCTCCCACCTCTGCCCCTCCCCAATCTGCCATGGATATGGTGGCAGGAAACAGAGGAGAAGTGTATCAAGCTTCAGAGGAAGACCCGTAGTTTCCTGAAGGAACTATCAGAGTCAATAAGACGAGCATGAAGCATTGACCTTCCTGCTCCAATACGTGAGGTTTATAGCCATTCATACTGCCTGATTGCCAAGCAGAAACAATATGGAATAATGGCTAGTCCAATATATATTTTTGTAATAACCGATATAGTAAATGCGTCAATGGCTTTCGCACCAGTAAATCTGTTTTTTATGAATGACAAGGCTCTAACATTTATAAAAGTTTATAGTGTTGCACAATTTTGTAACGATAGTAAGTACTTACTGTCCAACGTTACCTTCCCCTACAGTGACTGGAGGTTCCATATGTGACACATCACTGGGAACCTCTTTCTACAGCTCAATGAGATCTGTGTGCAGCTATGACACCACATCCCTCAGCTCTGGCATCGGCTCCATCAGTTGGAGTGAAATGTATTCACAGAGTTCCATAGTCAGAGGATTGAAGTTACCGAAGATCCTCAGGACAAAAAAGCCCCACAATAGAAAAATTACTGTAAAGAGGATGTTTATATCCTTAACTCTGATATAGTCCCACTTTTATTGAGATAAAACAAATGTCTTGTGGACAGACTATGTTAACATTAATGGTACCTTAGCATCTGGCAACAGACTGTGGGATCCGATGACTAACGTGTAACTTTGCACTGGCAGATTTGTCATCACTGGTCATTTGGACAAATCACACAATTTCTTTTTGAATTTTCGGAAGAGGAGGGGGCATTTCCTCATTCCACTTAATCTCAATATACCACAATTAATATGTGCTGGTTATTGATTCTTTAAATGCTAATTACAGTGAGGGAAAAAAGTATTTGATCCCCTGCTGATTTTGTACGTTAGCCAACTGACAAAGAAATGATCAGTCTATAATTTTAAATGTAGGTTTATTTGAACAGTGAGAGACAGAATAACAACAAAAAAATCCAGAAAAACGCATATCAAAAATGTTATAAATTGATTTGCATTTAAATGAGGGAAATAGGTATTTGACCCCCTCTCAATCAGAAAGATTTCTGGCTCCCAGGTGTCTTTTATACAGGTAACGAGCTGAGATTAGGAGCACACTCTTAAAGGGAGTGGTCCTAATCTCAGTTTGTTACCTGTATAAAAGACACCTGTCCACAGAAGCAATCAATCAATCAGTTTCCAAACTCTCCACCATGGCCAAGACCAAAGAGCTCTCCAAGGATGTCAGGGACAAGATTGTAAAATGACCTCCAGCAGGCCACAAATGTGCATGTGTCTGCTCAAATGGTCAGAAACAGACTCCATGAGGGTGGTATGAGGGCCCGACGTCCACAGGTGGGGGTTGTGCTTACAGCCCAACACCGTGCAGGACGTTTGGCATTTGCCAGAGAACACCATGATTGGCAAATTCGCCACTGGCGCCCTGTGCTCTTCACAGATGAAAGCAAGTTCACACTGAGCACATGTGACAGACGTGACAGAGTCTGGAGATGCCGTGGAGAACGTTCTGCTGCCTGCAACATCCTCCAGCATGACCGGTTTGGCGGTGGGTCAGTCATGGTGTGGGGTGGCATTTCTTTGGGGGGGCCGCACAGCCCTCCATGTGCTCGCCAGAGGTTGCCTGACTGCCATTAGGTACCGAAATGATATCCTCAGACCCCTTGTGAGACCATATGCTGGTGCGGTTGGCCCTGGGTTCCTCCTAATGCAAGACAATGCTAGACCTCATGTGGCTGGAGTTTGTCAGTAGTTCCTGCAAGAGGAAGGCATTGATGCTATGGACTGGCCCGCCAGTTCCCCAGACCTGAATCCAATTGAGCACATCTGGGCCATCATGTCTCGCTCCATCCACCAACGCCACGTTGCACCACAGACTGTCCAGGAGTTGGCGGATGCTTTATTCCAGGTCTGGGAGGAGATCCCTCAGGAGACCATCCGCCACCTCATCAGGAGCATGCCCAGGCATTGTAGAGTGGTCATACAGGCACGTGGAGGCCACACACACTACTGAGCCTCATTTTGACCAGTTTTAAGGACATTACATCAAAGTTGGATCAGCCTGTAGTGTGGTTTTCCACTTTCATTTTGAGTGTGACTCCAAATCCAGACCTCCATGGGTTGATAAATTGGATTTCCATTGATTATTTTTGTGTGATTTTGTTGTCAGCACATTCAACTATGTAAAGAAAAAAGTATTTAATAAGATGATTTCATTCATTCAGATCTAGGATGTGTTATTTTAGTGTTCCCTTTTTTTTGAGCAGTGTACATTTAAACTCAGTTTTTCACAATTCCTGACATTTTATCCTAGTAAAAAATCCCTGTCTTAGGTCAGTTAGAATCACCACTTTATTTTAAGAATGTGAAATGTCAGAATAATAGCAGAGAGAATGATTTATTTCAGCTTTTATTTATTTCATCATATTCCCAGTGGGTCAGAAGTTTACATACACTCAATTAGTATTTGGTGGCATTGCCTTTAAATTGTTTAACTTGGGTCAAATGTTTCTGGTAGCCTTCCACATGCTTCCCACAATAAGCTGGGTGGATTTTGGCCCATTCCTCCTGACAGAGCTGGGTCCTGACAGAGCTGGTGTAACTGATTCAGGTTTGTAGGCCTCCTTGCTCGCACACGCTTTTTCAGTTCTGCCCACAAACTTTCTATAGGGTTATGGTCAGGACTTTGTGATGGCCACTCCAATACCTTGACTTTGTTGTCCTTAAGCCATTTTGCCACAACTTTGGAAGAATGTTTGTCCATTTGGAAGACCCATTTGCAACCAAGCTGTAACTTCCTGACTGATGTCTTGAGATGGTGCTTCAATATATCCACATAATTTTCCTTCCTCATGATGTATCTATTTTGTGAAGTGCACCAGTCCCTCCTGCAGCAAAGCATCCCCACAACATGATGCTGCCATCACCGTGCTTCACGGTTGGGATGGTGTTCTTCGGCTTGCAAGCGTACCCCTTTTTCCTCCAAACATAACGATTGTCATTATGGCCAAACAGTTCTATTTTTGTTTCATCAGACCAGAGGACATTCCTCCAAAAAGTACGATCTTTTCCCCATGTGCAGTTGCAAACCGTCGTCTGGCTTTTTTATTGCGGTTTTGGAACAGTGGCTTCTTCCTTGCTGAGTGGCCTTTCAGGTTAATGTCGATATAGGACTTGTTTTACTGTGGATATAGATACTTTTGTACCTGTGTCCTCCAGCATCTTCACAAGGTCCTTTGCTGTTGTTCTGGGATTGATTTGCACTTTTCGCACCAACGTACGTTCATCTCTAGGAGACAGAACGCGTCTCCTTCCTGAGCAGTATGACAGCTACGTGGTCCCATGGTGTTTATACTTGCGTACCATTGTTTGTACAGATGAACGTGGTACCTTCTGGCATTTGGAAATTGCTCCCAAGGATGAATCAGACTTGTGGAGGTCTACAATTTTTTTTCCTGAGGTCTTGGCTGATTTCTTATGATTTTCCCATGATGTCAAGCAAAGAGGCACTGAGTTTGAAGGTAGGCCTTGAAATACATCCACAGGTACACCTCCAATTGACTCAAATGATGTCAATTAGCCTATCCAGAAGCTGCTAAAGCCAAGACATAATCTTCTGGAGTTTTTCAAGCTGTTTAAAGGCACAGTCAACTTAGTGTATGCAAACTTCTGACTTCTGGAATTGTGATACAGTGAATTATAAGTGAAATAATCTGTCTGTAAACAATTGTTGGAAAAATGACTTGTGTCATGCACAAAGTAGATGTCCTAACCAACTTGCCAAAACTATAGTTCGTTAACAAGAAATTTGTGGAGTGGTTGAAAAACAGGTTTTAATGACTCCAACCTAAGTGTATGTAAACTTCCGACTTCAACTGTATATGTGGTCTTCAATGTTGGCCTACATTCCATGAGACTTTTAAAAAACGTTTTTAAATTAAGAAGGGTTTGACATTATTTAATTATGTTTTACTTAGTCTGTAACACCATGGTCCAAATAGGTGACTGTAAATTGCATTATTTTGTGTTGCATGATGTAAGAAACCTGTCTCAAAGCTCTACAATTAATTATTATTAACAGACCGAGAATTAGACAATATATGCTACCCCTCTGACTACTGGCTTGTTTGCATATTCAAACCTGTCTCAAATTACAACATAAGCGTTTACTTGTCTGGCTTTTCAAAGACTGCTTGAAATGTAGCCTACACATTTTGTGCTCTTGTAGGAAGTACACAAAAAATGTGGGATTCAACAAGGGTTCTTCTAAGATCCTCAAAGTTTTCAGAAGAACATTAGTGGTCTTGGCACTGAAAATGGTCCGCTAAAGGTTGTTCCAAGAACCCCATAAGAGGTGGGGTTCATCAAGGAACCTCCTTAGTTGGTTGGGGTTCATGCAGGAACCTAACTGCCCAACTGAAACATTACGATTTAAATTTGAAAGGACCGCAGGTGAAGGCACTTAACTGAAAAATGTAAAGATCTCCTCAATTTAAGGTAAGGTTTGTCCCTTGTATGATCTAAACGGATATTGTTTTATGATGATACCATCTATCTTTTCATATTTGTGCAAATCTTTCTAAAACAGAGAATGGACACAATTCAATGGATATCAATCAACGAAGAAGTAAGAATATGCAGGCTATAAGAATATGCTGAAGGCTAGCTGTATTGGGTGCAGATAACTGAACTGCTTACTTTTCTGTCTGTGTCTGCAGATATACAGACAAGGAGGCATACAAAGGTATTGGTATTGGTATGTTATGCGGATCACATTTACCATCCACCTCCTTTACCTCTTCAATGAATATCCCATAGGCCTCTACATTATGGACAACGTATGTATATGAAAACTATTATCAAAAGAGGTTTTTTCATTCACATTCACCACAAAAACCAAGGTTTGAATACTGTTGTGTGTTTTGTTAATTATCTGTATAATTACATTTTTGGAGAAACCTGTTCGATCACCATGCACTGCAAAATCATTCTGGCTATGGATATGGAGAACATCAACACATTAACGTCAACACGCCAGAGGATAAACCCATTGGACTAGGGGCTCTGATGGGAGTTTACCTCATATTTGGATTTTTTTATTCTTCTTTGCCTCTAAAATCATAATAAATACTGTGAACTAAAATCTTGTGTTATTGTTATGCATATTATTACTAATAATAATAATAACAGGGGAGAAGGGGGGGTATTTAAAAAATTTACCCCAAAATGTTATTCAAAAAGGTTATTTGAGGATCCATTAAATGGGGTTATTTGAAGAACCCTTCTAAAGGGAACTTTGAAGAACTTATAGGAGTTTCCCCACAGTTTCAATTTGAAGAACCACTAATTGATACTCCTGGAAACTTTTATTTTTAAAGTGTAGTAACTCCTCATTGCTGACCTATACATAGATATAACTGGGCTAATAACTCGCTAATTAGCAAAGAATATCAGCAAATGTGCACACTCACGCCAATCTACGCACTGATCTGAACTGATCAGAAAAGCACATTCACTCCTGGGTCCGCACGTGGGCTACCCCGCCAATAGAATTCTACTCCATTGCGCGCTGGCTCTGCCTACAACAAAATCACAGACTCAATCTTGCAAAGTTAGATTTGATTTGATTTGTTGCACTATAAAGGGGATGATATAATGTCGATTCGATGACAGAAAAAAAAGTTTATCTATATAGTGTAAACTCCGTGAAGTTCAATCTCTAGCGTCTTTACAGGGCGTGGGATATATTCTGCACAGCAGGACTGGAGATGCGCAGCTGCGCACGCGCACAGTTTAGAGGGAACATTGGTTGAATCTCTATATTAGGAATGTATTCTTAATGTTTTGAACACTCAGTGTATATCCGCCTCACTCTCAGAAAAGTAAGTAGTACTGCTAGGTTTTACACAGTCAAATAAAAAAATAACTACACTGCCATTCAAAACTTTGGGGTCACTTAGAAATGTCCTTGTTTTTTTACCTTTATTTAACTAGGGAAGTCAGTTAAGAACAAATTCTCATTTTCAATGACTGCCTAGGAATAGTGGGTTAACTGTCTTGTTCAGGGGCAGGAGGACAGATTTGTACCTTGTCACCTCAGGGATTCAATCTTGCAACCTTTCGGTTACTAGTCCAACACTCTAACCACTAGGCTACCTGCACATTTTTTGTCCGTTAAAATAATATCAAATTGATCGGAAACACAGTGTAGACATTGTTAATGTTGTAAATGACTATTGTAACTGGAAATGACAGGTTTTTTATGGAATATCTACATAGGCGTACAGAGGCCTATTATGAGCAACCATCACGCCTGTGTTCCAATGGCACGTTGTGTTAGCTAATCCAAGTTTATCATTTTAAAAGGCTAATTGATCTATAAGAAAGCCCTTTTGAAATGATGTTATCACAGCTGAAAACTGGTGTTCTGATTAAAGAAGCAATAAAACTGACCTTTAGGCTAGTTGAGTATCTGGAGCATCAGCATTTGTGGGATCGATTACAGGCTCAAAGGCAGTGCCTGCAACGTAACCTCATAAACCTATCCTATGGTTGTCAAGCTGAAGACTCATTTCATGACCCATTCAACGATTTCAAACACAACCTTTGGAAACAGGAAATAGCTAACTGTCACGACTTCCGCCGAAGTTGGTTCCTCTCCTTGTTCGGGCGGCGTTCGGCGTCGCCGGTCTTCTAGCCATCATCGATCCACTTTTCATTTTCCATTTGTTTTGTCTTGTCTTCCCACACACCTGGTTTCAATTCCATCATTACATGTTGTGTATTTAACCCTCTGTTCCCCCCCATGTCCTTGTCCAGAATTGTTTATTGTAAGTGCTTGTGCACGTTATTCTGGTGTGCGCGGGTTTTGTACCCATTGTTTTGATTGTTCTGTTTCCAGTGGTTTTTATTATTAAACTGCACTGTTGTAAACACAGTTTTTACTCTCTTGCGCCTGACTTCTCTGCCACCAGTACGCACCCCTTACACTAGCTCCAAAGGCACTGAGGAGTCAGCATGCTGTTACTGTTGCCTTTTGACTTCTTACTCTAATCCCAAAAGTTTTCCAGCCGAAGCTAGTCCATTTGATTTCATTCAATCTAAAAAAGCTTTAATAATAATATCAATTGTGTACCTTTTTTTCAAACTATCCCACATTGAGCCCCCATTAAACCAGGGAGCAGCAGCAACAACAATAATCAACAAACAGCAACAACAATAATCAACAAACAACAACAACAGGTAGCCTAGTAGTTAGAGAGCTATGTCCGTAACCGAAATGTCGCTGGTTTGAATACCCGAGCCGACAACGTGAAATATTTGTCGATGTGCCCTTGTGCAGTTAAGCCTAATTTTCTCCAGCTGTGCTGTACTACTATGGCTGACCCTTTAAAACAACGCATTTCTCTGCACGTATTCAATGTATATGTAAAAATACATAAAAAAATCTAACAGTCCTTTGTTGATATCTGCCTTTCCCTCCCATTAACATTGCTACTTTCTTTTGCCAACATGACAAGACACATTGGAATCTTCTGTGAAGTGTGTCGCTGGCGGATTAAAAGGGATTTTCTGGGTCCATATTGTCATGACGTTGGCCTCTTTGGGTACAGGAATGACAGTTGACCCCCTCCCCTTTGTACCATCACCCAACCTACCTTCCCCCCCAACCCAGGGTTGTAAAAATTCCAAGAGGAGAATCTACTACAACATGTTTCATAGAGAGACAAAGGAAATTCTTCCAACTCATAGAATTGGAGAACCTAGCGACAGGTGTGTTCTGGAGAAGATATGGAAGATTGATGAAGACTCCAGCTACGAACTGATCCGCTTGGTACAATTTTGTGATACTCAGAAGAGACAATATAGCCATATTACCCTAAAACGGTCTACATGATAGCCTCAGCGATGAGACTGAATCCACATGGGTGTATACAATGTATTATTAAGGATAAAGCTATTTGTAATACATTGAGATGCTATGTACTGATGTTAATGTGATAGAATTATATTTCTGTAACCAAGTCTAGCTCAGTCATAGGCACGCCCCCAGGGACACATACAGGACCAGGCGTCATTTGACAAGCCTGTTCTCTGGGTACTATAAAAGACCCCCTGATTTACATTTCTACAGACCAGGCCTACACTCCATCGTGAGTTTGGCCCAGAGGTTTGACCAGCCAAGTACTCTACTGAAAGTGAACTATACCACGTGGTTAACTTTTACTATCGAGACCGACAGAATAAGAACAAGTCTTTGATATTAATTATTAGTCTGCAGCTAAGTAAATTATATCATCGAACGCGAAGACCAACCACATCCATTCTATGACGACATTCATGAATGTCGCTCTGAACGATCCATTCTAACCGAGAGAGAGAGAGAGAACGCTGACAAACTCTCCATCAGAACAAAACTCTCCAACACGAATCCCGACGACACATGAGCGTAAATATATATGGATATTACAATTGTTCCCGAATGAGTGAGCCTTCAATTGTTAATATTAATGAACTCTGTGTAACTTCTCAGCTTACCGTTTTATGACCCATTGTCTAACAGACCAGCCATGCTTGTTAGCCAGTAGGGCACATTCCCCTACCAATCCTGTGTGACGATAATTACTGTTTGTATGTTTTCTGTTAATTACTTAGTGTAGTAAATAAATGATTTTAAGACAATTGATGTATGGATGATTTTAGTAAAGACTGGGTTCGTGCAGATAACCAAGAATTACAACTTTCATGATGAGACTGAAACAACATACGGGTTAAGATTGACTGCTATCGATGTAAAATATTACTAAGTATTTTAAGAGTTTATTCAGAGGATAACAGCTCTATAAACGTTCTTCTGTGGTGCCCCGACTTTCTAGTTAATTACATTTACATGATTAGCTTAATCAGGTAATATCAATTACAGAGAAATAATTTTATAAGTTAGCATGTCATATCACTTAATCCGGCATAGCCAAAGACACGACATATATGGTGCCCCCGTGTGAGGACTCAAACTAAAATGCACGTTGGCTCATTTTGATAACATTTATGGAGCCCCCGTGCGAGGAATCTAAGATAGAATTGGACTTTGCTGTGAAATTCTATATATCAATTGTGCAAACAGAATTGTACAAACAGCCTGCTATCTAAACAAAGTGATTGTGCATTTTCCATTGAGAGAAGCTATTTAAAATAGCCCCGGTCTTATATCGATAGCAGTGAGGAATAAATTCCAGTTTTAGTCCGTTAGGCCAAACGGTACTATTTCTGTCGGTAAATGTTAACTTCTAGAGTAAGGTTAGAATTTAGAAGTTAACTGTCCGGTAACCGAGCCGAATAATTTGCCTACCGCACTAGGACAGTGTGGGCAGACCGTATGCGTATCTGTATTTTAGTACCGTGTCGCTCCGGTCAGCAGAAACGCTAGCAGAATATGCTGAATGGGGTTAAGGTGAGACGTCACTAGAAAACCCACCCTTTCCATAAGTGAAAGGATCCTATTTTGGTGCTTGGAAGGATACTTCTGAACGAAGTAGCAATAGCTTAGCATTACGGGCAAGCTAACAGAGAGGGAACATTTCCTCTCTCCGTACCACGTTTAAAATTCCTCCGTAGCGCGACGGAAGTCCGACCTTTGTACTTCCGTTTAAATTTCATCATTCTGCACCCTGGTGGTGAAGAATTGCCAGCACATCTCTAGGGGAAATTCAAACGTGGAGCACGGGATATGACGTCTCATTCAATTTAACTAACAAGTGAAATTGCCAGATTTACCTTTTCAAGTGGATCTTTTTAAAAAATATCCAAAATTGATTGGGCGTCCATAATGAGACATGATTAACTTTTTCCAAACTTAACTTAGATGAAGCAAGGCTCTCAGGTTAATTGAAAGTTAATTCCCAGATAGCCTATACAGGTTTGATATATCATAAATAGATTAATCAGTAAAATCTGCTTTAGCAAGGCACAGTCAGTAAAACCCATTACTGACGGGAGTGAATCCCATGTGGCTTCGGCCTTAAGGGAAAGTATAGTGGTGAATGTACCCTAAACATTTAAACTACATTACTGTTAGGATAACTCCGCAATCTGAATTGCTTGGGTATCATTGCCTCATTCAATTTATTTAGTTAAATTGTCGAACATACCTTTCTAGGTTCTTCCAACTAAATGAGACAACTTAAACTTTGCATATTAACCTTGATGAAGCAACCTCTCAGGTAATTCAAAGTTAATTCCCAGATAGCCTATACAGGTTTGATATATCATAAATAGATTAATCAGTAAAATCTGCTTTAGCAAGGCACATTCAGTAAAACCCATTACTGACGGGAGTGAATCCCATGTGGCTTCGGCCTTAAGGGAAAGTATAGTGGTGAATGTACTCTAAACATTTAAACTACATTACTGTTATGATAACTCCGCAATCTGAATTGCTTGGGTATCATTGCCTCATTCAATTTATTTAGTTAAATTGTCGAACATACCTTTCTAGGTTCTTCCAACTGAATGAGACAACTTAACCTTTGCATATTAACCTTGATGAAGCAACCTCTCAGGTAATTCAAAGTTAATTCCCAGATAGCCTATACAGGTTTGATATATCATAAATAGATTAATCAGTAAAATCTGCTTTAGCAAGGCACAGTCAGTAAAACCCCTTTACTGACGCTCAGCCCAGGTAGGAGCGTACCCTAGTGGTGAAGGGTCCCAACATTTGACCTACGGTTTACACTTATGATATCCAATCAATGGAGATTGTATGAACCAATCGTCTCATTCAATTTAATAAGTTAAATTGTCGAACATACCTTTCTAGGTTCTTCCAATTAAATGAGACAACTTAAACTTTGCATATTAACCTGGATGAAGCAAACTCTCAGGTAATTCAAGTTTAATACCCAGACAGCCTACCCAGGTAGGACTAATCATTGGCATTGATTAATTCAATTTGCTTTTGCAAATTCATTCACGCCCAACTTCCACAGTACGGTACAGTACTGATGGTTCATTAACGTCTATAAATAGATTAAAATCGTCTTTGCAGCTCCCCACGTTCCAAAACCAAATTTTGGAAAATTAGGAAAAACATTTTTCCTTTCAAATGTTCTAATAATGTGCAAGCTATCAGAGGGGGTGGTCCCCACTCGCCCGCTAATTAGTGAACCTCCACCCGTAAATGGATTGATCTCTGACCTCAGCAGCGATAACAACCCTAATTATGCCATTAGTGGAAAAGCAGACAACAATGTTTTCCAAAATCAACCATCGGGCGCAGGCCTCGTAAAGGTTCTCTCCAGTCTAGCTCTGATGTCTTGCCATCCGAGATTGCCATCTGTCCAATACCGCAGTGCACAGCTGAAGCACGAGCAGGTAATGGTAGACATAAAGGGACAGGGGGAGAGAACCGGGAAACCAATGACCAAGGCAGACAAGGGAAAAATTCTGCTAGCTATGGAACTGCGTTCGAAAACTGAACAATTAAATGTAATTGCAAAAACGTATGACGATGAACAAGCACAAGCTCTTCAACAAAATCGTTTTCTACAGGAACAAAATCATAGGCTACAGGAACAACTCGATTTAGCCAAAACTAAATACGATGATGTCCACGCCAAACTAGATAAATCTGAAGAGTTATCTACAAACAGGAGCGCTCAACTTGACAACATGCATGCTGTTTTGTTGAATGTTACTCAAAATAACACGGTGCTCCTCAAAGCGCTGCAGACCAAAGACGATCAGTTAATGAACACAATGACAAAGTTGGATGATAAATCAGCAGAACTTATTGAAGTCGCTGACCAAATGAATGATGAGAGAACTCAGGTGATGAGGTTGGAAATATTGATTTCTAAGCAAGCAGAGGAAATCTCATCACTGAATCTCTCGCTCCGTACTCAAGACCTCTATCTGCAAACCATGACAGATAAGTTTGAGACCGAAAGGAGCAGGTGTGACACTCACGTGTCCAAAATCAGTACTCTAAGCGCTCAAGTGGACTCTGCAATGCAGCAGAATTCCACCCTTAGGTACCATCTGGAGGAAATCCAGAATGGTTACGCTCTACAGCGCGACTTCCCATCCAAGCAACCGGAGCCCTGTACTCACAGGAGTGAAGACAATAGGTTTCAGACATTGCCTCCCTCATGTGTCCCTCAGTCTTCTCCTCTTTGCCCTTCGGCACTGAGTTATATGGCGCCTCTTGGCCAACAACAACAAGGCTTGGCTTCCTCTCTTGGCCTTTCGGCCCCAATCTCTCCACAGGATGAAGCCAACCCTCTCCGCCCGCTTGGCGCGGAATACCTTGACAAACTCGTCAAGAATTTCCCCACCTTTGACCCCATTCCAGGTCAGCCAAACGATACTGAGACGTTCCTAGCTGACATAGAGGATGCGTTGGATGGCTACCCAAACGCTACGGGTTCTGACAGGGTTTACCTGTTGAAGCGAATGTCAAATAGACACGTGACAAGGTTCATTCGTCTACAACAGCAACACGTGCTAAATGACTACACTAAACTTGCCACAGCTTTGAAATTAGAATTCAGTGGTTCTGCGACTCGCAAACACGATAGCTCACTGGCTAACACCGTCAAACAAGCTCGGAACGAACACCCACAAGCTTACTATCATAGGCTTCGTTTAGCTTACTTTGGCCTACTCACAGAAACAGGAATGGAAGAGCTTTTACCATTCAAACAAATGTTTCTGTCGAACATGTATCCCACCTTCATTACCTACTTGGGCCCTGCCGCCCACGTTGGCTTGCCTATCTTACAACTCAGAGAGCTTGCAAGCACAGCTTTTGAGGCATCAAAAGTTCACAACGCTAAGAGCCCTGACCACTCGGTTTTGAAGTTTAACCAGGAGCACTCACTCCAGTTAGAGGGTGCATTATCAGGTATTGGAGCGTCGAGAGATGACGCACAACAACAGTTTCTACCACGAAACCATGATTCCAATAACCTCCGCGGTCGAAATAACTGTAAAGTACGTAGCCATCAACATGACTACCGCTACAATCGACCCGTTCGCTGCGTTCCTGCACCCAACCCACAAAAAGTGTCAGAGCACAAGGGTAACAAAGGGTTGAAGGACGATCAAAACGTAGACCAATGTTCTCCAGAAGTCCCACTATGGGAAGAACTTAAGCGAGAACAATTTGAGAAAAGGGTAAAAGATAAGTCACAAGGACTAGACGGGGAATTACCGGACACCAGGTCCGCAGGAATTAACACCCATAGCAAGGACGTTAAAGTTCAAATTTCTCCCGCTCTCATTCAAGACCCTATCCAGGGCCCGCTTGATCAAGAAACAAGCCCCCGGGCTTTGTCTATAGACTCTGATACAAAAGTTGCGAAGAAAAAGGTCAAACGCTTCGTTAAAGCCAAGCCCACTCAAAATCGGAAAAGTCAATCTGCTTCCACCTTGAACAGACATGGCACATCACGTCGTTGCGAACGACCACTCCACTTTGTGGGGAATATGTCCACTAACCACGAATCTAAACGGCCATACCTGGAAACAGTCCTGGAGGACTGCTTAGCTTGTCATGCACTAATTGATTCGGGTGCGACAATATCACTCATCTCTCAAACATTGTTTGATGATCTCAAAAGGGCTTTGAAGCCAACTAAACGTTGGTTAAAAGTGGAACGATGCGACACTAAACTTCGAGGGGTCACTCAGACTACCTCGCCTCTCACATTGAGAGTCATGCTGAAACTACACTTCCAGGACGTATCGCTCGTTCACCCTGTGTATGTTACCAGCCTCGAAACTGTAACCCTCCTACTTGGAGCAGACTTGATTGATCGGTTACTCCCATTGATGGATTGGAAAACCAACCAGGTATGGTCACAGGCCACAGTGCCTTCTCCACTGACCACACTGTCTTCCCCTAACGCTAGCTGCAACGCAGTCCTTCACGAGGGGTATCTGTCGAAAGCACCCCGTGGGAAAAAGACATTTAGAAACCTCTTGGTGCAGAATCCGATCCAAGGAGATATTACGATATCTCGACACATTCCATCAGCCAACCTGATTGACCATTCTTTTCATGATTTCGAGCCAGCTGCCTCTGTGAATAAGCAACTTCCCTCCTCCTTGCAGTCGTGCAATACGATAGTTGATATGAACTTCTCTTGCCCTTTGGACACTTCCGCAAGCACTGCGGCCGTCTCAGCAAGTAAAACATTGATGCACAGAGTATACTCTGCTTCCGATGATACACCTTCCGCTTTGTTCGGGACTGTCACCCCTTACAATGACACTAATGGCGTCAGTCCAGCAACTGACCCGATGACCCCCACTGGTGAAACACTTTGCGATATCACAGACCGATATCCTCGTCTCAGTTCGCAGGTAATGAAGAGGTTGCCACACGCGGACGCGATGGGGACTGACATGCCTCGACAGCCACTGAGCGTTTTGAAGCATAAACACCAGGAGATTTGGTTGAAAGGTTACAGCCATTCTCATAACAACGCGGCCGCTGAAAACTCGTACGTAGGGTCCGATCTTCTTGTTTGCGCATCGGACACCAACACCACCCGCTGGTGGGGGGGTCCCGAGGCACAAAGGGGGGGGAATAGTAGCCCAGACCCATGATGAGCCTCATCGAGGCCGGTGGGGGGGTCAAGACTACGGACAACACCGTACGAGGCCGCCAGAGCATAAATCAAATCTAGTTGTAAACTCTCCTATGAGAACAGTGAGGAGCAGACAGGCCCCTAGACGGGGATTATCTTAGAACACATCTAAGATAGTACTGAGGTGTACCACACTGGTCGTAAAGGAAGTCCAGTGGACTTGTCCACCTCCAAAACAAATGGCATCAGTAATCATTCTTTGCCATGTGTAGGTTCAACTACCATACAACTAGTAAAATGCTCCAATCATGTGTTCCGGTAGATAATATTTCAGAATAAATCGGTAGGATAACTGGTCCCCTTGAGTACCAGTACCAATACTAGCAACAGTCAGTCCAGCTACAATCAGTAAGAAGGTTAGAGATTTAACCAATCAAATTACCATCGACAACAGCGACATAGGAGTCACTCAGAGTGCAACACGTGGAGGGGAATCTCCAGTGCACTCTTCCAATGGTTAACACACATGCCACTAATAAATAGGACCCTCCATTCAGGAGGAAAATTATTAGAAGTCATGAACCATGATCACACCACGTATGACTGGTCCAATACTTAAAGAGTACTTCCGTCGTGAGGTTAGCTCCTCCGTGGATAACATAGCTATGAAATAGACTTCATACCTATCGCCACTACAAAAGTGGAAGAAACAGTGACTTGTAGAAAAACTACTACAGACTCCCTTGACACCAATTCTGACTGACCTCCAGGCATTGACCTGAAAATTACCTGACTACGTCAGACTCATTCTGAACAAGTTGTAATCTGCCCGGATACTTGGTTTTCTTCCCTTGACATGCGCGCTTGTGTAAGCAGAAGCGCACATGCACAACGGAACATCCAATTAGGATTTATGCTAGGACTACTTAAGGGCCCAAGCAATATACCAGCCTTAGTAAAGTTGAACATTTACTTCTAGGCCTTTGACTCTACAGCACTCACCAGTTTTCTTCCCAGAAGTCCGTAGGTCATACCTGTAGACTGCCCAAAACTGGTGCATTACAGCTGTAGACTTATCATATAGTTATCAACTTAGGATAGCGCCTAAGCAACACACCAAGTAGGAAAACCCTAGATATGGCATTAGAGACAATGCCATGATAATCATTTTGCCAGAACATTGGACGTATATAGAATACAGTCCAATTAGATGATTTTTCTTTTTTTGTGTGAGAACTATATTTTGTATATTTTTGTTTTGTTTATGCTTTCATTCCTTTTCGGTTCAGTTCCTTTGACACATAGGAAGTGATAGAGCCATAAACAAAGTCCCCATACAACCATCACTTAGTGCCACAACGCCGCTCATTGGGGAATGAATGTAATCATATATATTTCATGAGTGTGTGTGCATTGTTAACATCTGCCTAAGTTACTGCCCAGATCTTCCAGTCTGGACGACGGGTCCGGAACGGCGACCCCAAATCCGGACACCCACAACCTATCCTTGTGGCGGCATGCCCGCTGTCAGAGAGACTACCAAGGTAAACCACCAGAGGGGGGGACCGCAACGGCGATCAACAACCAGGACATCCCCTGGCCCTCCCTGGGGTACTTTACAGCTTCCAGGGAACCTACCAAGGTACGCCACTAGAGGAGACCGCATCGGCGATCACCAACCGGACCTCAACTGCCCATCCTTGCGGTGGACGGCTCCGCTTTCAGAGAGCCTACCAAGTTCAACCACCAGAGAGGACTGCAACGATGATCTACCAATGGGACATCACGTGGTCATGATTTTATGTTGATTTGTAACTTGCAGGATAAACAAGATCCAAACCACCAGGGGGGTATGTCATGACGTTGGCCTCTTTGGGTACAGGAAGGACAGTTGACCCCCTCCCCTTTGTACCATCACCCAACCTACCTTCCCCCCCAACCCAGGGTTGTAAAAATTCCAAGAGGAGAATCTACTACAACATGTTTCATAGAGAGACAAAGGAAATTCTTCCAACTCATAGAATTGGAGAACCTAGCGACAGGTGTGTTCTGGAGAAGATATGGAAGATTGATGAAGACTCCAGCTACGAACTGATCCGCTTGGTACAATTTTGTGATACTCAGAAGAGACAATATAGCCATATTACCCTAAAACGGTCTACATGATAGCCTCAGCGATGAGACTGAATCCACATGGGTGTATACAATGTATTATTAAGGATAAAGCTATTTGTAATACATTGAGATGCTATGTACTGATGTTAATGTGATAGAATTATATTTCTGTAACCAAGTCTAGCTCAGTCATAGGCACGCCCCCAGGGACACATACAGGACCAGGCGTCATTTGACAAGCCTGTTCTCTGGGTACTATAAAAGACCCCCTGATTTACATTTCTACAGACCAGGCCTACACTCCATCGTGAGTTTGGCCCAGAGGTTTGACCAGCCAAGTACTCTACTGAAAGTGAACTATACCACGTGGTTAACTTTTACTATCGAGACCGACAGAATAAGAACAAGTCTTTGATATTAATTATTAGTCTGCAGCTAAGTAAATTATATCATCGAACGCGAAGACCAACCACATCCATTCTATGACGACATTCATGAATGTCGCTCTGAACGATCCATTCTAACCGAGAGAGAGAGAGAGAACGCTGACAAACTCTCCATCAGAACAAAACTCTCCAACACGAATCCCGACGACACATGAGCGTAAATATATATGGATATTACAATTGTTCCCGAATGAGTGAGCCTTCAATTGTTAATATTAATGAACTCTGTGTAACTTCTCAGCTTACCGTTTTATGACCCATTGTCTAACAGACCAGCCATGCTTGTTAGCCAGTAGGGCACATTCCCCTACCAATCCTGTGTGACGATAATTACTGTTTGTATGTTTTCTGTTAATTACTTAGTGTAGTAAATAAATGATTTTAAGACAATTGATGTATGGATGATTTTAGTAAAGACTGGGTTCGTGCAGATAACCAAGAATTACAACTTTCATGATGAGACTGAAACAACATACGGGTTAAGATTGACTGCTATCGATGTAAAATATTACTAAGTATTTTAAGAGTTTATTCAGAGGATAACAGCTCTATAAACGTTCTTCTGTGGTGCCCCGACTTTCTAGTTAATTACATTTACATGATTAGCTTAATCAGGTAATATCAATTACAGAGAAATAATTTTATAAGTTAGCATGTCATATCACTTAATCCGGCATAGCCAAAGACACGACAATATTATATCTTTGAACATGGCTCAGATTACAGACTGAGATAACAGACTGCTCTGGTAAACATTGTGGAGTATTGCACTCAGATTTTGACTCAGAGCAAGCAGTAGGTGAGAGGGGGGTGTCTGAGTGATATTTTTCCTGCCTATAGGTGAATCCTCCCTGCCTGACAATCTCCTTTTAGCCTTGGCTAACACCAGGTAATCAGATCTGGGTATCACCCCTACTCCTTCACCCAATCTTTATCTTGCCCTCACCCTTTCTTTTTCTATATCATGCTCTATCCCCCTCTATTTTTCACCACCTTTCCACCACGATTATTCTCTCTCTCTTACCCCATGTCTCTCTTCCTCTCTCTCTCTCTCTGTTTTACAGTATTCCCAGGGGCCCAGAAGGCCCCATAAATTACTCATGAACATGGGCCCCCCAGACTCTGTGATCATCACCAACCTGTTCCAAAACATGTCGCCACCTCTCCCTCTCTCACATCTTTCTGCATCCACAAGCAATGAAAATATAAGTAAATAAATCATTAGGACCTCCGACAAGGGAACACACACACACACACACACACACACACACACACACACACACACACACACACACACACACACACACACACACACACACACACACACACACACAATACATGACAGACTGAGATCAATCTTATAGACAGGAGTGTCCAGTATGACTTCTTATGTATGTTGCACAATTTTGCAACCCTAATCTTTAGTGTAGACCCATAGAGACGGATAGAAGGTGCATATGCCACAAAGGCTGGTTTACCATGGGCAGAGCCATTGAAGGCCCATGCTGTCACATCTCAGGTATTTTAAAGACCTAAACATGGACAGTGGTAACCACTGCTGGTTGTTAGGGTGAGCACTAGCATACTGGACACCCTGTATCCCTCGCAAAGTGAGCACGAGCTTGTCATTGATGTACACTTTTTTTAAATAAATCATTTTGACAGTAACTCTCCAAAAAGTAATTCATAAACCTTTTTCATTTCCATATTTACAAGGAAGCTAAGTGTTTGCTTCTTGGGCTTTAAGAATGTGACAGATCAAAGTGCCTCAGGCCTTGGAAAATAAATCATTGAACTGATTCTGTGAACAAATGTCGTGGTCAAGGCTACAATAGCGCCAGTGCAATGAGCTTATTTAGGTGTTCAAAAGCACATATCAGACCAATCGGTTAGGTTGCCAGAGAAGCAACACAGTCGCTGGCAACGCTCTTAACCCTTGCTTGCTAGCTAGCCAACTATGGCTAACACAGTCAGGTCAAACAGTGCAGTTAGAATAACAGCAAGGTTGCTGCATTTGCGATTTGGATACATCCACGACGAGCTAACAATGCACAACTTTGCCTGGCATAGAAAATGTGCTCTCTTGTCAGGACACTGTTCAGAGGAGCTAGCCAACTACACAACTAACGTAATCACTTCAAACTGAAGCTGGTAAGATGGCAAACTAGCTGCGTATCATGTCGTTTGACCAGTTTTCCATTGACATATCTTTGTATATCCATAAAGATGATGTTGATTCATGACAGAAACTTTTGTACAACTTTTGTACAAACCCCCATTGTTGCAAACCAAATGTTAGGCTAGAACCAAGGGCAAACAATGTCTAGATGCTTTTTACAGTGGATATCAAGTTAATGAATTGGGCTGATGGGACAGTGCATGTGCAGGGATTTCTCAGATGGAACAGATAACAAGATGCCCATTTTTGCTTCATAGGCTTACCCGTGCTAAACAGGTTTTTTAGTATGGCCAATACTAGTTTTGACCAACCCGTTGTATAAAATGGACATTGAATTGGTGAAGGCGCTACGTAGGGGAGGAGATAAGGATAAATTACTTCTCCAAAGAGACATATAGGGTCATTTTTAAATATGTATTTGTAACATTTGGACTATTTTTGTTCTTTGGATTATATATGAGTATTCAGCACCCGATCTAAGTTTGGAGTCGAGCACATTGTTTATCTTTTCATGAAATATTACATTAGATCCTATAATTACCTAAATGAAACATTTATCATCGTATGATCATGCCCATTTACAAAAAACACGTAGAACTTGTTTTAGAATGATATCTTCTGAGATAAGGCAGAACATAAGCCTAACGATGCACTTTGGCTACTCTACGAGTGGTTTGGATCACTCGTAGATGTACAAAGGTTTTTAAGAGTTACTAACGAATGATTTTGGGAAACACATCGGCTACTAAAGATACATCGTAAGATGGTTATAACGATGATCCTAATGCTACAAAGGCTCTGGGAAACGAGGCCCTGGGTCCGGTTTCCCAAAAGCATCTTAAGGCTAAGTGTTCTAATGATGAACTTAGCCTTAACATGCTTTTGGGAAACCAGGCCGAAGTCAGTTAGAAGTTTCTCAGGTAAGCTAAAAACAATTGGTCTTATACTGGAAACCACAGGATGCTGCCGATGGAGAACGGCTCATAATAATGGCCTGGAACGTAGCAAATGGAAAGGCATCAAACACCTGGAAACAATGTTTTGGTGTATTTGATATCATTGCACTAATTTCGCTCCAGTCATTACCACAAGCCCATTTTCGCCAATTAAGGTGCCACCAACCTCCTGTGCTGGAAACCTGGTAAATGTATTATTTCTGCTTCTTTCTGTCTCTAATCACACAGTCTCTCTTTCTCTCTCTCAGTCTATGTCCCCTTATGAGTATTTTTCTCCTTGTCCCCATAACACTCAAAGTCTTGTCCCAACCACTAGGCAAGCAAGCTGTGTGCTTCCAAAGTCAAAGTATATTCTAGAAATACACACATCTGAAATGGAAACAGATGAGGAAGAATTCTCAATACTTCTACCTCTTCCTTCTACAGACCTTCCTCCGACATAATGCTCTCTCTCTCTCATTTCCCTTCTACTCTGTCCTCATACATCCTCTCTTTCATTCAATCTTACTTCATTCTATCGCCATGCACTCACTCGTTTTGTGTTAAAAATGCAACACTTGTATTACATAATACCCACAGTACATCCACTGAAAGCCAAGTGAACATTGTACACTGTACCAGTTGAGTAATGACAGCACTTGTAGACATTCAGTAATACTTTAAATGCAGAGAGCATATGGAGGTAGTAGCCTGCTCTCCAGATGAAGCTATTGACCTTTAGATATAGCCACAATTTATTTGTATTTATTTCACCTTTATTTAACCAGGTAGGCCAGTTGAGAACAAGTTCTCATTTACAACTGCGACCTGACCAAAATAAAGCAAAGCAGTGTGACAAAAACAACACAGAGTTACAAATGGGATAAACAAACGTACAGTCAATAACACAATATAAAAATATGTATACGGTGTGTGCAAATGAATTAAGGAGGTAAGGCAATAAATAGGCCAATAGTGGCGAAGTAATTACAATTTAGCAATTGCTAATCTGGCGGGCGGGTGCGGGCAGCAATTGGTTGAAGAGCATGCATTTCGTTTTACTAGCATTTAAGAGCAGTTAGAGGCCACGGAAGGAGTGTTGTATGGTGTTGAAGCTCGTTTGGAGGTTTGTTAACACAGTGTCCAAAGAAGGGCCAATTCTTCCCAACCTATCATAATGTATGTATTACTTTAAAACGGCACACAGCAAATGGCAGTATGATGAAACAGCTGAACGGTGTTCATTTTAGAACACCCTCAGGCTCATACCTCACCCCTCCTTGAGTCAATTGGGTTGACGATTGAATCAAAGAGAGGTGGGGTATGAGGCTTGAGGTCGATAGTGTCCTAAAATGGACACCATCCACAGAATAACAACAAAGGGATATCCAGAATCTATTTCAGGTTGTTGGCAAAGTACCTTTCATCTCCAATCAAATCAGGGATTGTCCAGGACATGGAATTATAATTGAAGAGTGACTTCTTTTACCGTATAGGAATTTCTTGTATTCCTGAATGGATTGCAGTTGACATGGAATTGACCTCCAATCTATTGCACTCCGTACTCTAAGATTGTAAGGGAGATTGTGTATGGCTGTCACACTTGATACTCTTTCACCAGTCTCCTCTACTTCCAAATGACTACATGACCAATCGACACACAAGAAGTTAGTGCTAGAAAAAGTCTATCTAGACATATAAAAGGCTCGGGCCAGAAGTCAATCAATTGCAGATGAAAGGATATACAGCATTTCAGGTTCATTCAGTGGTATTAGCCATCAATATCCAATTATTATATCTGTGAGAGAAACATTTTTTGGGGGTGTGACAGTTTTAACTTGGTTTAAACTTCTGAGAGAGCGTAAACACACACAGTGAACTTGCAATGCAGTTTTCTTTATCGGGGATTGATTGAATTGGTGCCTTTATGGCTGTGTTTAAACAGGAAGCCGAATTCTGATCTTTTGCCCACTAAGTGTAAACTTAAGGTCTGATCTGATTTGTCAAAAAAACAATTAGTGGCAAAAAGATCAGAATTGGTCTGCCTGTGTCTACCCAGTCTTAGTAGTCTGCGAAAAACAGATATATTCTGAGTCCATGTTGTTTTGAAGCATGCTTCAGTGGCAAAATGAGGCGTGGAGGAACAGCTGAGCCTCAGAGGACAGAGGGAGGTAGAGGAGCAGAAGGCTGCCAGGTGGGTTGGATTCATCTCAGGGAGAGGGACAGGGGAGGAGGAGGGATGGAATGGGCTCTCTCAAAAACAAATCAGTTTCTTCCTTGCATCCTCTCCTTCATGAACAGGTGAGAGCCTGCCCAACAAAACATTTTCAGTCATTGCAGATGAAGGGAAGGAGATGAAGAGAGGACCGGTTTTTAAGAAGTTGATTTAGAGTCTGTATCTCTTCTTCTCTCTCTGGTTTCCTCTTCCTTTCTCTTTCTGTCTCTCTCACCCTCTTTCCTACTCATATATATTCTCCTGACACATTTTTTCTATTTCTATCCCCCCTCCCTCTCTCCTTGCCTTTTGTCGGGAAAGATGCCTGGCATGGGTCATGTGCCATTATAGTATCACATGTGCTGCTATACCAGGAGAGGATGTCAAACACAGACATTGACACAGTGTGCCAAGCAACGAGGGTGGCGCTGTGGCATACCCAATGACCCAATGACTCCCGAACAAATATGATGGGACTTCGTCCAAATGCAGTGGCTTCCTACTCCAGTGCTCCTTCTATTTCTCTCATCAGACAGGTGCCCCCACCACCGAGAGGTCATCTCCCTGCTGACTGGGCGGGTGTTGGAGTGGGCTACAGCCGTCTGTAAGAGAGGAGAGGAGGAGCTGGGCTGAGTGACAGCGGCGGGAACAATTGGGGCTGTGTCCCTATTGCAGGCAGGAGGGGCACCGACTCTAGCGGTGTCTGGTGCGTCCCAACCCGAAGTCCACTAGGGCAGAGGGACGGCCCCATGATCATCTGTCTCCCAGGGTAGGTGTGAGTATTCCTTCATCATCGTTTTCAGCCAAACCTTTCCTGGTTACTATTTCACTGGCTGGCTGTCCCTCAGGTGTTGTCTCCACAGTTCTAGTGGACTCTGACGCCGCTGGGAATTTTATCAACCAGTCCCTCGTCTCCTCCCTGAATATCACCACGCACCCTCTCTCCTTTTACAGTCCGAGTCCTAGATAAACAACCATTGGGATCTGGCACCATCACGCACATCACAGAACCACTCACCCTCACCGTGGGACCCAATCACCAAGAAAGCCTTCCCTTCATCATCATTACTGCCCCTTACACAAAGTCATCATCGGCCTCCGGTGGCTCCAACGTCATTACCCCACGATCTCCTGGTTGAGGATGGAAATCATCACGTGGGCACCCGGATTTCGGGAGACCTGCTTTCCCTTAACTTATGGTTTCATGTCGGTTGAGAGTCCTATGAGTGCCCTCCAGCCCATCAGTCCATCCCCACATATCGTTGGCTGAGGCACTGTTCCAGCTGGTCATCCGACACTATGGCCTTCCGGAAGACATCGACTCCAACCGTGGCCCCCAATTCACGTCACAGGTGTGGAGAGCCTTCATAGATAAGCTGGGGGTCATGGTCAGCCTCACTTTCATCTACCGGCCTCAGTCTAATGGGCAGGTGGAGAGGATTAACCAGGATCTGGGGAGGTTCCTGAGGAGTCACTGCAGGACCAGCAGTGAGCCCAATTCCTTCCCTGGGTGGTGTACGCCTAGAATTCATTAGGTCGCTCCTCCACTGGGCTGACTCCCTTCCAGTGTGTTTTGGTTTATCAGCCAGCCCTGGCTCCATGGATCCCGAGCCAGACCGAAGCTCCTGCGGTGGACGAGTGGTTCAGGCACGCAAAAGAGGTCTGGAACTATGCCCATGTGAGGCTCCAGCGGGCCGTCCACCGCCAGATGGAGCCACTGCAGTGAGGCTGATGTGTTCCATCCTGGTGATCACGTCTGGCTCTCCACCAGGAACCTCCCACTCCAACTGCCCTGTAAGAAGCGGAGTCCCCAGTTTGTGGGGGCGTTCAAGGTTCTCCGGAGTGTCAATGAGGTGACACGTAGACTACAGCTCCCCACCAATTACCGAATCTCACCCTCATTTCATGTTTCCCTCCTCAGGTCAGTAGTTTCTGGTCCCCTGGCTGAGGTCGTCCCCCATGACACCCCTCCACCTCCCCGGGACATCGAGGGAAGCCCCGACTATGTCATCAGATCCCTCCTGGACTCGTTGTGGGGGTCGGCTCCAGTATCTGGTGGACTGGGAGGGGTACGGTCCAGAGAAGCAGTGTTGGGTTCCGGTGTATGACATTCTAGATCCCAACATCATCCGAGATTTCCACTTTCACAGTCCGTACAGGCCCGCTCCTCGCCCTCGGGGCCATCCCCCTGGCCAGCGTCCAACCTGCAGCTGGAGATGCGGATTGTTGGGGGGGGGGGTCCTGTCACGTCTACGTCGTTGGTTTACTCACCACCGGTTCTGGCAACCCATCATTACACACACCTGGCAACCATCATTACGCACACCTGTGCCCCATCATCAGTCACACCTGGACTTCATTACTACCTTGATTACTTCCCGTTTATCTAGCACTCTGTTCTGTCAGTCATCAGGCAGCAATACCTTGCGCAATACCCTAGATGCAGTTGCACCCCTAAAAATTAAAAACATCTGTCATAAGAAACTAGCTCCCTGGTATACAGAAAATACACGAGCTCTGAAGCAAGCTTCCAGAAAATTGGAACGGAAATGGCGCCACACCAAACTGGAAGTCTTCCGACTAGCTTGGAAAGACAGTACAGTGCAGTATCGAAGAGCCCTCACTGCTGCTCGATCATCCTATTTTTCCAACTTAATTGAGGAAAATAAGAACAATCCGAAATTTCTTTTTGATACTGTCGCAAAGCTAACTAAAAAGCAGCATTCGCAAATGGAGGATGGCTTTCACTTCAGCAGTAATACATTTATGAACTTCTTTGAGGAAAAGATCATTAGAAAGCAAATTACGGACTCCTCTTTAAATATGGGTATTCCTCCAAAGCTTCATTGTCCTGAGTCTGCACAACTCTGCCAGGACCTTGGCTCAAGGGAGATACTAAAGTGTTTTAGTACTATATCTCTTGACACAATGATGAAAATAATCATGGCCTCCAAACCCTCAAGCTGCATACTGGACCCTATTCCAACTAAACTACTGAAAGAGCTGCTTCCTGTGCTTGGCCCTCCTATGTTGAACATAATAAACGGCTCTCTATCCACCGGATGTGAACGAAGCTCACTAAAAGTGGCAGTAATAAAGCCTCTCTTGAAAAAGCCGAATCTTGACCCAGAAATTATAAAAAACTAAATCGGCCTATATCGAATCTTCCATTCCTCTCAAAAATTTTAGAAAAAGCTGTCGCACAGCAACTCACTGCCTTCCTGAAGACAAACAATGTATACGAAACGCTTCAGTCTGGTTTTAGACCCCATCATAGCACTGAGACTGCACTTGTGAAGGTGGTAAATGACCTTTTAATGACGTCAGACCGAGGCTCTGCATCTGTCCTCGTGCTCCTAGATCTTAGTGCCGCTTTTGATACCATCGATCACCACATTCTTTTCGAGAGATTGGAAACCCAAATTGGTCTACATGGACAAGTTCTGGCCTGGTTTAGATCTTATCTGTCGGAAAGATATCAGTTTGTCTCTGTGAATGGTTTGTCCTCTGACAAATCAATTGTAAATTTTGGTGTTCCTCAAGGTTCCGTTTTAGGACCACTATTGTTTTCACTATATATTTTACCTCTTGGGGATGTCATTCGAAAACATAATGTTAAATTTCACTGCTATGCGGACGACACACAGCTGTACATTTCAATGAAACATGGTGAAGCTCCAAAATTGCCCTCGCTAGAAGCCTGTGTTTCAGACATAAGGAAGTGGATGGCTGCAAACTTTCTACTTTTAAACTCGGACAAAACAGAGATGCTTGTTCTAGGTCCCAAGAAACAAAGAGATCTTCTGTTCAATCTGACAATTAATCTGGATGGTTGTTCAAATAAAACTGTGAAGGACCTCGGTGTTACTCTGGACCCTGATCTCTCTTTTGAAGAACATATCAAGACTGTTTCAAGGACAGCTTTTTTCCATCTACGTAACATTGCAAAAATTAGAAACTTTCTGTCCAAAAATGACGCAGAAAAATTAATCCATGCTTTTGTTACTTCTAGGCTGGACTACTGCAATGCTCTACTTTCCGGCTACCCGGATAAAGCACTAAACAAACTTCAGTTAGTGCTAAATACGGCTGCTAGAATCCTGACTAGAACCTAAAAATTTGATCATATTACTCCAGTGCTAGCCTCCCTACACTGGCTTCCTGTTAAGGCAAGGGCTGATTTCAAGGTTTTACTGCTAACCTACAAAGCATTACATGGGCTTGCTCCTACCTATCTTTCCGATTTGGTCCTGCCGTACATACCTACACGTACGCTACGGTCACAAGACGCAGGCCTCCTAATTGTCCCTAGAATTTCTAAGCAAACGGCTGGAGGTAGGGCTTTCTCCTATAGAGCTCAATTTTTATGGAATGGTCTGCCTACCCATGTGAGAGACGCAGACTCAGTCTCAAACTTAAAGTCTTTACTGAAGACACATCTCTTCAGTAGATCCTATGATTAAGTGTAGTCTGGCCCAGGGGTGTGAAGGTGAACGGAAAGGCTGGAGCAACGAACCACCCTTGATGTCTCTGCCTGGCCGGTTTCCCCTCTTTCCACTGGGATTCTCTGCCTCTACCCCTATTACAGGGGCTGAGTCACTGGCTTACTGGTGTTCTTCCATGCCGTCCCTGGGAGGGGTGCGTCACTTGAGTGGGTTGAGTCACTGATGTGGTCTTCCTGTCTGGGTTGGCGCCCCCCCTTCTCTTGTGCCGTGGCGGAGATCTTCGTGGGCTATACTCGGCCTTGTCCCGGGATGGTATGTAGGTGGTTGGAGATATCCCTCCAGTGGTGTGGGGGCTGTGCTTTGGCAAAGTGGGTGGCGTTATATCCTACCAGTTTGGCCCTGTCCGGGTTTTCATTGGATGGGGCCACAGTGTCTCCTGACCCCTCCTGTCTCAGCCTCCAGTATTTATGCTGCAGTAGTTGATGTGTCGGGGGGCTAGGGTCAGTCTGTCACATCTGGGGTATTTCTATTGTCTTTTCCGGTGTCCTGTGTGAATTTAAATATGCTCTCTCTAATTCTCTCTTTCTTTCTTTCTCTCGGAGGACCTGAGCCCTAGGACCATGCCTCAGGACTACCTGGCTTGATGACTCCTTGCTGTCCCCAGTTCACCTGGCCGTGCTGCTGCTCCAGTTCCAACTGTTCTGCCTGCAGCTATGGAACCCTGACTTTTTCACCGGACGTGCTACCTGTCCCAGACCTGCTGTCCCAGACCTGCTGGAACCCTGACCTGTTCACCGGACGTGCTACCTGTCCCAGACCTGCTGTTTTCAACTCTCTAGAGACAGCAGGAGCGGTAGAGATACTCTCAAAGATCGGCTATGAAAAAGCCAACTGACACTTACTCTTGTGTTACTGTCTTGTTGCACCCTTGACAACTACTATGATTATTATTATTTGACCATGCTGGTCATTTATGAACATTTGAACATCTTGGCCATGTGCTGTTATAATCTCCACCCGGCACAGCCAGAAGAGGGCTGGCCACCCCTCATAGCCTGGTACCTCTAGGTTTCTTCCTAGGTTTTGGCCTTTCTAGGGAGTTGTTCCTAGGCACCGTGCTTCTACACCTGCATTGTTTGCTGTTTGGGGTTTTAGGCTGGGTTTCTGTACAGCACTTTGAGATATCAGCTGATGTAAGAAGGGCAATATAAATACATTTGATTTGATTTGATTTGATATAGAACACCATGTAGAGGATATAGAACGGCATGTAGAGGATATAGAGCACCATGTAGAGGATATAGAAAACCATATAGAGGCTATAGAACACCATATACAGTAGGGGATATAGAGCATCATGTAGATGATATAGAACACTATATCGATGTAATAGAGCACCATATAGAGGATATAGAACATCATGTAGAGGATATTAAACACCATATAGATGTAACAGAGCACCATATAGAGGTAATAGAGCACCATGTAGAGGAAATAGAGCACCATATGGATGTAATAGAGCACCATGTAGAAGATATAGAGTACCATGTAGAAGATATCGAGCACCGTTTAGAGGATAAGAGCACCATGTAGAGGATATAATACACCATATAGATGCAATAGAGCACCATGTAGAGGTAATAGAGCACCATGTAGAGGATATAGAACACCATGTAGAGGGTATAGAGCACCATGTAGAGTATATAGAACACCATAAAGAGGATATAGAACACAATGTAGAGAATATAGAACACCATACAGATGTAATAGAGCACCATGTTGAAGATAGAGCACCATGTAGAGGATATAGAACACCATGTAGAGGATATAATACACCATATAGATGCAATAGAGCACCATGTAGAGGTAATAGAGCACCATGTAGAGGATATAGAACACCATGTAGAGGGTATAGAGCACCATGTAGAGTATATAGAACACCATAAAGAGGATATAGAACACAATGTAGAGGATATAGAACACCATACAGATGTAATAGAGCACCATGTTTAAGATATAGAGCACCATGTAGAGGATATAGAACACCATGTAGAGGATATAGAGCACCATGTAGAGGTGGATATAGAGCACCATGCTGAGGTGGATATAGATCACCATGTAGAGGTGGATATAGGAATTAAGAGAAATCACTATGGATCAATAGTGTGATCTTACAAAAGAGTTGATGGCTCCCCCATTATCTCACTGATCTCCATGGCTCCCCCATTACCTCGCTGGTCTCCATGGCTCCCCCATTTACTCACTGATCTCGTTGGCTCTCCTCTTACTTCACTGATTTATTTTTGTAAGATACTGTATATATATATATTTATTTTTTACAATACAAAACATACACAAACAAATGACAGCATACAAACGCACACAAACATCAAATGTAATTATGAAGCTGTTTACATCAGCAGATGTCACAAAGTGCTTTCCAGAAACCCAGCCAGCAAACAGCAAGTAATACAGATGTAGAAGCAGGGTGGCGAGGAAAAACTCCCTAGAAAGGCAGGGAACCTAGGAAGAAACCTAGAGTGGAACCAGGCTCTGAAGGGTGGCCAATCCTCTTCTGGCTGTGCCGGGTGGAGATTATAAGAGTACATGGCCATTAAAGCTAGATTGTTCTTCAAGATGTTCAAACATTCATAGATGACCAGCAGGGTCAAATAATAATGACAGTAGTTGTAGAGGGTGCAACAGGTCAGCACCTCAGGAATAAATGTCAGTTGGCTTTTCATTAGCCAATCATTCAGAGGTCGAGACAGCTGGTGCGGTAAACAGCAGGTCTGGGACAAGGTAGCACGTCCGGTGAACAGGTCAGGGTTCCATAGCCACAAACAAAACAGCAAAAGCTGGATCAGCAGCACAACCAGGTGGACTGGGGATGGGGACAGCCAAGAGTCATCAGGCCAGGTAGTCCTGAGGCATGGTCATAGGGCTCAGAGAGTGAGTGAGTGAGAAAGTGAGTGAGTGAGTGAGAGAGAGAGAGAGAGAGAGTATCGTTTGTCAAAAGGAGTCGACCAATGTGCAGCGTGGAATATGTTCATCTTGTGATTTATTTACTCAGAACACGATAAAAAGTAATGAACAAAGAAAATACAACCGTCACGTTCTGTAGGCACACAAAGCAATACAAAAATAAGATCCCACAAACACAGGTGGAAAAAAGGCTGCCTAAGTATTGTTCCTAATCAGAGACAACAATAGACAGCTGCCTCTGGTTAGGAACCATACTCGGCCCATCACAAAGAAATACAAAACATAGAATGCCCACCCCACACCCTGACCTAACCACATAGAGAAACAAACCCTCTCTCTCAGATCAGGGCGTGACAGAGAGGGAGAAAGATGGGAGAATAAGAGGGAACATAGTTAAGTTCACACAGGACACCAGATAAGACAGGAGAATTACACCAGATGTAACAGACTGCCCCTCGCCACATGGATTATTACAGCCTAGATACTGGAGACTAAGACAAGGGGGGGTCGAGGGACACTGTGGCCCTGTACGACGATATCCCCAGACAGGGCTAACCAGGCAGGGTATAACCCCACCCACCTTGCCAAAGCACAGCCCCCACACCATGAGAGGGATATCAACAGACCACCAACTTACTACCCTGAGACATGGCTGAGTATACCCCACCAAGATCTCCTCCATTGCACAAACGCGAGGGGGCGCAAAATCGGACAGGAAGATCACCTCAATGACTCAACCCACTCAAGTTGAGTATAGCGATAAAGAATGGCACAACGTGATGCACCCCTCCTAGAGACGGCATGGAAGAACACTGTATACCAAGATGGCGTAGCAGTGCAGATGTTGTTTGTCATTCTCCCGTGTTAGTTTGGAATTTATCTTTTTTTGTATTTATTTCAAAATATTTTCAATCTATTTTTCCATTTTTAAATTAAATATACCTTCCGCCAACCCGCCTCACCCAATGTGATATGGATCTTCTACAAAGCTGATGTCTGCTGGACTGTTCATTATTCACGATACTCCATTTTGTTTATTTTGTTTATCCTCGAACTTAGGCCCTCTCTGCCCATTCATTGCATTTTACTTGTTGTTGCAGTTTTAGCTGATTAGCTGTTGTTGTCTTACCCGTTGTTGTCTTAGCTAGCTCTCCCAATCAAACCCTGTGATTGCTTTATGCCTCGCTTTATGTCTCTCTCTAATGCCAATATGCCTTGTATACGGTTGTTTAGGATAGTTATTGTTTAAGTTCACTGCGAAGCCCCTAGTCCCACTCAACATGCCTCAGATACCTCTTTTGTCCCACCTCCCACACATGCGGTGACCTCACCCAGCATAACGAGTGCATCCAGAGATGCAACCTCTCTCATCGTCACTCAATGGCTAGGTTGACCTCCACTATACCCGCACCCTACCATACCCATGTCTATACATTATGCCCTGAATCTATCCTACCATGCCCAGAAATCTGCTCCTTTTATTCTCTGTCCCCAACGCACTAGACAACCAGTTTTGATAGCCTTTAGCCGTACCCTCATAATACTCTGTTCCTCTAGTGATGTGGAGGTTAACCCAGGCCCTGCTTGTCCCCAGGCACTCTCATTTGTTGACTTCTGTTACTGTAACAGCCTTGGTTTCAGGCATGTTAACATCAGAAGCCTCCTACCTAAGTTTGTTTCACTCACTGCTTTAGCACACTCTGCCAACCCTAATGTCCTTGCCATGTCTGAACCCTGGCTTAGGAAGGCCACCAAAAATTTGGAGATTTCCATCCCCAACTACAAATTTACCGCCAAGATGGAACTTCCAAAGGTGTGGAGTTGCAATCTACTGCAGAGATAGACTGCAAAGTTCTGTCATACTTTGCAGGTCTATGCCCAAACAGTTCGAGCATCTAATTTTTAAAATGAATCTCTCCAGAAATAATTCTCTCACTGTTGCCGTCTGTTATAGACCCCCCTCAGCTCCCAGATGTGCCCTGGACACCATATGTGAATTGATTGCCCCCATCTATCTTCAGAGTTCATTCTGTTAGGTGACCTAAACTGGGATATGCTTAAAACCCCGGTAGTCCTAAAATCTAAGCAACATGCCCTCCATCTCACACAAATTATCAAGGAACCCACCAGGCACAACCCTAAATCCGTAAACATGGGCACCCTCATAGATATTATCCTGACCAACTTGCCCTCCAAATACACCTCTGCTGTTTTCAATCAGGATCTCAGCGATCACTGCCTGCATCCGCTATGGGTCCGCAACCACCCCTCACTGTCAAATGCTGCCTAAAACACTTCAGCGAGCAGGTCTTTCTAATTGACCTGGCCCGGGTATCCTGAAAGGATATTGACTTTATCCCATCAGTAGAGGGTGCCTGGTCATTCTTTAAAAGTAATTTCTTAAATAAGCATGCCCCTTTCAAAAAATGTAGAACTAAGAACAGATATAGCCCTTGGTTTACTCCAGACCTGACTGCCCTCGACCAGCACAAAAACATCCTGTGGCGGACTGAACTAGCATCGAATAGTCTCCGCGATATGCAGCTTTTCAGGGAAGTCAGGAACCAATACACGCAATCAGTTAGGAAAGCAAAGGCTAGCTTTTTCAAACAGAAATTTGCATTCTGTAGCTGTAACTCCAAAAAGTTTTTGGACAGTGTAAAGTTCATGGAGAATAAAAGCACCTCCTCCCAGCTGCCCTCTGCTCTGAGGCTAGGAAACATTGTCCCCACCGATAAATCCACGATAATCGAGAATTTAAAGAAGAATTTCTCTACGGCTGGCAATGCTTTCCTCCTGGCTACTGTTACGAACCGGCTCAGAGTTCGCAACAAAAGGGAGACAACGTGGAGACAAGGAGTAACAAAAATATATATTTATTAAATAAAGTAACTAAGTAATTAACAATGGCATGTGTAATCAGTAATCAGTAGTGTAAGTGAGTGTTTTGCATACCTGAATGTAATAATGCAGGGTGTTGAAAGGTGCCAAAGCAAATAACCAAAAAGCCACAAAACTACACAACCAAAAACAACAAAGTGTCTGCGTGGAGAGAGTCTCCCCAATGACTGTGGAAGAGTTGTCTTTATCCTGGGACACACCCGGGCCCAGGTGTTTCCCATCTAGCTGACGACCCTTCCCACTCCGCCCACTGGCATCCTAATAAGGAACAAGAGCAAAGAGAGAAAATACAGCAGACAGAGTGGGAGGGTCGTCACACCCCCCCCCCCCCCCATAAAACCGGGGACCAACAAGGGCCCCGGAACAACGTACCAGCCTCTGCGTCCCAAATTGACACAGGCCTCTGCGTCCCAAATTGACACAGGCCTCTGCGTCCCAAATTGACACAGGCCTCTGCGTCCCAAATTGACACAGGCCTCTGCGTCCCAAATTGACACAGGCCTCTGCGTCCCAAATTGACACAGGCATCTGCGTCCCAAATTGACACAGGCCTCTGCGTCCCAAATTTACGTGAGGTTACATGTTCACCTTCCACTTGCCCCCAGCCAACCTCCTTCTCCCCAGACCTCAGCAACCTTTGTGTACAGGAAGCAACATTTAAGAGGAAAGGAGAACACAAGACCAGGAGGGAACAGACAGGAAAGTTAGAACATGACAAAACCAAACAATGGTCAGTCACATAACACTCAGGAACAGGGCGCACAAGAGACCACATCAGCTACAAACGCAAACAACATCTCCCAACGGTTCAGTCACAACTCAACGGTTGTCATTTCCCAACGATTCATAGTCACTCCAACGATTCATAGTCACTCCAACGATTCATAGTCACTCCAACGATTCATAGTCACTCCAACGATTCATAGTCACTAAACTCATAATCGAATACGAGTACAGACCAGAGGGTGTAATAAAGGCAAAAATTTCATGTGCCCTACTCGTCAGTGCCACCTGCCAATAGCACAATAACAGGTCAAATTTGCACAAACTTAGCTGCGCCGACTTGATCAACGCAGTCCTCCATCCGAGGAGGAGGAAATTAATCTGGCTTAGTGACTCCGTTTACCTTACGGTGGTCCGTTCCATCCGGTTTACTGACCAAGATACAGGGAGAAGCCCAACTGGAGAAAGAAGGCTCTGCTATCTTACTCTCCAGCATGTACCTGACCTCAGCATCCAGACAACGCAGTTTCTGTACAGAGACTCTATAGAACCGCTGACGAATGGGGTCAGCATCTCCAATGTCAATATCATGCTCTATCAAGTTTGTACGTGTAGGTGTCACAGAAAACAAACCTGGAACTTTCCGAATCAGACCAACCAGCTCTTTCCGCCCATCAACAGGTAGCTGAGTAAGAGGGCTATCCAAAATATCCAGTGTCTCTGAATTTTTCAATCTACCCTGCAGTATGCAATCATCGGGACCAGGAACATTTTTTTCCTCATGCACAGACCTAGCATTAAAAGAACCAAGGGAAGTAACGTTATCAGCCAAACGAACAGGTTTACCATCCTCTGTAGACACCCACTTTCTCATCAGAACATCCTCTTGGAGAAAATAACCATGTGCGACATCTCCCAACTGTTCCACAGGCACAATTTGGTCACGCAACTCTTCTAATGTGGGGTCAGTCCGTGGCGCATTGATTAGATCGGAGCGGAGTACAGACAACGGAATAACAGGGAAAACAGTGAGAGACTTCATTGTGATATTCTCATTTACCGGAGCAGGGACCAGGTCACCATGGCTCATAGACCGCGTCACTGCACCCGCAGAGAACACCGCTGGGAACCTCTGCGCACTCTCATCAGGAATCCCTACAATTGACGGTTTAGTGGAAACCACTAGAGATGGAAACACGACAGGCCACACACACACTCACCAGCCAAGTTATTCCCAAGGATAACGTCGATACCCTCAATAGGCAACGAAGGACGCACCCCCACAACAACCTCACCTTTCACCAGTCCACAATCCAATATCAGTTTATGCAATGGAACTGAGAGATTGTTCAAACCTATTCCCCTAATTAGAACACTATTCCCAGAATCAGTCTCAGCAGAGAAGGGTAACACAGATTCCAACACAAACGATTCCGAGGCACCTGTGTCTCGTAGGATCTTCACTGGCATTAGGTTCTTACTTCCTAACATAGACACAAAACCCTCCGTAACGAAAGGTAAATAGCCTGGGTCAATATGAACTTTCACATGCCCCTGGGCCTGAGACAATGTTTCAGGAGTAAACTGATGTGGAACAGACGCAGCTAACGCCGTAGGCCTAGATTTAACGTTAGCACACGTACTGAATTTACCCCTAGACCTGAGAACCGGACATTAATTTTTCCAATGACCTGAGCCGTGACAGTAGTGACACTCTTGACCAAAGTCAGTTTTACCACGGGAGTCAGGCTCAACCCTAGTTGAATAAAACTCTGCCCGTGAACCAGAGTATCTCTGTGAGCGAGGCCCAAATCTCTCCGAACGCCCCCACTCACTCCAAGTACGGGGTTCTACAAAAACACTTTTGTGAGTCAAAACATATTCGTCTGCCAAAACCGCAGCTTCAGCGAGTCTTTACTTTTCGTTCGTTAATATACGTCGCTATATGATCAGGGATTGTGTCCTTAAATTGCTCTAGCATAATCAGATCACACAGCCCTTGAAAAGTCATAACCGCAGAGGCGGAACACCAGCGATTAAACTGTGAAGATAATTTTCGCGCAAACTCAACAGGAGTCTGTTTATCATCCCTTTTTAAAGTTCTAAATCGTTGGCGGTAAGCCTCAGGAACCAATTCGTAAATCTGTAACACCGCCGTTTTAACCTTATCATAACTGACACTGTCGGTTACACTAAGAGCTGAATATGCTTCCTGCGCTTTACCAGTCAGCACACACTGCAACATTAAAGTGCGATCAGACTCAGGCCAACTCCTAGCGTCAGCAACACGCTCAAACAACGAAAAGAATGTCTCAGGGTCCCTTTCATTAAACTGAGGCAACAACCGTAAATTCCCAACAATGTCAAATGTGTCCGGGGCACGACCAAAAGAGGAACGATTCCTAAGTAAATCTGCGTCACCTTCCTAGAGCAAACTCTCTCCTGAGAGCTTTCCTTCCCTAACCAACTCTAGTCGCTCTTGTTGCAGCTTGATTTTAGCACGCTCCATATCCTGTTTAAATTCCAATTCCTTTTCATATTTCAACCGATCAGCACGCTCCATATCCTGTTTAAATTCCAATTCCTTCTCATATTTTACACGATCATGCTCTAGCTTCTCACGACTTTCTGCTGTTCAAAAAGAAGACTACTAGGACTAACCGATGGAGCGGTAATTGTGACATATCGGGGAGACGGCGAGTCCTCAGCAGAGGCTGCCCCAGTGGTAACATCAAGAATACCACTCTCCATCAGATTGGCCTTCAATATTAACCTAATAGAATTTTTTAGACGTTTATCACTAATTTCAACCTTGTAGTGTTCAGCAACCTTCAACAGCTGTTCTTTAGTACATAAGTCTAACAGTTCCTCTGATGGAAAGCGAATGAACTCGTCTACATTAGACGCCATAGTCAGAGAGAGAAAAAAAAAAATTCTCACTCAACCCCTCTGAGCACACCAGACCACAACAAGAGAAATAACAATCACACTGGCACCACAGAAAAGAGATGAGATATGGAGCTTCCCCAAAACCTACAATAACTCAACCCTAGTCTTCATGCAGATTTGCGGTGGGTAATTATGCACTGTAGCCCGCTGGCGAGGAAGTAACCCCCCAGCACGCTGGTAGATTCCACCAAGCCACGGATGTGCCCCCGAGACAACTGCTCAGTCCACAGACACCACACAAAAATAACAAACATTAACAATGCCCAACATATTCCAAAAATGAAATACGTCGCTAAGCCTATCAGGGGAAAAAGGCTATAGCTCCTGGTGGTAAGGTTCACTACCTTAACCAAATCTCACACTGAGGTACACAGCTGATTGCACTCACGTCCTCAGACCAATGTCCCAACAGCAAGTAGAACAAGCGTTTCCAGGGTGGGCAGGGCCTGGAAACTAACCAATGTACTCTCTCCAACACAGCACACAACCCATACAAACAAAAGCAATCAGTACTCAGCACCAAACTCAAACTAACAAAATCTACAAACAAAGTACCTACGGAATTTAACATACCTCCACGTTTTCTCCCAAACACAATCCGTTCAAAATCCCGGATGAGCTCCCACTTGTTACGAACCGGCTCAGAGTTCGCAACAAAAGGGAGACAACGTGGAGACAAGGAGTAACAAAAATATATATTTATTAAATAAAGTAACTAAGTAATTAACAATGGCATGTGTAATCAGTAATCAGTAGTGTAAGTGAGTGTTTTGCATACCTGAATGTAATAAGGCAGGGTGTTGAAAGGTGCCAAAGCAAATAACCAAAAAGCCACAAAACTACACAACCAAAAACAACAAAGTGTCTGCGTGGAGAGAGTCTCCCCAATGACTGTGGAAGAGTTGTCTTTATCCTGGGACCCACCCGGGCCCAGGTGTTTCCCATCTAGCTGACGACCCTTCCCACTCCGCCCACTGGCATCCTAATAAGGAACAAGAGCAAAGAGAGAAAATACAGCAGACAGAGTGGGAGGGTCGTCACACTACCCCAACCCCGGCCAACAGCTCCGCACCCCTGCAGGTACTTGCATAAGCCTCCCCAGCTTCTCCTTCACCCAAATCCAGAAAGCAGATGTTCTGAAAGAGCTGCAAAAGCTGGACCCGTACAAATCAGCTGGGTTAGACTTTCTGGACCCTGTCTTTCTAAAAGTATCCACCGCCATTGTTGCAACTCCTATTACCAGTCTGTTCAACCTCTCTTTCGTATTGTCCGAGATCCCTAAAGATTGGAAAGCTTCCGCGGTCATCCCCCTCTTCCCACTCTAGACCCAAACTGTTATAGACCTACCGTAAATTCCGGACTATAAGCCGGAACTTTTTTCCCAGCTTTGAACCTCGCGGCTTAAACAATGACACGGCTAATATATGGATTTTTCCCGCTTTCAATTTTTTTTCAAAAAAAAAACACATTCTGTGACGTGCTCAGTTTTTTGGCGGCATGAAGATTTCATTAGACCAATGAAATTGCCGAACGGGTTAAGGTCAAACAACATTTTTTTTTTACTGTTTAGATTAAATCGAGCGCTCTCAAACTTCCCATCATTCTGATTACGGTAGTCATTTTGTCACCCTCATCATAGCAAAGACACGGAGAAATGCATATGATGCAGCTTTCAAGTTGAAGGAGATTGATCTGGCTGTTGGAAAAGGAAATAGAGCTGCTGCACGGGAGCTTGTTCTTAATGAGTCGATGATAAGACGTTGGAAACAGCAGCGTGAGGAATTGACTCAGTGCAAAAAGACAACTAAAAGCTTACTCTTAATTTTTTATTTTTGTTACAAGCCGTGTTTCGTTAAAGCCTATTTATTTTTGATACAAGCTGTGTTTCGTTAAAGCCTGTGTAAAGTTCATTTGTTTCAATGTACCGGTAGGCACCTGCAGCTTATAGACATGTGCGGTTTATTTATGTTCAAAATAATACTTTTTTTTTAAATTCAGTGGGTGCGGCTTAGATTCAGGTGCGCTTAATAGTCCGGAAATTATGGTATATCCATCCTGCCCTGCCTTTCTAAAGTCTTTGAAAGCCAAGTTAACAAGCAGATCACTGACCATTTCGAATCCCATTGTACCTTCTCCGCTGTGCAATCTGGTTTCCAAGCTGGTCACTGGTGCACCTCAGCCACGCTCAAGATATCATAACCGCCATCGATAAAAGACAGTACAATGCAGCCGTCTTCATCGACCTGGACAGGGCTTTCGACTCTGTCAATCACCATATTCTTATCGGCAGACTCAACAGCCTTGGTTTCTGAAATGACTGCCTCGCCTGGTTACCCACTACTTCTCAGATAGAGTTCAGTGTGTCAAATCAGAGGGCCTGTTGTCTGGACCTCTGTCAATCTCTATGGGGGTACCGCAGGGTTCAATTCAATGATGTCGCTCTTGCTGCGGGTGATTCCCTGATCCACTTTTATGCAGACAACACCATTCTGTATACATCTGGCCCTTCTTTGGACACTGTGTTAACAAACCTCCAAACAAGCTTCAATGCCATACATACTCCTTCCGTGGCCTCCAACTGCTCTTAAATGCTAGTAAAACTAAATGCTTGCTTTTCAACCGAACGTTGCCCTCACCCGCCCGCCCGACTAGCATCACTACTCTGGACGGTTCTGACTTAGACTGTAAACTCTCCTTCCAGACTCATATTAAACATCTCCAATCCAAAATTAAATCTAGGATCGGCTTCCTATTTCGCAACAAAGCCTCCTTCACTCATGCTGCCAAACATACTCTCGTAAAACTGACTATCCTACCGATCCTTGACTTCGGCGATGTCATTTACGAAATAGCCTCCGACACACTACTCAGCAAACTGGATGCATTCTATCACAGTGCCATCCATTTTGTCACCAAAGCCCCATATACCACCCACCACTGCGACCTGTATGCTCTCGTTGGCTGGCCCTTGCTACATATTCGTCACCAGACCCACTGGCTCCAGGTAATCTATAAGTCTTTGCTAGGTAAAGCTTTGTCTTATCTCAGCTCACAGGTCACCATAACAACACCCACCTGTAGCACACGCTCCAGCAGGTATATCTCACTTGTCATACCCAAAGCCAACACCTCCTTTGGCCGCCTTTCCTTCCAGTTCTCTGCTGCCAATGACTGGAACGAATTGCAAAAATCACTGAAGTTGGAGACTTATATCTCCCTCACTAACTTTAAGCGTCAGCTGTCAGAGCAGCTTACCGATCGCTGCAGCTGTACACAGCCCATCTGTAAATATCCCATCCAATCTACCTACCACATCCCCATATTGTTTTTATTTACTTTTTTGCACACCAGTACTTCTACTTGCACATCATCATCTGCACATCTATCACTCCAGTGTTAATTTGCTAAGTTACTTCGCTACTATGGCCTATTTATTGCCTTACGTCCTCACGCCATTTGCACACACTGTATATAGGCTTTTTCTATGTTATTGACTGTACGTTTGTTTATTCCATGTGTAACTCTGTGTTGTTGTTTGTGTCACACTGCTTTGCTTTATCTTGGCCAGGTCACAGTTGTAAATGAGAACTTGTTCTCAACTGGCCTACCTGGTTAAATAAAGGTGAAATAAAAAAATAAAAAGTAAGCCAGTGACTCAGCCCCCATAAATTTGTCAGAGGCAGAGAGTCCAAGTGGAGAGAGGGGAGCCGGCCAGGCAGAGACAGCAAGGGCGGTTCTTCACTCCAGTTCCTTGCCATTCACCTTCGCACCCCTGGGCTATACTCAATCATAGGACACACTGGAGAGATAAAGTATTTTCAATAAAGACTTAAAGGTCAAGACCGAGTCTGCGTCTCTCACATGGATAGGCAGACCATTCCATAAAAATGGAGCTCTATAGAAGAAATCCCTGCCTCCAGCTGTTTTCTTAGAAATTATAAGGACAATAAGGAGGCCTGTGTCTTGTGACTGTAGCATATGTGCAGGTATGTACAGCAGGACCAAATCGGAAAGATATGGTTCTGTAGGAAAAAGTCCATGTAATGCTTTGTAGGTTGGCAGTAAAACCTTGAAATCAGCCGTAGCCTTAACAGGAAGCCAGTGTATAGAGGCTAGCACTGGAGTAATATAATCACATTTTTCGCTTCTTGTCAAGCAGCCGTATTTAACATATAATTTAGTGCTTTATCCAGGTAGCCGTGGAATTGTGCATTGCAGTAGTCTAATATAGAAGTGACAAAAGCATGGATTCGTTTTTCTGCATAATTTTGGGGCAAAATGCTTCAAATTTTTGCAATGTTTCGAAGTTGGTTAAAAGCTGCCCTTGAAATATTCCTAATATGTTCGACAAAATAGATATTAGGGTCCAGAGTAATGCCGAGGTCCTTCACAGTTTTATTTGAGACAACTGTACAACCATCATGATCAATTGTCCGATTAAACAGCAGATCTCTTTGTTTCTTGGGACACTCGAACTAGCATCTCTCTTTCGTCCTAGTTTTAAAGTAAAAAAAATGGCTGCATTCCACTTCCTTATGTCTGAAACTCAGGCTTCCAGGGTAGGCAATTCTGGGGTTTCACCATGTTTCATCGAAATGTACAGCTATGTGTCGTCAGCATAACAGTGAAAGTTCACATTGTGAATGACATCTCCAAGAGGTAGAATATATAGTGAAAACAATAGTGGTTCTAAAATGGAATCTTGAGAAACACTAAACTTAACATTGGTTGGACAAACCATCCCCAGAGACAAATTTATATCTTCCCAATAGATAAGATCTAAACCAGGCAAGAACTTGTCCGTGTAGACCAACTATGGTTTCCAATCTCTCAAAAAGAATGTGGTGATCAATGGTGTCAAAAGCAGCACTAAGGTGTAGGAGCACGAGGACAGATGCGGAGCCTTGATCTGATGCCATTAAAACCTGTTGGGGCTAGGGGGCAGTATTTTCATGGCCGGATGAAAGACGTACCCAATTTAAACAGGTTACTACTCTGGCCCAGAAAATAGAATATGCATATTATTAGTAGATTTCGATAGAAAACACTCCGAAGTTTCTAACACTGTTTGAATGGTGTCTGTGAGTATAACAGAACTCATATGGCAGGCAAAAAAACTGAGAAAAATTGAATCAGGAAGTGGGAGAATTTAGAAATGTAGTTTTTCTTTTCAATCCCTTGAAAAACTACAGTGACATAGGATTTATGTTGCACCTCCTAACTCTTCCATTGGCTGTCAACAATCTTTAGGAACTGGTTTCATCCGTCACCTGTTACCGGGGAGAAAATTGTGGCTCAGTCAATCACTGGCCATTCTGAGGACAGGTGCCTTATGACGCGCATACACGTGACTTTGTTGTTTTTTATTTTTCTTCTGGGATGAATACCTATTGCCCGGTTGTAAAATTATCGCAATTTTACGTTAAAAAATACCCTAAAGGATTGATTGTAAACATCGTTTGACGTGTTTCTACAAACGGTAATGGAACTTTGAACATGTCGTCTATGGATTTGCGTCCACGCCACATGGCATTGTAAAGTGTTCTGGATGGGTCAACAAAATGGACGTATTTGGACATAAATTATGGACTTTGCAGAACAAATGAACATTTCTTGTGGAAGTGGGTGCCCACCCGAGTGCATTCCACCGAAGATCAGCAAAGGTAAGTAAATATTTCAAAAATATTTTTAGAGATTTGTCGACGCTGTGATTGTAGGCTAACTGTATAGCTTAGCATTGAAGACTAAGTTCTGTACTCAGAATATTGAACAATGTGTTTTTTCAGTAAAGTTATTTTGAAATCTGACAAAGTGGTTGCATAAAGGAGTAGATTATCTCTAATTCTTTAAATAATTGTTATAAATTTGTTATAAACGTCACGCGCCAATGTAAAAATTGGGTTTTTGTATATAAAAATAAACTTGATCAAACAGAAAATGCATGTATTGTCTAACATGATGTCCTAGGAGTGTCATCTGATGAAGATTGTCAAAGGTTAGTGCTTAATTTTAGCTGTATATCTGGTTTTGTGATGGCTATCCGTGCTTGGAAAATTGCTTCTTTTTTTTGCTAAGGTGCTATGCTAAAATAATCTAATGTTTTGCTTTCACCGTAAAGCCTTTTTGAAATCGGACAATGTAATTGGATTAACGAGTAGAGTATCTTTAAAATGCCGTATAATACTTGAATTTTAATTTTGAGATTATTTTGTTTTGAATTTCGCTCCGTGCTATCTCACTGGTTGTTGTCCAACCAATCCCTTTAGCGGGATTGTATCCACTAGAGGTTAAAAGGTAATTGACCTTTTATGAGTCTCAGTACAATGATGGGGTCTAAAACCACACTGGAGCATTTCGTATACATTATTTGTCTTCAGGAAGGCAGAGAGTTTAGCATTTTTTTAGTTGTTGAGTTTTTAAAATGTTCCAGGTCAAGGTTTGGCTTTTCAGGAGAGGCTTTATTACTGCCACTTTTAGTGAGTTTGGTAAACATGCGGAAGATAGGAAGCTATTTATTATGTTCAACATAGGAGGGCCAAGCACAGGAAGTAGCTCTTTCAGTAGTTTAGTTGGAATAGGGTCCAGTAGGTTTAGAGGCCATGACTATTTTCGTGAATGTGTCAAGAGATACAGGATTAAAAAAACTCCATTGATCCTAGGTCCTGGCAGTTCTGTACAGACTCAGGACAGCTGAGTTTTGGAGAAATACACAGATTCAAAGAGGAGTCCGTAATTTGCTTTCTAATGATCATGATCTTTTCATCAAAGAAGTTAATGAATTCATCACTGCTGAAGTGAAGGCCATCGTTACTTGGGAAATGCTGCCTTTTAATTAGCTGTGCAACAGTATCAAAAACACATTTTTGATTACTTGTATTCTGCTCAACTTGGTTGGAAATGTAGGCTGATTGAGTAGACCTGCCCAGACCCACATGCTCACACCCCCATCTCCAGGGCCTGCATCACTCTCTGCAACATTGCCTCAAACTGCACCATTTTGTTTGTTTCCGGCGACCCACACACATTCAACATTTGGACAAAGCATTTGACCTTTACATTGTGTTAACGATGGAGGATTGGTTGACTTCCAGTTATTAAGCATACTTTTTTTCAAGATGATTGATGAGAAAAGTATCGTCCAACGCATTGGGTATCTCACTGCACCCTTATATGTGACCGACAACCATTGATTCGGTCTTATGTAGCAACATTTGAAATTGTGTTTTTTATGTTGGAGAAAATCAGAGACACAGAGCTACAAAATGTATATCATACTCCACATTTGAGGAACAATGGGAAAGTAATTCTGCTTTGAAAGTTGATAAACTTGTAAACTCACTTTTGAGAAAATGGCCTTTGAATGTTTTGGTACATAATAGTGCTCTCCCATTACCTGACTGATCTCCCTGGCTCTCCCATTACCTCACTGATCTCCCTAGCTCTCCAATTACCTCACTGATCTCACATTTCCTGACCCAATATTCCATTCACTCTTCCCAGGGGGAATTCAATTTCTATGCCTATTACATGACCTCTCAAACACACAGATGTGCACACACACACACACAGATGCATGCACACACGCACCCACAACCCCCCCCTCCACACCCACAGACACACACACACACACACACACCCACAGACACACACACACACACACACACACACACACACACACACACACACACACACACACACACACACACACACACACACACACACACACACAGTCTGGACCCCACATTCCCAGTGGAAGCCCTCTGCTCAGCCCAGTGGCTTAAGGGAGGCGGGCAGCATTGTGGCGTAGGTTTGGTTGCTGTGACGACCTATTTCTGACAGACTGTCAATACTAAGCAATTTACAAGCTCATGAAAAATCGACCCCAGGTAAAAGGCAATTTCTCTGCTCCGTTGGCTCGGCAGGCGGAAATCGCCTCCAAAGAGGAGGAAGATGACAAAGAAGGAGAAGAAGAAGAGGTGGAGGAAGAACAGGTGAAGAAGGGGATCAATGGGTTAGTTGCTGTGATTACAGGCTAGCGTGGAGAAGGAAAGAGAGAGATGGGGTGGGTGAGGTGAAATTCCCCTTCCAAGGGAATTGACATTAGGCAGGAAAAAGTGATGGGTGGCACAGACAAAGCCTGCTTTGTGAAAATTATGATGATGACGACGATCATGATGATGGCGATGAGGTACTTGGTGATGGGGGAGAAAGGAGGATCAAGGGAAAAGACAAAGATATAGAGAAAAAGAAGTAGAGACAGACTAGAGGAACAGTAGATAGAAAGAGAGAGATGGGATGTTGATGGATGGCTCTGTGGTGTGGTGTTCCATCCCCATCTCTGGGTAGTGGTGTGGTGTTCCATCCCCGTCTCTGGGCAGTGGTGTGGTGTTCCATCCCCGTCTCTGGGCAGTGGTGTGGTGTTCCATCCCCGTCTCTGGGCAGTGGTGTGGTGTTCCATCACCATCTCTGGGCAGGGATCTGGTGTTCCATCCCCGTCTCTGGGCAGTGGTCTGGTGTTCCATCCCCATCTCTGGGCAGTGATCTGGTGTTCCATCCCCATCTCTGGGCAGTGGTCTGGTGTTCCATCCCTGTCTCTGTTTCAGTGGTCTGGTGTTCCATCCCCGTCTCTGTTTCAGTGGTCTGGTGTTCCATCCTCATCTCTAGGCAGTGGTGTGGTGGATAGTGGTGTGGATAATGGTGTGGATAGTGGTGTGGATAATGGTGTGGATAATGGTGTGGATAGTGGTGTGGATAATGGCATGGATAATGGCGTGGACAATAGTGTGGATAATGGTATGGACACGGGGCACAGGTGAGGATGGAGATATTGACCTCATTCCTCTGTTCTCTCTTCCAGACCACTACATTCATCACCACTTACACTTTATTTCTCTCTCTATCTTTCGGTCTCTCTCTTTCTTCACCTCTATCTCTCTACTTCTATCTCGATCTCTCCATCGAAGAAACTAAGGGTCATACCCTCACCTAACTAAACAGACAAGAAAACACACCAAGACAAACAAGGTGAAAGTGAAAGTTATTGATATAGACAGAGGAGAGTTTTATCAAGTTTTATCCAACTGAGAAGTGAAAAGCAGAGTTTTATCAAGGTCCATTGTCCCTTGAAAATTCACACAAAGTATGCCCTGCTGTAGTATTTAATGGAAGTTGGATGATTTTGACATTCTGTTCTGTATTTCATGAAACTACATAATTCCCATAGTAGTGACTTATATATGAAGAAATGATGTCTACTCCTGAGTGCCACATGAAGTGAAGAGTACATTGGAAGAGGTGAAAGGTCTTTGAAGATATGTTTTACCCATATTCGTATTCATTTGGCACAAAACATAAGAAAGCGGACAGAAACAGGATGGGACTACCTGAACTTGTCCAATAAGAAACATTTTCCGGAGAATAATATTTGAAACGTTTTGCTGCAGTGTTCCCTAATTAATACAATCATGTTTCCTCCCCTCTTTCCCTTCCCCCTTCCTGTTTTGCTCCTCTCCTCCTATTCAAGGACAATTTCCCTCTCTCCTGGTTCACAATGGCCTATTCCCTCTTTTCCAACATGGTTCTATAGGAGTGGTTTGTGATGAATTGATTATGTGGCGCATTTAGGATGCACAATGTAGGTCAGAGCCAAAAGAGTTTGTGTTTGTGTGTGTGTGTGCGTGCATGCGTGGGTGGGTGCGAAAGAGAGAGCGCGAGACAAGGCAAAAGAATTAACAATACATGTGAGTCCCTTTTGAGGTACAATCAAATGGAATATGTAAATGCTCCCTAGAATGATTTGTCATTACAAAAGCTTTTGTTCACTGTTTTAACTAGATACAGCATGAATATTGAACAATATGATCCAAGCTGACAATGAGTACATTTATATGCACACAATAATAGGATTATTGTGAATAGTCAAATTAATATAATAGTTTGATTAAAACGTTTACATGCCTTGCAAGGAGAACGATTTCCCCAATAATGCTGTTTACATGGACACATCTGTGATCAGGCTAGCTGATGGGACTTTGATAAATTGCCAAAAATCACCAATCAAAATATATGTTCTACCACAGCGACAATGTTATTTTTGGGAAGTCTATTTGATTCTGAGTTCGGACATAGAAAGTTTATATGTGAAAACGATTTCTAAGATGCTTACTTTCAGTTTTTGTGAACTCACTTCACTCACAAAAGAGGGAGGCTTGTGCTGCTGGTGCTAGCACATGCACAGATCAAATACACTACTGGAACTCCAAAGAAGGTGTTTACATGTCCTAATCATTTGAAAGATTGTTCAGAAAACCAGGTGTTTTAATCGTTTCATACTTACTTCGATGACCTTACGCCAATTAAGATAAGCAGAGTAAGATGTTTACATCACTAATGCCATACTCTGCCTACTGCCACAATCAGTTTAATGTTGAATTATTAGTGTGCATGTACAGTAAACATGTTCAATGTGTCCATCCAGGTTGCTCAACATTTACTGCACAATTAGACGTTTGTCCAGGTAAGCAGGATGTCAGGAGATGACGTCAAAACCGAATACTAGGGGCAACGGTGAGCGCTATTGCAGATAGATTGTGGGTTCTATCAATGTAATTGTTTGCATAATTTCCAATCCCCCATATTTATTTTTCTTATGTTTTAATATATTTTCCTTTATTATTTTCCCCTAACCTTATCTCCGCTCCCCTAATTGCAGTAAACTAGTGGACAACAATGCTTAGGCTTCTACTTGTAGCTTATACATACTATATGCATTTTATGGACACGATACACGGACACAGTACATTTTACATTAGCTATCTCCCTTCAGCTACCTTCAACCCCTCCCATCTATCTCTAAAAAACATCCAGTCATGACTGGGATGTTTCACAAAAGTGAACCTCTGAACCTTTCAATTCTCATAGTTTCCACAGATTCTAAATTAAAGATGAACACCTTTACTAAAAGTGCTAGGATATTATCAAACTTTACTGTTAATTCCACTATTAGTTCCTCCTGAACTTGAATAATTGAATTGTTCCTCTGTAATTACTGTAGGCCTTCACATTAATATTTCTGTACAGCTGTTAATTTTACACTATTTCTAGAAAAAAAATCCTTACAATTAACTTAGGTTAGTGGAGATGGAGGAGACCGAAATTAAAACTTATGCTTAAAGTTTCAAAATATTGTTTGGTGAGTCATGGAAGACTCCTTCATTTGTAATAACTTTCTGTAAACTATCTTTGGTACCATTTCTATGTTGAATATATATATATATATATTTGGTGCATTTTTCCCTAAATTCCATCCAGTTCGCTTTATTTTTTATAATATATTACACTTGATCTTTCTTGAATAAGTCCCTCCATTTCTTTTTCCTCTACTAAAGTGTTCTGTGCCCCCATGGTAGTTTTTATTGAGTCTATCTTTACTGTTAGTTCCTCTATTACCTTTGTTAATATGAACTATTTTGGCCTAAATTGTTTTTGTTTGAAAGATGAGTATTGAATTGCATGGCCTCTAGAGGCACATATAAAAGTGTCCCATACATTAAGGAAATCTGGTGTCCCCATGTTACATATGTGGGTAAAAGTCAGTTATAAATTCTTCTATCTTGGTTAAAAACAAGTTGTCATCCAGTAGGCTTTGATTAAATTCCTAGGAAGTTCTGTAAGAGTAATGTGTATACCATCTACTCGATGGTCCGACAACGTTCTGTCCCCTATCAACATTTTTTTTTTACTTTTGGTGCCAGAGAGAATGAGAGAATGAGATAAGAAAGTAGTCAAGACAACAAGCTTGATTGATTGAACCTTCTCCATGTACTGTATATCGGGGCGGCAGGTAGCCTAGAGGTTAGAGCGTTGGGCCTGAACAAGGCAGTTAACCCACTGTTCCTAGGCCGTCATTGTAAATAATAATTTGTTCTTAACTTTATTTATTTATTTATTTTACCATTATTTTACCAGGTAAGTTGACTGAGAACACATTCTCATTTACAGCAACGACCTGGGGATAGTTTCAGGGGAGAGGAGGGTGATGAATGAGCCAATTGTAAGCTGGGGATGATTAGGTGGTTGTGATGGTATGAGGGCCAGATTGGGAATTTAGCCAGGACACCGGGGTTAACACCCCTACTCTTACAATAAGTGCGATGGGATCTATAATGACCTCAGAGAGTCAGGACACCCGTTTAACATCCCATCCGAAAGACGGCACCCTACACAGGGCAGTGTGTAGGGTGCCCTGGGTGCCCTGGGGCATTGGGATATCCCACTGCCCTGGGGCATTGGGATATTTTTTACACCAGAGGAAAGAGTGCCTCCTACTGGCCCTCCAACACCACTTCCAGCAGCATCTGGTCTCCCATCCAGGGACTGACCAGGACCAACCCTGCTTAGCTTCAGAAGCAAGCTAGCAGTGGAATGCCTAGTTAAATAAAAAAAAATGTAAATAAATATCTCACTAGGTCAGTATATCAGTACACTGCCCTCTCCCACCTGGACAAAAGAAACACCTACGTGAGAACGCTATTCATTAACCTGTTAGGGTATAGGGGGCAGTATTTTCACGGCTGGATAAAAAAAATTACCCGATTTAATCTGGTTACTAATCCTACCCAGTAACTACAATATGCATATACTTATTATATATGGATAGAAAACACCCTAAAGTTTCAAAAACTGTTTGAATGGTGTCTGTGAGTATAACAGAACTCATTTGGCAGGCAAAACCCTGAGACAGATTCTGACAGGAAGTGGATACCTGATGTGTTGAATTGACTTTAAGCCTATACCATTGAAAAACAAAGGGGCTGAGGAATATTTTGGCACTTCCTATTGCTTCCACAAGATGTCCCCAGCCTTTACAAAGTGTTTTGAGTCTTCTACAGTGAGATCTGACTGAAGAAGAGCCATGGAACGTGATGGCCCATTAGACACCTGGCGCGCGAGTTGATGGTGGGTACTCTCATTCCGAAACGTTTTAAAAGAGAACCCAATGGTCCGCCTTGAATTTTATTCATGTTCTGGTTAAAAAAGGCACTAATGATTTATGCGATACAACGTTTGACATGTTTGAACGAACGTAAATATATTTTTTCCGTTCTTGAAGTGAAGTGAAGTCCGGCTGGCTTAGATCATGTGCTACAACACGGAGGTTTTTGGACATAAATGATGAGCTTTTTTGAACAAAACTACATTCGTTATGGACCTGGGATTCTTTGGAAGTGACATCTGATGAAGAGAATCAAAGGTAATGGATTATTTACATAGTATTTTCGATTTTAGATCTCTCCAACATGGCGGTTAGTCTGTATCGCAATGCGTATTTTTCTGGCGCAGTGCTCAGATTATTGCAAAGTGTGATTTCCCAGTAAGGTTAATTTTAAATCTGGCAAGTCCATTGAGTTCAAGAGATGTAAATCTATAATTCTTTGAATGACAATATAATATTTTAGCAATGTTTTCTAATATTAATTAATTATTTTGTTGTCATGACTTGACTGCCGGTATTGGAGGGAAACGATTTCCTGAACATCAACGCCATAGTAAAACGCTGTTTTTAGATATAAATATGAACTTGATAGAACTAAAAATGCATGCATTGTCTAACATAATGTCCTAGGAGTGTCATCTGATGGAGATTGTAAAAGGTTAGTGCATAATTTTAGCTGATTTTATGGTTTTGGTGACGCCTGTCTTTGAATCGACAATACACTACACACAGCTATTGTCAATGTACTCTCCTAACATAACCTAACTTTATGCTTTCCCCGTAAAACCTTTTTGAAATCGGAAAACGTGGTTAGATTAAGGAGATGTTTATCTTTCAAAGGCTGTAAGTTAGTTGTATGTTTGAGAAATTTGAATTTTGACATTTATTTGGTTTCAAATTTGCCGCTCTTGAAATGCACCTGCTGTTGATAGGGTGCGCCACGGGTGGCACGCTAACGTCCCACATAGCCCCAAGAAGTTAACTACAGCTCAGCGTTCAGCACCATAGTACCCTGAAAGCTCATCACTAAGCAAAGGATCCTTGGACTAAACACCTCCCTCTGCAACTGGTAAGGGTAGGTAGCAACACATCTGCAACACTTTTCTCAACACTGGCGCCCCTCAGGGGTGCATGCTCAGTCCCCTCATGTACTCCCTGTTCACCCATGACTGCATGGCCAGGCACGACTCCAACACCATCATTAAGTTTGCAGATAACACAACAGTGGTAGGTCTGATCACCAATAACGACAAGACAGCCTACAGGGATGAGGTTAGAGACCTGGCCGGTTGGTGCCAGAATAACAACCTATCCCTCAACGTAACCAAGACTAAGGAGATGACTGTGGACTACAGGAAAAGGAGGACCAAGCACACCCCCATTCTCATCAACGGGGCTGTAGTGGAGCAGGTTGAGAGCTTTAAGTTCCTTCGTGTCCACATCACCAACAAACTAGAATGATCCAAACACACCAAGACAGTCGTGAAGAGGGCACGACAATGTCTATTGCCCCTCAGGAAACTAAAACGTTTTGTCATGGGTCCTCAGATCCTCAAAAGGTTCTACAGCTGCAACATCAAGAGCATCCTGACTGGTTGCATCACTGCCTGGTACGGCAACTGCTCGGCCTCCGACCGCAATGTACTACAGAGGGTAGTGCGTACGGTCCAGTACATCACTGGGGCTAAGCTGCCTGCCATCCAGGACCTCTACACCAGGCGGTGTCAGAGGAAGGCCCTAAAAATTGTCAAAGACCCCAGCACCCCACTTCATAGACTGTTCTCTCTACTACCACATGGCAAGCGGTACTGGAAAGCCAAGTCTACGACAAAAAGGCTTCTCAACAGTTTTTACCCCCAAGCAATAAGACTCCTGAACAGGTAATCAAATGGCTACCCGGACAATTTGCATTGTGCCCCCCACCCCCCACCCCTCTTTTATGCTGCTGCTACTCTCTGTTTACCATATATGCATAGTCACTTTAACTATACATTCACGTACATACTACCTCAATTGGCCCGACCAACCAGTGCCCCCGCACATTGGCTAACCGGGCTATCTGCATTGCGTCCCGCCACCCACCACCCGCCAACCCCTCTTTTACGCTACTGCTACTCTCTGTTTATAATATTTGCATTGTCACTTATCAACATGTACGTAACCATATCCACATGTATTGTAACCATATTGTACGTATTACCTCAATCAGCCCGACTAACCGGTGCCTGTATATAGCTTCGTTACTGTTATTATTCACTGTCTTTTTATTGTTGTTTTTATTGCTTTACTTACCTATTGTTCACCTTACACCTTCTTCTTCTTTTTTGCACTGTTGGATAGAGCCTGTAAGTAAGCATTTCACTGTAAGGTCTACACCTGTTGTTTTCGGCGCACGTGACAAATAAACTTTGATTTGATTTAGTTCCAATTTATCCATAATATTTGGGAATTCCTTAAGTGCATGAGGGTGATAGTTTGTAGTGTCATTTCCTTTATGGTCCATAGAGGTATTTAAAACAGTATTGTAATCGCCCACCGTAATAATTGAGTCATGTAAACTCAGCAAAAAAAGAAACGTCCCTTTTTCAGAACCCTGTCTTTCAAAGATAATTCGTAAAAATGCAAATAACTTCACAGATCTTCATTGTAAAGGGTTTAAACACTGTTTCCCATGCTTGTTCAATGAACCATAAACAATTAATGAACATGCACCTGTGGAACGGTCGTTAAGACACTAACAGCTTACAGATGGTAGGCAATTAAGGTCACAGTTATGAAAACTTAGGACACTAAAGAGGCCTTTCTACTGACTCTGAAAAACACCAAAAGAAAGATGCCCAAGGTCCCTGCTCATTTGCGTGAATGTGCCTTAGGCATGCTGCAAGGAGGCATGAGGACTGCAGATGTGGCCAGGTCAATAAATTGCAATGTCTGCACTGTGAGACACCTAAGATAGCGCTACAGGGAGACAGGATGGACAGATGATCGTCATCACAGTGACAGACCACGTGTAACAACACCTGCACAAGATCGGTACATCCGAACATCACACCTGCGGGACAGGTAAAGGATGGCAACAACAACTGCCTGAGTTACACCAGGATCGCACAATCCCTCCATCAGTGCTCAGACTGTCCTCAATATCAATCAAATCAATCAAATTTATTTATAAAGCCTTCTTACATCAACTGATGTCACAAAGTACTGTTTCAAAACCCAGCCTAAAACCCCAAACAGCAAGCAATGCAGGTGTAGAAGCATGGTGGCTAGGAAAAACTCCCTAGAAAGGCCAGAACCTAGGAAGAAAGCTAGAGAGGAACCAGGCTATGAGGGATGGCCAGTTCTCTTCTGGCTATGCCGGGTGGAGATTATACCAGAACATGGCCAAGATGTTCAAATGTTCATAGATGACCAGCAGGGTCAAATAATAACAATCACAGTGGTTGTCGAGGGTGCAACAGGTCAGCAACTCGGGAGTAAATGTCAGTTGGCTTTTCATAGCCGATCATTCAGAGTATCGCTACCGCTCCTGTTGTCTCTAGAGAGTTGAAAACAGCAGGTCTGGGACAGGTAGCACGTCCGGTGAACAGGTCAGGGTTACATAGCCGCAGGCAGAACAGTTGAAACTGGAGCAGCAGTACAGCCAGGTGGACTGGGGACAGCAAGGAGTCATCAGGCCAGGTATTCCTGAGGCATGGTCCTTGGGCTCAGGTCCTACGAGAGAGAGAGAGAAAGAAAGAGAGAAAGAGACAAAGCAAGAGAGAAAAAGAGAGAGAGAATTGGAGAGAGCATACTTAAATTCGCACAGGACACCAGATAAGACAGGAGAAATGCTCCAGATATAACAGACTGACCCTAGCCCCCAGACACATAAACTACTGCAGCATAAATACTAGAGACTGAGAAAGGAGGGGTCAGGAGACACTGTGACCCGTCCGACGAAACCCCCGGACAGGGCCAAAAGGGCAGGATATAACCCCACCTACTTTGCCAAAGCACAGCCCCCACACCACTAGAATGATATCTTCAACCACCAACTTAATATCCTGAGACAAGGCCGAGTATAGCCCACGAAGATCTCCGCCACGGCACAACCCAAGGGGGGGCGCCAACCCAGACAAGAAGATCACATCAGTGACTCAACCCACTCAAGTGACCCACCCCTCCTAGGGATGGCATGAAAGAGCACCAGTAAGCCAGTGACTCAGCCCCTGTAATAGGGTTAGAGGCAGAGAATCCTAGTGGAGAGGGGAACCGGCCAGGCAGAGACAGCAAGGGCGGTTTGTTGCTCCAGTGCCTTTCCGTTCACCTTCACACTCCTGGGCCAGACTACACTCAGTCATAGGACCAACTGAAGAGATGAGTCTTCAATAAAGACTTAAAGGTTGAGACCGAGTCTGTGGGTCTCACATGGATAGGCAGACCATTCCATAAAAATGGAGCTCTATAGGAGAAAGCCCTGCCTCCAGCTGTTTGCTTAGAAATTCTAGGGACAATTAGGAGGCATGCGTCTTGTGACTGTAGCATACGTGTAGGTATGTACGGCAGGACCAAATCGGAAAGATAGGTAGGAGCAAGCCCATGTAATGCTTTGTAGGTTAGTAAAACCTTGAAATCAGCTCTTGCCTTAACAGGAAGCCAGTTTAGAGAGGCTTGCCTCTAGGGGCTAGGGGGCAGTATTTTCACGGCCGGATGAAAAACGTACCCAATTTAAACAGGTTACTACTCTGGCCCAGAAAATTGAATATGCATATTATTAGTAGATTTGAATAGAAAACACTCTGAAGTTTCTAAAACTGTTTGAATGGTCTCTGTGAGTATAACATAATTCATTTGGCAGGCAAAAAACCTGAGAAAAATTGAATCAGGAAGTGGGAAAATTTTGAAATGTAGTTTTTGTTTAGAGTCCCTTGGAAAACTACAGTGACATATGATTTATGTTACACCTCCTAACTCTTCCATTGGCTGTCAACAGTCTTTATGAAAAGGTTTCAACCGTCATCTGTTACCGGACAGATCATTTTGGCTCAGTCAATCATTGGCCAGTCTGAGGAGAGGTGTCTTATGATGCGCGAACACGTGACGTCATCGTTTTTTTATTTTTCCTCTGGAATTAATAGCTATTGCCCGGTTGTAAAATTAACGCAATTTTACATTAAAAAATATCCTAAAGGATTGATTGTAAACATCGTTTGACGTGTTTCTACAAACGGTAATGGAACTTTGAACATTTCGTCTATGGATTTGTGTCCACGCCACATGGTATTGTAAAGTGTTCTGGATGGGTGAACAAAACGGACGTATTTGGACATAAATGATGGACTTTGCAGAACAAATTAACATTTCTTGTGGAAGTGGGTGCCCATCCGAGTGCATTCCGCCGAAGATCAGCAAAGGTAAGTAAATATTTCGAACATATTGTTAGAGATTTGTCGACGCCGTGGTTGTAGCTTAGCATTGAAGGCTAAGTTCTGTACTCAGAATATTGAACAATGTGCTTTTTCCGTAACGTTATTTTGAAATCTGACAAAGTGGTTGCATAAAGGAGTAGATTATCTCTAATTCTTTAAATAATTGTTATAACATTTTTCAACGTTTATGAGTTCTTCTGTAAATTAAATGTGCCTATTCACCGGAGTGTTATGGGGAGAAAACATTTTCTGAACGTCACGCACCAATGTAAAAATTGGGTTTTTGGATATAAATATAAACTTGATCGAACAAAAAATGCATGTATTGTCTAACATGATGTCCTAGGAGTGTCATCTGATGAAGATTGTCAAAGGTTAGTGCTTAATTTTAGCTGTATATCTGGTTTTGTGATGCTATCGTGCTTGGAAAATTGCTTCTTTTTTTTGCTGTGCTAAAATAATCTAAAGTTTTTCTTTCACCGTAAAGCCTTTTTGAAATAAGACAATGTGATTGGATTTACGAGTTGAGTATCTTTAAAATGTCGTATAATACTTGAATTTTAATTTTGAGATTATTTTGTTTTGAATACCGCGCCGTGCTATCTCATTGGTTGTTTTCCAACCAATCCCTTTAGCGGGATTGTATCCTCAAGAGGCTAGCACTGGAGGAATATGATAACATTTTGGGGTTTTAGTCAAGATTCTAGCAGCCGTGTTCAGCACTAACTGAAGTCTATTTAGTGCTTTATCTGGGTAGCCGGAAAGTAGAGCATTGCAGTAGTCTAACCTAGAAGTGACAAAAGCATGGATTCATTTTTCTGCTTAATTTTTGGACAGAAAGTTTCAGATTTTTGCAATTTTACGAAGATGGGAAAAACCTGTCCTTGAAACAGTCTTGATATGTTCGTCAAAAGAGAGATCAGGGTCCAGAGTAATGCCGAGGTCCTTCGCAGTTTATTTGATACGACTGTAGAACCATCAAGATGAATTGTCAGATTCAGCAGAAGATCTCTTTGTTTCTTGGGACCTAGAACAAGCATCTCTGTTTGGTCCAAGTTAAAAGTAGTAAATTTGACGCCATCCACTTCCTTATTTCTGAAGCACAGGCTTCCAGGCATGGCAATTTTGGGGCTTCACCATGTTTCATCAAAATGTATAGCTGTGTGTCATCTGCATAGCATTGAAAGTTAACATTATGTTTCCGAATGACATCACCAAGAGGTAAAATATATAGTGAAAACAATAGTGGTCCTAAAACGGAGCCTTGAGGAACACCGCAATTTACAGTTGAAGTTTGTCAAAGGACAAACCATCCACAGAGACAAACTGATATCTTTCTGACAGATAAGATCTAAACCAGGACAGAACTTGTCTGTGTAGACCAATTTGGGTTTCCAATCTCTCCAAAAGAATCAGGTGATCGATGGTATCAAAACCAGGTCTAGGAGCACCAGGACAGATGAAGAGCCTCGTCTGACGCCATTAAAAGGTTTTTTACCACCTTCACAAGTGCAGTCTCAGTGCTATGATGGGGTCTAAAACAAGACGGAAGTGTTTTGTATACATTGTTTATGTCAAACGGTGGGTGTAGCTGGTGTAAGGAAGTCAGGCGCAGGAGAGCAGAGATGAGTGGACAAAGCACTTTACTGAGGCAATATTTGAACAGAACGCTACTGCGTCACAAAAAACAAATGCCCCAAGAAAAAGTGAGGCAGCACAAAGTACACACAACCAAGTACAAAGTACCGGCTGCCACAAAGCACGGGTACAAAACAAAATCTGGCGCACATCAGCCGGAAGCGTGCCAACCTGACAATAAACAATTCCACACACAGACATGGGGGGAACAGAGGGTAAATACATGACAAGTAATGAGGGAATGTAAACCAGGTGTGCGTGAAAACAAGACAAAACAAATGGAAAATGAAAGGTGGATCGCGATGGCTAGTAGACCGGTGACGTCAACCGCCGAACGCCGCCCGAACAAGGATAGCAACCGACTTCGGCAGAAGACGTGACAGTACCCCCACCTTGACGCACTGGGACGACCCGGAGGGCGAGATGCAGGGTGATCCGGACGGAGACGGTGGAACTCCCGCCGAAGTTGAAGGGTCCAACACGTCCTCCACTGGAACCCAGCATCTCTCCTCCGGACCGTACCCCTCCCACTCCACGAGGTACTGAAGGCCCCTTGCCCGACGCCTCAAATCCAGTATGGAGCGAACGGAATAGAGGGGCTGGAGGAACCTCCCGCACCTCAGACTCCTGGAGCTGGCCAGCCACCACCGGCCTGAGGAGAAACACAAGAAACGAGGGATTAATGCGGTAATCGGAGGGAACCTGTAGCTAACCTCGTTCAGTCTCCTCAGGACTTTAAATGAAACCACAAACTGCGGCCCCAGCTTTCGGGAGGGCAGGCGGAGGGGTAGGTTTCGGGTCGAGAGCCAGACTAGGTCCCCCGGTGAGAACACCGGGGCCTCACTGCGATGACGGTCTGCGCTGGCTTTCTGGTGCCTCACGGCCCGCTGAATGTGAACATGAGCGGAGTCCCATGTCTCCTCCGCACGCCTGAACCAGTCGTCCATTACAGGAGCCTCGATCTGACTCTGATGCCAAGGCGGCAGAACCGGCTGGTACCCCAGTACGCACTGGAATGGGGAGAGGTTAGTGGAGGAGTGGTGGAGCGAGTTCTGGGTCATCTCTGCCCAGGGCACGAACGCCACCCACTCCCCTGGCCAGTCCCGGCAATAAGACCTCAGAAACCTACCCACATCCTGGTTCACTCTCTCCACCTGCCCGTTACTCTCGGGGTGAAAACCCGAGGTAAGGCTGATCAAATCAAATCAAATTTATTTATATAGCCCTTCGTATATCAGCTGAAATCTCAAAGTGCTGTACAGAAACCCAGCCTAAAACCCCAAACAGCAAGCAAAGCATGTGAAAGAAGCACGGTGGCTAGGAAAAACTCCCTAGGAAAAACTCCCTAGGAAGGCCAAAAACCTAGGAAGAAACCTAGAGAGGAACCAGGCTATGAGGGGTGGCCAGTCCTCTTCTGGCTGTGCCGGGTGGATATTATAACAGAACATGGTCAAGTTGTTAAAATGTTCATAAATTACCAGCATGGTCAAATAATAATAATCATAGTAGTTGTCGAGGGTGCAACAAGCACGTCCGGTGAACAGGTCAGGGTTCCGTAGCCGCAGGCAGAACAGTTGAAACTGGAGCAGCAGCATGGCCGAGACCCCCAGACGTGTCTGATCGAGACCCCCAGACGTTCCATGAACACCCTCCAGACCCTCGAAGTGAACTGGGGACCCCGATCAGACACTATATCCTCAGGCACCCCGTAGTGCCGGAAGACGTGCGTTAACAAGGCCTCCACAGTCTGTAGGGAGACCGAGCAGAGGGAGGAGACTGCAGGACTTAGAAAAATGGTCCACAACGACCAGGATCATGGTGTTACCCTGTGAGGGAGGAAGATTGGTAAGGAAACCTACTGACAGGTGCGACCAAGGTTGTTGTGGAAAGGGTAAGGAGTGTAGCTTACCTCTGGGCAGGTGCCTAGGAGCCTTACACTGGGCGCACACCGAGCAGGAGGAAACATAAACCCTCACGTCCTTAGCCAAAGTGGGCCACCAGTACTTCCCACTTAGACAGCGCACCGTCCGACCGATGCCTGGATGACCAGAGGAGGATGACGTGTGGGCCCAAAAGATCAGCCGGCCATGGACAGCAGACGGAACGTACTAACGCTCAGTGGGACACTGGAGGGGAGTGGGCTCTGCACGTAGCGCCTACTCAATGTCCGCATCCAGCTCCCACACTACCGGCGCCACCAGGCAGGAGACCGGGAGTATGGGGGTGGGATCCATTGGCCGCTCCTCTGTGTCATACAGCCGGGACAGTGCGTCTGCCTTCACGTTCTCGGAACCTGGTCTGTAAGAAAGGGTGAAAACAAAACGGGTGAAAAACATGGCCCACCTTGCCTGGCGAGGGTTCAGTCTCCTCGCTGCCCGGATATACTCCAGATTGCGGTGGTCAATCCAGATGAGAAAAGGGTGTTTAGCCCCCTCAAGCCAATGTCTCCACGCCTTCAAAGCCTTGACGACAGCCAACAGCTCTCGGTCCCCCACGTCATAGTTTCGCTCCGCCGGGCTGAGCTTCCTCAGGAAGAAGGCACAGGGGCGGAGCTTCGGTGGCGTAGCCGAGCGCTGAGAGAGCACGGCTCCTATCCCAGCCTCGGACGCGTCCACCTCCACTATGAATGCCAAAAAGAGATCCGGATGGGCCAGCACGGGAGCCGAGGTAAACAGAGCCCTCAGGTGACCAAAAGCCCTGTCCGCCTCAGGCGACCACGGAGCCGCTACATGACCAAAACCACAGATATACCTCCGGTAGAAATTGGCAAACCCTAGAAACCGCTGCACCTCCTTTACCATGGTGGGAGTCGGCCAATTACGCACGGCTGCAATGTGGTCACTCTCCATCTCCACCCCTGAGGTGGAAATGCGATACCCTAGGAAGGAGACGGACTGTTGGAAGAACAGGCATTTCTCAGCCTTGATGTACAGGTCATGCTCCAACAGTCGACCAAGCACCCTGAGCAACAGGGACACATGCTCGGCGTGTGTAGAGGAGTATATCAGAATGTCATCAATATACACCACTACACCCTGCTCGTGCAGGTCCCTGAAAATCTTATCTACAAAGTTTTGGAAGACTAATTTTGCATTCATCAACCTGTACGGCATGTACTCATAATGCCCTGAGGTAGTACTGAAAGCCGTCTTCCACTCGTCTCCCTCCCGGATACGCACCAGGTTGTAAGTGCTCCTGAGATCTAGTTTGGTAAAGAAGCGTTCCCCGTGCATTGACTCAATCGCAGTGGCTACAAGAGGTAGCAGGTAACTGTACCTCACAGTGATCTGGTTTAGGCCTCGATAGTCAATACACGGGTGCAGACCTCCCTCCTTCTTCTTCACAAAAAAGAAACTCAAGGAGGCGGGTGAAGTAGAGGACCGAATGTATCCCTGACGCAGGGATTCGGAGACATATGTTTCCATAGCTGCCGTCTCCAAACTGTGACAGGGGATACACGTGACTCCTGTAAAGTGCGGCGTCTACCAGGAGATTTATCGCACAATCCCCACGACGATGAGGTGGTAATTGAGTCGCCCTCTTTTTGGAGAAGGCGAGAGCCAAGTCGGAATATTCAGGGGGAATGCGCACGGTGGAGACCTGGTCTGTACTTTCCACCGCAGTAGCACCAAAGGAAATCCCTAAACACCTCCCAGAGCACTCTCGCGACCACCCTGTGAGTGCCCTCCATTGCCATGAAACAGTGAGGTCATGACAAGCTAACCAGGTTAGGCCTAGCACCACGGAAAACGCAGGAGAATCAATGAGGAAGAGACTGATTCTCTCCTTGTGACCCCCCTGTGTCACCATGCCCAGAGGCGCGGTGGCCTACCTAGTCAACCCTGACCCTAATGGTCGACTGTCTAAGGCGTGAACTGGGAAGTGCATAGCCACTGGAACAATGGGGATCCCTAAACTGTGTGGAATGATCTGTATATATAATTTCCATCCGTGCCTGAATCGACGAGCGCCTTATGCTGGGAATGCGGGGAAAACTCAGGAAACGTAACATATAAAAACATGTGTGCAACAGAGGGTTCTGGGTGAGAATGGTGCCGGCTCACCTGGGGTGACGCCAGAGTGCCCTGCCTGCTGCCTCGACCCTCAGAGGAACCAACCCGGCACCGACCGGCAGTGTGACCTCTGCGGCCACAGATGGTGCACGAGACGGAAACTCCTCCGGTCTCCCTGAGCGCAGGACCTCCCAGCTCCATGGGCATCGGCGCGGTGGTGCTGGGGGATGGAACCGACAGACCCCGCTCTGGACGTCCGCGGGTAGCCAGCAGGTTATCCAGCCGAATGGACAGGTCCACCAGCTGGTCGAAGGTGAGAGTGGTGTCCCTGCAGGCCAACTCCCGACGGACGTCCTCGCGCAAACTGCGGTGATAGTGGTCGATCAGGGCCCTGTAGTTCCATCCCGCGCCGGCAGCCATGGTCCGAAAGTCCATCGCGAAATCCTGGGCGCTCCTCGTCCCCTGCCTCAGTTGGAAGAGACATTCACCCGCCGCTCTACCCTCGGGCGGGTGGTCGAAGACGACGCTGGGCCAATTGTGCTCCGCCCTATGGGACTCCCAATCACGGTCAGGATGTGATACAGCCTGGATTGTTAATTAATATCATCATCACCCCTTGATCTAAAGGTGTAGAATGACTTTCCAGTAAACATTAGATATTATATTCCTTCTCTTTTAGCCAAGTAAAGATGGATCATCTTTTCTTATTATCTGCTAAGCCATTACAATTATTATTGCTCCACTTCTTGTCCCTCTCCTCCATTTCTCTCTTGCATCCTTTATTACACCCATTCCCGTTCTCCCCTCTGTTTCCTCTCTCCCTCACTCCCCCTCTTGCTCCCCTCTCTTCATCTCATCTCTTCTTTCATTCTCTTTCTCTTCTCCCTGATACATACCTATTCGCTCCTCTCTCTGACATTCCCCTCTTCCTATCCCCTCCAATCCCTCTTCTCTCTATCTCTCTCCTTCTCCCTCTTCTCTAGTACTGCAGAACACAAGCACACACACACATACGCATGCACTCGGGTGCACACGCAGACGCACACACACAGACACACTAGTATTGCAGTGAAGTTAACCGGTGTGAGAAATGTAGCATTTTCTTCCTCTCCTTGCCTATTCATTACAGAGAGAGTGAGTGACCTTGATGCGTCTCCTTGCATTACAGCCCATCCCCTCTTTAGCACTGGAACACCTAGCAAAATAAACTGCACGCCTGGCACGCCTGGCATTTCCCTTCAACAGAGATTCAAGTGTGTGTGTGTGTGTGTGTGTCTTACAGTACATCAGAGCAATAATGTGTGTGTGTGTGTGTGTGTGTGTGTGTGTGTGTGTGTGTGTGTGTGTGTGTGTGTGTGTGTGTGTGTGTGTGTGTGTGTGTTTGGTTTTACTATCCTTGTGGGGAACAGAACAGAAGTCCTCCCAACGATAGTTAAGCAAGGAACATTTGGACAAGTGGTGACATTTTGCCGATCCCCTCAAGGAAAAGGTCTGTTTTCGGCTTAGGAGTTAGGGTTAGGTTAATGATTAGGGTTATGTTTAGGGAAAATAGGTTAGTAATGTGTGTGTTGTGTGTGTGGGGCGGTCGTGAGTGAGTATGTGTGTGCCCATTATATATATATATATATATGTTCCATCTGTGTACTTGGCTGTGTTTTTGAATCCATGGTAGGAGAGATGCTTCCCTTCCCTCTCATTGGCAGAGAGAAAGCATTGAGATTATCTCGTGGTGCCAGTGTGTGTGTGATATCTGCTGTGTGTGTGATATCTGCAGTGTGTGAGATGTCTGCTGTGTCGTGAATAAGACTGTGCCTCACCATCCATCTTTGAGTCGTTTTTTTCTTCCTTTCTTTCCTGTCTTCTTTCCAGCCTTTCATCCCGTCCTACTCATCCTTTCATCCCGTCCTACTCATCCTTTCATCCCGTCCTACTCATCCTTTCATCCCGTCCTACTCATCCTTTCATCCCGTCCTACTCATCCTTTCATCCCGTCCTACTCATCCACTGTAAACAGACAAGCTAAACTTTTTTTCAAAACGTTCTGACAAGTGTACTTTGCCGACTCAATGAAAAGCATGAAAAACTTTCTAGTGAAAGATGTGTGGGGTGGGGGGGGCATCTTACCTGACATGAAGAGAAGCCATCGAGGTGGATACCAACGTTAGTCACTGATGATTTAGATTCACATGCCACCAAAATACTGACATTTCACCCAGGGAAATAAGCATTCTTGTCAAAATAAGGAACTAGGGTTTCCTTCCCCCATAGAAGCAGTGGTAACAAAAACAACCTGTCTACCACTTTCCACTCTGAAATATATTCCACCTTAATTTGGAATCGTCAGCCCCAGTGAGATGCAGCTGTGCTAACTTTCCAGCAAATGATCTTGCGCTAGCCGTCTAATTGCCTTGGTGTGGTGTCGCTGTCTGAATACTAAACAGTAGTAAAGAAAGCAAAAGGAGGTGTAAATGAGTGCAGGGAGTTTATTGCCCACCTTTTAAATGCGATCATTATGCGTTTGTACACAAAATGCTTGTACACAGTCACTGGGTACATTTGAACCAGAGCCATAGATGTAGAGGGCCCTGCGTGTTGGCACCTAACATCCAATAACAATATAATTGTAATTTGTATTCTAACTACCATGTTATTGAATGGGAATGCGTGCTGAACTTTTTAAAATGTTTAAAATGCTGCATACTGTGTTGTTAGCTTGCTAACTGTATATCTAACAGCCATTTGTCTTGCATTAATTTGGTGTATCGACTACAAACATTGTTTAAACCCTATACAAAGGCACAGTTTTAATTTTTTATTTAACTAGGCAAGTCAGTTAAGAACAAATTCTTATTTACAATGACGGCCTACCCCGGCCAAACCCGGACGAGGCTGGGCCAATTGTGCGCCGCCCTATGGGACTCCCAATCACGGCCGGATGAGATATAGTGCCTTAGACCACTGCACCACTAGGGAGCCTGTTACAGTATTTACATATAGATAGCGTTGATAAATCGGGGGTTAGTGAGCGCTACTGCAGTGCAACACCTCACACCATAGGGCCAAAATGGCAGCCTGCCTGTCCTTTTTTTTCAAAGCACCTATGTAATGGAAATGACTGTCACAGACCCAGGGCCAGTTTTTACCTGTAATCATGATAAATGACCTCTCCACTGAGTATACTCAGAGGCACAAATCCCTTTCCAGCTTTGCACCAGTATGTCTCTTTTAGTCAGGAGGCCACATTTTCCCCATCACACTAAGGTTGTAATCAGAGTATGAGACAAGGACTATCAAGGTTTGGATAGAGTTTAGCCTGTATGATGTATGGCCCTCATCAGTGATACTTAAATTGCGAAGCCCCCCTAGTCTCCACAACATTGGCTATATCTGTAGGCTTTACGACTTTCTGAACACAACATGATGACCAACCAGCCAACCATTCGTCAGTCAGTCCCCTCCTGTCCATCCCACCTTTCAATGACATAATATGTCACCAAAAGTGACACACTACATGTACATCATTTCAACGTGGAAATGTGGGTAATATATTTGGTTGAGATGTTGATCAATGAGATTTCAATCTTTATTCACCCACTCAAAAAGACAGTCCGAAGTTTGCTGAATTCTCAATGTGTTATCATTATGCTTTCAACCATCTAAAAGCACAACCAAATTCCATTGGAAAAACAATGTCTGATTTTTGGTTTAGTTGTCACCTAAATGTGTTATTACTACGCTTTCAATCATTTAAAAGCACAACAAAGTTGAAATGGGAATACAATGTCAGATATTTTGTATTTATACAACAACTTCATGTGTTATCACTGTGCTTCATCTAATAGCAGAACCAAATCACCTGGATTGCAGTTGAGATTACATTCAAACTACATGGTGCAAGTGATCAATGCTGTTAGAGATTCTGAGCAGATTATTATAGCAATTGTGAAGATCTCCACAGAGCTGCAACCTTTGCATGCCGTAAATGTAAATGTCTTTTTTTTATGAAACCTGGGTTGAATTGAAACAATAGCTGTTTATGACTTTGCGAATACTATATAGGCCTAAATAGTTATGACATATGACTTATAAAGTACGGTTTTATTTCATTTGCTCTGTTAAACCTACCCTTAGGAATTACTTCGATAGCAACAGTGGATCTATTTAGTTAATAACCATTCCCATAATAGCACATTGGTAGTAGTCAGTGACAAATAGCTAAGAAGGGATTGGTTAAAACCCTGGACGGGAGAACAACTTAATAGCCGTAGATGGATCAACTCTCCAGTAGGAGGTGCTGCCCAGACGATTGTTTATTTTTATTTTTGTAGTCGATATAACATTTAAGATCTGACGTAGTAAATGTTTTCATGGATAGTTCCAATAGTTGACATGTAAACACTAAAACGCTAAATGAGTGTTCCCTAAACTCTACTGATTGCAATGATATACAGTGCATTTGGAAAGTATTCAGACCCCTTGACTTTTCCACATTTTGTTACGTTACAGCCTCATTCTAAAATGGATTAAATCATTTTGTCCCCCAACATCAATCTTCACACAATACCCTATAATAACAAAGCAAAAACAGGTTTGTAGAAATTTTGCAAATATATAAAAAAAAAAAAATGGAAATATTACATTTACATAAATATTCAGACCCTTTACTCAGTACTTTGTTGAAGCACCTTTGGCAGCGATTACAGCCTTTAGTCTTCTTGGGTATGATGCTACAAGTTTGGCACATCCGTATTTGGGGAGTTTCTCCCATTCTTATCTGCAGATCCTCTCAAACTCTGTCAGGTTGGATGGAGAGCATTGCTGCACAGCTATTTTCAGGTCTCTCCAGAGATGTTCGATCGGGTTCAAGTCCGGGCTCTGGCTGGGCCACTCAAGGACATTCAGAGACTTGTCCCGAACCCACTCCTGCGTAGTCTTGGCTATGTGCTTAGGGTCATTGACCTGTTGGAAGGTGAACCTTCACCCCAGTCTGAGGTCCTGAGAGCTCTGGAGCAGGTTTTCATCAAGGATCTCTCTGTACTTTACTCCGTTCATCTTTCCCTCAATCCTGACCAGTCTTCCAGTCCCTGGCACTGAAAACCATCCCCACAGCATGATGCTGCCACCCCCATACTTCACCGCAGGGATGGTATTGGCCCGAGTGATGAGCGGAGCCTGGTTTTCTCCAGGCGTGACGCTTGTCATTCACGCCAATCTCGGTTTCATCAGACCAGAGAATCCCAGCTGGCTCTCATGTGCTTTTTACTGAGAAGTGGCTTCCGTCTGGCAACCCTACCATAAAGACCTGATCGGTGGAGTGCTGCAGAGATGGAACTATGGAGCTCTGCCAGAGTGACCATCGGGTTCTTGGTCACTTCCCTGACTAAAGCCCTTCTCCCCTGATTGCTCAGTTTGGCCAGGCGGCCAGCTCTAGGAAGAGTCTTGGGGATGGTGCCCCCCTCCTTCTCCATGGCCGACGTGAGTAAGACATTTAAACGTGTTAACCCTCAAAAGGCTGCTGGCACAGACCGCATCCCTAGCCGCGTCCTCAGAGCATGCGCAGACCAGCTGGCTGGCGTGTTTCCTGACATATTCAATCACACCCTATCCCAGTCTGCTGTCCACACATGCTTCAAGGTGGCCACCATTGTTCCTATAGCCAAGAAGGCAAAGGTAACTAAACTAAATGACTACCACCCCGTAACACTCACTTCTGTCATCATGAAGTGCTTGGAGAGACTAGTCAAGGATCATATCACCTCCACCTTACCTGCCACCCTAGACCAACTTCAGTTTGCATACCGCAACAGGTCCACAGACGGTGCAATCGCCATCGCACTGCACACTGCCCTATCCCATCTGGACAAGAGGAATACCTATGTAAGAATGCTGTTCATTAACTACAGCTCAGCATTCAACACCATAGTACCCTCCAAGCTCATCATTAAGCTTGAGGCCCTGGGTCTCAACCCTGCCCTATGCAATTGGGTCCTGGACTTTCTGACGGGCCGCCCGCAGGTGGTGAAGGTAGGTAACAACATCTCCACTTCACTGACCCTCAACACTGGGTGCGTGCTCAGCCCCCTCCTGTACTCCCTGTTCACCCACGACTGCGTGGCCATGCACGCCTCCAACTCAATCATCAAGTTTGCAGACGACACAACAGTAGTGGGCTTGATTACCAACAACGACGAGACAGCCTACAGGGAGGTGAGGGCACACAGAGTGTGGTGTCAGGAAAACAACCTCTCACTCAACGTCAACAAAACAAAGGAGATGATCGTGAACTTCAGGAAACAGCAGAGTGAGCACCCCCCTATCCACATCGAAGGGACAGCAGTGGAGAAGATGGAAAGTTTTAAGTTTCTCAGTGTACACATCACAGACAAACTGAAATGGTCCACCCACACAGACAGAGTGGTGAAGAAGGTGAAACAGCACCTCTTCAACCTCAGGAGGCTGAAGAAATTTGACTTGTCACCTAAAACCCTGACAAACTTTTACAGATGCACAATCGAGAGCATCCTGTCGGGCTGTATCACCATCTAGTATGGCATCTGCACCGCCCTCAACCACAAGTCTCTAAAGAGGGTGGTGCGGTCTGCAAAACACTCACCGGGGGCAAACTGCCTGCCTTCCATGATGCCTACAGCACCCGATGTTATAGGAGGGTCAAAAAGATCATCAAGGACAACAACCACCCGAGCCACTGCCTGTTCACCCCGCTACCATCCAGAAGGTGAGGTCAGTACAGGTGCATCAAAGCTGGGACCGAGAGACTGAAAAACAGCTTCTATCTCAAGGCCATCAGACTGCTAAACTAACTCACTAACTCATAGAGGCTTCTGCCTACATAGAGACTCAAATCACTGGCCACTTTAATAAATGGATCACTATTCACTTTAAAACAATGCCACTTTAGTAATGTTAACATATCTAACATTACTCATCTCATATGTATATACTGTACCTTATACCATCTATTGCACCTTGCCTATACCGCTTGGCCATCGCTCATCCATATATTTATATGTACATATTCTTATTCCATCCCTTTAGATTTGTGTGTATTAGGTAGTTGTTGGGGAATTGTTAGATTACTCGTTAGATATTACTGCACTGTCGGGGACTAGAAGCACAAGCATTTTGCTACACTCGCATTAACATCTGCTAACCATGTGTACATGACCAATAAAACTTGATTTGATTAGATTTATTTTTCCAAACTTCTTCCATTTAAGAGTGATGGAGGCCACTGTGTTCTTGGGGACCTTCAATGCTGCAGACATTTTTTGGTACCCTTCCCCAGATCTGTGCCTCCACACAATCCTGTCTCAGAGCTCTACGGTCAATTCCTTTGACCTCATGGCTGGGGTTTTTCTCCGACATGCACTGTCAACTGTGGGACCTTATATAGACAGGTGTGTGCCTTTCTAAATCATGTCCAATCAATTGAATTTACCACAGGTGGACTCCAATCAAGTTGTAGAAACATCTCAAGGATGGTCAACGGAAACAGGATGCAACTGAGCTCAATTTCGAGTCCCATAGCAAAGGGTCTGAATACTAATGTAAATAAGGTTTTCTGTTTTTGTTTTTTATAAATTTGCAAAAATGTATAGAAACCTTTTTTTACTTTGTCATTATGGGGTATTGTGTATAGATTGATGAGGATTTGATTTCATTTTATCCATTTTAGAATAAGGCTGTAACGTAACAAAATGTGCAAAAAGTCAAGGGGTCTGAATAGTTTCAGAATTCACTGTATAATATCCTGTTACATCTAGGGGGCAGTAATTTCACGGCTGGATAAAAAACGTACCCGATTTAATCTGATTATTAGTCCTGCCCAGAAACTGGAATATGCATATAATTATTAGCTTTGGAGAGAAAACACTCCAAAGTTTCTGAAACTGTTTGAATGGTGTCTGTGAGTATAACAGAACTCCTATGGCAGGCAAAAACCTGAGATGCTTCTGTTCAGGAAGTACCCTGTCTGAACATTTCTTGCCCTTCTTTATTATCTCTGTCGTTTACAAAGGATCTCTGCTCTTACGTGACACTTCTCACGTCAACAATGGAGTCTCACAGCCCGGGAAAAACAGGAATGATGTCATTCAAAGCCCTGGCTGAAGCACACGAGAGCAAATGCTGAGTGGTCAGTCAATGGACTAAGCCTTAGGCGCGTGACACGCCCCGCCCCCGGCTTTTGGTTTTTTCCTCAGTTTACAGACAGGCAGATTCCCGGTCGGAATATTATCGCTTCTCTACGAGATAAATTGCATAAATATTGGTTTTAAACAGCGGTTGACATGCTTCGAAGTACGGTAATGGAATATTTCGAAATTTTTTGTCATATTTTGCGTCATGCTCGTGGCCGAGATTTAGCGTTGGGATAGTGTCTAGAACGCACGAACAAAACGTCGCTGTTTGGATATAACGATGGATTATTTGGGACCAAACCTACATTTGTTATTGAAGTAGAAGTCCTGGCAGTGTATTCTGATGAAGAACAAGCAAGGTAAGAACATTTTTCTTATAGGAAATGTGATTTTGGTGAAGGCTACACTGGGTGGGTGTCTAAATAGCTAGCCCTGTAACGCCGGGCTATGTACTTACATTATTGCAAAATGTGCTTCATCCGAAAAGCTATTTTAAAATCGGACATATCGAGTGCATAGAGGAGTTCTGTATCTATAATTCTTAAAATAATTGTTATGCTTTTTGTGAACGTTTATCGTGAGTAATTTAGTAAAATCACCGGAAGTGTTCGGTGGGAATGCTAGTTCTGAACGTCACATGCTAATGTAAAAAGCTGGTTTTTGATATAAATATGAACTTGATTGAACAGACATGCATGTATTGTATAACACAATGTCCTAGGTGTGTCATCTGATGAAGATCATCAAAGGTTAGTGCTGCATTTAGATATGGTTTGGGTTTATGTGACATGATATGCTAGCTTGAAAAATGGCTGTGTGATTATTCCTGGCTGGGTACTCTGCTGACATAATCTAATGTTTTGCTTTCGCTGTAAAGCCTTTTTGAAATCGGACAGTTTGGTTAGATAAAGGAGAGTCTTGTCTTTAAATAGCTGTAACATAGTCATATGTTTGAAAAGTGTAAGTTTTCGGATTTAGAGGAGTTTGAATTTCGCGCCCCGCCCATCATTGGATATTGGAGCAGACGTTCCGCTAGCGGAACGTGTAGATGTAAGAAGATATGATATTCGGTAATGTGTCAATTTCAAGAAATGTGACAGGAAACCTGCCCTGTAGACTTAAAATCGCATAGGAATGCATTATGTTCAGCAGAGAGATACAGTATGTAACCCATTTGAACTAAATGCCTTTGTGAAGAGACCAGTCAACCTTCATAAAAAGCAATTCAAAGTCTAAATAAAGATGTCTGGCTATAGTGCCATTGCAAATGTAACATATTATACGTACTCTAAAGGACCAGTTTTCTAAAATGGCCGCCAACCAGGTACCCTCAAATTACCATTTTGTAATTTCAATTGACCGTAACTTAATAAGTGGTATATTAAGCCTAATGATGGATTTACATTTGCAAGGGGGTGTGGTTAATGCAATCAAATGGATCATGTGTGTAATTTATGATGTCATGAACAAAGATATCCCAAAATGCTGTCCGAATCATTGATCTTTGTTGATATTTTGATCCCTTGATTCAACGGATCACATTTCAGCACACTCCAAATGATCTCAAAATATTGTGTGATATCTTTGGATTAGAATAATATATAACATGTCCCAAAACAGTGCTTGCATGTTAAGTAATGGTAGACTAATTATCATATCCCATTCAAAAAGTTAGAGTTCAATTGGAATGGCTTCATGAACATTGTTCCATGTTCAATATTCTAAGTACATTTCTTGAAAATGACAAAATGTTGAATATCATGTTATATATCATTGCAATCAGTAGACTTTAGGTAACATCCATATGACAGTTTTAAGTGTTTAACTGTACAATACTGAATATGAGGCTAGAGTATATTCAGGAATATTCAAGAGGGTAGATTTTTAGGCACATTTTCAACACATTTCTGCATAGACTACATTTTAAACAAGACATATAACTGGCGTACTTGTTACCTTCTATTGTGTTCTCCAGACCCCCTCCTTTATGTGCCTATAATTTCGCATTTCGCTACACTCGCAATAACATCTGCTAACAATGTGTATGTCACCAAGAAAATTTAATTTGATATGGCCATGTGACTCCTGTCCAATATGACCCCATGGAGCTGGCAATTTTGCAAATGGCCGCCAAGTGGGGAATATAAAAAATCTGCGATGGCACAGTAGTTACAAAAAATTCTTAGGAGTTGGCGGTGTGTGAAATTTGGTGTCTTTATCACAAAGTCCATACTTCCCCTCAAATGTTAGGCTTAGCCACTGGACTACTTCAAGGTTTGTCTATGTTGAAAACTGGTTACAATTATGACAATCCTGTAGATTCCACATCACAATACAATGACAAATTACGTTGAAATGGGAAAACCAGCCTATCATATAAGACCAGATCAGACAACGGCTCACAATTTGGGCGGACTGCCACATCTTTGTTTTATTATTGATCTGTCTCGACATATGTGAACTTTCTATTTAATGTCAGACGTCAAAGATTCAGCCTCAAAGGTTGAAATATTGATGAAGAGTTTTCAAAGATTTATTTTGAGTTTGTGCTCTTCTCTCAGTTTGACATTAGCTGGGGGCTGGTATGATTTGGCAAACATGTTTCGCTTATTTAAATGGACGAAGACCAGAAAGTTCTCCCTACAGAGGAGAGAGCTTAGTTCACAGAGATGCATGGAAAGAGAGCTGCCAATGGAGAGAGAGCAAGAGAGAGAAATGGAGAGAGCGAGGGAAGAAGAGTGAAGAGGGAAAGAGGGAGGGAGGGAAGAAGAGGGAAGAGAGGGAGGGAAGGAAATGGGGAAAGGAGAGTCAGGGAGAGAGACTAAAAGGGAGCAATTTAAAAGCTCTGAAATATATGATATTTGCACTTCAGATATATTATTAACGGTTAATTTGACAGTGACAAAATAAAACTTCCATCTGAGAGTTTTCAATGTGCAAAATTGATTAAATGCTGTCAGTTGCCTCTGTGTGTGATGTGTGTGTGTCTGTATGTGTGAGTGTGAGTGAAAGAGAGAGACAGAGAGAGTGGGAGGGAGAGAAAGAGAGAGTGAGTGACTGTCAAGATTCTCACCATTTATTTCTAGCCCCAGAGGGAGTTTTGCATTCTGCTTCGACACACAAAAAGAGAAAACTGAAGTATTTGCAAGTCAATTGAGTGGATTGATACACCACACGTTAACAGAAGGGACCTGCTGCTCTTCTTGTGAATATATATTAAAGCAAAACAAGAGGGCAATGTACATAAACCATAAGATAAGTCCAACAACACTAATAGAAGAGGTGGATGTCTTTTATAGTCTATTTTCCAGTAAAGTATGCTGAGATGCTAAATAAGTCAGCTTAGGTGATATAGAATGACAACGGTTAAACTTCACTATTTTTGACATATTCTATAACAGACCATGTTGATTTAAATGTACTTTAATTAAAGTTGGATTTGATGAGTAGTGCTTATGTAGATGACGATAATGGTTAATGACGAGGCTGGTTATAGACGAGGCTGGTTAATGACATGTCTTCCGCCCCCTCTACACACACGGTCAAGCCCAGTGACCTGGACACAGAGGTGGTCCAAGGCCAGGGAAATGGACCGTAACTGAAATGCAGTAGACCCGGTCAGTGTGGCGGTCAGTGCACTCTTTGATCAGGGCAGAGCACTGGGGAACTCTTCAGCACTAGGGTGCAAATCCTTCACTACACTTCATAGTAAGCATCATGCTGTCTCTGTCATGCACAGCAAGAGTCAACTGGTACAACTGGTTACACCTTCAAACAGCCAATATAATAGGGAGTGTTTCATGATGTTTTTAACAGTGTAGCGTATTGACAGATGTTGAACCAAAAATGGTTGCATGTCAAGCAATCACACCTTGAATGGTTGACACCAAAAGTTAAACATTTCGTCTTGCAACATCTTAGACAAAAGCCAACTTAATACAAAATAACAACGGAATAATAACACTGACAGAAAGAGAGAAAATAAATATACAATGAAAGTAGTATCGTTTGACTTCTGGTTTGATTACTAGAGCCAGTCTAGCTGTTGGCTCCTGTCATTGCTGTTGTCATCTCTCTGGCTCTGATAAGAGCTCAGGTGGACATGGAGATGTATACATAGAAAGAAAGGAGGGAGAGATGGAAGGATGGAGGGTTGGGTCAGGTGGGCCATCTAAATCATTTCCTCTTGGTCTCTGCCACGCCCCTCCCTTTCCTTCCATCCCTCCTTCCCTCTGGCTGGTGGAGCGACAGAGACAGAAACCTGCCTGTTCTCCACCTGGTCATTATCTGCTCCTCCCCTTTTCTGTCCTCCCTCGCTCAGTGTCGCATTAAGTTCCATGTCCTCACCAGACCATGTCTAATGGATGTCTGTAGAATGTGACTGAAGTGTGTGTGTGTCTGTGTCGAGGGGGGGGGAAAGAAGCAAGGATAGATATATCAGACAACTCCATTACTATATAATGAGAACCTCAGCAGGTGATGACAAATCAGCATTTTGCTCGAGATGTCACCGCTGGAACAGGTCATATCTTTCACCTTTTCTCCCCCTCTCTCTTTGTCGACTGAAGAAAAATGCCATGCAGTCAGAGAGAGAGAGGAGAAGGTCGAGACTGCCAGCTTTTGAAGGCTCGGCAGAAGTGCGTTAGCTCGACAAAGAGAAAGAGTGACATGCAACAAGAGTCATGAAAAATTGATTGACAGTCAGAGAGGAGAGGAGAGGAGTACAAAGTGTGCTGTGAACTTTCGCTCCTGGCGAGGGAGACAGAGACACTCTTTAGAATATAGCCTCTTCCCACTGCAGTGTTTTTTTAGTAGAGCTTGGCCTTGTCAACTTTAGGTTTGTATTGAGTTGTTATGGAGTATTTTCCTTCAAGAAAGTATGAAGTTGTTTATTAAGTAAGTCAGGGAATGTCCTACAATATTCAGATATTTGTTCTGTGGTAGACACCACGATGTCAAATTTGTTGGTGATTATGGGATGACATGATAGACACACAAACAACTTGATCTCACAAACACAGGTAGATACAGAGCCTTGAAAAGGTATTCATACCCTTTGGATTTTTTCACATTTTATTGTGTTACAAAGTGGGATTCAAATTGATTTAATTGTCATAGTTTTGCAAACAATCTACACAAAATACTTTGTAATGTCAAAGTTGAATTTTTTTTTTTTTTCAAGTTAAATAAAAAATATATAACTAAGAGTCGTTGCATGCCTAAATTAGTTCAAGAGTAGAATCTTGCTTAACAAATTACATAATACGTTACATGGACTCACTCTGTGTGAAATAATAGGGATTGACAATACAACATCTTTAAGGTCCCTCAGTCAGGTATTGAATTTCAAGCACAGATTAAACTACAAAGATCATGGAGCTTTGAGAAAGCCTCAAAGTAGAAGAGGGATTGATCGATGGGTAACACTGAATATCTCCTTAGGCATGGTCAAGTTAATCATTATCCTGTGGACTGTGTTAAACCACCCAGACACATCAAATATACAGTCGTCCATCTGAACTGAGCTGCAAGAGAGGAATGAAACTGCTCAGGGATGTTACCATTGATGATTTTAAAACAGTTACAGAGTTCAATGGCTACGATGGGAGAAAACTGAGGATGGATCAACAACCTTGTAGTGACTCCACAATAATAACCTAAATGACAGAGAGAAAAGAAGATACAAATATACAAATACTCCAAAACATGCATATTGTATGCAACAAGGCACTAAAGTAGAACTGAAGAAAAAAAAACAGCAAAGGAATACACTTTTTGGCCTAAATGCACTGCACAGGTAAGATCAGGGATAAAGTCCCGCATATTGAAACAGGTCGGTATAATGGTGAAATGGAAGAGGAAAGACTAAAGTATGTAACAATTGTGACCTCGTAGAAATAGATAATTAAATTAATTAGATCCTTTATTGCCCGTTCTACCACAATATACGCTTGTCCTTATTCCAGAAAGCCCACCAGATATACCCTGGCATTATGTGGCTGAGCCATGAGGAGAAAGTGAAATTTGCTGAATATTTAGATAAAGCCCGCAATAAAAGAAAACGGGCAACCTATAATTAAATTAAACAAATATTTAGCTCCTATATGGCAAATGGTACGTAAGTATATAGATTGTGTGTAGGCCTGTCTCGCACTTTAATCTTCTCTTTGTGCCAGACTGGGTTCAAATGCCTTCTGTTAAATTGTTCTGACATTTTTTGTCTTTTTTTGTGTCTTTTTTTACTAATCTAGGGATATAATTATTGCTTGGATAACCTTATTTACAATTATATATAGATATTTTTTTTCACTCTTTATGTAGTGCGTACTGCAAAGAACACCAGTAGCATTATCACTGAATTATCACAGTGACTTATTGTAATATTTGTTTATGTGTCAAACTAATCACATAAGGGCTGGGTTGCCAATTGGCGATTTGACAAAAAAATTAAATGTCATTAATTCATTTCAGTGGCGATTTTAGCATGTCAATCTTGGTGGGGCAAAAATACATACAAAGCCACTACACAACACAAAATTAAACAATACATTAATAGCACTATAACGATGACAAACGGTGCCCACAAACTGTTAGGGCCTACATAAAGCTGTCCCAACAGCAGTCCAAACACCTTACAACTGCTACACCTGGCTATCAGCGGAGCCTTGTCTGGCAGCAAAACAGTTAATTCAGCCTAATTTACTGCCTTTTGAAAAAACATAGCTGATATGGCTGACTTGCTTAAACAAATGACAATTGAGATGTACAAACTATGGCACAAGGGAACGACAAGCAGATAAGAGGCAATCCATATATTCAATAAAGACATTAATGAGCGAGCTAGGACGGACGTTGTCAATATAACTATTTTTGGTCAGAACTTTTGAAATGTACAGCTACAGAATTCAGAACATGGGCCATTCTTACAGTATTATCCCTCTACACCAAGTCAGAACCGTAGGATAAATAACGGGACCATACTGTATGAGCAGACAATGAAAACTCTTATAATATTAGTTGATTACATTTCTCTAAAACAGGCTGTAGGCCACATGTGCACGTGCACCACCAAGTCAGAACAGTATTGGCGAAAGAGGGGAAAAGCAGGGAAAAGCGTGAGGCACATGGGCTACTAACAGCTTACTACACAACATACACTTAGTATTACTTTCTTAGCTACAGTATATATATCTCCCTCGCATAATACATCATTTATGCAGCAGCATACAATACATTTTTGGACTCACCTTGTTGTGCTGTGCTAACTTCCTTCCAAACCAGTCATTGTTGAATTTGCGATTTCCAACTTGTTGTGTAATGTTTATGTCCAATGGCCGATGAGCACAGATACGTTTAATCTACAATTTCTCTTCATTATTCATCTTCATATGACAAGGATTGAAAAGGATTTGCCAGTAGATTGTCGACTTGATTCATGATGATGACTGCTAGCTAAGATTTTGAAAGCTACTGTCCATACAACGTGATTTTACGTCAATTTATCTGTGGCCAATGAACTTCAGCCTTCTTAGATGGACACTTCTAATGTATCTCTATGTCAGAATTTTCTAGGTCTCCCCGTAGACTTCGCGGTGACGTAGTTTCCCATGAGTTACAGAACACTGAGCCAATCACGGGTCTACTTGACATCAGCAAATGCTGGAAAGTTTTTTAGGATGTAGTTAACCACAGGAAAAATCCTAGAGGAAAACCTGCTTCAGTCTGCTTTACACCAGAGACTGGGAGAGGAATTCAACTTTCAAGAGGGCGATAACCTTCTGCAACAACTATATTTTAGTTGTCACATATTTATAAATGAAAAAATTATATAAACAGTACCAGTCAAAAGTTTGGACACACCTACTCATTCTCGAGTTTTTCTTTATTTGTACTATTTTCTACAATGTAGAATAGACATCAAAACTATAAAATAACATATATGGAATCATGTAGTACCCAAAAAAGTGTTAAACAAATCCAAATATATTTTACATTCTTCAAAGTAGCCACCCTTTGCCTTGATGACAGCTTTGCACACTCTTGGCATTCTCTCCTTCAGCTTCACCTGGATTGCTTTTCCATCAATCTTGAAGGAGTTCCCACATATGCTGAGCACTTGTTGGCTACTTTTCCTTCACTCATCCCAAACCATCTCAATTGAGGCCAGGTCATCTGATGCATCACTTCATTGCTCTCCTTCTTGGTCAAATAGCCCTTACACAGCCTGGAGGTGTGTTGGGTCATTGTCCTTTTGAAAAACATATGGTAGCCTCACTAAGCGCAAACCAGATGAGATGGCGTATCGCTGCAGAATGCTACAGTAGCTATGCTGGTTAAGTGTGCCTTGAATTCTAAATAAATCACAGACAGTAACCAGCAATGCACCATCACACCTCCTCCTCCATACTTCACGGTGGGAACCGCACATGCGGAGATCATCCGTTCACCTTCTCTGCATCTCACAAAGACACGGTGGTTGGAACCAAAAATCTCAAAATCAGACTAAAGGACAGATTTCCACTGGTCTAATGTCCATTGCTCGTGTTTCTTGGCCCAAGCAAGTCTCTTCTTATTATTGGTGTCCTTTAGTAGTGGTTTCTTTGCAGCAATTCAATCATGAAGGCCTGATTCACGCAGTCTCCTCTGAACAGTTGATGTTGAGATGTGTCTCTTACTTGAACTCTGTGAAACATTTATTTGGGCTGCAATCTAATGAACTTATCCTCTGCAGCTGAGGTAACTCTGGATCTTCCTTTCCTGTGGTGGTCCTCATGAGAGCCAGTTTCATCATAACGCTTGATGGATGGTTTTTGTGACTGCACTTGAAGAAACTTTCAAAGTTCTTGACATTTTCAGCATTGTCTGACCTTCATGTCTTGAAGTGATGATGGACTGTCGTTACTCTTTGCTTATTTGAGCTGTTCTTTCCATAATTTGGATTTGGTCTTTTACCAAATAGGGCTATCTTCTGTAAACCACCCCTACCTTGTCACAACACAACTGATTGGCTCAAACGCATTAAGGAAAGAAATTCCACAAATTAACTTTTAAAAAGGCACATCTGTTAATTGAAATGCTTTCCAGTTGACTACTTCATGAAGCTGGTTGAGGGGATGCCAAGAGTGTGCAAAGCTGTCATCAAGGCAAAGGGTGGCTACTTTGAAGAATCTCAAATATAAAATATATTTAGATTTGTTTAACACTTTTTTGGTTACTAATGAATTCCATATGTGTTATTTCATAGTTTTGATGACTTCACTATTATTCTACAATGTAGAAAATAGTAAAAATAAAGAAAAACCCTTGAATGAGTAGGTGTGTCCAAACTTTTGACTGGTACTGTATATATATATATGTATATTTCTTCCACTTTGACAGAGTATTTTGTGTACATTGCTGACAAAAAAACAACAATTAAATACATTTTAATCCTTCCTGGTAACACAATAAAATGTGAAGGGTCTGAATACTAAAACAAAGTCTCACGCTGCTTGTCGTCTATCATTAACATGGCATAGCCTACAGATTAACTATACATGTGACTAGTCTTAGCCTACAAAACATCAATGAATCAGCACGGTAATACAATTAACACATTATCTTTCATAAAGGGGCAGTGGCGGTCTTATCTCTTTGCCACAAAACAGCATTAAGGGGGGACTGTTAAGGGGGGGGGCTGAACTGAACATCATCTCCTGGTATTTGATTCTCAATCCATAACCCCATCTCCCTACAATATATTTAATTGGACTAATTAAAAGCCAGTGTGTCAGTTCCACTGCAAAGCAATGTCCGCGGCTTATCTCCTTTGCCTAACAATGCACGTGATGACATGCTGCCATGTGTGAAACGCACCCTAAAAGTGTGTTTCATTTATGAGTGCTGCTCGTTAAAACAACACAGTGACATGAAAGTGACAGTGGCTTGGGAAGGGTGACGGTGGGAGTTAGAGAGGGCGACAAGTCAGGCTGAACTGTGGAACATGTTTGAACTGTGAATTGTTCTGTTGATCAGACATGAACAGGCTAAAAGACAAGTGGACTAAAGGGAATTAAGACAGAAGAGTGAGGCTTATGGATCGTCTTTGAAGGATTTAGGAGTCTGCTGCTAGTGCCTGATAAGAACTTGAGGTCCATCCGTCGTCTGATACGGTTTGAGTTATACATCAACATATTTCTGAAGAAAAGTGTAAAAAAAATTAAATAAAAAATGATTACCCATTTTAAACAATGTGTTAAGATTTCTTTGCTGCTCACCCATAAAGCGAGAGTCACAATAGACTGACTATTCTTCACTGGATATGCCTTTCAAATGAATTCCAGTGAAAAACCAAACACATTTAAGAAAATGGGAAAAAGCAAGTGGCACATTTCCAACATCAAAGACAGCTGCAATATGTCTGTGACGGCAGACTTCTCTAGCAATCAGCGACAATCCTAGACCATTCAGTTACGATGCAGAACAGTCATCAGAAGTGAGCCATGGTTAAACGGAACAGCAATGTCAGGGACTTTCTGTGCATGACCCCGCTGCCATCAAAAACACACAGATAGGCACAGAACCGCTCAGACACGCACACACAGGCATGCACACACACGCATCTCCCCTACCCTCCGTCCCCTTTCACCTTACCTCTCCATCCATGAGTGAAGGTGTGAGGACCGACCTCTCTCATTCTGCGGGGGGCTGACCTCATCACTGGGAAGGGAGAAATGCAAATCCTGACCATCCCCGTGGACCGCCGGTCTCCAAAGGGGGTGGGGAGGATAGGGTCAGATAGGTGGAGGAAGAGGATGGGAGGCTACAAAGGGCTCAAGGAGAATTAAGAGGTGCCTACTGGTCAAAGTCTTCACTGTACATCTCAATTGGTGCTTTCAGAGTTTGTCTGAAAAAAAAACGAAATTGTTGAATAGAGGAAGAATAGCAGATTATCCAAGCTCAATCAATGGCTTACAAAGCCTTTTATTTCTGATTGCCCAAACCAACCCCAGGTCAATACTGTAGCAGAACGAGAAGAGACCATTCATCAGTTTGATGGAAAATCACAAAACAACTCAAGCTTTGTTTTTTCATTCGTTTCCACACACACACTGTGGGAAATTAATTAACAATGTTTACATCTAGATCTTGTTGTTTAATTAAGGGACTCTATTCAATCTGTATCGCTGAAGGTCATTTACTATGAGCCGCCATAATATGCAACGTTTACCGTGAATGTAGTCTCCACGACCACGGGAACATTGCCTTTAACTTCCAGTCACGCTATAAAACTGAACTTCCGCTATACGGATTGAAGAGAGCCCTACATTCATTGTTAAGTGCCTCATGTACACTGTCGTTTCATCCAAAAATCACACTTTTGCTTCCAAGTCCATATTATTTTAAACATTAAAGCAGGTTCATTTAAACAACATGAGACTGTGTTAAAGCCTAGGCATTAGCTTGGGGAGCTAACAAGTCATCAAATCTCAGGCAAGTTTATTGTGGTTCACCAAGCGACCTCTGTTACACAGGCCTACAGAAGACAATGTATTTATCAGGTTTATGGTACTTCAGCAGGCCATTTTGGCTGCAGAGCGTGACTACTCTAAAGAGAGAAGAGATTTGTGTGTAGGAGGAATGAAGGTTGGCACTATCTGTAGTGTCCCCACCACACACACAACCTATTCAGTGGACCTATGAGTTAAGAATAACACTGACAGTAATCCGGCTTGTAGCATCCCACCGACCGGTCATGCCTGCCACCTCGAACACCGAACACCTTAACCGTGCAACGTAATTTAAAAGCCCCAGATTCCACCGCCACCGAGGGTTTTTGGTTCCTCCCCACCTATGACGGATATACCAAAAGAGTCCTCAGCGAAAGATAGAATTCCAATTCCATTTTGTTCATTGGCGCTGCTCTCTAATTGTAACTAAGCGAGATTAGAGAAAAATAATAAAAAAATAGCTCATATCTTTACTAGCAACATTGTTTTATATGTAGAGACACACACATCATCATCACACACACAGAAGAATTCATCATAATGTTAGTGTGGAGAGAGATCATTTGTCTCTGACAGGATCATTACTAGATTCAGTGCTCCCACGACCATTACGCAATTTCAGCTTTCCTCCTCAGAAAGAATTTTAATTGAATTAACCCGGCTGGTTACACATGGTGCGAACGATAACGTTTTCTGTCTATCTGGGTTCATTGAATCCTTATGCTGGATGGGGAAGAAGTGCTGACGTTAAACAGCTAAATAACGTTATTCAGTAACGTTATAAGAGATGTCCTTGAATCTTTCCTGAACGTGCACACTGTAATGTGCCTTATTGGTACTGTAGGTACCCACTGACGAAAGTTACATTCCCAGTGGTTACCAGAAACTGCATTTTATGGTGCTCTCAACGTACTTCCTGACGTTTAGCGACGTTATGGCGTGCGCCCGGCCTGCCACAGGAGTCGCTACAAAATTACATTCCAGTATGTGACCACAAAGTTATTTTAGTCCGTACATAAGTCATGATAACGTTATTTTGAAACGTGCCTTCTACGTGGCTGTGGTGTCCGCTGACAAAACTTACATCCCAAGTCTTTTCAGGACGTAGAAATGTGGTGGATTTTAAACAGTTAAATATGTGTATTTTTAGGTCAATCTCATAACGTTGCTAAACGTCATAAAGTACGTTGAGAGTCCCATAAAATGAAGTTTCTGGTAACCACTGGGAGCGTAACTTTCGTAAGTGGGTACCTACAGTACCAATAAGGCACGTAACAGTGTGATGGGACAATGAAATCCCGGCCGGCCAAACCCTCCCCTAACCCGGACGACGCTGGGCCAATTGTGCATAACCTCATGGGTGCCCCGGTCGCGGCTGGCTGCGACACAGACAGGTATCGAACCAGCATCTGTAGCAACGCAGCTTGCACTGCGGTGCAGTATCTTAGACCACTGCGCCACTCGGGAGGCCCCTTAAGACACGTCATTTAATCTACCCTGAACATATACACAGTATCCTGTCGGTAGGTGTCCACTGACGAAATATGCAAAATTCCAGAAAATACGTTTATTTTTTATTTTAACTGTATCACAATAGATTCGGAAACAAAATCACAGCAATAAGCTCACAAAATAACAAGTCAGTAAAAACATGAGTACTGCACTCCAATCAAGTGTAAAACTGCTTAAGGCTAAAAGTGAATAACTATGTTATGTTTATTCAGGTGCTGCTGCTCCATCCTCATCCACTGTTGCTTCCTCGACAGCTCCTGGAAGTCACAATAACACAAATTGGTCATTATTTTCCGTAAACAAATGATCAAAATGCCGGTTTAAAGTCAACTCCCTACTACATTCCTTTTGTACTAGCACAATCATTTACCTATACTGACCGACTGGATTAAAGTGAAGCAAAAAAAATAAGAATAATCAGTGTTATTTTTAATCATAACTTTCTCTTACTCTTGAGCCGAGCTGGTGCATGTTTGAGAGCGTCTGCTATTTTGTCATCTACCTCTTGGTAGGTAGCCTTGGGGTGTGCTTTCAGGGACGCTCCTATGTTGTGAAAAAGAATTGAAATGGTACATTCCATGTCATATCATTACTTTTCCACCTATGCTGGCTGAGACAGAGGTTGGGTATTGTCCCTCTCGTCCCTCATAGGCAGTTTTGGCCATGAGACCTCTCTCCTTCACCTTTCCTTTGTCCTCTTGCCGATCTTAACAGATGGTAGGATTTCACATTTAGTTTGTGACTGCCTTGTTACTGATTTAATTCATTTGAAATGTTAATAAATACACATTTGACTTACCATCCTTGACCAATAATACTATCTACTAAATAATAATAAATAACAATCTAACTCTTGTGCATTTACTTACTTGTGACAGCATCATAGATTGATAGCTAATTAAAGGCCCTCTTCTCCTTCCTGCCCTTCAAGGAGTAGCCTGTCCACAGCTCCTCTGTTCCAATTTTTCTCATCATTCGTCTGATTCCTGAGCCCAGGTCCAGGCCACAGCAGAGGGTCAGGTATCGGATCTGATAAAAAAAATAAACTATATTTTAAAAAAATCCCACTCATTTGTGTTATCCTCAGCTAAAACAGCTGGCCATAAAGTTCTGATTGATAGTAATGAGAAATCATTTTTGTTGTGTATCATGTAATCATGGGCTAAAACTTGTGTAAACAGGCAGAGGGCTGATCGTTTCTTCTTAAGATAAGTTAAGTGTTAATTGGGAAATCAATCCAAACACTAAATAGGCATATGGCATATATGACAACTGCATTTCGTTGACATTAAGATATTTAGATTCAATAATATTGCAGGTTGCAATCTTCTCTCAAATCTGGACGCATTCAAGTTGCTCTTGATAAACAGCGAACTTATTTTTGTCAATTGCTGTTAAAATACTTGATGTAGATTTCCCATTTTTTACAAACAGATACATTTTAAATGGCCATCCTTACCATTTTCTTTCGATAGTGGGAGTCTTTAAGTGTTTCACAGATATCCTTCAGTTCCTCATTTGTTTCTGCAGGGTTTTGCAGCATTTCAAGTTGCCCCAAGGATTCCGACTCCTTTGGCTGCCGGGCCTCTATGGCCTCCATAACTTGGTTCAGAACAGTCTTGAACTCTGTACAGATCATCTCCAGTTTCACCATTATCCTCATCTCCACTGCTTGAAGATCTGCAAAATAATAAAAGACTCAGCAGTTTAGCTGCAAGCAGCGTGACGATAGAAGCCATGAGTACCAGGCAGGACATGCATCAAGGCCATGTGAAATACCTCGATCAAAATATCCACCCTTCATATATATTAGTAGTATTGATAACCATATAGCTGCTGACAGCCATACAATTTGGAATTGATGTTGATAATACAAGAGAAGCAACATTTTGTAACATATAGGCTAACATTAATGTATCCAGCGGGCATCTCAGAAGCCACAGGCTCATCAAGCAGGGATGGCAGCTCTTGGTCTAAAATATAAGTAAAAAAATCATGCTGTTATTTAAACTTTCTACATTTACGACTTCGAGATCAATATCTTGATGGCTAAATAAACCTGATTCTGATGCTCTGTCTTGGCCAGCTTCTTCCTGGCTGATGGCTAAATAAACCTGATTCTGATGCTCTGTCTTGGCCAGCTTCTTCCTGGCTGATGGCTAAATAAACCTGATTCTGATGCTGTCTTGGCCAGCTTCTTCCTGGCTGATGGCTAAATAAACCTGATTCTAATGCTCTGTCTTGGCCAGCTTCTTCCTGGCTGATGGCTAAATAAACCTGATTCTAATGCTCTGTCTTGGCCAGCTTCTTCCTGGCTGATGGCTAAATAAACCTGATTCTAATGCTCTGTCTTGGCCAGCTTCTTCCTGGCTGATGGCTAAATAAACCTGATTCTAATGCTCTGTCTTGGCCAGCTTCTTCCTGGCTGATGGCTAAATAAACCTGATTCTGATGCTCTGTCTTGGCCAGCTTCTTCCTGGCTGATGGCTAAATAAACCTGATTCTGATGCTCTGTCTTGGCCAGCTTCTTCCTGGCTGATGGCTAAATAAACCTGATTCTAATGCTCTGTCTTGGCCAGCTTCTTCCTGGCTGATGGCTAAATAAACCTGATTCTGATGCTGTCTTGGCCAGCTTCTTCCTGGCTGCGACTTGGACTAACTGAGAAAACAGAAGGAAAAAAATGAAGACATACTTTGCATGCTTTTGAAACTGGCACAGAACCAAAAGTGAAGGGATGTCAGTCAGGAGCTCAGTGGGAAGGTTAATGAATCCCAACAAAAATAAATGCTAAGCATAATTTGTTGTTTTAAATGATGCTTTTAGTTTGATGGCAAATACATACAGATATTTACAAACATGGCATCACACTTGTGTTTTACCCAAGAAGAATATGGTGATTTCACTACTGTTGTAAATACAAGTTTCACCCATACACAACAAGTACTTGGAAAGTTCTAACAGTAAGAACAAAGTAGAAATAAGACTTGAAATAACCTAATATGCAAACATTTGATGGTAATTGTATTCTATTGAGTGGCTTTGAAAGGTTTGTAAAGCTATAATACTTCATACAATTCAATTGTTTACCCTAACAAACTACAACCAGACACTTACTGTCGCTCTGGCTTGAGGTGGCACATGGCCTCAAGTCCTCTGCATCTGCAACTTCAGAGAATATCACAGATGTCAAACCGTTACCACATTTACAGTACACACTTAACAGTGTTAAGTGTTCTGTTCATCCCATACAGTTGGTGGGAACAGAACTTTTAGAAAGTAGGTTTGTTTATCAGACTTGAAACATTATGTACCTTGTAGGGTCTTTTCAAAGACACTAGTACTTGCATTAACTGTAAGCTTTTCCTCACCCACATACTTGAATGTGTGTCAAACTTCCCATCAACTTGCTGATAATACATTTAATGACCTAGTAGCCTAATGCAGGATCTTACCACTAGGGGCTGGTGGAAGCTGGAGCACTGGAAGCTGGGCTTGTCTGGGGTCATTTGTCTTTTTCTGGAGTACCTCACTTCCATCATCATCTTACGAAGCACAATACAAAAAAAAGTCATTTATTTCATCTACTTCCTGATGCATGTAATACAAACAATGGAATAAGAGTAGTTAAGAAATCCTCACCAGGTGGCTCCACACAGAATCTGATTGGTTTAGTCACCGCCCTCTTCGCTGGTTCCTCGTCAGATTCAACATTGGAGGTGTCAACCCCCGTTTGGCTCGTTGCTCTGCCACAGAGTAATTGTCTGTACGTGCAATTAACATAGTCATAAATACTTTCCTATTAACCTCTTACATCTAGATGTTCCGCTAGCGGAGCACCTGCTCCAATATCCAATGATAGGCGTGGCGCGAAATACAAACTCCTCGAAAATCCGAAAACTTCCATTTTTCAAACATATGACTATTTTATACCATTTTATAGACAAGACTCTCCTTTATCTAACCACACTGTCCGATTTCAAAAAGGCTTTACAGAGAAAGCAAAACATTAGATTATGTCAGCAGAGTACCCAGCCAGAAATAATCAGACACCCATTTTTCAAGCTAGCATATAATGTCACAAAAAACAAAACCACAGCTAAATGCAGCACTAACCTTTGATGATCTTCATCAGATGACACTCCTAGGACATTATGTTATACAATACATGCATGTTTTGTTCAATCAAGTTCATATTTATATCAAAAAACAGCTTTTTACATTAGCATGTTTTGTTCAGAACTAGCATTCCCACCGAACACTTCCGGTGAATTTACTAAATTACTCACGATAAACGTTCACAAAAAACATAACAATTATTTTAAGAATTATAAATACAGAACTCCTTTATGCAATCGCGATGTCCGATTTTAAAATAGGTTTTCGGTGAAAGCACATTTTGCAATATTCTGAGTAGATAGCTCGCCATCACGGGCTAGCTATTTTGACACCCACCAAGTTTGGTACTCACCAAACTCAGATTTACTGTAAGAAAAATTGGATTACCTTTGCTGTTCTTCGTCAGAATGCACTCCCAGGACTTCTACTTCAATAACAAATGTTGGTTTGGTTCCAAATAATCCATAGTTATATCCAAATAGCGGCGTTTTGTTGTGCGTTCAAGACACTATCCGAAGGGTAACGAAGGGTGACGCGCCCGACGCGTTTCGTGCCAAAAAAATTCAAAATATTCCATTACCGTACTTCTAAGCATGTCAAACGCTGTTTAAAATCAATTTTTATGCAATTTTTCTCGTAAAAAAGCGATAATATTCCGACCGGGAGTCGTTGTTTTCGTTCAAAGACTGAAAATGAAAACATGGAGTCGTGTCGTGCACGCGCGCACCAGTCTCATTGTTCTCAGATCGACCACTTACCAAATGCGCTACTGTTTTTCAGCCATGGCCTGCAAAGTCATCATTCAACGTTCTGACGCCTTCTGAGAGCCTATGGGAGCGTTAGAAAATGTCACGTTACAGCAGAGATCCCCTGTTTTGGATAGAGATGATCAAGAAGGCCAAGAAATGGTCAGAGAGGGCGCTTCCTGTTTGGAATCTTCACAGGTTTTGGCCTGCCAAATGAGTTCTGTTATACTCACAGACACCATTCAAACAGTTTTAGAAACTTTGGAGTGTTTTCTATCCAAAGCTAATAATTATATGCATATTCTAGTTTCTGGGCAGGAGTAATAATCAGATTAAATCGGGTACGTTTTTTTATCGGCCGTGAAAATACTGCCCCCTATCCATAACAAGTTAACACTGGCAAAACAGGGTATTGAGTATTGTAATCCACATAGTAATACTTTCAGCAAATACATATAGTACTTAACCCTTTCACACGTACCATCACACGGTGTGATCGTTCTACAGTGGTCCCTGAAGCGTACGATCCCACCCGTGTGATTAGAACACTCATTTAGAATGCTCATTTAGAACGGCCAGTTTCGAATGACGCAACAATCAGCATTTGAGCTGGCCACATTTTTTTCAGAAACTATTTACACAAACACAGTCCTTACAAAGTTTATGTCCAGAATGTGAGCAGTTTATTTTTGGATGCAATGTTCAGATATTCACAAAAGTATCTATAGCACAACACAATCATCCAAACTGGAAAAATGTAGGCTACATTAGTCCTAGCACTAACTGAGGAAAGATTGACCATCATCAATCTTCAATCTTCATCAATCTTAAAATATGACAAGCAGTCATATTTTCTAACTCTCGGCTGACATAAACTACAATATGAATTAGCTAATAGCAATTACTATGTATAATTAATCACATCACGGGTGAGCTCACCATTGATCGAAATAATAAGGTAAAACACTTTCTAGAAATTGAAAGTAATCCGTCGATTAGTTTCAGCGCGCAGCCATGCATTTTTTCCTCACAGAAATCGAAGATAATAAGAGAAGACAAGATGAGTTTGGTCTGTTTGTTTGCATGTTGAAGGGGTGTGTCATCTACCATCACATCCCACCATTCATTTCCGGAAGTCCTCAAAAAATGAGTTAACTCTTACTCACCTCATTTTGTTATAACATCTTTGGTCAAACAGACGATTACGTGAAACCCAGTATGTCAACAAACATGGCTCCATACACATAGCTGGAATTAGCTTAGCTCATCATATTCAGTACAACCTTCAAAACATTATTTTACACACATACTATGCGCCCATTACGATTTATGCAAAAATCGGAACGCCTAATTTATCACGGGTAATTGAAAAACGTGAATGAAATACTAAATATATCAATAATACCACACAAAATTTTTATGATAGTGATTTATTGATACAAATGGTGCATGCAGGCAGTCAATCACGGTAACCTCTCACTCCCACTCTGAGCCATTCAGTGTTGTTGTTTATGTAACAATCACATTCTGGAATGGAGAGAACGTTCGAACATCACGTGCATAAAAAAACTCACGACCGTTAGAGATATTTGGAACTCACGCGTGAAAGGGTTAAGAGGGGGAGATTCCTGACTCTACTGACCAGGAGTGGCTTGCACCAGTTTGACGCAATTAAGTTGTAAGAGATAAGTTGGGCCTACCGACGCCCGACATAATGATTTAGAAAATTGAACAAGATGCAACATGACTAGTCATGAAACACTTACTTTGGAAACTAGTTATAGATTTATACTATACGTCTACTCCACATTACACTTGGTTTTTACACCCTGGCGTAGCAAAAGCTATTACTTACAACCAGGTGGTGACACAGGTTTACGCCTGGCTTAGAACGTATTCTACGTTGGAACTAGCCTTACGTATAGGAGTATGTTCAACTGATGCAACCTGCTCCAGAGCCACACAACCAAGCATACATTGCAATATAAACGGGAGTGGATGGATACAGTAAAATATTACTTTACCAGTGGACGAAAAGATGGAAATTCTGTACTTCTCCCATAATATTTTGTCAGGCCGGTCTCCTCTCTTAATCATTGTTGCGCCGGCATTTCTTGGCCAGTAGCAACACAGGACCTGTAAGATATGATACACTGTTTAAAGTTAACTATTTATCCATCCCTTTGCCTGAAAAGGGTAAACCATTTAACTGACCAACTCACCCCATCTCTCTTCTCCACCCACTGCTCTGGTACAACTTCAACAGTGTTCTCTTTTACAAAATGTACAACATAATAACGCTGTGTGCCCTGTGCAGAAAAACAAAACACCAATTCCACACTGTTCAGTCTCATGACGTTAATGTAACGTTCCCCTTAAGTCTTCCAGAGGTACTGCATGTTGTAGCCCGTTTGGGACATTATAGGCACATTCATAACGTTTCTAATAAGTATTATAGAGGTTATAAATATCCAGTCGCTATACAGACATCATGGGAACATTAAGCTCCATAGGTTCAGGAGAGGGGGTGTGAGGGGATGGAACCACCAGACCCCGATCTGAATGTCCGCGGGTAGCCAGCAGGTTGTCCAGCCGGATGGACAGGTCCACCAGCTGATCCAACGTGAGGGTGGTGTCTCTGCAGGCCAACTCCCAACGGACGTCCTCGCGCAGACTGCAACGGTAGTGGTCGATCAGGGCCCTGTCGTTCCATTCCGCGCCGGCAGCCAGGGTCCTAAACTCTAGGGCAAACTCCTGGGTGCTCCTCGTCTCCTGCCTCAGCTGGAAGAGGCGCTCACCCGCCGCTCTACCCTCGGGCGGGTGGTCGAAGACCGCACGGAAACGGCGGGTGAACTCGGTGAAGTCCTCCAACGCTGCTTCTCCTTCTCCCCACACAGCGTTGGCCCACTCCAGAGCTCTCCCTGTGAGGCACGAGATGAGGGCGGACACCTTCTCCCTTCCCGAGGGAGCTGGGTAAACGGTACCTAGGTATAGGTCCAGCTGTAACAGGAAACCCTGGCACCATGCCGTCGTCCCATCATACTCCCCGGGAAGGGTGAGACGCATCCCACTTGGACCAGTTGCAGAAGGAGTGAGTAGTGGAGGTTTGGGTTGCGTTGTTGAATGCGCTGGTGGACCTCCCTTTATCTCCCAATGGTCCAGGGTCTGGATAACTTGATCCATGATGGCGCCGAGCTGGTGGATTATCTTCGCTTGCTCCTGGATGCGCTCCTCCCTATACCAGGGGCACCTGCTCCTGCAGACTCCATAGTAAGATCGGGAATTCTGTCAGGAGTGCGTAACTGGTGGCATGGAAGTCAAACGCAAGAGAGCAGAACTTGGTAAATAGCCGGAGCCGTTTATTGTACAAAACTACCGGCATACAAAAATAACAAAAACATGGGCAACAAACCCAGATCTCACCAGTCACATAAAGCACACGTACTTACAATAAACAATTCCCGACAAGGACATGGGGGAAACAGAGGGAACATATACAACATGTAATTAGGGAATTGAAACCAGGTGAGTGTGACAACCAGACAAAAGAAATGGAACATGAAAAATGGATCGGTGATGGCTAGAAGACCGGTGACGTCGACCCCCGAACACCGCCCAAACAAGGAGAGGAACCGACTTCGGCAGAAGTCGTGACAGAGACATAAGTGTACAAGCATGTAATGTATGATTTGCACATGTAAATATATATGTTGCACCTGTATAATCAGTTTTGTAGCTGCACAAAATATTTGTAAACATGTAACTTCTTTTGAGAATAAATGCAACAACACTCGCAAATATGTAACTTGATATGCAAATAAATTCAATAAGATTTGCAGGCATGCAACTCAATTTGAGAATTAATACAACTCCTTAAAAAAACTTGCGACTGGTGAATCTTCTGTGACTTAAATCTACATTTGCTCGAATCTGAGTGCTCTGGGTGTTTTCACTAATTTAGTGACTAACCCAAAGAAACACAATTCCCTAGCATAACATAAGAGTGAATATACTGTACACTAGTGTAACACTGGTGTTGCAATCGAAAAGCAGCATTGGATGCTTTGTGAATTTGTGCCCTGGTGTAATGTGTGATCTTAGGCATGCTCCCACTAACCTTCCATCTTTCTCTCTGTCTCTCCTGTCGTGACGTTATATTGATTAATGTGACGACTGCTGCTCATCAAATGATTAATGGTTGATAATTACGTGATTAAATTAATCAGGCAATTATTAACTCATTAACCTGGGGCACCATGGAAAAGTTTTAGCTTTATTGAGTTTTTATTTCCCAAATTAACTTAAAGAATATCAGAATATCGATTTTACCACAGTCGCTAATTTATCAATTTCCTCTACAGTCTCATTCTGAACAGTCGCATAATCCGGGAATCTGCACAAACCCGAGTCTCACCAGATAAGTCCGTACCACACCAATTGAGTTGATTATTTATTTGATAACAAGCTAAAATGATAATATAAGATACACATACACAAACACACAGTCTAGGCTATTGATTAGAACTTAGTACGATAAAACAGGTCCCTAGAGGGCCAACACACGTGTTACACAAGATGGGGATTTCAAAAGAGAAAGAGAGAGAGAAAGTGCACGAGAGAAAAACACACTTGGGTGCATTTGTCAGCTATGCTTATTTGAACCCTAACCTTGCCCCGAACTGCCGCTCTTATGGGTCAGAATACAATGATGTAATTACGTGTTGAAGGTCTCCGATGGGTTGTCTCTGCATGGACCGGATTCTGACTTCTCTGATGACGATCCGTTTTTGGTTACCGGGTGTAACTCTCTGTTTCTTCTCACGATGTCAGTGTCCTTTCTCTTAGTGGTCTGTTTCCTCGCCCTTCCTCTGAAAAGGGGTCTTCGGAGGCTAATCAGCCGTGTGGATGGTTCCAGTGTGGGAAGGAAAACAGTGTAGACACACGATTCCTTGGAGAGTGGTCCTGCTTGAATTCACCCCCTTTAGATACAGCTTCTCATCCGTAGCATAGGTTGTTAAAAGGTTCCTTTGTCTTCTTCAACCTCATGTTGTGTTTTGGGTTTGCTGACCACTCAGACCTTGGCTGCAGCTCAGGGTCACTTAGTTTAATATGTTCATTCTTAACTCACATGCTTTATACCCTCGGGTCAGAAATGGACGTTTACCATTTAGGGAAATTCTCTGGGCGTACCAAGTTACGAGGCAAGGTCTGGATTTTACACAGATCCAATTTAGACAACTAACTTCACATTTCATCTTTACAAAAACATTCTCCTTGATCTGGACCTTTTCCACACAACGTACAATATGCAAACATCAGGTAAATATTAGGAAAACTCTTAAGAGTTACAACGTTTTTGTTATAATGTTGTCCTTTAACCTTTAATAACATAACAAAAACAACATACATTTTCATATTCCATCTATCGTCATTACCACCATTGTGGCTGAAGAAACCTATTGTCCCAAAGTCCATTTATTACATGTTAATGTTCTGAGGCCAGTTCTCCATGGTGAGAGGACAAAGGAATTTTGTCTGCTGCCTTAAGATTTACAATGGGCGTGAGGTGTCATAAAACCCGACCATCTCCATACCTCTCGATCACTTCCCCTCTGGTGGGTGTGAGAGATCTCTCTGTAGGATTGTGGTCCACGGTAACCTGATCTGAGCAGGCCAGTCATGGCACTCCCCTCCTGGAGGACCTGAGTCCCTGGTTGTGCTGTCGTTCCGACTGCAGCTGTGGACCCCTGGCCTGATTTCACCAGGCATTGTACCTTGTCCCAGACACCTGCTTATCAAGTTTAGCCAGGTACTCACTGTGTTTCTGCCTCTGCATTGCTTGCTCTTTGTGGTTTTGGCTCAGTGTCTGTAAAGCACTTTGTGACTGTTGATTAGGGCTGTCCTGATTAACGTGAGACAATAGTCATGCATTTGTAACAAGAGCAGTGAGTGTTGTGTTGGGGTTGTATATCCTTATTTTGCAAATATGAACATTTAGCTGATCTGGAGTGCACTACATTTTAATTAAAATTACTTGCCAGGATGACTAACATCCATCATTATCCATGACTACCATCCACATGCAATCCACCACCACTTTTCTAATTACCACTCCTCCTCAATCTATTGTGCACGGAACAACATCGTTCTCTATGTAACATTCATTAATATCCTCGTTTGTCAATAACAGCTTCTACACATCACGGCAACATTCTTGACTGAAAAATCTTTAAACATGTCTATAGACTTTACGGAGGTTATGTGGGTGATGCGGCTGCCCATCAGATTGTATATTACCGTTCTCAATTAGGAAGAGGGTGCTGTTCAGAATAACAACTTCATGACTGTTGATGTTGACAAGACTCTCTTAATGATATATGGAATGAGCACCACAGACGAAGGAGGGGGCGGAAAACAGACACCTTCTCTCTAACACACCTTCACCAAGTAATCCAATGTTTGCTTCATGAACAATTGTTGGATCTTCAAAAATATATATTTTTTTATTCTATTAGTTTTTTATGATGTTAGGAATTTAGCAGGTCTATAGTATATATTGTTTAAAAATGTTTATTAAATTTATACTACCGTTCAAAAGTTTGGGGTCACTTAGAAATGTCCTTGTTTTTAAAGGAAAATCACATTTTTTGTCCATTAAATTAACATAAAATTGATCAGAAATACAGTATAGACATTGTTAATGTTGTAAATGACTATTGTAACTGGAAATTACTGATTTTTAATGGAATATCTACATAGGTGTACAGAGGCCCATTATCAGCAACCATCACTCCTCTGTTCCAATGGCACGTTGTGTTAGCTAATCCAAGTTAGTCATTTTAAAAGGCTAATTAATCATTAGAAAACCCTTTTGCAACTGTTGTACTGATTAAAGAAGCAATACAAATCAAATCAAATCAAATCAGATTTATTTATATAGCCCTTCGTACATCAGCTGAAATCTCAAAGTGCTGTACAGAAACCCAGCCTAAAACCCCAAACAGCAAGCAATGCATGTGAAAGAAGCATGGTGGCTGGGAAAAACTCCCTAGGAAAAACTCCTGAGAAAGGCCAAAAACCTAGGAAGAAACCTAGAGAGGAACCAGGCTATGAGGGGTGGCCAGTCCTCTTCTGGCTGTGCCGGGTGGAAATTATAACAGAACATGGTCAAGATGTTAAAATGTTCGTAAATGACCAGCATGGTCAAATAATAATAATCATAGTAATTGTCGAGGGTGCAACAAGCACGTCCGGTGAACAGGTCAGGGTTCCGTAGCCGCAGGCAGAACAGTTGAAACTGGAGCAGCAGCATGGCCAGGTGGACTGGGGACAGCAAGGAGTCATCATGCCAGGTAGTCCTAGGGCTCAGGTCCTCCGAGAGAAAGAAAGAAAGAGAGAATTAGAGAGAGCATATTTACATTCACACAGGACACTGGATAAGACAAGAGAATACTCCAGATGTAACAGACTGACCCTAGCCCCCCGACACATAAACTACTGCAGCATAAATACTGGAGGCTGAGACAGGAGGGATCAGAAGACACTGTGGCCCCATCCGATGATACCCCCGGACAGGGCCAAACAGGCAGGATATAACCCCACCCACTTTGCCAAAGCACAGCCCCCACACCACTAGAGGGATATCTACAACCACCAACTTACCGTCCGAAGACAAGGCCGAGTATAGCCCACAAAGATGTCCGCCACGGCACAACCCAAGGGGGGGGCGCCAGCCCAGACAGGAAGACCACGTCAGTGGCTCAACCTACTCAAGTGACGCACCCCTCCCATGGACGGCATGGAAGAACACCAGTAAGTCAGTGACTCAGCCCCTGTAAAAGGGTTAGAGGCAGAGAATCCCAGTGGGAAGAGGGGAACCGACAAGGCAGAGACAGCAAGGGCGGTTCGTTGCTCCAGCCTTTCCGTTCACCTTCACACTCCTGAGCCAGACTATACTTAATCATAGGACCTACTGAAGAGATAAGTCTTCAGTAAAGACTTAAAGGTTGAGACTGAGTCTGCGTCTCTCACATGGGTAGGCAGACCATTCCATAAAAATGGAGCTCTATAGGAGAAAGCCCTACCTCCAGCCGTTTGCTTAGAAATTCTAGGGACAATTAGGAGGCCTGCGTCTTGTGACCGTAGCGTACGTGTAGGTATGTACGGCAGGACCAAATCGGAAAGATAGGTAGGAGCAAGCCCATGTAATGCTTTGTAGGTTAGCAGTAAAACCTTGAAATCAGCCCTTGCCTTAACAGGAAGCCAGTGTAGGGAAGCTAGCACTGGAGTAATATGATCAAATTTTTTGGTTCTAGTCAGGATTCTAGCAGCCGTATTTAGCACTAACTGAAGTTTGTTTAGTGCTTTATCCGGGTAGCCGGAAAGTAGAGCATTGCAGTAGTCGAGCCTAGAAGTAACAAAAGCATGGATTAATTTTTCTGCGTCATTTTTGGACAGAAAGTTTCTGATTTTTGCAATGTTACGTAGATGGAAAAAAGCTGTCCTTGAAGCAGTCTTGATATGTTCTTCAAAAGAGAGATCAGGGTCCAGAGTAACGCCGAGGTCCTTCACAGTTTTATTTGAGACGACTGTACAACCATCCAGATTAATTGTCAGATTCAACAGAAGATCTCTTTGTTTCTTGGGACCTAGGACAAGCATCTCTGTTTTGTCCGAGTTTAAAAGTAGAAAATTTGCAGCCATCCACTTCCTTATGTCTGAAACACAGGCTTCTAGCGAGGGCAATTTTGGGGCTTCACCATGTTTCATTGAAATGTACAGCTGTGTGTCGTCCGCATAGCAGTGAAATTTAACATTATGTTTTCGAATGACATCCCCAAGAGGTAAAATATATAGTGAAAACAATAGTGGTACAACTGGCCTTCTTTTGACTAGTTGAGTATCTGGAGCATCTGGATTTGTGGGTACGATTACAGGCTCAAGATGACCAGAAACAAAGATATTTATTTTGAAACTCTTTAGTCTATTCTTGTTCTGAGAAATGAAGATCTTGTACAACACTGTGTCCCTTCACAGAACAGCGTAAACTGGCTCTAACAACAATAGAAAGGGAAGTGAGTGGCCCCGGTGCATATCTGAGCAAGAGGACAAGTATATTGGAGTGTCTAGTTTGAGAAACAGACACCTCACAAGTCCTCAACTGGCAGCTTCATTAAATAGTACCCACAAAACACCAGTCTCAACGTCAAAAGTGAAGAGGCAACTCCGGGATGCTGGCCTTCTAGTCAGAGTTGCAAAGAAAAAGCCCTATCTCAGACTGGCCAATAAAAAGAAAAGATTAAGATGGGCAAAAGAACACAGACACTGGACAGAGGAACTCTGCCTAGAAGGCCAGCATCCCGGAGTTGCCTCTTCACTGTTGATGCTGAGACTGGTGTTTTGCGGGTTCTATTTAATGAAGCTGCAAGCTATTGTGTGTAGACCAGTGACACAAAATCTCAATTTCATCCATTTTAAGATCAGGCTGTAACAACAAAATGTGTGAAACGTCAAGGGTTGTGAATACTTTCTGAAGGCACAGTAATACAGTGGAGCTAACTGTTTTTATATATATATATATATATATATATATATATATATATATATATATATATATATATATATATATAAATAAGAGAGAGAGAGAGAGAGAGAGAGAGAGAGAGAGGAGAGAGAGAGCGCGCATTCGGAAAGTATTCAGACCAAATGTATATAAAAAAAACGGAAATATCACATTTACATAAGTATTCAGACCCTTTACACAGTACTTTGTTCAAGAACATTTGGCAGCGATTACAGCCTCGATTCTTCTTGGGATTGACGCAACAAGCTTGGCACACCTGTATTTGGGGAGATTCTCCCATTCTTCTCTGAAGATCCTCTCAAGCTCTGTCAGGTTGGATGATGAGCGTCGCTGCACAGCTATTTTCAGGTCTCTCCGGAGATGTTTGATCGGGTTCAAGTCCGGGCTCTAGCTGGGGCACTCAAGGACAATTAGAGCATTGTCCCGAAGCTACTGCTGCGGTGTCTTGGCTGTGTTCTTAGGGTTGTTGTCCTGTTGGAAGGTGGACCTTCGCCCCAGTCTGAGGTCCTGAGCGCTCTGGAACAGGTTTTCATCAAGGATCTCTCTTTACTTTGCTCCGTTCATCTATCCCTCAATCCTGACTGGTCTCCCAGTCTCTGCCACTGAAAAACATCCCCACAGCATGATGCTGCCACCACCATGCTTCACCGTAGGGATGGTGCCAGGTTTCCTCCAGACGTGACGCTTGGCATTCACGCCATAGAGTTCAATCTTGGTTTTAACAGACCAGAGAATCCTTTAGGTGCCTTTTGGCAAACTCCAAGCGGGCTGCCATGTGCCTTTTACTGAGGAGTGGCTTCTGCTTGGTCACTCTACCATAAAGGCCTGATTAGTAGAGTGCTGCAGAGATGGTTGTCCTTCTGGAAGTTTCTCCCATCTCCACAGAGGACCTTTGGAGCTCTGTCATAGTGACCATCAAGTTCTTGGTCACATTCCTGACGAAGGCCTTTCTCTCCCGACTGCTCAGTTTGGCCGGGCAGCTAGCTCGAGGAAGAGTCTTGGTGTTTCCAAACTTCTTACATATAAGAATGATGGAGGCCACTGTGTTCTTGGGGACCTTCAATGCTGCAGACATTTTTGGGTACTCTTCCCCAGATCTGTGCCTTGACACAATCCTGTCTCGGAGCTCTACGGACAATTCCTTCAACCTCATGGCCTTATTTTTGCTCTGACATGCACTGTCAACCGTGGGACCTTATATAGACAGATGTGTGCCTTTCCAAATCATATGCAATCAGTTGAATTTACCACAGGTGGACTCCAATCAAGTTGTAGAAACATCTCAAGGATGATCAATGTAAACAGGATGCATCTGAGCTCAATTTCGAGTATCATAGCAAAGGGTCTGAATACTTGTGTAAATGTCTTTTTTTTTTTTTATTTAGCAAAAAATTATAATGCCTGTTTTCACTTTGTCATTATGTGGTATTGTATGTACATTGATGAGAAAAAAAATGAAATCCATTTAAGAATAAGGCTGTAACGTAACAAATGTGCAAAAAGTCAAGGCTTCTGAATACTTTACAAATGCACTGTATGTGTATGTATGTATGTTTCTTTATTTTAACTATTTTCTACATTGGAATCATGTAGTAATCAAAAACGTTTTAAACAAATCAAAATATATTTTAGATTCCTCAAAGTAGGCACCATTTGCCTTGACAGTTTTGCACACTCTTGGCATTCTCTCAACCAGCTTAATGAGGTAGTCACCTGGAATGCATTTCAATTAACAGTTAATTTGTGGAATTTCATTCCTTCTTGATGCATTTGAGTTCTGTTGTTAACAAGGTAGTGTTGGTATACAGGAGATAGCCCTATTTGGTAAAAGACCAAGTCCATTTTATGGAAAGAACAGCTAAAATAAGCAAAGAGAAATGACAGTCCATCTTTACTTTAAGACATGAAGGTCAGTCAATGCGTAACATTTCAAGAAGTTTGAAAGTTTCATCAATTGCGGCCGATGAAACTGGCTCTCATGAGGACCGCCACAGGAAAGGAAGACAGATTTACCTCTGTTGCAGAGGATAAGTTCATTAGATTTAACTGCACCTCAGATTTCAGCCCAAATAAATGTTTCAGAGACTTTAACCAAAGTAAATTGCCTGTTTCTCAGGCCCAGAGGCCAGGATATGCATATAATTGGTAGCATTGGATAGAAAACACTTTGAAGTTTCTAGAAATGTTAAAATAATGTCTGAGACTATAACACAATTGATATTGCATGCAAAATACCAAAGAAAAACCAACCAGAATTATTTTTCTTTTTAGCTCCCAGGCTCTTATAATGGAAAGCTATGGGTTATATGCAATTCCAGCTCCCAGATTGCAATTCCTATGGCTTACACTAGATGGCAACAGTCTTTGTTCATTGTTTCAGGCTTGTTTCTTCAAAAACAAGCAAGAATTTTGAGTTTTTGTAAAAAGACTCCCGGTTCAAAATCAGTCTGCTGGCGCGCGGTGAAATGGATGTGTGCTTACTAATATTACTTTTCTATTGAACAGACTTCTTTCCTTATGAAATATTACAGTTTATTTACATTTTAGGATACCTGAGGATTAAATAGAAATTTAGTTCAACTTGTTTGAACAAAGTTTAGCGGTAGCTTATCAGACTCCTTTTTCTGCATGTTGAACGAGTGGATCACTGAAATCGATGGCGCCAACTAAACTGACTTTTTGGGATATAAAGAAAAATTTTATCCAACAAAATGACCATTCATGTTGTAGCTGGGACCGTTGGGATTGCAAACAGAGGAAGATTTTCAAAAGTAAGTGATTTATTTAATCGCAATTTGTGATTTTATGAAGCCTGTGCTGGTTGAAAAATATGTTGATGTGGGGCACCGTCCTCAAACAATCGCATGATATGCTTTCGCTGTAAAGCCTATTGTAAATTGGACAACGCAGTTAGATTAACAAGAATTTAAGCTTTTATATGATATAAGATACTTGTATGTTCATGAATGTTTAATATTACCATTATTTATTTGAATTGCGCGCCCTCCAATTTCACCAGATGTTGTCGACAGGTGTTCCGCTGGCGGGACGCCTATCCCTTTCACCTTCGGATGAAAAGCGTGCCCAAAGTAAACTGCCTGCTAGTCAGGCCCAGAGCTAGGATATGCATATAATTGGTAGATTTGGATAGAAAACACAAAAGTTTCCAAAACTGTTAAAATAATGTCTGTGAGTATAACAGAACTGAAATGGCAGGCGAAAACCTGAGGAAAATCCATCCAGGAAGTGCCATTACTTTGAAATGGCTGTTTTTCCAATGAAAGCCTATCCACCATTTAAAGGGTTAGGACCCAGATTCCATTCCCTATGGCTTCCACTAGTTGTGAACAGTCTTTAGACATTGTTTCAGGCTTTTATTCTGAAAAATGAGGGAGAATGACCGCATTTGAGCCATTGGATTACTGAACAAAACGCGGCAACAAAATTGAGGTTTTTGGATATAAAGAGGGACTTTATCGAACAAAACAAACATTTATTGTGTAACATGGAGTCTTGTGAGTGCAACCATATGAAGATCATCAAAGTTAAGTGATTCATTTTATTGCTATTTCTGCCTTTCGTGACTAATCTACTTGGCTTGTAACTGTACGTAATGTTTTGTGTGCTGAGCGCTGTCCTCAGATAATCGCATGGTTTGCTTTCGCCATAAAGCCTTTTTGAAATCTGACACGTCGGCTGGATTAACAAGTTAAGTTTTATTTTGATGTATTACACTTTTGATTTCATGAAAGTTAAATATTTATAGTAATTTAATTTGACGCTCTGCAATTTCACCGGATGTTGGCCAGGTGGGACGCTACCGTCCCAGGTACCCACATGAAGTTAAACTGTCAGTAATGGGCAAAAGAACACAGACACTGGACAGAGGAACTCTGCCTAGAAGGCCAGCATCCATTAAGTGTACCTTGAATTTAGAATTCAAGGTACACTTAACCAGCATGGCTACCACAGCATTCTGCAGCGATACGCCATCCTATCTGGTTTGCGTTTTCAACAGGACAATGACCCAAAACACACCTCCAGGCTGTGAAAGAGCTATTTGACCAAGAAGGATAGTGATGGTGCTGCATCAGATGACCTGGCCTCCACAATCACCCAACCTCAGAGTGAAGGAAAAGCAGCCAACAAGTGCTCAGCATATGTGGGAAGTCCTTCAAGACTGTTATATATATATATACTTTGAAGCATGCTTCAAAGTACAGATTTAAGAGCATTAAAGTGGTAAACATAATGGCATAAAAAGGCAAAAAGCATGAGAGGAGAAAATACATTTACAATGGTTATTTCTGTATTAGTATTACCCTCATCAGCCCATTAAAACACCTAGGTAGAGCAGAGAGGACTTAGAGCATGTGGCTTTGCAACACACAGGTGTTTCATCTCCACACTGGGTTGATTTTAACAGTGTGACACAACACAGGCATCATTAAAAGTGAAGACTTATTTTATCAAATCAATTCTCTGTAATTATTATTACGTGATTAAACGAATCATGTAAATGTAATTAACTAGGACATCGGGGCACCAAGGACAATCTTCAGATTACAAAGTTATAATTTTCCTAATATAACTCTTCAGATATTTTAATATCTGATCAATTAGTCTTCTTATTAATGAATTATTATTTACCTCACGTCAGTCTCCTTCCAAACATCGTAAATTGTTGGTTATCTGCACGAACCCAGCCTGTACTATAAATCATCCATACACTACTTGGTTTAATCATTTATTTACTAACTAACTAAATAATCACAGAAATGCATTAACAAACAAACAGTAGATATGTGAATAACAAGGATAGGGAAGATTCCCTAGTGGGCTAAGCCGATATGACGGCTTGGTGGACAAAGGGAAGTGGGTGTGGACTGAGCAAGATCGGGAAAGACAAAAGGGATCACTACACACAGTTGATAATTATATTAATTGAAATGCTAATCCTTTGCATATGAACGCTCACTCATTCGGGAATAATTGCAATAAATATATATTTACGCCCAGGTGTCGTCGTGATCTCTGTTGGCATCGCCAGTCCGTCTGCTGGAGAGTCAGTCCATCCGAGTCACTCTCTCTCTTTCTTTCTTTCTTTCTTCATTGTTAGAATGGATACTTCAGAGTACCATTCAGAAATGCTCTCATAGATAGATGTTTCAGCAGTTGTCAGTATTCGCAATCCCAGGTTTACATAATTTCTAGCTGCAGACTAGTAATTAGTATCTAAGATTTGCTCTTATTCTGTAGGGATTGATAGTCTCAGAGTTTAACCATTTCCAGCCGTGTAGCCAATGCTCCATGTGGTATGGTTAGGAATTCAATAACTATTCGCAATCACACTCACGCTGTGGGTTTTCTTAGTCTTGGTACTCAAACCTGTGCCACCTCAGTTGACCGAGGGTATGCGTGGTCTGAAGATGATTCCCTCAGGAGGGGGATTTATTTGTAACAGTAGAAAAGGCAGTTCTATGACGCCTGATCATGTCTGTGCTCACGGGGGCGGGGCAATGACTTAGTTAAACTTTAAAGGGAATACAATTATCTCACATTAAAGGTTTAACATCATATTACATCATTTCACAAATAGTTTCATCTTTAATCATTCATTTTATACAATAAGATGCAAACCTCATAATTGAGAAATGTACAGATTCATAGATATAGTTATGTGTTTCCTGTCCTCTCTGAGGTCACCAAATGAAACACACTTTTCATACCTGACCACAGACCATTCCCACCTCCTCACAAGTGGACATTTTGTTTCAAATTCCCATTTGGGGGATTTAGGAGTTCGCCATGTGAAATCCTTTGTTCTCTGTGTCACTCTTTCTGTATGACCAGGTGGAGAGAGTCTCCACTAGGAATTTACCACCTGAGATAACAGAACCTGGGTGTAGGAGAGAGTGGGAAACCATGATCTATACCCAGAAAGGGCCACATCATGACACAGGCCTCATGCCACTCAGGTAAATGAATAAAAACACCAAACTAATGAAAGATCACACAGGGAAACAGCACTTCAGGAGCATACAGACACAAACAATATCCCTGGCACCAATATATTCAACTGGCTCAGCTTACTATTACAGCACCATCAATTTCCATTTATTAAATTCCTATTGAGAGGGCTGGCTGGAAACAGCCAATGAATCTGCGAAAAGCACCAGCACTGTGTTTGTTAAAGTGAAAATCAGGAGATACCCTATTTGTTTGAGCTCCTCTGTAAAAACCTGTTACAGAGTCTAGCCTTGTGTAGTGTGGCACTGTTGTTGACCCCCTTGGGAAGAGGATGCTTAGTCTAATACAGTGACAACTAAAAGATACCAAAGCTAAATGTGATGTAGCTGTCCATGGTACTGATTTCACTCTCTCTGTGTGCGTGTGTGTGTGTGTGTGTGTGTGTGTGTGTGTGTGTGTGTGTGTGTGTGTGTGTGTGTGTGTGTGTGTGTGTGTGTGTGTGCAAATAGAACAAACATGTTGACTCACCCCACTTGTAGAGAAACGCCAATTCCATCCTCCTCTTTCATGTTGGCTAAACGGTCTATGACTGTCATACAGTACACACTTTTAGTTTTTGTTGTCCTAGGCCTAACTGCCTTTCATGGGCAACGATACGCCAGGCCAGCAAGTAAACATTAGCTACATGTTGAACTTCCGTCCTTTCCGGCCAGAAGCACAATGTATGAATTTATGGTTGGATCAGAATCGCTGTTATTATCATTGGCCCGTACGGAGAATTAAGTAAAATCACATGTCAAAATCCCTATCTCCATCCATGGCTAATTAAGGAAAGGGAACATTTTAGCTAGCTAGCCACTGGAGGACAACAACACTTATGAAGTGATTGGTCTGAAGCCAAATCCAAACTGGCTTCCCTTGACACTTTTTTTTGTTGATACGCCAAGATCATTCACAGCTAAGCTCACTCAGTTAAGCTCAACGCTAATTGGCTATTATTTTATAAAAAATGTTATCAAGGGAGGCCAAATGCTCATTGGCTTCCCTTACATTCAAAGCTACAGGCAGCAACAATGTCATACTCTTTCTGACCAGCCAGCATCAGATAGATACGCTACACATACTGAGACAGAGGGGCGCTGTTTCACTCGCTCGGATGCTTTCTTCCGTTAAGATACTGTAAATTCAGAGAAACAGCGGCCGGCCCACGTAGATGGAAACAGAAAAACCTGAGCCTTTTGGGTAAAACACTGAGGTAAATCCTGTATGGAAATGCGCCACAAGAGTAGGAGTGCTGATCTAGGGTCAGTTCCCACCATATACAGGTACCACAATATTATTAGATTAATGACGATCTAAAAGTACAAACTGATCCTAGATCAGCACTCCTACTCAAAGACGATTTGTGAATATGGGTCCAAGCTGATCCTGGCACATAAGCTATTGCAGAATAATTACTGGGGATTGAGACGGGGATTGGGAGATACTGTGGCCCTGTTCAATGTCACCCCAAGACAGAGCCAGGCAGGCAGGAGCTTACCCAACCACTCTGAGGCAGTGGTTGTGTGGCTAGCAGAGGCAGAGGTGTGCTTAGCAGATCTGAAAGAGAGAGAAAACATTATTTGAATGAGAATTCAGTCCACTTGACAGTTCAACAGAATTCAGAATTCTTCATGGTGATGATTTGTACAACTTGAGACAAGTAGCAATACAGTGCAAATATATTTAAACGTAATATGGAACGTAACACAGATGATGTGCATGTGGTGGTTTCAAATAATAATGTTACTACAGATAGCTAGCTCTATCCATGCTTTTCCTGATATTATAGCTAGCTAGTTGATGTTGTTCTAGCTAGCTCACCCAAAGCAGGCTTCTCCTCCTCCTCACTGGTCTGCAGATGCATGACTACTTGATCATGATGTTGTGGCTGTAACATTTAACGGTCACTACAACAACAACTAGCTAGTTATATCAGATAGACATTTTCAGGAAAAGAAGCTCACATAGCAAGCCAATAAAATGAATATCATTGCATTGGTTTGACATTGACATCTAGTTAACTAATCAAGATACGCTATATATACAAAAATATGTGGACAATTCAAATTAGTGGATTCGACAATTTCAGCCACAAGTTGCGGACAGGTGTATTAAATTGAGCACACAGCCATGCAATCTCCAAAAACAAACATAGGCAGTAGAATGGCGTTACTGAAGAGCTCACTGACTTTCAACAAGGCACCATCATAGGATGCCACCTTTCCAACAAGTCAGTTCGTCAAATTTCTGTCCTGCTAGAGCTGCACTGGTCAACTGTAAGTGGTTGTTATTGTGAAGTGGTAACGTCTAGGAGCTACAACGGCTCAGCCGCGAAGTGATAAGCCACACAAGCTCACAGAACGGGACTGCCGAGTGCTGTAGCGTGTTAAAATCACCGGCATGCATAGTGCTAACTGTAAAGTTTGGTGTAGGAAGAATAATGGTCTGCAGCTGTTTTTCATGGTTCATGGTTCAGGCTAGGCCCCTTAGTTCCAGTGAAGGGATATCTTAATGCTAAAGCATACAATAACATTCTAGACGTTTCTATGCTTCCAACTTTGTGGCAGCAGTTTGGTGATGTCCCTTTTCTGTTTCAGCATGGCAATGCTCCCATGGATTTGTCGAGATCAGTGTGGAAGAACTTGACTAGCCTGCACAGAGCCCTAACCTCAACCCCATTGAACACCTTTGTGATGAATTGGAACGGCGACTGCGACCCAGGCCTAATCGCCCAACATTAGTGCCCATCCTCATTTGAATGGAAGCAAGTTCCCCCCAGCAATGTTCCAACATCTAATGGAAAGCCCTCCAAGATGAGTGGAGGCTGTTATAGCAGCAAAGGGGGGACCAACTCCATATTAATGCCCATGATTTTGGAATGAGATGTTCAACGAGTTGGTGTTCCCAACCTTTTGATCATGTAGTGTAGAAAGAGAGAGATCTTACCTTATTATCTCTGTAGCAGTTAGCTTTCATCTCGTCTGGGCACTACATTAGCCAGATGAAGGAACTGCACATCTAATCTTCTTCCCCATCCCTTTGTCTTGATTCTACAGGAAGCTAGCCTGTTCTCCTCAAAACATTATTAGCAAGCTAGCTATTGTTAACCAACTTGAACACAGATCTCAGCTTGCTAACTAGCTAAGCCAACCAAATACACACCAAATATACACAGAGCAAAGAACCATTAGCGTAACCACTACAAAGCTGGTGGTTTTCTATTGAAATTAAATTGCTGGTTAACTAGCTAGCATTAGAGCCTAGTTAACCTGTATCTAGTGGTTCCTATGTTGTGTAATAGAGAAAAAGGTCTAGCTACGTACGTCACTTGGCTGAGACTAACATTAGTTTAGACAAAATGTTTGCGCCGTTTCCTCAAATATACATAGAGCTAACAAATATTTTCTAAACTAATGTTAGTCTCAACCAAATGACATGTACATTGCTAGACCTATTGCTCTATTACACAACACAGGAACCACTAGATACAGGCTAGCCAGAAGGCTCTAATGCTAGCTAGCTAACCAGCCATGTAATTTCAATAGAAAATCATCAGCTTTGTAGTGGTTATGCTATGTACAAACACTTGTTTTAAATATTGCCTTTATCTTTTTCACCAACGCCTTGCTGTAGCGTTAAAATTCTGTGAATATAATTTAGCTAGTAATTTTAACTAATTTGATCCATATTTAGCACAGTGCAAAGCGTGCTTCCCAGACTGGAAACCTGAAAACAGGTCGGAAGAAAAAACCCAGCCCACCAGAGCTGTCGTGTTTTTCTCTGCTGCTTGCTTGCAGAGCAGGTCATACAAACCCAGATTTTTTTTGTACAACTACAAAACTTTTGGCAGAGGTTAGTCGCTAAATTAGTGACAAAACTCAAAGCGCGCAGATTAGACATGGACAAATCGAGTTTTGAATCACAGAATAAGATTCACCAGTCACAAGTTTAGTAAAGGAGTTGCATTCATTCTCAAATTTTTATTTTTATTTATTTCACCTTTATTTAACAAGGTAGGCAAGTTGAGAACAAGTTCTCATTTACAATTGCGACCTGGCCAAGATAAAGCAGTTCGACAACATACAACAACACAGAGTTATACATGGAGTAAAACAAATATACAGTCAATAATACAGTAGAAAAATAAGTCTATGTACAATGTGAGCAAATGAGGTGAGATAAGGGAGGTAAAGGCAAAAAAAAAGTCCATGGTGGCAAAGTAAATACAATATAGCAAGTAAAACACTGGAATGGTAGATTTGTAGTAGAAGAAAGTGCAAAGTAGAAAAATAGTTAATGGGGTGCAAAGGAGCAAAATAAATAAAATAAATAAATACAGTAGTGGAAGAGGTAGTTGTTTGGGCTAAATTATAGATGGGCTATGTACAGGTGCAGTGATCTGATCTGACAGCTGGTGCTTAAAGCTAGTGAGGGAGATAAGTGTTGCCAGTTTCAGAGATTTTTGTAGTTCGTTCCAGTCATTGGCAGCAGAGAACTGGAAAGAGAGACGGCCAAAGGAGGAATTGGCTTTGGGGGTGACCAGAGAGATATACCTGCTGGAGCGCGTGCTACAGGTGGGTGCTGCTATGGTGACCAGTGAATAGAGATAAGGGGGGACTTTACCTAGCAGGGTCTTGTAGATGACCTGGAGCCAGTGGGTTTGGCGACGATTATGAAGCGAAGGCCAGCCAACGAGAGCGTACAGGTCGCAGTGGTGGGTAGTATATGGGGCTTTGGTGACAAAACGGATGGCACTGTGATAGACTGCATCCAGTTTGGTGAGTAGGGTATTGGAGGCTATTTTGTAAATGACATCGCCAAAGTCGAGGATCGGTAGGATGGTCAGTTTTACGAGGGTATGTTTGGCAGCATGAGTGAAGGATGCTTTGTTGCGAAATAGGAAGCCAATTCTTGAATTAACTTTGGATTGGAGATTGATGTGAGTCTGGAAGGAGAGTTTACAGTCTAACCAGACACCTAGGTATTTGTAGTTGTCCACATATTCTAAGTCAGAACCATCCAGAGTAGTGATGCAGGACAGGCGGGCAGGTGCAGGCAGCGATCGGTTGAAGAGCATGCATTTAGTTTTACTTGTATTTAGGAGCAGTTGGAGGCCACGAAAGGAGAGTTGTATGGCATTGAAGCTCGTCTAGAGGGTTGTTAACACAGTGTTCAAAGAAGGGCCAGAAGTATACAGAATGGTGTCGTCTGCGTAGAGGTGGATCAGAGACTCACCAGCAGCAAGAGCGACATCATTGATGTATACAGAGAAAAGAGTTAGCCTAAGAATTGAACCCTATGGCACCCCCATAGAGACTGCCAGAGGTCCGGACAACAGGCCCTCCGATTTGACACACTGAACTCTATCAGAGAAGTAGTTGGTGAACCAGGCAATGCAATCATTAGAGAAACCAAGGCTAATGAGTCTGCCGATGAGGATGTGGTGATTGACAGAGTCGAAAGCTTTGGCCAGGTCAATGAAAACGGCAGCACAGTATTGTTTCTTATTGATGGCGGTTACGATATCGTTTAGGACCTTGAGCGTGGCTGAGGTGCACCCATGACCAGCTCTGAAACCAGATTGCATAGCGGAGAAGGTGCGGTGGGATTCGAAATGGTCGGTAATCTGTTTGTTGACTTGGCTTTCAAAGACCTTAGAAAGGCAGGGTAGGATGGATATAGGTCTATAGCAATTTGGGTCAAGAGTGTCCCCTCCTTTGAAGAGGGGGATAACAGCAGCTGCTTTCCAATCTATAGGAATCTCAGACGACACGAAATTGAGTTGCATGCCTTCAAATCTTATTGAATTTATTCACATATCAATTTACATGTTTGCAAGTGTTGTTGCATTTAAGCAACTACAAAAATGATTATACAGGTGCAACTCATATTTTACATGCGCAAATCATACATTACATGTTTGTACACTTGTCTGTATTTTACCTTCATAGAATGGCCTCCAGTTTCTCCGTCTCCTCATCAGTAAGGAGCCACTGCCTGTCAGAGCCATGCTGCCTCTTCTGTGGAGGCTCCACAACCTCCTCCTCATCAGTGTCCTCAAAGTCACACCAGGCCTTTGTCTTCTGTGTCACTGGATGTATGCCAGTCTCTCTTTCCATGTCAGCCACAATGATGTATATAAACCCTGGAATGCTGATGCTATGTATTGGCCAATGAGAGGCTTTGAAGCCTCTGGTTATATTTGTGCTCCACAGAAGAAGCAGTCCTCCATAGGGATGAATGGAATTCTACAGTATTTTATTTCAATTCAATGTTTCAAGGACAAAATTATATGTATTTACGTATTTTTTGTTGTAGTGGGGACAGTAACAGAACTTTCAAAAAATGATAGTTCAAGGAAACGTTTATATATTTTTCATTTTTATTCGTATGTTTATTTCATATAATATAATTTAAAAGTATGCATTAAGGCAGGGATGGGCAACTCCAGTTCTTGGGGGCCTGATTGGTGTCACACTTTTGCCCCAGCCAACACATCTCACTCCAATAATCAAGTAATTATTGGAGTGAAATGCAATCAGTTTAAATCAGCCGTGTTTGCTAGGGATGGGGGAAAAGCGTGACACCACTCCAGCCCCTGAGGACTGGAGTTGCCCATCCCTGCATTAAGTTGTCTGGAAAATAATGAACGTGGCAAAAACAAATGTTGACATGAATGCATTTCTATAGCTAACAAAATATTTCTTACAATGGAGGGGGAGTGCCGAGATGGCGGCGCGGTCGCTTCAAAACAGCTCCCCCTGTCAGTCATCTAGTGTATATATAAATCATTGGTCAGGCCTCAACTCCCTTCACGAGCAGGCTAGATGTTGCCACATTTCCTGCTGGCAGTACTCGTAAAAGCACCAGAAATTACTGTATGATGGACATGTATGTATACCAGAAGTCCTGATACTGCTCCATGTACAACACTTGGAGACTGGGGGTGACCGCATGCACTGAAGCAGAATAGTGCAAGGGAAAGGTAAACAGAGGGGTACTTACTGAGCTGGTGAAGTCAGGCTGAGGTGCACACCAGTCTACCTCTCCTGCAGCAGAGACATCCTGAACTGGACTCGGTGGGGGGGCTGGGGCTTGGAGTGAGTGAAGGGCTGTAGGGCTGAGACCACCTCCTTAACATCTTAAGGCAACAGGTGGGTTAATCATCCAGATGGAAATTACATTGTCATCATCCACCTCCTCTGTCCTGCTCCAAGGATGGCCTACAAGGAAGATTCTAAATTCGGCACATTGTAGAAAATGTATGATCTTAGATAGCAGGGAAAAGTCTCATGTCTAGTCTTGGGGTAGTTCCTGCCAAAACAACAACATTATCACCTACCAACCACCAATCATTCTCTATTCTAGCACTTTTCATTTTTGCTTAATTTTGATTGTGATATCAGTACATTTAAATGTACTAGTTGAGTTATTTATTTATATTTACTATGGCAGTGGAATAGAATGGGTTCTCATCACTGGTACTAATCCACAGAATTAGGAATTAGAATAGTAATTTAACAGGATCTAACAGAGGCACATTTGAATTTCACTTGAACATCCAGAATAATAATAACTATTTGGTGGGTACTTATATTTGTCCTATTTCACACATGAACAAGTGGGTATTATATACGTGTGAATTGGAATTGAGTTTTTTTGCATATCCCAATGCTCCCTCCCTGCCATTATCAACGGCGACCCTGGAGCAATTAGGGTTAAGTGCAAACAGTAATATAGAGCAATTCATCAAATGTTAAACTGTCCCACCAATATGGGATTCTGTAATTCTATGGATGGCAAACTGTTGATATACTATTCCAGTAAAGATATGAGAAATGATAGACCATACCAGTCAGTATAACAGTATTCTATTTTTAAGCATGCTTTTAACATAATCTTATTGTGAAATGAAGCAAGAGTGAATTCACTCTGGCTAAAAAATAATGAAAGCCCTTCCCACTACACAGATGTGTGTGTGTGTTTGTACACTTCTTAACACCAAAAATACATGCAAAACTCCATTTTATTTAGCAAAAAAATGTTTAATCTCTCCTTGATGCATGTGTATTTACAAGTAGTAAATCTGCAAAATAGGAAATAACAGAATATTTACACAATGAACATTAACCTGAACACTTGTGACAGTTGCTTCAAGTCAAACTCTTAAAAACGTAGCAGAATTATTGTAAGTAGGAAAAACTCCTCTGCCAGTTTTCTGAAATTGATCGATTTGTACTTTCTTGGATCCTATGTAGTTTTCATTTGGAACATGTACAGCAACTGAGATTTTGCCACAATTAGAAAATAAATGAAGAAAATAAGTGATCAGAATCTTCTCAAAACAGGGCTTGGGAAGGCAATAGTATGAGTAGGCAAGACTGGATGGGTCATTTTGGGACAGATTCCCAGACCACATTTAAACCTGGTCTAAAAATCATGCTCATTTGAAAATGTTCATGCATTGTTCATCTGAAAGATATTTTTAGTCCAGGAATAGTCAATCTGGGTTCAGGAAACTACCCTTATCTGTTTGGGCGTAAACGGTGCATGTTCCGCTAACATGAGATGATGAGAGATGAACCTTAAGCGGTCATAACATGTATGTCAATAGAAATAATCCTGTTGTATGGTCAACCAAACGTCAATTGCTTTCTTATTCATGCTTCATAATGTAGGGATATCCGCAGACCATTTTGACAGGCACTATGTTGTTCCTATGACAGCCTCATGTCAGGCTGCGTCAAGTCTTAGCATTGGTTCCTCCTGCCCACATCAAATGGCCATGATTCTCCTTAATGGACATGCTGTACATCGTACCACTTCAATGACAAAACAAATCAATCGCCATACAAACAAACAGGGACAAATCATGAGATGGGGAGGGAAGAAGTCTCACTTAGGAACCTGCTAAACCTCTGAAGCAGATTGATTGAAAACTCAAGGCCATAACATTGAAACAACAGAACAACAATGCAGAGAGAATTTCTCCAAACAAGAGGCAATTTCCTGAGAAATGGACAATAAGTTATCTTCTTAAAAATAATAACAGGGCAGTGATGAGAGAAACACAAAGAATTTGGAAGCTGCCAGTGTGTAATGTATTTTCCCCAGACATGGGAAAATTATGATGCTGATAAATCATAAGCCTGCTATTAACAAAATCACTGCGCTCTGGAGACCAGTCTATTTCATGTACTTGTGATCTAAGAGCACTGAAAGATATAGGCGCAGCAAAAAGGGAAAGTTGTGTACTCAGGGATTATTTTTTTTAAAGCCCTGTAAAGCGAACTAAGCATATTTTGGGAGTAAATGTTTTTTTATCAGTGCGTACAGTAGTTAAACATTTCTGATTATGTTCTGATTATGACTCATTCTAAATGTAATGCTTTTTCACCAACAATTTACTAGTCAGGCACACAGTTGCTTAAAAAGGAACCCTGGTCTGTTGAAAGAAGCTAACTTTGGAGTGTGGTTTGGTCCAAGCACGCTAGTGTATGACAAATGTGCGGTGTCCATATTAGGAGAGCGTCATACTTCTTGTGAGGTTGACACTGTCCTAATATGGACGCCGTATACCTGGTCCCTTTAAGGGTTCTATTTCGCTCACTAAGTAGCACCTGTATAGCTTGGTCCCAGATCTGTTAGTGCGGTCTTGTCAACTCCTATGGTCATTGTCATGCCAAATGTTTGGGTAGACATAACAGATCCGGGACCAGGCTAGCACCTGTATATTAATGGTCGGATACGTAGAGAAAGACAACAGGAATGCAGTACAGCTTTATACATCAATGACTTTGTCGAAAATGGCACCCTATTCCCTATATAGTGTACTAGTTTTGATCAGGGCCTTAGTGTACAATACAGGGTGCCATTTGAGATGTACCAATGTGTCATGTCTATTTAAGGGGTGTTTTGTTTTTATTTCTGTTCAGAGGAGTTTAGGAAGGAACCTGGCATATAATGTATTGCAAAAGCATTTAAAAAATAAGATATGGATTAAAGCAGCAAGTCACTGATTCCATCTGGAAAAGACAGATGCTTATCTGATGTGATATTTTACACTGATCGTAGAGATCAGAAAATAAACCTTATGAACAGTACTTAAACTTCAGATAAACCAAAGACGTCTCTTCATCTTCAGCGTACCGCGTAATGCACAATTTACACGTTCAAAAGAGAGATGAGAAAAACAACAAGGAAAGCAACCTGATAATTTTTTTTTTTTTGCCAAAAGCTACATTTCATTTCATCATCATAAAAAAAAACTAAAGTAAATACAATTTACAAAATCAAACATCAACAAAAATACATTACAGACCACAGTTTGGTTTTCGGCAAGCAGAGAAAACAGAAAAAAGAAAGAAGAAAAAAAAACGCACCACAAAGTCAAACCTCCAAAAACAAACCTCTCAAGAGAAGAGAGAAGTTTTGAAAAACATCTTAAGTCACACATGGCAAGTGGGCATGTTAAAATAGAAGCAAGGACCAGGGGAGATAAGGGATTACTTAGCCTTGTGTTGCTAATGAGTGGAGGGTGCCTCCCCCCTCTACCGTCCAGACCACCCTATGGGTGAGAGCTAAAGCCCCAGCCTGTCTCCGATCTCTGGATTATGAGAGAAGAAACACACTACCATCACCTTGCTTATTATCTGCAGAATAGCATTGGGAAGAGATGAGGAAGAAGGGCCCAGGGCTGGAAAAGGCTTTCTGTTTTCCCAACTTTATTGTTTCAGACTAAGAGGCTCAGTAAAACCCTCCCTGACCCCATTTAGCTATTTCTTTAACCTTTATTCCACCAGGTAAGACATCAGACGTGGTAATGCTAACTGGTGGTGGGGTAGCCTATAGATCAAATCACATTTTATTTGTCACGTACACATGTTTAGCAGATGTTATTGTGGGTGTAGCGAAATGCTTGTTTTTCTAGCTCCAACAGTGCAGTAGTATCTAACAATTGTAATTGGTTCAAGTAGTGCAATGCTCTCTATTCGTCAACCATTGTAGGACAAGCTGTCAAATTCTTTAGCCCTGGAAGATGAACATGAACCTTCATGCTAGATTCCATCGGAACTGTCTAGTAAAAGAAGCAATGCTTCCGTGAGTCTGTGTTTGCTTGTCAAAAACTGAGAATGCACGACAGATTTGCAATTTAATGTTTCCGCAGGACTGCTCCAGTCCAACATACCCATACAGAAATGTGACAATATTATGGGATGGAATTCCTATGGTGGCCCTAAGGGGCAAAGTACCTTTTTTTCTTTTATTACTTTGACAATTATTTTTCAGTCACTAAGCATGTTCATATTTAAATCATACACATTCCATCTAATAAAATGTATTTTCACTAAACAACATCAAAAGAAAACATGGCACAGCACAACTTTTTTGTTTCTTTTTGTTTCTTTTTTTTTTTTTCTACATAGATTTTTTTTTTGCTGGAAATATCAAGTTTTGCTGTTGATGGGTTATTTTAACCCTAATATTTGTTTCTTAAAAATGTTGTATTTATATATAATATCTATATAGTCTTCCTTGGTAACGTATTTGTAAATTGTGCAAATTCAGCAGTAACACAGGTGGCGAGAGATCAGTGGGCAGTTTATTACATTTATTTAAAAAAATAATACAACAAAAAAAATTGAAAAAAAAGTAAAGTCATTGATCTTCGATTCCAACAGGAGACCTGTGACCTGAGGAGCTTATCTCCCATTGGCTCCAAGGATGCCAAACAATGTTATGTCCTGTTTGTGATGCCAAAATGGAATTCCACTTCAAATGTCCCATCCTGGTTATACGATACAGGGCTTTGCGACACCAAAACTCAGGAAAACCAACAGAAAATAACAAAAAACATGACAACAGCGACGATAATCAAAATGCTTTCCGATGATGCTGTCTCTCGGTGTGTGTGTGACGAAACATCCAGTGCCTTGGTCTGACATAGACACACACACACACACATATATAGACACGCATTTACACACACACACACACACACACACACCCGCCCAGTACTGCTGAATCTCCCCTGTTCTGTCCTTTGCAGTAGCTCCATCACATGTTTGGGGGGGAGGGGGGTTGAAAACCACGCTGTCTGAGTTTAAATTCCTCTGGGTGAGGAGAGAAAGAGAGGAAGATGGAGAAGAGGAAGATGAGGAGAAGAGCAAGGGTCAGTCCTCAGCTAGCCAGGGCCATTGTGTTGATGACCTGCTCCAGCTTGCTCCTCAGTCTCTGCCTCCGCGACTGCTCGTCCCTCTCCAAAGCCGTCAGAATCTGAGCATGGACAGAGACAGAGAGAGACAGAGAGAGAGATGGCAAGAAAGCGAGAAACAAAATGCGAGAAAGAGAGAGAGAGGGAGGGAGAGAGAGAGGAAGGGAGGGAGGGAGAGAAAGGGAGAGGGAGGAAGAGAGAGAGGAAGGGAGAGAGGGATAAAATGAGCAGTGAGAAACATTAGCTTTTACAAAAGCAGTAGAGAGAGCAACAACTGAGCGACAACTGAGCAGTTCTTCAAATCCAAAGTAAGGTGCAATCCCTTCTAAATAAACAAACATAGCAAAATGTCTGCCATTGTTTTCACCTCGTCCTTGTACTTGACAATGTAGGAGTAGATTTCGTGCAGGGCGCTCATGCTGTTGAACTGGCTGAGGTGGAGCCGCGACTGCTCCGCCAGGTACGCACTCATGTCCTGGTCACTGATGACGGGCATCCGCGAGATATCGGAGTAGTACCTGAGAAAGAATGGGGGATGGAGACAGAAAGAAAGGGAAGGAAGGTGAGAGTGTGTGGGAGAATCTTTAAGCAATCACTGTCAATATTTAACTGACACATATCAATTGACCAATGAAACCAAGTGAGCTGAATAAAGGCAAGCCAAGTGACCAAGCGAGTTCCATGCTGTCAAATGGCAACAGTGTTACTTTCCTGCCCTAGTTTTAATTTTCAACCTAATCCATAATGGCAGCCCGCTGAACATTGCCTATATCCATACCGTTCCACCCAGTTCTTGTAGTTGGGAATGTCTTTAGCGTAGAGCAACTTGTTTGAGGGCGAGTCTTTGCCCAGCTTGTGTTCTGAGGTGGAGCAGGAATCCATGAAGGTCTGGGCCACCACAGACAGACAGGCGTCCGTGATGCTGTTCTTGTGGATGTCGAACACAAACTGGGGGTTCTTGATCACGTTCACCCAGAACCGCAGAGGAAGACTAGGGGGGAAGAGATGGAGAGGGAAGAAGAGAGAAAACATTTTAGTGAGAGTAATCTTAACGTCATACTCCACCTTACATTCTCCTTAACACTCAACCAGGGGCGGCATGCACCCCAAAAATCTACATGAGATGGGGGGGGGTTCTTTTTTAAAGAAACTAAATATGCTTCTCTGTATCTCCTAAAATCTGGGTAAAATATTCAAAGGAATGTGAGTCTTATCAGTGCATTTAGTTATTGCTTGCTTTTCTATAAATTCGACCAACCTTGCCAGCAGGCATGCCAGCTAAGATAGTCAGACAAGTTAGCTACTCTAACTTGATTGATAGCCTGAAATGGCTTCTTGGTAGCTAGTTAGGAGATTGGGAACCTCTCTGGGCTAGCTAAAGCAAACATCAAAATTGCTAGGTGGCTTGTAGAATTACAGAGAAACAAACAAACAAAAATATATAAATATAAATCCCATGGACATGGCGCCTCTGCACTCAACCCCTAAACACCATCACCAAACCTCTCTCACAACCTGACGCACATAGGACCATCTCCCTCGGTCTCACACACAAACTGATCCACTCTGACCCACTCACCAGTTGCTCTTCCAGGTGTGCCGTACATCCAAGTCAGAGATGCAGTGCTTGTCGGCCTGCTCGTCCAGGAAGTCAAACATGTACTTGATGGCGAGTGGCAGGGCGCTGCCTCGATGGGCCGTACTGAAGATGGTCTCAAACAGGTCGTCCACAAACTTCTGCAATGTACCCTGTGAAAGGAGAAAAGGGAGGGTTAGAGAGTTGTATCACTGATATCAACTTCATGTAGCTTTGTATTGTACAAATCACTGTTTTATGAAGTTGAAATTGAAAAGTTCCTCACACTGTGGACACATTTAGACTAAATATACTGCTCAAAAAAATAAAGGGAACACTTAAACAACACAATGCAACTCCAAGTCAATCACACTTCTGTGAAATCAAACTGTCCACTTAGGAAGCAACACTGATTGACAATAAATGTCACATGCTGTTGTGCAAATGGAATAGACAACAGGTGGAAATGATAGGCAATTAGCAAGTCACCCCCAATAAAGGAGTGGTTCTACAGGTGGTGACCACAGACCACTTCTCAGTTCCTATGCTTCCTAGATGATGTTTTGGTCACTTTTGAATGCTGGCGGTGCTTTCACTCTAGTGGCAGCATGAGACGGAGTCTACAACCCACACAAGTGGTTCAGGTAGTGCAGCTCATCCAGGATGGCACATCAATGCGAGCTGTGGCAAGAAGGTTTGCTGTGTCTGTCAGCATAGTGTCCAGAGCATGGAGGTGCTACCAGGAGACAGGCCAGTACATCAGGAGACGTGGAGGAGGCCGTAGGAGGGCAACAACCCAGCAGCAGGACCGCTACCTCCGCCTTTGTGCAAGGAGGAGCAGGAGGAGCACTGCCAGAGCCCTGCAAAATGACCTCCAGCAGGCCACAAATGTGCATGTGTCTGCTCAAACGGTCAGAAACAGACTCCATGAGGGTGGCATGAGGGCCCAACGTCCACAGGTGGGGGTTATGCTTACAGCCCAACACCGTGCAGGACGTTTGGCATTTTCCAGAGAACCCCAAGAACACAGATGAAAGCAGGTTCACACTGAGCACATGTGACAGAGTCTGGAGACGCCGTGGAGAACGTTCTGCTGCCTGCAACATCCTCCAGCATGACCGGTTTGGCGGTGGGTCAGTCATGGTGTGGGGTGGCATTTCTTTGGGGGGCCGTACAGCCCTCCATGTGCTCGCCAGAGGTAGCCTGAATGCCATTAGGTACCGAGATGAGATCCTCAGACCCCTTGTGAGACCATATGCTGGTGCGGTTGGCCCTGGGTTCCTCCTAATGCAAGACAATGCTAGATCTCATGTGGCTGGAGTGTGTCAGCAGTTCCTGCTAGAGGAAGGCATTGATGCTATTGACTGGCCCGCCCGTTCCCCAGACCTGAATCCAATTGAGCACATCTGGGACATAATGTCCTGCTCCATCCACCAACGCCACGTTGCACCACAGACTCTCCAGGAGTTGGCGGATGCTTTAGTCCAGGTCTGGGAGGAGATCCCTCAGGAGACCATCCGCCACCTCATCAGGAGCATGCCCAGGCGTTGTAGGGAGGTCATACAGGCACGTGGAGGCCACACACACTACTGAGCCTCATTTTGACTTGTTTTAAGGACATTACATCAAAGTTGGATCAGCCTGTAGTGTGGTTTCCCACTTCAATTTTGAGTGTGACTCCAAATCCAGCACATTCAACTATGTAAAGAAAAAAGTATTTAATAAGATTATTTCATTCATTCAGATCTAGGATGTGTTATTTTAGTGTTCCCTTTATTTTTTGAGCAGTGTATATCCTTTCTTCCACATAAGATTATCAACTTTTACACATTATCAAGTAGTCTGTCGAATGGCCCCCTCCTTTACACACTCCCAACACTAACCCATCACCTGAACGAAGCCGGCTCCGGTCAGTTATTCACATACCAACATATTGGCCAAAACTACACTAATATATACATGAAGTATATACAGGCCAAGTCTCCTGTCGTCTTTCCCACTCTCACTGTTCATTCTCCAAACTCTCTAACCCCTGTAGACCTAACCTTGCACTTTTTTACCTGAAGGGAAATCATGAGCAAATGAGAAAACAACAGGGGAGAGAAATCGCGTGGGTGAGCAGAAACGCCTTAATGTACAGTACTTAGCAAGCGCAAATGAGTGCATGGTGGTGTGGCATGTCCTGTGCATGGTAAATGATGTGCTACCAACAAGGCATGGAGGAAGAGAAAGTAATGGCCTGCCAGTTGATGTATCTAGTGCTTCTAGTGCCACAGTACTGAGCCAATAGCAATATTGTCTAGAACAGATATTCCTCATGACATGTAGAGTGAGGACTCATGTCTGCTCTATTCATGGAATTTATATCCGTATCTTTGCGCACATATTTTTTCCAGACCAGCACAAACACACCGGATGCAACCTATCAACCCACCACCAAATCAGGTGTGTGTAAGTGCAAGAAATAAAACATGCCCCTCCTAGGGCTCCCCAATAATCAATTCACAAACATTGTTTTGAGAGTACCAACGGAAGGGATTAGGGTATAGGATCCAAGAGAAAGCCCCTCCATCTCCCTTCCTGATTCCAACGATCAGAAAACCACTCAAAAGGTCAGGCTGCTAATTAAGACAACATAGCGTTTGGGAGCTGCACTTACTCATGCAAAAGGTTATGGAAAATGTTAATGAGCATCTGAGCCAGTCGCCTTGGAAACAAAGGTCAATGAGAGAGATGGCTGTCGGAGGAAACAGGTTTGAGAGCTAGGATGTTGGGTGTTGTTTACCGGTAGAGGGGGGACAGGTGTGAGTGAGTGAGTGAGTGAGTGAGTGAGTGAGTGAGTGAGTGAGTGAGTGAGAGTGAATGTGTGTCTGTCTGTCTGTGTGTGGGGTACCTTAGTAGCCAATAGCCTGGTCAGGTATATCTCAGAGACCATCTTGCTGCCACGGTCGCCTTCACGCTGGTCCGAGTGGTCGTGGTTCTTGACCAGGTGCCACAGCTTGGTACCACTCTCCAGGTCAGGCGTGATCATGGGGGTCCTAGAACGCAGGCTGTCTGGACTACTGGCCGTCCTCAACATACTCTCTGGACGGGAAGACGGGAGAGAGATGACATGGTCAGGATTCAGATTATTCCAATATGATGTCAAATCACATAACCAGTGTGTTATAGATGAAGAGAAAGAGACGAGGGGGGGGGTCAAGAGAGATAAAGCAGATGGCGGGGGAGGGGTGTGATCAAGGCAGGGGGAGACAGAGAGATCCTGGGGAGAGGACACAGACAGGGACTGCACAGTCTCCAGTTACTCTCAGACTTACATGACACACATCACTCCTCTTCACTTTCTGACCTTTAACGTCAATTCTATTGAGATATTTCTAATGTTTAGCTGTGTATTTCTGAAACGTACTCACAGAAAGCACTTCGAGAATAAAATAGCACGCACGCACACCTGCACGCACACAACTACCCACACATACCCATCTACCTGGCCACCCATACCCACACACACCCATCTACCTGGCCACCCATACCCACACACACCCATCTACCTGGCCACCCATACCCACACACACCCATCTACCTGGCCACCCATACCCACACACACCCATCTACCTGGCCACCCATACCCACACACACCCATCTACCTGGCCACCCATACCCACACACACCCATCTACCTGGCCACCCATTCCCACACACACCCATCTACCTGGCCACCCATACCCACACACCGTATCTGTTGAGGGACTTGGTGAAGGTGGAGGAGGTGGAGATGTTGTAGGCAGAGTTCTGCTTGGGCACCAGGGCTATCACTGAGCCATCTGTCACCTGATGGGGAGTACAGGAAATATAACAGTTAGAGTTAGACATGCATCTGCACTCTGAAAACTTTGCACATGACATACGGTCAGAAAAAGGTGATACACACTGCTACATTGCTGGTGCCTGGAGTGATTGACTAAGGCTGCATTTACACAGGCAGCCCAATTCTAATATCTTGCAACAAACCTGTATAGACCTAGAAATAGCACCAAGACTGAAGACTCAACTTTTGTTTGTATTAAAATGTTGTTGTTTTTTCTCTCTGCAGGTCCATTTCCCTCTGGGGGATTGGTTGGTCCCTCCTGGTAAAACACTTATTCAGGATGGAAATATAACACCATACATCAGGAGAGGTGAACATCAGTGACTGGGTGTATGACAACGACAAAGTCATATTCCAGTTGACTGTCAGAAAAAGAGGTGTAACCATTACAATGGATCTGGGCGGGGTAAGAACGTGTTTTTAAAAAAGTATGCTTTCATCACGAAAAAGTTGGCTGACTTAAATAATATTGGCAACAGTAGTAGACAGACACACAGCTATATAAACACCAGGTAACTTCCATTTCCTCTTACAATAAACTTGTGATTTTTTAAACGTTGTGTTTTTTTTTTTTACTATGATGTAACTTTGGATTAATACAACATTTACAGATCTGATCGAAAAAGTAGAGGTGTGGCTATTTTTGTAAAATGTAACTTTATGTGTGAGTATGACTTTCCACCTCTATCAGTTTGAATGCCTAGCCCTAAACGTATGCCTGGAAAATGGTATCAAATGGTGAGGATATACTGGGCCCCTCTGCTCATCCCAGTGCTACTAATCATTTAGCTGACCTGTTACCAACTTATGCAGCATCGTAAGTGATAATTACGGGTTGTCTTTAACCTTGATTGGATGACTCAAGTTTCAGACAAGCTCAAGGTATTATGCATCGATCTGAATTTAGCGCATGTAATATCGAAACCAACCCGGCCCAATTTTAAAATCCAGTTAAATCTGACCTGTTTGACATCACACTTACAGTACAAATAGACCCCATACAGTGCATTCGGAAAGTATTCAGACCCCTTGACTTTCTCCACATTTAGTTATGTTACAGCCTTATTCTAAAATGTATTACTATATTTTATCCCCCTAATCAATCTACATACAATACCCAATAACGACAAAGCAAAAACAGGTTTGTAGAAAATTTGACAAATGTATATATATAAAAAAGCTGAAATATCACATTTACATCAGTATTCACACCTTTTACTCAGTACTTTGTTGAAGCACCTTTGGCTGCGATTACAGCCTTGAGTCTTCTTGGGTATGATGACGCAACAAGCTTGGCACACCTGTATTTGGGGAGATTCTCCCATTGTTCTCTACAGATCCTCTCAAGGTTTGTCAGGTTAGATGGGGAGCGTAGCTGCACAGCTATTTTCAGGTCTCTCCAGAGATGTTCGATCGGGTTCAAGTCTGGGCTCTGGCTGGTCCACTCAAGGACATTGAGACTTGTTCGCAAGCCACTCCTGCGTTGTCTTGGCTGTGTGCTTAGAGTTGTTGTCCTGTTGGAACCTTCACCTCAGTCTGAGGTCCTGAGCACTCTGGAGCAGCATCAAGGATCTCTCTGTACTTTGCACTGTTCATCTTTCCCTCGATTCTGACTAGTCTCCCAGTCCCTGCCACTGAAAAACATCTCCACAGGATGATGCTGCCACCACCATGCTTCACCGTAGGGATGGTGCCAGGTTTGCTCCAGATGTGAAGCTTGGCATTCAGGCTAAAGAGTTCCATCTTTGTTTCATCAGACCAGAGAATCTTCTTTCTCATGGTCTGAGAGTCCTTTAGGTGTCTTTTGGCTAACTCCAAGCGGGCTGTCATGTGCCTTTTACTGAGGAGTGGCTTCCGTCTGGCCACTCTACTATAAAGACCTGATTGGTGGAATGCTGTAGAGATGGGAGAACCTTCTAGAAGGACAACCATCTCCACAGAGGAATATAACAAAACAAACAACATGTGGAAAAGGGGAAGGGGTCTGAATACTTCCCGAATGCACTGTAAATACACAGCCGGTTGTGTTTTTTGCTCATGATATCAATGAGCATTTCCCTATTGCCTGTATTACCGATGTAAGACTACCTAAATCCGTTCAGCGCATCATTAACACAAGGAATGTCAGAAATGTCAATGATCAAGCTTTTTTTGCACAATCTTTGTGACATAGCAGGTGTACCTGCCATTCCTGACCCTAGGTCAGTTCTCGATTATTTCTCTGATGTTTTTAAAACAAAAGTTTTAGGGCAGGGATGGGAATCTTTGATGGGAGTGGGGGGCCACCAAAAGTCTGACCTCATCATGAGGGGCCGCAGTGGCTCGTGGGTCTGCGTATCCACATACATACCCACACATGTAGTCAGACCCTTTTGGGGGCCCTAAGTGAAGAGGAAGTATTGTACATACTGGGATTAATTACACCGTTAGAATGTTGCAGTCAAAATGACTACTCGTTAGCTTGAAGGGGTGTCCCTCAAGGCCCAGCAGTTCTATAGTTAAAGCATGGAAAGCAGCGCATGTACTTCCTCTTCACAAGGGCGGAAACCCTAGTGACACATAACTACCGCATCGTGTCTGGCATAAATATTTAAATAGTTGATAAAAATCTACTTTGCTCCTTAACCAGGAAATGTATCAAAATTCATATCAATCAGGATGTAGATAAGGTCATAGTACCATCTTAGCTGCATCCTATGTTGTCAATGATATTGTATGTTCTATAGATAAAAAGTAGCATCGTTTATTGACCTGTCTAAGGCTTTTGACATTGTGGATGACTCATTGTTATTGCACGTTGGACTTGATAGCGGCGCATGCGGTTGGTTAAAAAAATTACATTATGGACAGATCTCAATATATAGTTGCTGAGTGTGTCAATTTGCAATTCCTCGAGGTGACTAAAGGAGTTCTTCATGGGTCAATTTTAGTACCTGTACTATTGTCATTATATATAAACAATATTGGTTGCTTAGTGAAAAACTGACACTGTGCAGTACTCTACTGCCTCCTCTGTGAACCAGGCTAAAGCTGATCTGTGTTAGATGTGGTAGAGATGAGTGAGAAGAGGACTGGAGTTAGACAAAATCCTTATTGACACAACTTAGTGTATACTAACAAACGATCAGTCATACAGCCTCTCCACTGATGGGGAACATCGAGTGAAACCCAGTACAGACAAATGTATTGAAGACTACAAGAACTACATCACATACTTCACTATGTCCTTGCCTGCAGAACCACTTGAACTAATTCTGAGGGGAGACCCATTCCTGGTTGAAGATCTGGAATAGCAGGCATCCTGAGAGGTGGCTATGGACACCAAGATCAGGGGATATCGATTTGGCAGATACTGAGCCATACTAACGATAGATGGTTAGTGTGTTAAGTACACTGGACACCAATCTCACCAGCACTAGCGTTGCAGTCTGACGTTCACTTTACAAGCTCCAGGTCTCAAGCAAGGTCACATAACTATTATACAAGCAACCTCTGTTACACAGGTGCACTGGCTACATACAACAAACTCAATAACTGAAGTTTTTATTGGTGTGATAGCAATAATCTCTGTATAGACCTACAGTATACAAGTAGTATGAATTTCCATGTAAATTGACAAAGTATATTGTATAGTATCATATGATGGTATTTTACTCAGTATTTATTTCCTTGTTTTATATCATATACACAATGATGTAATGTATTATTCATTACAGTTAAGATAAGATACACTTTATTCATCCCCGAGGAGAAATGTATTAAATATGACACCCATGAATTTTGGGCTGCAGACACCAAGGGATGTTTGAGTGAACCCCTACATCAATCCAGAAATATTTCTAAATCGGTAATTGTAAAGTGTATACATAAAAATAACATTTGATTAATTTATTGATTAAAAACACATTATTTGATCAACTTTGAGACATAAACCATGAGAGACTTGCCTGGTAGTGGGCCAGTGTGTTGAGTCTCTTCCAGTCATTGTCTATCTTGGTGGTGACGTCCTCATCCTGGAGAATGATCCTGGCCATCCTGCCCTGACGCCACTCTGAACACACACCGAACAGAAGGAGAGGGTGTGTTAGTGTCTGTTGAGTGACTCCAGATAGTGTTGGGAACTGTGTTAAGTGTATCTTGGCTTATTGGCTTGGGTTGTGTGTGTGTGTGCGTGCGTTCATTTGTGCATGGTGTGTTTGTGTGCCTTACCCATGTCCATGTCTGAAGCCTTGGGTCTCTGGGAGTAAGGGCTTCCTTTGAACACAGCATCAAGCAGCTTTTCCTTCACCTGGGTCACCGTGTCACAGTTCAGCCCCTTTACCGTCACCTCCGGGGCGTTCTCATTCTCCGGGTTCACACAGTGCAGGGTCTAGGGGGGTGTAAGGGTCAAGGGTAAGATTGGCGATGGGGAAGACTCACAGGACTAGAGGCTTGAAGCAGAGTGAACAGTGTGGAAGACGTGAGTTAAACCGCATACATCGGTAATCACTCTTGTAGTTATCTACCTACTGTACTACCTAGCCAGCCAGACGAATGGTTCTCAGAGAAATGTATTCAGTCAAAGAGAGATGATGTAAAAGTGTTCCGTTTATTTCTGTGATTCAAGCTGTGTTGTGGTACTGACCAGGGTCTTGTAGTCAATCTGCTGTCTGATGAGCTTGTCTTCACTGAGTGAGTAGCGTGCCTCTCCTGTGATGGAGTCTATAGGCCCCTTCTCCATCTGCTGCTTGATGGCACAGTACAGCATGAACAGGGGTTCTCCAGCACACTCCTACACACAGGGTACACAGTATAGCATGAACAGGGGTTCTCCAGCACACTCCTACACACAGGGTACACAGTACAGCATGAACAGGGGTTCTCCAGCACACTCCTACACACAGGGTACATAGTATAGCATGAACAGGGGTTCTCCAACACACTCCTACACACAGGGTACACAGTACAGCATGAACAGGGGTTCTCCAGCACACTCCTACACACAGGGTACACAGTACAGCATGAACAGGGGTTCTCCAGCACACTCCTACACACAGGGTACACAGTACAGCATGAACAGGGGTTCTCCAACACACTCCTACACACAGGGTACACAGTACAGCATGAACAGGGGTTCTCCAACACACTCCTACACACAGGGTACACAGTACAGCATGAACAGGGGTTCTCCAGCACACTCCTACACACAGGGTACACAGTACAGCATGAACAGGGGTTCTCCAGCACACTCCTACACACAGGGTACACAGTACAGCATGAACAGGGGTTCTCCAGCACACTCCTACACACAGGGTACACAGTACAGCATGAACAGGGGTTCTCCAACACACTCCTACACACAGGGTACACAGTACAGCATGAACAGGGGCACGCACACGCATACACACACTAAGTATAGTATAGCATAAGCTGATAGGGGCCAGTATCCCATCTATCTGCAATGTCAGCATCTCAAAACCAATAGAAAATACTGTAGACTTGAAGGACGACATTCAAGACAATGAGTACGCTTCCTTATTTGAGAAAAAACTGCACTCAAGTGCATTCCAATCTGCTGTTGGCTACACGGTGCCACACAGCTAAACCATAGGGCCTAGCCTCTCGCTTACCCATTCAACAGCTATTGGTGCAGTGACAAGTGACCCACTCCAGAGTAGTATTTTGTCCCTTGTGCATTTTAACCCGGGGAAAAACAGTCTTTAACAAGGTAAAACATTTTAAAATGTACACTGAGCTTGGGGAACCCGTGCAGCCTTTAACAAGGTAAAATGTAAAAATGTACACTGAGCTTGGGGAAAATGTTGGGAAAACGCTAGTGGCAGTTGATAGAGGAGTTAATGGAAGGTTAACGAGTCAGGAGTGAAAAGTGCTGGAGAAGCACTCTGCTGCATGAAATGTGTCAACGAGGCAATGCAAGGCGGGCTGGAGGGCCTCTCTCTTCCCTCTCGTCTTTCTCCCATTTTCCCTCTATTGGTCCGACTACCACTTAGCACAGTGATTCTCACCTCCAACTCTTGCTAGTTCATCTTCCTCCTCATCTTCCTCTAGCTCTGTCCACCCAACTACAATGGTGTCTGTGTTTTTTCTCTCCTTTCCTTGACATTTAAGATGTTTCAATTCAGAGCAAAAAAGAGTTTGAAAGTGCTGGTGAACAACCCAAAGTGTACAGAGCTTCCCCTAGTATTCTTTGTGGCCTTCTACACGCTTCCTCTTCCCCCCTTCCATATCCCTCCTGCTGCTCCCACCTCGTTATCGTCTGCACTAATTAAACAGACAGCTGTTAACGAGACGTGTACACACACACACACCCTCTAGTAGCTCGGAAACCAGCTATTATGCGTTGCTTTTGATGCACCTAGCCAAAAATGTGGACCACACGCTTGGCAGGACCCCAAGAGGGGTTGAAGAAGCTGTCCAGTAGGATGCAAGTTTTTAAAAACACCTGTCTGAACTGAAATGAAAAACAACTAATTGAGAGAAAGACTTCCGATCACCCGTGCCACACAGATGCATGGCTGTCTGATGCACTCTCTCCATTCCAATAAGCCTCAAATCTGAAGAATGCACACGCAAGCACCCACTCTCACTTTCTCTCTCTGGCTCTCTAGAAAACCCTGATAGGGGTTATGCGTTAAAGAGGCGTTTGCACGTCAGGATACTCATACGACGAAAACACATGCACAGAAACAGTCACGCCTTAACACCACTTCACATAAAGGTAGAATACTGTTTTACAATTGGGTAGAGAGAAGTTGGAATATGAAAGGAAGAGAGAGGTAAAGGATAGGGAGCATTGTAGCCCTCTCCCTGTGCCTTATCTGCTCCTGCAGCTAGGAGATACTGACGTTTAGCTGGCAAGCTAAATTCCCTTGCGCTCTTTCATTCTCCAACAGCACAACCAGCATTAGCGAATAACAGAACCGTAGAACGCTTAAAAAGCCTGTTTGGTGCGGCTGCGTGTTCATTAAGGCATGCAATGACAAACCTTTCAAAACGTTTCAATACATAAAGTGAAAATAAACTCATTTTATTGGATGAATCCAGGTTGTCCCTCTCTGTTTCAGTCAATTTTCCTTGGTTGCTGCCTAATGAACACAACCTGAGTGCATCACTGACAGACTTACCTTGAGGAACTTGTAGAGAAGGAACGTGAACCAGTTGGTGAGCATCTTCTCAGCCACCGACTCAGTCCTATAGGAGAGCGGGAGAGAGAGAAAGGGAGAGAGAGGAGAAATTGAGTTGAATGTCATGTTCTGGCATGGCAAAGCGTTAAACGTCCATAACACAGGACTGATAGAGGAACGACTGAAGAAGGGTTTGAGATTTTCCTCTTAGTAACAAGGGACCAAACAACCCTAGTGTTTGGTCGCTAGTAACTGAAGGAGATTACAAACCATTATCCCTGGTAGTAACTGAAGGAGATTACAAACCATTATCCCTGGTAGTAACTGTAGGAGATTACAAACCATTATCCCTGGTAGTAACTGAAGGAGATTACAAACCATTATCCCTGGTAGTAACTGTAGGAGATTACAAACCATTATCCCTGGTAGTAACTGTAGGAGATTACAAACCATTATCCCTGGTAGTAACTGAAGGAGATTACAAACCATTATCCCTGGTAGTAACTGAAGGATATTACAAACCATTATCCCTGGTAGTAACTGTAGGAGATTACAAACCATTATCCCTGGTAGTAACTGAAGGAGATTACAAACCATTATCCCTGGTAGTAACTGTAGGAGATTACAAACCATTATCCCTGGTAGTAACTGTAGGAGATTACAAACCATTATCCCTGGTAGTAAGTGAAGGAGATTACAAACCATTATCCCTGGTAGTAACTGAAGGATATTACAAACCATTATCCCTGGTAGTAACTGAAGGGGATTACAAACCATTATCCCTGGTAGTAACTGAAGGATATTACAAACCATTATCCCTGGTAGTAACTGAAGGAGATTACAAACCATTATCCCTGGTAGTAACTGTAGGAGATTACAAACCATTATCCCTGGTAGTAACTGAAGGAGATTACAAACCATTATCCCTGGTAGTAACTGAAGGAGATTACAAACCATTATCCCCGGGAAAAGGCATTTAACGTGGATGATCACTTACATGAAATTATTCCACTTTATGCGGTTAGGTTATATCCTGCAATTACACCCCCCCCCCTTCTCTCCATACACAAACAAATTCACTCGAATAACAAAACCCACAGATCTTTGCATTTTAAAAAAAGCAAACCCACCAATCTTCATTAAAAACACAGCAATTAATTAGTTAACTTATCACGCTAATCACCAACCTGGAAAGTTAAAAGGCATTGTAATTAACGAGACTTACTACGTCGAATACAAATGAACAGAGAAGAGGGAAGTGTGTCTGTAAGGAAGGGACTTCAACCCATCCTGTCCTCTACCTCTCACCCACCCTGTGCTCTACCTCTTTCTCACCCACCCTGTGCTCTACCTCTCTCTCTCTCTCTCACCCACCCTGTCCTCTACCTCTCACCCACCCTGTGCTCTACCTCTCTCTCTCTCTCTCACCCACCCTGTCCTCTACCTCTCTCTCTCTCTCACCCACCCTGTGCTCTACCTCTTTCTCACCCACCCTGTCCTCTACCTCTCTCTCTCTCTCTCACCCATCCTGTCCTCTACCTCTCTCTCTCTCTCTCACCCACCCTGTCCTCTACCTCTCTCTCTCTCTCACCCACCCTGTGCTCTACCTCTCTCTCTCTCTCACCCACCCTGTGCTCTACCTCTCACCCACCCTGTGCTCTACCTCTCTCTCTCTCTCTCACCCACCCTGTCCTCTACCTCTCTCTCTCTCTCACCCACCCTGTGCTCTACCTCTTTCTCACCCACCCTGTCCTCTACCTCTCTCTCTCTCTCTCACCCACCCTGTCCTCTACCTCTCTCTCTCTCTCACCCACCCTGTGCTCTACCTCTTTCTCACCCACCCTGTCCTCTACCTCTCTCTCTCTCTCTCACCCACCCTGTCCTCTACCTCTCTCTCTCACCCACCCTGTCCTCTACCTCTCTCTCACCCACCCTGTCCTCTACCTCTCACCCACCCTGTGCTCTACCTCTCTCACCCACCCTGTCCTCTACCTCTCACCCACCCTGTCCTCTACCTCTCACCCACCCTGTCCTCTACCTCTCTCTCTCACACACCCTGTGCTCTACCTCTCTCTCACCCACCCTGTCCTCTACCTCTCTCTCACCCACCCTGTGCTCTACCTCTCTCTCTCTCTCTCACCCACCCTGTGCTCTACCTCTTTCTCACCCACCCTGTCCTCTACCTCTCTCTCACCCACCCTGTGCTCTACCTCTTTCTCACCCACCCTGTCCTCTACCTCTCACCCACCCTGTGCTCTACCTCTCACCCACCCTGTCCTCTACCTCTCACCCACCCTGTCCTCTACCTCTCACCCACCCTGTCCTCTACCTCTCACCCATCCTGTCCTCTACCTCTTTCTCACCCACCCTGTCCTCTACCTCTCACCCACCCTGTGCTCTACCTCTCACCCACCCTGTCCTCTACCTCTCACCCACCCTGTCCTCTACCTCTCACCCACCCTGTCCTCTACCTCTCTCTCTCACACACCCTATCCTCTACCTCCCTTTCTTACCCATCCTGTACTCTACCTCTCTCACCCACCCTGTCCTCTACCTCTCTCTCTCTCACCCACCCTGTGCTCTACCTCTCTCTCACCCACCCTGTCCTCTACCTCTCACCCACCCTGTCCTCTACCTCTCACCCACCCTGTCCTCTACCTCTCTCTCTCACACACCCTGTGCTCTACCTCTCTCTCACCCACCCTGTCCTCTACCTCTCACCCACCCCGTAATCTACCTCTCTCTCACCCACCCTGTCCTCTACCTCTCTCTCTCACCCACCCTGTCCTCTACCTCTCTCACCCACCCTGTCCTCTACCTCTCTCACCCACCCAGTCCTCTACCTCCCTCTCTCACCCACCCTGTCCTCTACCTCTCTCACCCACCCCGTCCTCTACCTCTCTCACCCACCCCGTCCTCTACCTCTCTCACCCACCCTGTCCTCTACCTCTCTCTCACCCACCCCGTCCTCTACCTCTCCTCTCACCCACCCTGTCCTCTACCTCTCTCTCTCACCCACCCTGTGCTCTACCTCTCTCACCCACCCTGTCCTCTACCTCTCTCTCTCACCCACCCTGTCCTCTACCTCTCTCACCCACCCCATCCTCTACCTCTCTCACCCACCCCGTCCTCTACCTCCCTCTCTCACCCACCCCGTCCTCTACCTCCCTCTCTCACCCACCCTGTCCTCTACCTCTCTCACCCACCCCGTCCTCTACCTCTCTCACCCAACCTGTCCTCTACCTCTCTCTCACCCACCCCGTCCTCTACCTCTCCTCTCACCCACCCTGTCCTCTACCTCTCTCTCTCACCCACCCTGTGCTCTACCTCTCTCACCCACCCTGTCCTCTACCTCTCTCTCTCACCCACCCTGTCCTCTACCTCTCTCTCACCCACCCTGTCCTGTACCTCTCTCTCACCCACCCCGTCCTCTACCTCTCACCCACCCCGTAATCTACCTCTCTCTCACCCACCCCGTCCTCTACCTCTCACCCACCCCGTAATCTACCTCTCTCTCACCCACCCTGTCCTCTACCTCTCTCACCCACCCTGTCCTCTACCTCTCTCACCCACCCTGTCCTCTACCTCTCTCTCTCACCCACCCTGTGCTCTACCTCTCTCACCCACCCTGTCCTCTACCTCTCTCACCCACCCCGTCCTCTACCTCCCTCTCTCACCCACCCTGTCCTCTACCTCTCTCACCCACCCCGTCCTCTACCTCTCTCACCCACCCTGTCCTCTACCTCTCTCTCACCCACCCCGTCCTCTACTTCTCTCTCACCCACCCCCTCCTCTACCTCTCTCTCTCACCCACCCCGTCCTCTACCTCCCTCTCTCACCCACCCCGTCCTCTACCTCTCTCACCCACCCCGTCCTCTACCTCTCTCACCCACCCCGTCCTCTACCTCCCTCTCTCTCACCCAATCTTCTACCTCCCTCTCTCTCACCCACCCTGTCCTCAACCTACCTCATTCTCACCCACCCCGTCCTCTACCTCCCTCTCTCTCTCTCACCCACCCAATCCTCTACCTACCTCACTCTCACCCACCCCGTCCTCTACCTCTCTCTCTCTCACCCAACCAGTCCTCTACCCCGGTCTCTTACCCACCCAGTCCTCTACCTCTCTCTCATCCACCCCGTCCTCCCTCTCTCACCCACCCCATCCTCCCTCTCTCACCCACCCCATCCTCCCTCTCTCACCCACCCCACCCCGTCCTCTACCTCTCTCTCTCTCACCCACCCCATCCTCCCTCTCTCACCCACCCCATCCTCCCTCTCTCACCCACCCACCCCGTCCTGTACCTCTCTCTCTCTCTCACCTACACCGTCCTGTACCTCTCTCTCTCTCACCCGCTCCGGCCTCTACCTCTCGCTCTCACCCGCTCCGGCCTCTACCTCTCGCTCTCACCCGCTCCGGCCTCTACCTCTCGCTCTCACCCGCTCCGGCCTCTACCTCTCGCTCTCACCCGCTCCGGCCTCTACCTCTCGCTCTCACCCGCTCCGGCCTCTACCTCTCGCTCTACCCGCTCCGGCCTCTACCTCTCGCTCTCACCCGCTCCGGCCTCTACCTCTCGCTCTCACCCGCTCCGGCCTCTACCTCTCGCTCTCACCCGCTCCGGCCTCTACCTCTCGCTCTCACCCGCTCCGGCCTCTACCTCTCGCTCTCACCCGCTCCGGCCTCTACCTCTCGCTCTCACCCGCTCCGGCCTCTACCTCTCGCGCTCACCCGCTCCGGCCTCTACCTCTCGCTCTCACCCGCTCCGGCCTCTACCTCTCGCTCTCACCCGCTCCGGCCTCTACCTCGCTCACCCGCTCCGGCTTCTACCTCTCTCACCCGCTCCGGCCTCTACCTCTCTCACCCGCTCCGGCCTCTACCTCTCTCACCCGCTCCGGCCTCTACCTCTCTCACCCCGCTCCGGCCTCTACCTCTCTCACCCGCTCCGGCCTCTACTTCTCTCACCCGCTCTACTCTCACCGCTCTCTCACCCACTCACCACGCCCTGTCTCTCACCCACTCACTCCGTCGTCTACCTCTCTCAGCCACCCACCCAATCCTCTACCTCTCTCACCCACCCACTCCGTCCTATACCTCTCTCACCCACCCACTCCGTCCTCTACCTCTCTCATCCACCCACTCCGTCCTATACCTCTCTCACCCACCCACTCCGTCCTATACCTCTCTCACCCACCCACTCCGTCCTCTACCTCTCTCATCCACCCACTCCGTCCTCTACCTCTCTCTCTCATCACTCCTTTTAGCATTATAACCACATTCTCTTGAATAATACATTCCCTATGACTATGACTATTTAGAAACTGATGAATAAAGGGCTGTGTGTGTGTGGTCAGATGCCAGCTAGTGGGTTGTCCAGAGTTGAGACTGGGAGCAGAAATTGTAGGAAGAAAAGTCATGAAATCCATTTTCCTAGAAATGACTGCTGACTGTTCAGATTTGTTTGATGTGTTTTTATTTTTCCTTCCTTCCTGTCCAAACAGTAGAGGAGAGGTAGAAGAGATGAGAGAAGGACAAGAGAGTAGAGGAGAGGTAGAAGAGATAAGAGGAGAGAGGGACAAGAGAGTAGACGTGGTCTTCCTGTCTGGGTTGGCGCCCCCCCTTGGGTTGTGCCATGGCGGAGATCTTTGTGGGCTATACTCGGCCTTGTCTTAGGACGGTAAGTTGGTGGTTGTAGATATCCCTCCAGTGGTGTGGGGGCTGTGCTTTGGCAAAGTGGGTGGGGTTATATCCTGCCTGTTTGGCCCTGTCCGGGGGTATCATCGGATGGGGCCACAGTGTCTTCTGATCCCTCCTGTCTCAGCCTCCAGTATTTATGCTGCAGTAGTTTATGTGTCGGGGGCTAGGGTCAGTCTGTTACATCTGGAGTATTTCTCTTGTCTTATCCGGTGTCCTGTGTGAATTTATATATGCTCTCTCTAATTCTCTCTTTCTCTCTTTCTCTCGGAGGACCTGTGCCCTAGGACCATGCCTCGGGACTACCTGGCATGATGACTCCTTGCTGTCCCCAGTCCACCTGGCCATGCTGCTGCTCCAGTTTCAACTGTTTTGCCTGCGGCTATGGAACCCTGACCTGTTCACCGGACGTGCTTGTTGCACCCTCGACAACTACTATGATTATTATTATTTGACCATGCTGGTCATTTATGAACATTTTAACATCTTGACCATGTTCTGTTATAATATCCACCCGGCACAGCCAGAAGAGGACTGGCCACCCCTCATAGCCTGGTTCCTCTCTAGGTTTCTTCCTAGGTTTTTTGCCTTTCTAGGGAGTTTTTCCTAGGGAGTTTTTCCTAGTCACCGTGCTTCTTTCACATGTATTGCTTGCCGTTTGGGGTTTTAGGCTGGGTTTCTGTACAGCACTTTGAGATTTTGATTTAGAGGAGAGGTAGAAGAGATGAGAAGTAGAAGAGATGAGAGGAGAGAGGGACAAGAGAGTAGAGGAGAGGTAGAAGAGATGAGAGGAGAGAGGGACAAGAGAGTAGAGGAGAGGTAGAAGAGATGAGAGGAGAGAGGGACAAGAGAGTAGAGGAGAGGTAGAAGAGATGAGAGGAGAGAGGGACAAGTGAGTAGAGGTGTAGGTAGAAGAGAGGTGAGGAGAGAGGGAGAAGAAGGGAGAGCAGAGGAGAGGTGGAAGAGATGAGAGGAGAGAGGGACAAGCGAGTAGAGGAGAGGTAGAAGAGATGAGAGGAGAGAGGGACAAGAGAGTAGAGGAGAGGTAGAAGAGATGAGAGGAGAGAGGGACAAGTGAGTAGAGGTGTAGGTAGAAGAGAGGTGAGGAGAGAGGGAGAAGAGAGTAGAGGAGAGGTAGAAGAGATGAGAGGAGAGAGGGACAAGAGAGTAGAGGAGAGGTAGAAGAGATGAGAGGAGAGAGGGACAAGTGAGTAGAGGTGTAGGTAGAAGAGAGGTGAGGAGAGAGGGAGAAGAAGGGAGAGCAGAGGAGAGGTGGAAGAGAGGAGAGAGGGACAAGAGAGTAGAGGAGAGGTAGAAGAGATTAGAGGAGAGGTAGAAGAGATGAGAAGTAGAGGAGAGGTAGAAGAGATGAGAAGTAGAGGAGAGGTAGAAGAGAGAGGAGAGAGGAGAGAGACAGGTAAAAAGTAGAGTGGACCAGGACAGAACAAGCTTTTAGCCACTACCTGACCTGATACTAGTGGACAACAACTCCTTAATAATCAGGCTAGGTGTGTGCGAGCGCTCGCCCATGCGTCATCTTCATATTACTGGGGAAAGAGTAAGCATGACAGCGTATTGCCACATCTCTCCAGAGGGCCCTTTTGTGACGACATGCCAATTTCACCGCGGCAGCAGACTGGCTCAACGTTGTTTATTTGATTAGATTTTAATTACGTGTCTCTCAGTGGAGACGGGAAAACATCCAGTTTTTATCATTTCATGTTTAATTCCCATTTATTTGGGGCTGGTTCATTTCTCTCTCTTTATGTGTTTCTATAATTTATTTTTCTCTCCTTTTCTTCACGTCTCTCTCTCTCTTTCTCGGTCTCTCTCCTTTTCTGCCTTAACATTCCATTCTCTCTCTCTCTCCTCATTTCTCTCTTTTGACCTCACTCTACCTCCATCTTTCTCAGTCTGTAATCTGTCCTTCGTAATCTGTCCAAGTACTCTGTTTCTCCCTTTCTCCTTCTGCCTTTCCTTCTCTTTCGACACTCCACACCCACACCTCCTTTCACGCTTTCTCCTTCTCCACCTCCCTCCGTCTGTTTGGTTTAGTAGTTATTTCTGCCCTGTGTGGCTGTCTGTCTGTCTGGGCCCCCTCAGGGAGACCGTGTGTGCGCTCAGGGGTGTAATCCTTCCTGACAGAGACAGGGCTGAGGCGGAGAGGAGAGGGGGAGGAGGAGAGGTACTGCAGGTACCTCAGGCGGACCTAAAAAGGTAGGCTACAGTCACTGGCCGTCTACAGCGACCCTCTATAATCTCAGCACACATTACAATGGCTAACTGCTAACTGAAACGGCTAACTCAATCTTTGTGGACGCGGTTCATACCTTTGCTATGGCAGATCCATCCTCTCTCTTTCCTGTCTACCAGGCTGACCAATCCTGTCTCGTTCCTGTCTACCAGGCTATTGCTGATCAATGATGTCTTGTTCCTGTCTACCAGGCTATGGCTGATCAATCCTGTCTTATTCGTGTCTACTGATCAATCCTGTCTCGTTCCTGTCTACCAGGCTATTGCTGATCAATGATGTCTTGTTCCTGTCTACCAGGCTCAATTCTACACCCTATAGGTGCCAGTGTTTCAACTCATCATCAAGCTTTGATTATTTGAATCCGCTGTGTAGTGTTAGGGCAATAACTAAAACATGCACCCCTTGGGGTCCCCAGGATCGACTTTGGAAAATGCTGGGATACGCAAATAGCCTAGCCCAACCCACCTTTACTCATACCTTAACCCAGGTAGGATGTACCTTCTGGTTAGGATGTACCTTCTGGGTAGGATGTACCTTCTGAGCAGCAGTTTGAGGTTCTTGCTCTCCAGGTTCTCACCCCCCCCGCTACACAAATAGCCCAACCCAAAACAAAAGTGGACCATACCTTCTCAACAGTAGCTTGGGGTGGTTCTTGCTCTCCAGGTTCTTGTCAATGAGGTCGGACAGCAGCTGCTTCAACACCCCTGTGGCGTATTCCATCTCTCCCTGGAGGGCCGTCATGACCAGCGATGCCACGTTGCCGCGGTCGCGCATGGAGAAGGAGCGTTGGGCCTCCAGTGTGCGGATAAAGGTCAACAGGAAGTGCTTCTTGGTGAGCAGCTGGCCGAACAGGGTGAGACCCTTCTCCACATTGGCCTGGACCTATAGTAAAAGAGAGGGAGGGAGGAAGAGAAGGGTGGAGGAGAGAGAGAAAGAGGGTTGGTGGACAGAGCACTTTTATATACTTCCTAGGTCCTAAATTACAAATACAGTACATGACCAAATGTATGTGGACACCTGCTCGTCAAACATCTCATTAATATGGAGTAGGTCCCCCTTTGCTGCTATAACAGCCTCCCCTCCTCTGGGAAGGCTTTCCAATAGATGTTGGAACATTGCTGCGGGTACTTGCTTCCATTCAGCCACAAGACCATTAGCGAGGTCGGGCACTGATGTTGGACGATTAGGCCTGGCTCGCAGTCGGTGTCAGAATTCATTCCAAAGGTGTTCGATGGGGTTGAGATCAGGGCTCTGTGCAGGCCAGTCAAGTTCTTCTAAACCGATCTCTACAAACCATTTCTGTATGGACCTCACTTTGTGCACGGGAGCATTGTCATGCTGAAACAGGAAAGGGCCTTCCCCAAACTGTTGCCACAAAGTTGGAAGCACAAAATCATCAAGAATACCATTGTATGCTGTAGCATTAATATTTCCCTTCACTGGAACTAAGGAGCCTAAACCGAACCATGAAAAACAGAATCAGACCGCTATTTCTCCTCCACCAAACTTTACAGTTGGCACTATGCATCGGACTGCCAGATGGTGAAGGGTGATTCATCACACTAGAGAAGAGTTTCCACTGCTCCAGAGTCCAATGGCGGGGAGCTTTACACCACACCAGTCGACGCTTGGCATTGAGCATGGTGATCTTAGGCTTGTGTGCGGCTGCTCGGCCATGGAAACCCATTTCATGAAGCTCCCGACGAACAGTTCTTGTGCTGATGTTACTTCCAGAGGCAGTTTGGAAATTGGTAGTGAGTGTTGCAACTGAGGACAGATGATGTTTACTCGCAATGCGCTTAAGCACTCGGCGGTCCCACTCTGTGAGCTTGTGTGCCCTACCACTTTGCGGCAGAGCTGTTGTCGCTCCAAGACGTTTCCACTTCACAATAACAGCACTTACAGTTGACCGGGGAAGCTCTAGCAGGGCAGAAATTTGACAAACTGAAAGTCACTGAGCTCTTCAGTAAGGCCATAAACTACGATTTTTCAACACCGATACCAATTATTGGAGGACTAAAAAAAGATACCGATTAATCGGCCGATTTTTATATATATATTTGTAATAATGACAATTACAACAATACTGAATGAACACTTTTATTTTAACTTAATATAATACATCAATAAAATCAATTTAGTCTCAAATAAATAATGAAACACGTTCAATTTGGTTTAAATAATGCAAAAACACAGTGTTGGAGAAGAAAGTAAAAGTGCAATATGTGCCATGTAAAAAAAGCTAACGTTTAAGTTCCTTGCTCAGAACGTGAGAACATATGAAAGCTGGTGGTTCCTTTTAACATGAGTCTTCAATATTCCCAGTTAAGAAGTCTTAGGTTGTAGTTATTATAGGAATTATAGGACTATTTCTCTCTATACCATTTGTGTTTCATATACCTTTGACTATTGGATGTTCTTATAGGCACTATAGTATTGCCAGCCTAATCTCGGGAGTTGACAGGCTTGAAGTCAAACAGCGCAATGCTTGAAGCACAGCGAAGAGCTGCTGGCAAACGCAGGAAAGTGCTGTTTGAATGAATGCTTACGAGCCTGCTCATGCCTACCACCGCTCAGTCAGACTGCTCTATCAAATATCAAATCATAGACTTAATTATAATATAATAAACACACAGAAATACGAGCCTTAGGTCATTAACATGGTCAAATCAGGGAACTACCTGTAACACCCTGGCCATAGAGAGGGGTTTTTGTTCTTTATTTTGGTTAGGCCAGGGTGTTACATTGGGTGGGCGTTCTATGTGCATTTTTCTATGTTGGTTTGTTTCATTGATTTTGGCCGTGTGGCTTCCAATCAGGCACAGCTGTAGAGTGTTGTTGCTGATTGGGAGTCACACATAAGGAGCATGTTTTTCCTTTGGGTTTTGTGGGTAATTATTTCTGTTAGTGTTTTGCACTTGACAGGACTGTTTGGCTGTCGGTTTTCTTGTTTTGTTTCGTATAGTGTTCTTTCTGTTATTAAACGCAATGATGAACACTAACTCCGCTGCACCTTGGTCTACTCTCTCTCACGACAGCCGTTACACTATCATTTCGAAAACAAAACGTTTATTCTTTCAGTGAAATACGGAACCGTTCCTTATTTTATCTAACGGGTGGCAACCCTAAGTCTAAATATTGCTGTTACATTGCACAACCTTTAATGTTATGTAATTTGTAAGTCGCTCTGGATAAGAGCGTCTGCTAAATGACTTAAATGTAAATGTAATGTCATAATTATGTAAAATTCTGGCAAATTAATTACGGTCTTTGTTAGGAAGAAATTGTCTTCACACAGTTCGCAACGAGCCAGGTTGCCCAAACTGCTGCATATACCCTGACTCTGCTTGCACAGAACACAAGAAAAATGACACAATTTCCCTAGTTAAAAGAAATTCATGCTAGCAGGCAATATTAACTAAATATGCAGGTTTAAAAAAATATACTTGTGTATTGATTTTAAAGAAAGACATTGATGTTTATGGTTAGGTACACATTGATGCAACGACAGTTCTTTTTTCACGAATGCGCTTGTTAAATCACCCGTTTGGCAATGTAGGCTGTGATTCGATGATAAATTAATATGCACTGCATTGACTATATGCAACGCAGGACAAGCTAGATAAACTAGTAATATCATCAACCATGTGTAGTTAACTAGTGATTATGTTAAGATTGATTGTTTTTTATTGTTATTAAAACTTGAAATCGGCCCTAATTAGTCAGCCATGCCGATTAACCTCTGGACGGGCTCCGTCCCGTATGCAGGACGGACATCCAGCAAAAAATCCTATCGCCATTAGCATAACAAAATTTAACATATATTTTTTTCAAATATAGGACTATGTTATATTGTTTTATAGATACACCTCTCCTGAATCGAACCACGTTGTCCGATTTCAAAAAGGCTTTACAGCAAAAGCAAAACAATAGATTATGTTAGAGGAGTATATCTTAAAAGTAGCCACATAGCCATTTTCCGACCAACCACACGCATCACAAATAACCAAAGAACAGCTAAATGCAGCACTACCCTTTGACAATCTTCATCAGATGACACTCCTAGGACATCATGTTACACAATACATGCATTCTTTTGTTAGATAAAGTTCATATTTATATATAAAAACAGCATTTTACATCGGCGCGTGACGTTGACTAACTATTTTCCCTCAAATGCATCCGGTGAAAAGCGCTACAATTTACTAAATTACTATTCGAAAACATTTTTAAAATGTAATATTGTTATTCTAAGATTTATAGATGAATATCTCTTGAAAGCACCTGTAATGCCAGATTTAAAAATAACTTTACTGGGTAATCACACTTTGCGATAAAAGGGATTGCGATACTCAGAAAAATAGGCTGCCGTTACAGGTCAGCGCCATCTTGGAACAATCGCATATCAAATCTACTCTTGTATACTATTGTCAATAATCCCTTACCTTTGATTATCTTCATCAGAAGGCACTTCCAGGAATCCCAGGTCCACAACAAATGTATTTTCGTTCGAAAAAGTGAATCCTTTATGTTCCAATGGCTTGTTCTTGTTAGCGCGTTCTGAAGGCTGCTCCAAAAGTTCCGTCGTGCGCAGGACTTAATTTAGGTTCGTTCAAACATGTCAAACGTTGTATAACATAAATCTTTAGGGACTTTTTCAACCAGAGCTCCAATAACATTCAAGGGGGACGGTTGCATTGTCTTTCAAAACGTTTCGAAAGGGGAGGGTAGCCAGGGGTGCCGGCGTCATAATGGTGATGGCCCTCCTCATGTGACCACGTTCCACAGACTCTCATTGTGTCAATTTTCACAGTAGAAGGCTCAAACTACTTTGTAAAGACTGGGGACATCTAGTGGAAGCAATAGGAAGTGCTCAATGAACCATTGCTCACGGTTTGATTTACTAAATTACTATTACTTCCCTGTAGCTCAGTTGGTAGAGCATGGTGTTTGCAACACCAGGGTTGTGGGTTCGATTCCCACGGGGGGCCAGCACAGAAAAAAAAATGTATGAAATGTATGCATTCACTACTGTAAGTCGCTCTGGATAAGAGCGTCTGCTAAATGACTAAAATGTAAATGTAAATGTAGATTTATAGGCAAAGTGATGAAGTTGAGTCCACAATTCAGAATTCCACTTCCTGTTACGATCTGTCTCGGGGTTTTGACTGCCATATGAGTTCTGTTATACTCACAGACACCATTCAAACAGTTTTATAAACTTTAGGGTGTTTTCTATCCACCAGTATTAATTATATGCATATCCTAGCTTCTGAGTTTGAGTAGGAGGCCATTTAAAACAGGCACAAATTTTTTTCAAAAATCGCTGTAGCGCCCCCTATCCTAGGCGACCGTCAAGAGGTTAATCGGTCGACCTCTACCATTCACATACACTGCATGCGCACACACTCTTACATTCACATACACAGCACGCACACACACAATACATCTGACGACCCAACAACATCACTTTTGGATGTATGAATACAGCTACTACCCTATCCAGTTCCACCATCCTCCAACCATTTCTCTTGATCTATTTCCCCCCCCATCCACCTCTATTTCTCCCTCCATCCCACTACCCCCCTCTCTTCCTCCCCTCCCTCCTCCCCTCTCTCTCAAAACAGAACACCGGGTCATCTTGAGAGGAGCGAGTGTCTGGTCGTCTTGTAGGAAGGTGAACCTCATGGCCAAATAAGAAATTGATCTGTTACAGCGGAGGCTGATTGCATCTGGGATACAAATGAAAACCTGATGCTACGCGCCAGAGAGACAGACGTGCAAAATAGTCAGTAGATATGCTGCTAGTCGTGCTCCTCTTTCCTCTTCTCACCTCTCAACCCCTCAGAGGTGATACCATACAAAACATGCACCAGACCGGACAGTGCATCTTCTATTGAGTTTGCAGGTGGGTGTGATGGTATTGTAATGTGTGTGTGGGGTGGGGTTGTGTTTGATGGTATTGTAACAAGTGTAGGCTATGCTATCTTGACGTGGCGATGTGGTGCAGTTGAGTGGTAGATACATCAGTTCTCTTGGCTGGTGAAGAAATAGAATGCAATGGCAGAGTGTTGCATTGAATGTGTGAGACCTGTTTCTCAAGCCCTAGCCATGCTATGGCCTTGTTAAGGCAATCTAAAAGTCTCTCAGTTCCACAGAGTGTTAGGTAGGTCCAGGGCCCGTATTCACAAAGTGTTTCAGAGTAGGAGTGCTGATCTAGAATCCATTTTGCCTATTAGATCACAATAAGAAGGGGGACCAGATACTAGGTTAGGGGGTTGGGAACCCCTATAACAAATCAGGACTCCCACATAAGAATTAAAACAATGTGGCCCCGCCAACATTTGTTTTTTTAAAGAGTTCAATATCTGACACCCCCAAGAGTCAATGCATAACACTGGGTGTTACTGACCCTTACCTCCATCTCAATGAGCACGGGGTGGACCTCCCACTCTCCATCCCTCTATCCCTATTCCCCCTTATCCATCTCTCTCACCCTCTATCACTATACAGTTACTGACCCGTACCTCCATCTCTTTGAGCACGGGGTGGTCCTCGATGCCGGGGAAGAGGACCCTCATGGCGTAGGTCCTGTATTCCAGGAAGGGGATTCCCGTTCCGTCCAGCTCCTGGGTCAGCTCATGGATGTCTGTCTGCAACTCTGCAAAGGCTGGGTGGAGGGAGAGAAATAATTAATCTATTGTTATGTTAATAATAAATGATCTAGTTGTCCAAAGAGGGCTGGACATAACTCAAAATGATGCCAAACAGTGTTACCAATCATACTAAACATCCCCCAAAAAGTCAAACTATTACAACGGTGCTATATAAATCAAATCCATACACAAGATGGTGCCGGAGAAGGCAGACGTTTTACATGCCCCCAACCGATTGTACGTTTTTGTTTGTTTATTTGCGTTGTTTGTAACTTATTTTTTACATAATGTTGCCGCTACCGTCTCTTATGGCCGAAAATAACTTCTAGACATCAAGACTGCGATTACTCACCACGGACTGGCAGAATCCATTTTTTCCTTTCACGACTCTGACGAGACTGACGTGAAGGATATATTTTTTTTATTTAACTAGGCAAGTCAGTTAAGAACAAATTCTTATTTTCAATGATGGCCTAGGAACAGTGGGTTAACTGCCTTGTTCAGGAGCAGAACGACAGATTTTTACCTTGTCAGCTTGGGGATTCGATCTTGCAACCTTTCGGTTACTAGTCCAACGCTCTAACCACAAGGCTACCTGCCACCCCTTATATACTGCTTCCTCGGGAACAGGCCCCAATCTCCGAGATCTGCGTGAAGAGGAGGCAGAGAAAGAGGGACCGAAGGGCGGGCTGTCTTCTGAGAATTCATAGGCGATCGAATAAACCCCCACTTCCTTCCATTCTGCTACCAAACGTGCAATCCTTGGAGAATAAAATCGACGAGTTACGAGGAAGACTAAACTCCCAACGGGATATTCAACTGTAACATCTTATGCTTCACGGAGTCGTGGCTGAACGACGACAATATCAACATACAGCTGGCTGATTTTACGATGTACCAGCAGGATAGAACTGCGGCGCCTGGTAAGACAAGAGGCGGCAAAGAGGGGTATATGCAAATTGACATCATACAAACTGAGGCAGCAGACCTTGTAAAAATGTATATTTGTGTCATTCTCAAAACTTTTGGCCACGACTGTACATAATACCTCAACTAACCGGTGCCCCCGCACAGTGACTCTGTACCGGTACCCCCTGTATATAGTCTCGCTATTGTTATTTTACTGCTGCTCTTTAATTACTTGTTACTTTATTTCTCCATATTTTTGTTAAACTGAAATTGTTGGTTAGGGGCTCGTAAGTAAGCATTTCACTGTAAGGTCTACTACACCTGCTGTATTCGGTGCCTAATACAATTTGATTTGATTCAATAACAGAAAGAAAATTAACTTATACATAATCAAAGCATATACACACTAACATATTTGAATGCAGCCACCCTCACACCAACCAGGAGCTCTCCACACAGCACAGTGCCCACATATATCAGTGTCCCGCTGTTGATACACATGTTCCACTCTCCACATGCATGTGTCATATGACCCTTTCTATGTCCCCTCCATACCTTTCAGTGGCATCGAAAGGAGTGTGAGGAATCTTTCTGTATTATGCAGCTATGCCTCTTGTGGCCTAATCTTGACTAAAGAAACCCCACAAACAAATAATGAAATAAACATCTTGCCTAACAGATGGCTTGTGTCACATTCATCCCTCTCTCTCTGTAGTCCTCCCTCTCTCTTTTTCTCTCTGCAAGGAACAGTTTGAGGTTACACTATCCATCTCTGTGACCCCCTCTCACTCTATCCATCTCTCTGTGACCCCCTTTCACTCTATCCGTCTCTCTGTGACCCCCCTCTCACTCTATCCGTCTCTGTGACCCCCCTCTCACTCTATCCATCTCTCTGTGACCCCCCTCTCACTCTATCCATCTCTCTTTGAACCCCCTCTCACTCTATCCATCTCTCTGTGACCCCCCTCTCACTCTATCCATCTCTCTTTGAACCCCCTCTCGCCCTCTATCCATCTCTCCCTATGCCCTTCTCTCATTTTCCATCACCTCTTCTCTCTATCCATCTCTGCCATCTGTACCTGTATCACCCTCTCACCTATCCTCTGTCTCTCTATCCATCTCTCCTTCTCTGTGGCTCTAACCATCTCTCCCTATATCTGTACAACATCTAGGTTCTTCGAAATGCAGGACAGATGCTGCAGTATGACTCCCTTTATGGATCCCTCAAATGTATACTCCCTCTCATTCTCTCAGTCTTTCCCATCTCTTTCTCTTTTACTGTACTTATGGAACCCTCAAACATCTCTACCCTCACTTTCTACTCTGGTGCTGCCATTCTCTTTATCTGTCCTTATGGAACCATGATATCAATCTACTCTCTTTCTAGTCTCTTTCTCTCTGCATCTACGATTTACTCTCTCTCCATCTACTCCTTTTCCAAACAGACAAACACACTGACAGTATCACTGGCCTCCGACCGGATCAGAAGTCTCTGCCAAATGAACAAATGTAATGTGAGAGCATGCAGACACCACTTCCTCTCCACATTTCCCTCCCTCCCTCATCCCCCTTTCTCTCCCTCTGTCTGAAACAGAAAAGCTATCCAAGCAGACCTCTCAACATCTGGTGGTGGGCAGCGGAGCCCCGATCAAAGTGTCCTCTGGATGGGTACCAAGAGCAAGCTGAACCCAGCGGGAGGGTCACTGTATGCGTGTCTGTGTGTGTGCGCATGGAGCCCGCTTGTCCTGTGCAGATCAATAAAGTTGTATTGAATTGAATGAAGTTGATAGACAGCTGCTTTGGCTTACCCTCTTTGCACTCCAGTGCCACTCGAGACTCCAGGTTGTCCATCTGTAACTGCAGGCGTTTCAGTGTGCGGTCGGCATCCCGTGACTTCCTCTTGTAAGCGATGAGCACGGCGATGATGACCAATAGGAGCAGGCCACCGCCCCCTCCGATGCCGATGATGGCAGGCAGGCTGAGCAGGCTGTCAGAGTACATCTGGAGGGTACCGGGGGAGTACTCAAAGCCCCCCACACGTACCTGGGAGGGAGAAACACACACTGGTTTAGATTCTTTGTGGTACAATTAATATTGTGGAACACCACATATTTGGATTGTTGGATTGGGTGGACAACAGACAGGTGGACAATAGACAGGAGTGACCAGTTCACCCAAAAACAGATAGTGATAAAGGTGCATTAGAAATAATTTACACACACATAATTATATCACAGCCTACACACGAGTGTGTGTGTTTGTGTGTCCCTGTATATGTGTGTTTGTGTGTCCCTGTCTGTGTGTCCCTGTGTGTGTGTCCCTGTGTGTGTGTCCCTGTGTGTGTGTCCCTGTGTGTGTCCCTGTGTGTGTCCCTGTGTGTGTCCCTGTGTGTGCGTGCGTGCGTGCGTGTGCGCGTGCGTGCGTATCTGTGTGAGTCTACGTGCCTGTGTACGTGAACATATACCAAACCTGGTCTAAGTTCCTTTCCTTGTCACAACACCCGGACTAGAACATATATTCTTAACATCACACCAAATTACTTCCCCTAGCTGTAGCTTCAACTCTATTCCTAACAGTGCATTCAAAAACTAGACTATTGAGATGAAGCCCCAATTCCTTTCCTTGAGACAACACTGTAGTGATCAGTGCAGATGAAGGGAAGGAGATGAGGAGAGGAAGCCACAGACTATTGAGATGCACCCTAAGTAACCTGGTCAAATCAATAACATACTGCTATAGGTGTTTTATTTAACTGGCCTATATCTATCAAAGACAACATGTAACCGAAGGACTGTAAAATATAGATATGGACCTCTTAGTCCACAAGCCATTTCTCAGCTGCATTGAATATCAATATATGTGCAACTCCCTGCAGAATAGAAGCCAAATTAAGAATGTAATTTGATAGGTTGTCTAGGATACAAACACAGCTGAGACTATGGTAGCAGAAGCTTCAATGTGTGTATGTGGATTTGTATACAGATGTAGGATCTTAATTTGATAACCCTGTTGCGGGATAACTTTTCAGCAATGCAAGAAATGTAAAACTTGTTTAAGGTTTAAAAAGGCTTCCGAAGTTTGTAATTTCCACTTTGAAATTTCAGACTTGATTTTCCTTTACGAAAAATGTATTAACCCCAACAAAAATGTCTATTAATTATAATCCCCTCATAATTCACATTAGTTGGGTTGGGTTTGACTTTTCATAAATTCGTCCTTGACTTTTCCTAAATTTCCAAAATAAGTCTATATATAACACACTGCCATTGTTAGAATCTTAATATCACAAACAAAACTGGAGTTACAACGGTTTTCCCCATTGCCCCTACTTTTCATGAAAGAAGGGCCTGCTCCACTCCTTTTCACAACAGTGGAAGGCTCCATGCCCAGTTGATAATCACCCAGATAATTGCCTCAAAACTCAACCTAAACTATACAGAAACTAATTTCACACATTCAACAACAGATGAAATAAATGAAGTAAAGTACGATGGTTAGAAAGGGGGAGATGAGTTGATGAGCGAGGGGAGAGAATAATGCATCATTATATAGTCACCAATTGTGAATAGGGCAGGCCATTCGATTGTATTGATCTATTCTAATTATGATCTCAAAATGGTATGTATCAGTCCACCAAATCCAAGCAGTTTTATCAGTCTACTCTGGTCTACTTGGAGTACATGGTGGGGGAGTGAGTAATTTACAATGGCAAGAAGGCCAAGAAGAATGGATGCACATGCTGTGTTTGTGCTGCTACACGATCTGAATGAAAATGACTCAGATGGTGGGGAAGAAGTGAACCATGACATCTCTGATGATTATTATTCTGAGCCTCAGCCTGAACCTCCACCTCTGAGGCCTAAGCGCAAAAAAGCCACAACGGTGTGCACTGAGCAGGTGCCCACGCCACCACCAAATGAAAAGGTGAGACCTGAAGAGAGGAAGGGAGGACCGTTTGGATAGAATAAGCCGGTGACAATTCTACAGGACGATTATCAGCACAAAATATCATCACTGAGAGAGCAGGCCCTACATCTCAAGCAAAAAACAACATCAGCAATAAACTCACCAGCTTTGGTTGTTTATGTGGGGCACAGGGAGCAAGGAGACACTGCCTGGGATCTGTCTGTTGATAAGCTGGAAGTGTTCATTTCAATACTTAATGTCCGTGGAGCATTTGGTGGAAAGAGTGTGAATATAGAACGTTTCTGGTCATGTAACCATGTTATGCTTTAGAGAGATCATTTGTTACCTCCATTATGATGACAAAGAAATGAGAACACGAAGCCTGGAAACAGACAAATTCGCCATGGTATCCGACGTATAAATCATTTACTATTTTTAACTGCTGTCATTTTTGACACTTATATTCATTATAATGCCATTATTGCCTTAGTGCTGATTTTCACAATTTATCCAATAAAATTACATTTTGGTGCTCATAATGATGTTTAGGCTACTGATGTTTTTATCATTTGACCGAGTGACCATGCGTCTTGCTGACCACGCGTCTTGGTGGTTCGGGTATTTTTTTTTTACTGTGATGTTATAAAAAATCATTTGTTACCGTGTTTCAACACATATGCTTTTTGTTTCATAGTTGTAACAAAGGCACTCCACAAATAAAATAGATTGAACATTAGAATTTTTGTTTTTACATTTAGCCTAAAGTAACAAACGAATGAAAATTAACATATGCTAATGTAAATTAAGATCTTCATAAACAACACCAAATGATTATTTGTGAGATAGCATTTAGGAAATGTATTAATTACACTGTTAGACTGCTCATTAGCTTGATAGGGGCTGCCTCGAGCCCCAGCGGTTCTAGTATTAAAGGGATGAATAGAGAGGAGGATAGACAAGAAGTGGCAAGAGAAACAGAGGAAAGAATAGAGAACATAAAGAGGGGTATATGACATGAGGAAAGAAGAGACTGTTATGTTGGAAAAGTATAGATGAGGGAGGTGGTAAACAAAGAACGCAAGATGAGCAAAAACCAGAGGTTAGGTGAGGAGAGATGTAGTGAGATGAAATGCTAAATGTGAAAAGAATATGATATGATACGGTGTTATACAATGCCACATAAGACAACCCAACATTACCCACCCCAACATTACCCAATCCACCATTACCCAAACCCACCATTACCCAACCAACTTAACATTACCCAACTCAACATTACCAAACCCAAGCCAGCAATACCAAGCCAAACCCAACATTTTCCAAGCCAAACCCAACATTACCAAACCCAACATTATCCAACCCAATATTATCCAATCCGAGATTATCCAACCAGACATTAACCAACCCGACCTTACCCAACCCAACAATGTCAAAGAGAGAGCGGATACAGTAGACTACTTACGGTAACTTTGTGTTCTCCGGTGAGGTTGGGCCACTCACAAAGCAGCTGGCTCTCTGACAGGGTGAGGACACAGGGCGTGTCACCGATTAGCACCGTGTAGTTAAGACGAGAGTTACCAGGGGCTGCCGGGATCAGGTTCTTACCCTGAGAGAGAGAGACAGAGACAGACACACAACTGAAGAGAATGCATAGGTGAATAGGAACACATGTACACACACACACACACACACACACACACATTCTCACCAGGTATAACCTGAATTCAAAATTGATGAATTAGACTTTTTTCCTAACCGATCTACACACAATACCCAATAATGACAAAGCAAAAACATGTTTTTAGAAATTTTTGCTAATTTATTGAAAATTATCATACAGAAATATCTAATTTACTTAAGTATTCACACCCCTGAACAAACACTTTGTAGAAGCACCATTGGCAGCGATTACAGCTGTGTGTCTTTCTGGGTAAGTCTCTAAGAGCTTTCCACACCTGGATTGTGCAACATTTGTCCATTATTATTTTCAATATTCTTCAAGCTCTGTCAAATTGGTTGTTGATCATTGCTGGACAACCATTTTCAGGTCTTGGCAAATATTTTTAAGCAGATTTAAATCAAAACTGTAACACTGTAATCAAGAACATCCACTGTCTTCTTGGTAAGCAACTCCAGTGTAGATTTGTCCTTGTGTTTCAGGTTATTGTCCTGTTGAAAGTTTAATTAATCTCCCAGTGCCTGGTGGCAAGCGAATGGACCCAGGTTTTCCTCTAGGATTTTGCTGTACTTTGCTTTAGCCGTTAATTTTTTATCCTGAACAACTCCAGTCCTTAACGATTACAAGCATACCCATAACATGATGCAGCCACCACTATGCTTGAAAATATGGAGAGTGGTACTCAGTAATGTGTTGCATTGGATTTGCTGCATTGGATTTTTTGCAGTATTACTTTAGATGCCTTGTTTCTAACAGGATGAAATGTTTTGAATATTTGGATTCTGTACAGGCTTCCTTCTTTTCAGTCTGTCAATTAGGTTAGTATTGTGGAGTAACTACAATGTTGTTGACCCATCCTCCATTTTCTCCTATCACAGACATTAAACTCTAACTGTTTTAAAGTCACCATTGGCATCAAGGTGAAATCCCTGAGCAGTCCTTCCTCTCCTGCAACTGAGTTAGGAAGTGCATTTGTAGTGACAGGGTTTATTGATACACCATACAAAGTGTAATTAATAACTTCACCGTGCTGAAAGCGTTATTCAATATCTGCTTTTTCTTTCTTTTTATTTACCCATCTACCATAAGTGCCCCTCTTCGAGAGGCATTGGAAAACCTCCCTGGTCTTTGTGGTTGAATCTGTTTGAAATTTACTGCTCATTGAGGGACCTTACAAGAAAATTGTATGTGTGGGGTACTGAGATGAGGCAGTCATTCAAAAATCATGTTGAACACTTTTATTGCACACAGAGTCCATGCAACTTATTATGTGACTTGTTAAGCAAATATTTACTCCTAAACTTACTTAGTCTTGCCATAACAAAGGGGTTGAATACTTATGGACTCAAGACATTTCAGCTTTTCATTTTTTATTAATTTGTAGGAAGCAGAGTTTGTATACAATGCAGTACCTTATGAAAGGCTACATGCAGGCTATAGTGTGTCTCGTGAATTCTTATATAGATTATAATAAATTGACATATTTGTAGGGGGTAGATGCATTGTTCTTTAGAAAAAATGATTGTTCTTAGATCAATTGTTTTATTATATGTTGAAGGCAGAATAAGTGGTTACCTTTGTGCCTGTGTGGTCCAGTGGTTACAACCACTTCCCCCAGCACACATAATGTATGCCAGGGTCAGCATGGGTTCAAATCCGGCCAACTGCCCTTTGAGTCATGTATGAATGTCTATTTTTGATGCATTAATTCCACATGGTTACAGGAGTTAATTAGGCATGATTACAGGGTTAAAACAGAAACAATTCAAAGGTTAATAGGCATCATTTACTAGAAGGGGTTAAGGTTAGGGGTGGGCTATGTTTTGGGGAAGGCTTAAAACCAAATAATTTCAAATGACGCTTCTATGTATCATCAACATTCATTGTATACTTAGGGCTTCCTAACCAAAAAAGTGTTTAAAAAAATCTAAATATATTTATATTTGAGATTCTTCAAAGTAGCCACCCTTTGCCTTGATGACAGCTTTGCACACTTGGTATTCTCTCTACCAGCTTCATGGGGTAGTCACCTGGAATGCATTTCAATTAACAGGTGTGCCTTGTTAAAAGCTAATTTTTAGAATTTCTTTCCATCTTAATGCATTTGAGCAAATCAGTTGTGTTGTGACAAGGTAGGGGTGGTATACAGAAGATAGCTCTATTTGGTAAAAGACCAAGTCCATATTATAGCAAGAACAGCCCAAATAAGCAAAGAGAAATGACAATCCATCATTACTTGAAGACATAAAGGTCAGTCAATTGGGAACATTTCAAAAACTTTGAAAGTTGCATCAAGTGCAGTCGCAAAAACCATCAAGAGCTATGATGAAACTGGCTCTCATGAGGACTGCCACAGGAAAGGAAGACCCAGAGTAACCTCTGCTGCAGAGGATAAGATCAGTAGAGTTAACTGCACCTCAGATTGCAGCCCAAATAAATGCTTCACAGAGTTCAAGTAAAAGACACATCCCAACATCAACTGTTCAGAGGAGATTGCGTGAATCAGGCCTTCATTGTTGGATTACTGCAAAGAAACCACCACTAAAGGACACCAATAATAAGAAGAGACTTGTTTGAGCCAAGAAACATGAACAATGGACATTAGACTGGTGGAAATCTGTCCTTTGGTCTGATGAGTCCAAATTTGAGATTATTGGTTCCAACCGCCGTGTCTTTGTGAGATGCAGAGTAGGTGAAAAGATGATCTCCGCATGTGTGGTTCCCACCGTGAAGCATGGAGGAGGAGGTGGGATGGTGCTTTGCTGGTGACACCGTCAGTGATTTATTTAGAATTCAAGGCACACTTAACACACTTAAGCATGGCTACCACAGCATTCTGCAGCAATAAGCCATCCCATCTGGTTTGCGCTTGGTGGGACTATTATTTGTTTTTCAACAGGACAATGACCCAACACACCTGTGTAAGGGCTATTTGGCCAAGAATGAGAGTGATGGAGTGCAGCATCAGATGACCTGGCCTCTACAATCACCAGACCTCAACCCAATTGAGATGGTTTGGGATGAGTTGGACCGGAGAGTGAAGGAAAAGCAACCAACAAGTGCTCAGCATATGTGGGAACTCCTTCACGACTGTTGGAAAAGCATTCCAGGTGAAGCTGGTTGAGAGAATGCCAAGAGTGTGCAAAGCTGTCACCCAGGCAAAGGGAGGCTACTTTGAAGAATCTCAAATATATTTTGGTTACTACATGATTCTATATGTGTTTTTTCATAGTTTTGATGTCTTCATTATTATTCTACAACGCAGAAAATAGTAAAAATAAAGAAAACCCTTGAATGGTAAGGTGTGTCCAAACATTATTTTACTGGTACTGTCTCTGTGTGTGTGTGTGTGTGTGTGTGTGTGTGTGTGTGTGTGTGTGTGTGTGTGTGTGTGTGTGTGTGTGTGTGTGTGTGTGTGTGTCTATATATATATATATATATATATATATATATATATATATATATATATAGACACACACACACACACACACACACACACACAGTTGAAGTCAGAAGTTTACATATACTTAAGTTGGAGTCATTAAAACTCATTTTTCAACCACTCCACAAATTTCTTGTTAACAAACTATAATTTTGGCAAGTCAGTTAGGACATTAGTTTGCGCATGACACAAGTAATTTTTCTAACAATTGTTTACAGACAGATTATTTCACTTAGAATTCACTGTATCACAATTCCAGTGGGTCAGAAGTTTACATACACTAAGTTGACTGTGCCTTTAAACAGCTTGGAAAATTCCAGAAAATGATGTCATGGATTTACAAGCTTCTGATAGGCTAATTGACAACATTTGAATCAATTGGAGGTGTACCTGTGGATGTATTTCAATGCCTACCTTCAAACTGTATATATATGTATATATATACACACAGTTGAGGTCAGAAGTTTACATACACCTAAGCCAAATATATTTAAACTCAGTTTTTCACAATTCCTGACATTTAATCCTAGTAAGAATTCCCTGTTTTAGGTCAGGTAAGATCACCACTTTATTTTAAGAATGTGAACTGTCAGAATAATAGTAGAGAGAATTATTTATTTCAGCTATTTTTTCTTTCATCACATTCCCAGTGGGTCAGACATTTACGTACACTCAATTAGTATTTGGTAGCATTGCCTTTAAATTGTTTAACTTGGGTCAAACATTTCGGGTAGCCTACTACAAGCTTCCCACAATAAGTTGGGTGAATTTTGGCCCATTCCTCCTGACAGAGATGGTGTAACTGAGTCAGGATTAGTGGCCTTCTTGCTCGCACATGCTTTTTCAGTTTTGCCCCCAAATTTTCTATGGGATTGAGGTCAGGGCTTTGTGATGGCCACTCCAATACCTTGACTTTGTTGTCCTTAAGCCATTTTGCCACAACTTTGGAAGTATGCTTGGGGTCATTGTCCATTTGGAAGACCCATTTGCGACCAAGCTTTAACTTCCTGACTGATGTCTTGAGATGTTGCTTCATTATATCCACATACTTTTCCTTTCCTCTTGATGCCATCTATTTTGTGAAGTGCACCAGTCCCTCCTGCAGCAAAGCACCCCATAACATGATGCTGCCACCCCCGTGCTTAAAGGTCGGGATGGTGTTCTTCGGCTTGCAAGCCTCCCCCTTTTTCCTCCAAACATAACGACGGTCATTATGGCCAAAAAGTTATATTTTTGTTTCATCAGACCAGAGGACATTTTTCCAAAAAGTAAGATCTTTGTCCCCATGTGCAGTTGCAAACAATAGTCTGGCTTTTTTATGGCGGTTTTGGACCAGTGGCTTCTTCCTTGCTGAGCGGCCTTTCAGGTTATGTCGATATAGGACTCGTTTTACTGTGGATATAGATACTTTTGTACCGGTTTCCTCCAGCATCTTCACAAGGTCCTTTGCCGTCGTTCTGGGATTGATTTGCACTTTTCACACCTAAGTACGTTCATCTCTAGGAGACAGAACGCGTCTCCTTCCTGAGCGGTATGACGGCTGTGTGGACCCATGGTGTTTATACTTGCGTACTATTGTTTGTACAGGTGAAAGTGGTACAATCAGGCGTTTGGAAATTGCTCCCAAGGATGAACAAGACTTGTGGAGGTCTACAATTTTTCTTCTGAGGTCTTGGCTGATTTCTTTTGATTTTTCCATGATGTCAAGCAAAGAGGCACTGAGTTTGAAGGTAGGCCTTGAAATACATCAACAGGTACACCTTCAATTGACACAATTGACATCATTTTCTGGAATTTTCCAAGCTGTTTAAAGGCACAGTCAACTTAGTGTATGTATACTTCTGACCCACTGCAATTGTGATTCTTTGAATTATAAGTTAAATAATCTGTCTTTAAACAATTGTTGGAAAAATGACTTGTGTCATGCACAAAGTAGATATCCTAAACGACTTGCCAAATCTATAGTTTGTTAGCAAGAAATTTGTGGAGTGGTTGAAAAACTAGTTTTAATGACTCCAACCTAAGTGTATGTAAACTTCCAACTTCAACTGTGTGTGTGTGTATATACACTGCTCAAAAAAATAAAGGGAACACTTAAACAACACAATGTAACTCCAAGTCAATCACACTTCTGTGAAATCAAACTGTCCACTTAGGAAGCAACACTGATTGACAATAACTTTCACATGCTGTTGTGCAAATGGAATAGACAACAGGTGGAAATTATAGGCAATTAGCAAGACACCCCCAATAAAGGAGTGGTTCGGCAGGTGGGGACCACAGACCACTTCTCAGTTCTTATGCTTCCTGGCTGATGTTTTGGTCACTTTTGAATGCTGGCGGTGCTTTCACTCTAGTGGTAGCATGAGACGGAGTCTACAACCCACACAAGTGGCTCGGGTAGTGCAGCTCATCCAGGATGGCACATCAATGCGAGCTGTGGCAAGAAGGTTTGCTGTGTCTATCAGCGTAGTGTCCAGAGCATGGAGGCGCAACCAGGAGACAGGCCAGTACATCAGGAGACGTGGAGGAGGCCGTAGGACCCAGCAGCAACCCAGCAGCAGGACCGCTACCTCTGCCTTTGTGCAAGGAGGAGCAGGAGGAACACTGCCAGAGCCCTGCAAAATGACCTCCAGCAGGCCACAAATGTGCATGTGTCTGCTCAAACGGTCAAAAACAGACTCCATGAGGGTGGTATGAGGGCCCGACGTCCACAGGTGGGGGTTATGCTTACAGCCCAACACCGTGCAGGACATTTGGCATTTGCCAGAGAACACCAAGATTGGCAAATTCGCCACTGGCGCCCTGTGCTCTTCACAGATGAAAGCAGGTTCACACTGAGCACATGTGACAGACGTGACAGAGTCTGGAGACGCCGTGGAGAACGTTCTGCTGCCTGCAACATCCTCAAGCATGACCGGTTTGGCGGTGGGTCAGTCATGGTGTGGGATGGCATTTCTTTGGGGGGCCGCACAGCCCTCCATGTGCTCGCCAGAGGTAGCCTGACTGCCATTAGGCACCGAGATGAGATCCTCAGACCCCTTGTGAGACCATATGCTGGTGCGGTTGGCCCTGGGTTCCTCCTAATGCAAGACAATGCTAGACCTCATGTGGCTGGAGTGTGTCAGCAGTTCCTGCAAGAGGAAGGCATTGATGCTATGGACTGGCCCGCCCGTTCCCCAGACCTGAATCCAATTGAGCACATCTGGGACATCATGTCTCACTCCATCCACCAACGCCACGTTGCACCACAGACTGTCCAGGAGTTGGCGGATGCTTTAGTCCAGGTCTGGGAGGAGCTCCCTCAGGAAACCATCCGCCACCTCATCAGGAGCATGCCCAGGCATTGTAGGGAGGTCATACAGGCACGTGGAGGCCACACACACTACTGAGCCTCATTTTGACTTGTTTTAAGGACATTACATCAAAGTTGGATCAGCCTGTAGTGTGGTTTTCCACTTTAATTTTGAGTGTGACTCCAAATCCAGACCTCCATGGGTTGATAAATTGGATTTCCATTGATTATTTTTGTGTGATTTTGTTGTCAGCACATTCAACTATGTAAAGAAAAAAGTATTTAATAAGATTATTTCATTCATTCAGATCTAGGATGTGTTATTTTAGTGTTCCCTTTATTTTTTCTAGCAGTATATAATATTTTGTTTTATATATATATATAAAAAATGAGGGTTGTTGATGTGTATGGCTGCATTTCAGATACATTTTTGTATTGATGGGGACTTGCGCTGCATCTCATTGGTCGAGTGGGACCCAATTAGGGCAAATAAACTCTCCAAACACACGTCTCCGTCCTCCTCCCCTTACACACGAGGCATTGCAGGGAGAGGAATTAATTGTTTGGAAAATCTGATGCACATCTAATTTATCCACACTTCGTTTCATGTTTTCCAGCTTCTCAGAGAAATGGAAGACACAGCAATCAAAGGGTTGTAGGGTTCATTATGAAATTAGTATTTAAATTGTTTCTGATTGGCTAGAAGAAGAAAGAATGCTAATTTCATATTTCAAAAATCCACACACAACATCATAGATTACACAAGTTTTGTCCAACACCCCTGCACCCCCCTGTTCTACACGGTACCTAAGCCACACAAGAACATGGACAACCTTCTGGGCAGACCCATCATCTCAGGGATTGGGAGAATAACTGAGAACATCTCACTCTATGTCGACCATCACCTGAAACCCATTGTGTCAAGCTTGCCATCTTATCTCAAAGACACAGATGAACTCGTCAGGTTGGTGCTCACGACTTTGCCTACTTCCTGCAGTGTAGCTGGACCACCATGGGCAAAAGGATGGCACCGAACTTCGCTAACCTGCAAAAACATTGCATTGCACAGTACCCCTCATCCTGAGGACCAACCTGTATAGTGTATCACATCGTCTCTCACTAGCACCACCAGCTGAAATAGGGCATGTCTTCCCCGTGCCCTATATGAACATGTCCATTCCCTTTGTGTAATTATTCTGATGAAGGCCGAAACGTTCACCTTTTAACCTTGCTTAAATAAAACAAATAATTGTTCATGCGGAGCGAGTGTTGTGCCTTTTCCTTTTCAATTAATATAAAACATCCACGAAATATCACAGTTCGGCCAGTACCATACACATTTTTTTTTTCCCGACCAATCGATTGGTCAATATTTTAAAATGTATATTTTTCCATATATAGACATCCTATGTGTTTTAATCAAATCAACCATATGCACTGAGCTTGTCTGATAGTTTAAGCACACTGTTTGATTAAATCATTAAGACACACAAATGACTAGATCGCAATTGATTTGATTTTGCCGGGCTGGCTCAGACTGTGTTAAAAAAAATGACAGTGAGTAATGTCTCTCTCCCTTAACCCTGCTGCAGCGACCACCACAGAACATCAGTGTTTTTCACGCTGTCCGTGTTGCTGAAGCTGCAACATAATTACTGCTGTTTCTGACTGAAAAGTTCTGTTACTGAAATCCCTCATTTGTTTAGGAAAAACATTCCCTATTCCCTCAACCCTTACTTTCTTTACATTCCACCTATGAATACTATTTTTGTAAAGCCTTTGTGAAATGGAACAGTTTATTTATTGTTTCAAATCATGAATGACTCATATGCTGTGTGATGACATGAACGAATTAATTATTGATTGATACAGTAGCCTATATAAGTATTGAAATATAGGCCTCGGTAAGTTACGGTATTAAGACTAAACAGAATGTGCTCTTAGGCCTACAGCTCGATGGTGGTTATACAAGGCTGCTATACTAAGCCTATTAATATAACGATATTACTTATTATTCTAATGATGATATAATAATATCTATAAGAAGAAGATAAAGAAAAAGCAGGGTTAATATTATAAATATAATTTTTCGGACAATTTGGAACAGTGTAAACAGTACATTTATTATTATCAGGGCATTGGTCCACCACGAGCCGCCAGAGAAGCTTCAATGCGCCTTGGCATAGATTCTACAAGTGTCTGGAACTCTATTTACATGTTGCTGTGCATTTTGTTGCTAATCTTACTTTGCTACCTGGCAACTTTACGGTTTTTACTTTTAAATTACCGTTTATATTTTTCGTTTTTCCCTCACTCAACTTTTTTTCATTCAACTTTTTCACTCCGGACGCTTTATCTGGACATGGTTTGTCAAGACCTCCAACAGCCGAAGCTAAGTAGTAACATTAACATGATGCCTTCTAATTGCAGTCGCTGTACTCAGGAGAACGATCGCCTTATGGCGAGGATAGCAGTGCTGCAAGCCCAGCTTCAGACGCAATCGTTAGGCAAGGGTAAATTCAGTGTAGGAAAGGATGAAACAGTGTCTGTGACACCAGTAAGTACAGATAGCAGTATAAATCCCCTCGCACGGTCCCCGCAGCCGGACAACTTTCTCATGGCTTTTGGAGGGAAATGCTGTAGGAATGCTCAACCGGTGTCGCTCATTCAGCCGACAGAAACTTTCAACCGGTTCTCCCCATTAAGCAGCGAGTCGGAGTCAGAGGCCAAGCCTTCTCTGGTCTCTGCTCCTCCCGTTATGGGGTCTGAGACGCCGAAGCCTCCCACCATTAGCTCTGACAAATTGAAAACCCTAGTCATTGGCGACTCCATTAGCTGCAGTATTAGACTTAAAACGAATCATCCAGTGATCATACACTGTTTACGAGGGGGCAGGGCTACCGACGTTAAGGCTAATCTGAAGATGGTGCTGGCTAAAGCTAAAACTGGCGAGTATAGAGAGTATAGGGATATTGTTATCCACGTCGGCACCAACGATGTTAGGATGAAACAGTCAGAGGTCACCAAGCGCAACATAGCTTCAGCGTGTAAATCAGCTAGAAAGATGTGTCGGCATCGAGTAATTGTCTCTGGCCCCCTCCCAGTTAGGGGGAGTGATGAGCTCTACAGCAGTCTCATAACTCAATCACTGGTTGAAAACTGTTTTCTGCCCCTCCCAAAAGATAGAATTTGTAGATAATTGGCCCTCTTTCTGGGACTCACCCACAAACAGGACCAAGCCTGGCCTGTTGAGGAGTGACGGACTCCATCCTAGCTGGAGGGGTACTCTCATCTTATCTACGAACATAGACAGGGCTCTAACTCCCTTAGCTCCACAATGAAATATGGTGCAGGCCAGGCAGCAGGCTGTTAGCCAGCCTGCCAGCTAAGTGGAGTCTGCCACTAGCACAGTCAGTGTAGTCAGCTCAGCTACCTGTTTACAGTTCCTCACTGAGTTCCCTGAATTCCTATCAGACCTTGTATTCATAGCAGATAATATTCTAATTTTTGGTGACTTTAATATTCACATGGAAAAGTCCACAGACCCACTCCAAAAGGCTTTTGGAGCCATCATCGACTCAGTGGGTTTTGTCCAACATGTCTACGAACCAACTCACTGCCACAGTCATACTCTGGACCTAGTTTTGTCCCATGGAATAAATGTTGTGGATCTTAATGTTTTTCCTCATAATCCTGGAATATCGGACCACCATTTTAATACGTTTGCAATCGCAACAAATAATCTGCTCAGACCCCAACCAAGGAGCATCAAAAGTCGTCCTATAAATTCTCAGACAACCCAAAGATTGATACCTTGATACCCTTCCAGACTCCCTCTGCCTATGCAAGGACGTCAGAGGACAAAAATCAGTTAACCACCTAACTGAGTAACTCAATTTAACCTTGCACAATACCCTAGATGCAGTTGCACCCCTAAAAACTAAAAACATTTGTCATAAGAAACTAGCTCCCTGGTATACAGAAAATACCCGAGCTCTGAGGCAGGCTTCCAGGAAATTGGAACGGAAATGGCGCCACACCAAACTGGTAGTCTTCCGACTAGCTTGGAAAGACAGTACCGTGCAGTATCGAAGAGCCCTCACTGCTGCTTCGCTCCCCAGGTAATATTACACTTCTTTACATTACAACGGTTTGGTTTGTTTGATCTGAACAATTTTTTCTTAGCTATCAAAGATAATTGTGTAGTTTAGAGTAATTAGAGTAATTATCGAGGCCAGCTATTTTTTCGTCCTCCTAACGTAGTCAACACTGCTGGCTGCTAGCTGCTAGCTAGTCAACACCGCTAGCTAGCCAACCGCTACCGACTAGCAGCGCTGTAGATACTAATACATTACAACGGAACGATTTGACTAGTGCAGTGTTAGCTAGCTAGCTACATAGCTGTCTTTGTCATAGCTTGATAATTGTGTAGTTTAGTAATAGCTAGGTTAGCAAGCCAGCTATTTCCGTCCCCCGCGACGCCATTGTTCCATACCCAGCCAACTATTACCGACGAGCAGCATTGTAGAAACTAAATACGTTACAAAGGAACGTCTTGATTAGTGTTATGTTATGTTAGCTAGCTACAAAGTTGCTTTTGTATAATAGCCAACCTCTACCGACTAGCAGCACTGTAGAAACTATTACATTACAACGGAACGATTTGACTAGTGCAGTGTTAGCTAGCTAGCTACATAGCTGTCTTTGTCATAGCTTGATAATTGTGTAGTTTAGTAATTATCGAGGCTAGCTAGGTTAGCTAGGTTAGCTAGCCAGCTATTTCCGTCCCCCGCGACGCCATTGTTCCATACCCAGCCAACTATTACCGACGAGCAGCATTGTAGAAACTAAATACATTACAAAGGAACGTCTTGATTAGTGTTATGTTATGTTAGCTAGCTACAAAGTTGCTTTTGTATAATAGCCAACCTCTACCGACTAGCAGCACTGTAGAAACTATTACATTACAACGGAACGACTTGATTAGTGTAGTGTTAGTGTTAGTTAGCTAGCATTTTCGTCATTTTAGTCAATAAGATTTTCGCAACGTAAGCTTAACTTTCTGAACATTCTGAACATGACATTTCTTGTCATTCCAATCTCCTTTGCATTAGCGTAGCCTCTTCTGTAGCTTGTCAACTATGTGTCTGCCTATCCCTGTTCTCTCCCCTCTGCACAGGCCATACAAACGCTTCACACCGCGTGGCCGCTGCCACTCTAACCTGGTGGTCCCAGCGCGCACGACCCACGTGGAGTTCCAGGTCTCCGGCAGCCTCTGGAACTGCCGGTCTGCGGCGAACAAGGCTGAGTTCATCTCAGCCTATGCTACCCTCCAGTCCCTAGACTTCCTGGCGCTGACGGAAACATGGATTACCACAGATAACACTGCTACTCCTACTGCTCTCTCCTCGTCTGCCCACGTGTTCTCGCATACCCCTAGAGCATCGAGCCAGCGGGGTGGTGGCACTGGAATCCTCATCTCTCCCAAGTGGACATTCTCTCTTTCTCCCCTGACCCATCTGTCTATCTCCTCATTTGAATTCCATGCTGTCACAGTTACCAGCCCTTTCAAGCTTAACATCCTTATCATTTATCGCCCTCCAGGTTCCCTTGGAGAGTTCATCAATGAGCTTGACGCCTTGATAAGTTCCTTTCCTGAGGATGGCTCACCTCTCACAGTTCTGGGTGACTTTAACCTCCCCACGTCTACCTTTGACTCATTTCTCTCTGCCTCCTTCTTTCCACTCCTCTCCTCTTTTGACCTCACCCTCACCTTCCCCCCCTACTCACAAGGCAGGCAATACGCTTGACCTCATTTTTACTAGATGCTGTTCTTCCACTAATCTCATTGCAACTCCCCTCCAAGTCTCCGACCACTACCTTGTATCCTTTTCCCTCTCGCTCTCATCCAACACTTCTCACTCTGCCCCTACTCGGATGGTATTGCGCCGTCCCAACCTTCGCTCTCTCTCTCCCGCTACTCTCTCCTCTTCCATCCTATCATCTCTTCCCTCTGCTCAAACCTTCTCCAACCTATCTCCTGATTCTGCCTCCTCAACCCTCCTCTCCTCCCTTTCTGCATCCTTTGATTTTCTCTGTCCCCTATCCTCCAGGCCGGCTTGGTCCTCCCCTCCTGCTCCGTGGCTCGACGACTCACTGCGAGCTCACAGAACAGGGCTCCGGGCAGCCGAGCGGAAATGGAGGAAAACTCGCCTCCCTGCGGACCTGGCATCCTTTCACTCCCTCCTCTCTACATTTTCCTCTTCTGTCTCTGCTGCTAAAGCCACTTTCTACCACTCTAAATTCCAAGCATCTGCCTCTAACCCTAGGAAGCTCTTTGCTACCTTCTCCTCCCTCCTGAATCCTCCTCCCCCTCCCCCCCTCCTCCCTCTCTGCGGATGACTTCGTCAACCATTTTGAAAAGAAGGTTGATGACATCCGATCCTCGTTTGCTAAGTCAAATGACACCGCTGGTCCTGCTCACACTGCCCTACCCTGTGCTTTGACCTCTTTCTCCCCTCTCTCTCCAGATGAAATCTCGCGTCTTGTGACGGCCGGCCGCCCAACAACCTGCCCACTTGACCCTATCCCCTCCTCTCTTCTCCAGACCATTTCCGGAGACCTTCTCCCCTACCTCACCTCGCTCATCAACTCATCCTTGACCGCTGGCTACGTCCCTTCCGTCTTCAAGAGAGCGAGAGTTGCACCCCTTCTGAATAAACCTACACTCGATCCCTCCGATGTCAACAACTACAGACCAGTATCCCTTCTTTCTTTTCTCTCCAAAACTCTTGAACGTGCCGTCCTTGGCCAGCTCTCCTGCTATCTCTCTCAGAATGACCTTCTTGATCCTAATCAGTCAGGTTTCAAGACTGGGCATTCAACTGAGACTGCTCTTCTCTGTGACACGGAGGCTCTCCGCACTGCTAAAGCTAACTCTCTCTCCTCTGCTCTCATCCTTCTAGACCTATCTGCTGCCTTTGATACTGTGAACCATCAGATCCTCCTCTCCACCATCTCCGAGCTGGGCATCTCCGGCGCGGCCCACGCTTGGATTGTGTCCTACCTGACAGGTCGCTCCTACCAGGTGGCGTGGCGAGAATCTGTCTCCGCACCACGTGCTCTCACCACTGGTGTCCCCCAGGGCTCTGTTCTAGGCCCTCTCCTATTCTCACTATACACCAAGTCACTTGGCTCTGTCATATCCTCACATGGTCTCTCCTATCATTGCTATGCAGACGACACACAATTAATCTTCTCCTTTCCCCCTTCTGATAACCAGGTGGCGAATCGCATCTCTGCATGTCTGGCAGACATATCAGTGTGGATGACGGATCACCACCTCAAGCTGAACCTCGGCAAGACGGAGCTGCTCTTCCTCCCGGGGAAGGACTGCCCGTTCCATGATCTCACCATCACGGTTGACAACTCCCTTGTGTCCTCCTCCCAGAGTGCTAAGAACCTTGGCGTGATCCTGGACAACACCCTGTTGTTCTCCACTAACATCAAGGCGGTGACCCGATCCTGTAGGTTCATGCTCTACAACATTCGCAGAGTACGACCCTGCCTCACACAGGAAGCGGCGCAGGTCCTAGTCCAGGCACTTGTCATCTCCCGTCTGGATTACTGCAACTCGCTGTTGGCTGGGCTCCCTGCCTGTGCCATTAAACCCCTACAACTCATCCAGAACGCCGCAGCCCGTCTGGTGTTCAACCTTCCCAAGTTCTCTCACGTCACCCCGCTCCTCCGCTCTCTCCACTGGCTTCCAGTTGAAGCTCGCATCCGCTACAAGTCCATGGTGCTTGCCTACGGAGCTGTGAGGGGAACGGCACCTCCGTACCTTCAGGCTCTGATCAGGCCCTACACCCAAACAAGGGCACTGCGTTCATCCACCTCTGGCCTGCTCGCCTCCCTACCTCTGAGGAAGCACAGCTCCCGCTCAGCCCAGTCAAAACTGTTCGCTGCTCTGGCACCCCAATGGTGGAACAAGCTCCCTCACGACGCCAGGACAGCGGAGTCAATCACCACCTTCCGGAGACACTTGAAACCCCACCTCTTTAAGGAATACCTGGGATAGGATAAAGTAATCCTTCTACCCCCCCCCAAAAGATTTAGATGCACTATTGTAAAGTGGTTGTTCCACTGGATATCTTAAGGTGAATGCACCAATTTGTAAGTCGCTCTGGATAAGAGCGTCTGCTAAATGACTTAAATGTAAATGTAATGCTCGATCATTATATTTTTCCAACCTAATTGAGGAAAATAAGAACAATCCAAAATGTATTTTTGATACTGTTGCAAAGCTAACTAAAAAGCAGCATTCCCCAAGAGAGGATGGCTTTCACTTCAGCAGTATTAAATTCATGAACTTCTTTGAGGAAAAGATCATGGTCATTAGGAAGCAAATTATGGACTCCTCTTTAAATCTGCGTATTCCTCCAAAGCTCAGTTGTCCTGAGTCTGCACAACTCTGCCAGGACCTAGGATCAAGGGAGACACTCAAGTGTTTTAGTACTATATCTCTTGACACAATTATGTAAATAATCATGGCCTCTAAACCTTCAAGCTGCATACTGTACCCTATTCCAACTAAACTACTGAAAGAGCTGCTTCCTGTGCTTGGCCCTCCAATATTGAAAATAATAAATGGCTCTCTATCCACCGGATGTGTAGCAAAATCACTAAAAGTGGCAGTAATAAAGCCTCTCTTGAAAAACCCAAACCTTGACAAAGAAAATATCTTAAAAAAACTATCGGCCTATATCGAATCTCCCATTCCTCTCAAAAATGTTTGAAAAAGCTGTTGCGCAGCAACTCACTGCCTTCCTGAAGACAAACAAAGTATACGAAATGCTTCAGTCTGGTTTTAGACCCCATCATAGCACTGAGACAGCACTTGTGAAGGTGGTAAATGACCTTTTAATGGCGTCAAACTGAGGCTCTGCATCTGTCCTCGTGCTCCTAGACCTTAGTGCTGCTTTTGATACCATCGATCACCACATTCTTTTGGAGAGATTGGAAACCCCAATTGGTCTACATGTACAAGTTCTGGCCTGGTTTAGATCTTATCTGTCGGAAAGATATCAGTTTGTCTCTGTGAATGGTTTGTCCTCTGACAAATCAACTGTAAATTTCGGTGTTCCTCAAGGTTCCGTTTTAGGACCACTATTGTTTTCATTATATATTTTACCTCTTGGGGATGTCATTTGAAAACATAATGTTAACTTTCACTGCTATGCGGATGACACACAGCTGTACATTTCAATGAAACATGGTGAAGCCCCAAAATTGTCCTCGCTGGAAGCCTGTGCTTCAGACATAAGGAAGTGGATGGCTGCAAACTTTCTACTTTTAAACTCAGACAAAACAGAGATGCTTGTTCTAGGTCCCAAGAAAAAATGAGATATTCTGTTGGATCTGACAATTAATATTGATGGTTGTACAGTCGTCTCAAATAAAACTGTGAAGGACCTCGGCGTTACTCTGGACCCTGATCTCTCCTTTGATGAACATATAAAGACTGTTTCAACGACAGCTTTTTTCCATCTACGTAACATTGCAAAAATCTGAAATTTTCCCTCCAAAATGTATGCAGAAAAATGTATCCATGCTTTTGTTACTTCTAGGTTAGACTACTGCAATGCTCTACTTTCCGGCTACCTGGATAAAGCACTAAATAAACGTCAGTTAGTGCTAAATACGGCTGCTAGAATCATGACTAGAACCCCCCCAAAAAAAAAATATTACTCCAGTGCTAGCCTCCCTACACTGGCTTCCTGTTAAGGCAAGGGCTGATTTCAAGGTTTTACTGCTAACCTACAAAGCATTACATGGGCTTGCTCCTACCTATTTTTCCAATTTTGTCCTGCCATACATACATACAAGTACGCTACGGTCACAAGAACCAGGCCTCTTAATTGTCCCTAGAATTTCTAAGCAAACAGTTGGAGGCAGGGCTTTCTCCTATAGAGCTCAATTTTTATGGAATGCTCTGCCTACCCATGTGAGAGACGCAGACTCGGTCTCAACTTTTAAGTCTTTATTGAAGACTCATCTCTTCAGAAGGTTCTATGATTGAGTGTAGTCTGGCCCAGAAGTGTGAAGGTGAACGGAAAGGCACTGGAGCAATGAACCGCCCTTGCTGTCTCTGCCTAGCCGGTTCCTCTCGCTCCACTGGGATTCTCTGCCTCTAACCCTATTACAGGGGCTGAGTCACTGGCTTACTGGTGCTCTTCCATGCCATCCCTAGGAGGGGTGCGTCACTTGAGTGGGTTGAGTCACTGACGTGGTCTTCCTGTCTGGGTTAGCACCCTCCCTTGGGTTGTGCCGTGGCAGAGATATTTGTGCGCTATACTCGGCCTTGTCTCAGGATGGTAAGTTGGTTGTTGTAGATATCCCTCTAGTGGTGTGGGGGCTGTGCTTTGGCAAAGTGGGTGGGGTTATATCCTGCCTGTTTGGCCCTGTCCGGGGGTATCATCGGATGGGGCCACAGTGTCTCCTGACCCCTCCTGTCTCAGCCTCCAGTATTTATGCTGCAGTAGTTTGTGTCGGGGGGCTAGGGTCAGTCTGTTATATCTGGAGTAGTTCTCCTGTCTTATCCGGTGTCCTGTGTGAATTTAACCTGTTAGGGTATAGGGGGCAGTATTTTCACGGCTGGATAAAAAAATTTACCCGATTTAATCTGGTTACTAATCCTACCCAGTAACTAGAATATGCATATACTTATTATATATGGATAGAAAACACCCTAAAGTTTCTAAAACTGTTTGAATGGTGTCTGTGAGTATAACAGAACTCATTTGGCAGGCAAAACCCTGAGACAGATTCTGACAGGAAGTGGATACCTGATGTGTTGAATTGACTTTAAGCCTATGCCATTGAAAAACAAAGGGGCTGAGGAATGTTTTGGCACTTCCTATGGCTTCCACTAGATGTCACCAGCCTTTACAAAGTGTTTTGAGTCTTATACTGTGAGATCTGACCGAATAAGAGACTTGGAACGGTGATGGCCGATTAGACCCCTGGCGCGCGAGTTGATGGTGGGTACTCTCGTTCCGAAACGTTTTAAAAGAGATCCCAATCGTCCGCCTTGAATTTTATTCATGTTCTGGTTAAAAAAGGCACTAATGATTTAAGCTATACAACGTTTGACATGTTTGAACGAACGTAAATATATTTTTTCCGTTCGTGAAGTGAAGTGAAGTCCGGCTGGCTTAGATCATGTGCTAACAACACGGAGCTTTTTGGACATAAATGATGAGCTTTTTTGAACAAAACTACATTCGTTATGGACCTGGGATTCCTTGGAAGTGACATCTGATGAAGAGAATCAAAGGTAATGGATTATTTACATAGTATTTTCGATTTTAGATCTCTCCAACATGGCGGTTAGTCTGTATCGCAATGCGTATTTTTCTGGGCGCAGTGCTCAGATTATTGCAGTGTGAATTCCCAGTAAGGTTAATTTTAAATCTGGCAAGTCGATTGCGTTCAAGAGATGTAAATCTATAATTCTTTGAATGACAATATAATATTTTACCAATGTTTTCTAATATTAATTAATTATTTTGTTGTCATGACTTGACTGCCGGTTATTGGAGGGAAACGATTTCCTGAACATCAACGCCATAGTAAAACGCTGTTTTTAGATATAAATATGAACTTGATAGAACTAAAAATGCATGCATTGTCTAACATAATGTCCTAGGAGTGTCATCTGATGGAGATTGTAAAAGGTTAGTGCATAATTTTAGCTGATTTTATGGTTTTGGTGACGCCTGTCTTTGAATCGACAATACATTACACACAGCTATTGTCAATGTACTCTCCTAATATAACCTAACTTTATGCTTTCGCCGTAAAACCTTTTTGAAATCAGACAACGTGGTTAGATTAAGGAGATGTTTATCTTTCAAAGGGTGTAAGTTAGTTGTATGTTTGAGAAATTTGAATTTTGACATTTATTTGGTTTCAAATTTGCCGCTCTTGAAATGCACATGCTGTTGATAGGGTGCGCCACGGGTGGCACGCTAACGTCCCACATAGCCCCAAGAAGTTAACTATGCTCTCTCTAATTCTCTCTTTCTTTCTTTCTCTCGGAGGACCTGAGCCCTAGGATCATGCCTCAGGGCAACCTGGCATGATGACTCCTTGTTGTCCCCAGTCCACCTGGCCGTGCTGCTTCTCCAGTTTCAACTGTTCTGCCTGCGGCTATGGAACCCTGACCTGTTCACTATGATTACTATTATTTGACCATGCTAGTCATTTATGAACATTTGAACATCTTGGCCATGTTCTGTTATAAACTCCACCCGGCACAGCCAGAAAAGGACTGGCCCCCCCTCATAGCCTGGTTCATCTCTAGGTTTCTTCCTAGGTTTTGGCCTTTCTAAGGAGTTTTTCCTTGCCACCGTGCTTCTACACCTGCATTGCACTTTGATATATCAGCTGATGTAAGAAGGGCTATATAAATTCATTTGATTTGAAATTTGATTTGATTTATTATAAATAATAAAGCTTATATTACAGAATAGCAAAGATTCAAAACAGCCAAATATGTGAAATTGTTTATTCAACATGTGTTGTGATTGCGTGAGGAAAACAATTGTCCAGTCGACTAAATGGGGTCAGCCCTAATCACAGTGGAGTTTTTTTCAGTGGAACGGCTTTGAGGTTCAGGGGGAGAGGTGAGATGACAAAATAAGTGAGTGAGGATTTAAAAAAAAAAGAAAGCGCGACAGGGATTCAAAGGCGTTGAGAATGGCTCTGGTATAAGGTGAACATTTGGCTGTGAACTCGCTGGGAATAGGAGCAGGAGGCATATCTGTGGTGGATTTGGATAAATATACATTTTTCCTCACTTTTTTTAGACAGTAGTTTTTCATAGGGCTCTCGCCCTATCGCGGCACAGATAACGCCTTTTATGGTGTTGCCAAGTCTCAAACCGTTCTTTTGGAAAGCCAAAAGCTCCAAGGGTAGTAGGGAACAAATAAATAGGGTCACTATTTCTGAATGAGTGTTTTGAGAACACAAAGGCAATTTACATTTCTATCAGTGTCATTCCAGAAATATATTGCATTGGATGCCGCTGTGAGGTTAAGTTGAGTTGGTTGTAGATATTGAAGTTTACAGTCAGATGTTCACATTGAACCTGGTGCCATACATACGTAATGTGTCATTTCTCCTCCCTAAGATACAAATGTATCTCTTTAACCCTCCTCATGCTCCATCAAAGGACTCTCCATCACCCTGGGCCTCACTCTGCACCCCAGAACTCAACTCGTTCATGGATTCTCCACACAAGAAAATATCTCCTCCACCTTGGTTCACTTTTTTCCCTCCACCTCCACCCTGTGCCACACGCTCCACACAATAACACTCCTACACCATGGGACTACTCAGAATCTCCCTCCTCCACCCTGGAACCCTCCTCCACTCCAGAACCCTCCTCCACCGTGGGCCCCACTCTCCAAACCAGAGAAACCCCTTTTTTCACCATAGTCTCACCTTGAGGATGAGCGGGGAGCTGGGCTTGAGCTCCTGCAGGCCCGTGGCACTGAGCGGCTCGATCACAGGGTCTGGGTAGAAGCTGAACGTCTCGTTGATCACAAGCGTGGTGCGCACGTCGTCCATAACGAAGCCGATCTCGTCGGGATTGCTGCCTGTCTCTGAGAAACCCTTCTCAGAGAAGGCCAGAGAGGGTGCCAGACACATCATCACAGTGTTGTTGAGCACTTTGCAGTTCTGAAGAATGAGAAGAGAGAGGATGTTGTATACATATATTCATTATGCACAGTACACTGACATGTAGTCAAAAGTGTATACACTGAGCGCACAAACATTAGGAACACCTTCCTAATATTGAGATGCACCCCCTTTTGCCCTCAGAAGTCTCAATTCGTTGGGGCATGGACTTTACAAGGTGTCAAAAGCGTTCCACAGGGATGCTGGCCCATGTTGACTCCAATGCTTCCCACAGTCGTGTCAAGATGGCTGGGTGTCCTTTGGTAGAGGACCATTCTTGATACACACAGGAAACTGTTGAGTGTGAAAAACGCAGCAGAGTTGCAGTTCTTGACACACTCAAACCGATGCACCTGGCACCGACTACTATTCCCTGTTCAAAATCACTTAAATATTTTGTCTTGCCCATTCACCCTCTGAATGTCATACATATACAATCCATGTCTCAATTGTCTCAATGCTTAAAAATCCCTCTTTAACCTGTCTCCTCTCCTTGATTTGTGGATTTAACAGGTGACTGGATACACCTGGTCAGTCTATTTCATGGAAAGAGCATCCTAATGTTTTGTACACTCAGTGTATAGCTTCCCTAATGTAAACAAAATGTAAACAAAAAACATAAAACAAAAAGCTTAAAGGGGAAAAGAGAGAGTGGAGGATGGATATGTTCAATATGTACACTATACTGACATGTAAAACAAAGTGATACATTCCACAATGTAATCAAACATATGTACAAAAAAACATAACCAAACCAAATAGCAGTGTAACGTCCGAGCTGAGTGAAAACGGTGGATAGGTTCATTATGGACACTGAATAAAATGTAAACAACAAACAGAAAACCAAAAGGGCTGAGTTACATCAATGGTGATACCATATCTTACAGTTTGCCCGTGGGCTAAACATTCTCCTCTCCTTCAATGCAGACGAAGACAACATGAGAAAGTAAGGGGATATAAGGACAAGACAACATGAGATAGCAAGGACATATAAAGACTAGACAAAATGACACAGTAAGGACATAGATGACATGAGACATAAAGGACATAGACAACCTGAGACAGAAAAGACAAAATGTGACAGTAAGGACATATAAAGACAGCATGTGACAGTAAGGACATATAAAGACAACATGTGACAGTAAGGACATAGAAAGACAGCATGTGACAGTAAGGACATACAGAATAAAGACAACATGAGACAGTAAGGACATACAGAAACAAGACAACATGAGACAGTACTGACATATAAAGACAGCATGTGACAGTAAGGACATATAAAGACAACATGTGACAGTAAGGACATATAAAGACAACATGTGACAGTAAGGACATACAGAATAAAGACAGCATGTGACAGTAAGGACATACAGAATAAAGACAACATGAGACAGTAAGGACATACAGAAACAAGACAACATGAGACAGTACTGACATATAAAGACAACATGAGACAATAAGGACATATAATGACAAGACAACATGAGACAGTAAGGACCTACAGAATAAAGACAAGACAAAATGAGACAGCAAGGACATACAGTATAAAGACATGACAACATGAGACAGTAAGGACATATAAAGACTAGACACCATGAGACAGCAAGGACATACAATGCATTCGGAAAGTATTCAGACCACTTCCCTTTTTCACATTTTGTTACTTTACAGCCTTATTCCAAAATGGATTAAATAAAACATTTTCATCAGCAATCTACACACAAAACCCCATATTGACAAAGTGAAAACTGGTTTTTAGAAATGTTTTCAAATGTATTAAAAATATAAACAGAAATACCTTATTTACATAAGTATTCAGACCCTTTGCTATCAGAGTCAAAATCGAGCTCAGGTGCATCCTGTTTACATTGATCATCCTTGAGATGTTTCTACAACTTGATTGGAGTCCACCTGTGGTCATATTAATTGATTGGAGATGATTTGGAAAGGCACACACCTGTCTATATAAGGTCCCACAGTTGACAGTGCATGTCAGAGCAATAACCAAGCCATGAGGTTGAAAGAATTGTCCGTAGAATTGTGTTGAGGCACAGATCTGGGGAAGGATACCCAAGAACACAGTGGCCTCCATTATTCTTAAATGGAAGAAGTTTGGAACCACCAAAACTCTTCCTAGAGCTAGCCGCCTGACCAAACTGAGCAATCGGGGAGAAGGGCATTGGTCAGGGAGGTGACAAAGAACCTGGTTCCTCTGTGGAGATGCGAGAAGCAACCAAAGTACAACCATCTCTGCAGCACTGATTGAACTCTTTGGCCTGGATGCCAAGCGTCACATCTGGAGGAAACCTGGCACCATCCCAATGGTGAAGCATGGTGGTGGCAGCATGCTGTGGGGATGATTTTCTGTGGCAGGGACTGGGAGACTAGTCAGGATTGAGGCAAAGATGAACGCAGCAAAGAACATAGATCCTTGATGAAAACCTGCTCCAGAGTGCTCAGGACCTCACACTGGGACAAATGTTTACCTTCCAACAGGACTGCAACCCTAAGCCCACAGCCAAGACAACACAGGAGTGGCTTCGAGACAAGTCTTTGAATGTCCTTGAGTGGCCCAGCCAGAGCCCGGACTTGAACCCGATCGAACATCTCTGGAAAGATCTGAAAATAGCTGTGCAGCAAAGCTCCCCATCCAACCTGACAGATCTTGAGAGGATATGCAGAGAATAAACTCCCCAAACACGGGTGTGCCAAGCTTGTAGCGTCATACCCTAAAATACTGAAGGCTGTACTCGCTGCCGAAGGTGCAGCAATTTGCTTTGATGAAGGAAAAAAACAATGTAATCCATTTTAGGATAAGGCTGTAATGTAACAAAAAAACTTTGAAAAAGTCAAGGGTTCTGAATACTTTCCAAATGCACTGTATAAATACACACGGTTTGTGAGACTGACACTAACACACAATGCTAAAAGCTCGCTATGGAATCGTTTGGGTTATCTCTAGACTCGCTGCTTTTCCACAACATGCCTTCCAACGTCCCCTCTGGAATGCTAAGTAATCACGGCGCATTAGCTTGTGTAAGCTAACGGGGTCTGAAATCACACAGGGGAGACATGGAAGCAGTATTTATAGGTCAATGAAAAGGGGAGACGGATAAAAATGACACGGGAAAGGGACAAAGCAGGAAAATACCCGTTGTTTTGGTCAGGATGTTTTCTTCAGGTAGCGAGAGAGAGGGGGAATGGGGAGGGGAGACTAAAATACAAAAGGTTAGCCTAGCCCTGTGGTGCCACTGTAGGTGAAGGAGGGATGGAGGGATTGCCAGACAGACTGGGTTAATTGCAGGTTGACATTTCAAAGGTTAACATGCAAAAAGGAGATTTAACTTCAACTGAACAAAATATAAAAGTAAAATGCAACAATATCTATGTTTTTACTGAGTTATAGTTCAGGAAATCAGTCAATTGAAATACATTCATTAGGCCCTAATCTATGGATTTGTTAGTCACAGATACATCAGAAAACCAGTCAGTATCTGGTGTGACCACCATTTGCCTCACGCAGCATAACACGTCTCCTTCGCATAGAGTTGATTGGGCTGTTGATTGTGGCCTGTGGAATGTTGTCCCACTCCTCTTCAATGGCTGTACGAAGTTGTTGGATATTGGCGGGAACTGGAACACGCTGTTGTACATGTTAATCCAAAGGATCCTAAACATGCTCAAATGGTGACATGTCTGGTGAGTATGCAGGCCATGGAAGAACTGGGACATTTTCAGCTTCCAGGAATTGTGTTCCGTTCCTTGTGACATGGGGCCATGCATTATCATGCTAAAACATGAGGTGATGGCGGCGGCTGAATGGCACAACAATGAGCCTCAGGATCTCGTCACGGTATCTCTGTGCATTCAAATTGCCATCGATAAAATGCAATTGTATTCTTGTCTGTAGCTTATGCCTGCCCATACCATAACTCTACCGCCACCATGGTGCACTCTGTTCACAAAGTTGATATCAGCAAGCTGCTCGCCCACACAACGCCATACACGTGGTTTGCGGTTGTGAGGCCAGTTGGACGTACTGTCAAATTCTCTAAAACGACATTGGAGGCAGCTTATGGTAGAGAAATTAACACTAATTTCTCTGGCAACAGCTCTGGTGGACATTCCTGCAGTCAGCATGCCAAATGCACGCTCCCTCAAAACTTTTGTGGCATGTCGGTTGTGTGACATAACTGCACATTTTAGAATGGCCTTTTATTGATCCCAGCACCTGTGTAGTGATCATACCGTTTAATCAGCTTCTTGATACGCCACACCTGTCAGGTGGATGGTTTATCTTGGCAAAGGTGAAATGCTCACTAACAGAGATATAAAAAATTTGTGCACAACATTTGAGAAATTCTATTTTTGTGTGTATGGAAAATGTCTGGGACCTTTTATTTCAGCTCATGAAACATGGGACCAACACTTTACATTATGCGTTTATATTTTTGTTCAGTGTAAAAAAAACGACAACATGTACATACACCCATAAATAGGCCCAGGGCCGGGTGACCACTGGGTCAGGTGTGTGTGTGTGTGTGTTTGTGTGTGTTGGGTCAGTAGTACTCACGTTTACAGATTGGGCTTTCCCATACTTGGCTCTCATCTTGGGCTCCTTGATGGTAGCCAGGTTGGTGCCGGTGACGGTCAACATGGTGCCGCCACTGCAGAAGAAGAAACAGTCAACAACAACACACATAACATCACATCCACCCTCAAACATTACAATGACATAAATTCCGGACTATAAGCCGCAACTTTTTTCCCAGGCTTTGAACCTCGCGGCTTAAACAATGACGTGGCTAATATTTGGATTTTACCCGCTTTAAAAATGTTTTTTACAAAAAACACATTCTGTGAAGTGCTCAGTTTTTTGGCGGCATGAAGCTTTCATTAGACCAATGAAATTGCCGAACGGGTTAAGGTCAAACAACTTTTTTGTTTACTGTTTTGATTAAATCGAGCGCTCTCAAACTTCCCATCATTCTGATTACGGTAGTCATTTTGTCACCCTCATCATGGCAAAGACACGGAGAAATGCATATGATGCAGCTTTCAAGTTGAAGGCGATTGATCTGGCTGTTGGAAAAGGAAATAGAGCTGCTGCACGGGAGCTTGGTCTTAATGAGTCGATGATAAGACGTTGGAACCAGCAGCATGAGGAATTGACTCAGTGCAAAAAGACAACTAAAGCTTACTGCTATTTTTTTATTTTTTGTTACAAGCCGTGTTTCGTTAAACAAGCCGTGTTTCGTTAAAGCCTATTTACTTTTGTTACAAGCCGTGTTTCGTTAAAGCCTATTTATTTTTGTTACAAGCCGTGTTTCGTTAAAGCCTGTGTAAAGTTAATTTGTTTCACTGTACCGGTAGGCACCTGCGGCTTATAGACATGTGCGGCTTATTTATGTTCAAAATAATATAATTTTTTTAATTCAGTGGGTGCGGCTTATATTCAGGTGCGCTTAATAGTCTGGAAATGACGGTAATCCTATTCACTGCTAGATCGTCTCAAAACATTCAACAAGGGAACTTCACTGCGATTCCTGTCTTTTATAAGATTAGAGAAGGCACAGTGTGTCCCCCAAATGAACCCATAGGGCTCTGGTCAAAAGTAGTGCACTATTTAGGGCAGTGCTTCTTAAACATTTTCCTTGGGGAACCCCAAACATTTCACAATTTTGTTGTAGTCCTGAACTAGCTCACCTGATTCAACTAGTCAAGTGCTTGATGGTTAGTTGACAAGTTGAATCAGTTGTGCTAGCTCTAGAAAATATCAAATACATGGAACAGCTGGGAGTCCCTGATGAGCGGTTTGACAACCACTGATGTAGGGAACAGGGGGTCATTTTGGACGAATCCCATATCTTCCAGAGAACCATGCGCTTGCCGAATACATTTAATTTTAGTCCAAGTGAAAAATATCCTCCAGCTATGGCATTAATGTTAATGCCCACTCTCAATGTAGAGTATTTGATCTGTTTTATGCACTCTATCACAGATAATGATGGTAACACTTGCATATTAAAAGCTTGTTTAAACTCTAATAGTGCTTCGTGGAAGGGACCAAAATACTTGATTATTACCTCAATGAACACTTCCAATGTCTAAACCCCCAAATTCTCCATCTCAGGTACGTGGTGGTATACTGGATGTGCTGGCTTCTGTTCCAGCCCAGCACTAACATACCTGATTACATTTATCGTGGTCCGAAAGCGGTGTGTTACTGCTTGGCTGGAACAAAAGCTTTCACATCCAGACTGTCATTGCTGCTTTCTGACCTTTTTAACCTTCAAACTTTTCAATTCGCCCAACAATGACCAACAGGGACAGGGGAAACATGGGAAAGATTACCGTCCCCCCCAGACACCCCCTCGTAGCCACAGGGTGCTGAACTTTCCAAAACACACTGACGTAACACAATGTGGCAGACCTGAATTGGTTAGCATGCAGGCTAACTTGTATTAGGCCAACTTGCTTGTCTGGTTAGCATGCAGACTAACTTGTCTTAAGGTTACTACAAACTTCACTCCGTTGATCTACGTGCGTTGGCATGGATGGAGTCGGATTTCTGGAATAGCGGACACCTTTTGGTAACATGATATCCTCGCCGCTCCCACTTTCATTCACAAGGGGGCGATAGCTTTTGTGAAAGCCAGGAAGAATCGCCTTTCCATCCTAGTAGAAGCTATCTGGCAGCCTGGCTAGCTGGCTTTAGACTGGCTAAAAACATAACACGCCAGCTAGCCTTTTCAGCGTCGCACATCTCCATGTGAAATAATCAGATTTCGAATAAAAAAAAATATGCCTTGGCAAATACTCTTATACTTGCCAGTGTAACCTAAAACATTATCCCAGATTGAATACACAAGCAGCATATCATTCTCAGATCAGCTAAAATTAGAACGTCATCATGTTTGTTCACAGAGAAAAAAGCACATGGCTAGCTAGTTGGCTACAGCAGGTTCTACTATTTCACAATAGCCTGTAATCACTAGTTATTACTTATAAACAAATACCCTTTTGGATGGATTCCTATTGTTTGGTTTACTGTTTGAACAGTCGCTGAGATTATATTTGGTTATCAATGCAAAGTAGGCTACTTTGATGAATAGCCTATATAGCCCCCACTGTATTATCAGCTTGTAAAAAAGTATGTTGAATGACAGAGCATATTACAAGGAGCTGCCCCTTTTGTGTCGAAAAATGACATTGCAACACTCTGAATCTTGCGTCTGCGTCAAGATTGTAGTGAGCTTTAGGCACACCTGCTTGTCTTTGGAGAGCAAAGAGGAGCTGCAGCTGCTCGCCACCCCCCCCCCCCTCCACACACACCAAGTAAAACACATTTTAGTGGCCCCCCTCTTGACAGAGGAGATCATTTAAAAAAAAAAAAGTTGATAAGAAGTTTAGATAGCTGGCCGCTAAACTAACTTAGCAATCTAAAAAATGTTAGCTGACATGGGCTAATTGACTGACTATCAGCGACTGACATAAGAGATGCACGAACAAATTTGTCACACACATACTATTCTAACTCGCAATAGTAAGTTGAGACTCCGAATGAGTGCGGCCCAGGGGCCATCAGTTGCCCATCCATCCCGGGTGTAGAGTAAAGACACTAAATCAAAGACTTGTTACAGACAAAGAGGTCAAAGAAGTAAGAGTGTGTGGTGAGAGTGGTTCCAAAGTAGGTGTTGACTACTTCTGAATCCAGGTAACAGTGTGATAATGTTGTGACAATGATGTGAGAATGTCAAGGCATCTCTCCAACCAATTCCTATGTGCCATCTCTGCTGTGCTGTTCTGTCACTGTGATAGCGCAGGCTGAACACCAGTAACTCAGCAGAAGCTGGAAAGTAACAAGTGCGAGTCGTGTCACCGACGTTGCGTTGTGCACGTGTTTTGTCGTATCCACTGTTATTGTTTGCAGCGGACGTGGTGACAAAATTGCTTTGTGCCGTAAATACAAGCCGTGATTGGCCGAGAGGAGGAACAGCCAATCCTCTGGGAGCGTTGAGACAAACAGCAAACGAGAAAGCCAGTGAGGTGACTGCCCCTCCTGAGGCTAATAATGCTAACAACTTTTTTCCCCTTCGTCTTCACTACTTCACACCTCTGTTCCAAATGAGATCCGAGCTCCTCGCACCTCTCATCGGTAGTCTGTTGATCGTCTCTCTCCCCCTACGGAGATTAAAATGCCACTCCCAATAACACCTCTATCGTATCAAATTTTATTTGTCACATACACATGTTCAGCAGATGTTAAAACCTGTTGGGGCTAGGGGGCAGTATTTTCACGGCCGGATGAAAAACGTACCCAATTTAAACAGGTTACTACTCCAGCCCAGAAAATAGAATATGCACTCTGAAGTTTCTAAAACTGTTTGAATGGTGTCTCTAAGTATAACAGAATTCATATGGCAGGCAAAAACCTGAGAAAAAATACAAGCAGGAAATGAAAATTTTGTGGCTGTACTATTTTCAAGTCATTGCCAATAAAACACACAGTGAATAAGGATTCATTTTGCACTTCCTATGGCTTCCACTAGATGTCAACAATCTTTATAAAGTTGTTTGAAGCGTCTATGATGAACAGAGACCGGATGAGAAGGAAGGGAAGTTGATGTCCCTGGGAGGTCGTCACTTCATTATTGTGCGCACATGCGCGTTCATGTGAGGTGGGACCTTTTGCAAAACGTCTTTCAAGACACAGGAGAGGTCCGGTTGAAATATTACTGATGTTTCACGTTAAAAATGGCCCAAAAGATTGATGCTAAACAACGTTTGACATGTTTGAACGAACGTAAATAGATATTTTTTTTGACTTTTCATCGTGACTTTTGCCTCCCGCGCCCTACATTTTGAGTAGCCTACCGAACGCGCTAACAACACGGAACAACATGGAGTTATTTGGACATAAATTATGAACTTCATCGAAAAAAAACAACATTTGTTGTGGACCTGAGATTCCTGGAAGTGCCTTCTGATGAAGATTATTAAAGGTAAGGGAATATTTCGAATGTTATTTATGATTTTAGATGATTCATGGCAGCTATCTGTATTGCGTAGTGTATTTTTCTGACCAGAGTACTCAGATTATTGCAAAGTATGCTTTCCCAGTAAAGTCATTTTGAAATCTGTCAATGCGGTTGCATTCAGGAGATGTTAATCTATAATTCTTTGAATAACAGTTTAATACTTTAACCACGTTTTATAATGAGTATTTTTTGTAAATTCACTGGCAGTTTTGGGGGAGACATTTTCTCAACGACACGCGCCGATGTAAAATGCTGTTTTTGGATATAAATATGAACTTGATAGAACAAAAATGCATGTATTGTCTAACATAATGTCCTAGGAGTGTCATCTGATGAAGATTGTCAAAGGTTAGTGCATAATTTTAGCTGGTTTTCTGCTTTTGGTGACGCCTATCCTTGAATTGAAAATGGATATGTGTACTTTTTTGGCTATGTACTCTCCTAACATAATCTAACTTTATGCTTTCGCCATAAAGCCTCTTTGAAATCGGACAATGTGGTTCGATTAAGGAGATGTTTATCTTTTAAATGGTGTAAAATAGTTGATTGTTTGAGAAATTGAAATTATTAGATTTTTGATGTTTTGAATTTCCCGCCATGCTAGAAATCCCGTCAGTGGGATTCTATCCCCAAGAGAGAAACTTTCCACTTTCTCCACTGCTGTCCCTAGTATGTGGATAGGGGGGTGCTCCCTCTGCTGTTTCCTGAAGTCCATGATCATCTCCTTTGTTTTGTTGACATTGAGTGAGAGGTTGTTTTGCGAGTGTAGCGAAATACTTGTGCTTCTGGTTCCAACAGTGCAGTAATATCTAACAAGTAATCTAACACCTCCTCAACAACTACCTAGTACACACAAATCTAAAAGGGGCGAAAGAGAATATGAAGAAATACAGTTGAAGTCGGAAGTTTACATACTCCTTAGCCAAATACATTGAAACTCAGTTTTTCACAATTCCTGACATTTAATCCTAGTAAGAATTCCCTGTCTTAGGTCAGTTAGGATCACCACTTTATTTTAAGAATGTGAAATGTCAGAATAATAGTAGAGAGAATGATTTATTTCAGCCTTTTTATCTTTCATCACATTCCCAGTGGGTCAGATGTTTACATACACTCAATTAGTATTTGGTAGCGTTGCCTTTAAATTGTTTAACTTGGGTCAAACATTTTGGGTAACCTTCCACAAGCTTCCCACAATAAGTTGTGTGAATTTTGGCCCATTCCTCCTGACAGAGCTGGTGTAACTGAGTCAGGTTTGTAGGCCTCCTTACTCGCACACACCTTTTCCGTTCTGCCATCACATTTTCTATGGGATTGAGGTCAGGGCTTTGTGATAGCCACTCCAATACCTTGACTTTGTTGTCCTTAAGCCATTTTGCCACAACTTTGGAAGTATGCTTGGGGTCATTGTCCATTTGGAAGACCCATTTGCAACCAAGCTTTAACTTCCTGACAGATGTCTTGAGATGTTGCTTCAATATATCCACATAACTTTCCTTTCCACTTGATGCCATCTATTTTGTGAAGTGCACCAGTCCCTCCTGCAGCAAAGCACCCCCACAACATGATGCTGCCACCCCCGTGCTTCACAGTTGGGATGGTGTTCTTCGGCTTGCAAGCTTCCTCCTTTTCCCTCCAAAATGTGCTTCATCCGAAAAGCTATTTTAAAATCGGACATATCGAGTGCATAGAGGAGTTCTGTATCTATAATTCTTAAAATAATTGTTATGCTTTTTGTGAACGTTTATCGTGAGTAATTTAGTAAATTGTTAGTAAATTCCCCGGAAGTTTGCGGGGGGTATGCTTTTTCTGAACGTCACATGCTAATGTAAAAAGCTGTTTTTTGATATAAATATGAACTTGATTGAACAGACATGCATGTATTGTATAACATAATGTCCTAGGTGTGTCATCTGATGAAGATCATCAAAGGTTAGTGCTGCATTTAGCTGTGATTTGGGTTTTTGTGACATTATATGATAGCTTGAAAAATGGGTGTCTGATTATTTCTGTCTGGGTACTCTGCTGACATAATCTAATGTTTTGCTTTCGTTGTAAAGCCTTTTTGAAATCGGACAGTGTGGTTAGATTAACGAGAGTCTTGTCTTTAAATAGCTGTAAAATAGTCATATGTTTGAGAAATTGAAGTAATAGCATTTCAAAGGTTTTGAAAATCGCGCCACAGGATTCAACTGGCTGTTACGTAGGTGGGACGATTTGGTGCCACCTAGCCCAGAGAGGTTAAGGTTTCGAGGCTGACGTTTGGCAACTCGAACATTCAGCTCCCTCCACAGATTTTCTATGAGATTAAGGGCTGGAGACTGGCTAGGCCACTCCAGGACCTTAATGTGCTTCTCGTTGAGCCACTCCTTGTTGCCTTGGCTGTGAGTTTTGGGTCATTGTCATGCTGGAATACCCATCCACGACCCATTTTCAATGCCCTGGCTGAGGGAAGGAGGTTCTCACCCAAGATTTGACAGTACATGGCCCCGTCCATCGTCCCTTTGATGCGGTGAAGTTGTCCTGTCCCCTTAGCAGAAAAACACCCACAAAGCATAATGTTTCCACCTCCATGTTTGACGGTGGGGATGGTGTCTTGGGGTCATAGGCAGCATTCCTCCTCCTCCAAACACAGCGAGTTGAGTTGATGCCAAAGAGCTGCATTTGGGTCTCATATGACCACAACACTTTCACCCAGTTGTCCTCTGAATCATTCAGATGTTCATTGGCAAACTTCAGACGGCATGTATATGTGCTTTCTTGAGCAGGGGGACCTTGCGGGCGCTGCAGGATTTCAGTCCTTCACGGCGTAGTGTGTTACCAATTGTTTTCTTGGTGACTATGGTCCCAGCTGCTTTGAGATCATTGACAAGATCCTCCCATGAAGTTCTGGGCTGATTCCTCACCGTTCTCATGACCATTGCAACTCCACGAGGTGAGATCTTGCATGGAGCCCCAGGCCGAGGGAGATTGACAGTTCTTTTGTGTTTCTTCCATTTGCGAATAATCGCACCAACTGTTGTCACCTTCTCACCAAGCTGCTTGGTGATGGTCTTGTAGCCCATTCCAGCCTTGTGTAGGTCTACAATCTTGTCCCTGACATCCTTGGAAAGCTCTTTGGTCTTGGCCATGGTGGAGAGTTTGGAATCTGATTGCTTCTGTGGACAGGTGTCTTTTATACAGGTAACAAACTGAGATTAGGAGCACTCCCTTTAAGAGTGTGCTCCTAATCTCAGCTCGTTACCTGTATAAAAGACACCTGGGAGCCAGAAATCTTTCTGATTGACAGGGGGTCAAATACTTATTTCCCTCATTAAAATGCAAATCAATTTATTACATTTTTGACATGCGTTTTTCTGGATTTCTTTTGTTGTTATTCTGTCTTTCACTGTTCAAATAAACCTACCATTAAAATTATAGACTGATCATTTCTTTGTCAGTGGGCAAATGTACAAAATCAGCAGGGGATCAAATACTTTTTTCCCCTCACTGTAGGTCAATGTTATTCTCTGAGCCTGACAGGAACATATCCCAGTCTGCGTGAACAAAACAATCTTGAAGCGTTGATTCCGATTGGTCAGAACAGTGTTGAATGGTTCTAGTCACTGGTACATCCTGTTTGAGTTTCTGCCTATAAGACGGTAGGAGCAAGATGGCATCGTGGTCGGATTTGCCAAAGGGAGGGCGGGGCAGGGCTTTTTCTTTCTTTTTTTTCAAGTGGTTGCTGCTTTTTTCTCTCACCAACCCTTTTCAAAGAGCACTGCCTACTTGTCTCGGAGCTACACAGCTTATTCAGAGCCTATTCAAATAAAGTTTCCTCTAGGTACAGATCTAGAATCAGATTCCCCTCCCTCAAACTTAACCTTAACCATTAGTGGGAAAAATGCAAAACTGACCCAGGATCAGCATCTAGGGTCACTTTCACCTTGTGAGTGCTAAAGAACAGTGTGTCCTCACCTGGATCCACTCCCCATTGAACTTGTTTTCAATCTACAATCTCTATTGGTCCTTATAAGCACCTATAAATGCATATTAAAAGGTGCACTTCATCACTTTTTAAATTCATATCCATTATGTCCAGTAGCACCATACATGTAGTAAAAAATATGAGTATTCAGTTGAAAAATGTTGGGAAAGGGGAAAGGGGGACACCTAGTCAGTTGTACAAAGTCAGTTGTATAAAGTCAGTTGTACAACTGAATGCATTCAACTGAAATGTGTCTTCTGCATTTAACCCAACCCCCCAGAAGTGTCATTTTAATACCTATTATGTACAGTATTTAAAATGCATTGCAAGACAGGTGGCACATAGAGCGTGTTCCAAAAAGAGATCACTTCTGTAAAATACATTGTGTCAGAAAAATGTATATAGTATGTATAAGCTGTAAGTAGAAGACTACGTGCGGTTCATTAGTTTACTCCAATTTAAACAGGGGTGGTAGGGTTAGGGGAAAACAATGAAAGAAAATATATATATTTTTAAATATACACAACCAGTCATGTTTGGACACACCTACTCATTCAAGGGTTTCTCTTTATTTTCTACATTGTAGAATGACAGTGAAGACATCAAAGCTATTAAATTACATATATGGAATCATTGAGTAACCAAAAAATTGTTCAACAAAAGCTGGTTGAGATTATTCAAAGCAGCCACCCTTTGCCTGGGTGACAGCTTTGCACACTCTTGGCATTCTCTCAACCAGCTTCACCTGGAATGCTTTTCCAACAGTCTTGAAGAAGTTCCCACATATGCTGAGAACTTGTTGGCAGCTTTTCCTTCACCCTGCGGTGCAACTCCTCCCAAACCATCAATTGGGTTGAAGTCAGGTGATTGTGTAGGCCAGGTCATCTGATGCAGCACACCATCACTCTCATTCTTGGTCAAATAGCCCTTAGTGTGTTGGTTCATTGTCCTGTGGAAAAACAAATTATAGTCCCACTAAGCGCAAACCAGATGGGATGGTGTATTGCTGCAGAATGCTGTGGTAGCCATGCTGGTTTAGTATGCCTTGAATTCTAAATAAATCACTGAAGGTGTCACCAGTAAAGCACCCCCACACCATCACAACTCCTCCTCCGTGCTTCACGGTGGGAACCACAGATGCAAAGATCATCCGTTCACCTACTCTGCATCTCACAAAGACACGGCGGTTGGAACCAAAAATCTCAAATTTGGACTAATCAGATAAAAGGACAGATTTCCACCAGTCTTGTGTCCTTGGCTCGTGTTTTTAGGCCCAAGCAAGTCTCTTCTTCTGATTGGTGTCCTTTAGTAGTGATTTCTTTACAGCAATTTGACCATGAAGGCCTGATTCACAAAGTCTCCTCTGAACAGTTGATGTTGAGATGTGTCTATTACTTGAATTCTGTGAAGCATTTATTTTGGCTGCAATTTGTGAGGCTGGTAACTCTAATGAACGTATCCTTTGCAGCAGAGGTCTTCCTTTCCTGTGGCGGTCCTTATGAGAGCCAGTTTCATCATAGCGCTTGATGGTTTTTGCGACTGCAGAATTGACTGACCGTCATGTCTTAAAGTAATGATGGACTGTCGTTTCTCTTTGCTTTTTTGAGCTGTTCTTGCCATAATATGGACTTGGTCTTTTACCAAATAGGGCTATCTTCTGTATACCACCCCTACCTTGTCACAACACAACTGATTTGCTCAAACACATAAAGGAAAGAAATTCCACAAATTAACATTTAACAAAGCACACCTGTTAAATTCATTCCAGGTCAAAAAGCTGGTTGAGAGAATGCCAAGAGTGTGCAAAGCTGTCATCAAGGCAAAGGGTGGCTACTTTGAAGAATCTCAAATATAAATATATTTTGATTTGTTTAACCCTTTTTTTGTTCCTATATGATTCCATATGGGTCTCCCAAGTGGCGCAGCGATCTAAGGCACTGCATCTCAGTGCTAGAGGAGTCACTACAGACCCTGGTTTGATTCCAGACTGTATCACAACTGGCCGTGATTGGGAGTCCCATAGGGCGGCGCACAATTGGACCAGCGTCGTCCGGGTTAGGGTTTGGCCGGGGTAGGCCGTCATTACTATTTCAGGGAGCATCAACAGTGTTATCTGCCTACCTGGTAGCTACTGGTTTACATTCAGATAAAATTGAGAAATTAACTCCGTTTTTCTAGATCATTCTATCGAGCCCATTTTGCATCAGAATCCACTTCCTGCTCTCTACACAGCTTGGGTTTGTTCATAAATATTCCCGCAGCAAACTGTCACGCCACATTGTGTCATTTGAATAAGTCAGCGAGTATTTATACAGTCTTTGCATCGACTGCAGTACAAACTACAGGCGTAATTACACCTATCCATTCCTTTCAGATCTCTACATAGAATTAAAACACAAATTAAACTGTATTGTCCAACAAAAGATCTAAAGCAATCTGTTAAGACCAGTTAAGACCAGTACCATCCAGTTTAAGACCCTCACCTAGCGATGCTCCAGTCAGGTTCGATCTTGAAGATAGTGGGGTCATCGGTGTAGTTGAATTTGACCTCTGGGTTTCTGAGCTCAGCTGAGTTGATGTCCACCATGACGGGGGTACCTCCAGGACTCTGACCCGCCGGGGTCACACACACCATCTCCCTGGCACTCCGCCTGGAAGGGAAGAGGGAGTGTGTAACGTGAAGGAAAAGCATGTCATGTCACACATACACACACGCTAACTGAGATGAAGCCACACGAGGCACACTCACACACACAGAGACAAAAAAAATAACACCACACGTAACCTCTGCTCTGTAAAGATCTTCAACAATGCTAAACATGACACACACACACCCAACCACACAAGAACTCTAAGGGAGTTTTCACACATTGTTCTGCGCTATAGTTTGAATCAGAGTTCGGTTATTTGTATTTTGTTTTAAAATTCTGGTTGGTTTTACATTACCAAATAACAAACGAACTAAAATGCCTAAACAAAACCACATTTTCATGAAAGTCATTCGTTTATTGGAGAAAAATGCTCAAGTTAAATCTATCTATGACTATAAAAGCATTACTTGTGTGTCCCAAACTTCATATTACTTTCGCTTTTGTCTTCCAACAACATCTGGGAGGAAAAAGCGCAATAGAAACTAACTGTGACGTGAATAGTGAATTTATTCAGCAGACTATATCCCTGGTACAGACCCAGTCTCCCCTAATCTGTACTGGATGTGCTCATAAATGCGCTGCTACTCAAAGACTGTTTCAGAGATGTGAAGTTATGGTACTGCGTGCATTTCGTAAAATGCTATCAGTCAAACAACCACTAATACTGCGCGCCTCTAGTTATTTTCCTGCAGCGAACCGCACCATGGTATGAAATCGGACCGAGACCACCCTTTTTGAGTGAACCACGGTGCGTTGTTTAGTGCGCTCCCGAGGGCTGATAATGTTCACCAGTCCAAATGAACCGAACTAAGTGGGAAAACGCGCCCGAGTTCGGAAAAAACCCTCCAAACCAATTTGGTTTGAAAGCCCCATAAGACCGCCAAGAGCAGCAGCGTCTCTTTCTCCCTGACTGATCTGGAGTGGCAGCCGTCTCTTTCTCCCTGACTGATCTGGAGTGGAAGCAGTAGCTTTCTCCCTGACTGATCTGGAGTGGAAGCAGTCGCTTTCTCCCTGACTGATCTGGAGTGGAAGCAGTAGCTTTCTCCCTGACTGATCTGGAGTGGAAGCAGTCGCTTTCTCCCTGACTGATCTGGAGTGGAAGCAGTCGCTTTCTCCCTGACTGATCTGGAGTGGAAGCAGTCGCTTTCTCCCTGACTGATTTGGAGTGGAAGCAGTCACTTTCTCCCTGACTGATCTGGAGTGGCAGCCGTCACTTTCTCCCTGACTGATCTGGAGTGGCAGCCGTCTCTTTCTCCCTGACTGATCTGGAGTGGAAGCAGTCGCTTTCTCCCTGACTGATCTGGAGTGGAAGCAGTCGCTTTCTCCCTGACTGATCTGGAGTGGAAGCAGTCGCTTTCTCCCTGACTGATCTGGAGTGGCAGCCGTCTCCTTCTCCTTGACTGATATGAAGTGGCAGCAGTCTCAGAGACTGCCCGTCATCACAATGTGATACAACCCCCTCCAACATGCAGCCAGCTGTGCTGTGTTATGAATGTTTCTTGTGGTTTGGCTTTGTTAGCCAAACTTTTCACTCTGCGGAGTGGGTTACTTCCAATGCCTTGACAAAATGTTGTGTTGGCAAAGCAGACATCCAAAAGATGTAGTGCGTGTTTGTACATCAGTATAATGTGAGGGATCCTGTGACTGTATAGTTTGTAAGAGAGAGAGAGAGAGAGTGTGTGTGTGTGTGTGTGTGTGTGTGTGTGTGTGTGTGTGTGTGTGTGTGTGTGTAAATGTGTGTGTAAATGTTTTCCTACATTATCAGGACTTGAATGTCCTGACAAGAAACCAGAAAATGTTGAAAAGTCTGGACTGTTTTCATGACCTGAATTTGTTAAAATTCTATTTTAGGCATAAGGGTTAGGTTTAAGGTTTGGTTTCACCAAGTCTAAGACCTGTTGAAGCCGCATTGAATAACAGATTCACCACATGGAAAATCAGAAAGTTCCACCCAAAAAATCAAAAGGAAGTTTGTTCTGAAGTGTCTGTCCTATATCTGAGAGATAAGATTAGGATATTTTAGTTTATTTTTTACATGCATTTAACCCCTTGTTATTGGCTCTAAACAGTCTAAGCCCTGTATAAGCAGGGGAGGGGGTTCTACTAAGCCATCTGGAATTGTTTTAACATCATATCAAGGATCTTTTTACTATTTGATTTTTAATTTTAAGACCCCTTGAAGCGTACAAAATATAGATAAAAAAGTATACCTTTTTATTTTGTTTGGCTTTACTGCTATTAGCCCATACAAATGCATTGGATAACAGAGTCACTACATGGAACAGATAGTCCCCTCCGTGTCCGTCTTATATGTGAGAAATATTTTTCATGTATTTAACCCCTTATTTTTGGCACTAAACAGTCTCCCTATGTAGTGCATTCAGAAAGTTTTCAGACCCCTTAACATTTTCCACATTTTGTTACATTACAGCCTTATTCTAAAATGGATTAAATTGTTTTTTTTCTTCATCAATCTACACACAATGCCCCATAATGACGAAGTGAAATGCATGTTTTTAGAAATGTTTTTTTTTTAAATACCATATTTACAAAAGTATTCAGACCCTTTGCTATGAGACTCAAAACTGAGCTCAGGTGCATCCTGTTTACATTGATGATCCTTAATTGGAGTCCACCTGTGGTAAATTCAATTGATTGGACATGTTTTGAAAAGGCACACACCTGTCTATATAAGGACCCACTGTTGACAGTGCATGTCAGAGCAAAAATCAGGCCATGAGGTTGAAGGAATTGTCCGTAGAGCTCCGAGACAGGATTGTGTCAAGGCAAAGATCTGGGGAAGGCTACCAAAAAATGTCTGCAGCATTGAATGTCCCCAAGAACACAGTGGCCTCCATAATTCTTAAATGGAAGAAGTTTGGAACAAACAAGACTCTTTCTAGAGCTGACCGCCCGGCCAAACTGAGCAATTGGGAGAGAAGGGCCTTAGTCATGGAGGTGACCAAGAACCCGGTGGTCACACTGACAGAGCTCCAGAGTTCCTCTGTGGAGATGGAAGAACCTTCCAGAACGACAACCATTTCTGCAACCTTCCACCAATCACTCCTCAGTAAAAGGTACATGACAGCTCGCTTGGAGTTTGCCAAAAGGTACCTAAAGGACTCAGACCATGATTGACCAAGATAGAATTCTTTGGCCTGAATGCCAAGCGTTACGTCTGGAGGAAACCTGGCACCATCCCTGCTGTGAAGCATAGGTTGCAGCATCATGCTATGGGGATGTTTTTCAGTGGCAGGGACTGGGAGACTTGTCAGGATCGAGGGAAAGATAAATGGAACAATGTCCAGAGAGATCATTGATGAAAACCTGCTCCAGAGGGCTCAGGACCTCAAACTGGGGCAAAGGTTCACATTCTAACAGGAAAATGACCCTAAGCACACAGCCAAGACAACGTAGGAGTAGCTTCGGTACAAGTCTCTGAATGTCCTTGAGTGGCCCAGCGAGAGCCCAGAATTTAACTCGATCGAACATCTCTGGAGAGACCTGAAAATAGCTGTGCAGTGAGAGCTTGAGAGAATCTGCAGAGAAGAATGGGAGAAACTCCCCAAATACAGGTGTGCTAAGTGTGTAGCGTCATAGCCAATATGATTTGAGGCTGTAATCGCTGCCAAAGGTGCTTCAACAAAGTACTTTAGCAAAAACTGTTTTTAATTTATTTTTTGCTATGTCATTATAGGTTACAGTGCGTAGATTGATGAGAAAAAAAGTTTTTCAATCCATTGCGGAATAAGGCTGTACTTTCCGAATGCACTGTACTTCCTTTCATTTTTCCAACTGGTACCGGGGGACCTTCAGATGAGTCATTTTGGCCTGTGGGTGTCCTAGAACAAAACAACCAACATGTACGTATTTGTGAGTCTCACCTTCCCACGGAGGAGTCACAGCGTGTAGCCTTAACTATTTTGGATGCTACAGACAGAAGTTGACAGATCGGCTGTACCAACTTCAGATGGATCCCACGATGTTGTGGGGGTTGTAGAGCAAAACAGAGAACACCATCATGTTCTTGAGAGGCCAAACCGTTCAGACGCTACAGACACATTTCGGGATGTCTCATGGTCTGACAAACATTGCTCGAGCTCTATGATCTTTCCCCGCAGACGCGGAAGTGCGACATAGGCGGATACGGTAGATTGAGACACATCCAATGCAAATAACAGATCTCTAGCTTAAACTGACAGATTTATATTGGGAGTTTTTTATTATGCTAATTACATTTCTGCGGGGGCGCAGATGTTGACCTTAGGGTTAAGGTTAGGAGTTCAGGTTTTGGGGTTAACGTTTTGGGAAAATAGCATTTTGAATGGGAATACAAATTCATGTCAAAAAAGCTGTGTGTGTGGGTGTGTGTGTGTGTTCAGGCTGTATGTGTGTGTGCATTTGAATTTTTATTGATCAAGGATCCCCAACAGTTCCTGCCAAGGCAGCAGCTACTCTTCCTGGAGTCCAGCAACATTAAGGCAGTTATATACAATTTAAAAAGTGACATGACATTACATTTCATAACACTTTTCACAACACATTGTGTTCCCTTAGGCGACTACTCTACCACCACATACCTACAATACAAAATCCATGTGTACGTGTGTGTAGAGTGCGTGTTTTATCATGTGAATGTGCGTGCTAGCGCTTGTCTGCGTATGCATGTGTCTGCCTGTGTGTGTGTGTCTCTTCAAAGTCCCCACTGTTCCATAAGGTGTATTTGTATCAGTTTTATAAATCTGATTATACTGCTTGCATCAGTTACCTGATGTGGAATAGAGTTCCATGTAGCCATGGCTCTATGTAGTACTGTGCACCACCCATAGTCTGTTCTTGACTTGGGGATTGTGAAGATACCCCACAAGACATGCCACCAAAGGTATGCAACTGAACAATAGTCTTGGTGCGACAAAACTAGGGCTTGTAGGACCTTCCTTGTTGATTGTGTTGTTAAAAAGGCATAGCAGCGCTTATTATGGACAGACTTCTCCGCATCTTAGCTACAGTTGTATAAACATGTTTTGACCATGACAGCATACAATCCAGGGTTACTCCAAGCAGCTTAGTCACCTCAATTTACTCAATTTCCACATTATTAATTACAATATTTAGTTGAGGTTTAGGGTTTAGTGAATGATTTGTCCCAAATACAGTGCTTTTATTTATTTTATTTAGGACTAGCTTATTCCTTGCCACCCATTCTGAAACTAATTGCAGCTCTTTGTTAAGTGTTGCAGTGACTTCACTCGCTGTAATAGCTGACGTGTATAGTGTTGAGTCATTCACATACATACTTTACTCAAAGCCAGTGGCATGTCATTAGTAAAAAGTAAAAAGGGGCCAAGACAGCTGCCCTGGGGAATTCCTGATTCTACCTGGATTATGTTGGAGAGGCTTCCATTAAAGAACATCCTCTGTGTTCTGTTAGACAGGTACCTCTTTGCCCACAATAAAGCACGTGGTGTAAACCCATAACACATATTTTTCCATCTGCAGACTATGATCGATAATGTCAAAAGCCACACTGAAGTCTAACAAAATGGTAGCCACAATCTTTTTATCAACAATTTCTCTCAGCCAATCATCAGTCATGATTGTGCCCTGCTTGTTGAATGTCCTTCCCCATAAGCGTGCTGAAAGTCAGTTGTCAATTTGTTTACAGTAAAATAGCATTGTATCTTATCCAAATGTTTTACCAAATGTTTACTAAGGGTTAGTAACAGGATGATTGAGACTGTAAAGGGAGCTTAACTATTCTTTGTTAACATAATTTATTTTCCTTCCCTCCAGGCCTGAGGGCACACACTTTCTAGTAGGCATAGATTTCTACAAAAATATATATATATATTTCACATTTATTTAACCAGGTAGGCCAGTTGAGAACAAGTTCTCATTTACAACTGCGACCTGGCCAAGATAAAGCAAAGCAGTGAAACAAAAAACAACAACAGAGTTACACATGGAATAAACAAGCGTACAGTCAATAACACAATAGAAAAAAGTATATATACAGTGTGTGCAAATGGAGTAAGGAGGTAAGGCAATAAATAGGCCATAGTAGCGAAGTAATTACAATTTGGCAAATTAACACTGAAGTGATAGATGTGCAGATGATGATGTGCAAGTAGAAATACTGGTGTGCAAAAGAGCAAAAAAGTAAATAAAAACAAAATGGGGATGAGGTAGGTAGTTGGGTGGGCTTTTTACAGATGGGCTATGTAAAGCTGCAGCGAACAGTAAGCTGCTCAGATAGCTGATGCTTAAAGTTAGTGAGGGAGATAAGTCTCCAACTTCAGCGATTTTTGCAATTCGTTCCAGTCATTGGCAGCAGAGAACTGGAAGGCAGCCAAATGAGGTGTTGGCTTTGGGGATGACAAGTGAGATATACCTGCTGGAGCGCGTGCTACGTGTGGGTGTTGATATGGTGACCAGTGAGCTGAGATAAGGCGGAGCATTACCTAGCAAAGACTTATGGATGACCTGGAGCCAGTGGCTCTGGCGACGAATATGTAGCGAGGGCCAGCCGACGAGAGTATACAGGTCACAGTGGTGGGTGGTATATGGGGCTTTGGAGACAAAAAGGATGGCACTGTGATAAACAGCATCCAGTTTGCTGAGTAGAGTGTTGGAGGCTATTATAATTTCAGAATTGAATCAGTTATATATGGATGTGTAGCGTCAGCATTTGTTGCTAGCATGTCATTCTTAAGTTTGCTAATCTTACCAATGAAAAAAATCATTATCAGTGGGTTTTGTCAGTGGGTTTTGTGATGAATGAGCAATCTGATTTAATGAATGATGAAGCTGAGTTTGCCTTTTTTGCAAAAAATTTCATTGAAGGTGCTTCAAACCTTTTTACAATCATTCTTTATATAATGTATCTTTCTTTCTTAGCATAGTTTCTTCTTTTTATTCAGTTCGTCACATGATTTCTCAATTTGCAGTATGTTTGCCAATCGGTTGTGCAGCCAGAATTATTTGCCATTCCTTTTGCCTCATCCCTCTCGGTTTTAATTTCTCATCAATCCACGGGGATTTAACAGTTTTTACAGTCATTTTCTTAATGGGTGCATGCTTATTAGTAACTGGAATAAGCGATTTCCTAAATATGTCAAGTGCAGAGTCTGGTTGCTCCTCATTACACACCACAGAGCAACAAATATTCTTTACATCAACAACATAGGAATCACTACAAAACGTATTGTCTTATACTCTACATTAGGCCCAGCCTTTGGTACTTTGGTATTCCTAAATATGGCTACTATATTGTGATCACTACATCCGATGGATTTGGATACTGCTTTAAAAAACATTTCTGCAGCCTTAGTAAATATGTGATCAATACATGTTGATGATTTAATTGCTGTGCTGTTTGTCACTACCCTGGTAGGTTGACTGATAACCTGAACAAGGTTGCAGGCACTGGTTACAGTTTGAAGCTGTTGGCAGCTTAATGAAAGCCAGTCAATAATTAAATCACCCAGAATATATATCTCTGTTGATATCACATACATTATCAAGCATTTCACACATGTTATCCAGATACTTAGTGTTAGCACTTGGTGGTCTATAGCAGCTTCAGGTGAGGCAGATGAACCTGTAGCCATATTTCTTCAACAGCGTGTGTGATGAGTGCAGACTTTCCCATCTCACAACAATTATTTTGGACATAAATCTCATCTATTGTGGACCAGAAACAGAGACAAGGAGAGAGAGGAAAGAGGACAAAAACACATTAGTGAGACACCAGCAGCTGAGAGGAAACTAAGTGGAAGGGAAAATAAGCTAGGATGCATTTCTGCGAGCACATCCCGCTGTCTCGTAACAAGCAATTTAAACGCCCCGTCTTCCAGGGCATGGCTGAAAGGTGTACGGGGAAGAAGGGAAGGAAAATAAGAAAAAGAAAAGCACCTTTTCCACATTCCGCTCGCGCCGTCTTGTTGCCCGGGCAACAACTTTCATAACCCTTGCTGGCGAAACCCGCGGTGCGCCGTACATATTTTGACAAGGTTGTTGTCAGCCGGCACAAAATAATGGGAGAAGAGAGGGCCAGAAATAGAGAGACAGAGAGAAAGTGGAAGAAAGGGGTTGCAGAGGGACTGGCTGAATGATTATGGTAAATGCACTTTGATTAAAGTGGCCGTGTTGAAAGAAAATACATTAGGGTGTGAGGGACACGTGGAAAAGTCAGGTGACTTTTCAAATCCATTATTTTAGGGACATAGAACATCACTATGCTAGAGCGGGTCTGAAAGGACAATGCTATGTATGTTCTGTTCCAATATCAAAAGTCTAGTGCAGGGGTCACCAACCTTTTCTAGCATGAGAGCTACTTGAAAAAAATGAAACTTGTCTCGAGCTACTATTTTTTTCATGGCTTTCAAATCGGCACATTCTTCTCTTCTCCTTTACCCTGCAACTCTTCCCCTGGTACTTGGTGTACAAGATATGCGTTTTCTGTTAACATACCTGGTTAATAAACTACTAAGGGGGCCCCATAAAATTATATTACCCTGAATTCTGTTTTCTGTTTTATTTTCCCTGGTTTGGGATTTTTTTTCATTTTTTACTCGCAATATTACAATTATTCATAGAGAAACAAAATGAAAATGGATGTTCTGAGTCCATGCCAATGCTTAAAACACATATCAAGAATATTTTTGAGGTCTGAAAAAAAATGGTAACATTTCAATATTTGAATGTAATTCCCCTTTAATTGAGCGTCTAGCAAGTGATGTATCGTGATGTTTCTGCTGTTAGGCATACTGCTGCAACACATGTCATGACAAAGTCTGCAAAACAATCGCCACCCAATTGATACAAATAATCATTATATAGTTGTCAGGTAAGCCTACTTTGCAGTTAACATTTAACCTCACTAGGGTAGGGGGCACTATTTTCACCTCCGGATGAAAAGCGTGCCCAAAGTAAACTGCCTGCTACTCAGGCCCAGAGCTAGGATATGCATATAATTGGTAGATTTGGATAGAAAACACAAAAGTTTCCAAAACTGTTAAAATAATGTCTGTGAGTATAACATAACTGATATGGCAGGCGAAAACCTGAGGAAAATCCATCCAGGAAGTGCCATTATTTTGAAATGGCTGTTTTTCCAATGAAAGCCTATCCACCATTTAAAGGGATAGGACCCATATTCTGTTCCCTATGGCTTCCACTAGTTGTGAACAGTCTTTAGACATTGTTTCAGGCTTTTATTCTGAAAAATGAGGGAGAATTACCATTTTGAGTGAGTGGATAGTGGGATGTCCCCAGAGCTGTTTGCTGCGCACGACCGAGAGCGCGCCTTTCTTGTTTTTCTTTTATATTGGCGACGCTATTGTTCGGTTGAAATATTATCGATTATTTAGGCAATTGACAACCTGAGGTTTGATTATAAACATCGTTTGACATGTTTCTACAAACTTTACCGGTACTATTTGGAATTTGCGTCTGCCTGTTGTGACCGCCTTTGAGCCATTGGATTACTGAACAAAACGCGCCAACAAAATTGAGGTTTTTGGATATAAAGAGGGACTTTATCGAACAAAACAAACATTTATTGTGTAACTGGGAGTCTTGTGAGTGCAACCATACGAAGATCATCAAAGGTAAGTGATTAATTCTATTGCTATTTCTGACTTTCGTGACTAATCTACATTTACATTTAAGTCATTTAGCAGACGCTCTTATCCACTTGGCTGGTAACTGTATGTAATGTTTTGGGCGCTGTCCTCAGATAATCACATGGTTTGCTTTCGCCGTAAAGCCTTTTTGAAATCTGACACGGCAGCTGGATTAACAACAAGTTAAGCTTTATTTTGATATATTACACTTGTGATTTCATGAAAGTTAAATATTTGAATTTAGTATTTTTGAATTTCACGCTCTGCAATTTCACTGGATGTAGGCCAGGTGGGACGCTACCGTCCCTGGTACCCATATGAAGTTTTAATTTAGAAGGTTTTCCGTCTACCCACAAGACAGTTATCATTAGCATTGCTAACTGGCTACATACAGAGTGATAGATAAACGCTGGGAGCAATATTCCTGCAAATTAATTGGCAGATATTGTGTTATATTTGGCTTTTTACCAGGGGTGGGATAATGTCAATGTGGCTTTGATTGAACTAGACAAAGTGGCAGCAAGCCTCCCAGTGGGCATCCACCTTGATTTCACCTATCCTGTTTTTTCAGATTAGTGCAGATGAAGGAGATTAGGGGAGGAAGCTACCTTTGACTATTGAGAGGAGCCCTCGTGACTGTAGCAGAACAGTTCAAGATGACTAACCCTAACCCTATCATACACTATCATATTATATTATTATCATCCATTTGTATCGCTAGTATTTGGAATTCTATACTATAACAAATACAGCAGCTGTCTTTTCAGGGCTAGTCAAGGTTTTAGTTCAACATGTTTCCCCATATCAACAGATGTCATTGCAGCATCCCTTGTATAAACCGTGTCACATATGGCTGTCTATATACCACTAACCAATCATGTTGGTAGTGCTTACATTAAATCTCAAGCTAATTGTTCCAAGAAACTACAGTCTGCGTAGCAAGATAAATGTATGGGTATTTCCAGGGTCTTTAAAGGGGGGCTGAACTGGCTGATTTTGCCTCAGTTTCCTCATTAAGAAATGCGACAGAAGATGACATGAGTGTCTTGTGTGGTGGTTTGATGTGGGCTGTGAACGTTTGATTGTCTTCTCCCATGTTCTTCTCTCATTCAGTTTTCATTATTTTCGTTTTCTATGTTTCCCAACCCTCTTCTTAGATGTGTTAACAAGGCATTCTCCTCTCTATGTGAGGTTCTGACCATCTGCTAATATGTTCATTTGAGGCTTTATATGAGTGCATGGAACCCTGCGAGTTCACTGTGTGTGTTTCACCATGACGGACTATGAAGACAGAGAGCACTCGCTGCAGGAGAACAGACTCTCTGTGTGTCGTGTTTTCTCGCCTTTCCAGCTTCTCTGAATATCTGATCGAACGTTGGAGAATTTACCAAGCTCGTAACATGTAGCGCAACGGGAAAACATGATTACTATAGAGAGTATTTGAAACCCTAATTCTAGATCATTGCTCTTCAATGGAGGATAAACCATAGAAGGTTGGTCATGCCCGTAGCAGAGATAGTCATTCCCGTCACAAATAACAGTAGTCATTCTCAAAATAAATGCAAGTTAGTCCATCACTTACAGCAGTTAACTTATAGAGATATCGATACAGCACTAAACACAATGTTATCAATAATAAACAATATCCCAAAGACAAGACGAGTGGGCGATGTAAGAGTTTACCTCTCGAAGCGGCAGGGATGGAGGCCGATCTTGACAGCCACAGCGCTGCCCGCGTTGAGGTGGCTCCCCTCAATGGTGATGCGAGTTCCCCCCGAGAGGGGGCCCTTGGAGGGCTGTACCCGCGTGAAATAGGGAGACTGGGGAAGAGGAACACACCAAGAGAACACATCAGATATAGGAATTCATTTGTTCTGGGATCAACTGTTGTTCTGGGATAAACTGTTGTTTTTCAATTGATGAAAGAACACAACCTTACAGAAGGACATTTCAACACAGGTATGATAAGAGCTTACCACAAAAGTGAAGGCCTTGGGTGAGACGACTTTGTAGTCGGTGTGTGCGCAGTCCCTCACACATACTTCCACGTGAGCCTCCTGCACACGGTAACCTGTCGCATCAGCCAGCTTACATACGATCCTGAGAGAGAGAGAGAGAGAGAGAGAGAGAGTGAGTGGCACTACACATATGATCATAGCCATTGGCATATCCATAGCATTAGTCCAAGGGTAACCAAGCCATAGAACATAGCAATAGCCCTGCACATATCCATAGCCATGCTACTGTGTGTGATGGTGAGGACATCCACTTGTACCTAGAGAGGTATGATAGGAGAGAGGTTCAATGTGTCTCTATGAGTGTATTAAAGGAGATTATAACCCCATAAGCCTTGTGTTTGGCCTTGGGCGGCGGCTTGCCAAATTAAAATTCATTTTAGAAATGATTCAGGCAGAGGACAAGAGTCTGAGGTGGTTGGGCACCGCGGGCGAGAACACACACAGACATGTGCTAGCATGTGTGTAATCAGCACGGACACACCACACACACAGAGGATTGAGCACACACATACACGGATGCATGCATACATACACACACAAACACACACACACACACACACACACACAGAGCCCTCATGTTTTACCCTCCTCAGACACTCTGGACTGTTAATTAGCCACATAAAATGAGGGAGAGAGAGAAGGAGAAAAGAGAGCTGGATTTAAGTGAGAGGGGGGTGATTAATTGAACAAGCTCCTATCCTCCCCATCTCTCTGCTGTCCCCCCCTCACTCCCTTTATCTGCCTGCGATGAGTTATTAACTCCGTTGCTTTTGTCCTCGCTGTAGGTGGCCACGGCAACCGCTCTCCATCGCCGTGGCGATGACGTCAGCGTTCCGATGCAATTATTTGTTTGGTCTCACGCAGGCAGGGACAACGATTAGAGTGAGGAGACTTTTTAGGAGATGATTGTGTAAATGGAGCCATTTTCACTGGCATCATCACAGTGACGATAAGAGGAATATCAGGTAGACAAATTGGAACCATAACAGAGGGAGAGACAGAATGATATACCGTATGTGAGTGTGAGAAAATAATCTCACGATGTACAGGTTTTTATGTGTGTATACTCTATTTGCATGTGCTGTATGCACACAACTTACTGTCGGAGGACGTGTGTGTGTGCACGTGTGTTTGCGCATCTACTCCTTTGTGAGAGCGTGTGGGCTGAGCTTGACCAGACCTGAATCCGTGACGACCTTATCCAATCTCCACACTGCACATGCCAGTTAACCCTAACCTTTGTGCTCATTGCCGTAACCTGCCTCCTCCGTTATGGCTCTGACAGGGTTACAGAGATGACACGAGCAGTCACTTCCGAGTCGCTCCATATGGGGAAAATGCCTTTAAATCACCCTGACTGGTTTAGAGTGTGGACCACTGCCGCCAAGTGTTTGCCATCATGGCAACGTGCCCTACTTGTAACCGGAAAGACAGGGGTCAAGCGTTAGCCCCTCACGTTTGGAGGTGACAGCAGGGTTGAAACAAACACAAGTATCCTTGAAACAACTATCTTCATATACAGTAGGATCCAAATATGTTTAAGTACAGATATAAAGTAAATCAGAAATATCCACTTTTATGATTGTAGGATATTTGTCAGTACCGATGACAGTGACACAAAGTGTTGTTTGTTTGTTGGCGGACCTTGTGGTGCTTGGGGAAATGCAGCTTTCCTTTAGTCATTTACGCTTCTAAACACTAAGGTCCTTCATATAAGCAACATACACTCTCACCATGAGTCAGTGATAGTTTATGACGTCAGCGTGATTTGAATACGGTTGAAAAGGTGTTTGTGCATGATCTGTATCTCTTAGTGAGCCAGACAAGTCTCCTAGCATGCCAGGAAGTAAGAGAATGTGACAATGGGTTAAAAGAGAAGAGCTAAGAGGAACAGGAGAGGGAGAGACTAGGGCATTTGTGGACTGAGACAAAGAGATGAAAGAGAAGAAAGTGAGATGGGTAGATAGAAAATAGGGCTAACAGTTGGAGGGAGGGGAGACATGCATACCGAGAGAGAGATAAAGAGATGGAATAAGGCATCAAAACAGAGGACAGAGGCAGGAGTACAAAGAGACTAATAGTCACTGACTGTTCAGCGCTGATGTACTCTGCCTCCACGGGGGTGCAGGCCACCTTGCCGATGCGGACCCCCATCTGGATGTCCTTGAACTGCAGACCCAGGTTCTCCCCCGTGATGGTCAGCATGGTTCCACCCTGTCTGGGACCCGTCTCTGGAGACAACTGGAGAGGAGTGAGGACAGACCTGAGTTTCTAGTTTTAATTTCACCTGCACAAGTACAGTGAAATGAATTTATTGCAAACTCCAAATCCAACAACGCAGTAACCAATATCAATATAACACTAAAAATAACAAGGCAGAACAAAAGCACAGAATAAATAAAAATAAGAAGAACAAGCTAAATACAGGGTCAGTTCCAATACCATATTTACAATGTGCAGAGATACTGGAGTGATGGAGGTAGACATGTGTTGGGGTAAGGTGACTAGGCATCATGATGCCTGATAAATAGAGTGGCTACAGCGTATATGATGATTGTGTGAGTGCATGTGTGTTGAGTCAGTATATGTTGTGAGTGTGTTGGCGTGTCAGTGTGCGGGAGTGTGTAGAGTCCTGTGAGTGTGCATAGAGACTATAAATAAAATACAAGGGTCAACTCAGATAGCCATTCTGTTAGAAGCTGTTCAGGAGCCTGTTGGTATCAGACTTGATGTACCGGTACTGCTTACCATGCGAAAGCAGAGAGAGCAGTCTATGCCAATTACTGTTATAAGCTAGTAGTATTATCATAATAAGTTATAGGACTCAAACCAAGGTCCCTGCGCCATTCAGTCTGGTTTTGACAATATGCATGTATGCCAAAAAAAACACCATTGCATTGACATTTAACAGAGAGAGATCTTGATATTGGCTTCAAAAGGTTAATTTCCAAAGTCGTGAACTCGTCCATCCAACATATTGTCACAGGTGCATGTTTATATTGGTCATGTTCACACACCGTTCGCAGCTCTCACAAATTAGCTTTACTTTTAGCAGTGATTTTCAACACAGCTTTGTTTATATACCCATCCACCCAAACAGCCCCTTTATCAAAACACCAGCTAACCAGTCTTTCAAGTCTCACTATTCATCTGCTAAATGCTATTAGGAGTTCAGGTTATGACCCATTTCCTTTAGTGAATGATCCTGAGGGTGCTTTAGAGGTGCTCACGGTAATGGCTGCCCACAGCTGCCCTGTACTAATCAGTGGACCATTTATCTGGACCTGTACAGACAACGGCCCTGCCTATATCATTCATCTAGCATGATTAAGACCTGCGTTAATTAGATTAGTGCTGAGGGTAACATCCATTTGTCTGACCCACCTGCCCTGGTTATTCACTGTTATTCGCTCACCCCCTCTACAGCTGCTGGTCGCTGAGGTGACATTTTGACCCCCGGCGGGACAAAGTCGGTGTGTGTGTGTGTGTGTGCACATGAGGTGAGCACTCTCACAAGCATTTGTGTCCTTCGCTCTCTCAATCCACATAGACATGCATTGAGACAGACAGACCTTTGTGTGCACGTGTACACACACACACACACACACACACACACACACACACACACACACACACACACACACACACACACACACCTCCCCTTAATGGAGCACAGCAGGTCAAACTAACATTATTAGAATAAAGCCCCCCCGTCTCCCGCGCTCCGTCTCCTGCCCTCCGTCTCCCGCCCTCCGTCTCCCGCCCTCCGTCTCCCGCCCTCCCGCGCTCCTTGTCCCGCGCTTCTCCTCCCGCGCTCCGTCTCCCGCGCTCCGTCTCCCGCCCTCCGTCTCCCGTGCTCCGGCGCGCCGTCTCCCGCCCTCCGTCTCCCGCGCTCCGTGTCCCGCGCTCCCGCGTTCCGTCTCCCGCCCTCCGTCTCCCGCCCTCCCGCCCTCCGTCTCCCGCGCTCCGTCTCCCGCGCTCCGTCTCCCGCGCTCCGTCTCCCGCGCTCCGTCTCCCGCCCTCCCGCGCTCCGTCTCCCGCCCTCCCGCGCTCCGTCTCCCGCCCTCCCGCGCTCCGTCTCCCGCCCTCCCGCGCTCCGTCTCCCGCCCTCCGTCTCCCGCCCTCCGTCTCCCGCTCTCCCGCACTCCGTCTCCCGCGCTCCGTCTCCCGCGCTCCCGCGCTCCGTCTCCCGCGCTCCGTCTCCCGCGCTCCGTCTCCCGCGCTCCGTCTCCCGCGCTCCGTCTCCCGCGCTCCGTCTCCTTCGCTCCGTCTCCCGCCCTCTCGCTCCCCCTCCCTCTCTCCCCCTCTCTACATCAATCTACTGTGTAGTGAAGTCCATCTACATGTACTCTGTAGAACAGAACAGAACGCATGTATGTATCTTTGTTAATGTTCAAGGGATGCATGCTAGAGGCTAGCAATAACACACTAACAGTTTCAAGGGACCTGTTTTCCTGTGGCACATTGTTTTAAAATAGTATAGTGGTATAAAAACACAGTGGTATAAAAACAAAGTGGTGGCACAGTGGTATAAAAACATATTATCGAATAACCTGGGTATGTGTCACGTGTATTATCAAATAACCTGGATATGCGTCACGTGTATTATCAAATAACCTGGATATGCGTCACGTGTATTATCAAATAACCTGGATATGCGTCACGTGTATTATCAAATAAGTGGATATGCGTCACGTGTATTATCAAATAAGTGGATATGCGTCACGTGTATTATCAAATAAGTGGATATGCGTCACGTGTATTATCAAATAACCTGGATATGCGTCACGTGTATTATCAAATAAGTGGATATGCGTCACGTGTATTATCAAATAACCTGGATATGCGTCACGTGTATTATCAAATAAGTGGATATGCGTCACGTGTATTATCAAATAAGTGGATATGCGTCACGTGTATTATCAAATAAGTGGATATGCGTCACGTGTATTATCAAATAAGTGGATATGCGTCACGTGTATTATCAAATAAGTGGATATGCGTCACGTGTATTATCAAATAAGTGGATATGCGTCACGTGTATTAGCAAACGTACAAAGCAGAAAAAGACGAAGACAAAAAAAGACCCTGCAAAACACTACGCTTATTCGTCACACATTACTTATCTATCCACAGAGAGAGGGCAGAGTAAGAGAGAAAGAAAGAGCAATAGCGAGGCAGAAAAAGAGGAGAAAACAGAGAAGAGAGAAAGAAAAAGAAAGAAAAGGAGAGAGGGCATTTTGACTGTGCCATGCTCTTTATGTGGGGCCTACTGTTGTCACTGTGTGCAGTGGGTCTGGTCTGGAGATAGCATCTGGTAAGAAAGAGTGAGGAGAGAGCTGAATCTAAGATGAACACAGCGGAGCTGGTCGAGGGTCTTATCACCAAAATGAAAGGGAACAT